>NC_056062.1:90242499-91483213 GCF_016772045.2 Ovis aries | reverse complement strand
AAACCTACAGCAAACAAATGTTTTCTTGATTATAACACAACTGCTGAGAAGATCTGACCGAATGATCCTAGTAATTTTATTCTCTATTAGGGAAGAATAAGCAGTCTAAGGAACGTGAGGTTGTTTTGATAACTATAGCAAAGTGAAAGGAGTGTGATGACTCTAAGTGTTACTGTCTAAAGCTGCAGTGCCTGAGATACTCCCTCATCACAGGAATAAGACGTGCTGTGTGGTGGAGGCAGACATACCTTGATACAAGCCTCAGTTCTTCTCTTTATTACAAGTAATCTCTATACTATCACTTTTTCTCCCTGAATGTTCTCATTTATGACATAAGTGTTGCCTATAAAAAATACTGGCCTAACCTACGGAAGAGCATTTTAAATCATGCCTAAAGTTTCTCCAAGGTACACCGAAAGAGACATCTTCCCACAATATAGAAAAAGTCACACACACTGAAAACTAGAAAACCAAACTTCTTAAGATACTTTTTTTTTCCCTCTTTCGATATTTTATAGGGCAGTGTCTCCTTCTTAACAGGATTAAGTTGAGAGGGAGGTACAAGTTCTTGAGTAAATATTTTTCTGGGTCCCTGCCAACATAAATAGCTTACTTAAGATGTTTCATATAAAACTCATGGGTCCCTATGAGATATAGCAATGTATCAATAAATGTTTAACTAGTGGGTAGGTAAAGGAGAGTGAAAAAGTTGGCTTAAAGCTCAACATTCAGAAAACGAAGATCATGGCATCCGGTCCCACGACTTCATGGGAAATAGATGGGGAAACAGTGGAAACAGTGTCAGACTTTATTTTTGGGGGGCTTCAAAATCACTGCAGATGGTGACTGCAGCCATGAAATTAAAAGACGCTTACTCTTTGGAAGAAAAGCTATGACCAACCTAGACAGTATATTGAAAAGCAGAGACATTACTTTGCCAACTAAGGTCTATCTAGTCAAGGCTATGGTTTTTCCTGTGGTCATGTATGGATGTGAGAATTGGACTGTGAAGAAGGCTGAGCGCCGAAGAATTGATGCTTTTGAGCTATGGTGTTGGAGAAGACTCTTGAGAGTCCCTTGGACTGCAAGGAGATCCAACCAGTCCATTCTGAAGGAGATCAACCCTGGGATTTCTTTGGAAGGACTGATGCTAAAGCTGAAACTCCAGTACTTTGGCCTCATGAGAAGAGCTGACTCATTGGAAAAGACTTTGATGCTGGGAAGGATTGGGGCCAGGAGGAGAAGGGGATGACAGAGGATGAGATGGCTGGATGGCATCACTGACTCAATGGACGCGAGTCTGGTGAACTCCGGGAGATGGTGATGGACAGGGAGGCCTGGCGTGCTGCGATTCATGGGGTCGCAGAGTCAGACACAACTGAGTGACTGAACTGAACTGAACTGAACTGAACTGAAAGGAATGCTAATATGGGCTGATCCTTCAGTCCCTGCATGTGAGGGTGCTTCCTGGTGTTTAGGCACTGGTTTATGTCTAGAAAGCATTTCTCCCTTTTTTTTTTAAATGTCAAATGTTTCATTAGTAGCTGATTTCATACTTCCCACCATGAGACAAAGGTGGCATCACTATTATTACCTGTGATGCCACGGCTTTTGGAACATGTTTATACTGAGACAATTTAGCCCTTCCTTCCTCTGCCATTTCCTAACCCCATTCACTTAATGTGGGTTACATCTTTACCCATGATCCTAGATTATCCATCATGATGTCTGAGTGTATTGACTTCCTATGACTTTCTCACAGGTTATTCTCATGCTTCAGATCCTCTAAATGCGAATCTTAACCACAGAAGGCATAAATGTGGAAAACCATTCATTTTCTGGTCATCTTAAATTTACCTCCGCAATTTTATAAACATAGAATACAACTTCCAGCTAATTTTTTTTTCTTTTGAAATCTTTAGACTGTAAATAACCACATTTCTAGAATTTGATATCTCTCAGTGGAGACCATGATCTCCCAAGGGATGTATGTAATAGCTATGACTGTGGGCATCTTCCAAAACACTCAACAATGAAAAAAAAGTGTTGAAAATGAGGGCATTTTCACCTTTTCCGGAATCACAGTGGAAAGCTTGTCTGTTTCATTCATGGCAAGCTTATTGCAGTGTAGCACACTGGGACAACTGAAATGCCATGAATAGGTAGGAGGTAAGATTGAAATTCAAAACTCAAAACAGAGTCTTTCTTTTAAGTACTATGAGTGATAAATCACTTCAATAACATTAGAGGGAAATGCCAGGCAAGCATCAGGGGACGTGCAGCATTTTCTAGGACTTTTGAATATACCATATAGGGATCCTGAGCTATGGGAATCGGTTACCACATAGTCTAACGCAAAATAAGTATCTGAAATAACTCATTCCACATAAGAACCTTCCATTTTTGTGTTTTTATTAGATACTACAGACCATGAATTTGCCAGAGAAATCCTAGATCGTGAAGTCTAACCGAATCACGCAGAGGAAGGAAGATGCCAGATATTTAAGAATGATCACTTGCATGTCTTGGTAAAGAGAGCTGATCTTATTTCTCAAAAAAACATGTAGTATAGCAATGTAGTACAGCAATGTCTGATATACAGCAAAGTTCTGCATTTACACTGCGGCCGCGTGATCAGGCGCTCTTCAATGGGACCAAGCATGCCTCACTTGCTGAAAAGGAAACTCCTTGCCTTGGGCACCTTCCTGTCTTTTTCTTTTCCTCTGAGCTGGAACACAGAAAATCAGAGATCCACCAAAGAGGACTGTGGTGAGCATTGGGCAAATCAAACTGAGACCTGGGTCTCACAGTGATCCTGGTGAAGGAGGCAGGCCCACCAACCTGGACGTGCCTGACACTCAGCTGAAAGGGAAATAAATTCCCATCTCAGGTAAGCCGCTCTATGCTTTTCACCATTTTTGTTGTAGCCGATTGCACTCTATCGTTCCAATGAATACAGATGATCTTGTTCCTGGATGGCCTACCCACCTGGCATTGACTTTGAACTTGTGCAGTTCTAATGGGTCATGGTGAGTCCTGGGTGCTCATTCTCCTTTGACTAAATTACCTGCAATTTCAGTGGATCCACCACATGCGGCTGCATCCGTTTTTGCTGCTTTATCATGAGAATATGGGGGATGTGAGCAAGCCTTGCACATGAAGGGGGTTATCAGCACAAATTGTTCAAACGGTCCACTTTGTTTACAGCAAATTTCGCACAAAAGACTGTATTTCTCTGTGCAATTCTAAAAATGCTAAGGCTTGAATCCTATTGCTTTTGGTTTTTAAGAGTCACCCTGAATTTCTTTAAGAAATCTGCTTAGCAAACAGGAATCTTTTTATGTATTCATATGTTTTCTGCGCGTGTGTGTTCAGTCGCTTCAGTCATTTCTGATTCCGTGACCCCATGGAGCCCATCAGGCTCCGTGGGATTCTCCAGGCAAGTATACTGGAGTGGGTCACCATGCTCTCCTACAGGGGATCTTCTCGACCCAGGGATCTAACTCACATCCCTTACCTCTCCTGTGTTGGCAGGAGGACCCTTTGCTACTAGCCTGCCTGGGAAGCTGGAAGCCCACTTGTGTATTTTGCATATCTACAGAATCACACGGGCTTCTCTGGTTGCTCAGCTGGTAAAGAATCCGCCTGCAATGCAGGAGCCTTGGGTTCGATCCCTGGGTTGGGAAGATCCCCTGGAGAAGGAAACGGCTACCCACTCCAGTATTCTGGCCTGGAGAATTCCATGGACTCTGTAGTCCTTACAGTGGCGAAGAGTTGGACATGACTGAGCAACTTTCACTTTTACTTCATTTTCCTGTAATCACACAGACATGAAATTAAGAGAACTGCTTTGGAAGTCTTCAGCTTTAAATCTTCAAATGAGCAAAAACAAATATATATACCGCATATGGAAGAGGAGTGTACTTGGGCCACCTGATGTGAAGAGCCAACTCGCTGGGAAAGACCCTGATGCTGGGAAAGATTGAGGACAGGAGGAGAAGAGGGAGACAGAGGATGAGCTGGTTGGATGGCATCAGTGACTCAACAGACACGAATTTGAGCAAACGCTGGGAGATAATGAAGGACAGGGAAGCCTAGCATGCTGCAGCTCTTGGGGTTGCAAAGAGTTGGACATGACTTAGCAACTGAACAACAACAACAAATATATATATACACACACATACATACATATATATGTATATACAATTGGCCCTTGAAAAACACAGGTTTGAACTGCACGGGTCCACTGATAAGCATACTTTTTCCAGTGTAAATACTGCAGTACTATACAACCTGTGGTTGGTGGAGCCTGAGAATGTGGAATGGCAACTATGGGGATTTGATCAAAATGGATTTTGATATCCATGCAGGGCCCTGGATTCGATCACCTGCGGATATTATGAGATGACTTTTATGATGGTCTTCTCATATACATGATCCATATAAACATCACTAGAGACCTACCTAGAAGCCCCTTTTGTGCTCTGATCTGGAGTTGAAATTTCTCAACACACACCTCAAATGATCACTTTTATCTAATGACCGATGGCTACAAATTCCCAGTGTTAGTTTTATCCATTTCAGTTACGGTGCTCTTTGTAGACTTCTCCTGCTAAATCTGTTGTCTGGCAGAAAGACTAGTAACAAAATGGAAAGTATGATGGAATGAGATAAAGGAAAGATAAATGTGCTCTTGATAGTGAAAGTGGGTAGAGTATACAGGGCCATTTGAGGACAAGCAGACTCGAGTGCTGAGGTTCAGTGACAAGTGTTGGTTGCCTAAATGGGCAGGCATAAAAACTGAACGATACACAAAATCACTAAGAGGTAACGAGAAATAAAAGAGGTAACGAGAACCCAAGTCACGTTATGCCTGCTTCCCAGGGTTTCTGCATCACAAGACACCAAGACCTTTGCTCCAGACAAGTGTTTTACAAGATGTATAGCTGATCTCAGCTCCCTGTATTTATTCTTCTGGAATAATCACTTCTTAAAAGGGAAGGGTGATCTCAAGGGAGAGATTATAGCTAAAAAGATTTTGTCCAGCAAATCCAGGGAGGATCACTCTTTATAAGGTTAGAAGTTCATCTCTGCCACAGAGCACATCTCTTGCATGGGACAGTTCTAAAGCTGCAAGTATTCTCAATCACTTTGATTTATCTCTGCTCCTTGGAAGTTATAAGAAATTGCTCTATTCGAAACTATCTCAGATTTGTTATTACAGATAAGATCTCATTTTTCCAGTTTTCCTGATCTAATCTATAGTTGAAATGTGAAAAGAATAAACAAGGAGGTTTGGGTGAGGGTTACACAGACATGAAGTCAAGAGAAATGTTTAGGAAGACTCAGTCTTAAATCTCAAATAAGCATATGTACACTATCATGGACATAAAAAGGTTCCATTTGTTACATTTTAGCAAGAAGGAAAGGGAGGAAGAGAGAGGAGAGGGGGAGAAAATTTCGTATATTGGAGTATTTGCTTGTTGCTACGGTCTCTTCACATTGCATTAGATGTAGTATTATGGTTCATCTTTTCCTTGTTAAGGACTTTCCTTGTTTTCGATGACCTGAATAATTTGGGGCAGCACTGGTCGGAAATGTCACAGGATGTCCTGCAGTTGGGGTTTATCCCATTGTTAGACTGTAGCTAAGCATTATGGGAAGGATACCACCAGCAAGGAGCCATGCTCATCACATCGTAAAAGTCCACATTCTTTCAACATGACTTGATGGTTGATGTTCACCTTGATCACTGGGCTACGTGAGTGGTTGTAAGTTTTCTCCGCTGCAGAGCTACCTTTTGCCCCTTTCCAGACTCTTACTTTTTAGAAGGAAGATGCCACATACCGTCTACGTTTATGGAGTAGCGATTTATGCTCTCCTTCCTTGAGGACAGCGTATCCACGTGAGTTATTTGGAATTAATCCACATGGGAAATTTGTCCATGCACCTTCATTTGTTTACATATTCAATGTTTCAAGTCAGTACAGACTTGTGGATATTTATTTTGTACTCTGGTTATAATATAATACTAACACTACTCTGTTGCTCAAATATGTGTGTGTGTGTGTGTGTGTGTGTATTAGCACGTCCTTACACTACACTTACATTAGCACTACAAGATGCCCCAGAATCACTTATGTATCCCCTTCCCTAGCCATAAATTCAGCCATTTCTCCAAGCAGTCCTGGCTCCTTTAATTAGAGAAAGGGGCTATGAGCCAAGCTCTGGGTGCTATGCGGACTGGTCACTTTCGAAATTCTTGATTCTCTTCATTCACCAGGGGCTGAGAACCTCGGTTCCTATCTATTGTTTCGGAATATTCTGTGCCTGCCCCTCAGATGCCGGCATTTTTATCCACAATCCCTGGGGTTCCCATTCTATACTGTTTAACTGATTTCATCTATTTTCATGTGTTACATTACACCCTGTACATTGCTGGCTCATAAACTCTGAACTTTCCCTCCAACTAAAGACTCCAACTGCTTGATGAACATAAATGAATCCCACAGGTGACTCAAACCAGACATTACAAACTGAATTTGCCATTATTCCCTCACCAAATGGATTACTCTTCTCATAATCTCCAGTAACAGCACCACTGTCTGCCCGGCCAGCCAGTAGCTCACTAGAATTATTCTAGTCTCCTCTCTCTTTCCTCCTCCTCCTCAACAATCAAGCCCTGTTCGTTTCACATCAGGAAAGATTACCCAGTCAGCCCCTCTCTGCCTCGTCGCTCCAGCTCCCTTAGCTCCAGTCTAGCTCTAGTCTCGCCAGCTGTCCCGTGGGCTCCTGAAAGCCTCAGTGTTTCCATTTTTGCCTCCTCAAAACCTCTCTGTAACCTGAGTTCGCAAGGATTTGTTATAAACACTACTCAGATTCTTATCATTTCCCCATATATCATATATTACTTATAAAATCAGTTTTAAAAAAGGAGTTCTGTGTTTATTTCACTATTACAGTTTGAGCACTTGGCTTGAGTCTGACAAAAAATAAAAGCATGTACTAATAAAGTACCCTGAACACAACAATACTCCAAGATTTTTATTAGGACTGTGGGGGTGCTGGGGCAATGAAAGATTTCATTTCAATGCCAGAGTAATATTCGTTGTATGTATGTACACATCCTCCTTACCCATTCCTGTCAGTGGTCATTTAGGTTGCTTCCATGTTTTGGCTATCATGCACAGTGCTGCAAGGAACATTGGGTGTATGCATCCCTTTGGATCACATTTTTCTCTGGATATACACTCAGGACTGGGATTCTAGTGTCATATAGTACCTCTATATTTAGTTTTAAAGGAATCTCCATATTGTTCTCCATAGTGGCTATACCAATTTACATTTCCACCAAAAGTATAGGTGGTGGTTCCCTTCTCTTCACACCTTCTCCAGCAGTTATTGTGGATTTTTTTTTTTTTGATGGTAGCCATTCTGGCTAGTTTGAGATGATATCTCACTGCAGTTTTGATTTGCATTTCTCTAACAATTAGCAATGTTGAACATCTTTTCAGGTGCCTCGTGGCTATCGGTATGTCTTCTTTGGAGAAATACGTATTTAGGTCTTCTGCCCATGTGTTGATTGGGTTGTTTGTTTTGATGCTGTTAAGCATCATAAGCTGTTTGTAAATTTTGGAGATTAATTCCTTCTCAGTCACATCATTTGCAAATAATTTCTCCTGCAGCAGTGTGGATGGACCTAGAGACTGTCCTACTGAGTGAAGTAAGTCAGACAGAGAAGGACAAATATTGTATGACATCTGTTATTTGTAGAATCTAAAAAGACGTGATACAAACGAACGTTTACAAAACAGAAAGAGACCCACAGACTTAGAGAAAGGACTAGCAGCTGCCAAGGGGAAGGTCTAGCGAGGCAGTTTGGGACGGACATGCACACACTGTTACATTTAGAAAGGGCAACCTGAAAGGACCCACTGCATAGCACAGGGGATTCTGCACATTATCAGCAGTCTGGATGGGAGGGGAGTCTGGGGGAGAATGGGTACATGTGTATGAATAAGAGTCCCTTCGCTGTTCACCTGAAACATTAACTGGCTATACACCAATACAAAATAAACAGTTAAAAAAATATTTCAGAAAAGGGTCTCTCATGTTCTAGCGAACTGACTGAAAAAGGACTTCTAAAAATTCACATCAAGAAGGAAAGCATCATACTTCCCATGATAGGAGAGTGATCTAAGAATCAATGTAATAGCACTTTAAGGGAAACCTAATGATCAAAATGCAATGCTGTTTCTTCATGCAGCTATCCTTAACTGCAGGTAGCAGGGCTTTGATGTAACACTCACTTTTTTTTTTTTTTTTTTTGAGACCACAGACAATTTGCTGCTTCTAATAAAGCACTGAAATATGTGAATGATTTACAAGTTTGATAAACTAAATTTTTGAACATATCCATAAAAAGCGTCTGTTTGACTCAGGTCTATGGTGATGTGCTTTCTTGAGAGGAAGAGTAAAGCTGTGCCTGAAGTTAGCAAGCTGGCAACCCTGGGGAGTGCTGCAAGCATCTGAACAGCCCTCTCCCTACTCCATCAGAAAATCAAAGAGGGTAAGAACTGCTTCTCTAGGTACCAGCAAAACAGAGCTGCCCCTGAGGTCTCTGGGACTCTGAACTGCTTTCACCAACAGTATCAGGCCAATTCAACGTGACGGATCCTTACATCTGTCCCTGGAGGATCACTCACTCATCACAAATATTTCTTCAACAGGCATTTATTCCTATTCTGTGCAACGCTGAGACTAACAGAGCTCCACGGCGGGTAGCGGCTTTCAATATCATCCTGTTTAAGGTGGACATTCCGGTATTTTCCATTAATAGGTGGATTTATGCCATAGCAAGTATTTAAGAAGCTAATAAAGTGTGTGTGTGTGTGTGTGTGTGTGTGTGTGTGCGCGTGCGCACCAGAGGGTTAAAGAACACAGAAATAATGCCACAGCTTAATTCCACGTTCCCACATGCTGTTCCAGATAACATGGCTCAGCTTACTGCCAACCAGTGTATAGGTTTATTTTCTATTCTATCCACAATATTGTGTCTGACACAAGTAGGGTAAGTAGTACTCACTGGCTCTCAGTGACTTTAGAATCTAATTAGAAAAATAAGACTCGCTTTCTCTTTCCCTCTCTTTCACACACACACACACACAATCACACACAGAAATACGTATTGTTAGAGGTATTTATACAGCAGATATCCAAACTGAGTGGTACCCATAAAATAAAAATATTTGCTATCTATTTTCGCATAGTGTGAAAATGTCAGAGTGGATTTTCAACAAATTTCAAGACTGTGTTTGGGACTGAAAGTGCATGCCGCATAGAATTCACTGAGGAGTGCCTTGCTGGCAACTTGGAGAGGTGAGAATAATGCTAGAGGAACTGAAATGGAAGTCCAAGAAGCTCACATTGATAGATGCTAACTGCAACGGATCTTCCATACTGATTAGGCAGTTTGGACACAGAAAAAACTGTTCCAAATGTGAGACTCAAGTTACAGGCCACGAGGGCTGGTGCTGCAAGGTGTGGGAATTGGCTTGTGACCGAGCTGCATCTTACACTGGGAACCCTATGGAGCATTTTCCAATATAAAGAGCAGGATAGATTTATTTGTACACTGGTTTATGAATTTCCAAACAATATAGCAGAAGTCGGTCAGATGCCAAGTGTGATGGATTCAGCAAAGGAAGAAATTGCAGTTTGCTACTATGATTGGAGGGAACCATTAGAACCTGATTTTAATTGAATTTAAGCCTTCCAAAATGTCTGTATTTTGGATTAGAAACACAAGGAGTAAGGCTTCTTAAGACAAGGAAAGAGATACCAGGACATGGCCTGTCTTATGGGCTGACTCCCAAGTTAGACCATTCTGTTTAGTTACTACTCTGATGCGTTTGTGATGTCTTAGCCCGGACTTCAGTTCATTTCACCTCCCAGGTTCCCAAATGTCAACCAAGCAGTTGCTTAAAGTTCATTTCTCTGAATTCTGCTGCTTATAAAGGGGCTATGCTCCCCTTTGTGGTATAACTTCTACTTTATAATTTATTTTAATTGGAGGATAATTGCTTTCCAGTGTTGTGCTGGTCTTGGCCATGCAGTAGCGTGAAATGGCTGTAAGTTTACATATATCCCCTCCCTCTTAAGCCTCGCGCCCGCCTCACCTCCACCCCACTCCTGCAGGTCGTCGCAGACCACTGAGCTGAGCTCCCTGTATGCCGAGGCCTCCCACTAGCTGTCTATTTCACACATGGTGGGGAGCACACGCCCATGCTTCTCTCTCTGTCCGCCCCACCTTCTCCTTCCCCCGCGTGGGTGTCTGCTCTCTAAGTCTGCATGCCTAGGCCTGCCCTGCAAATAGGCTCATCAGGACCGCTGTGAACACACGATTCACCAAGCTTCACTTTCATCAGAAGATCGTGTTACCCCTTCCTTCTCAAAGTCACACTGTATCCATCCCTCCAACACTTGCTTTTTTTAATCAAATAAAACAAAAATAAAAATCATGCTTTTTTTGGACTCCTTCCTCTCAGCAGGAATTCTTTTTCCACACTTCAGAGGCTTTCCTAACTACCCAGAAACTAACCCCTTTCTGCTCCGTTCTCTTTCTGGGCAACTACTCACCTAGTTCCATTTTTCATTTACTTCGGTTAGGGAGCCTTCCTTTGCAAATAAGGAGAATATTCTATATTCTTTTGCAAGGTGGTCCTCTGAAGTATTTCGATCGCCTCTTCCTAAAATTATGTGTGTGTGTATGAAATTAGTTTTGACTGCTATGAATAACAAATACCTAAAAGCCAAAAACTAATTTCAGCTCTGCAGTAGCTCTCATTTTAAAAGAGCTCCAAAAACGCTGCTTTGTACTTATGCTTTGTAAGGTTCTTATGGCTAAACTTTGAGAATAAGGTATTTAAAAAATGATGTCTGCATAATTTATGTCCTTGATTTTACCTCAACTTTTTTAGCTCTGACTAATTTTTAGCATCATTAGGCAAATACTACAGAAAGTATGATAAATGATAAATATTAGCCTACTAACACATAGACATTTTGTTTAAGGTTTCTACATAGACATTATAATGTGTAACAGCTGAATTACAAAATCTGTGCTATTTTTCAATGACTGAAAAGGGTGACTTTTCTGATTAACAAGATTTTTTGCATAAGAGAGTTTTATTAGTTCTTCATACTGCAGGAATGCAAATAATTATCATTTTATATCCATATATTTTTCCTTAAACATTTTCACAATTAGTTTTTGCTGAAAGGCCTTGGAAATATTTTTATCTTCTGATAAATAAGCATCGTCATTGAAACCTAAGATATTCAGATGGCACCACCTTTATGACAGAAAGTGATGAGGAACCAAAGAGGCCCTTCATGAAAGTGAAAGAGGAGAGTGAAAAAGTTGGCTTAAAACTCAACATTCAGAAAACTAACATCATGGCATCTGGTCCCATCACTTCATGGTAAATAGATGGGGAAACAGTGGAAACAGTGGCAGACTTTATTTTGGAGGGCTCCAAGATCACTGCAGATGGTGACTGCAACCATGAAATTAAAAGACCCTTGCACCTTGGAAGAAAAGTTATGACCAAGCTAGACAGCTGAATAAAAAGCAGAGAAATTACTTTGCCAACAAAGGTCGATCTAGTCAAAGCTACGGTTTTTCCAGTGGTCACGTGTGGATGTGAGTTGGACCATAAACACAGCGGAGCACTGAAGAATTGATGCTTTTGAACTGTGGTGTTGAAGAAGACTCTTGAGAGTCCCTTGGACTGCAAGGAGATCCAGCCAGTCCATCCTAAAGGAAATCAGTCCTGAATATTCATTTGGTTCAGATCAGTTCAGCTCATTCACTCAGTCGTGTTGGACTCTTTGTGACCCCATGGACTGCAGCACGCCAGGCCTCCCTGTCCATCACCAACTCCTGGAGTTCACCCAAACCCATGTCCACTGAGTCAATGATGTCATCCAGCCATCTGGTGTCCCCTTCTCCTCCTGCCCTCAATCTTTCCCAGCATCAGGGTCTTTTCCAATGAGTCAGCTCTTCACATGAGGTGGCCAAAGGATTGAAGTTTCAGCTTCGGCATCAATCCTTCCAATGAACACCCAGGACTGATCTCCTTTAGGATGGACTGGTTGGATCTCCTTGCAGTCCAAGGGACTCTCAAGAGTCTTCTCCAACACCACAGTTCAAAAGCATCAGTTCTTTGGCACTCAGCTTTCTTTACAGTCCAACTCCCACATCCATACATGACCACAGGAAAAACCATAGCTTTGACTAGACAGACCTTTGTTGGCAAAGTAATGTCTCTGCTTTTGAATATGCTATCTAGGTTGATCATAACTTTTCTTCCAAGGAGTAAGTGTCTTTTAATTTTATGGTTGCAGTCGCCATCTGCAGTGATTTTGGAGCCCTCAAAAAAATAAAATCAAATACCTTATGACTATACAGTGGAAGTGAGAAATAGATTTAAGGGACTAGATCTGATAGAGTGCCTGATGAACTATAGGCGGAGGTTCATGACATTGTACAGGAGACAGGGAGCAAGACCATCCCCAAGAAAAAGAAACGCCAAAAAGCAAAATGGCTGTCTGAGGAGGCCTTACAAATAGCTGATAAAAGAAGAGAAGCGAAAAGCAAAGGAGGAAAGGAAAGATATACCCATTTGAATGCAGAGTTCCAAAGAATAGCAAGGAGTGATAAGAAAGCCTTCCTCAGTGATCGGTGCAAAGAAATAGAGGAAAACAATAGAACAGGAAAGACTATAGATCTCTTCAGGAAAATTAGAGACACCAAGGGTACATTTCAAGCAAGATGGGCTCAATAAAGGACATAAATGGTATGGACCTAACAGAATCAGAAGATATTAAGAAAAGCTGGCAAGAATACACAGAAGAACTGTACCAAAGATATCTTCAAGACTTGGATAATCATGATGGTGTGGTCACTTACCTAGAGCCAGACATCCTGGAATGTGAAGTCAAGTGGGCCTTAAAAAGCATCACTATGAAAAAAGTTGGTGGAAGTGATGGAATTCCAGTTGAGCAATTTCAAATCCTAAACGATGATGCTGTGAAAGTGATGCACTCAATATGCCAGAAAATTTGGAAAACTCAGCAGTGGCCATAGGACTGGAAAAGATCCGTTTTTTTTTCCAGTCCCAAAGAGAGGCAATGCCAAAGAATGCTCAAACTACCGCACAACTGCACTCATCTCACACGCTAGTAAAGTAATGCTCAAAATTCTTCATCAATACGTGAACCGTGAACTTCCTGATGTTCAAGCTGGTTTTAGAAAAGGCAGAGGAACCAGAGATCAAATTGCCAACATCCACTGGATCATGGAAAAGCAAGAGTTCCAGAAAAACATCTATTTCTGCTTTATTGACTATGCCAAAGCCTTTGATTGTGTGGATCACAATAAACTGTGGAAAATTCTGAAAGAGATGGGAATACCAGACCACCTAACCTACCTCTTGAGAAATCTGTATGCAGGTCAGGAAGCAATAGTTAGAACTGGACATGGAACAACAGACTGGTTCCAAATAGGAAAAGGAGTACATCAAGGCTGTATATTGTCACCCTGCTTATTTAACTTATATGCAGAGTACATCATGAAAAATGCTGGGCTTCAGGAAGCACAAGCCAGAATCAAGATCACTGGGAGAAATATCAATCACCTCAGATATGCAGATGACACCACCCCTATGGCAGAAAGTGAAGAAGAACTAAAGAGCTTCTTGATGAAAGTGAAAGAGGAGAGTGAAAAAGTTGGCTTAAAGCTCAACATTCAGAAAATGAAGATCATGGCATCCAGTCCCATCACTTCATGGCAAATAGATGGGGAAACACTGGCTGACTTTATATTTTAGGGCTCCAAAATCACTGCAGATGGTGACTGCAGCCATAAAATTAAAAGATACTTGCTCCTTGGAAGAAAAGCTATGACCAACATAGGCTGCATATTAAAAAGCAGAGACATCAGTTTGCCAACAAAGGTCTGTCTAGTCAAGGCTATGGTTTTTCTAATCGTCATGTATGGATATGAGAGTTGGTCTATAAAGAAGGCTGAGTGCCAAAGAATTGATGCTTTTGAACTGTGGTGTTGGAGAAGATTCTTGAGAGTCCCTTGGACTGCAAGGAGATCCAACCAGTCCATCCTAAAGGAGATCAGTCCTGGGTGTTCATTGGAAGGACTGATGCTGAAGCTGAAACTCCAATCCTTTGGCCACCTCATGCGAAGAACTGACTCACTGGAAAAGACCCTGATGCTCGGAAAGATTGAAGGCAGGAGGACAAGGGGACGATAGAGGATGAGATGGTTGGATGCCATCACTGACTCAATGAACATGAGTTTGAGGTAGCTCTGGGAGTTAGTCAAGGACAGGGAGGCCTGGCGTGCTGCAGTCCGTGGGGTCACAAATAGTTGTACACGACTGAGCAACTGAACTGAACTTGGTAATTGAAGATCAACTTGTTTTATGAATTATGTGATTTAGTGTATTCTAATTATAATGTTAGTTATCATCAGAAATTTTACTCTCTAGTGACTATACTCCGTAAATATGCCAATATTATTACTGTTTGCAAATATTCTAATAAGTTCAATCTTTTCTTAGCATACCTATTTTTTTATTTTTAGAAAAAAATCCATTTAGTGATTCATGAAATCTACTGATTTTAAGATGGTTTTATATTGCTACTTGCAGCTTGCATTTAAACTATCAGTATCATTATAACCTGAAAGAATATGCTGCTTATTTGAAGAGATGCGGAGATAGGCAGTGGAAAAGAAAGGAATACATGAATAGCAATGCAGTGCACAGTAACATACCTTCCTCTTTTGGAATTCTGCAGGAACAAAGTAATGAGAATCTAAAACAAAACACAAAAAATCTTACTCATATCTCATCATTATTTTAAATTTACAGAAAAATCTTATTTTTTTCTAATAATTAGTCACATTAGAAATTTCCTATCTTTTTGTTTCATAAATAAACAGGTTTCATTTACGACCTTACCAGCTTTTTCATTAACAGCTAATTTGTGATTATCCTTGGTAATGGCAAATTGATATAAAACAGACAGAAAACATATTGATAAAGTTCAATATCCACTTTTATTCCCCTGTCTGATTTCATGTGTGACTCAAAAATGCTTTTAGCAATTTTTCTGAATTTTAAAGAATTTATCCCCCCCCCAATTTTCTGCAACTTCCAGACTACTGAATAAACACACATTAGTGCTACTAACAGTTCCTGTGCTATTCACCCATAAACGGAGTTTAAAATTCTAAAAGACACAGAAACCCTGCTCTTTTATTTATCTAAATACTGGGTAACAGATTTGTATATTTGCAAACACTACAATTGCCCTAATTTTATTTATCCTCCTCTTCTTTGCTAACAAACCCTGATTTTAGTTTTTGTTAATTTATTTTAATTGAAGGCTTATTTCTTTACAACGTTGTGGTGGTTTTGGCCATACAGTGACAGGAATCTGTCACGGGTGTACATGTGCCCCCTTCCCTGAACTCCCTCCCCAAGCCAACCCCCTGGGCTGTCTCAGAGCACCGGCTTTGAGTGCCCTGCTTCATGCATTGAACTTGTGCTGGCTATCTATTTCACATACGGTGATATACACGTCTCAGTGCCATTCTCTCAGATCATCCCACCCTCGCCTTCTCCCTCAGAGTCCCAAAGGCTGTTCTTTGCTTCTGTGTCTCTTTTGCTGTCTTGCATATAGGGTCGTCATTACCATCTTCCTGAAATCCTTATATATGCATTAATACACTGTATTGGTTAAAGTACTTAAGTGGTTGCTCAGACTGTAAAGAACCCGCCTGCAATGTGGGAGACCCAGGTCTGACCTTTGGGTTGGGAAGAGTTAAACACAGTCAGATTTGCAGGCTTTCCTCACCTTGTTGCCCTTTGGCCTTCTCTCCTTCCTTCTGAGCAGAAGGCAGATAAGATACTTGTGTACAGCATCCGTTTTGGTACTAGGATGAAAGCCACAGAAAAGACCCATGGAAGATGTTGGGTCCTTGAGGACTTGTTGAGGCAATGCCCTAGTCCTGGAAAATTGAGGTGTTGAAGCAGGACAACTTGAGACAGAATTGGCAGCATTCACAGCTATACATCTTTCTTGACTGCTAATAACTGAATCCAAGCACAAAAATAACTTCCTTATTAACAGAGATTCTGAAAGTTGGGTAGAATATTAAGTTTTCTTAGGAAATACCTCTTTCAACTTAGCACAAACATTCGTGAAGACTCTTAAGTGTTAATTTTGGTTGCTGAATATATTGACAAAGGCTTAACAAAAACACTTTAGAGCTGGCTTTCATGCTAAAACCGAAAAGTAGGACATACCAGATCATGCCATCTGCAGACTTCCACAAGATAGAGTAAGCTAAGCTAAGTTTCTGGTTAGAAAGCCTTAGCTTGCGTATAGTTAATAATTCTCTTCTTATTCTAACTGCATAATGTTGATCAATTGAAATAACATTTAATTTTTCTAAAAAATGTGTTTGAAGTTAATTTCACGGTCTGCCCCCACCACTTTCCAAGAAAGATAGTGCGGGCCTTGTTATTCATGCCAGCTTTGGTACTGTTTCAATTATCTCATGGTTCAGGGAGTTGTTGGGTTTTAAATGGATACTCCCGCTATGGGAAATGGCTGCTGTTTTTCACCATATTTTCTCTTATCATCCACAGATAATTAGTTCTGCCTGACAAAGCACATCACAAGGGACAACTCCAGAGCTTTCATAAGCATCTCAGCAGTATCTTCCTTATGGCTAATTCTTCCTGAACCTGTTTAAAACCGCTTCATTATAATTATTATTCCTCATCACTTGTCCACACTATAAATAGAGGCAGTATTAGCAATATATGTAGCAGATATCTGCATGTCGTCTTTTCTAATGCTCCTAGGTATTAGTATAGCAGAAAATCTGGGCTCTAAAAAGCAAGCCTGTTCCTCTGACCCTTAGCATTGATACACATTCACCACCACTGGAGCCCTGAATAGATCATTATTCTTAAATTCCTAAACATATCAAGTCCTCCCAGTCTTTCCATAACCTGAGCTAATATGAAAAATAACAAATAGTCTCTCTCTGTTACAGTAATACTATAGCTACAAATCATAAGTGACCATCTAGGAGTACTAGCAAAACACATTTTTAAATTCTAGGATACTATAAAATTTAAGCTGCAACATCTTCTTAGTAAGAGCTTCTCAAGAATGAAAAACACCTCTATATTAACTACATATATCTATTATAAAGTATGTCAATCAAAATATGTTACTATGTGACCATACGTTTCTTATCAAAGAAATATGGTAATAACATTTATACTGAGTTCATGGGCTTGTCTGGAGGCTCAAATGGTACAGAATCTTCCTGCAATGCAGGAAACCTGGGTTTGATCCCTGGATTGGGAGCATGCCCTAGAGGAGGGCACGGCAACCTACTCCAGTATTCTTGCCTGGAGAATCCCACAGACAGAGGAGCCTGGTGGGCTGCAGTCCACAGGGTCTCAAGGAGTCAGGCTCGGCTGAGCAGCCAAGCACAGCACACCACCGAGCTGATACTTAATCACACTTGCAAGAAAAGTCTGACCCCTCTGCGCTCGCTACGGAAACTCTCTAGCAGCTCCTTTTCCATTTGGTCCCTTCTTCTACTTTGGTCTTTAATTCTAGACTTCTGAAACTTTAGTCCCTCTGATCTTGACAGGTAGTTCCTTTGGAGGCTTAGACACTCAAAGAGCTTCTGCTTTCAAAATTCATAGCAATTACTCTCAAGACTCTGAAAAGGCAACTGAGAAATTTAGGGTAGAGAGAGCACATTCTTCTTATTACCTACTGAGTAATTCAATTTGCGGATCTTGCTGTCACTTCCTGCACAGTATGTCCCCAAACTAACTGAGTAACTTTTTCCATCATGAGTCGCAACCCCAACATATCCTCCTGCTCTTAAAAAAAAAAAAAAAAAATCCAGCAACTGTGTTCTTCCAGGAAACAGGCGGTATTCAATTATCTATTCTCTTTTCTCTTCAGTCTTTCAAAATCCGGTAGTGAAACAGCATAGGAAACTCTGAGGAGCTCAAACTGGTTTTGTGTCTTTAAGTTGCTGATGAATCAAACCTTGAGCTATTTTACAGGGCCCACCCTAGGCATGTTCCAAACCAGGTTGCCCTGGAACCCAGAATCTTCAGTCTACAGAACTCAGTTAGAAATGTTGCCCCTGGAGCCCCTTTGGGAAGAAGTCTTCCAGTATGGAAATTCTGACCTCTAGAAGCCCAAGTAACTTGATTGATGATTTGAGAAATCACTGATCAGCTTCTGCACCTAGTCTTTTTAATCCCCGTGAACCCTGAATCAAGGAGACAAATTTGAGAGCTTTGGAATAAAGCTTGCTCTTTTCTGAAAAGCTGGAGCCATAGTATTCGCCTCTATGTGAGTTGGGCAGTAACAGGAGCAAAGCAATTTCAGTCTCACCTCTGAAGTGGCAATCTTGCTATACTTGGCGGTTCTCAAACTCTAGAGTTTCCCAGATGCAATTCAAAACTCCCTCCTTGCTCCGGACACGAAAGCAAGTGTCCAAAGAAAGTCAAGAGTCCAAAGAAAGTCAGGAATTGACATGTGAGTCTTGGCCTAGGGTGGTTCCAAGGCTAGTGGACCTCTGCACCTCCCCACCAAAATCCTAACGTTTATATAGAGTCCTCAATGGCACTCAGTCCCCTATTCAGTACAAAGTGTTCTCCTAAAGCTTCCTCCTCGAAAAGGCTTTTGATATGTGAATAGGGGTGGACTGTACATGACAAAAGGAGGTGGGTGAGGGGCTTCCAGCTTGTGGGGTGTGGTGGTCAGGTCCCCTTGAGGACCTCTTCCAACCACAGGGATGATGTTTTCCCCTGAGGGAAGAATAGCAGGAGCAAACCCCTCTGCAGCTGTGATGTTCAGATTACACAGTTCTCACCCATGAGATATTTTTAGAATCTTTCCAGTGCTTTTCTTCATATCATTTGCTTTAGGACAAAAATCACTTCTTTCCCTTGGACAATCAGCCACACTGACCTCTCTTGACCATTCCTGCCTCCTCGAAACTAGCCTAGTTTCCACTGCATTCTGAAAGCTCCTTTGCATCCTTAAATGTTGGGAGCTTGTTCAGAGCTTGAAGTAACACTGTCGAGTGTGAATTCTGGCTTTGCAGAATGGTGTGTAACCCTAGAGAAATCATATCACCTCTCTGTGTATCACTTTCCTCATCCCTGAAATGAGGATACTAAGAATATCTATGCCATCACAGTCATTATCACTTTAGGTGATTTTCCCCATATTTATAAGCTCTTGTTTAGATCACCCTCCTGAGCCCCAGATAAATGTTTCCAATTATGCAACAGAGATTTTCATTCGGGTCTTTCACTCTGCATTCTCTCCTTGCTCACCTGCCCTCACCTGCGGCCTCTGTACTGCCTCCTAGCTTTTAAAACTCCAAACTCTCCTGCAGGCTCTAGCTTGGCAGCAACCCTGTGCAGGAGATAAGATTACGTGCTAGGAGAGAAGAGAGCAGTAGAGGTGCAAAGGCAACCAAGAAGGAGACCAACACAGACAGATTTGTAGGAGGCCATGCAACAGTGACTGGAGACCCTTCATCTAGAGGTGTGCACCGGGCATCGCCACTTACTTCCTCTATGTTTGTCTTCCCAGCATCAAGCACACTGAAGAAAGCATTGCATGTCTGAAATAACGCTCATTTCCATGAGTAAAAGAAACTCATGGATGAGCACAGAAATATGTGAATAAATAAATAAATGACATTACCCATGCCTCTGAAAGGGCTTCCCTGGTGGCTCAGATGGTAAAGAATCTGCCTGCAATTCAGGAGACCAGGATTCAATTCCTGGGTCAGGAAGATTCCATGGAGAAGGGAATGGCTACCCACTCCACTATTCTTGCCTGGAGAATTCTATGGACAAGAGGAGCCTGGTGGGCTATCGTCCATGGGGTCGCAAAGAGTTGGACACGACTGAGCAAGTAACATTGTATGCCTCTGAAAATTTTTGTTTCTTGGTATTTCAGATGGGCACAAATCAATAGCATCTATAAACATGATCTAGTCTTGGGTAATTAGTACCAGAAATAAAGTTTCATAATTTTATTGAATGGCTCTTTGGAACAAGCATCCTGCATTGTTTAAAGGATAATGGTAAGTAATTTCATTCAATAGACTCATGGACGTGGATACTTCTGGGAATGCTTTTAAGCTCAATGTCCTGCCAGATCCCCCAAAATGTGGATCTGTTCAATATCAGAGCTGTTTTTCATTTGGGCTGCACTTTGAAATAATTGTCTTTAAAAAGGTTTAGGCCCTTGTTGCTTTTTTTTTTCCTTTGTTTTTTCTTCTTGGCAGGATTATGCATCTTCATAGGATTTGGTGCCAAATTGCCCAGGGCTTTTTTAAAAGCAAAAATGTGTACCCATCTACGGGAATCAGTTCTTCATCACATCCCTTTGGAGAAGTGGCCTGCTTCTCCACCTGAGTGAAATATACATACCAAGCCCTGTATTCTCACAGAGAATATCATTTTTGCCACCTGAATGCCTGGTATCTAAAGCATATGGATATCTATTCAGCAATACCTTCTATCAGTACTTTAGGCACTTGTCAAAGAATTCAACCATGATTTGACTATGATCCAGTACTTGAGAAAAGCTTGCCTGAAAATCTGATATTTAAGAATGTGTCGGGAAAACATTAACTGTCCAGGACTCCATATTCTCAAAAACCTAACACTGTGTGATTATAGCACAGAAAACAGAATCCTGCAGAAATGCTTTCACTGAGGTGAGATTTAATGTTAGGCCCTTAATTTTGACACAAGGATAATATAAAATATTTATCTGAAAATAATTCTACATTTATTATAAGAGAGTCATTACGAAGCAATAAGAAATAAAATCCTTTAAGGTCTCAGCATTAAATAAAGTTAATCCTTCTGGTGAACTTTTGTGTTTCCTTGATCGGTCAGTAACATCAAAGGTTCAGAGAGATGTGTAATCCCTTGCTAAAGAAACTAACAGTTGCCAAGTGCCTAGTAGATTGGTTGCTCTGCAACTTTTGAAGATAAGTTGTTTTATTAAACAAAATCATGCTTCTTAACCAATTTAAAAAATGAAATAGGATCAATAAACAAATATTTTATGGAATTTAAGTATTTTAATCTAATTTGAGAATCTTTATGTGACATACTTTGGTTTTATCTTAGTTAACTCTGAGATTCGAATAAAGAAATCCAAGACTGAATTTTTGAAAGTCTTGTACGGTCCATATTGCAAGTGCCTCTGGGAGAAGTGAACTGAAACACACATTTCTTTGAGTACATTTTCAGAGTCACATTAACAAAGTCTTAGCTCAAGATTATTCCATCAGTTTTTCCCCATTACCCATCCCTAACCTTGCTTGAATAGGTTAAGAAGTAATTTTGCATATTGGATAATTGAAAATATTCACATGCTTTAGGCTACCAAAGGGGCATTTCTCTAACACAGAATAAATTTATTTCCTGTTAACAAAGGAAGGTCTTTATAATTATTATTTAAATTATACATAGCTTATAGTTTTAGTAGTATAATCTACCTCTCTGATCTGTTATCTACTTAAATATTATTGCTGCTGCTGCTGCTGCTGCTGCTGCTGCTGCTGCTGCTAAGTTGCTTCAGTCGTATCCAACTCTGTGCGACCTAATGGACGGCAGCCCATCAGGCTCCCCAGTCCCTGGGATTCTCCAGGCAAGAACACTGGAGTGGGTTGCCATTTCCTTCTCCAATGCATGAAAGTGAAAAGTGAAAGTGAAGTCGCTCAGTCGTATCCAACTCTTAGCGACTCTGTGGACTGCAGCCCACCAGGCTCCTCCCTCCATGGGGTTTTCCAGGCAAAAGCACTGGAGTGGGGCGCCATTGTCTTCGTTATACTTGCCAATTCATTGTCGTAGTCACTGGATTTTGTTGTTGATGAGAAAAATACATGGTAAATAACATTTAAATTAACATATAATTATGAGATATTATGTTTCAGGATTCTAATAAATGTCCTTATCCTGAACAGTAGAGACTCTAGCTTTATTGGTAATTATACTCAACTTTAGGAACATCAAGCAACAGAGCAGGCTGACAGAAAAAAATGAGGAGATGTATTATTTTTCACAAAATTTTATCAACCAAATCTCTTTTCCTCTGCGAAAAGGAATGTGTTCTTAGTGAAGAATATAAATTTTAATTGCCTATATTTGTTTTCTCCTTGTAAATTTTCATTTAGTGTACTATAATATTTCGATAATAGCCTTTTAAATTAATTGTGTCTTCAGTAAATAGCTGAAGAATATTTTTCTGATTTCTTCTGCTAAGCGTTAAAATAAGTTATATCTATGACTGTACAAGTGACAAAAATTACAGATTACCTTTATTTGTAAAAAAAAAATAAGTATCAAGTTTAAATATTAAATTTTGTCTTGAATTTATCCATTTTTGTTATTTCCTGGGCTTTGAACATAGTTGATTTAGACACTAGTAATAAAACATGCTCTTTAAGGTTTTTAGTTACCAATTCTTCTTGAAAACAAGCAAAAAAAATGATGTGTATAAAATTTTAATGAACTCTTTTCCAGTTCTCTATGTGACAATAGAGAAAAGTCGGATGTTTGATTTTTTTGGTAATTTGTAAAGATAAATGCATCTGAAATTGGCACTCATGCAGGAACATGTGACTACTCATAATAAATGGTACACTATTTTCTTGTGATGTGAAGCTTAGCTGGAATTTATAAGTATTTATAAGTTTGTAGTTTGAAATATTCATATTTTGCCCAGTGGCTGACTAGTAGTTCATTATACTTTTATGTGGAAAGTCTGTGTTTGATCCTTGTTATTCTTTGCTCTGGAGCTCTAGATGAATAAAATAACAAATAATTTAGTGCCCAGAAGCCAAAGAGCCAAAGGCTGTATCTTTTTAGATCTTAACATGTTTGACCCCTCTCCACACTGAGGAAGGAGCTATCTGCAGGGGGCAAAAAGGAATCTGGGGAATACAGACATATACATATCATGCATAATTGACTGTTCTCTAAAATCATTTTCAGCCAAATGTCTACCAGCACATTAGCTAGTACTACCAAAGATTTCTATTAATTAAGTAAAAGTAAAGGTCAAGGAATTACTGCATTGCCACGGCCTACCCGTTCCGCACACACACAATGAATATATAGGAAGATATAAGAGTTCTGAGATAGACAAGAGAATAGAGACTATCAGAGGAAATTAAGAATATAAAACATAACATTTACATAAAACAACCTCTTTATTATTTCAATGCAACCAAAACGGGAATTTGGAAAATACAAAACTACAGGTCACAAATTAGATTTAATTATCTCCTGTAATCACTTTTTAACCAAATGCCTATTCACACATTTGTTAGTACAAAACATGTACATGAGCAAATATTGATTATCTAAGGGTCCAATTCTGGAGTAAGAGGCGTACAGTGTATATTGTTACAGAATTTATCAACATAAAACTATTTTCCTGTACTTATCTGGCTTGTGAAAACTCAATCTCATTTCTAGAAAAATTTTGTTTTAAAATGTAAGCTTTATATTAATAGAAGTAAATAAATTTCATGGAAATTAAAAGTGCCTCTTGATAGGAGTTGGTTAATAATAGGAAACTAGTCTCATGCGTTCATCTCTTGAATGCTATAATCGTTAAACAAACAGCAAATGAATAACCCTTACCTTACAAAAAAAAAAGTTGAGTTTAATTAAATTAATACTGATACTTAAAGCAGATCATCTCCAAACCTCATGTTTGAAAACTTACAAGTAACCACAGATTTTAAAAAATCAATGGGAGAATCATACCTTTAACTGCACAACTATATCACTGTACATAAAGGAGGTACTTCATTTTCAATTTGAGATCTTTGTGGATACAGTAAAATGCACATTTTCCCTCATACATCTTCAGGATTCTTCTCCTTAGGCAGAATTGTTTTTCCAGTGAACCCATACTGACTTCTGTGGCCAGTCTGGGTCATAGGATAAATCAATTTCTTGATTTTTGAACACAAATGAAGATAGCTCTTTCTGGTGTGCGCTCTCTTAAAAAAATGTTACTTCCGCTGGTGTACAGTTTCGTTAACCTCAGCAAGATTGTTTTCTAGAGTTTCCAGGCAACATTCAGCTTCACCAAAGAAATATGTTGCAAAGTTTGCAGTATTTCTCTGACGCGCTCGGTCACGTGTCTTTCAGGCCTCCTCCGTGCCACCCAGGTCAGTCCACCGCGTGCGCTCGTCTTGTTTCTCACGTTGCATGTCTGGGGGAAGATTCTCCAGTTCCTCCAGTCAGCGCTCCGCGCACACCTTCCCTTCCTCCCTCCCCCTCTCCTCCGCCCTTGTTCCCTCCTTCCTTTCCTCCCGCTCATCCCTCCCGCCCTTCTTTCTGCCCAGGATTCACTCTCCTCCACTAGCGCCCTCCACCCACTATCGTTTTCTCAGTTCCTTAACTGTAGTGAGGGTATTGTGTCATTAAAGCTATTTCCCCATTGCAGGGCCTTTAGCTCTCTCTCTAGATAGGAAACGCTTCTGTTCCTTTAAAAAAATTTTTTTTTCATTCCTGTGTCCCTGAGCGGAGTCTTAGAATCTCAGTTTCTAATTATGAAGATTTTATGACAGTGCATTTGGCAAGCAGCTGAAACAGAGCAAGCAGTTATTACCTAGCAGGTATTTTCCTTTTATATTCTTCACTTGCGTTCTGCTTAGTTTTGCATGCTTTCTCCTTGTTTGTCCCTTTCAGGCTCTCTATTACTTTATATTAGGTTAATGCAGAAGAGAATGTTTTAAACCCGACAATGTCTTTGACCTTTTCAGAGGCCCATTTCTGACTCTGGGATTGCCACCTTTTCATCTTTAACTCTTGGAATATGAAGCGATACTGTGGATAAACCCGCGGCTTCTAAATTTAAAAACTGACATAATTTATACCCTCTTTAGAATGGATGATTGACACATTAGCAATCGATGAATAATAATAAATGGTGCAGAACACTGAACATGTCATCTACGGCTCTGTTTCCTGTGTCGAAAGTCAAAAGCCTGTTTATCAGGAGACTCATCAGGGCTGTTTTGTGTACCCACTTGAGGTCACTTCATCCCAGAACTACACTCAATCTAGTTAATGCAAAATAAACACATTCAAAATGAGAGTATTAATAGTCACGTTAATGTGTTTTAATCTTCTTAGAAATATACACATTTTATTAAATTTATATGGAAATAATTATGAGCATACAGAAATCATAAGAGAATGTTATATGTACTTCATTCCACATATCTGATTTTTTGTATTCTACAAAATATGTGAAGAGTCAAATATCTTTTAAATATTAAATTATACAGAAACTTTGATAGTTCTTTCTCCCTTATTTCACGCATGCCATGTTGTATTGTTGCTATTTATTTTCATATCTGTTTATGACTTTGATGAAAATTATTTGACAAGTTTTGGCATTTGCAGTTCCTCCAGTAGAAGTTTGGGGAAAAGTAAAAGAGACCATCTAAAGTTGAAAGAGAAGCATAAGGGAAGTATGCTGATACGCAGATACTGCACATGAAATGGGAAAAAAGGAAAAAGGAAAAATGAAAATCACTGCTGTGAAAAAATTATCAGGCAAAACAGAAGCAAGTGACTTGAGGGCGCTGGATGTGAAAGTGTACATGGAGCCAAGATATTGTAGCACATGATTTTTAAGTATATATTCATTTGTCAAATATATGTGTGCACATATGATTCACATATTTCAATATTTTCTAATGGGAAAAACATTGAGATTATGTAGCATAGACTTCAAAATAGATTTTTCCTAACCATCATTTGTGTGTCTTATTGCAAACTTTGTATACTTTAAAGTATACTTTTCAATTATTATTCTTTCATAACTTGGTTCAGAATAGATAGATTAGTAAAAGTTCACAGTTCACAACTGCAACTTTGCTTTAAGAAGTTTCTATCATTAACTCCTGAAGATGTGACCGGGATATAGGTGACCAGATTTGGTTCTACAGATTTATGCTAAAGAAAAAAACTTAACCCCTTCATCTCTGCTTTTGAAGATTTATTTCCTTCTCCATCTGTCTTATGAAATCAGAAAAGTGAATAAAAATATATGGGTGATAATAGAGCCAAATCAATTCCCACATATTTATTTTAGATCTACTTACTTAAATTTAGAATACATATCTTTATTACTTGGCATCAGCAGCGGTATTTGAAAATATTTAGTATATTCCATGTATTTTTGGAAATATTTTATTCTACCTAGAAAACTAGATAAAAGTTTGGTCCAGTTCTACCTGTAATACTAACAATGGAATGCTTGACAAATTTCTTATATCCTCTGACTTTATTTTCCTAATCTGTAAAATGAGTATAACAGTATCAATGTCATACAGCAGTAGGAAGAACTAAATGAGAGGCTTTGTTCAGTGAATACTAGTTCCCTTGGTCTAATTTTATTTTTGATGATGCAACTTAAAAAAAAAGAAAATGACATGCTGGAAATAAATGGAATATTTTGAGCACCTTACTGAAATTACATAAGTAAATGGAAAAAAGCAGAGAGGATATTGATGTCTTGCTTTTTCTTCAGCAGAACTGCATTTAACATAAAGGGGAGTCATTTTATTGAATAATAAAAGTCTGACAATCACTGTGATTGGCTGACGGCCATTACTGCAGTGTAATTCTAAACAGCTTGTTTTTCAAAGTTCTTCTTGAATAACTTTTTAAAACCTAGACACTGCCTAACCTAGTTTAAGGGTTCAAAACTCATTTTTAAAGTGGAGTTTCTCACATCTGAACACTGAAAAACGTGTATTAAAAGAATATTTTCTTAGTAAATTATTAGAATCAGGTATTTTTTGAAATGGGAGGAAAATTTTGGAAAATTTAGCAACCTAAGGGCTTAATGGCAGAAAAGAACTAATTCATGACTCAGAGAAGAAAAAGCCCACATTTGGAGAGATCTTTTTTTTTTTTTTTTTTTTAAAGAAGCCCAGTGTATTTTGCACATGAAAAGCACAGTGTTTGTTCTATACGATCCAGCTTAAAATCCTGCCATTTCTGAATATAACTTAACAGGGCTTCCAAAACTACCAGGTCCATTTTGAAGGATTCATCCTTCTCAGTCAGTATTTCTAATCAGCAACTCTCACTTTAAAGTAGGGATAATAAGTCGGGGTGGAGTTGGCAACTCATCAAAATAAATATTTAATGATATCTTAATGGTTATTTTGTTTCTTTTTTTGAAATTGTGGATTCACACTTCATTTGGCCCATGAATTCTGAACCAGAATGCTTGAGGAATATTTTTTGCTGCTGAAGCTCTCTGTCCTAGATGTGTACTTAATTTTCAGAACTGTCCAGGTTAGATTATCTCCGATGGAGGCGTTTTATCTGAACCGTCAACACTGGAAGCACCGAGATACAGATCAGGGGCAGCAGTCTGTAAACTGCAGAAGTGTGTTAATTGCTCCTTCTCAAACAGAGTGGTGCCGATTAACGCCACACAACCCAGATCCAAAGCAACACGGGGGAACGGTCCTGATATTACTAGTGCACAAATATGAAGGAAAAAAAAAAAAAAGATATCTTCCCGTGCCCAGAAAACTGATTCTTGAACAGGCAGCAAAAGCAGATGCTCAGTGCATCCAGCGATTGGCCGATGGGATCTTTGTTCAGGCGACAGGCTTCCTAAAGCCAGGAGCAGGTGGAGAAATCCCCGCGTCGCCCTCACCTTCACGATCCACGGCTCGGCCACCTGGGCTCCGGCGGGGTGCGCCGCCACCTCCAGGTCCTCTCTCCGCCGAGACACTCCCCCCCCCTTCCCGGGGACCCGTGACCCGGGCTCTCCGCTCTCCCCCGCGCCGCCCCTGGGACTTCCAGCTCCGGCCCGCAACTTGGGCAGGAGTCGGGCCGGGGCCTCTGCCTCCTGGCAGGACCTCTGCCTCCGGGCAGGACCTCCCCCGGGCGCCGGGAGGCGCGCGCGCGCGCTACGAGGCCGACCATGCCCGGTGCCCGAGCTAACAGACGATCAGGACCCCCGCCCGCGGGAAGAAACCCGGGGCCCGGCTGCCTATCGCGGAGATTTCGTTTTCTCTTTCCAACTGTCGGCTTGCCGGGTCGGAGAGATGCCCTGCGCGCTGCTGGCAGTCAAGGCCCCTGACAACGCCCCCCGGTAGCGCGCCGAGCCAGGCTCCCCGAGATCCGCGAGGGGGGCGCGCAGATCCGGGGGGCGGGTGGGGAACCGCAGAGGCGAGGGCCGCTGGGGAGGGATCGGGCGAGAAGTCGCGGGGTGCGGGGGGACGCGCAGTGGGTGCGTTCGATCGCGCGTTCACAGTGAAACTTCTGGAGAGAGAGGGTTGGCATCTGTCCGCAGGTGACCACCGTGGCGTGGAAAACAAGAGGCGAACAGGGGGAAGTGGCGAGCGACAACAAGTTGGAGGTGGGCGGCAAGTTGTGGCTTCCTCCGAGGCGTGCGATCGGCGACCCCCAGCTGCTCCAGGGCGCGCGCTCCCCCCCGTGGGCGGCGGTGCCCGGGCCTCGCTAGCCGCCTCCGGCCCCGCGCGGCGCCCCCTCTCGCCCGCCCTGCGTGTGCGTGTGCGTGTGCCCAGCGCCCGCGTGAGCGGCACCTGCTCGTCCGGGCTCACAGCGGAGCCGCCTCGCCGGGAGCTGCCGCTCGCGGGCGCCGGGCTCCGCGCTCCCAGCCGCCACCGCCGCCGCCGCCGGAGTGGGGCTCGGCGGGCCCCCCCACTTGGCAGCCCGGGTCCCCCCCGGCCGTGCCTGCGAGTCAGCCCGGCTCCGAGTCACGTGTCAGTGCCCGAGGCAGAGACAGAGAAACACGCGCTTCAGTCCTTCTTCCACCGCCATACTGTATTTTATCCTAAATCTCATTTTTATTCCAACATTTTACTCCCGCTCGGTGAGTACCTTCTCAGTGGCATTCTTGTCCTCTTCTTCTTTTTTATTTTTATTTTTGTCCCCCCTTTGTTTTTGTTTTTTTGTTTTTTTTTTTTCTTCTTTTTTTTTTTCTCCACTTCTTTGATTATTGTTTGCATTTGGGAAAGCTGGAGGAGCATGGTTTTGAGCCTTTTCCTGAATCCAAGTTTTTCTAGCATGCGACGGTTCTGTAGACGAGGCGCTGCGTCTGGGAGTCCGCGGCGACCGTGCCCGCGAGGAGCGACTCCCAAGTCCAGCAAAATGTGCAACTGGTTCGAAGGAAAAAGAGATGTGAAGTATGGTGCCTATTTTTCCCCCCTTTGTAAAAATAAAAAATCATGTTTCTCTTTTTTTTTTTTTGCATACTCTTTTTCTGATAAGATTTTTGTATAGGTGGGATCTTGCGGCAGTGTTCACAAGTTTGTGGTTTTGCTATACGAATACAAACCACTGAGCAAAGACATGAATTTTCTTAATATTTTTTGCGTGTGTGTGTGTGCTCTTTTTTGGAAGCCGGGGAGAACAAATTCGTTTTTGTTTTTGTTTTTTTTTCCCCTACTTGTTTTTGATACCCATTGATAACATGAAACTTTTCTTGCAGCTTGTTCCTGGGATTATTTTTAAGCAAATACTTTTTTTTTTCTCCTTTAAATTAAGTGTGACTTTTGCACATCTTCCTTTTTTTTAAAAAAAAACAAAAACCCAAGATCATTTTATGAAAGATATCCTGATATCTATATCTATATTATCCCTTCTTCCTCCCTCTTTCCTCCCTGTAAATCTATTTTCAAATGATGGCAGTGGAAGGTTTTTCTGGAAAAAAAAAAAATGAAGTGCGGTTTGGTTTCCTTGTCAACGGAAGATGAAGTGAACAGCTGAGCAGCTCGCACAGAGCAGGTACTTGGTCCCTTCGGAGGCGTTTCCCGGGTTTGCAATGGCAACTCTGGTCCTGGCAAAGGAACGTGTGTGTGTGTGTGTGCGTGTGTGTGTGTGTGTGTGTGTGCGTGCGCTCGTGTGTGCGCGCTCGCGGCCCCGGGCAGCGTCCGAGCCCGCGGCGGGGAAGCCGCGCCGGGAGCCGGGGGAAGCCCGGGTCCGTGCCCGGCCTGGGCTGCTTCTGAATGAGCGTGAAACGCCGCCCCTCGGTCGGCGGGAGGCGTCTGCGCCCCGGGCGGCGCCGCGCGGCCGGGTAAGTTCTCTGAGGGCCACTTGCGGAGCCGGAGGGGCGCGGGGCGCGGGCGCGGGCCGGGCCGGGGGCGCCCGGGAGACCGCGGGCAGCAGCGGCCGGGCCGCGTCCTCCGGAGGCGCCGGCTTCTGGCCGAGGGCCCGCGCCCCGACCTCCCCAGATCCCGGGGGCGGCTCCCGATGGCGCGGCGCCCGCTGCTCCTCTGCCCTGAGTCAACAACGCGCTCGGTTTCCCCCTGCCTTTCTGCCGGTTTGCTTTCCTCCGCGGCGGTGTCTTTGGCGCTCTTCTTTCCCCGTGGTGTTTGTTGCTCTGGGTTTAAGTGCCTGGCGTCTTCCAAGGTGGAGGAGATCGCTGCTTCCCGTGATGGGCAGTTGGGTTTCGTGTTGTGGATGAAAGCGCCAGTTTGCATGAATGAGGCTACACCCATAGGACGGAGTGTTAAAGGGACAATGTATTGTCTCTCTTTTTAACCACCTGATGGTGGTCGCAACGGGTTTCCCCTGAGAGCCTGGCACAGGGCAGGGCTTGGGATTTGTGGTGGTGGTGATAGGTTCCGTTGTGTTGGTGGCGTTGCACAGAACTCAGTGTCGAGTGTGTTCTCTGGAGTTTATATTTTATGGTCGTCGTGTTCGGTTCCAGGGGAGATGTACCACGGTTGCTAATAGAAAGCTTTCTCTGTACTTAACACAGCGACAGAATCTGTTGGAAAACTTGCTGTCCAAACAAATTTTGTGCTATACTTTAAATCTTAAATTCTGGAGGCCATTATTTAAATGATTTTATTCTGGAGTGTAGAGCTTGGATTCTGTTAAAATAAATATAAGGCGAGTGGAATAATTTACTTCTCAGATTAAGTTTTCTTCCAGGTTATCTATAGGCATAAAAACTAAATCCAACATACAGAAGAGCCCATAACAACATGTTAATGACATACGCTATGGCTTTTTTTCAAGCAAATATCGAAGTCTCTAAGCTCAGTTTATGGAATGAAGTTTTATGCCTGTTTCTTTACTCTTCGTGGTGATGGAGGAGGGCAAGTCATCATTTATCTGTAGCAGGCTAAAAATCATCGGAATATCTAGAAAGCTATATATTTTTTAAAATTCACAATGCATTGTCCCATTTCAGAGATCTTTGAATGAGCAATGTGTGTTACTCTTGTATGTAGGGTAGCTTTTCTCTGTTAAGAAAGTCCTGTTGCATTTATATAAGGAAGATAGTTTATGTCCAGTGTGTGGACCTCCAGCCTTGATATTCTGAAAGGCATAGTTCTAAGATTTGACACAAACATTGTGTAATAAAGCTTTACGTTTTTATTTTTTTGGTTGTGGTAAGCATGCTACTAAAATATAGTCTTTCATGTGGTTTAAACAGGGAGCAAATCATTTAAAATGCCACTTGCAAAAAAAAATAATAAAATGCGACTTGCAACATTCTGTGTTTCTAAAATCACTTTCATCATAATAATGTATTATGTAAGTAGAAATGCTCATTTATGTAAAAATGCAAGGCAATGCATGTATATGACATTTCTTTGTAGGTTGTGTGCACTGCACGTCATCTAGTTCCTTTAGAAGAGAGAAACAGTGAATGAGAGAAAAAGCTTGAGTAATCAAACCATAATTTCCATTAAGAGGATCACTTGTGCCCTAAGGTGGGGTAATTGTATCTAAGGCTGGAACAGAATGCAGACCTCACTGTGTGATATTTCCAAATGAGACTGAAACCCTAATGGGATGGAAGATATTCATAAGGTTTCGAGTGAGAACAGATATGTAGTTGTGCTTTGAATTCTGTAAATAAAGATCATGCTAAGAGCCTTTAGCCATATTAGCTTTTCATTAAATATTGCTTGTTCATTATATGACATACTTATGTTAAATTTCTATTATGCTGAAATTTTGAAATTTCCTCCTCCATAAATTATGCTGGGGATTCTACAACTCCGTGTTTTGGTTTAAAATCTTGGAATATGGCTTCCAAGATTTAGCACCGCCTACTGGTTTCTCATGGAAAAATAATATTCTTTTTCTTAGGATTAGTATTTAACTTTTATTATTGAAATTATTTTTCACTGTGGGAAGAAATTATTTTTCACTGTCTTTTATTTTTATTTTTTACTTTACAATATTGTATTGTTTTGCCATACATCAACATGAATCCACCACGGGTGTACACGTGTTGCCAATCCTGAAGCCCCCTCCCACCTCCCTCCCCATACCATCCCTCTGGGTCATCCCAGCAGCAAGCAACCCACTTTGATTCTGATTAACTTAATCATGCAGGTTACTTTTAACTGCTTACTGACAGCAAAATAAATATTTTGCTGCAAGAGAGAGGGTTTGGAGTGAAGGTGAGGATGAGGGAAAGACACATCCATTTGAAGTGGCTACTGGACCACTAACTGACTTTAAGTATTTTATTATCTGAATGTGACAAATAAATAAATCACACATTTAAAGCAGCCTCTACATTTGCTAGAACTCTTCTAGGTTCTAGGGGATGCCAAAATTTGGACATTTTGAAAATCCTGGATTACTGCATTAACTTTACATTGGGACATTTATATGTCCCACTCTTGAACATTGTAGAGAAAGAAAACCCTAGTTGGAGTTCTATCTTGAGTGTGTGGTCTGTCCAAGAATCTTTAAATGAAGAAATGTTTAATCATAAAAAATAGTTTCATAATTTTTTCCTACATGATTATAAGCTAGCAAGGAACATGCTAATATTTTTCTCAGTGTGGATGAAGCAGCCGCACTGTGACGCTGGTATATATAAGGGGCAAAGGTTTCAAACACCTATGTATAAAGGCACTGTTTTAACTGCAAAAGATATATTGCTTTAAAAAAAAGATAGTTTATTTTTTTCTAATTGTAATGAAAGGTTAGTGGTTAAAAGAGCTACCAAACTTGTGCAAACCGATGATGCCATCAGAAGGTGAAAATAAGGGGACACAAAAATAATGTACTACATCTGACGTGCGAAAAAACGAGATTTTCCTACCTAGAACAACCACGTGCTATATGGATAACTGTTTCTTAACTAGAACAGTTTTAAAGCAGCTTTTTTAAAAAGAAGCTAGTGAGAAGAGTGTGGAGAAGCTCCCTATGTCTGAAAGCATTTGACTGGAGCAGGAGTGCGGTCATGCTTTGCTCACTGTTTATGATACTGTAAGCAACTAATTACGTGGCACATCACACCAAATACTACGCTGGAAGTAGAAGAGACGCGAAGTCGGTGTTCAGAACGGTTTGCATGCTAAAAAGGAAATATTTGCTTACAATTTAATTTTTTCTCCTCTCTGACTTTTGAAAATTTTATTTTTTTAATGTAATTAGCTGTGCCTTAAAAGAAATAACAGCTGTTTTCATTACTTCTTTTATCACATTGTCACTAAGAACATTCCTTTTTGTGTATAAAAACCAAGGTAATGATGTAGTGTATTCTTCAAGCTGTCTATGGAGCTCTGGAAAGAAATTAAAAATCTAATTTAAAAAAATCCTTACTGGTCTGAGGGTGTTATTATTTTCTTATTGTTTCATTATTATTTGCTACTTCTAGTGACATGCACAAATACCTTTAAAATCCCATTTTCATAATTCAGTATGACTTTTTAATAAATTTCACTTACGGACAGTGGGCTAACAAACTTTCATATTAGTGACAACAAGGACAGTTAGTTTTACTGTGATGTGATTTTGAGGACAAGAATTATTGAAGAAAATGTAAGTAATAACTAGTTACATATTTCATCACTCTTCTTTTTATTATTAAATTTTGCCAGGTAGGATGTGTACATCTGGCCCCTGCCAGCAGCTTTTAGTAGTCTTGCTTCTTCCTGAAGCTTTTTAGATTTTCAAGGAAATACTGGGGGGCATTCCTTGTTTGTTGTGTTAGACTCACGTTAAAAAGCACACTGACATCGTGGGAAATGGATTTTGTGCTTTTCTAATTCTCCCATAAAATTAAAGGTTTTTCACTGGTGATGCAGTTATTCTGGGACTTCATTCTGGCAAACACAGAGTCATTGATTGCCCTTTTCTTTTCATTCCTAGACGGAGAGAGGCTAGTAGGAGAACCCCAGTTAATTTAGGATAAATGTCTTCTGGACTGTCTTTGGAGCCTGTGAAGCTGGGGTCAGTACTGCAGGATTAATTTTGGGGGCCATGTAGAAATCTAAATGGAGAAGAGAATTATAGCAGAAATCATGGGAACCCTACCCAGCTTTTCTGAGAAATGGAATGAAACGCATCATTATGTACCTTCATACTTAAGAAAAACTGGAGGTTTTATTTGCATCAGTATGTTTCATAAAATCACATCTGACACACCTATTTCTTTACCTTGCTTAGAATAAAGTAGTTGAATATTTTGTCTAAGTTTAAACAGTGGAAATTAATTGTGTTCCTACATCATCCATGTATTTAGACAAAATATTTATACACATTTTGATAGCCATATGCTAAATTATAACAGGAGCAACATATTTTTGAGTGACTTTGGAAACTTAACAGGCTGGTGTAGGGAAAGGCTATTTTTCATTAAATCAAGAGGAAAGGGAAAGAAAAGTAGGACTGACACTTCCTGAGGTGCCTTCCTTTCCATGAGTAGGTGATAGCATCGTTCTTCTATATCTTGGGGGAAACTGAGGCTTGGAGGGATGGAATGTGCTCGAGTCTCCATAGGGAGTAAAGGGCAAATGGTAGGAATGTCTGAATTCACGCTCCGCGGCCCTCCTTCTGTACAGGAATGCTCCGCTTGTGAAGATGGAATTCTCTTTGTCTGTTTCTCTTACTCAATGCAAAACAGCCATTGTGTGCGCGTTCTTGGTCCGTTATCTCAGATGGCTGTATCTTGGCGCGTTTTCACTGCTGAGTGCTGCAGCCAGCAATCCCAGAAAATGGCACCATTTACAGAAAGACTCTTACTGGTGCTGAAAGGGTCTTCAAGTGACCAGGCATCACACAGGTCAACAGGACCCTGGGGATTTTGAAGAGACCCCGTCCGTGGACATTGGTGGAAGGCACTCATGCCCTGTGGTCAGGACCGAATAGATGGCCCTGTGTCCACAGTGCTTTTGCTGAGGTTGTGGGCAAAGCACTCTGCAAATATTTAGCCCCAAATGTAGTCTCTCCTCTTGAAGCTTTTGTGGCGTGATGTGGAAGACTGTCTTTTGCACAGGGAAAACTGAAGAGCCGATTCCTTCACAACACAGCCAATCTGTAAATAGAGGCGTCTCTTCTGTCCACCAGCATCTCACACTCAGCATCACCTCCACCTCAGAATTTCACTGTGACACACATTTGAGTGTGACATTTCTCAAGCTCACTTTATCTGTTTGTTAATAACAAAACACATACAACTGCAAGATGTTATTTTAGGGTGCTGTTTTTAATTGCCTCTTCAGAGGTGTGAAAAAGGATTCCGTTATTAAACAATCTCCTTGGAGCTTGAAAGAAGTGAATATTTTTCAGTAGAGAATGGGTAACATAAACTATAGGGGAGGCAGTGTGAGTGAACACCATGAAACGGATTTCAGAGTCGATCAGTCGACACGTACACACTGGGTTTGGAGGCCAAGGTGTGGGAACTATCAAAAGCTGCTTCTGAGTTTTAGAATCTGGACACCTTCAAAACCTGGAGCATGAAGCAAAGCAGGAGAAAATAGGAGCATCTAGAAGGGGGCCTGATTTGCTTGGGGGGTGGGAGAATGGTTCAGTTTTGGACATATCACTGCTATGAAGTTCCAGTATTAACCTGGATAAAATGACTGATGTGCAATTGAAATTCAGACCTAGAGCTGGAAAATATACTGAAAGCTAGAAAAAGATGTTACAAGGTTATTGACATCAACATTTTAGGAGGCAAACATTTGGGAAACACCTGTGTTTTCCTGAGTGGATGTTAAGGAATTTGATTAAGGGCAGACAAAGAGAAAAAGGAGGATAGCCACTGAAGCTTAGGAGAGAGAGTGTGTGTGTGTGTGTGTGTGTGTGTGTGTGTGTGTGTGTGCATTTGAAAATGTAACATGACTAAACAGGAAGATCGGGAAGAAGGTTATCTGCAACTAGGTAAACTGATTTTAAATTACATATAGAAGAAATTTTAAAAAGTGAGAGTAGCTAGGATAGCTCAGGAGAAGGAAGGTAAAGAGGGGTCTAAGCTGTCAGATGCTGAAACCTACCACACATGCTTTTAAAGTAGGTTTGCTAGCTGGCTCCTTAAAAGACTTCCAAGCAGTGTATCCAGAAGCAGTGAACACACTCAGTGCAGAAATCATGGTTTCTAAACACCGTTTCCCATTCAAGGGGCCCAAACCGTCTGGAAACTTGGCCGGTTCTAAGTCTAGGCAGGAAAAGTACCGGATGAGCCCAACTTCTCTCGTTGTTCTGGGAAGTGAGGAAGTACCCACAAACAAATAAGGTTGTGTGAGCCTGATGTGTTCATTGTAGTGGTTACCAGGAGCTAGCCTGAGGGCCTCTCAGTTGCCAAATTCAGATAAATCTGAGCATCAGTGGTTGTTGGTTCCCAAAATATGTGAGTTGCTCAGTCCCTGTCTGACTCTTTGCAACCCACGGACTGTAACCCACCAAGCTCCTCTGTCCATGGGGTTCTCCAGACAAGAATAGTGGAGTGAGTTGCCATTCCCTTCTCCGGGGGATCTTCCTGACTCAAGGATCAAACCCGGGTTCTGCATTGCAGTCAGATTCTTTGCCGTCTGAGCCACCTGGCAAGCCGCGATGTCAGGCAAAATTAGAAATTGGCCCCTGGACCGGGAGGGCAAGGAGAGACTGTAGAAGGAGGCAGACCACTCCAGCTTGGTGGGTGGCAGTTTTAATCATCAGGACAACTTAGGTGCAGGGCATGCCTTTGGCAGCCGCAAGGCAAGTCAGTTTCTGCATCTACCTACCTACCAGGAGCTTAAAAGTTTGTTCAGGTCTCCCCTGCTCTGAATGGCCATGAGGCCTTTTGTAAACTGAATGGTATAATGTGAACAGGCAATCACCCTAGGACACGTCTTGCTAACAGCTGCACAAAATAAGTTGAGATAAAGCACAGATGCTCTTAGACACAAGTGAAGGGGCTTACTGCTGAGATGCCGAGTGTGGTCCCCGGGGAAGGAGCTCAATGCGCCCCCTCTGTTCTGCCTCTGTAAAGGCTTGATGCAAAATAACGGGCGCTGTTTTTGCATCTTGCTTTTGTGCATAAAATGAAAACCCTCTTCGGATTTGTTTCAGTTTGTGGAAATAGGTACTAACGCAGGTCTTTAATAAAAGCAAAGTGGGAGATCCCTGTATAGAAGCCTTCATGGGGTTCAGTCACCTCTCCTTCCATCAGGATATTCTCAACAACACATGGCTCTCTCAAGACTGAGGCCTGAAGGGGCTGAATATGCATCCCAAGGACAGCAGAGGGGGCAGGAAGCCTCTGACTGTTTGGGCCCCACTGTAGGGTCATCCAGAGGTCACATGCTCTCAGTGAGCTCCTGCAACAAGAGTGGCTGTAACAGACAATACACTGATGAAGAAAGCCCATGGGTCCGTTCTCATAGTGTAAGTTAAAAAAATTAATAAAAAGCGATTCTGACAATAACTAATGCCCTCAGTGATCTCCTCCAGCAAGAGTGACTTTAACAGACAGTACAACATCGAAGAAAGACCATGAGTCCATTGTGATAGTCTAAATTAAAAAAAATAATAATAATAAATGATTCTGACAACAATTAAATTGAAATAAATGGTTAGCCTGCTTTTTAGGAGGAACTCTTGTGTAGTTGATGAAAGACAGCTCTTCTTTCCAAAATATGGAAGTTAGTACGTCTAGCAAATGGTAGAACGAGAAAATTACTGTTTATAACTCCCAGTGAAATGAATGGCAAAAATCATCAACAGGTGCTAAAACCATTAGTTACAAATATTTTGAGGAATAATGTGTTCTCTTTCTACTCAAGATTACTTTTTTTAAAAAAATTTTACTTATTAATTTTTTGTTCTCAGGATCTTCCTTGCTACACACGGGCTTTCTCTAGTTGTGGAGAGAGGGGCTCCTCTTTTTGAGGTTCTGGCCTTCTCATTATAGAGGCTCCTCTTGATGCAGAGTTTGGGCTGGAGAGCCCACAGGCTTCCCTAGCTGTATTGGACAGACTTAGTTGCTCTGTGGCTTGTGGGATACTCCTGGAGCAGGGATCGAACCATGTCCCCTGCAATTGCAGGTGGATTGTTCAACGCTGGACCACTAGGGAAGTCCAAGCATTACTTCTTATTGTATCTGGCATCCGCCTTCTTAAGCAGCTGCGCAATCAAACCCGGGCATCGCTAGTAGACAGCCCAGCGCCATGAGCCTCGGAGGGATGCAGTCTGAAGTCTTCATTGTCATTTGTGAGATATTGTTGACGCAGTGTTGGAGCTGAATCTAAAACCTGTCTCGACAGAGGATGAGCACCAACTTGATGGACATGAGTTTGAGCAAGCTCTGGGAGGTGGTGAAGGACAGGGAGGCCTGGTGTGCTGCAGTCCATGGGGTTATAAAGAGTCAGACACGACTGAGCGACTGAACAGAACAGAAAACCTGTTTAGACTTAGTTTCTAATTTACAGAGAAATATAAGGAAAGTAGATCCTGTTAAACTGAATGAGGAAACACACAAATTCACAGGGTGTAGTACTTTTTTATGGAAGATACCAGACAGGTGACCTAGTCTTTTCAACAGACATTGCCATTGTGGGGAGAGTTTTCTAGACTAAAAGAGACTAAAGACATCCAAATACAGTTTTTGGAGATTTATTTGATTTTTTTTTTTTTTTTTTACATAAGCCTGCAAAAGATCAAGTAAAGAATCCGCCTGCAACGTAGGAGACCCTGGTTCGATTCCTGGGTCAGGAAGATCCCCTGGAGAAGGGACAGGCTACCCACTCCAGTATTCTTGGGCTTCCCTTGTGGCTCAGCTGGTAAAGAATCTGCCTGTAATGTGGGATACCTGGGTTCAATCCCTGGGTTGGAAAGATCCCCTGGAGAAGGGAAAGGCTCCCCACTCCAGCATTCTGGCCTGGAGAATTCCACGGACTGTGTAGTCCATGGAGTTGCAAAGAGTTGGACAAGACTAAGCAGCTTTCACTTCACAGAAGATCAAAATTGGGTTGGACTGGGAAAATTTGCCCATGGGCTAGCTAATAAGTGATATTAGGAGATGCATGCTGAATGACTTAGGGATAAATGCTGTGATGTCTGTGGCCCAATTTCATGAGTCATGGTAAAATGCATATGTGTGCAGGGGTGTGTGTGTGTGTGTGTGTGTGTGTGTAAAACATCATTTGTTAATAATTTTTGAACCCAGAAAGTGACTATGTAGGTTTTATTGTATTATTTTTTCAGACTGTGAATATTTTCAGTAAAAGTGTTGAAAAGTCTGTTAGTTGCCATTGAGGAAAAAATGTGCTTATTAGGGTTAAATAGAAGCAGAAATCCAGATCTATTTCATGTCCCGTGGGGCCTTTGAAGATATGAGACAAGAAGTAAATTTAGTTCAGCATCAATTGTAGAAATGAAATATTATTCAAGGGAGAAATATTGGTGTGAGTGCTTGGCGTGCTGTCATCCATGGGGTTGTGAAGGGTCGGATCTGACTTGGTGCCTGAACAACACCAACAATATTGTTGGACGAAAGATGTATTTTTAAGCTATAATAAAGGACATATGCATGTGGATTAATTTCTTCCAGAATGGAATCTCCTTAGCTAGAAGAGATAGAGGTATTGTGGCGGTGGAAGTAATTTTCAGGGGCGAATTTTGAGATGTTCTAAGAAGGTTGGTTTGATCAGTGGTGGCACAGGAAGACTGGTCACATCTTAGAAGGAAGGAAATTGGATCAGTTCGTTCGTTAGCTAAACACATTGTTTATTCAGCCCTGTCCTGGAGCATGGAGACTCGGTGGTAAATAAGACTAGTTAAGGGCCCTGTCTGCAGGGAGCTTACCATCTGATGATTAGGTTCCTCAGATATACTCAAGGTGGTAGGTTGAAATTAACTAGCATGAGGGTAAGAATTTAGGGAATGTGGCAGAGAATATTCCGAAGCTCCATAAAAAGACTCTACAGCCATGGGGAGGAACTTGGCAAAATTAACACTTTGTTGTTACTAGTTGGCACAATTGCACCACTCTCTCTGGCAATAGAAAATGTCATCTGAATGGGTCAAGCCAACAGTGACGTTTTCCTTAAGGATACTAGCAAGGCCTGCGTGATGCAAAACGAAGAGCTGTGCTTTCTAGATGTCGTGTGTATTTCATGTCACAGTGATCATAAATCTGGGCTGGGGAAGGAGATGAGGAGACAAGAACAGAGGAGATTAGAGAGCCCGAAGGTCAAGCTGTAGACCAATAGTGGTAGGTTCACTGGTTCTAACAGGACAAAAGAGGTGTAAGCGTGGATGGTTTTGATCAGAGGAGAATGTTGTATTTCCAGGTTGTGAAAGTGGAGCAGAGTCACATGAAGTGAACACGTTTCAAAGTTTTGGAAGGCATGCAGTTAACAGGCAGATGCTGCTGAGGTTGAAAAGTTGAGAAGTGGTGTGAGAAGCAGCTGAGTGTTGAAGGGGTAATTTTTAACACTTTTAAAAAATTCATAAGGGGATGACAGGGAAGAAAGTGAAAAGCAAGACTGAAGCATGGGCTAAAAGAGTCAGTGACATTCCTGGAGGTTTCTGATCAAATGATTCCATAAAGGAATTTCTGTTCTGTGATTGCTGAGATTTTAGTCTTGGAACATTTTGAGGGGAGATGTAGATAAATTGTGTGTGTGTGTGTGTGTTTAGCTTGTTTGCGTTTGATTAGATTTTTAGATAATACAGAAATAAATTCTGCAACCAAAAGATGGTTGCAGAAAAAATGGATACTGCAACCAAAAGTTCAGTGTTACAAGGATGTCCCTGATCAAAACCAGAGAAATAAATACAGGCTACTACAGTTCAGTGCTTTCTAAACAAAGCAGCAGATGATTCCTGTTCAAAAGAACATTACGTAGTGTCTGTCTGTTATTAAACTTTGGAGCCCAGTTCACACTTGCCTGCTTTTAATGAGGAGTCCAGTTAGCAGGTGGGTAGACTGCGGCTGTTGCTATTGCCAGGTCAGCGGCTGCAGCTGCTACTGCCTCAGTTCCGTTGTTAGATCATCCCTCCTGGGCCAGTCTGATGGCTCAATGCTTAGTCCTATTGTGCCTCATCTTTGTAACACCCTGGAGGAATTTATCATTATCCTAGATAGCAATATCGGGAGGAAACTGCAGATCAGACAGGTGTCTTGTCCGATGTCTCAGAGCTATCACATTGCTGAGTAGAGACCTGAAACCCCAGACTTTCGGGCTCCAAAACTTGACAGCCCACTCCAGTATTCTTGCTTGGAGAATTCCACGGACAGAGGAGCCCTGGTGGGCTACAGTCCATGAGGTCACAAAGAATAATTTGAGTTACACCCCTGTGCCTTATTTAAAACATACAGGAAAAGAGATACTTTGATGTGTACATGGATAGATCAGTGACATTTTGTCATAGAAACACAACAGCTCCCTGTGTATGGAAGATTTAAAAACACACAGTGCTTCTGGTTAAAACTGTGCTGCTAGGGATCCCTGGTGGCTCAGATGGTAAAGCGTCTGCCTGGAATGCAGGAGACCCGGGTTCAATCCCTGGGTTGGGAAGATCCCCTGGAGAAGGAAATGGCAACCCACTCCAGTATTCTTGCCTGGAGAATCCCATGGGCGGAGGAGCCTGGTGGGCTGCAGTCCACAGGTTTGCAAAGAGTCAGACACGACTGAGCGACTTCACCTACTCACTTATATATGTTCCAATTCTTGTCTTCACAGAGTTTCATGTAGCTTTTCGCTCTAGGCATAATTAGTGAGATTTTGAATACTTGTTCATTCATTTAGCCGATGCTCACCGGGAATCTACCATATCTAAGTCATTGTGTTTTAAGAGACTAAAGAAGTTTAAAAACAAGGCCAAACGTTGGACCTACCCTCATGAACTGACCATCTACTCGGAGAAGGAAATGGCACATGTGGAAAGTGATGACGCGTGAATGATTGGAATTCAGAAGAGTAGCCGTGATTAGTTATGGTTATTTAGGTCATTAAGGCACTTGCAAGTTTTGGAATGGAGTGCCTCTCTCTTCTCAGTGACTTGGCAAGGTCCTTGGGTTGGGAGATTTGGCAGCACTTTCTTGACATTGCTGTCCAAAGTCAGGAATATATACGTGTGTGCAGGGGAAAAGTGTCGCAGGAAGAGATGAGAAGCTACAGAAAGGTTTAGAGAGGGCCATCTGGAAAGAGAATTGGGAGATGACGGGAATCATGGGTTTTTGAGAAGTAGATGCCAGAAGAAATTAATGTGTGAAACTTTGTATTTATACACATATTAGGCCCTGAAATAGAACCCATTGTTGGGGGAAATGAATTTTGTGTTGGAATATGTTGAGATTATTCAACATTTCCAATAAAAATATCTTATTGCATTCTCAAATACAATAAAAACTGTAAAATGAGTTCAGAAACGCCTATGCTTTTTTCTCTTTCATATGGATGACAATATAGCTTTATTCATAACTTAGTGAACCAATACCATGAGAATAGTTTGTTTAATTTCTGAGCTCTTTCCATCATGTTTGCAGTCTTTTTTTTTTTTTTTTTTTTCCAGAATTGCGGTATCTTCCCTCCCTACTCCTGGCCTCTCTCCTGACATTGTTGCGGTTCTAGAAAAGAAAAATAAAGCAGAAGAAAGGGAACAGTAGAGGAGGGAAGAGGGGAGAGAGAGGAGGAGGCTGGTTAGCAGCGTGACGAGCGCTCTCCAGATCAGCGCTGTCCAGGGAAAGTACAGTGCCAGCCACGAAGCAGGCCTCCATTCGCAATTTTGCATTTTAAGGAAGGCATTGAGAAAGCAAAGATGAGCAAATCAAGCCGATTCTCGTAATACATTTTGTTGAACTCAGCCTATCAGAAATGATCATTTCAATGAGTGGTCCATAGGCAATTATTTTTTAAGTAGACTCCATTTATTCTGCCAAGTCTTTGAAATCCAGTTTGTATTTTGCAGAACCAGCCAAGGTTAAAGGGTGGAAGGGTCATGTGTGTGAGGGGCTACCCCATAGGGTCACGCAGATCGAGAGAGGTCAGAAGATCTCAGGACGACGTCATGGTTTTGAATTCTTTTTGGCATCTCGCTCCTTACCAGAGATTAGTCAGAACATAGTTTGAAATGCTCTCTGACTGTCTCAGTTTTAGCTCTCACATTTTATTATGAAGCTGAACTGAAACACGTTGAAGTTGATTTTTACGAAAAGGTGATCCTAAAATATGGTCAGTTGGCAAAGAGCATCAGTATCTATCCAATAAGTGTTTCCTGAAAATCTACTTTTATTTATTTTGTGTGTCATCTGCTACGCCATAATGGAGAATGGAGCTTTCAGTGTAGCAGCTTGCTTTCAGTGGTGACAAATTCCATAAGTAAAAATAAATTTCTGGGATAAAAAATGGCTAAAATGGTATCTTATTCTTGTATTAAATAAGAGGCTTAATTTTTCTACTTCCACTCACAAAATAGGCTTCTTAATTCAATGAATAAAGTCAAACCAGGTTTTGTTGACTCTATGTGGAATGATACGTTAATTGAAGCACCTCAAGTTTGTATAATATTAAGCAATTTGTATTGACTCCGAGCTTTAAAGTGATTTGGTATCTTTGGTTAAAAGACTAAACTGGTGACTTGTGAGTCACCAGTAGTTTGAAATTATCATGTGTGAAGTATGAGCATTGGATTTTGATTCATTATCTCTCATTGTTTCAGAGCAAAGCAGGTATTTCCCTTTTAGGTCTTTCAAGGTGCGTCCTTGTGTAAGCGAGGGCGGATATGCCTGTGAGTGCCTGTAAGAAGGTGGGGAAAGGATTGTTTGATTACAAACATCTTTACAAAATGCTGTTAGGAATCTCATTGCCGTAGGGAATCAAATTTGGGGAGTAGTTCTCATTATTTTTTTTTCCCATTTATTGGATACCATGTCTCTTTGTTTCTAAAAGATGCCTGATATTAAATTTCTTTGTTTTGCTGTGAGGTGGACTTCCTGGTTTTGATATGCATGAAAGGAATTGGAAATACTCAAAGCGTATGAATGCCAGATCTTGGGTTCTGAATTTTTGACTGAATATGCTGTGGTTTTGGTTCAGAAAACTACACAATCATTAATTTCACAGTATTAATGAACACATGATATTTTTTTCCCTTCATATCAAAAACAGTCTTGTGAATTTAGTATCTATTTATCTAGTGTGCATTATTGGTCTAGCTATCAGATCTTCAATTAGGGGAATATTTCTTAGTTCCTCTTGATCTAACAAGAAGCAGTTTAATGTGTCTAGCAGGTACCAAAATTCAGTACTCTCAGATACGTTTATAACATACTGGGAGAAAGGATAACTTTGGATTTGTTACAAATGAAAATAAGCGTGTGGCCTTATAATTTCTTTTAATATTAAGAATGAGCAGTTTGTTATGGAATATTCAGTTCAGTTCAGTTGCTCAGTCCTGTCCAACTCTGTGCGACCCCATGGACTACAGCACACCAGGCCTCCCTGTCCATCACCAACTCCCAGAGCTTGCTCAGACTCATGTCCATCGAGTTGGTGATGCCATCCAACCAATATGCTGCTGCTGCTAAGTCTCTTCAGTTGTGTCCGACTCTGTGTGACCCCATAGACGGCAGCCCACCAGGCTCTGCTGTCCCTGGGATTCTCCAGGCAAGAACGCCGGAGTGGGTTGCCATTTCCTTCTTCAGTGCATGAAAGTGAAAGGTGAAAGTGAAGTCGCTCAATCATGTCTGGCTCTTAGCGACCCCATGGACTGCGGCCTTCCAGGCTTCTCCGTCCATGGGATTTTCCAGGCAAGAGTACTGGAGTGGGATGCCATCGCCTTCTCATATCCAACCAATATGAATAGAATGTTATTCATTCTTAACATTCAAATTTTAAAGTTTATGCTATACTAGATGATTTTTCTCCAAATAATTAAACTGATGTACGTATTATAAATATATAACTTAAAAAAATAAAATTTAAATTAAAAATGCTCAAAACATCTTAAAGGGAAGCACTGTTCTTATAATAGTGTTGATGCCGAAATGTTAATCACATTCTAGAGAGAAGATTCAAAATGACGTTTGCCTCCTTATTTATATTATTTGGTATATACCCTTTCAGGTTTTGTTTAAATAATTAATGATATAATTTATAATATATACTTGTAATTATATGATACATTTTATATTTATGTAGTTTATATATAATAATCTCATAATGTTTATATGTATAATCCATACAATTATTTATAGCAAAAACTTTTCTCCACTCCACTTAACCATATACTTTAAGTACACTGTCATTGACTCATTTGCAGCCTAAGTTTAATGGTTATATAGTATTCCATTGTCATAAAGTACCTTACCATACTCCACTGTGAATATTTTAGTTGGTTATTTTTACTTTTTCTTTTGATTGTTGTTTTAAAGAATGTGTATTCCCATATTTCTCTCTTTTGTGTTTATTTCAGGGTTGTAGGGTTGTATACTTTTGATTTATATGAATTCCTATATTTTTGGTTATACTTTTGGTGAAAACACAAGCCTAGTCTTTCATCTGGTGTTCATTCAAGGAGTTTGTTTCCTTATCCAGCATTGGTAGATAAAACTGACTGGGTTAGACTTAAGTTACAGATGAGATTAAAAACAACATAAATTAATGTATAAGTAGTATAAGATCTATCAAAGGTATTCTTCAGGAGCAGTTTTTACAAACCGTAGATGATAACTCTAAAACCTAACCACCAGGAAATAGGCTATGTAATTGCATTTTGAAAAAAAAAGTTTTTGTTTTTTTTTTTTTTTGGCATAGGCAAAGACCTTTTGAACATTTAATTTTTCGAAATTGCCAAACATTTTAGAACTTAAAATTTAAAATGCTGTGTTGTTTTTTTCGTCCATGAGTTGTGTTGGACTCTTGCGATACCATGGACTGTATCCCGCCAGGCTCCTCTGTCCATGGGATTTTCCAGGCAAGAACACTGGGGTAGATTCCCGCTTCCTTCTCCAGGGGGTCTTCCTGACACAGCATCGAGCCCGGCCTCCTGCATTGGCGGGCAGATTCTCTAGCACTGTGTTGCCAGAGCAACTCCACCGGCTTCTTAATGTTTTCACCACAGATATAAGTATAAGGTAAGCTTTGAGTACTGGTGGCTTACTAGGCACAAAGAATAGCAATTGTTAGTAATATATCATTCACAGGTAAGAAGTACTTTAAACATATTAGCTTAAAAATAGTTACATGGGAAAAGAGTAGAGACATCAGTACTTTTTGAAGTTGTAAATTATTTCCAACTACACAGTAAAGAAATGTTAGTTATTTTCAAAAGGAAGCGACTGGAAATGAGAAGGGCACCTATGGCATCAACTTATTACTGAGGGGAGTGGGTTTTTTACCTGCCATCAAGGTAGTGCCTGGTGCCTTGAAGTTTTTTCTGGAGGAGAGAAGCTGTTCCTATGCTCCTCTTGAATCCCACAGAGCTGCCAAGACGAGCAGGGTCGGCTGAAAAGAACCGGGGCCATTTGGTGTACTGTTATTTATTGATTGATTTTTTTTGTCTGTTGTGTGAATCACAATAGAATTCTGGAAAGCATAAGATGAAAATGATAATTTTCTCCGAAGATTACCCTAAACTAATTTTAATTGTAGTCTTCAAATGCTTTTCTTTCATTGACTTATGGGTTAACTAGTGTATTTTCCTATCACGTTGTTGAGTACAATAGTCAAAAATTGTGCCACTCAAAATATAGTTTGAAGCCTGTAGGTTGCTAGCTGGGCACAGGAAACTGAAACTTCCTGTCAATTTTACAGAATAATTTTATGTCTCATTGTATGTCTCTTTTTATCATTCCTTATTTTTTCAAATAATTTTTTTATTGTATCTTATAAAATACTGCTTTGCTATTGGTTGGGAATTTAAAAAAAAAGTCATTCCCCACAAGTTGGCTTCAGAAGCACTGGTACAAAACTTATTCAGCACCTTGTACTTATGCATTTTTAGTCCTTTCTAGATTAAAAGCTTCTTAAAAACAAAGACTAAATTCAGCCCTTCACTGACTCTCACTCACTCATTCATCCATCAGTACTTGTCAGGTGACGCAGGGTTAGTTACTAATGTGTGTGTGAGTCGCTCAGTCGTGTCCGACTCTGCGACCCCGTGGACTGTAGCCCACCAGGCTCCTCGGGCCATGGGATGCTCCAGACAAGAATACTGGAGTGTGTAGCCATTTCCTTCTCCAGTTACTAATACGCATAATAAATAAAGCATCGTCCTATGCCTCAGCGTCTCCAGCTACTGTGAGAGTAGCTGCCCCAGTGTTTGCAGATCCAATAAACATTCTTAGAATTGCTGTATAATTTAAGTAAATAAATATTTGTGTGCATATCCACTTACAGCGTTTCCGGCTCTTTGAACTTATAGCTGTGTGTTAAGTTGCTTCAGTCATGTTCAGCTCTTTGCGACCTCATGGACTGTAGCTCGCCAGGTTCCTATATCCATGGGGATTTTCCAGGCAAGAATACTGGAGTGGGTTGCCATGCCCTCCCCCAGAAACTTAGAGCATTGCAAGTAAGTTGCCTAGCGTTTCATAATCATTGCAGTCAAATCATATTGAATTATTTTTATAATTTAATATTTTGAATAAAAAGGAAAAAATATATAGAGACTGATTCTCACAAGTTCACTCAAATGATCTAAGAAAATACCAGAATTATCTATTGATAGAAAGTGAAAGTGAAGTCGCTCAGCCGAGTCTGACTCTTCGTGACCCCATGGACTATATCCTACCAGGCTCCTCTGTCCATGGAATTTTCCAGGCAAGAGTACTGGAGTGGGTTGCCATTTCCTTCTCCAGGGGATCTTCCCGACGCAGGGATTGAACCCGGGTCTCCTGCACTGCAGGCAGATGCTTTACCCTCTGAGCCACCAGGAAGTCTATCTACTGATAGGCAAACCCCAGCTCAGAAAAAACTTAAAAGCAAAGGGGAGCACAAAAAAATAGTTGTCTTTCTGTTCAGATTAAAATATCTAGAATAATACTGATAAATTAAAATATATAAATAATATCATGTGATTGTCGCAAGATATTTTTTATCATAGAGATTATACTTTGATGCAGTTGGTTCAAACGTATGCAAGTTGAATGTATATAAACTTTCATTGTAACTCTGTGTGTTATTACTGCCTACAGCTTCTACCTGTTCATTTTACATAACCCTGATCGATATCAATTTTACTTGAATTATCTGTTTGTTATTTTCTTTTATAGAAATGTTATCTCACTATAATATGTCCCCACGGTACCAGAGTGACATTTTGCTTTTTTATAATATTCGGTAATTCTTAAATGTATCTTTTTTGTGCATGCCATATGGTCAGTGGCTGTCTCAGATTTCTTCACAGAGAAAGATTCTGTGGGTATTTCCAAAATCATTTCCAAAAATAATTTACTCTGAAAACATAATTTCAGTAAGCAAAAAAAGTATTCACTATTACTAGGTTTAAAAAAGAATGCATAATAGCTATTTAAATTTTTACAGTGGATTAGGAAAAGAAACACATAGGTTTCTGAGGTTCGTTGTTTCCCATAATATATGCTACATTGCCTAGGATTTGATTATTTCCCAATATGACCCTTTGTCTTATGTGTTTGGGTTGCTATAATTATACCACAGACCAGATGACTTATTAATAACTGAAATTTATTTCTCACAGTGCTGGAGGCTGGGAAGTCTAAGATCAAGCTCCTGGCAGATTCTTTTCTGATGAGGCGTTCTTGTTCATAGACAGCAGTCTTCATGTGTCTTCCTCACATGACGAAAGAGGTGAGGGAGGTCTCTGAGGTCAGTTCTACAAGGGCAGTGATGGCGTTCCTCAGGGCCCCCCTGTGATAATCACTTCCCCAAGCCTAGCATCCTAGGACTCTGACACAGGGGTTACGGTTTCTCCACATGGATTTTAAGGGGACATAAACATCCAGTCCATAGCACATCTGATGTTGGTTATTTTTTCTAACGAGCAAAATTGTGTTGACCATTTAGCATATCTTCAAAGCCATTGATCTCAGATAGTGCTCTCAATATACCTTTATTGAATAGTTGCTGCTGCTGCTGCTGCTAAGTCGCCTCAGTCGTGTCTGACTCTGTGCGACCCCATAGACGGCAGCCCACCAGGCTCCCCCGTCCCTGGGATTCTCCAGGCAAGAATACTGGAGTGGGTTGCCATTTCCTTCTCCAATGCATGAAAGTGAAAAGTGAAAGTGAAGTCGCTCAGTCGTGTCCGACCCTCAGCGACCCCATGGACTGCAGCCCACCAGGCTCCTCCAACCATGGGATTTTCCAGGCAAGAGGACTGGAGTGGGGTGCCATTGTCTTCTCCGAGCTACCTTGGTTCAAGCCAGCTGAAGTCACAACAGTTTGTAAGATTTACTCCCCACCCCATTATAGCTCTTGTCTCTAGTATCTAAGGGTGAGATAAATCCGGATGAGGAAGGCTACATGGTTTGAAATTAACTACATGAAGCCCTTTTTGTTTAGAAATTAAGGGTTGGTCTGTTTAAATTAGGATTGGAGAGGATTCTAAAAATATTGTAACCCGAGAATATTGCGCAGTCCCCCTCCAAACGTATGCAAGGTATTAAAAGGAGAAACCGCTGCCGCTCTTTTACCTGGATCTTTTATCTTTTCGTTATTCTCTGACTTCCACTGCAGCTCATTACTTCAAGGAACAAGTAACCTAGATTCAGTAATCTTTGCTAGGGACTCTGGGGGGCTAGAAATAGCAGGCCTTTTCTGAAACACCAAGTTAGCAATAGAAAGAACAAAAGAAATCCATAATTTCAAGACATTTATTTTTGTAAACCTACCTTAAAAATTGTGGTCAGAGAAAGAAATAACAAATTACAAGTTTTAACCAGCAAATAAATGACGAGTATTATACTAGTTCGTTCAGAGAAGACAATGGCACGCCACTCCATTCCCCTTGCCTGGAGAATCCCATGGATGGAGGAGCCTGGTGGGCTGCAGTCCATGGGGTCGCTGAGGGTCGGACACGACTGAGTGACTTCACTTTCACTTTTCACTTTCATGCATTGGAGAAGGAAATGGCAACCCACTCCAGTGTTCTTGCCTGGAGAATCCCAGGGATGAGGGAGCCTGGTGGGCTGCCGTCTGTGGGGTCATACAGAGTCGGACACGACTGAGCGACTTAGCAGCAGCAGCAGCAGCATACTAGTTCGTTAGGGCTGCCATAACAAAATACTACAGGCTAGTGGCCTGAACAACAGAAGTTTATTTTCTCACAATTCCAGAAGCTACAAGTTCAAGGTCAAGGCATCAGCAGGTTCGGTTATCCAGGCCAGAATACCGGAGTGTGTAGCCATTCCCTCCTCCAGGGGGTCTTCCCAACCCTGGGATCAAACCCAGGTCATTGCAGGTGGATTCTTTAGAAACTGAGCCATCAGGGAATCCTAATCCTAATCAGTTAATCCTAAATCAGTTCTCAGGGGAGTTGTAGTTGTGATGGTTCTTAATCCCTTCAGGAGGAGCATGCGCTTTCTAGGAAGAGAGCTCTCAGCTCCTCAAGAAGGGAGAGCCTTGGAAAGAGCCTGGGAGTTGTAGGCAGAAGACAGGACTTCCTGTCCTGGCGTCTGCACTCACATGACACTTTCTTTGACTGAGCCTCGGTTTCCCCACCTCTGGAAAATGGCATTAAATCCCTTTGCCTGTTCCGATAATTGGGGTGATGGACAAAAATGAACATTCAGTGCTAGTCAGTTATGTTATTTCTTATTTAAATGTGTAATTTCAAAGCCTAAGGAATTTTTTTCCTTTTTTAAACAGTTTATTTTAATTAGAGGATAATTACATTACTGTGATGCTGTGGTGGTTTTTGCCGTCCATCGACATGAATCACCGAGGGTGTACATGTGGCCCGACCCTGAACCCCCTCCCACCTCCCTCCGCACCCCCCACCCCGGGTTGTCCTAGGGTACCGGCTTCATGCCTCGAGCTTGCACTGGTCCTCTCCTTCACATATGGTGACACGCATGTCTCAGTGCTGTTCTCTTGGACCGTCCCACGCTCGCCTTCTCCCATGGAGCCCACAAGCCTGTTCTTATGCGCGTCATTGTTGCCCGGCATGTGGCATCGTTGTTCCTGCCCTTCTAAATTCCATATACATGCATTAATATGTAGTCTTTGTGTTTCTCTTTCTGACTTACTCCACTCTGTATAACGGGTTCCAGTTTCATCCACCTCAGTCGATTCTGTTGACTCAGATGCATGCCTTTTTATGGCTGAGCACTGTGCCATTGTGTAAGTGTGCCACAGCCTCCTCAGCTGCTCGTCTGCCGGTGGGCATCCAGCTTGCGTCCATGTCCTGGCTATCGTAAACAGCGCTGCAGTGAACATTGGGGTCATAAAACATGAGGAAGTTTTAAAGCAGGGATCACAAACAAGGCTGAAAGCACCTTTGTGACCCAAGAGGATTCTCCAGTAGCATGGCTACCTGAGAGGGGCAGCTCTGTCTGACGATGAGTCCTTTGGATCCAGCATTCTGCCTCTGGCTACCCCAGGGTAAAGATGTGTATAAGAAGGGAGGAGGCCATTTAAAATGTTGGAAGATTCTGTTGGCTGCACAAAGTTCCCATCCCTTTGGGTGGTATGCAGAGTTCTGTTTGAATTTTGAGTTAGAGAAGCCTGTTGCATACACTCACACAAAATGGAAATAAATAAAATGTTGAAAGGAGAGCTAACCAACAAATACTGCAAATATGCTCCTTCCCCTCAGAAAGCTCTCCGTATCAGATATTCCAGGGAGACTGTTTCTTCAATACTGTCTTTTGGATGCTTGCTGACGTCCCACAGATTCACATGCCGTTTCCAAAACAGCACTGCTGCTGACCGGACAGAACGTCGCCGCTGACTCTGTGAGTCCCCTTTCACTGGCCACTTTGTGCCCCAGATGTAAATTCCATGAAAGCTCTTTGGTTTAAATCTGGTGTATTGTGCAGAACACATCTTTCGAATCAGACAGGTCCGGGCTCACATACAGGCTTTGCATCCTAATCTCAAAAGCTTCCTTTTGTCGTCTGGAAAATGGGGAGAGTAACGTCTGCGTCTAATAGCTGCCATGGGCGTGAACTTTCATAAACTGAACCAGCACGCGATAATGTTTTTAGTCAGGGATGGCTTCTGTCTTTTAACTCAGTGGCCTTACATCCAGTTTAGAAGCATCTGGGAGTTGAAAAAAGTCCTCTGTGCTCTGCCTGTGGCCTTGAAACTCAGATTCCTGGAGATTTAGGGTGGAACTTGAAAATCTCTGTATTAGAACTTCCCTGTTTTTATTTTAAGGTGCTTTGGGGTTTTAGCCAGTGCTATAATCCTATCAGGACTCAGCATCCCGGTGTGGTGTTCTTTGACCTTTGCACCCCCAAGTATGTGCGTGTGTGAATGCATTCGTATGTAAACGTGTGTGTGTCCCAAGACAATGACTGTTTCTGAATAGGAAAGTATCATTGTTTGCACAATATGCTCCTTCTTTGTATTGTCATCTTACTTTCCGTTGACAATTTATATTGTGTGATTGTGAAATAAGGCAGCTACTTTTCTCCTATGGCCAAACCTATACAAAGGCACTTATTAAACAGGAATATGACAGCCTCATTCGAATAAGTGTGTATCTGTGAAGCTGACAACTTTGGATTGACTATACAGACACCAGGGCAGACATTCTGCTGAATTATAATAAAAATGAATCTCACTTCTTTATCTGCTGTCTAGTTTTGTAGTCTCAGAACAGTACAAGCTTTGTCATATACGTGTATAAATATCTTCTTAATCATTTTTCAGAATTTAAAAATTACTTTCATAGATTCTCTGCATTGACAGCTGATAAAACTAGACAGTGTATTAAAAAGCAGAGACATCACTTTGCCAACAAAGCTCTGTATGGTCAAAGCTATGGTTTTTCCAGTAGTCACATATGGATGTGAGAGTTGAACCATAAAGAAGGCTGAGTGCAGATGAATTGATGCCTTCGAACTGTGGTGTTGGAGAAGACTCTTGAGAGTCCCTTGGACTGCAAGGAGATCCAACCAGTCCATCCTAAAGGAGATCAGTCCTGAGTATTCATTGGAAGGACTGAGGCTGAAGCTGAAACTCCAGTACTTTGGCCACCTGATGTGAAGAACTGACTCATTGGATAAGTTCCTGAAGCTGGGAAAGATTGAAGACAGGAGGAGAAGGGCGTAACAGAGGATGAGATGGTTGGTTGGCATCATTGAGTCAATGGACATGAGTTTGAGCAAACTCCAGGAGATGGTGAAGAACATGGAATCCTGGCGTGCTACAGTCCATGGGGCTGCAAAGAGTCGGACATGATTTAGCAACTGAGCAACAACAACAAAGCCTTTGAGTCTTATCTTTAACATTTTGATAACTGGTATTCAATACATTATAGATTTCTCACAACGGATTCCTGTAGTAGGCCTCTATATAACTAGTGCCAGAATGAACTGCTGTTTTTCTCAATTAATGGGTTATCCATTAAAAATCTATCCCATTTGCCTCCAGAAAATGCAAGAAGCCTACTAGGATGTCAGCAAGATATATACAAAATCCAAGCAGAAATTCAGTGTATATCATCTGCTCCTCTGGGTCGTTCCCTCTACCAGCGCAGAACATGGAGAGAGGCCTGTCACGTATGGTTTTGTGTTCTGTTTTCCTCTTCGGCAGAATCCAAGTTGCAAGGCTCTGGGTCGCTGAAAGCTTATTTTATAATTGGCTCAACAGTTTTATATTTTTACTTTCACAGCCTTCAGTTCAGTTGAGTTCAGTTCAGTCGCTCAGTCATGTCCGATTCTTTGCGACCCCATGAATCGCAGCACGCCAGGCCTCCCTGTCCATCACCATCTCCTGGAGTTCACTCAGACTCACGTCCATCGAGTCAGTGATGCCATCCAGCCATCTCATCCTCGGTCGTCCCCTTCTCCTCCTGCCCCCAATCCCTCCCAGCATCAGTCTTTTCCAATGAATCAACTCTTCCCATGAGGTGGCCAAAGTACTGGAGCTTCAGCTTTAGCATCAGTCCTTCCAAAGAAATCCCAGGGCTGATCTCCTTGAGAATGGACTGGTTGGCTCTCCTTGCAGTCCAAGGGACTCTCAAGAGTCTTCTCCTACACCACAGTTCAAAAGCATCAATTCTTTGGTGCTCAGCCTTCTTCACAGTCCCAACTCTCACATCCATACATGACCACTGGAAAAACCACAGCCTTCACAGCCTTAGTGCTTTTTTAATCAGACTCTGTACTGATCATGCTTATGTGAAGACACAGGTACACAGATTGTTCATTTCACTGTTTCCATAAGTTGCATTATTAGCACCAGCATCATAATCAACTTTGCCTACGTCAGGTATGGTGGGCAATGATATACAATGACTAATGCAGTCTCCCTGCTGTTCATATAATTCTAGCAAGTGGTAATGGAGTTGTGTCTGATGCTTCAATGTAGGTTTCCTCCTAATGCATCTGATAACTTCATGATGAGCAGTGAAGATCAGCCCCCATTCCTAAATACTATCCATGTGCCAAGTATTCTGTAGTTGTTTTCTCTAGAGTTGACAGTCCCTGAGAGGTAGATGCCTTATGATCCCCATTTTACAGATTATGGAACTGAAAATTTAGGGTCACTTGCCCTATGTCAGTTAGCAAGTGGCAGAGCAGAGATTTGAAAATGTGTGTGACATTATACCTGACGGCTTTCTTGTGAAGCAAACTATTTTATCATCATAACCTCCACTTCACATTTGCTGTTACTCAAATATCCTAAGAATCAGGTTCCCCAGAGTTCCTTAGTTAATTCTCTAACAGCTCATCTTGATTTGAAATGTGCAGCCCCTGGCTCTCTAGTCCCAGCTTGGACGGGGGCCTAAAATGGCCTGTCGAGTGTTTGGTTGTGTAAATGACTGCAGCAACTTGCCCGTCTTCTCCATCAAGCTACTGAATAGTAATGTAATTAGATCCAGCACTGAGATTTTTCTTCCTCCCGTGATGTTTTCATCATCTGGTGATTAGATTACAATGTCAGTGATTAGCATACATGGTTTCCCCACTCTAAGCAATAAGAAAGTCTGTATTCCATGTTTGAGGTTGGCTGCTGGGTTAATCCACTAACTGCCTGTACCTTAATCCAAAATGATACACTGATGAATGGTGATGAATTCTATAAAATTCAGGAAACTGCTGTGTTGGCTGACATCAAGATGTGTTATGATTTGATATGGCTGTGTATAAATGTTTATAGTCAGTCCAGGAAAATATATTAAGGATATAGAAAAGAGAATTCATGGATCTGGAGAACCATCTGTAAGGGAAAATCTATGCAGATAGTAGTTAAATAATGCTAACAACATTCTCAAAAGCATTTTTAGTACTTGACTAGTTTTTACTTTCCAAACAATCTTCTAGCATATGTCATGCATTAATATCTTTAGTAATCACAGTAAGCATTGAGGACATTGAGGCACAGGGAAGGTAAACCCAGGGAAGGTAAACCCAGGTCCCAGAGGGGCAAAGCCAGGATTGCTGCTCAGGCAGCTTTATTCCAGAGTCTGTGTTTGTTTGTTGTTGTTGTTTTATGGATTATAGCAATGTTATGGAGATATAATTGACATATAAAAATTGTGTATATTCTTGGTATATAACTTTATGTTTTGGGTATATAACTTGATGTTTTCATAAACAGACAGGCTGTGAAATGGTCACCACACTCAAGGTAATAGTCATATCCATCACCCTAAGACTCTGGTGTTCTTAACCATTGTGAATTCTGTCTTACAGAAAACCTCATGTGGATGTGAACGCAGTTCGAATGTAAAATGCAGATTTAACTTCCACAAGGATACTAGTACAGAGATTAATAACTCTAAATATAAATTTTGAGTGAAAATTATATTTTCTGGGAATTAGTGTTGTTTCCTGGCCAAAAATGTAGAAGTTTTATATATTCCACGTTTATTTTTTTAAACACGAAAAATGCTATTGTAGCCTGTCTTGCCATCATGACATCACCGTCTTTTGTTTCTTTAGGTTTTATTTTTTGAAAACTATTTTTAATGAGTTAATTGATGTGATCCTCATAATTCCTTTGTGTTTTGGGGACAGGTGGTGTTTTCTAAACCCATTAATAAGGAGATTAATCACATAGATGTGTAATGAGTAGCACAAAACCACCAGCAAGTGAATCTGAGGCATAGAAGGAGGACACACGTTTGATCTCTGAAGAAGCAAAGGCTATTGCATCATCCAAATCTTGATGAAATACCTTCATGGGCTGCAAGAACGAAGTTTTCAGAACGTGTCGGGGAACTTCAGGTGGAGGACAGGCAGCATGGTTGGGATAATGGAAAGTTGAGAACTGTGAGGATACAAAAGTTCCTTTTGAAAAACAAGACATAATTTCAGTATCTCACTGAACAGTAATCTCTGTGACCTGTACTTGAAAAAGATCATTATTCTCTTAATCATTCTTTTTTTTCAACTGCCTTTTCATATTTGGAGACACACTTGTATTGGCAATTTTTATCATGAAGACTTTCCTGAGAAGATTTACGTATGTAACAGAAATGGCATTTCAATAGTAATTAAGTAATAAGAAAGCAGTTTCCATTTATTTCAGTCTCCCAAACAAAGTACATTTCTTTTAGCCTCGAGACATTGTTCTTTATGCTGTGCCTCAAGAATTATCTTGCTTTTTTCTCCTTACTTTCTGGGTTTTTCTAACAATAGAGATGCAGTGAGTAACTCTCTTACTGAGTGAAAATAGATTTTTGCATGTAATACAAAGTTGTTTTATGTTTAAAATGATTATTATTTTGAAACGCTGCATCAAATTTTACATAAGGGATCCCCATTTTTTCTTAAATTTATTATATTTGGAATAAGTAGGTTATGTTTTCCTCAAAAGGAAATTATGTGTGTGTATGTGTGTGTATTTCTGATTCAAGATAAAAAACAAGATGCAAATTAAAAATCAGCTCTCATAAACCCGTACTTGTCATTTTCAAAACAAATCCATGACATGATTTTCATATGTTTGCCGTTATTGCACTTTAAGGAGTAGAGTAATGGCATATTTGTGTTTGGATTCTGTCCTCAGAGTATGTGTCTGAATATTCACAATTAATATATGCTATGGAGTTATGTGTAAAATAATTGTCAATGTGTGTACCACGGGTGTCCTCAGCATATCTCATTAGTGTAAGAAGGATTTCCATGTAAACAAAAGTATGCCTCTTTTGACTCGTAATTTTGGAAGTTGAATGAAGAAAGTTCAGCCGTTTAATAAAAAAAATTGTCACTGTTAACATTCCCTTTCTGCCACCCCCCGCATTATTAACACTACTTCAATTTCCTTTGTCTTTAGCTAAGTTAATTTGCTACGGCTGTGGTCCATTATTGTTATCAACTGTTATAAGTTGTACCTAATACTTTAGGTCTATTATGTACAGAATATGGTAAATTAGGCCATATTACAGTTGTACCCTTGGGTGGAAAAGATAAAGCAATGTAATCAGACAGCTCATAAATCAACTTTGGAAATGAAAATTGATAAGTTGCACAGAAGAGATTTATGTTATTTCATATATATAAAATAGGCAGTAGAGTTAATAAGCTCAAACTTTCTTTTTATTTGCAGAATTTTTATAGATTAAGGTGGAATATGTGTTTGTGCCTTATCAAGTTTATATAAATTAAGTAGATAATGTATTTGCATACATCTTCATATTTGATATCAATGCAATCACATATTTACCAAAAAAGCTTATTTAATTGTTCAGTTCAGTCACTCAGTTGTGTCTGACTCTTTGTGACCCTATGAACCACAGCACGCCAGGCCTGCCTGTCCATCACCAACTCCCAGAGTTCACCCAAACTCATGTCCATCGAGTCCATGATGCCATCCAACCATCTCATTCTCTGTCGTCCCCTTCTCCTCCTGCCCCCAATCCCTCCCAGCATCAGGGTCTTTTCAAATGAATCAGCTCTCTGCATCAGGTGGCCAAAGGATTGGAGTTTCAGCTTCAACATCAGTCCTTCCAATGAACACCCGGGACTGATCTCCTTTCGGATGGACTGCTTGGATCTCCTTGCAGGCCAAGGGACTCTCAACAGTCTTCTCCAACACCATAGTTCAAAAGCATCAATTCTTCAATGCTCAGCTTTCTTTATAGTCCAAATCTCATATCCATACATGACCACTGGAAAAACCATAGCCTTGGCTAGATAGACCTTTGTTGGCAAATTGATGTCTCTGCTTTTAAATGTACTATCTAGGTTGGTCATAACATTCCTTCCAAGGAGTAAGCATCTTTTAATTTCATGGCTGCAATCACCATCCGCAGTGATTTTGGAGCCCAGAAAAATAAAGTCAGTTACTGTTTTCACTGTTTCCCTGTCTATTTGCCATGAAGTGATGGGACCAAATGCCATGGTCTTAGTTTTCTGAATGTTGAGCTTTAAGCCAACTGTTTCACTCTCCTCTTTCACTTTCATCAAGAGGCTTTTTAGTTCCTCTTCACTTTCTGCCATAAGGGAGGTGTCATCTGCATATCTTCGGTTATTGATATTTCTCCTGGCAATCTTGATTCCAGCTTGTGCTTCCTCCAGCCCAGCATTTTTCATGATGTACTCTGCATATAATTTAAATAAGCAGGGTGACAATATACAGCCTTGACGGACTCCTTTTCCTATTTGGAACCCGTCTGTTGTTCCATGTCCAGTTCTTCCTGACTTGCATAGAGGTTTCTCAAGAGGCACATCAGGTGGTCTGGTATTCCCATCTCTCTCAGAATTTTCCACAGTTTATTGTGATCCACACAGTCAAAGGCTTTGGCATAGTCAATAAAGCAGAAATAGATGTTTTTCTGGAACTCTCTCGCTTTTTTGATGATCCAGTGGATGTTGGCAATTTGATCTCTGGTTCCTTGATTTTCTAAAACCAGCCTGAACCTCTGGCAGTTCACACGGTTCACGTATTGCTGAAGCCTGGCTTGGAGAATTTTTCGCATTACTTGACTAGCGTGTGAGATGAGTGTGATTGTGCAGTAGTCTGAGCATCCTTTGGCGTTGCCTTAAGTGAATATTTCTAAAATACTAGATAAATAAATAAATAAATAAAATGTATCTTGTCTTTTCAGCAGCCTGTTAAAATGTTCAAATATTATGAAAGAAGTAATTTAATTAACATGTCATATAATAGTTTAATAACATATAAGTGTATATATGTACATGTATATGTGTGTATATATATACAATAACATATAAGGGTATATATGTATATACATATATATTTTTGTATATATACATATATACACATATTTGTATATATACAAATATAAACATATTTATTGTGTATATATACATATATATATATATATATATATATATAGTGGGGCTTCCCTGGTGGCTCAGTGTAGAGAATTGCTTGCCAGTGCTGGAGACACAGGAGATGTGGGTTCAGTTCCTAGGTCTGGAAGATCCCCTGGAGAAGGAAGGGCAACCCACTCCAGTATTCTTGCTGGAAAATCCCATGGACAGAGGAGCCTGGCTGGCTTTAATCCATGGGGTCAGAAAAAGTCATACGTGACTGCGCATGCATCTATCTATCTATCCATATATATCTGAGATCAGAATTATTTGAGACATTTTTATTGAATTGTATGTTAACTCTCTTTCCAGGAAAAATATATGTGGTATGATTAACTCAGAGATACTCAGAAGGTGGTCAGTGGGACCACCCTTACTTCACTAGTGGTTTGCTTTGGGTTTGCCAGGAAGCAGAATCTGAGAGTTAATGTTTAAGTACCTTTATAGCAAAATGACAGCGTAATTTTTACCTACTGAGTCTGATAAAAATTTCCTCATCCATTTCCAAGATTGCAGTGAAGAACATGGACAAAGGATCTTTAAAAAACATTTTAAGAAATGATTCATTTGAGTAACTGTGCATGTAGTACAAATACAGAAATAAATGATACAAAAGGTATAAACCAAAATTGAAATCTCCCTTCTTCTCACTGTATCCACTTCTTAGAAGAAACTCTACCAGCTACTGTCTGAGAAAATGTATATATTTTATTCATTTATACATATAAAGACATATACTCACAAAAATTATTTATAAAGTCAGAATTTATAGTCTCAGTAAAATATTTGAAAGTAAACGATTGCTTCTGTAAATAATGCGTCATGCATTCACACTTACTGACAAGGTATGTTAATAGCATCCTCCCCATTAAGATATTTCCCTACGTGTAGTTATCACTCTGGTACACATGAAAGTGGGCCTTACGTGTTGAACGCACATGTATGTATTTCTGAAAAAAGTCAAACATTTTGCTAAATCATGCACCAAAATTTATAAGGCTTATGGGAAAAATGGACCTAGGTTTTTTAATCACTCAAAGTCTATATAACCAGATCAGGAAGAAAAATAACACTGTTTTAATAGAAATCTCAGCACTGTTAAAAATAAATTTATTCCCAAGAAATGAAGTAACAGAACAGATGTAAAAATTAACCTTAAAATTGATGAAGGTGGCAAGTGGGAGGAGGCAGGGATAGGAAGGGATAGAGCTGTGAAGTTGTGAAGATGAATAAAGAGCACAAAGGTCAGGAAGAAGCATGCAGTAAGCATGTTTAAGACTGAGTGTCTGAGTCAAGAGCTTCCCTGGTGGCTCAGCGGGTAAAGAATTCACCTGCAATGCAGGAGACCCTGATTCGATTCCTGGGTCGGGAAGATTCCCTGGAGAAGGGGTCGGCTACCCACTCCAGTATTCATGGGCTTGCCTGGTGACTCAGACAGTAAAGAAGCTGTCTGCGATGTGGGAGACCTAGGTTTGATCCCTGGCTTGGGAAGATCCCCTGGAGGAGGGCATGGCACCTGACTCCAGTATTCTTGCCTGGAGAATCCCATGGACAGAGGAGCCTGGCGGGCTGCAGTCCATGGGATCTCAAAGAGTGGGATATGATTGAGTGACTAACCACAGCACAGCATCTGAGTCAAGAGGATAAAAGAGGCATGATACATTACAGAATTCCTGTTGCTTGAAGCTCTGCTAATGAACGTTGTGTTCACTTCTACTTGGTGGCACAGATCCTTAACTTCTTGGGCAGATAGTAAGTATTGTCTAGTTGCTAAGTCATGTCCCACTCTCTGTGACCCTACGGACTCTACACCCCTACCAGGCTCCTCTCTCCATGGGATTTCCCAGGCAAGATTATTGGAGTAGCTTGCCGTTTACTTCTCCAGGGAATCTTCCTGACTCAGGGATCGAACCCTTGTCTCCCACGTTGGCAGGTGGATTCTTTACCACTGAGCCACCAGGGAAGGCCCAATAATAGGTATAAACTGGTGCTCTTGTCAACCTGAATAGTAAAACAGCCAAGAGTGGGTTTACTCAGGCATAGCCAGAGGAACTGCGATTCAGGATATTAGAACTATGGAGGAGCACAGGCAATCGAGAGAACAGGGAAGGGGAGCTTACTGTTTTAGGAAAAAGGGGGGATTTAGATGCACTCTTAATATCCAAAGGGCTTCCCAGGTGGCTCAGATGGTAAAGCGTCTGCCTGCAATGTGGGCGACCCAGGTTGGATCCCTGGGTTGGGAAGATCCCCTGGAGAAGGAAATGGCAACCCACTCCAGTGTTCTTGCCTGATAATCACATGGACGGAGGAGCCTGGTGGGCTATAGTCCATGGGATCGTACAGAGTCGGACACGACTGAGCGACTTCACTTTCACGTTAGTATCCAGAGTCCGGTGAAGGAAGTACGGGGACTTCTCATTGGTTGGGAAGTCTCTGATTGGCTGGGCTGTCAAGGGCAGATAAAATTTTGTTCTTCCCGGGGGTTAGGAGAATAGGCAACACCGTCCCGTTGGAGATGTAGGCCTACTGTCTTTTCCTGTTAGAAGTCATTGAGGATGCGTGATGGATCGTGAGAAGTCCCCCTGTTTATGTGACGAGGGAAACTCTGTACAATAGCAATGATATGAATGCGTTGTTCCGTCCAGTAGCCGCACGTGGCTAAGGAACACTTTAGATGTGATTATTGTGTGAGCGACTGAACTGAACTGAACTGTGCTGAGAAACTGAATTTCTAATTTCATTTAATTTTAACTTGTGTACATTCAATCCCTTCAAGTAACCAGTGGCGACCAGACTGGGCATTGCAGGTATAAACCAGTTGATTTTCACATTATACTAATATCATTCTCCTATGAGCTAATTCAGTTTCTACATAGAGATGGTGCATCAGATCAGATGGATCTTATAACCAGTTTTCTATGTTATTGTCCTGAAAGAAAATGGAACTAGCTTACATATTTAGGTGCTAGTAGATTAATCTCTGTAATAGTAGCACAAAGGGTCGTGGTGCGTCAGAGTCCTGTTTAATAGAAGCCTGCTCATCACTGAACACTGCTTAGCCTCTGAGCTTGTGCAAACTCTCTGTGTCATTAATATGTAAATCTTACCTTCGGCAGGTAAGCTCTTTCAGAACTGTGATCCACTTAGGGTGTCCTTGTTTCTCTGTGAATAATCGGTCCAGACAAGCACATTTTGCATTTTAATTTGCTGTGTGAGTTTAGTTTTTAAAACTACCATGCCTTTTAAGGTCAATGTTTTCTATTACAAGAGAGGCTATTACAATTTCCAAAATAAAAGTTGTTTAGAAAATGCATGTTAAAAATCAATTTTGACAATGTCTCAAAGTATTTAAAATATACTAAATATTAAATAACGTTTGAAAAAAGTTATTCTTCGGGTTGTATGTGTACAACACTAAAAAATTATCAAAAGAAGATGACAAATTATGTAATGTTAACGAACTGGAGGCTGACAGTTAAGCCTAGATCAGCAATAATGAGAAGGAAATCACTGAGTTAAAATTGAGAGTATACATGTTTTTAAACCATTCGTATCTTGGTCTTACATGTGTTTTCTTTTCAGATTTGTACAAATTGGACCATGTATAGTAGGAATTCTCAGATCCACTTGAAAACCGAATGCTTGGAAAGATTTTATAGTAGATCATTCCTAGAAACAGTTTTTCTCTCACTATTTGATGTTTCATAAACATGCCTGTTTGGAAATGTTCTGCATAATCAGGCTGCAAAATAACGGTTGAGAATAAAACTAGTGGAATATTTTATAAGCTAGTTCTCTGCACTGATCCAAGAGGATAAGCACTGTATTAATGTATTTTCTGGAAAAAATTAGACTCCTTAGAAGAGAGATTCTGAAACATTTTATTTCACCATTTATGAACAGTATGGGCAAGTCACAGCCACTTCTCATAAGTGGTTAGTGTAGTCGCTGACAATGTATTCAAGCCACTTTCCAAGTGGATAGTTGTGGTGATGATGGTGTTTAAGTCTTTGTGGAGAGGGACGTGTAACTCTTTATAATTAGAGAGCAGCTAATTATGTTATCCCAGTAGAAATATTGCCCACCTGATATTTTGCAGAATGATATCTTCCTGGTATTCTCAACCTTATGCCACCTGTGACTGTCAGAAGTATCTTTATTGTATGCCCTGATAAGGAGAAAATGCTGTCGATTAAACAATGCCATGGTCTCGGTTGTGTGATACGACTTTCTTTCAGAGATGTTAAGCAGTGAAGAATATGTGCCTAAAATGTTATAAAATAGGGCAATAATTTTATTACAAAAATCCTCTGGTGCAACAGCTTTTTGCAGTACTGCAGACTGACATCAGGGTAGACCTTCACACCTCACAGGTTAGAATTTAGGGACATTTTGCTCCCTCTGAAGGCTTCCCTGATAGCTCAGTTGGTAAAGAATCTGCCTGCATTGCAGGTTTGACCCCGCTTTGATTCCTGGGTCAGGAAGATCTGCTGGAGAAGGGATAGGCTACCCACTCCAGTATTCTAGCCTGGAGAATTCCGTGGACTGTGTAGTCCATGGAGTTGCAAAGAGTTGGACACGACTGAGCGACTTTCGCTTTCACTCTTCCACTACCTCTGAAGAACGTTCCCAGGGTAGGTCTGACGCAGGTTCCCTTCCTCTTGGCTCCTACGAACCGTGCACAGCTCTGAGGTAGCCTATCTCAACAATCAATTTGTTGCTTTTCTGTACCTACCACATGGCTTCTGAGCCTCCAGGGCATATGACAAACACTCAAATTTGTTGTATTGTGCCCATCGCATGGTTGGTGTTAAATGACTTTTTCACAAATGAATGCCTGGATGAGCAATACATAGAAAGGGTGCCAGTGACTTAGGATCCACAACACCCAATGGAGGTCCTCGCTTTAAACTCTTCCAACAGGCTGCTGCTGCTGCTGCTGCTGCTGCTGCTGCTGCTGCTGCTGCTGCTGCGTCGCTTCAGTCGTGTCCGACTCTGTGCGACCCTATAGACAGCAGCCCACTAGGCTCCTCTACCTCTGGGATTCTCCAGGCAAGAACACTGGAGTGGGTTGCCATTTCCTTCTCTAATGCATGAAAGTGAAAAGCGAAAGTCAAGTCGCTCATTCACGCCCGACTTAGTGACCCCATGGACTGCAGCCTACCAGGCTCCTCCGTCCATGGGATTTTCCAGGCAAGAGTACTGGAGTGGGGTGCCATTGCCTTCTCCAACAGGCTCAGTTCAGTTCAGTTGAGTTGCTCAGTTGTGTCCAACTCTTTCTGACCCCATGAATCGAGGCACGCCAGGCCTCCCTGTCCATCACCAACTCCCGGAGTTCACTCAGACTCACGTCCATCGAGTCAGTCATGCCATCCAGCCATCTCATCCTCTGTCGTCCCCTTCTCCTCCTGCCCCCAATCCCTCCCACCATCAGACTCTTTTCCAGTGAGTCAACTCTTCGCAAGAGGTGGCCAAAGTACTGGAGTTTCAGCTTTAGCATCATTCCTTCCAAAGAAATCCCAGGGCTGATCTCCTTCAGAATGGACTGGTTGGATCTCCTTGCAGTCCAAGGGACTCTCAAGAGTCTTCTCCAACACCACAGTTCAAAAGCATCAATTCTTCGGTGCTCAGCCTTCTTCACAGTCCAACTCTCACATCCATACATGACCACAGGAAAAACCATAGCCTTGACTAGATGGACCTTAGTCGGCAAAGTAATGTCTCTGCTTTTGAATATGCTATCTAGGTTGATCATAACTTTCCTTCCAAGGTGTAAGCGTCTTTTAATTTCATGGCTGCAGTCACCATCTGCAGTGATTTTGGAGCCCAAAAAATAAAGTCTGACACTGTTTCCACTGTTTCCCCATCTATTTCCCATGAAGTGATGGGACCAGATGCCATGATCTTCGTTTTCTGAATGTTGAGCTCTAAGCCAACTTTTTCACTCTCCTCTTTCACTTTCATCAAGAGGCTTTTAGTTCCTCTTCACTTTCTGCCATAAGGGTGGTATCATCTGCATATCTGAGGTTGTTGATATTTCTCCCGGCAATCTTGATTCCAGCTTGTGTTTCTTCTAGTCCAGAATTTCTCATGATGTACTCTGCATATAATTTAAATAAGCAGGGTGACAATATACAGCCTTGACGGACTCCTTTTCCTATCTGGAACCAGTCTGTTGTTCCATGTCCAGTTCTTCCTGACCTGCATACAAATTTCTCAAGAGGCAGGTCAGGTGGTCTGGTATTCCCATCTCTCTCAGAATTTTCCACAGTTTATTGTGATCCACACAGTCAAAGGCTTTGGCATAGTCCATAAAGGAGAAATAGATGTTTTTCTGGAACTCTCTTGCTTTTTTGATGATCCAGTGAATGTTGGCAATTTGATCTCTGGTTCCTCTGCCTTTTATAAAACCAGCTTGAACAACGGTATGCTTTTACCACATTTGAATCACAGTTCAGTGACATTTTCCGGTTACCCTGGAACCTGTAACATGGTGCACACCCTTAGATCGTGTGAGGTCAGACTGAGGCCTGGAATTCATTACAGGAAACATACATTAAAAACTATAGGCAAGGAAAGGTGAGACTGTGTAGTTCGTGGGTTTTCTGTTGTTGTTGTTGTTTTTTTAAATATAATCATCAGTTTGCATTTTTCACTCACCCTTTGTGTTAAGTGCAACTTAAAATGAAGAGAACACCTCTGTGATTTTTCTTTTTCTTTTTTTTTTCTTATCAAAGTGGGAAAGTAAGCACATGTTCCTCAAGGGAAGTAAATGAGGATGTACAGTGTAGCACAGCATATGTGAACCAAAGAAATAAAAAGAAATTCTAACATATTGGCTCTAGGTGGGTCTCATGCAGAGAGTAGGTAAGAAATGTAACGATAGCACCAGGCTACCGCTCCCCTGCATCCTAAGAGGCGCTGACAACGGAGGACGCACGGAGATGTGCAAAGGGAATCCTGACGTTAGTCAGTCTTTCTTCCTGTGCTGGATGGTACAGAACAATAAAACAGGAGTCCTTTTTTTTTTTTTTTTTTGCTGTGACAGCAGTAACAATTTGATGTTTCTCGTTGCATTGATATTCCTAACCCAGTCATCTAAATGAATGTTTGATGAGGGTACTGCGCAAAGTTTGGATACATATCTTCCTGTATGATATGTATCATCCTGGTGTTCCTAACAAGGTAGATAAGTGTGATTAGATAATGCATATATTATCTGATTATGTGGTTATCTATTATCATCTCCTTAAAATATTGTATTACTACCTTAAGAGATTAATGCCACTACTATTATAAGCAGTTATGCCATAATCACGGAGAAGGAAATGGCAACCCACTCCAGTGTTCTTGCCTGGAGAATCCCAGGGACGGCGGAGGCTGGTGGGCTGCCGTCTATGGGGTCCCGCAGAGTCGGACACGACTGAAGCGACTTAGCAGCATGCCGTCGTAAGACCACAGAAACCTGTTTGTTCCGTAGTAATATAGTCAGTCATTCAGTTTGTTATCTGTATAAGTGTAATGCATTTTGGAATGATTTGACTTGATATAATATGTATGGTTTTACTGTGAATCAAAGACAGTATTTCTGCATATGGTAAAATGCGGTATTTTTTGTCCCTGATGAATTGACCACTGGAAAGCAGATAAATTTTTGTAACACTAGCTTTTGGGAAATGTTTATCCCAGAAATGATTGATAAAGAGCTTACTGTTTTTATTTTTCTTGAAGATTTGGTAAATGATAATAAAAAGAAAAACAATCCACTTCCAAATATCTTCATGATTTTTACTCAAGAACATAAATTTTATGCACACATAGTAGCTATTTGAAACAATTTCCATATTAACCAATATTTTATTTCCCCCAGGAGATGAAACTAGCCACTCATTTTGAGTTTCTTTTGCAGTGAATTTCATGCAATTAAACCAAACATGAAGAACAATTTCTACAAACCACAGTCCAGAAAAATTAAATAGAATTTGTACATAAATGATTAGAAGTACGTTATTAATATAACTATTTTTCCCTATTCTTCGTTAAAATTTATCTCAAATGTATTCACTTTATTCATCGAAAGTGCACTAAGTAAATCTGAATAAACTATAAATCATTTAAAATAGTCTAGTAAATATATGATGGTATTAGCTTGTATCTTGCTGAACCCTTTACACAACACCATCTTCAACACTTTTAGGTGAGGTGGAATATATTTATCTTGCATTTTTTCGTAATGATATGGTTGGCTGTAAAAGTACAATAATCACGATTGCCTTGGAGTAAATAGGCTTTGAGATTCATTAACCACCTTAGCTTTGCTTCAGCTATTAATCTCATAATGCATTTATAACATTGCATATTACAATGCGATGGAGAATATTCATTAATTAGTTCCATTGGGAGGTTTTGGTACCACCATAAACAACATCTAAAAAATAAATTAATCTTATATGAACATAGAGAGTAGAATATATATATAATATACACAAAAGAAACAGAACTGCAAGTAATTATTTTCACATTCATAGAGGGACAGGTAGCTATTACTCAACAATTCACAGGAATGGAGGTAACAAGGGGTAGAATTTGATCCAGAGGAAGTCAGCAGCAGTGTGTGGACTTGGGGAATCTTGGGTTTAGATACTTACTGTATTGATTATTAACAGTGAAATCTTACTTTTCTTCTCTAAACCTGGTCTGCATCCACATATAATGGAATGATGATAGTACTTTAAATTGCTTAAAGAATTTAACAAAAAGTACAGTAAACCACTACCTTGTATGAAATAAGGTATTATAAAATGTTCAAAGTAATGCTAAATAAATCTTATCTGTTTGGTATTAGATGTCACAAGTCCAGGTGATAGAAATGTGTTTTTCCCAATCTTCTCATGACATAAGAGAACATCAAAAATTAAAATGAGAAAGACGTATTATTTCTCATGTTTCGGAATTCATATACTTGGATGTAGGTTAACCGGAGTGCAGCTGGAGGGGAATTGTCTATACTCTTTGGATTCTGGTGCAGACCATCTTCCTGCTGCTGCTGCTGCTGCTGCTGCTGCTAAGCAGCTTCAGTCGTGTCTGACTCTGTGCGACCCCATAGACAGCAGCCCACCAGGCTCCCCCGTCCCTGGGATTCTCCAGGCAGGAGCACTGGAGTGGGCGCCATCGCCAGACCATCTTCCTAGAGTCTGCCAATCTTGTTTTCTTGTTTGTTTTTAACACAAATCCGACAATTGCTGGGTTTTATGGAACAGTGAGTGTTAGTGGCTCAGTTGTGTCTGACTCTTTGCCTCCCCATGGACTGTGGCCATCCATCCTCCATCTATGGGGTTCTCCAGGCAAGAACACTGGAGTGGGTTGCCTTTCCCTTCTCCAAGGGATCTTCCTGATCCAGGGAACACACCTCTTTTTTTTTTTTTCTTTTTTTTTTTTAACCATCTGAGCCACCAGGGACACTAATTTTTTTTTTTTTGGTATAATTATGATTTATTTTAACTACCCCTTTTTGTGTTTAAATAGAATATGACTGTTTTAAATATTTTGGAGTAAATGGATACTGTGCTTTCATATTAGGCAAATAAAATAAGCATTACTTAACCGACTCTGAGTGAACTCCGGGAGTTGGTGATGGACAGGGAGGCCTGGCGGGCTGCGATTCATGGGGTCGCAAAGAGTGGGACACGACTGAGCGCCTGAACTGCACTGAACTGTGCACTTCCCAGGTGGTGCTCGTGGTCAAAAACCCACCTGCCAGTGCAGGAGACGTGAGAGATGTGAGTTTGATCCCTGGGTGGGGATCCCTGGAGGACGGAATGGCAACCCACTCCAGTCCTCTTTTCCTGGAGCATCCCACGGACAGAGGGGCCTGTAGGGCTGCAGGCTACATAGGATCACAGAGAGTCGGACGTGACTGAAGAGACTTTGCATGGCACGGCAGTCACCTGTGTAACTGGTACATAGCTATCAGTTCCTGTAAGAGCTTTTTGAGGGACACGTGAGATTACTTATGCCCTAGAGGAGGAAATGGCAGCCCACTCCAGTATTCTTGCCTGGGAAATCCCACGGACAGAGAAGCCTGACGGGTCTACAGTCCCCAGGGTCACAAAGAGTTGGACATGACTGAGTGACTAGCACTACTTGAGATTACTTATGTTCTGAAATAGTTTATTAGAGAACATAAATAGTATGCAGAAGTAATTATTATGCCTGTAATACTCAAGTAAAAAGTCTCTTTCAAGCATAAGTTGAAATTTGGCCATATAAATCAGTAAAAGTCCAAATTATTTATTGAACACCTACCATCTTCCATCCTCTGTGTTAATCTGTGTCTTATTAACACACTAACTTTATTTATCCAATGATGTGTATTAGCAATGCTTGTGTATTAGCTGGGTACAGAAACAAATATATAACCTGGATCCTGAGTTAAAGTGCAGAGTGTTGAGTGTCATAATGAAAGGAAATACAGGGAGGCATGGATTCATTGATGAGGTCTGATTTATTGATCAGGTCTGATTTATTGATCAGAGGATCCTGTGAGGGTTTCCTTAAGATGTGCTTGCTTGTATCCCAGTCGTGTCCAGCTCTTTGGGCCCTCATGGACTGTAGCCCTCCAGGCTCCTCTGTCCATGAAATTGTGGGTGATGCTTAAATCTGAGAGGAGAATGTGTAGAGCAGTTTCCTCTCTCGCTTTGGGAAATGAAAGAGAACATGTCCTCCTGTACCATGGAAGTTTATGCATAAAAGTATTTTATGGGCTTGTGAAACCTCACTGGAAGGATGTATTAAATCACTTTGGTCAATAGTAATCTGGCCCCTGATGTACGAAGGGTCCTTAAGGGTACATATGCCGCTGACGAGCAAGTAGCGTCTGATGGAACTGAAAGGGGGGAAGGGACGGGGGAAAGGATGCTCTAAAATGTCCAGGCCTTTGGCTGTGCACTGAGGCTGCGTGAGTGTCTGTGATACACGTAACTGGGTCCAGTAAATCCCTGAAAGGGGGCCTTGTAGGAACCCAGATAAGTCAAATCCCAAATCTCTCTCTGAACCAGAGATCAGAGGAGCCATTCCCATAGCATCCCCTACCTGCCGCGTCTACCTTGGAACAGTTCTCCAGTAAAGGCATGTGGTATCTTCAAACTCAAAGTGGGAATTTGGGGGTCATGTAGGATGGAGGCATCCTCTCGGTCTCTTCCTGTCTCTCTTTCCCCCTCTTCCTCTGCCACATCCCTTTCTTTCCTCCCCTTCTCTTTCCATGTGTATAGTTTTACACGTGGAAAGTGCTCTGGGGGCCACTAGGGTTATGCTGGCAAGATGTGGAGAGGCTCTTTCCCCCTGTCTCTTCTGACCAGCTCAAGAGTGATCACCCAGAATGAGATAAAGTCAGGGAAAGCACTTGCCTCTTTGGTACCGCTTGAAGGTTGCAGGGCATTGTGGGCAAGGACAGTGGCAGCAATGTGGAATAGTCACAGGTAGAGAATCAAGAGAGAGCTAAGGGATGGCATTCTTTCTACACAGGTGGCAGGTAGCACATAGTTTGGGCACCTTCTTCTAACCCCGTCCGGGAACCCACCCAAGTTATGGAAGAATCTGCCTTCCTCTAGAAGTTTCTATTTCAGTTGATAGCATCAACACCCGCCCAGTTGCTCAAGGTAGATAGTGTAACACAATCTTGATTCTGCTCTTTGCTTTGCCCCTTTTTCCTAATCCCGAGAGAGTGTTATAGGTTTTCTTACAAAATGGGTCTTGAATGTTTCCACCATTTTTTCCTATCTCCCATTGTCCTAGGCCAAGTTGCATCGTTTCTGGCCTAGATTTACAGTCTCCTAACTAGGCTTTCATGTTTACACTTCCCAATCTGCCAGGAGCCCGCGTGAGGAATTCCACCGTGACAAGGTCATGTGGCAGAGCTCTGATGGCAAGGCTAATCAGACCTCAGGTTTTCCCCCTGGAATTTCCTGAGCATCCACTCCCCAAAAATAAGAATCTGCCTGCTTTTCCACTCTTCTAATATTCTCTGGAAAAATGTCAACTCAGGGCTTTAGTCTTCTGCATTTGAAAGGGATGTTTCAGTTAAACCCCCTCTGATAACTCTCTAGCTTGCCTAACAGGTTCCCCCAGACCTGTTACAGCTTGTGAATTGCTTACAGCCCCCCAACTGCAAGAGGCACAAAGCTTAAAAGCATCTTAAAGATACAGAGCCTTTTCTAAAGAGTTAAAAATTATATTGGTAGAGGGTTTTCACTGTTGACTCAATGACTGCTGCCAGGCCTCCATATTCTTTATCTTTTAGGCGCCTGGGAGGATGTTAATCAATGTAAATGGGATATGGAAAAGATATATAGTAGTTTTGATGTTAGCAACACTAGACTTCTGAGTTAATTACTTTTCTCTTTGTTATATATCACTGCACTCCTCTTGTGTCCTTGCTATGTAAGAATGTAACTTTATTTAGTGCTTTCTGAGAATGGCACCAGACTTTGGGAAGATCAACACAAGTAAGTCTTCTGGTTGACGAACCCTTATCAGAATAAGGTTGTAAAATGTTAATTGGCCCTTTTGGCCAGAAGATGATGTAAATCACCTAAGACTTGTGTATACAATTAGGTATGCAGAGAGAAAAGCCTGGTTTTGATAAGAGTCTGGACTGCTAATGCTGCATAACTTTGTGTTACCCACTGATCTCCATGTTTTATCAAAAGTATAAAAGGCCCTCTGAACAATAGAGGAGGGAGCCAGTCGCTGGACTGGTTTCCCCCGTGTGTGTCTCTCTCTCTCTCCTTTTCTCCCTTTCCCCCGTGTCTCCTCTTTACTTTAATTTCAGGCTGACTTCCCATCTGAAGCGCTGAGGCTCGCCAAGTCTACTTACTTGCCCTGGCTGTTAAGACCCGCGCGAAAGGGAGCCTAAGGCGAGGCACCCTTAGATATTCAAGCGAGCGCCGGTGGCCCAAAGTAGATGGTGCAAATTCCTTGTCTGGAATTTTATTGGTCTTCTGCGTAATCCAAGCTATTCAGCCCTCTTTCTCCACTTAATCTTCCTACTATACTATTGTTTCCTAATCTAATCTTATATCAATCAATAAATAAGTCTTTCCTCGCCAATGCCATCCACCCTTCTAATTCCCTGGATCCACTGGGGCTGGACCCCAGCACCCATCCATTCTCAACATAGCAGTTAGAGGTGATCTTTCAAAAATGTAAATCAGATCACGCCAGGAGTTGCCTTAGCCCTTCAGCAGCCTTTCCTTACACTTGGAACAAAGTCCAGCTTCCTCGCAGTGATTTACAAGGCCCTGCCTCCTTTCCTTCCTGCTTATCTCTCCAGCTTCGTCTTGGTCCTTCTTGTTGATTATGTTGCAGCCACAGTCTTTCTGGGTTCCACAAGGGAGTGTTATTTCTGTCCAGAAAGTCTTGGCCAGTTCTCTGCATGGGAATTCTGCTCTTAGCTTTGTGCGTGACTGATTTCTTCTGATTTTTGAGGTCCTGGGTTTTAATGCCTCTACTCGGAGAGGGTTTCTGTGGCCTCAGCCTCACGTGGCCTCTCCCGCTCCCGGTTTCCCCTCTCACAGCACCCTGGACTTGTGCTTCGTAGCGCAGCGTGTCCTCTGTAGCGCAGGCTGTGTGTCTACTTGTGTGTGTGTGTGTGTGTGTGTTAGTTGCTCAGTTGTGTGTGAGTGAGTTGCTGAGAGCCAGGGATAGAACCCAGGTCTCCCGCATCGCAGGCAGATTCTTTACCGTCTGAGCTGCCAGGTGCCGGCTGCTTGGCTGATACCAGTTGGCCTCTGTAGAATGAATACTCCATGAGGACAGACGCCAGGCCTCGCATTTTATCCACTGCGTGCTTATCCTGAGGCCCTGTGCCTGACACGTGCAGATCCAATATGCTTTTTGAGAGAGCAGATGACGGAGAAATAATGAGAATAGGATTTTTAGTGAGTTTTTAGTAAGACTAGGAGAGCTGACCGCTATAGGTAGCACGATATCAAAATTACAATTTTGATACTAATATATCAAGGGGTGAGCATGACCACCTGTTTATTTAGATCAAAGAGGTGTTGCATTTCTTCAAGTTAGGTCTTACATGGCTTCACAAATTTCAAATGCTTATCAGGTTAGCGCTTGATATTTTATTTATAAATGTGTTGAGTACTTACACTTACCATTCACACCTTCATTTATCCTTATTCTTTCAACTTATTCGTATTGCTCATTAAAAGTAAAGCGGCTATTGCTCAATGCAACAGTCGAAATGCAAAGAATATAACTAAAAGAAACATGAAATTGCTGTACTTGCAGTTTTAAGTGTGGGAGAAATTATTGTTCAGACGTTTGTTAAGAAAGTGTAAAAATTGATGCAGGTTGCAGAGAGTGTCTGGAAACTAGGTCACCGTGCATGTACTTCCCTGGTGGCTTAGATGGTGAAGAATCTGTCTGCAGTGCGGGAGACCTGGGTTTGACCCCTAGGTTGGGAAGATCCCCTCGAGAAGGGAATGGCTACCCACTCCAGTATTCTTGCCTGGAGAACTCCATGGAGAGAGCACCCAGGCGGGCTACAGTGCATGGGGCTGCAGAGTCAGACATGGCTGAGTGACTAACACGTTCCCTGCATCTACTAGTTTGTATATCGCTCCATTAAACTTGACTCATCCATGTGTTTGTATTTACTTACGTTGAGTGCACGGATGCTCAGTTGCTTCAGTCGTGTCCATCTCTTTGCAACCCTGTGGACTGCAGCCCGCCAGGATCTTCTGCCTCCAGGCAAGAATACTGGAGTGGCTGGCGATGCTCCCCTCCAGGGGATCTCCCGACCCAGGGCCTGAGCCCCCAGTTCCTGCATCTGCGTTGCGGGTGGATTCTGTGCCCACTGAGCCTCCCAGGAAGCACTGCCTTTATGTGTTCTTTCTTTGCATGCTAAGTCGCTCGGTCATACCCGATTCTGGGCAACCCCATGGACTGTAGCCCACCAGGCCCCTCTGTCTGTGGGGATTCTCCAGGCAAGAATGCTGGCGTGGGTGGCTGCGCCCGCCTCCAGGGGATCTTCACGACCCGGGGATTGGAACCCGTGTCTCTTACGTCTCCTGCATTGGCAGGCAGGTTCTTGGGACGCCCTGTCTTTCTTTAGTAGGGCTCAAGAGAAAATGTGTTTCTTGAAAGAATTGTGATTTAAAAAAAATAAAACATTTGAAGCTGCCGTTCTGGGTGCTATCATTCTAAAAACTTCATGTCTAATTCTTGCTAGCTCAGTCTCATGCAAAGTTGCATTGAGCGGGAATTCAATAGTTATTTATAGGTGTAACCACAAAAAGAGAATTTAATCAGTACTTAACACACAAAAGTTATATAATCTTCTCTACAATAAAAATTTATAAATTCATGTAAAAATGTTGTGGTTTTTTTTTTATATTTTCATCTGAGTGCCCCCCTGTCATATGAGTCACACTCTGTGATGACATTTTCCCCCAACAACTATTCCTCCTGACTCCCCTATTCCTGCGAAGGAATGATGTAGACTTGATAAGAATTAATTATGGCTACAATAGCTATGGGTCACCAGGCACCATGCAGCAAGTCTTAGAAATTATTTTCATTATTGCAGTAGTGATTTAGAAAGCAAGTTTTCTTCTTGGACTTTTAAAATTATTACTGTCATGTGACAGTTATATACCTGTTTATCAAATATCGCTCAAGGGGACTCTTTTGTTCCTATCACTGCAAATTAAAAGTTACCCTCCTGGTCCACCAAGAATATGCATTTAAACAGAGGGCACAGACTCTTAAACAAATAACCTTATATAGTGAGATCAGTGCTTCAGTGGGCGAAGTGTAGAACAGTAAGGGGGTGAGCTGAAGAGGTGCTCTTTCATTTTTGAGTGTTCAGTGTGTCCTGAAAGTGCTGTTTCATCTGAGGCTTGAAGAATGAATGCAGGTTAACCCCCCAAATATGATTGTGGTAGTTCACGTTCCAGCCAGAGAAAATAGCTTAGTGTGAGAAGATGAAGGTGGGGAGGGCCGTGAGACGGAGGGGCCAGAGCAAGGGAGACCAGCTAAAGGGCTTACACCCCAATCCTGGGGGTGGAGCAAGTATTCAAGCGTACGAGAGCCCATTCAAAATTACCGACATAGAGGGATCTCGGGAGCTCGGCTGATGCAAGTACACTTGACCTCTGGATGGCTGGGTTAACACTGGACTCTTGAGAATAAGACTAACGCTGGACACCGAGAGTATGAAATGACAAATCCGGTAACTTTTGTGTAGAGTTGGAAATGGTAATAGCATCAGTATTTCTAAGAAAAACTTCAGAGTTTTGAAACAGAGGAGGTACCTGTACTCTCTTGTATCATTTGCTGCATTAAATGTGAGTGAGTCATCGAAGTTTTATTTCGTAGGCAGCACACACACCCATACACACACACAGCGTGTGTGAGAGCATATGCGCCATCCCCCTGCTGTGACTTAAACATCTTCTAGTGTCTTCCATAAATGGCCCTTAGTGCTCAGATCCCAGATCTATCTTCAGTTTGATCTCATGCTATTCACTTACTCAGTTTTCGTCCATAAAAATATCCATATGTTCAGGAAATCTTTCCATCCTTGAGCCGTATTTGGGGCAGATTATATAAAACGGGGTATACTTCTGGTCTCTTTGGTAGGCAGAATAATCTGAAATGAAACTCTCTGCCTTTGAAGAGAAAAGAGGATGTGTTCAGAGTCATGATGGGAGTGTATGTGAATTTGCCTTTGCCCTGTGTCTTCGTAAGGAAACCAAGGATGGTCTCGTCGAGGTAGAGGGCCTTGACCTGGACCTTGAGGAGTGAGCAGTTTCAGCGTGTGGGTGCACAGCAGAGGACCAGCGGGTCTCCCGTGCAGAGGGGAGACGCACGTTAAATGGAAGTGACCGAGTTCCCCTTGTACTGCTTCAACCGTGAGAGAATTTGGAACGATTCATTCCATAACGTTAACATCTCGTTTGGGATGTTAACTGAGACTCACTGACTCCGAGTTCAGTCTATGCTAATTTAACCCATACACCTTTTCTCATTTTTACCATCATCGTTTATGTAGCTGCTCGTATCTCTCACTTCACCTTAAAGTGACTCAGGTTTACAACTGAGTAACTGGAGAATAAATAGAGACTTCAGAGCCAAAAACGAGAATGGATCTTTTAGAAGAAAGACATGCTGTAATTTAGAGTAAACCCTGAGGTATGTCCTGTCCAACATTCTCGTTTTATAGATGAAGATATAACTTAAGTGACACCTGAGGTCAGGTATTCTTGTAGTGGCAGACCTGGAGCTGGAACCTGAGATTCCTGACTTGCAATGAATTTCTCCTCATCTTAAGAAAATCTGATTATGTAATACAGGGTAATAAAACTCCGCAGAATTAATAAAATTGAAGAACTTCAGTGTGGCATAAAGGAAATGGACAATTGCCAATTGTCCCGTTTACTATATACCCCTTTGTTGTGTGCCACCCCTAATTAGTTTGAAAAGTAGACAGACATAAATGACAAAGAAATAATTTATACTTCACTCAATAAAATTTAATCTAACAGAGTCCATAGAAACAGGGTTCATTGTTAATCTCCATTAGTGTGAGCAGACTACATAATGATAAAGAAATTTATTCAAATTTCTATTTTAAAATATATATATAATAATTTATAAAATTTTCTATGGTGCTGATTTAATTAAGGAAGTTTGCATTTTTGTTCATAATATGATTAAATAACATAAAATAATTTATGAGATAATTTGTACATGAAGAGTTACCAACCCCATAACATTATTAAATATTACTGAACAGTTTGTGAAAATGACGCTAATCCATTAATTTGGATGAGGAAAATAATAAATAATAGCATGTATAAACAGTACTTGTGTTTCTTTAAATGTAATTATATTTGTGAATTTCATAAATTATCCTATGAATAATGTGAACAAAAGATAATTGTAGTATTTAAAGACTTATGTATTTATATGTTTATATAAATTAGTTGTATAGTAAATTATTCTCTAGTTATTCTCCTTAGAGAGATTTTTAAAAACCATAAAGAAATGGATTTTTTTTCCTTTCAATTTTCATGCTGCTGCTGCTGCTAAGTTGCTTCAGTCGTGTCCAACTCTGTGCAACCCCATAGACGGCAGCCCCCCAGGCTCCTCTGTCCCTGGGATTCTCCAGGCAAGAACACTGGAGCGGGTTGCCATGTCCTTCTCCGGGAGATCTTTCCAACCAAGGGACTGAACCCACGTCTGTCTCCTGCATGGGCAGGCAAGTTCTTTACCACTGAACCACCAAGGAAAGAAATGGTTGTTACTATGGACACAACTTAATGTAACTCATTTCACTACTAATAGCTACCACTATTGGGCAGATATTTTATGCCTAACGCTCTACTAAGTCCTTTTTTTACATTGGAAGTGAAAGTGAAACCTGCTCAGTCATGTCCGACTCTCTACAACTCCATGGACTGCCCATGGAATTCTCCAGGCCAGAATCCTGGTAGTCATTCCCTTCTCCACGGGATCTTCTCAACCCAGGGATGGAATCCAGGTCTCTCGCATTGCAGGCAGATTCTTTACCCACAGAGCCACCAGGGAAGCCCTGTAATTCTAATAATGCTTACAAGTTTCTTTTTCACTGTTTGCATTTCACAGATGAGGAAATGGGATCTTATGAAGAAAAGGAAATTACTCAAACAACCGTTAAATAGCAGAGGTGATGCTTAAGTCCAAGCCTTTCTGATTCCAAAGCATTGCTTTTAACTTCCATGTTAAACCGCGTTTGTTCCATCTACATCTATTTAGTGAGCCTCCATTTGGCAGCAGCGGATTGCCCTGGTGGCTGTCAGTAAAGACTCTGCTGGCATTGCAGACCTGGGTTTCCATCCCTGGGTTGGGAAGATTCTCTGGAGAAGGAAATGGCAAACCATTCCAGTCTTCTTGCCTGGGAAACATCATGGACAGCGGGGCCTGGTGGGCTGTGGTCATGGGGTTGCAGGAGTCGGACACGACTGAGTGACTAGCCCGTCATGTGGAGGCGTTCTTTCAGATGCGAGTGACGCCAAGATATGTACTGGGGTTGACTTATGCAACTACTCTGCATAGAATGGATAACTCTGAGAACCTACCGTATGCCACAGGGAACCCTCCTCGGTGCTCTGTGGTGACCTAAAAGGGAAGGAAATCCAGAAAAGAGGGGATATATGTAGCCATCTGGCTGATTCACTTTGCTGTACAGCAGAAACTAACACAGCATTGTGTAGAAACTATACTCCAATAAAACTGGGAGAAAAAAAAAAAATAGCTTTGGCCCTTTCAGGCTTCTCCAGGAAGAGAAGATGTTTAAACAAATAATTGCAATGGAATCTTGCAAATGCTATAGGAGAAAAGCATAAAACATCGAACATAGCAAGGACACCAAATAAAGCGTATTATTCCCACCGCATATTTTAAAGGAAAGACTTTGTGTAAGAAATGATACCTGTGCTAAGACGGATGGGAGGTGTTGGATGGATGAACGAGGGGAAGGGTCACCCAAACTTGGGAATCAATAAGGGACCGTGACACGGTGTGGAGAAAAGTATAATTTTCAGATTGCCTGAAGCAAGCTATAAGACTAGAGGAAAAGGCACGTACGTATCATAATTAACTTAGGTCCAATTAGAAAAGTGAAAGTGAAAGTCACTCAGTCCTGTCTAACTCTTTGCGACCCCATGGACTATACAGTCCCTGGAATTCTCCAGACCAGAATACTGGAGTGGGTAGCCTTTCTCTTCTCCAGGGGACCTTCCCAACCCAGGGATCGAACCCAGGTCTCCTGCATTGCAGGTGGATTCTTTACCAGCTGAGCCACAAGGGAAGCCCAAGAATTCTGGAGTGGGTAGCCTGTCTATCCCTTCACTGAGCTATCAGAGATGCCCAATTAGGAAGTCCAAATAGGAGGATAATATATCCCTTCCAAATAATATATCCCCCAGTTCTTGTGATACTGTTGGTGATTTTATAGGATAGAAGAAATAGTCCCATTTTTCTGTGTGATCACTCTGGACATCCTGTGCAGTGCCATGGGAGTAGTTCACACCAGGGGGAAGGATTACCAACCAGTAAAGAGGCTGTGACAGTGGCTTAAGATGAGGGTAAAGGACATTTTAAGGTACTTTCTCTTGTCCTGAAAAAATGTTTCTTGGGATATATGATCCCTAGTACATTAGTAGAGTTCTGTTTATTTCTTATATGCTTAAGTTACAAGCTTGCATCTGCCTCGATGTTGGATTATGCACGTTGGAAATGCATGAGATGTTGGAAATACCTTCATAGATGTTGCATTAGGCCCATCACACTCTTCTTGCAAAGGTTTCTTTCCCGTGTTTCCAATTACACCCCAGTTGAATGGGTGAAACATTAAAGGCTTTGTCCATAAGGAGACAGCTAAATGTCACAGGATTCCGGGTGAGTCTCCCTTTCTTGCTCAGGAAATTGAAATGCAGTTCAGGAAACTAAGAAAGAAATACAGGTGAGTGGATTAGTCACATATACCTGGGATATAGGTGTTTAGTGTATGATTAAGGCTGACATTTCAGACAATCATAAAAAGGCAGCCGCTACAAAAGAGGCTTTGATAGAAGGTGGTTATTTAGGGGAAAAAGTCTGGTGAATACTTCACTTCTATTTCACTGTGAATTCCAAATGCATGAGATATTTAACTGTAAAGTGTCTTTTGCTTAGTCATGTCTGACTGTTTGTGACCACATGGCTCCTCTGTCCGTGGAGTTCTCCAGGCCAGAATACGGGAGTGAGTAGCCATTCCCTTCTCCAGGGATCTTCCCGACCCAGGGATTGAACCCTGGTCTCCTGCATTGCAGGCAGATTCTTTACCATTTAATTGTACATTGTACATTTAATTGTACATTGAAACAATAGAAGTATTAACTCAAAATTTAGGTGGCTTGGAATGTAAAGGGTTTTTTTTTAGTAAGTGATACCAAGGACAAAGATTCAAAGAGAAGAGATATATTTAGCTGTATAAAATATAAAGTTTTTCTACTGTAAAAATAACATGTACAAGTTGAAAGAAAAAAGGAAACGTTGTTTTCAACATGTGAGATAGGAGTGGTTAATTGGCCAATACATGTGCAAATATATTCATATTTTATACTAATCTAATAAATGCCAAAAGACAGTGAGAGGTCATTTTGGGCTATCCACTGAAAATTGTTTTTTCAGCTAACAATATTCAGTGTTTTTCTGAGTGAAAATGGACATTTGAATATACTGTTGGTGGGCGTGTAAAATGATGTACTTCTGGATTTCGTTTTGATAATATGTATGAAAATGTTTTAAAATGTATATATTTAGTCATATAATATATATATAGATAGGTAGGTAGATACATCAAATAATGTACCTTAGAGAGATAGTCACACAAGTTAATAAAAGTGGTGTTCCACAAAGGCATTTTAACAGTCATCAGTTTATGGGTAAGGTCAAAACATTTGAAACAACTTTAATTCCTATCAGGAAGGAATTAGTTAAAAGCTATGTAACTTTAGAATATAGCCATTTGAAAGTGGCAAAGCAGATTGGTATTTGTGGACATGGAAAATCCCTTGATGTATTGTAGATATATTTTGGCAATTAGGTTTTGGGTTTCTTTTGTTCCCGTATTTGGATTTTTATTTACGACACATTTAATAGAGGAAGCCTGCAGGCTTCCATCTTGTAGGAAAAACTTGTAGGTGGCTTTGATGGAGACACGCCTTCGTCTACGACGCTGATTCCAAACCGGCAGCTAAGCGGCTCAAAGCCCCTGACTCACTCCAGCTTTTGTCGTCTATGGCTTAGGGGCTGAGTAGAGTCAGAGTGAGTATTTTAGTGTTTGCAGTTCTGAGGGAGGAAAGGAGGCCGGGCGCTGCTCCCCTGTTGCTGACACGCTGCCTCCATTCTCTCTCTGTCCCTTTCAGATGCTGGCATTCTCTGTGCTATCCCCCTTCCTTTTTGGCGGCCACCCTCGCTGCTTACCGAGTCCATTTAATTCTCCCCTCCGTGTTCTTTTTATTCCGCTTGAACCGACATCCTCATACTTTGGGCTCTTGAGTGCCTTGATGATGCACTGACTTTCCAGTTTATGCTTCGTTCCCTCTCTTGGTCTTTGTTCTAACGCCACTGCTAAAACGCTGCTGGAAATGTCCTGATACAGCTCAGGCTCTTTAAGTGACTCCTCATCACCTGCTGGAGAGTGGCTTCTTTGCTGTTCGTGCTTTTGATGTTGACAGTGAAACTTTTAGCGGGGCAGCCATTGTTCCACTGATGCACACTTGACTTTCCCGTCTCATTTGTCTAAAATATCCTGCTGCACTTTTGATTACCTCCCTTTTCTTTCCTGCTTTTTGGCAGCTCTTTTACCTATTTATTTTTTTGTACCTCGCTCTGGTACAAACAGAAACAGAAAGGAAAGCTAGATAACTCCCCTAATTTTCAGTGCATTAGGGAATTTTGGAAAAATTCCACAGTTAAATGGCTCATATGCTCTCAAGAGCCTAGTCATTTCCAATTAGTCCTTTTTGCTTGGCCATTTCTTAGTTTTGGCAGGTTCTACCATCTGTCCATTTGTCTTTTGATTCGACTGAAAAAAGGACTCTTGCTTTTAAGAACACTATTGCATATAACTTCTATCATTTTTTTTTTCCTGTTCAGTATGATGAAATGACATGGTTCTGTCTCACATCTCCAACAGAGATCACCTGATTCCTAGGCTTTCATACCTAGTGACCAAGATACAATATGATATGGAGATTAACTATTTGATCTGTAACAACAAGAGAGGGAGTGGTTTAACATATTTAGCAGATGTAAACACCTCTTTCACAATGGATCCAGATGGATGGCTTGGGAAGGCTCTTTACCTCCTTAGCTTTCCTTTTCTATCACGAAAGAGCCACCACGTTTGAGTGATTCGCCTTCACTGGAATGTCTGTTCCTTTCTGTCACCTTTTAAAAAATTTACAGCATATAGTTTTTTTTCAGTTTGTAAAATTTCTCTTTGTGCCCTTGCCCATTTATGTCTGTTAAAGCATTCATCTCCCTTCATTATTGACTTCTCAGATGTGTTTTTATTTATTCCAACTTTATTGAGATATAATTGGAATATTACTGAATAAGCTTACGTTGCTTCGATACATTTGCATATTGGAGAACGACCAGAACCATAGCGTTGGCTGGTGCCTGTATTGCATCACAGTTACCTTTTGTGTGTGTGTGTGTGGTGTGAGTGTTTAGGATCTGGGCTTCCCAGATGACTCTAGGGGTAAAGAGTCCACCTGCCAGTACAGGAGACGCAAGAGACATGGGTTCAGTCCCCGGGACAGGAAGATCTTCTGGAGGAGGAAATGGAGACCCACTCTAGTACTCTTGCCTGGAAGAATCCCATGGACAGAAGAGCCTAGTGGGCTGTGATCCATGGGGTTGCAGAGTCGGACACGACTGAGCACAGCCTATGCTGCTGCTGGCAGCTTTCAAGTATGAAATACAGCATTATTAACCGGAACCACTGCATGCATGTAAGAACTTATTCAAGCAACTTTCAAGTATAAAATACAGCATTATTAACCGGTACCACTGCATGCATGTGAGAACTTACTCATCTTCTAACTGAAAGCCTGTGTCCTTTGACCAACATATCTCCCCTAATACCCCACCCCTCCACCCTCAATAGTTCCTGAGCAACTACCATTCAAGTCTGTTTCTATGAGGTTATTAGCTGACCACTGCATCAGGGTTTTCCGGGTCTTTAAGACCTTTTTCTGTACAGTTCTTCTGGTATTCTTGCAACCTCTTCTTAGTATCTTCTGCTTCTGTTAGGTCCATTTCTGTCCTTTATCGAGCCCATCTTTGCATGAAATGTTCCCTTGGTATCTCTAATTTTCTTGAAGAGACCTCTAGTCTTTCCCATTCTGTTGTTTTCCTCTGTTTCTTTGCATGGATCGCTGAGGAAGGCTTTCTTATCTCTCCTTGCTGTTCTATGGAACTCTGCATTCAGATGGGTATATCCTTCCTTTTCTCCTTTGCGTTTCGCTTCTCTTCTTTTCTCAGCTCTTTGTAAGGCCTCCTCAGACAGCCATTTTGCCTTTTTGCATTTCTTTTTCTTGGGGACGGTTTTGGTCACCGTCTCCTGTATAATGTTACAAACCTCCGTCCACAGCTCATCAGGCACTCTGTGTATCAGATCTATTCCTTAGGATCTGTTTGTCAATTGCACTGTATTGTCGTAAGGGATTTGATTTAGGTCATTCCTGAATGGGCTAGTGGTTTTCCCTACTTGCTTCAATTTAAGTCTGATTTTTGCAATAAGGAGTTCATGATCTGAGCCACAGTCAGCTCCTGGGCTTGTTTTGTTGTTGTTGACCACATAGAGCTTCTCCATCTTTGGCTGCAAAGAATATAATCACTCTGATTTTGGTATTGACCATCAGTGATGTCCATGTGTACAGTCTTCTCTTGTGTTGCTAGAAAGGGTGTTTGCTATGACCAAGGCACCATCTTGGCAAAACTCTGTTATCCTTTGCCCTGCTTTCTTTTGTACTCCAAGGCTAAACTTGCCTGTTACTCCAGGTATCTCTTGATTTTCTGCTTTTGCATTCCAGAGTCTATATTTCACTGTTGATTATTTACTGAAGTCCTCTCAAAGTCTGGAAGACCTTCTTAGTTACCTAGTTCGTGGATACATGTTTGGACTTAATTCACATAGGAGGTTTCATTGTGGCCTTCGGAGTCTCTTTTCATGATCTTTGTTTTATGTACTTTCTAAGAGATGTGCTGAACAAATGTCTCATGACTTTAGTTGGTTTACACATCTACCTCAGGTTGACAGTTGTGACTCCTGAACCATAGCGATGGACAACTCTAGTTCTCGGGTTTGGAATGTCCTTCTTAGTCTGTGTTTAACTGTGTTACCGTAATTTAAGGACCACTTGAAATTGTGACGATCAGAAGAATATTTTATAATGTTTGCAAGATACTGATACACTAGGCATGTAAACCATGAGAGTGTGAACGCCAAAACAGCCTTTCCCTGAGACTGATCCACCCGTGTGTTGTCCCCTTGCCCTGCAGCTTCTCCACCTCCGTAAGAATTCTGACACAGAATTCTGGGGATGAAAGATAAAAGACATGTGAGAGAAAAGTAGTACATCACATAATCTATGTAAAATGTGAGCTAACGTTTTTGAAAATCCTATTTCATAATTTTTCAAGTGTTGATTACTCACCGTGCCATACGTCTGCCTTAGCTTGCAGGCCTGTGTGCTCAGTTGCTCAGTGGCATCTGACTCTTTGCAACCCCATGGACTGTAACCCACCGGGCTCCTCTGTCCGTGGGATTTTGCAGGCAGGAACACTGGAGTGGATTGCCGCTTTCTTCTCCAGGGGTTTTAGCTTGTGTCTGCGTGCTCAGTTGCTCACTTGTGTCTGGCTCTTTACCACCACGTGGACTGTAGCCCGCCAGGCTCCTCGGCCCATGGATTTTCCAGGGAAGAATACTGGAGTGTGCTGCCATGTCCCACTCCAGGGGATCTTCCTGACCCAAGGATCCAACTCGAGTCTCTGTCTCCTGCATTGGCAGGCGGTTTCTTTAACACTAGCTCCACCTGGGAAGCCCCTTGAGGTTATGCAAATGATCCTTGCCGTAGAGGGGCTTCTTTTCCTTCTGCTTCCGTGGAAAACAAGCAGGCATAACATTAAGGAGTATTTACTGTTTTCATTAAAAAAAAAATGGTTTCATGGAATTTGATAAAGGAGTATTTCTACACAGGGTGTTTGAGATCTTGCATTGGGGATTGTTGTGTACTTCTAAATTTATGAATGAAGAGGCTAATGTTTTGAAATTAAACATTTGATTTAGAAAAAAAACTGCAAAGATGGTGTAAAGTACAGGATACTACATTTTAGATATCAGAAATTTCTTTATTTAACAAATAAAGGGTCTATGAAGTTCCTTGAGGAAGGCTAAGCCTTTCAAGGAAAACAGTTTAGTCTTCTGGCTTGCTTTCCATTCCTTAGTTTCCTGTGGGTTTTCGGTGCCAGAAATAGAGCCTTGGAACTTTGTGTGGAGAGCAGGTTCCCTCCATAATGCATCCGCTCATCCTCTCTGCCTGTGGTCAGCGCGTACAGTTCATTCTTTGGGAGCCATCTGGTGGGGGAGATCGTTGAAACCCTTTACCTGCCTCAATTGTTGCTGCTTAGCTGTTGCCTTCTCATGCGTCCAGTGTAATCAGCCTGAGCAATAATTTTGCCCTGTGTGTATACACATGTAGACACACAGTGTATACGCGGTATACTTGGGAGGACATGAACTGCAACGCTTTTTTTAGTCATATATTTATGAGTAAGTGTTTGATTTCATATCTATCCAACAAAACAGAGTTATTCAGTATGAAAAAGGAACAATGAAAACAAATGACCTACAGTAATCAAAGTTCATGCTAAGGATATACAGGGAATTGAGTGACAATGAATTTTTCCCCATCAAATTATCAGTGATCGAGAGTTCATAGTCTTTGCTGAGTGACCTGCCCCATTAGGGAGATTTCTTCCTGGCTGTTTTTTTTTTTTTTTTTTCCATTCGGGGTGAATATCTGAATAGAGTTAGGGCCTGCTCATAATTGCTACTTGTTCTGGAGTATAGTGATTCTGGCCTAATTCAGGTGATCAGCTTTTCACTTCTCTCTCTCTAAGACAGTAAAGCCCCATGTCTGTGCCAAAAGGAAAAGAGATGTGGGCAGGGTCCACTGGATAACTTTTCCACAAAAGACTGCCCTGCCTACACCTGATACAAATGTTGCGAGGACTCTGCTTTCTGATCGGTCAGCATGCTTTTCCAAACAATAATTTCATTGAGTAACCACAATGATAACAATTTACCATGTCAAAATACTAAGATAATAACATGAAAAAAGGAAGAAGAAAGAAAAAGAAAGTCGCTCCAAGTTTTACATATGAGTAGAAGACAACAAAATAATTGGGGATGACATGCGCTTTAACAAAACTTTTATTACACTGAAAAAATCAGTTCAGTCGCTCAGACGTGTCCGACTCTTTGCAACCCCATGAATAGCAGCATGCCAGGCCTCCCTGTCCATCACCAACTCCTGGAGTTCACTCAGACTCATGTCCATCGAGTCCGTGATGCCATCCAGCCATCTCATCCTCTGTCGTCCCCTTCTCCTCCTGCCCCCAATCTCTCCCAGCATCAGGGTCTTTTCCAATGAGTCAGCTCTTCCCATGAGGTGGCCAAAGTATTGGAGTTTCAACTTCAGCATCAGTCCTTCCAATGAACACCCAGGACTGATCTTCAGAATGGACTGGTTTGATCTCTTTGCAGTCCAAGGGACTCTCAAGAGTCTTCTCCAACACCACAGTTCAAAAGCATCAATTCTTCGGCACTCAGCTTTCTTCATAGTCCAACTCTCACATCCATACATGACCACAGGAAAAACCTTAGCCTTGACTAGATGGACCTTTTTTGGCAAAGTAATGTCTCTGCTTTTGAATATGCTATCTAGGTTGGTCATAACTTTTCTTCCAAGGAGTAAGCGTCTTTTAATTTCATGGCTGCAATCAACATCTGCAGTGATTTTGGAGCCCCAAAAATAAAAGTCTGAGACTGTTTCCACTGTTTCCCACCTATTTCCCATGAGGTGATGGGACTGGATGCCATGATCTTCGTTTTCTGAATGTTGAGCTTTAGGCCAACTTTTTCACTCTCCTCTTTCACTTTCATCAAGAGGCTTTTAGCTCCTCTTCACTTTCTGCCATAAGGGTGGTGTCATCTGCATATCTGAGGTTATTGATATTTCTCCCGGCAATCTTGATTCCAGCTTGTGTTTCTTCCAGCCCAGCGTTTCTCATGATGTACTCTGCATAGACGTTAAATAAGCAGGGTGACAATATACAGCCTTGACACACTCCTTTTCCTATTTGGAACCAGTCTGTTGTTCCATGTCCACTTCTAACTGTTGCTTCCTGACTTGCATATAGGTTTCTCAAGAGGCAGGTCAGGTGCTCTGATAGTCCCATCTCTTGAAGAATTTTCCACAGTTTATTGTGATCCACACAGTCAAAGGCTTTGGCATAGTCAATAAAGCAGAAATAGATGTTTTTCTCAAACTCTCTTTCAATGATCCAGAGGATGTTGGCAATTTGATCTCTGGTTCCTCTGCCTTTTTTAAAACCAGCTTGAACATCAGGGAGTTCACAGTTCACGTATTGCTGAAGCCTGGCTTGGAGAATTTTGAGCATTACTTTACTAGCATGTGAAATGAGTGCAGTTGTGCAGTAGTTTGAGCATTCTTTGGCATTGCCTTTCTTTGGAATTGGAATGAAAACTGACCTTTTCCAGTCCTGTGGCCACTGCTGAGTTTTCCAAATTAGCTGGCATATTGAGTGCAGCACTTTCACAGCATCATCTTTCAGGATTTGAAATAGCTCCACTGGAATTCCATCACCTCCACTAGCTTTGTTCAAAGTGATGCTTTCTAAGGCCCACTTGACTTCACATTCCAGGATGTCTGGCTCTAGGTGAGTGATCACACCATCATGATTATCTGGGTCATGAAGATCCTTTTTGTACAGTTCTGTGTATTCTTACCACCTCTTATTAATATCTTCTGCTTCTGTTAGGTCCATACCATTTCTGTCCTTTATTGAGCCCATCTTTGCATGAAATGTTCCCTTGGTATCTCTAATTTTCTTGAAGAGACCTCTAGTCTTTCCCATTCTGTTGTTTTCCTCTATTTCTTGGCATTGATCCCTGAGGAAGGCTTTCTTATCTCTCCTTGCTATTGTTTGAAACTCTGCATTCAGATGCTTATATCTTTCTTTTTCTCCTTTGCTTTTTGCTTCTCTTCTTTTCACAGCTATTTGTAAGGCCTCCCCAGACAGCCATTTTTCTTTTTTGCATTTCTTTTCCATGCGGATGGTCTTGATCCCTGTCTCCTGTACAATGTCATGAATCTCACTCCATAGTTCATCAGGCACTCTATCTATCAGATCTAGTCCCTTAAATCTATTTCTCACTTCCCCTGTATAATCATAAGAGATTTGATTTAGGTCATACCTGAATGGTCTAGTGGTTTCCCTACTTTTTTCAATTTAAATCTGAATTTGGCAATAAGGGTTCATGATCTGAGCCACAGTCAGCTCCCGTTCTTGTTTTTGCTGACTGTATAGAGCTTCTCCATCTTTGGCTGCAAAGATATAGTCAATCTGATTTTGGTGTTGACCATCTGGTGATGTCCATGTGTAGAGTCTTCTCTTGTGTTGTTGGAAGAGGGTGTTTGCTATGACCAGTGTGTTCTCTTGGCAAAACTCTATTAGCCTTCACCCTGCTGCATTCCATATTCCAAGGCCACATTTGCCTGTTACTCCAGGTGTTTCTTGGAAATAGTATGATATAATGTAATCTATTTATCTCCTAGTTAGTAAATAAATCTGTGCGGTTCTTAAATGATAAACCATCTAGATTACTTCAGGTTAAGGATGGCTTTTAAATTTGGTCTCTCCAAACATCCTACCCACCCCCTCCCCGCTGCCAAAAAAAAAATTGAAATCAACAAGAAGAGCAAATAAGATTGCTTTTAACTCATTCCTACAGTAACTAGGAGACAAAGAATTTCAGACTTCAATATAGTTCTCAATGGGAAGTAAGTTAAATGGAATCTTTACAACCAGTTCCAAAGCCCATGCTGGATGAAGAATGAGGTGGAGATTGAGCAGTGGACAGGTGAGTTGTGAGGATCTTGCTGGTGGCAAATACAGATAAGGGCTTGTCTGAGAACAGGTCGGCCACCTGGAGGAGCATAGCACTGGCTAGCAGAGAATATGAGGAATACAGGGGAGGCTTGCCTAAGAGGGAAATGAAAGGAGGAGAAACCTTCGGGGTTGCGAGGTTAAGGAGAGGAAAGCAGCAGATGGTAGAAATTAAGGGTATTAGAGAGGGGGAAGGAATATCATGAACTCCTGCAATGCACCATCCTCTTTCTGCCTAATAGTTAATTTTAAAAACACACTTTTAAATTAATTGAAAACACATAATAAAATGCATTATACATAATATAAGAAAATACATTTATTACCCCAAAGAAAAAGCCACTCTTGAACAATAACACCAAAAGAGTTCAAATCTTTCACTCCTGGATAGAACCATTTTCCTGCTGATGCACAAAATCCCAAGATAATTTAAAATGAACAGAAAACATCGGACACTATCCAACTACATTACTATAAAAAGAAAACAAAAGGTAAGACTGAATATTTTTATCAGATGATTACGCTTCCCAGAGACCATCTGCAGAGCGGAAGAAAATGTAACATGCCGTAGGTATCATTAAGTCAATATTTGCATATGGGAAAGAGCATTGCAAATTGGAAATTCGGAAACCTGGAATATGAATGGACAGAAACCAGAAGGAGAGGAAGCAACAGCTGATAAAATCAGGAAATGAAACAGAAAAGTATGTGGAAAATAGGTGTTAAAATACTAACTGGTACGAAGATATTAATTTTTAAAACCGTTTTACTCATTTGATTTATTTTTGGCTGTGCTGGGATGGTGGTGTGTGGGCTTTTCTCTGTTGGCAGAGAGCAGGCCTACTCTTCCCGGAGGGCGGGGGCTTCTCCTTGCGGGAGCTGGCCTTGCTGCAGAGGCTCTCGGCTCCTGGGCTCAGCAGTTGCGGTTTCCAGGCTCCAGAGCGCAGGCTCAGTAACCGCGGTGCGCCGGCTTAGCTGCTCGCAGCCCGTGGGATCTTCCCGGCTCAGGGGTCGAACCTGTGTCTCTTGCATCGGCAGGAAGATTCTGTACCACGGAATCACCAGGGAAGCCCAGGAAGACATTAATTTCATCACAAAGTTAATTGATCCGTTAATCTAAAATTGCTTGTGCAGCAGTTAGCAAGATGAAAAGTATTTCGAAGTAGGATCCACCCTTTCTCCTTCATGCAGCTGGAATGGCCTAAATACTATCAAAAGAGAGGGTGCGTGTTTTTTTCAGTTTGGCATTCGTTAGTGAATGAAAACTTGCGGGATATTTACACAGTCTCTCTGGTGATTTCCAGAGGTCAATCCTATGCATCCCACCAGAGACGCTGTGCTGCGCCTTGCCCCGCATTGACTGGTACGTGTTTTATATGCATAGAGACGCGTGTCTGTATCGATGACCTGTATTTCTTCAGTGGTTGCCAGTTTCTTGAAGGCAGACTTTGTCCTTCCGTATTTCTGCTTCCATTCCCAGAACTTGTCTCGATGCTGCGTGCATCCTTGGGTCACAGGTCGGGCTTGTTCCCTGAACGAGAGCACACGTCCGCCCGCTGCTTCTTGCCTTACATCCTCCCGTTTCTGGTAGAGGATAACTTTTCTCTTTATGATGTTGTGAAATCCGTATGAATGCAAGGAATGAGATCAGAGCGGGCTGTTGGCTGAGCTCAGCAGGGAGGCCGTGGGGAGGACGGGAGTGGTGAAGCCTGCGGTGACCGGTGTGAGGAGGAGACGGAACCGGCGGGGACAGCACGTTCCCAGGGGACATGGGGTGCCGGCAACCTGGAAGCAGAAGGCGCGGCGGCAGCTGCTGCTCCGCAGTCTGTTACTTCTGGCTCTCTAGTCGAAAATACAATGAATTCCACGCGGTCTAATTTTATGAGCATCTACACCATGGGGTGTGTTTCCTAGGAGGCATTTCCTAGGAGGCCACACTGTGAACCGTGGGCCTTACGTTGGCTGTTCAGAGGAAAAGGCATCTTGAGGCAGGCTCCAGACTGCCTGGCCACAGGTAGTAGTAGCAACTTCCTCTTTTACAGATACTGGGGATCAGCCTATAAAAACAGCATGGACCTACTCAGTCACATTGTTGGGCTTTGCCCCCTGATTTTTAGCTTTACGTTTCCAAAATTAATAGGAAATGTCTTTTTACAAAGTAAGGTGGAGGACTTCCCTGGTGGTCTGGTGGTTAAGAATGCAGGCTTGCAGTGCAGGGCACGTAGGTTCAATCCCTGGTCAGGGAACAAAGAGCCCACGTGCCAAGAGGTAACTCAGCCTGCTGGCGGCAACTGCTGAGTCTGTCTGCTACGGCGTCCACACACCATGACTAGGGAGTCCATGCTGTGCAAGGAAAGATCCCCTGTGCCCCACTCGCTGCTGAAATCCCGACACAGTCAAATACATACATAAATTAAAAAAAAATTAAAATGGGTCTTCCCTGGTAGATCAGTGGTTAAGACTTCACCTTCCAATGCAGGGCATGTAGGTTTGATCCCTGGTCAGGGGGCTAAGAGCCTGCATGCCTCCTGCACAAAGCACCAAAACATAAAACAGAAGCCCTGTTGTAACAAACAAAGACTTTAAAAATGGTCCACATCAGTAAACAAATAAATAAAAGTTAAGATGTTTTCATGATAGGGGACAGAACAGATTCTCACCAAGCAAACATTGATACAGCTGATTATTCATTCATGACCACCTCAAGTAGAACATATTCTGATACTCTGATAATTGTAATTGATTCCCTTCATGCAGTGAACCACTGGGGCATTTTCTAGTTCCATCAGCACAGTAAATACTTCATAATCAAATCAGAATATGCTTATCTGTAGAAGTAAGAGTATGCTTCCCTAGTGGTTCACATGGTAAAGAACCAGCCTAAAATGCAGGAGGCGTGGATTCAGTCCCTGGGTCGAGAAGATCCCCTGGAGAAGGAAATGGCAACCCACTCCAGTCTTATTTCCTGGAGAATCCCATGGACAGAGGAGCCTGGCAGACTACCGTCCATGGGGTTGCAAAGAGTCAGACACGACTTGAGTGACTAACCCTATCTGCAGAAAACTTTACTCAGATATATATACATATACATTTTAAAATACCTACACTGTGTTTATGATGTGCCTGGCAGTGCTTAAAGCCTCGACATGCGCCAGCTCATTGAGTCCTCATAGTAGTATGCCATGATACTTAATATGCCCATTTTACAGATGAGGTGAGTGAGGCACAGTGAGGTTAATAATCTACTCAAACTCCCTCAGCTGGTGGCTGCCAAGATTCACACTAAGGCAGTCTGACTGTGGCGCACATGCCAAAAACCTGAATCATGCTTAGTACATTTTCTTCAAAATGGATTTTACAGTGAAAAAGCAGAAGCTGAAAACCAGAAAAGTATTATTATTTTTTTATTTATTATTTTGGAAAAGTATTATTTTAGTTCATTGTTGAAGAATCATTAGTCGGCATGACTGTTTTCTAAAATAATTTACCAGTTTGTTAATATTATTGTAAGCATACTGTTTAAAAATTACATATTTCCTAAACCAGAATTGAGACAAATAACAAAAAAGTCCCTAACCTGTGGATTTAGCTGATTTATAAAAGTATAAAATTAAGTAAAAATTATACTCCCGATTAGTTATCTTTATTTAGAAATTAAATCATATGAAAGTTTGGAGTTTTCCATAAAATTATTCTATCTAGAATTCTCTTTAGCTCTGATTTGATGTGTTAGAGACTGTGTTCCACAATTCTAATTAATGTTGATGAAAGTATTGCTGATGGTGACCTCCTGACTTCCAGAGATCTAGAATATTGAAAATCCTGGCCTCTTTCCTATAATCAATTACAATCAACAGGTATTTATTGAGCTCTACTAAGTGCAACACTGTTTCAAAGCAGTGTCTTTAGTGATACGCATTCTTGTAGGAAGTTTCGTTCTTCAAGCCAATACAAGAAATGCCACAAACGCCAGTATGACTCATTGCTGAACAGACAGCCATGGCTATAGCGTCTCCGAGAGGAGAGGACTTTCAGAGGTCTGCTGCACATCATGGCTAAAACTGTTCTCATGGCAAGACTGGTGTGCGTGAGCCATTTATGGGAACACTGACTCTGTAACATCTAAACTCTTTCCAGCTAAGCTACAGACTTTCCATCTTAACAGGAAACAGCAGAAAGGGTGAACTACAGAGACTCACATTTGAGAACCAGCTATATTCTAGGAGCAGCATTTTGGGTTTTAAAAATATGTATTTTAAAATTAGAGCGATAGCGGCACAGAGCTTAAAAATAAAACAGTAGTAACAGGCTTCTAAAGAAGACAGCAGATACGGACCCTACCCTCCACCTCTCTTCATTAAAAGAAAAGTGGTTTCAATAATTCTGTTAAGTATTTCTTTTAATATTTACCTGCATACATTAAAATCATACAGGAATGCTGCACATAACGCGCAGAAAGTGCGTAACAGGACACGATCTACTGATTTTTCTATAACAGCGGTCAAATGTACTTTCTCCTAAGAAAGAGGACGTGCACACACCATCACGCGTCCGTGTATGAGCACACACAGATGCTTGCCCTCTGCTTGCTTCCTGGCGGTTTTAGTAAGTTCAGGTACTGCTGGTGTGCTTGCTCTTACTTCTTGGTCATTTCTTCTTTGCTTTCCTGGTCTCTGTGTCCTCTCGGTTTTATTTTTCTGCGTGTTTTCGTGGGTCTCTCCCTTTCTGTGTTGGAGGCTTCCTTGAATGTCTCATGACCCCTGGTTTTGTTGATATTTAAGAATAGGCCCAGATGCTCTGTGTGCTTGGGGTGGGCTTGGACCGGTAAGAGGGCGTGACGTGGGGGCCGGGATAGCTGCTGAGTGGCCCAGAGGGTGAGCCGTGATCTGGGCTGAACTGTCTGTTGAGGAGATCTTCCCAGTATCCGTCTCCATTGCGTGTGTCTTTGAAGTTCCTCAGATTTTCCAGAGTGGAATGCTCAAGTTTTCCATCTGGGAGGTCTGTGCCTCTCTAACCAAGTTCTGGAAGCTCAGAGAGAGAGAGAGGAAAAGAGCTAAGGGTCCCATAGTTAAATACAGTCCCCCTGCCTCCTCAGTTCGCTTCATGAGTTAATCTGACCTACTCTTCCCTTTACTGTGGCGAATGTGCTGCCCTCCAGGGTCTCTCATCATTCGCCTCTTAGGAGACACCACCTTTCTGGATTGTCAGGCCTGGCACGGCGCCGTGAGGGTGTCCGTTTCTGGCAGCTGGGTTGGAGGCCTGCCTTCTGCGCCCGGGGATCTGGGGGGACATGTGTCTGCGCCCCTCTCTTGGCTGGTTCTCCTTAAAGTCAGCCTGCCTCGGTGCGGCGAGCTCCGTTGGCAATCTTTTTTTTTTTTTTAATTTTTAATTTTTGACTAGAGGAAAATTGCTTTACAATGTTGCGTTGGATTTCTGCCATGCAGCAACGAGAATCAGCCACAATGGTACATGTCTCCTGTCTCTGCTGAGCCTCCTTCCCCTCCCTCTATCCCAGCCCTCCAGGTCATCACAGGACACTGGGCTGGGCTTCCTGTGTGACACGGTAAGGTCACACCAGTGTCTGTTTTATACCTGACAGTGTATTATATCACTGCAGAGGGTGCTGCAGCCGTGAAATTAAAAGACGATTACTCCTTGGAAAGAAAGTTATGACCAACCTAGACAGCACATTAAAAAGCTGAGACATTACTTTGCCAGTAAAGGTCTGTCTAGTCAAGGCTATGGTTTTTCCAGTGGTCATGTATGGATGTGAGAGTTGGACTGTGAAGAAGGCTGAGTGCTGAAGAATTAATGCTTTTGAACTGTGGTGTTGGAGAAGACTCTTGAGAGTCCCTTGGACAGAAAGGAGATCCAACCAGTCCATCCTAAAAGAGATCAGTCCTGGGTGTTCATTGGAAGACTGATGCTGAAACTGAAACTCCAGTACTTTGGCCACCTCATGCGAACAGTTGACTCACTGGAAAAGACTCTGATGCTGGGAAAGATTGAGGACAGGAGGAGAAGGGAACGACAGAGGATGAGATGGTTGGACAGCATCACTGACTTGATGGACATGAGTTTGGGTGAACTCCAGGAGTTGGTGATGGACAGGGAGGCCTGGCGTGCTGTGATTCATGGGGTCGCAAAGAGTTGGACACGACTGAGCGACTGAACTGAACTGAACAGAATCGTTAGTGATGTTGAACATCTTCTAATGTGATTATTAACCGTTTCTATGTCCTTTTTGGAGAAATGTCTGTTTAGATCTTCTGCCCATTTTTTGATTGAGCTGTTCATTTTTCTAGTATTGAGCTGCCTGAGCTGCTTGTATATTTTGGAAATTAATCCTTTGTCAGTTATTTTGTTTGAAGTTATATTCTCCCCTTCTGAGTGAAGGTTGTCTTTTAATCTTGCTTGTTTCCTTTGCTGTACAAAAGCTTTTACGTTTACTTGGGTCCCATTTGTTTATTTTTGCTTTTATTTCTGTTACTCTAGGAAATAGTTCAAAGAGCATCTTGATGTGATGTATGTCAGAGTTTACTGCCTCGGTTTCCCTCTAAGAGCTTTATAGCTTCTGACCTTGCATTTAAGTCTTTATTCCATTTTGAGTTTACTTTTTGTGTATGATGTTAGGAAGTGTTTTAATTTCATGCTTTTACAGGTAGCTGCCCAGTTTTCCTGGCACCACTTATTGAAGAGGCTGTCCTTTCTCCCTTGTGTATCCGCGCCTTCTGTGTCACAGATGAGGTGCCCATAGGTATGTGGGTTTATCTCTGGGCTTTCTACCTTGTTTCATTGTCCTGTATTGCTGTTTTCGTGCCAATACCGTACTGTCGTGATGACTGTAGCTTTGTAGAATAGTCTGAGGTCAGCAAGGTTGAGTCCTCCATGACTGTTTCTCTTTCTCAAGATTGCTTTGGCTATTTGTGGTCTTTGTGTTTGGAAAAGAAGTAAAACTCTCACTGTTTGCAGATGATATGATAGTATATATATATATATATAAAACCCTAAAGATGCCACCAGAAAATTACTATAATGAATATAGTAAAACCCAAGATATAAAATTAATACAGAGAAATCTCTTGCATTCTTATATATTAACAATGAAAAGTCAGAAAGAGAAATTACCGAAGCAATCCCATTCATCATTGCAACAAAAACAGAAATACTGAGGAATAAACCTACTTAAAGAGACAAAAACCTGTATGCGGAAAACTATTAAGACCCTGATGAAAGAAATCAAAGGTGACACAAACAAACGGGGAGATATACCATGTTCTTGGGTTGGAAGAATCAATATTGTGAAAATGACTATGCTACCCAAGTCGTATCCGAGTCTTTGCAGTCCCATGGATTGTAGCCTGCAAGGGTCCTCTGTCCATGGAATTCTCCAGGCAAGAATACTGGAGTGGGTTGCCATTCCCTTCTCCAAGGCTATCCAAAGCAATCTATAGATTCAGTGCAATCCCTGTCGAACTACCAGTGACATTTTTCACAGAACTAGAGCACAGAACTTCACATCAGCTGTCATTCTCCGAGCTTTCCATGGATTTACACGGGTGTTCCCCTCTTTCTTGTTCTTTGCCCGTGTGGTTTAGTGGAATTCTGTTCTCTGTTGCCATCTTCGCGATCTGGGGGGAAAGACAGGAGATGATCACAGCTATTCAGTCTGCCACAGTGAAGTGGAAGCAATTGCACCATTATTGCTGTTTTCTTTTTTAATAATAATAAACTTCCTAGGAAGCCTGTGAAGTTATCTTATTTAGCAAATAGAGGCATCAACATTCAACTAAGGTTAAATGAAGCCAGACAGAAATGCTCACCCTTTTCCCACTGGATCTCAGGAACAATAGAGGAACATGAAAAGAGAGGGTTCCGAACTTTCTGACTTTAAGGACAGCTGTTTACCGTTCCCTCTGGTAAAGTGCCCGTCTACAATGCGGGAGACCTGGGTTCAATCCCCGGGTCGGGAAGGTGCCCTGGAGAAGGGAATGGCAATCCACTCCAGTACTATTGCCTGGAGAATCCTATGGACAGAGGAGCCTGGTGGGCTACAGTCCATGGGGTCGCCAAGAGTCGGACATGACTGGGTGATTTCACTTTCATTTTCTTAATTTGCACTTAACATAGATAGTTTTATCAACCAAGCTAACTGTATATATGAGGTTATACACCATTGTGTTATCTTTCCATTTATGTTTATCCAAGTACATAGACAGATTTTCTGAACAGCGTGAGTAGCTGAAATTGTCCCACAGGGCAGAGGTGTCTTTCTTCCAGGTGTCAATATCATCTTTTACTTTGCTTTGAGTCATCCTGAAGGCCATCAGGCTTCCTCTAACAGATGTTTTTCCCCAACACGTTCCCAACTTCTGCCCACCACATACGCTCAAGTGTGCTGAAATATGTATAGATTTTTGGTAGGGCAGCACCTCATGCCTACGCCTTAGTTGTTTTTGTGGCTAACTCAATTCCCTGACAGCCTATTGGCCTAACACACTTACAATCTTTCATGACGGCTCACATCATGCATGCAGACAGCCCAGAAGCTACGGCTAGTCTCTGCATGGTGTTACCTGGGGGTGGGCTGGAGCCGTCAGAGGTTGGGGGCAGGAATCATGAATAGTCTCCTACACTAATGCCTGAATACGGATGCTCAGTGTTAACTTGAAAGTCTTGGTATTTTGTGAAGAACTGTGAAAGTCCTGAGGCTGTTCTCAATGTGTTCTCAGCATCTCAGGTGCTAGCAGAGGATACAAGACTCCCACAGTCAGAGGCAAAAGACTGACTCAGGGCGCAGAAGCCAGGGTGGTTTTCACATTCACGTTGTTCCACTGTCCTCAACCCCCATGGAGGCGAGGTCGGGGGCAGGGTGATTTAGGTGGATGCTGAACACACAGAGAACATGCATCACAGCTGTGGAGGCTTCCGAAACCTCAGACTTTTCAAGGGGTTGCAAGGAAACTAGCTTCAGCTTTGTATTGAGAGGCAGCACTATCTTTATTAATATACTTGTCAGCAGCGAACCTACCTTTGGTTCAGAGGGAGACACCATGTCTGCCTCACAGTGTTATTTGCCGGCAAACAGTCTTGGAAAGAGAATCTGGAGCAAAGGACGGTTAGTGTGTCTGGGCTTCTAAGATGTGCAGAAACACACAAGACCCACTGAGAGGCTTGTCTCAGTGTAAGGAAGAAGCAGATGGATACTGAAAACAATCAGCAACTCCTGACACAGTGTTTGTTAGAAAAAACTGAATTATAACAAATAATTTTATGTAAGTGTAATAAATATGGTGTTGGAGAACACTCTTTTGAGTCCCTTGGACATCAAGGAGATCAGTCCTGAATATCCTTAATATTCATTGGAAGGACTGATGCTGAAGGTGAAACTCCAATACTTTGGCCACCTGATGTGAAGAACGGACTCATTGGAAAAAACCCTGATGCTGGGAAAGATTGAAGGTGGGAGGAGAAGGGGACAACAGAGGATGAGATGGTTGGATGGCATCACCGACTCGATGGACATGAGTTTGAGTAAACTCCAGGAGTTGGTGACGGATAGGGAGGCCTGGCAGGCTGCAGTCCATGGGGGTCACAGAGTTGGACACAGCTGAGTGACTGAACTGAATAAATATAGAGGAATTTAAACTTCTTATATTGGTGGCCTGAAAGCAATCTGGCATGTTCTGCTTGGGGGCTTTGATTCAGAAAAAGCTTCAAATAATGTTCAAAGGGAGCAAATGCGATGCTGAGGAAATCTCCTCTTGTCTTATTGTTATTATTGCCACTAACTGTTTGGGCATAGGCATATGACTTATCACATCTAAGATGCTTCAGCAGTTTTGGATGACGTATTTTCATAAGAACATTTAATACAATTAAAATAACTGTTTTGCCCAGAGAAGGACAGACTCAGGACCACGCATGATGCCGTGTTCAAGTGATGTGGAGGAGTGCTGTAGGGCTGCGGGGAAGGAGCTTCCACTGCTCCAGGATGTGGACTGAAGATCAATGAATAAAGATTGTAGGGAAGCAGCTTTACCCTCACCCCACAGCAGAACTGTTAATAATTAAAGCGCAGACTGGGAGGAATCTTAATTGACAAAGAGAAAGTGCAGCTTTGAAAGCAAATGTGAAGAGCTTCACAGGCAAGCGTGCATGGAGGCATCTCAACCTGAATACTCTCCCGCCGGGCGCCAGGCGCGGTATTCAGAAGCTGGAGTAGGACGGGCCAGAGTACTGGGCCGAGGAGGGAAGTGCGCTTTGCAAGAGCGACAGGCGTTGATTCAGTTTGCCAGTGAAAAACTGGCGAAGGTCAAGTGCCCTGAACCTAACTGGCAAGGACCGGTTTGTACCCACAAGAGACGGCCAGGGCCAGTGGAGGTGCACAGAAGCAGCTCGGAAGCGAGCACCTCCTGCCCCTTCCCACTCTTACCTGCCCTTCCTTCTTTTTTCTCTCCATCCCTTCTGCCCTCCTTTCCCTTCTTGCATTTTTTCCTTTCATCAGATAAGCACTTACTTTGTGCCAGGCCTTATCCTAAACCAAAGGTTACAGTAGTCCACAGAATGTGTAGTCTTTACCATCAAGAAACTTGCAAGTTAGTGAGAGAAGCCAAACAAATATATGCTTGCAATTCATGAAAATGCTCTGAAAGAAATAGACAGAGGGCACTGAAAGAGATTTGCAGGGAGAACTAAACGAGATGAGGAGATCAGAAGAGTTTCTCTGAGGAAGTGATATCGAAGCAGAGAACCAAAGCTAAGTAAGAGATTGCCAGGGAAAGAAAGCAGGGACTGTCGTAGAAGGCATGATGGGAGAGACCTTAGCAGACTCAGAAAACGGCGGAAGGCTGCAGGGGGCTGGGGGAACGCTGATGTGGAAAAGGGGTCTCAGATGGGCTTGGACAGCCGCACAGGGTCCAAAAGCTGAACTTGGACAGCCACAGTCCAGGTGACGTATGTTGGTGGCAGACACTGAAGAGCTGGCCTTGGGGGAGAAACGTGGAAGGATGCTTGTCAGCATCACTGAGTAGAATAATTCGCCAGTGCTTCCAGAGGAGAGCCATCATCCACCAGCACTAATTTTTATGTGCCGCCAGTTGCATCTGGCCCTTTGAAAGCATGAAGGCTGACAGTGTAGGCCCTGGAGTAAGACTAATTGTGTCCAGATTCTAGCTCCACCACTAACTAGCTACAGGAACTAGCAGTTATGGCCTAGTTCATAACTACATGAACTAGGCAAACTGAACTCCAGGTCCCTAAGCTTTAGACTATGTTGCAAACAAATATCTTTTTATACTTTTTGGAATATTGTCAGGGTAGTGATGGTAATTTGTGGAAAGACAGTGTAGGCAAAATATCTGAATTTGGAACTCAAAAGTACGAAATCAAAGATAGCTGGGGTAACAGGCAGATTTGGCCTTAGACTACAAAATGAAGCAGGTCAAAGGCTAATAGAGTTTTGCCAAGAGAATGCACTGGTCTTAGCAAACACCCTCTTCCAACAACACAAGAGAAGACTCTACACATGGACATCACCAGATGGTCAACACCAAAATCAGATTGATTTTATTCTTTGCAGCCAGAGATGGAGAAGCTCTATACAGTCAGCAAAAACAAGACCAGGAGCTAACTGTTGCTCAGATCATGAACTCCTCATTGCCAAATTCAAACTTAAATTTAAGAAAGTAGGGAAAACCACTAGAGAATTCAGGTATGACCTAAGTCAAATCCCTTAAAATTATCAGTGGAAGTGAGAAATAGATTTAAGGGACTAGATTGGATAGAGTGTCTGATGAACAACTGAGGGAGGTTCATGACATCGTACAGGAGACAGTGATCAAGACCATCCCCAAGAAAAAGAAATGCCAAAGGGCCAAATGGCTGTCTGAGGAGGCCTTACAAACAGCTGCGCAAAGAAGAGAAGCTACAGGCAAAGGAGAAAAGGAAAGATACACCGATTTAAATGCAGAGCACCAAAGAATAGCAAGGAGAGATAAGAAAGACTTTTTCAGTGACCAACACAAAGAAATAGAGGAAAATAATAGAATGGGAAAGACTAGAGCTCTCCAAGAATATAAGAGATACCACGGGATCATGTCATGCTAAGATGAGCACAGTAAAGGACAGAAATGGTATGGACCTAACAGAAGCAGAAGATATTAACAAGAGGAGGCATGCATACAGAAAAGAACTGTACAAAAAGACCTTCATGACCCAGATAATCACGATGGTGTGATCACTCACCTAGTGCCAAATATCCTGGAATGAGAAGTCAAGTGGGACTTAGAAACCATCACTATGAACAAAGCTAGTGGAGGTGATGGAATTCCAGCTGAGCTATTTCAAATCCTAAAAGATGATGCTGTGAAAATGCTTCACTCAATATTCCAGCAAATCTGGAAAACTCAGCAGTGGCCACAGGACTGGAAAAGGTCAGTTTTCATTCCAGTCTCAAAGAAAGGCCATGCCAAAGAATGTTCAAACTACCACACAATTGCACTCATCTCACATGCTAGTAAAGTAATGCTCAAAATTCTCCAAGCCAGGCTTCAACAGTATGTGAACCATGAACTTCCAGATGTTCAAGATGGATTGAGAAAAGGCAGAGGAACCAGAGATCAAATTGCCATCATCCGTTGGATCATTGAAAAAGCAAGAGAGTTCCAGAAAAACATCTGTTTATTGACTATGCCAAAGCCTTTGACTATGCGGAACAAAACAAACTATAGAAAATTCTTCAAGAGATGGGAATACTGGACCACCTGACCTGCCTTTTGAGAAATCTGTATGCAGGTCAGGAAGCAACAATTAGAACTGGACATGGAACAACAGACTTGTTCCGAATCAGGAAAGGAGTACATCAAGGTTGTATATTGTCACCCTGCTTATTTAACTTATATGCAGAGTACATCATGAGAAATGCTGGGCTGGAAGAAGCACAAGCTGGAATCAAGATTGCCAGGAGAAATATCAATAACCTCAGATATTCAGATGACACCACCTTATGGCAGAAAGTGAAGAGGAACTAACGAGACTCTTGATGAAGGTGAAAGAGGAGAGTGAAAAAGTTGGCTTAAAGCTCAACATTCAGAAAACGAACATCGTGGCATCCGGTCCCATCACTTCATGGCAAAGAGATGGAGAAACAATGGAAACAGTGAGAGACAGTTTTGGGGCGGGGGCTCCAAAATCACTGCAGAGGGTGACTGCAGCCATTAAATCAAAAGATGCTTGCTACTTGGAAGAAAAGTTATGACCAACCTAGACAGCATATTAAAAATCAGAGACATTACTTTGGCAACAAAGATCCATCTAGTCAAAGGTTTTTACAGTAGTCATGTATGAATGTGAGAGTTGGACCATATAGAAAGGTGAGCTCCAAAGAATTGAAGCTTTTGAACTGTGATGTTGGAGAAGACTCTTGAGAGTCCCTTGGACTGCAAGCAGATCCAACCAGTCCATCCTAATGGAAATCAGTCCTGAATATTCATTGAAAGGACTGATGTTGAAGCTGAAATTCCAATACTTTGCCCACCTGAGAAGAACTGACTCATTGGAAAAGACCCTGATGCTGGGAGGGATTGGGGGCAAGAGGAGAAGGGGATGACAGAGGATGAGATGGTTGGATGGCATCACTGACTCAATGGACATGGGCTTGGGTGAACTCCAGGAGTTGGTGATGGACAGGGAGGCCTGGTCTGCTGCAGTCCATGGGGTCACAAATGGTTGGACATGACTGAGCGACTGAACTGAACTGACTGGGTGGCAATGGTTGTACAGAGCTGGACACTTTCCACCTTTCCCCTATTGCAGGGAGAAACGTCCCAGACCTTCAAGTTTATCAGAAGTGCCCCAGCATTCACCTGACCAGAAGGCCGTCAATGTGACGGGTCTTTCTTGTTTATCTTGCCGTTTTTATGTGATAACGTTAGCCACTTTTGACGTGTTCCAATATTTATGATTGCTCCTTAGGTGCGTGTAACTAATACTCCCCAGAGTCTTCCTGCATTTTTAAGGTTAGAAAACCTGTGTCTTTTAGCAAGTCAGAGATTTGGGTCTGCTTGAAGTTTATTCCTGCAACTTCGTACAATGATTTGATGACATAATTGAGTGAAATACTCGGTCCAAACCTGGAAGATTGTACTACATAGTAGAACGCTGCTGCTGCTGCTGCTGCTAAGTCGCTTCAGTCGTGTCCGACTCTGTGCGACCCCAGAGACGGCAGCCCACCAGGCTCCCCCGTCCCTGGGATTCTCCAGGCAAGAGCACTGGAGTGGGCTGCCATTTCCTTCTCCAATGCATGAAAGTGAAAAGTGAAAGTGAAGTCGCTCAGTCGTGTCCGACCCTCAGTGACCCCATGGACTGCAGCCTCCCAGGCTCCTCCCTCCATGGGATTTTCCAGGCAAGTGTACCAGAGTGGGTCGCCATTGCCTTCTCCGGAGCCTTGCCGCAGGCACTGGTTATTAGCAAACTGTAAAATGTGCTTTAGTTTTGTGCATCTGTGCTCAGTTGCTCATTGTGTTTGACGCTTTGTGACCCTGTGGACTGTAGCCCGCCAGGCTCCTCTGTCCATGAGACTTCCCAGACAAGAGTACTGGAGTGGGTTGCCATTTCCTCCTCCAAGGAATCTTCCTGACCCAGGGATCAAACCTATATCTCTTGTGTCTCTTGCATTGGTAGGTGGATTCTTTAACACTAGCACCACCTGGGAAGCCTGTGGTTTAGTTTTAGTTATTGTAAAGTCTCTTCCTAAATTCTTTTCTAAAAAGAATTTCTGCTATTATTTTCCAAGAACCTGTAATAAAACATCCCTTCAAGTGTAATAATCCAGACATGTCTAAATGATGTGAACCAGCTCACCATCTGCTCACAGTTTTGCTGTTTAGGCAGGGATAACAGTAGAAAGAGCCTGCCAGACTCTTCGGTTATGCAAATAAAATAAACGTGGGGACCCAGACTATCTTTCCTTTGCATTAATTTATGTCTTAAAAAATAACCAAATAGGAACAGTCCCTCTATGTATTATGTCAAGTGAATATATTTTATAAAGGCTCTTTTTTAAGCGAAATGTTCCAAAATACTAATGTTACTGCACTAATAAATTACATCAGTATCAATAATAATAATAATCACCAATAAGTTTCATGTGGCTTCTTTCCTCCCTTAATTTGCTTAAGGGATGCCTCTGTGTGCCTAAGAGGGAAAAAAAATTGGGATCACTAATTAATATGCTAGGTAGTAAAATATCTGGCTGGGACATGTTAGGTTGGGCACATCAGGCTGGCTCAAGACGTCTCCTCAGAATTCTCGTAAAGAAACTGCCCAGGCCAAGTCTTGCAGCTTGAGGAATGATTCAGAGGCTCATGGGCGTAATTAAAAGTAAAGATTAGTCTGTAATGGCCCTCCTTAGCAAATGTATCAAGCCTGGACCAAATCATCTGCTGATAGACAAACAATGCCATGCTTTCCCCGGGGGGTAATGCCCGATTTATCCCTCTTAATGCACCTAGGAGCTCCTGGTTGTCAGAATTCAGACATCATTAATGATTATTCCAATAGAGTTTCCCCAGAATAGCAGCAGCAATTTGAGCCTCTCTTGCTGTGAACAGAGCCTGCCTTTCTATAGTTCCTAGTCATCTTGTGTTCACCTCCAGAATTTTCTCTCCTGGTTGTAGATTTGCCTCATGAAGTTACAGATGGGGAAAAAAAAATTCTCTCAACCCTCTCTCTTGCTATTTGTCCTGATGTTATTGAAGATTTTGAGTCCAGAATCAATAGAGAGAGGGAATTGAAAAAAGAGAAAGTAAAAATAAGTATCACTCTGTATTCATGCTTTTTTAAATATACCTGTTTATTTCATACTCATGGAAGAGCTATTTCTTGAACAAAAATAGGTATTCATTGTGATTAAAAGGACAGCATTGTGAACAACAGTGAACTCTGCAGCCAATATTGAAACAGCTGAATAGAAGAAAATGATTTTTTTAAAAAAAGGTGTTACCTTTTTAAATGGAGGTAAGAAATTAAAAGAAGAGTACCTGAAAGTTGAAAAATTAAGTTATATGGTTACTCTGTTCTTCCTTTATCCCACTATGTGAAATTTACTATAGTTATCCGGGTATAATTACGTGACACTAGAAATCTCTAAATTTTGCAATTAAACAGATGCCTTGGAAGAGACCACATCAATGGTTATTCTTCATCTGTTTGAGATTCACATCAATGGGGAGTAATCACAGTACAAATCTCATTTAATTTCTTTTTACTTTGAGATTCTCCAGTAACTTAAATTTTATCAATAAGCTATTAAAATATATTTCTTTATCAACACATTTCTGAGATAGTAAGTGAAACTTTTAACTTTATTTTTACAGTTCTTTTTTTTTTTTTTAAGACAAACACTTGAGGAAGTCAAAAAGATGAAAGTGGAATCTTGTAGTCTTAAAATGGAAAAAGAATTGAGGATATTCACTCTGTGTCTTATAATAACTTACCTGAGTTCTAGAAAATCAAAGGATGCTGCCAGTTTGTTTCAAAGCCAGGACCGAACTCAGATTTCTTGATGTTAGATAACGTCGTTTTCGCTGCACTCTTCTGGTGGCTCAGATGGCAAAGAATTTGCAGTGCAGGGGATCTGGGTTCAATCCCTGGGTCAAGAAGATCCCCTTGAGAAGGAAATGGGAACCCACTCCAGTGTTTTTGCCTGGAGAATTCCATGCACAGAGGAGCCTGCAGGGCTAGAGTTCACGGGATTGCAGAGTTGGATTCGACTGAGCGACTCTCTCACACACACACACACACACACACACACACACACACACACACACACACTACATTTAGAAGACGATTTTAAGTCTTGAAAAATTTCCCAGAGAGAAAATATGAAAAATAATACTACTTCTATTCAAAGTTTCTTCCTTACACATACATATTTGAACTACTAATAAGACATTAATGGGAAATATATAAAACACTCAATTTTTTGACTGTAAGGAAAATGTTTCAAAAATTAGTCCAAAGTTTATAAAAAGTGTATATAGGGTTTCTGGGTTTAGTCTTATTTTAAATTGGTTTATTATAAAGTCCAATTTCTTACTGCACTAAATAGCTAAGATAATATAGAAAGAGGAAATGGAGAGCCCACTTACATGCATAGTCCCTTTTAGTTTCAGGGAAGCAGGGTTTCTAGCAATCAAAGATTTTAATATCACGACAGTCGAATAGCAGTTAACACCTTGTTCTAGAATTTAAAAAAGAAATTCTTTTTGAACTCCGAATCCACATAAGCATCTGAGCAGCTGAATCTACTAACCCTACATTCATATTTAGCGTGGTGATATTGTATTCCAATTTTAAGTGTCTTTTTCCTAGTACCCCATGAAATAATGGTCACTTTTATATTGTAACAGACAAAATGTGCTCAGTATCTTAATTAATACAGAATTTTGGGAATTTTGTTTAGAAAAAAGGAATCAAATAACATACACATACTGCTGAATTGCTGGGAAAAAAATCATTCAAAGTTTAATACTATAGTCAATCCTGATTTTCTTTAGTATAAAAGATGATTTCTAAAAGCAGAGTCTGCCATAACTCTCTTAGAGACTTTTACTACTGATTTATCAGCAAGTTAAAAGCAAAGTCGGGTCTAATGGGTAGAAAATAGACTTGTAAACAGCTCAGTTTCTCCCAGCCTTAGTATGTTAGAAAGTAGCCGTTCTAAAGTCATGCTTTGGAAACCTGTCTCCCTTCTCTGTCTCTTCTCAAGCACGTCAGATGAGTGTGTATTTTCCCTGAAAACCTATTTGCCTCTTATTCTCCAGTATTTTACAAGTTCTACGGTAAGAGAGTAATGTTGAAAGAGTGTTCCCTGTATGCAATACGACAGAAAAAGAACCTCTAGGTGATGTTTACAAGTCATTTTTACCTAGTGGGCCTTTTTTTAATCTCCCCATATTCTTGTAAAAATGTAGTTGAGGAAGATGTTAGTCTGTCTCTGCAACTGTGAAAACTGAAGCAGGTAACATTTAAATGGTGGGTTTGCCCTTATATCATGTTGGTGGGAATGGACATGGGTGCAGCCACTCTGGAAATTTCACATGGAGGTTCCTCAACAAGTTAAAAGTAGGCTTGTCACTGAGGCCATCCAGAAAGCTCACTTCTGGGTATATGTACAGAGGAAATGAAATCATGATCTTGAAGAGCTATCTGCATCCCCATGGGCGTTGCAGCATTACTCACAATAGCCAAGATAGGGAAATGACCTGTGTCTCTACAGATGAAGGCAATGGCACCCCACTCCAGTACTCTTGCCTAGAAAATCCCATGGACAGAGGAGCCTGGCAGGCTGTAGTCCACGGGGTCGCTAAGAGTCGGACACCACTGAGCAACTTCACTTTCACTTTTTACTTTCATGCATTGGAGAAGGAAATGGCAACCCACTCCAGTGTTCTTGCCTGGAGAATCCCAGGGACGGGGGATCTATGGGATCGCACAGAGTCAGACACGACTGACGTGACTTAGCAGCAGCCGAAGCAGCTACAGATGAATAGACACAGTCGATGCGGTATGATGAGATGAGATGTTACTCAGCCTTAAGAAAGAAACATATGCTGCCATTTGGAACAACATGTATGGACCTTGACTAAGTGAAATAAGCCAGGCAGAGAAGGACAGATGCTGTATGATCTCATTTATATGTTGAATCTAAAAGAGAGGAACTCATAGAAACAGAGTAATTAGGTTGTTGCCAAGGGCTGGAGGTGGAGGAAGTGGATAGATGTTGGTCAAATGGTACAAACTTCCAGCTGCTGCTGCTGCTAAGTCGCTTCAGTCGTGTCCAACTCTGTGCGACCCGTTAGACGGGGGCCCACTGTCTCTCGGATTCTCCAGGCAAGAACACTGGAGTGGGTTGCCATTTCCTTCTCCAATGCCTGAAAGTGAAAAGCAAAAGTGAAGTTGCTCAGTCGTGCCTGACTCTTAGCGACCCCATGGACTGCAGCCCACCAGGCTCCCCCATCCCTGGGATTCTCCAGGCAAGAACACTGGAGTGGGTTGCCATTTCCTTCTCCAATGCATGAAAGTGAAAAGTGAAAGTGAAGTCACTCAGTCGTGTCTGACTCTTAGCGACCCCATGGACTGCAGCCCACCAGGCTCCTCTGTCCATTGGATTTTCCAGGCAAGACTACTGGAGTGGGGTGCCATTGTCTTATCCAAAGTTCCAGCTATCATGAATAAATTCTGAAGATCTAATGTACAGTGGGATGGCTGTAGTTAACAATACTGCGTGATGTACTTGAAAACTCGCTAACAGAGTAGATCTTAATGTTCTTACCACAGAGAAACATACAGACACACAGGTGAGATGATGGCTGTGTTAACGATGTTATTGTGGCAATCATTTTCCAACCTGTGCATAAATACATATATCAAATCATCACATTGTATACCTTAAACGTATACAATGTTATATGTTAATTGTATCTCAACAGAGCTAGGAAAAAAATAAACAACACAACAAAATAGAATGCATTTGCCTCATTGAGGTTCTGGAGTACAGACATTAGACTCGATCTCAGAAGCTCTGCTGGTCAGATCAAATAATCAACTTTTGGGGAGGATATTATGTCAGGTTACAGGACTCCAGCACTCTTGCCTGGCAAATTCCATGGACAGAGGAGCTTGGTGGGTTACAGTCCATGGGGTTGCAAAGAGATGGACATGGACCAGAAAAGGTCAGTTTTCATTCCAGTCTCAAAAAAATGTAATATCAAAGAATGTTCCATCTACCACACAGTTGCACTCATCTAAACACTAGCAAAGTAATGCTCAAAATTCTCCAAGCTAGGCTTCAACAATACTTGAACTGAGAACTTCCAGATGTTCAAGCTGGATTTAGAAAAGGAAGGAGAACCAAAGATCAAATTGCCAACATCTGTTGGATCATAGAAAAAGCAAGATAATTCCAGAAAAAACATCAACTTCTGCTTCATTGACTATGCTAAAGTCTTTGACTGTCTCAATCTAAACACACTGTGGAAAATTCTTAGTGATGGGAATACCAGACAACCTGCCTCTTGAGAAGCCTGTATGCAGGTCAGGAAGCAACAGTTAGAACTGGACATGGAACAACAGACTGGTTCCAAATAGGAAAAGGAGTACGTCAAGGCTGTATATTGTCACCTTGCTTATTTAACTTATATGCAGAGTACATCAGGCAAAATGCTGGGCTGGTTGAAGCATCAGCGCGAACCAAGATTGCCGGGAAAAATATCAATAACCTCAGAAATGCAGATGCAGAAAGAGAAGAGGAACTGAAGAGCCTCCTGATGAAAGTGAAAGAGGAGAGTGAAAAAGCTGGCTCAAAACTCAGTATTCAAAAAAACGAAGATCATGGCATCGGGTCTATTCATTTCATGGCAAATAGTTGGGGAAACAGCGACTCCAAAACCACTGCAGATGGTGACTGCAGCCATGAAATTAAAAGACGCTTGCTCTTTGGAAGAAAAGCTATCACCAACCTAGACAGCATATTAAAAGCACGAACATTACTTTGCCAACAAAGTTCCATATAGTCAAATCTATTGTTTTTCCAGCAGTCATGTGTGGATGTGAGAGTTGGACCATATAGAAAGCTGAGAGCCAAAAAAGTGATGCTTTTGAACTGTGGTGTTGGAGAAGACTCTTGAGAGTTCCTTGGACTGCAAGGAGATCCAGCCAGTCCATCCTAAAGGAAATCAGTCCTGAATATTCACTGGAAGGACTGATGCTGAAGCTGAAACTCCAATATTTTGGCCACCTGATGCGAAGAGCTGACTCATTGGAAAAGACCCTGATGCTGGGAAAGATTGAAGTCAGGAGAAGAAGGGGACAACAGAGGATGAGATGGTTGGATGGCATCACTGACGCGAAGGACATGAGTTTGAGCAAGCTCTGGGAGTTCATGATTGACAGGGAAACTTGGTATGCTGCAGTCCATGGGGTCACAAAGAGTTGGACAAGTCTGAGTGACTGAACTGAACTTATTGTTAATTTCATGTATCAGCTTTCTCGGAGTAAGAGATGCCTAGATACATGTAGACATTGTTTCTGGGTGTGTCTGTGAGAGTGTTCCTAGATTAGGCTTTGAATTGGTAGAGCAGAAGCCTCCTTCCTGGTGGAGGTGGTTATCCTTTCACTTGTTGAGGACTCAACCAGAACAAGAAGGCAGAGCAAGGATCTGTAGGGTGGGTCTTCAGCCCTGTGATGAGTGCAGTCAATAGCCTTCATGAGAGAGGTGGATAAATCCTCATTTAACTGGGTCTAGCCTAAGTACGCTTCCCGAGGGCTCCAACTGTTTTTGGCTTTTGAAAATGTATTCTGAGTTCCAGAATATCAGTACTTTGGGAATTCTAAAGTGTGTGTGTTAAATGAGAATGTATAGGTATGTCAGTCTTGTATCACAGAACGGTGCCGGCTCATGCTGAAAATCGTAATTATTTTTAAAGTTTAATTCAAAATGTACTTGATGAATAACTTTTGTATGTAAAGTAATCTACCAGAATGTATGACATACAGCTTTAGATACAGGCTCTGCCTTCACAGAGTTTCCCTATAGTACTAAAGAGTTACCAAATCTATATCATTAGACTGCAAAGCTTGAGACGTCATATAAAGGTGGTTTAAAAGGGTTGGAAAAGAACTATTTCTGGTTGGTAGAGATCATGTAAGAATTATTTGAGTTAATGTTAAAAGGTACTTTGAACTTAGAAAGCATTGGGAGAAGTATATGAAAAAAATTGTTTTAGAAAAAATAATGCATGATGTAAGGTCAGGATGTACTTGAAAATTGGAGAGGTTTACCTGATGCTCCAGGACACTGATGCAGGTTAGTACTAATTATTCTGGAGAATTTTGCTAGGACTGTTGGGTAGACACCTTTGAGGTCCAGACTCAGGAGTTTAACATATTTATAGAGAAAATTTTCCTTATTAATATTTCTATCCATAGAATGTTGCCTAACAGGAGACACTCAATAACCTATTTCTGTAAAGTGAAATCATAAAAATATAATTGTAACCGTACAATCTGAAATGACTATGTATGTGCTTAAATGCATTCGTGTAGAGTTTTTTTTCTCAGGAAGTTTATTTCAATTTTTCAGAACCAATTTTATGGAAATAGATGAATGAAAGAGATTTGCATATAATTTCACTGTAGACTAAATTGGAAGATTTTTTTCCCCCCCCTTTGGTAACCAGGAGCCTAAGTAAGGATACCACTTAACAAAATTATTATCATTATGGTAAGGTTTCATTTAAAAATATGTTGAGAGACACGGATTGAATATCATGAAGTACCCAGTGTCAAAGCAAAAGAAGCAATTTGCCACAATTACACAGGTCCACCAAAGGCCAGAGCTGCAAAGGGTATGTCTGAATCCTTGTGAAGGGTATAATTATCTCTGAGGTAACTTGTTTGCCAACATCTGTCAGCTGTTTCAGGGTGCCACGTTCTGTTCTAGTTTTTAGCCTTAATATTTACAAGTCTCAAATGTCTTAAGCATTTGAGTGGAGCTACATGCAAGCGTAGAAGCAGGTTTACTTCCCTGGACATATGTTTTTCCACAATGAAGGGCATTTCCAGTTTCTGAAAAGGATTTTTTTATTTGCCAGTAGAAACTTGTGTTTTGATACATCAGTTTTCACTAAGCCAGGGTGTCTTAAACAGTGGGCAAAAGTTTTCCTGTGTGACTTACATTAAAAGATATCCTCTGACATAAACAACTTTTGAAGGTTATCCTAGGCCCTTTAGAGTAACCTTAGCCCTACTTAATATCCCTGTCTTGTCTACGTCTTTTATTTATTTATTTATTCTAAGAAAATGGAACCTTGATGCAGCCGTGGTAGAGAAAGTAAACTGGAATTGAGTAACAGAAAGTTATCAGAATCAGGGAAGGTCTACTTATTGACGGTGTAACTTTCAACAAATGATTTAACCTCTCTCTGTGTCCCAATTTACTTTTCTTATTCTAAGGGCTTTGCATGAATAACTTATTTAATTCTCAGACCACTCCAGGAGGTAGATACCATAGCAGTCCTAAGAGGACATTGAAGTACTAGTTTATCAAAGCAGATGATATCTAAGGCTAGGAGCTGAGCCAGGCGTCTCTCCCCAGGGCTCCCCTGGTGCTCAGATGGTCGAGTCTGCCTGCAGTGCGGGAGACCCGGGTTCAGTTCCGGGTCAGGAAGATCCCTTGGAGAAGGGAATGGCAACCCACTCCAGTGTTCTTGCCTGGAGAATCCCCTGGACAGAGGAGCCTGGCGGGCTGCAGTCCATGGGGTCACAAAGAGTCGGACACGGCTGAGCGCCTCCCTTTCTCTCTGCTCCCTGAGTCCTCACCTTACCCGTTTTCTTCCTAAGTTATGTCTGACTCCTTGAGACCGCATGGACTGCACCCCCCAGGACTTCCTTTCCTTCACCATCTCTCAGAGTTTCCTCAAACTTTTGTCCTTTGAATCAATGATGCCATCTAACCATCTCATCCTCCGGCGTCCCCTTCTCCTCCTGCCCTCCGTCTTTCCCAGCATCAGGGTCTTTTCCAGTGGGTCGGCTCTTTGCATCATGTGGTCGAAGTATTGGAGCTTCAGCATCAGTCCTTCCTGTGAAAATTCAGGGTTGATTTCCTTTAGGATGGACTGGTTGGATCTCCTTGCAGTCCGAGGGACTCTCAGGAGTCTTTTCCAACACCACAGTTCAAAAGCATCAATTCACCGGCATTCAGCCTGGACCTATCCAGTACTATCTATGTTATAAGATTCTTTTGAGGCATAAATGAGATAATACCTGAACAAGTAGGTGTTTATTAAATAGTTGTTGATTCTGAATGTAAACTTTTGGAAATCAAAGATTTTAAAAGGTTTAATCTTTTACAAATTTTTATTCTTGGTAAAAAGACTGTGAGAACAGTGTGGCCAGGTAATTGGAAAACACTCAGGTGGTTGATAGAGCCCCTGTTTTCAGCCTGAATTACTTTATGGAGCATTAGGTCACAGATTATTGAATCTTAGAATTATAGTGGAAAATTTATGCAGGATTTCATTGTTTTTGCCTACTTAAATTCCAATTACCAAAGGCTATGCCTGGAGTTGAAGGGTCATAGAGCAATGAGACTTGGAAGAAATGAAGACCCACTTAATTATTTAATGGGACTGCAAAATGTCATGTATGGCCATAAAGTGCTAAAGTTCGTAGCAGGCAAATCTTTTGATGTTATAAATGTTCATCATCGTCATGGTGATGCTAACATATGCCTTCTGGTACCAGGTCAGAAATTACATCATGCTTGGTTTGGGGTCAGTTGCTGGCTGCCTGCGAGTGACTCCACGTCATACTCAAAGCATCTTTTCCCTGTTTCTATAAGCTTACCTAACTGGACAGGTACATTTCCTGAATTTGCATTGGCTTGGTTTCCCAGTAGAGCTTTTGAGTGGGATGAAGTATTTGTTTTAAGGTATTTTAAGCTAGTAGGGGGAAAGCAGGTCTGGAGGACACATGGAAATAACTAGACATTTTGAAACATTGGGTCTAGAGTCTTTGTGGAGTGTCTGTGTGAAAATTCTGGAAGATAACTGGACATAGAGTACTGAACTTACAGGAGAGCTAGTGACTTTAGACGTCAGTTTTAGAATCATCAGCTTCTTTGGTGCTGGAAGAGTGGGCGCTGAGGTAGAAACGCACCCACAGGCTTGCAGCGAAGGGGGGCACCGTGGCAGTCGGATTTTCTAATGGACCTCTTCTGCCCTTCATGTTTTAAATCATTGTTTAGTGATTTAGACGGTGGGCATTTCAGAATTTGAGATATGAAATGAATGGCAGGAGTACTTGATGAATTGAGTCAGATTCAGTTATTTTCATTTGACTGGAATCAGTGTCTGAAAACAAAATGGCAATTTAGAGGAATAAATATTAAATTTTTACATTGAAGTTGAAATGGTAAATACAGCTCGGCAGACAGAATAGGAAAGCCAGGCTTTTAAAAGGCTTAGTTTGAAAATGGGCTAGATTTCTTTTCTTTTTTTTTTGCACATAAGCCATAGTTTCTTTGTAACTCTCCTTCTCGCCCTCCCTACTCCCACCCAAACAAATTGTTACCTTGGGCGGTATCAACAAGAGATTCTCTATTTCAGAATCTGTAACTTGGGCTATTGTTTCTTTCCTCTTCCTTATTCTTCAGCTCTGTAGCATGTTCAGAAGATGATGCCAGTTTGCCTGGGTGATGGGTGGATCTGCAAATTATGTCCCATGAAGTTAATGTAAACACTGTTTAAGAAATTAGTGGGGACCTATCAGCTGCATGTAAATGACTGAATGATTGTTACTGTTTATGCTTTTTCACAAATTCTCTGTTTTTCAGTATTTCTGCACTAACTTATTCTCATAATTACCTGTCAAGACTCAATTCTAGAGATTCGTTCTCTGTGAAAACCTGCCTGAAGATCCCAAGTGGATTTGGTGTTTCTTTTATCTTCTTTCTGTGTTCCTGCCCCATCCTTAGAGTCTCAGCACTCCCCGCGTGCACCTCTTCCCACGAGCCTGGATGACCGGGAGAGCACAGACCTCGCCTTAGTATCCCGTGGTATTAATAGCTGTAGCTCAAATGCTAGCTCAGTTTCTGATGGCTTGCTTTTGTACTGAACCGCACTGGAGGTAGAAATGTTCCTCATTGTGCCGTAGGAAAGAAATAGGGCCAAAGGGCAGAAGGGACAAGGACACAGATTATTTAAGTTCATTACTAGCAATTAGAGCTGTCTGAAAATGAAATGACCTGCCTTTACAATGTAGGTGAAGGCCCAAGGTGAATGATAATGCAGAAGAGATGTTGCTCAGCTTGACCTCTAAATCCCCCTCCAGCCCCTGTATTCTATGCCTTACATTTTTCTCCTGTGTCATTAACTACCCTCTTGGGTAGTCCTCAAAAGTGCTTTCATATATATTATCTCATTTATTTGAACAAATTTCCTGCGATGTATGTAGGGGCAGGGATTCTCATTCTAATGGTTCAGTAAAATGAGGCATAAAGATGTTAAGCGACTTGAACAGGGGTACTCCGTCAGCATGAAATTTGAGACGAGAATATCATCTTCCTCATGGTCGTTTAACATTCTTTAACAGATAGAAACATCTGAAGTGATCCGATTTGGACATTTGGGGTATTACATACTCATTTATACATTCATTAAGAAATATATTTTTCCTTGTTTATGCTTTTATGCATGCTTAATTTTTTAAAAAATGATCATACCACTACTTGTCTTTTTCATGCTACTTTTAGTAATTGTGTTTTTTATTGTTCTGAGCAGCAAGGACCACAGGAAAAATATATATGATATATAAATTTATATTTATAGTAAATAAATGTATATTATATAAATATATATAAATCAGTGCCTAAGAGGAAACCACGATAGCGTATCGCATGCTTCGGAAGTCTGGGTGTGTGACGGAAGTCTCTCCATGTGAGCGTGCGCCCTGAATTTCCCATCAGGATCCCTGAGATTTGAGGCAGGGCTGCCGCAGGCCAGTGGCCACATCTGACAGTGGTGCCTGGTTGCAGCTCACACCCAGGCAAGGCTAGAATCAGAGAGGGGTTCATTTGCATTGCATCAAATACCCTTTATGCATTTTATTTAATTGTGTTCTGTCTGTATTCCTACTCTGGCAGTTATACATGAAGGATCGCACTTAACATTAGATGTTTCCTGCAAGAAGGCTGAGAATCACATAAGGAAGTAAAGAGACCGTTTCGGCTACCTGCCCTTGGGTAGCAAACCACACAGAACCTGGCGCAACACGATGGCAGCTCTTTTTCCTCATGACCCTGTGTATTGACTCTTTCTCTCTGGTCTTAGATGTCATCAGTTGTGAAGCCACTTCCATCTGGTCGCAGGACTCTGGAAACTCTGGTTTCAGCCAGAGCCCCAAGTTAGCTCTCCTCCAGGTGGCCTGCCTACATGGCTCTCTGGGGGTCTCATGGCATGGGGGTCTGAGCCTTCTAAGGGAGGAGTAGCAGCTGCCAGTCCTATTCAGGCCTGACTCTAAAGTCTGAGGATGTGACTTCACGTTTATTATCAGCCACGCTGTGTTGATGAGAGTGACTCACAAGGCCAGCTCAGATGAACGGTAGGAGCACTTCTGAATGAGCAAAGGTGTAAGGCAGACTCTTGGTGCCCTTTGTTGATGGCCATAGGTGTATGCAGCTTATGACACTGGCGAGCCAGGAAAATCGTAACATGCAGGAAGGAAGACGTGAGCTCTGGGATTACATCGCTGCTTTGTCAAGACAGTAGAAATAGTCATCTAAAAGTTACGTGAATGATGCTTCTCTCCATCCTGATTAAAAATTCTAACAATCCTGATTTTCTTAGAGTAAACCAGGTTGCCACTAATTCTGTAGTTACGATTATGCCTTTCTTATCTTAGTTATTGTTGTAATCTTGAGGTGATATAAATACTTCCTAAAATATAGCAGATGATAATTTTGGTACTGCAAGTTTCTGTCATCAATTTTTAATTTTAATTGTTATTGATTTTTAAACTGTTTGTACTTCTTTAATTATATTTAAATATGATTATTCCAACCAAACTTTATGGGTATATAGAAAATTGTTTCCATATATTCTTTTATTATTATTATGTATTTGTTTTTGATTGGTTACTGAATTTTATTCAGATAGGATAAATCATTTTTCAGATAGAATTAAGAATTTTAAATCAAATTCTTCAGTACATATCTAATTTGCTTATGTTATCACAGCAAAATCCTGAGTCACACTTGCTTTCATTTATAATTTATTGATCAATATATAATAAAAGTTCCATTTCTCCATATGCTCTTTTGCAATAGGAAAATATGGCTCCATAATATTAGTCCAAAACGTTTGGACAGGTCTTCATTAATTCTATCTGAATTTATTCATTTTCTAGGCATTTATGCTTGAAATGTAATTTTCAAAATGTTTATTGCTTTATGTATGATATAGCATTAAAATAGCTATCTTAGTGGATTTAAAATGTGTAGATAGCTTTTTTTTTGAAGTTCATTACATCAATTCTGGTTTTGGTACATTTAAAAATAAAATCCATTTATGTTCATAAACTAATTGCTTGACAACAGACTTAACATTATAAAACACTTGACAGGAAATTTTGTCTCAAAGTTTACTCATCTTGAACCTGGTTTTTTTTTTTTTTAATAGTTTTCTCATCAGTACATACTTAGAATATTTTCGTAGGAATAGTCAGCTCTTCTCTGTTGATAGAAATTTGTGTGCTACTGATGGCTGTAGGAGTTATGGTTCCAGGTCAGAAGTTTTTGATAAGGTTTTCTGTTTGTAGATGTTATTAATTTCAGTGTTTCAAGCCTAGCCTTCTGACCTCACATTTCATTCTGGAAACTGTGGTTTTTCACTAGTGAAAAATATAGTGCGCTCTGTTATTGCAGCTTTTATACGCATAAGAATGTTTGTTCTGATTCACGCTGGAGACTCAAAGCAACATTTCCAGTTTACTTATGAGCTAAGAATATTCACAAATACTAAACTAAAGCAGACTGTCTTTCCATGTGTTTATCAAAATGTTTATAGTTTCTTTTTCTGGTGACATCAAATAGTAAATATGGAACAAAGTCTGAATCTGTTTTTTAAGCATTTTTTTGCAAACAGAAAGCAGACAAGCTCTAATTGTTGGATTTTATAACTCCCAGTGGGCCTCGCAGGTGGCTCAGTGGTAAAGACTCTGACTGCCAGACAGAAGACATGGATGGGTTTGATCCCTGGTTTGGGAAGATCCCCTGGAAAAGGAAATGGCAACCTGCTCCAATATTATTGCCTAGAAAGCCCCAGGGACACAGGAGCCTGGTGGGCTGCAGTCTGTGAGGTTGCAAAGAGTCAGACGTGAGTGAATAACTAGAATAGGAGCAGCAGTATAACTCTTTGCATGGTGAAAGATACCGGATTTAAGTGTAATTTAGCAAATTGTCTTACCCTGTTCTGTAAATAACTACTATGAATTGTTTTCTACATATATTTTGAATTGAGGAAAAATTTCAAAGTTTTTAGATGAATTGCGTAGAATGTTCTGGAACAATCGTGGTTGATGACATTAACTTTAAGCTAAATTCAGCATTTTTAGAAGGGTGGACTAGGACTGAGCACACTGGGTCAGAGCAGGAAAGAGCAGGGTGCGTAGGCGTGCAGGAAGAAGGCGGTGTTTGGTGTGAGTCCTGCTTCGGTTTTATACGTTTCTATGCAGTTGGTCACAGTGTACAATATGCCTCTGGCTAAGAGTCGCGGTCAAGTCATTTTTAAAATTATCTGTCTACATGTAATTTTAATTCCTCAGTAACACACTTACACCTCACTATTGACCTAAGTTTGGTGTCTCCAGCTGTATTTTGATGAAACACAGATTGCTTTAAAGGTGAGCGATTATTAGTCAGAAAAAATGTAAAATTTTGGTCTTGCAAATTTTAATTCAATATTGGCCTCCTATTTTAATATTAAAATACTTGTGACTAATCTATTGACTTAACTCACAGTTTTCAGTTTATTCTTCATAACCATAGGCTGGTTGCCAGTCATTCTTGAAGTAATTTGATAGGAAACTTTCTGTTGATAGGAGTAAATCTATTTATTTATAGGACAGCAAGAACTGTAATATTAAGGTATATATGGTTCTGCTAATCTTATGTAATCGTGAGCTGACAAGATACTTTCAAAAGGAGATGATGGATAGTGAATCATGCCAATTCTTTCATTCTGAATGGGATTTAAATCACTAGTTTATGCTTCAATGGCTGTAGCTGTTGACCAAAGGTTACTATGTTGCTTTCATATTGAAGATTGATTTTTTCTAACTTTTAGTACTTATTTATTCATGTATTTAATGTTTAAGCCTTGGCTTCACATTCTGCTAAAGCAGCAAAGATGTAAGTCTTCCTTTGCGAAACCAGCATTTTAGTTGAAGGGAAACTATGATCTTAAAATGAGTGAACTCCTTGAAGTCTACAGTGATGTATATGCATACTTGTAACAATTACACCTTCAGGATTTCCTTTGAGAAAACTCAGTAAGTATTGTTGAATGAACGGATAATTGAATGAATTAATTTAATGTAGAAAAAAATACTATGGCATTGCTCATGAGTTTAAATGCTCATGGAAAAGCATGAAATAATATGGGCTCAGTTGCTTTGGAAAAGATTTTAAAGGAGATTGGACCGCTGCTGAGTTTTAAAGGCTAGAAAGGGGTGGGTCCTAGATTGGGGAGATTGTAGGAGCAAGCCTACTCTCATGAGCTGGATATGTTTGTAAAGCCTGGTCTTTCCTTTCTCTTTGCTCTTTCCAAAGGAAAACAGCTTTCTCCGTAGGCTTCCCCATCTAGGTGGTTGAGGTAGAGAGAAAATAAGGCACCATCAAGTTGTCTCCGTGTTATCTTCAGAAGCTGTGAATGGTATTTTACAAAAGGAAGGACTTTGTAGATGTGATTAAGGGCATGGGCCCTGGGACTGGGAGATAACCCTGGAGGATCTAGAGGGAAGGGGTATGAGAGGAGGAGCAGTTCTGTCTTCCTTTTCTGCTGCACACTGTCTCAACTTTGAGGACCTCGGTGGTCTGTTTGCTCAGGGTGTACATGGTTCCAGCAGCTGCTAGTAACTCTGAGCTGTTTTAATAGGCACTACCTTTGCGCTATTACCCAGCCTTGAAATCTGCCTCTCAAACCTCCCCACTCACTTGTTATTTATTTATTTTAATTGGAGGTTAATTACTTTACAATATTGTATTGGTTTTGCCATACATCAACGTGAATCCGCCACAGGTATACCTGTGTTCCCCATCCTGAACCCCTCTCCCTCCTCCCTCCCTGTACCATCCCTCACTTGTTATTTTTGATCGGGACCAGACGTTGCAGTCTTTGAGCAGTTCTAGTTCTCATGTTCCACCTTCTTTCTGCGTTCTCCGTTTATAATCCTGGCCTGGTCATGTCTTGACTCACCAACTACATGAGCCCCTTCTCTCTCATCCCTTCCATCTAGTCTTACCTAGGGATAGCCCCACAATAATCTTTTAAAACTCCTTTTGATCTTGTTGCTGGCCGAGTGAAAAACTTTAAATGGTTCCCTGACATGTGTGGGCTCCTCTGTAGGACAGCTTTTAAGCTACCCCACAGCCTCGCTTCTACTTCCATTTATCATGTCTCCCATCCCATTATATTTCTACAGAAATCATCTTCGCCAGCCAACTTGGCTCACTGCAGATCCCCTAAATATACCTCTTGGTTCTTTGCCATTGCGATTTTTTGCTTGTCATCCTTCTCACCTTCAGTGTAGTCCCTGACACACTGTCTATTCAGACCCTAGCCCTCTTTTGTTTCGCGTCTTTCCAACTGGGGAATACTTTGCTTCTGGAACAGATTGTGGTGCTATTATCTTAATAACAATGAGAAGGAAACTTCAGAGCTCCCAGAGAACAAGACCGATGAGATTTATATTTCCTTTGCTGCCTATCAAATGAACTGTCAGGTTACAGTAGGATTTTTTCCAATATCACTTTTATCCTTAGTCCTAAAGGTGGGAGTCTGCAAATATGAAGCTATCCTAGACTTCAAAGCTGGGTCAGACACACCAGGCTAGTCCTCTGGCAAGAAGTGCTTTGACCCTTTGCTTTTCATTACTTTCCCTGGGACAGAGATTGAGAGCTCCTGGAGAAATCAAATTACAACCTCAGTAGGTAAATGCCAATCCTTTCCATTGGTGTGAGAAACAAAGGGATGCCTCTCTGCCTTATCAGCATGCAGGGACTTCTCCGAGAAAGAGTGTAAACACCGGGCCTTAAGCAGCAGATGCGCTCATCATTCAGTCTGAGAGCAAATCTGCAGGAATCTTACAGGAGAGGGCGGAACGATCCTGCTTGGCAGTCTTGATCGAGGAGAATAATCATAATCTGTTCTTTGCATCTTTCACACAGGAAAGAAGGATTGTTCCATGTAATCTAATGTAATCTGTGCATTTTAGGGCTCCGAAGATCCTTCAAGACTCCCAGTTCTAATTCTAAATCCCTTCTAGCTGTGTTATCTACATTGTCCTAAATTTGCACCCCTGCAGTACCTAAAGGATCCGTTGCTGACTAACCCCAGAGTGGCTGATGCCTCTTCTGCGTGGGCGCTCACTCTTGCTTAAATTGTTATCGTATTTTCATTGTCTACTTTTGTCACAGCTTGATAGCTAAATCGCCAGGTCCTGGAGGGAAGCCCCTGCTGCGTGTTTGCCGTCGTGCCTCTAGAGGTGTCCCCAAGCGCTTTCCCTAAAATAATATTGGCTAAGCATTTACGGTGAGTCAGCACTGTTACGCATACCCGCGTCTTGACTACGTGACGTTCTTTTTCTCTCTAGAATGCCGCTTAAAAGTATCTGTTAGCAAACCCTGGAAGCTGCATCTAAAAACATAATGTGCTTGGTCCTTGAATGTTCACGGACGTCTTTGCCCTGGATACAGAATACCTTACCTGGTTGGGCCACAGTAATTCAGAGTTTAGGGTCAGTGATTGAGAGCTGTTTTTCACCAGGGTTTGCATAGTCTCCATCACTGCAGTAGAAGCTAGAGTAGAGAGGATGTCAAGAATTTTGTCTATACCAGCTTCAGTATCAGGGGACTGGGCTACTCTCTTCTAGATTTTATCCTCCAAAGGCTTATTGCCAAGATTATTGACGTTTACCGGTGTCAGAACTGCCTCATTTTTCAGGTCATTAAAAAATGGATAATACGCAGAATGGTTTCCACTGAGAACTGAGGGAAAACTTCTGTATGGATCCCTGAGAATAACTTAAACAGCTTGTGGCAGCTGTGGACGGTGGCAGGGCTAATCCTAGATGACATGAAGCTATCAGAAGTAGGGTACATCTTTTTTTAGCAAGTGCTTCAGGATATTGGGCTCTAAGAGAGTCCAATATAGTGAGGGGCTCTTCAGATAGCTGCAGTCATGAATTGATGGAAACATTTCGTGTATCTTATGGAGGCTGTTTCGAAGATTATTATTCTGTCTGTTTCAGCCATACCCATACATTTACAAGTCATAATCGTCTCCATGAGTGGCATCACTCTTAAGAGCAGTCTGCAGTCCAGTGTGAAATGTGTCACATATGTGGAAGAAGTGATGTGCTAACTCAGGGGCCCCGCACTGAGCAACAGTGATACTTGTTCTTGGGGGATATTGGTTCCATAGCGCTTCCCCAATGGCACAGCTGAAGAGTCTGCCTGCAGGGCAGGAGATGCAGGAGACACGGATTCAATCCCTGATTCAGGAAGATCCCCTGGAGGAGGAAATGGCAACCCACTCCAGTATTCTTGCCTGGAGAATCCCATGGACAGAGGAGCCTGGCGGGCTACCATCCATAAGGTCACAGCGAGTCAGACACGACCGCAGTGGCCGAGCACGCACAGCACACACACATTAGCTCAGAGTCCGGAGGGGACTGGGAGACGTGGCCCAGTTCACACAAAGTAAGAACCTCAAGCTTAGACTCCTCCAAAAGCTTCCCCGTCCATCCCCTCTCCAGTGAAAGGAGGGTTAAAAAAACTCTGACCAAGGAAGCTCGGAAGGTCACGTCTCAGGATTTCTTCAGGGTACGAGTGAGAAAAAACCATGATTCTTTGGGAGAGTTCGGTCCCCAGTTGGGCTGTGTGTGAGTGTGGAGGGTGATTTAACACCAGGCAGGATGTGGATTGCCGGGAGAAATATCACTAACCTCAGATATGCAGATGACACCACCCTTATGGCAGAAAGTGAAGAGGAACTAAAAAGCCTCTTGATGAAAGTGAAAGTGGAGAGTGAGAAAGTTGGCTTAAAGCTCAACATTCAGAAAACGAAGATCATGGCATCCGGTCCCATCACTTCATGGGAAATAGATGGGAAACAGTGGAAACAGTGTCAGACTTTATTTTTGGGGGCTCCAAAATCACTGCAGATGGTGACTGCAGCCATGAAATTAAAAGACTCTTACTCTTTGGAAGAAAAGTTACGACCAAGCTAGGTAGTATATTCAAAAGCAGAGACACTACTTTGCCGACTAAGGTCTGTCTAGTCAAGGCTATGGTTCTTCCTGTGGTCACGTATGGATGTGAGAGTTGGACTGTGAAGAAGGCTGAGCACCGAAGAATTGATGCTTTTGAACTGTGGTGTTGGAGAAGACTCTTGAGAGTCCCTTGGACTGCAAGGAGATCCAACCAGTCCGTTCTGAAGATCAGCCCTGGGATTTCTTTGGAAGGAATGGTGCTAAAGCTGAAGCCCCAGTACTTTGGCCACCTCATGCGAAGAATTGACTCATTGGAAAAGACTCTGATGCTGGGAGGGATTGGGGGCAGGAGGAGAAGGGACGACCGAGGATGAGATGGCTGGATTGCATCACGGACTCGATGGACATGAGTCTGACTGAACTCCGGGAGATGGTGATGGACAGGGACGCCTGGCGTGCTGTGATTCATGGGGTTGCAAAGAGTTGGACACAACTGAGCAACTGAACTGAACTGAACAGAATGCTATCCAAGAGACTTTGACTGCAGAAGCCACTGGATTGTGCTTGAGTGCAAAGGAAATGGCACTCAGAAAGACTTCCTTACAACTCCAAATAAAAAGACAAAGAAGCCAATTTAAAAATGAGTAAGGGATGAGAAGAGACATTTCACCAAAGAGGATAGACAGATGGACAATAATCATGTGAAAAGTTGTTCAAAAGTCATTAGCCGTTAGAGAAACGCAAGCCAACGTCACAAAACCCACTACAGTAGCTATAATCAAAAAGACTGAAAACAGTGAGTCTTGGTGGAGATGTGGAGAAAATAGTTCCCTCGTATATTTCAGGGGGGGCCTGTAAAATGATGCATCAATTCTGGAAGACCATTTGGCAGTTCCTCAAAATGCTGAACATGTAGAGTTAACCGTAAGACCTGCATTTCCAGCCCTAGGAATATCCACATAGGCATTGGCAACATGTTGATACAAAAACTTGTTCATGAATGTTCACGGCAGCATTACTCCTAATAGCTGAAGGTGGCGTGACTCAAATACCCATCACCTGGTGAACAGATAAATAAAACGTGGTAAGCCGTATAAGGGAATGCCATTTAAAATTTTAAAAAGGAGTGAAGTACTGATGCATGCTGGACATGGACGTACCTTGAAATCACACGAAGCGAAAGAAGCTCAAAACACACGTGGTATGACCACACTTATGTGAAATGTACCGAACCTGCGAATCCATGGAGAGAGAGTAGGTAAGTAGTCTCTGGGGACTCAGGCTAAGGGGGAAGGGACACTGTCTGCTAGTAAATGTGAAATTTTGGGGGAGGATGAAAATACTAATATCTTAAATTTAGACACACCTCTATTGAATTGTTGCAGAAAAAGCAATTTGCAATCCAATGTATAGTGTAGGTTCAAAGACTAGTGTTTTTCAGGAAAGTTTTGGAGATAAACTTGGCCTAAAGTAAAATAATATCATGAATAAAATAAATAGTAATAATAATGCATTTTCTGTGGTTTATTGTATTACTTTGCAGTTTATTTCATGTTTGTTTCAGTAAACCATACGTATATCCACTTTTCAAATTAAGAAAAGCTAAAATTATTACAGTGATTGTTGACGTTCAGTCCCTCGGTCACGTCTGACTCTGTGACCCCACGGACTGCAGCATGACAAGCTTCCCTGGCCTTCACTGTCTCCTGGAGTTTGTGCAAACTCGTCCATCGAGTCGCTGATGCCATCCAACCACCTCATTCTCTGTTGTCCCCTCTTCCTCCTGGTCTCAGTCTTTCCCAGCGTCAGGGTCTTTTCCAAAGAATCAGCTCTTTGCATCAGGTGCCTGAAGTTTTGGAGCGTCAGCTTCAGCATCAGTCCTTCCAATGAATATTCAGGGTTGATATCCTTTAGGATTGACTGATTTGAGCTCCTTACTGTCCCAGGGACTCTCAAGCATCTTGTCTAGCACCACAGTTCAAAAACATCAATTCTTCAGTGCCAGCCTTCTTTATGGTCCACATTTGACATCCGTACATGACTACTGGAAAAACCATAGCTTTGAATATATGGACCTTTGTCAGAAAATTGATATCTCTGCTTTTTAATATGCTGTCTAGGCTGGTAATAGCTTTTCTTCCAAGGAGCAAGTGTCCTAAAATTTCATGGCTGCAGTCACTATCTGAAAATAAAATCTGCCACTGTTTCCATTTTTCCCCCATCTGTTTGCCATGAAGTGATGGGACCTGATGCTATGATCTTAGTTTTTTGGATGTTGAGCTTTAAGCCAGGTTTTTCACTTTCCCCTTTCACCATCATCGAGAGGCTCTTTAGTTCCTCTTTGCTTTCTGCCATTAGAATAATATCATCTACATATCTGAGGCTGTTAATATTTCTCCCGACAGTTTTGATTCCAGCTTGAGCTTCATCCAGCCTGGCATTTCTCTGATGTACTCTGTATATAAGTTAAATAAGCAGGGTGACAATATACAGCCTTGATGTACTCCTTTCCCGATCTGGAGCCAGTCTGTTGTTCTATGCCCAGTTCTAACTGTTGCTTCTTGACCTGCATACAGATTTCTTAGGAGGCAGGTCAGGTGTTCTGGTATTCTCATCTCAGAATATTCCTGAAAGATTTTGCTGTTTGCTGTGATCCAAAGAGTCACAAAATTTGGTGTAGTATGGAAGTAGATGTTTTCTGGAATTCTCTTGCTTTTGCTATGATCCAGCAGATGTTGCAATTTGATTTCTGGTTCCTTTGTCTTTTCTAAATCTGTTGAAGTCTAGCCTAAAGGATTTTGAGCATTACCTCACTAACATGAAATGAGCACATTTTAATGGTAGTTTGAACATTCTTTGGCATTGCCCTTCTTTGGGACTGGAATGAAAACTGACCTTTTCCAGTCCTGTGGCCACTGCTGAGTTTTCCAATTTTACTGACATATTGAGTGCAGCATTTCATAGCATCGTCTTTTAGGATTTTGAATAGCTCAGTGGAGTTCCATCACCTCCACTAGCTTTGTTCATAGTAATACTTCCTAAGGCCCACTTGACTTCACCCTCCAGGATGTGTGGCTCTAGGTAAGTGACCACACCATCGTGGTTATCCTGGTCATTAGGACCTTTTTTTGTGCAGTTCTTCTGTGTCTTGCCACCTCTTCTTAACATCCTCTGCTTCTGTTAGGTCCATACCATTTCTGTCTTTTATTGTACCCGTCTTTGCACGAAAGTTTCCCTTGGTCTCTCTAATTTTCTTGAAGAGATCTCTAGTCTTTCTCATTCTATTGTTTCATCTATGTCTTTGCACTGATCACTGAGAAGGCTTTCTTACCTTTCCTTGCTATTCTTTGGAAATCTGCGTTCAGATAGATATGTATTTCCCTTTCTCCTTTGCCTTTAGCTTCTCTTCTTTTCTCTGGTATTTGTTAGGCCTCCTCAGACAACCATTCTCTCTGGGCTGGTTTAGCCACTACTTTCAGTGTTAATTTGGAGTGAAAATGCAGAACAAAGGTCATCTTAGGACTTTTCCTGTCTGCCAACATAATTGTTCTGTTCAGTCCATTTCATCCAAGCGATGTCTATAACAAAGTATTGCTGACTGTTGTTTAGTGGTTAAGTCGTGTCTGACACCTCTGGGACCCCATGGACTGGGGCCCGCCAGGCTCCTCTGTCCAAGGATTTTCCCAGGCAAGAATACTGGAGTGAGTAGCCATTTCCTCCTCCGAGGGATCTTCCCAGCGTAGGGATTGAACCCACGTCTCCTGCGTTGGCAGACAGGTTCCTTACCACTGAGTCCCCAAGGACACCTTGCTGTGCCGTGGCCTTCTCCAGTAAGAAGGAAGACTGGGTGGGTCCTTCTCCGTCTCACATCTGAAGGAATGTTTCCTGCTTTCTTTGGCTTCTCAGTTCTTCTAAGGCAAGGGAAGCATTTTAGCAGCAAGGCGGGTAGGGGAAGACTTGCATGTTATGTAGTAACCTGTTAGCATATACAGTCAAACTAAAGACAGTGTAATGAGCCACGCTGACACTTCCTACTGCATATAGTAAAGCCAGGAAGGGAAAGAGTACTGAATAATTAGTAGTGAGTGTACACAGTGGCATTGCATAGCGTTCAGTTCAGTTCGGTTCAGTTCAGTCGCTCAGTCGTGTCCGACTCTCTGCGACCCCATGAACCGCAGCACACCAGGCCTCCCTGTCCATCACCAACTCCCGGAGTTCACGCAGACTCACGTCCATCGAGTCCGTGATGCCATCCAGCCATCTCATCCTCTGTCGTCCCCTTCCCCTCCTGCCCTTAATCCCTCCCAGCATCAGAGTCTTTTCCAATGAATCAACTCTTCGCATGAGGTGGCCAAAGCCCAGCGTTACAGATGTAATAAACTGCTGGTGTTGCTGCGTTTCAGGTGACCACTGTGAGTTTATAACTCATTTTTTCTCTAAAGGTTTTAGTGCTTTCAAGCTCTCTTATTGTACACTGTTGGGATTATATAATTAATATTAGAAAGAAAGTCTCTATTGCATAGTAAGAGTAGAAGTGTATTGGTGAATACAGATAAATTAAAAACTAATTAATTTGAAATTTATGGACTCGTGGCCACTTATGCCGTGACACATTGAATGCTTTAGTAAGCAGCTGCATTACTCCGCACAAGTCCTAGCGGGACTGACTGACAAATGTGGGGATGTGGGTCTCCTGTTGTGAACACAGATGGAGTCAGCAGGAGCTTCTTGCCTTTAGTCATTATTTAATGACTGTATGGTGGTTGGGGACATTAGCTTTTCTTTCTTTCATTACAGCTTTCCTTAATCAATTTTTGAAAACTACATATTTTTACAATATTTTAAGAAATCCATTTTTGCTATGACCTTACCTGATCAAAATAGATGCCTTTAATTTTGTCTTTGTTATACTTGTGAAATAGTTATTTTTTTAATTCAAAATTCTTATTTCAAGTAGGTCATGGAGTACACGCACATTATACACACATAGACACACACAGGTCAAGCTAGAAATAACCCAGAAATAACATAAAAAGCATAAGAATCCCATTCAGGATAGTTTCTAAAAGATGTAAATGTGAAAGTAGAATTACGAAACTTCTAAAAGAAGTTTTCAACCTTTTTGGGTAAATAATGGCATACGATTTAGTGATAAATGGAATGGGCTACCGGTACATGAGGAAACGTGAATGGATCTCAAAAATATTCTGCCAAGTAAAAGCAGCCAGCCATGAGAGATCCCATGTTATATGTGTGTGTGTGTGTGTGTGTGTGTGTGTGTGTGTGTGTGTGTGTGTGTGTGTGCGTGCACTCAGTCCTGTCTGACTCTTTGCAACCCCGTGGAGTGTGGCCCACCAGGCTCCTCTGTCCGTGGAATTTTCCAGGCAAGAACACAGGAACTGATTTCATTTCCTCCTGCATGGGATTTTCCTGACCCAGGGGTCAAATCCATGCCTTTTGCGTCTCCTGAATTGGCGGGTAGACTGTTCACTGCTGCGCCGCCTGGGAAGCCCCACATCCTATATCGCTTCACTTACACTGACGTTCTGGGAAAATCCAAGCTGTAGAGACAGAGGGCAGACCTTTGTAGGAAAAACCAGGCTGTAGAGACAGAGGGCAGACCTTTGTAGGAAAAACCAGGCTGTAGAGACAGAGGGCAGACCTTTGTAGGAAAAACCAGGCTGTAGAGACAGAGGGCAGACCTTTGTAGGAAAAACCAGGCTGTAGAGACAGAGGGTAGACCTTTGGCAGCGTGAGGCTGAACGGGAGTGGTGACTGACTGTGAATGAGCACAAAGCAGTCCAGAGTGATTCCAAGCATTTATATTGCGCTGTGGTGATGGCTGCACAGCTGTATAAAGGTGTTCAAACCGACTGGTGCGTTTAAGATGAGTGAATTTTCTGGTACTACATTAACTCATTGGCGCTATTAATAATAATTAGCCTACCATCAAAATAAGATTTTAAGATTACTTTCTATTATTGTAGAAAAATTATATACATAAATATATATGTGTGTGTGTATATATATGTTTATTTAAAATAAAGAGACTGAAGTTTGTAAAAGCATGCGTCTGAAGAGAAGACTAGGAAGCCACTACCTGTGAGATTTCAGAATGATTTTCATTAACTTGGTCAATTTACTGTGATGAAACATCTGGCCGAGAAAACATTTTATCAGAAAAATGAGAAACACCATTGTCACACAGGCCAGAACACTAGTATCCATATAACTAGTTTATTTACTACTTTAGACAGAACTTTGTGGCAAGTGAAATGAAATTTCATTTATAAATTACGATGAAAACACGCTGACATATTTTGGGGAGTAACAGAAGCAAAGGTTTCACCCTGTATGAATGCCTTTCAAGGTACATCAGAAAACTGCTTGGTAAAACAGTCAGAGCTAGCCTTGTTAATCAGGATACAATAGCTTGTTCACTCTGCTTTGCAGCAGGGGTGGCCTTTTCTGTGGCCAGTCAGCCCTCTCATAGGTGACGTGACATAAACATGTGGATACAGATATAGAGGTGGAGATACAGAAATAATTGTATACTTTTGCTGGATTGATGTCTTTCAGTCTAGCAAGTATTCAGTTTGGCTGGGTGCATTTGCATTTTTCAGCACTGAAAATGAATTTGTCAATCATAAGTTTTCACAGTTTGAGGGCAAATTTATTGCTTTTTGTGTTAGCTATGTGTTATTACACAGTCAAAGGAAGCACCTTAAAGCATCAAACATTTATTATCTCTGTCTCTAGCTCGGGAATCTGGTGGCCTCTGACTCAGGGCCACTCCAAGGCTGTAGTCCAGTCATCTCAAGGCCCTTCTGAAAGCATGCTCGGTCATGTGTGACCCTTGGCAGGCCCCGGGTCCTCTTGGCACATGGACCTGTCCAAGGGGCAGTTCACGCCGTGGCAGCTGGCTTCCCCCAGAGCAAGGGAGCGGACAGCATCCCAGCAGAAGCCAGTTGTGTTATTACTGATCACAGGTCAATCGCATCACCTCTGCCACACTGTATCCAGTAGAAACGAATCATTAAGTATCCACTCAAGGGGATAAGATTACACAGCGGCCTGAAAACCAGGAGACAGGGATGCTAGCCATCCTCCAGGGTGACAGTCACATTTTGGTTTGTAGATTTAAGGAGAAACCTCACTTTAGCTGCCAACTTTGTTTGAGATGTTTGAGATCAAGGATGAAATATATTTCCTGCAAAGAAACATTGAATTGCAGAGCAAAAATCAGACTATATAAAAATAAGAAAGGAGAGGGGAGATGCATTTCATTTGGTGGGGAATGAGAGACCAGGATTACTTAAATACAGTAAGCATCATGTGTCCATGTAAACTGTCAGTTTGTTTGTTTATTTATTTTTAGGTAGAAAACTAGGTTGAACTGCTGCTGCTAAGTCGCTTCAGTCGTGTCCGACTCTGTGCAGCCCCGTAGACGGCAGCCCACCAGGCTCCCCCGTCCCTGGGATTCTCCAGGCAAGAACACTGGAGTGGGTTGCCATTTCCTTCTCCAATGCATGAAAGTGAAAAGTGAAAGTGAAGTCGCTCAGTCATGTCCGACTCTTTGCCACCCCATGGGCTGCAGCCCACCAGGCTCCTCCATCCATGGGATTTTCCAGGCAAGAGTACTGGAGTGGGTGGCCATTGCCTTCTCCAAGCTAAAACAAGCTTGAAAGCCCAAAGATGATTTTTCTTTTATCCATTTGTGTGCCAAAAATTTTCAGGAGAAGGAAAATAAAAGAAAAATGTAACTTGATTTAGTATTTGTTATTCTGTATTTAACAATACTAGATGGCAAAGCCATTGCGAATAAAAGGGTATTTACACATTTAAGGAGAAAAATAAAAACTAGGAGCATGTAAGCATGAAAGAGGCGACTTCCGTGTCCACTGGCTCTGTATCCTTGTCTTCTTTCTCATTGTAAAACTAATACCTGCCTTTTGATTACTTAATTTCCAAAGTACATTTTCCCTCTATCAAGCTGCTCTGAGGCCTTCAAAACCAGGTTCATAATCAAATGTCAGTAACGACATTTTGTTGAGATTTTAAAAATCGTACTACTTAAATGTGATAATGGTGGTGGTGTGCACCTGTGTGCTTAAGTAAACTGTTAATAAATGTTACAAATATCAATAAAAGGCCTTTACTTTTTCCTCCATAATAGCTTGTTTTAAATGATATTTTATTTACTATTATTATTTTGCTTTGCTATCTGAGTATTATTAAAATCTAATAATTGAGAGGGAAGATACACTGATGTTCTCTGTTGCTTAAATTCAGAGACCTAGCTGCATTTTCTGTAATTAGTACCCTGCATAATCTGTACATAATACCTTAGACTAAGTTTACTTCTTCTTAGGTAATATTTAGATAAGTAGCTCAGAAGGAGGAGAAGCATTTTCATTCTCTAAAACTGGCGTCCCAGGTGGTGCTCAGTTCAGTCGCTCAGTCGTCTCCGACTCTTTGCGACCCCATGAATCGCAGCACGCCGGGCCTCCCTGTCCATCACCATCTCCCAGAGTTCACTCAGACTCAAGTCCATCGAGTCCGTGATGCCATCCAGCCATCTCATCCTGGGTCGTCCCCTTCTCCTCCTGCCCCCAATCCCTCCCAGCATCAGAGTCTTTTCCAATGAGTCAATTCTTCGCATGAGGTGTCCAAGGTACTGGAGCTTCAGCTTTAGCATCATTCCTTCCAAAGAAATGCGAGGGTTGATCTCCTTCAGAATGGACTGGTTGGATCTCCTTGCAGTCCAGGGGACTCTCAAGAGTCTTCTCCAACACCACAGTTCAAAAGCATCAGTTCTTCAGTGCTCAGCCTTCTTCACAGTCCAACTCTCACATCCATACGTGACCACAGGAAGAACCATAGCCTTGACTAGACGGACCTTAGTCAGCAAAGTAATGTCTCTGCTTTTGAATATTCTCTCTAGGTTGATCATAACTTTTCTTCCAAGGAGTAAGCGTCTTTTAATTTCATAGATGCAATCAACATCTGCAGTGATTTTGAAGCCCCCCCCCCCCAAAAAAAATAAAGTCTGACACTGCTTCCACTGTTTCCCCATCTATTTCCCATGAAGTGATGGGACCGGATGCCATGATCTTCGTTTTCTGAACGTTGAGCTTTAAGCCAACTTTTTCCTCTCCTCTTTCACTTTCATCAAGACGCTTTTAGTTCCTCTTCACTTTCTGCCATAAGGGTGGTGTCATCTGCATATCTGAGGTTATTGATATTTCTCCCAGCAATCTTGATTCCAGCTTATGTCTCTTCCAGTCCAGTGTTTCTCATGATGTGCTCTGCATATAAGCTAAATAAGCAGGATGACAATATACAGCCTTGATGAACTCCTTTCCCTATTTGGAACCAGTCTGTTGTTCCATGTCCAGTTCTAACTGTTGCTTCCTGACCTGCATACAGATTTCTCAAGAGGCAGGTTAGGTGGTCTGGTATTCCCATCTCTTTCAGAATTTTCCATAGTTTATTGTGATCCACACAGTCAAAGGCTTTGGCATAGTCAATAAAGCAGAAATAGATGTTTTTCTGGAACTCTCTTGCTTTTTCCATGATCCAGCAGATGTTGGCAATTTGATCTCTGGTTCCTCTGCCTTTTCTAAAACCAGCTTCAACATCAGGGAGTTCACGGTTCACATATTGCTGAAGCCTGGCTTGGAGAATTTTGAGCATGACTTTACTAGCATGTGAGATGAGTGCAATTGTGTGGTAGTTTGAGCATTCTTTGGCATTGCCTTTCTTTGGAATTGGAATGAAAACTGACCTTTTCCAGTCCTGTGGCCACTGCTGAGTTTTCCAAACTTGCTCGCATACTGAGTGCAGCATTTTCACAGCATCATCTTTCAGGATTTGAAAGAGCTCAACTGGAATTCCATCACCTCCACTAGCTTTGTTCGTAGTGATGCTTTCTAAGGCCCACTTGACTTCACATTCCAAGATGTCTGGCTCTAGATTAGTGATCACATCATCATGATTATCTGGGTTGTGAAGATCTTTTTTGTACAGTTCTTCCGTGTATTCTTGCCACCTCTTCTTAATATCTTCTGCTTCTGTTAGGTCCATACCATTTCTGTCATTTATCGAGCCCATCTTTGCATGAAATGTTCCCTTGGTATCTCAAATTTTCTTGAAGAGATCTCTAGTCTTTCCCATTCTGTTCTTTTCCTCTATTTCTTTGCACTGATCGCTGAAGAAGGCTTTCTTATCTCTTCTTGCTATTCTTTGGAACTCTTCATTCAGATGCTTATATATTTCCTTTTCTCCTTTTCTTTTCACCTCTCTTCTTTTCACAGCTATTTGTAAGGCCTCCCCAGACAGCCATTTTGCTTTTTGCATTTCTTTTCCATGGGGATGGTCTTGATTCCTGTCTCCTGTACAATGTCACGAACCTCATTCCATAGTTCATCAGGCACTCTATCTATCAGATCTAGACCCTTAAATCTGTTTCTCACTTCCACTGTATAATCATAAGGGATTTGATTTAGGTCATACTTGAATGGTCTAGAGGATTTCCCTACTTTCTTCAATTTAAGTCTGAATTTGGCAATAAGGAGTTGATGATCTGAGCCACAGTCAGCTCCTGGTCTTGTTTTTGTTGACTGTATAGATCTTCTCCATCTTTGGCTGCAAAGAATATAATCAATCTGATTCTGGTGTTGACCATCTGGTGATGTCCATGTATAGAGTCTTCTCTTGTGTTGTTGAAAGAGGGTGTTTGCTATGACCAGTGCATTTTCTTGGCAAAGCTCTATTAGTCTTTGCCCTGCTTCATTCTGCATTCCAAAGCCAAATTTGCCTGTTACTCCAGATGTTTTTTGACTTCCTACTTTTGCATTCCAGTCCCCTATAATGAAAAGGACATCTTTTTTGGGTGTTAGTTCTAAAAGATCTTGTAGGTCTTCATAAAACCATTCAACTTCAGTTTCTTCAACGTTACTGGTTGGGGCATAGACTTGGATAACTGTGATATTGAATGGTTTGCCTTGGAGACAACAGAGATCATTCTGTTGTTTTTGAGATTGCATCCAAGTACTGAATTTCAGACTCTTTTGTTGACCATGATGGCTACTCCATTTCTTCTGAGGGATTCCTGCCCACAGTAGTAGATGTAATGGTCATCTGAGTTAAATTCACCCATTCCAGTCCATTTTAGTTTGCTGATTCCTAGAGTGTCAACGTTCACCCTTGCCATCTCTTGTTTGACCACTTCCAATTTGCCTTGTGGTGACAAATTCACCTGCCAGGGCAGAAGACGCAGGAGACGTGTGTTCGTCCCCGGGTTGGGAAGGTCCCTCGGAGAAGGAAATGGCAACCCACTCCACTGTTCTCACCTGGGAAATCCCTGGACCGAGGAGCCTGGGCGGGCTATGGTCCACAAAGTTTTAAAGAGTCAGACACAGCTGAGCACACACCAAGGAAGATTTCTAAGATATCTAAGATTAAGCTCGAGATATCTAAAGATTAAGATATCTAAAGATTAAGAATAAGATATCTGAAGATTAAGATATCTAAAGATTAAGACATCTAAAGATACCTAAGATTTCTTTTTCGAACACTAAAGCAAATTGAAAACTTTTTGTTTTTAGCCTTACCACTGACATTCACAAAAATGTTGACACTATGAGGGACTATTCCTTTGGTCTTGATGTTTCTGTTTGATTCAGAAATTCTTGTCTATGGCTCATGGAAATCCAATTCATATGAGCCCAGAAGAAGTTGAGATTTTGCTGAAAGATTCCTATAATACTGAAAAGAGGATTAAAAAGCGAAGCTGCATGGACGTCTAGAGCTCTGTCCAGACTCTGCCCTCTCTCCTACAGTAGGTCTTCACCATGTGGCCTATGAGAGAGACAGTCCTCGAGGATCCGCAGCAGAGATCTTGACGCTCAGAGTGGAAAATCCCCGAGACGTTCTCTGACAGTGCAGGATTAGGTCAGGTGTCCGCCCTGGGGCCTCTTATCTGTGTCCAGGGGATCAAGACCCTGTAACACTGCTTGGGGCTGGTATTTCTCTTGTGCTGATCAGCTACAACAGCAGGTGGTGTGATATGCAGACATGTGAGCTATCAATCAACTTCTTTAGCCTTTAAGCCTAATACGTTGTATATATTTTTTATAGAGCTCTATTAAAAATATTAAAGAAACACTCTCCGTGCTCCAGGATCACACTGGAAAACAAGATAGGGCAGAAGAAGGAACAGTTTTTAAAGGGAGGAAAGGATGCTAGGAAAGTTTGGAACAATCACCTTTCCATCTCTCAGCCTCTCGTAGTTTTGAAGATTTAGCCTGCTATTTGTTGAGTATGTTGTCTCATCTAATCAAAGGACTTCACCTGCTAACACGCTATCTTGTAACTGCCTTGGGAAGGGCAGATATATATAAGCTGGATACCAGAATTAAATTTAGAATTCTTATACAAGTAAATTTCCAAAATCAAGACTAATTTTTCTCAATGGAACACTCATTTCTTTCTCAGAGGTAGCCTTTGGAAAGATTCATTAGCCCCTCTGATCTGTTTTTCTAATTTCTTAATGAGCTCTTCATGGATGTCATGCCTGATGTCAGCCAACTAGGAGTCGATGGCCTTGAGACAGTCTGTATCTTTAAGGAAGAAATGAAGCTTACTTCCACAAACTCATTTTTAAAAACAATATGGTATCTTTCAACTCAAGCTCAGTAGCCTGCACTCAATGGGATATGAGAAATCATATTGCTTTCATCATTATGCATATGCTCTTAAAACAAAAATTTCACTGTGCCATATATATATACGATTTGTGTATGAGACATAACCTTTGAAGTAAAAAGAGCCCATTGATAATAAGCTGCTTGTTTTCTGTTTCTTTGTTAATCACTTGTAAGGTTTTGGAAAGAAGTTGAGCTTTGGAGACAGTCTTTGAATCCCAGCTCTGCCAGCGTGAATATGGACACGATTTCTTCTCACTGTCTTTGAGCCCCAAGCTCTCCTGCACTCAGTTGCACTTGGGAAGGTTAGATGCCGTGGAGTGTTTCCAGGTGTCTTTGTGGACCATAGCATGCCTCAGAAAGTGTGATTTCTCTTCCCTCCTCCTCTAGACTCTTGCCTCCACAGCACTCTGCAGCTTGCGAAGCTGTTTCTTATAATTTGTGCTTTTTGAATCTTGACTTCTTTTATGGTAAGAAAGCTGTCATCTGCGTTTTTCAGTTATGCAACCTGAGAAACTATTGAAGTATGAGAGTTTAAGCATGCTTCTTGAAAGTTATTAAAAGGCATCTGATCCAGGCTTGCCTGCTGTAAGTCACCCTGTTGACTCAGCCCTGTGCCATGATAAGCACACCACAGTGGGATGGAAAGGACTATAAGGAGAAATCATTGAGGATGAGGAAGACATGAGTCTTAATGATGGTGTTTAAAGTTTAAATCGGACTAAATTTAAACATGCTTTAGGGCAATGGCAAGCCATTCCAGTACTCTTGCCTGGAAAATCCTATGGATGGAGGAGCCTGGTAAGCTGCAGTCCATGGGGTCACTAAGAGTCAGACACGACTGAGCGTCTTCACTTTCACTTTTCACTTTCACGCATTGGAGAAGGAAATGGCAACCCACTCCAGTGTTCTTGCCTGGAGAATCCCAGGGATGGGGGAGCCTGGTGGGCTGCCATCTATGGGGTCACACAGAGTCAGACACGACTCAAGCGACTTAGCAGCAGCAGCAGGGCAGAGAAGAGTAGATTAGCAATTAAAGAACAAATAAAATGATTTAATATGTGTACCCCAGTGAATTTTAGGCTTTTCAGTAAAGCAGTTACACTTACTGCATTGTAATTTTATCCAAAACCTGCTTACTCTCATCAATTTTTCCTCCAAGAAATAACCACAATGCTGACGTAACAGTGAAGAAAGCACACGGTTGTCGGAGGAACAAAGTTTAATGTGCATTTCCTTATCTCTTTGCGTCTCTATTACCCCTCCTGTTTACTTCTTCAGTACTTATGTAGCACGCACTATGAACAGGACATGCTTTCTAGTGCTGGGGTTTGGCAGCCAACAAGAGAGATAAGCTTTGTGCCTACATTAGAAATCTTATATTCAAATTTGGTGAAAATTTTGGTTAAAAAAATACAATTTAGAAACAAGGCAATCAGGTGGAGGCAAGTGCTATGAAGAAAACGAAAATTAAGTGTAGTAATTTTCTTTTTCTATTTTTGACTTAGATTCATTTTCTTACAGTTCTGGAGGTCGCACGTCTGAGGTCACGGTGTCGGCTGGGCTGCTATTTCTGCAGTCCTCAGGCGGGTATCTGTTTCCTGTAGCCGGCCAGACTGCTCTGTTCATGGGATTCGCCAGGCAAGAACACTGGAGTGGCGGCTATTTCCTTCTCCAGGGGATCTTCCCCACCCAGGGATCAAACAGGGGTCTCTTATGTCTCCTGCCTGGGCAGGCAGGTTCTTTATTACCAGGACCACCTGGGAGGTCCATATCTATCTATCTACACACACACACACACAGGCACACACACACACACGGTCATATTAGGAGATTCATAAAGTTCTTTGGGGGAAATGGTCTGTTCCCTCCCATAAGTGGTTAATCTGTGTGAAAACAAATCTCTTTTGGGAGGAGATAATACATTTGTTGTGACCCCATGATGTACAAATGTGGAGAGCAATTGGACTGATTTGGTCACTTGAGTTCGCTTTCCAGCGTTCGCGCGCTGGGCTGCTGTGAGCCGTGTTTCCACACTTGCTGGCGCCGGGGGATGTGCGTTATCAGCGGGATGCGGCGGCGTGAGTGAGAATCGCGCTGGTAGCCATGGCGCTTTCAGTAGACTTGGAAAAGGGGCTAAGCTGCTCGTAAGGGGATGTTTCTTAGGCGTGAGTCCTGGCTTCCTTTTTCTAAGCGTTGTTCTGGATTGAAGACCCAGCTTGCGGTGGGAGATCTAAGTGGAACAATTTCTTAAAACCAGCCAGGACACTGGAATGTCCTAAGTACAACTGGAGAATTTCTAGGTATATGAACAAATGCAATGTTTAATTTTTCCCAGTATGGATTCATCATATTAATGTTGCTCTGTCTCTCTTAAATATCATCTTCTCTTGGAGAGACAAGTGGGAAGGGATAGTTCCTATCTCCACAATTATTTTTTTTTCAAAAATGGCTAAAGAATGTAGGTGTTTAAAACACATGAATGAAAAAAAGAATGCCAACTGTAACTACCCTGAATGTTCTGAGTAGATGCTACTGGTCAACTTCACTCCCTTGATATTTGCTATATCCTTTATTCTGCTACCATCTTCTTCAAACAATAGTGCATGAATTATCAAAGAGTTTTTAGAAAGTTCGCCAGGAACTAGTCTATCCTAAAGCTCTACCCTAAATTTTTTTCTTTAATCTAGCCACCTGAAAGCACTAGAAAGTAATAAGACATATATATATATATATAATATACACATATATATATGAGATGGGAATACCAGAACCCCTGACCTGCCTCCTTAGAAATCTGTATGCAGGTCAAGAAGCAACAGTTAGAACTGGACATGGAACAACAGACTGGTTCCAAATCAGGAAAGAAGTACATCAAGGCTGTATACTGTCACCGTGCTTATTTACCTTATATGCACTGTACATCATGAGAAACACTGGGCTGGAAGAAGCACAAGCTGGAATCAAGATTGCCGGGAGAAATAACAATCAGATATGCAGATGACACCACCCTTATGGCAGAAAGTGAAGAAGAACTAAAGAGCTTCTTGATGAAAGTGAAAGAGGAGGGTGAAAAAGTTGGCTTAAAGCTCAACATTCAGAAAACTAAGATCATGGCATCTGGTCCCATCACTTTATGGCAAATAGATGGGGAAACAATGGAAACAGAGACAGACTTTATTTTGGGGGCTCCAAAATCACTGCAGATGGTGACTGCAGCCATGAAATTACAAGATACTTGCTCCTTGGAAGAAAAATTATGACCAACCTAGAACGTCTATGGGGTTGCGCAGAGTCGGACACGACTGAAGTGACTTAGCAACAGCAGCAGCAGACAGCATATTAAAGCAGAGAAGTTACTTTGTCAACAAAGGTCTGTCTAGTCAAAGGTATGGTATTCCCAGTGGTCATGTATGGATGTCAGAGTTGAAGTATAAAGAAAGTTGAGTGCCAAAGAATCGACGCTTTTGAACTGTGGTGTTGGAGAAGACTCTTGAGAGCCCCTTGGACTGCAAGGAGATCCAACCAGTCCATCCTAAAGGAGATCAGTCCTGGGTGTTCATTGGAAGGACTGATGTTGAAGCTGAAACTCCAATACTTTGGCCACCTGATGCGAAGAGCTGACTCATAAGACCCTGATGCTGGGAAAGATTGAGGGCAGGAGGAGAAAGGGATGACAGAGAATGAGATGGTTGGATGGCATCACCAATTCAATGGACATGAGTTTGAGTGAACTCTGAGAGTTGGTGATGGACAGGGAGGCCTGGTGTGCTGCAGTCCATGGGGTTGCAAAGAGTCAGACGTGACTGAGTTACTCAACTGAACTGATATCAATGTATATTAATATCTAGGCATATATATGCATAATAAATAAACATATTACATTTATATGTGTTTACACATGTGTTTACATTTATACATATCATGTATAAACACATATAAATGTTAATAATAGTCATAATCATATTATGTGTTATATATAACACAATTAATTATATAATAATAATATCCACTTACTTTCATATAATGATTTTACCCTGTCCTCCTCCTTTCTTTTGAAAGCCTCCAGTGATTTCCCATTTTACTTGAACAAAACCCTGAATTCTAAATTACATCATGATCTATTCCCTGCGTATGTTTTTGTTTCATTTTACTCCACTCTTCTCTCCAAACCGCGTGCTTCAGCCTTGGAGGTGTCCTTTCACATTTCTGGACAGACCACTTTGTTTGCTCTCTCAAGATGTTTCTTCTCCTTGGAAATACCTTCCTCTTCTCATCCGTCATGTGTCTGTCCTCCTCTGTCCTTCAGTCCTTAAGAAGCACATTCTTGGAGAGACCTTACTCACCCGGGAATTGTCCCCAGGTTGCTCCCTTTATCTAATTTTCCCTTTATTACTACATGTCCTACATGGCACATATACACATTTATAGGACTGAAATAAACTGTTGATTGTGGATCTTTGTTGATTGCAGGCTCTCTTTCTCACTAGATTAAAGGTTCTGCAAGGCCAGGGACCCTACCACTTTGTTCTGTAGTATATACCCAGTGCTTAGCAGTATGGCTGGCAGATGATAATTATAGAAGCATATTTGGATGAATTAGTGAGTATATGAAACAGTGTTGATTGTTCCCCCTTCTCCTTACCCTCTGTTGTCATCCTTTGCAAACTGTGAACGTTTTGGCCTGCTGGGCACAGAGAAGGCAGCCGTGGGTGGGGAGCGGGGATGACTCCTAACCCTTATGTTCTTCCTTCAACTGCACAGAGACCCAACCACAGTTGGCAAGGATATTTTATATATTTGTTTTACCATTTTTCTTGAGGCATTGGTAGTAATCAAAGGAGAATGCTGTTTTAATGGCAGAGGAGCAGACATCCAAGCAAGAAAAATAAATAAAATATGTGAGGTTGGCAAAATCAAGTCACCGTGTATGTGTCACCCAGACTTTACGGGCTGGAGCAAACACAGAACAGGAAATTAACAGAATTCTTTTGTTTTTTTTTTTTTTTTAATTTTCAAAAGTCAGGTGAGCCAAGAAAACCATTTGAACTTGACAAAATAGAGTAAAGCATTTAACTGAGTGAATTATCTGCTTTAGTCCTGGTTGGCATAGAAGTTAGATGCTTCTCTTCCCTGGTTTTTAGTGGCATATGACTAGGTTCTTAAAACAAGTTTGGAGAAAGGATTCAGAAAGAATTTGTGCCAGCAAATTAGGATAATGCACAATTTTTGAGTTAAGAATGAGGAGTTAACCTGAGCCCGCTGCTGGGTGTTTTGCGTGGACGCCACTGACCTGTTGCTTTTCCTCTTGACTTGGGTCAAGTTGCTGTAGCAGAAATCATGTTTGTACGTCCACATTTCCTCCTGCCCCACTTGCCAGCAGCGCTGCCTGGAAAACAACCATCGCATTTCTTCCCCAATACTACTTTGTTCCTGGGACTACAGTATGGGAACGTGATCCTGGAGAGGTGGAATCATCTTGTGAAGATCATCATATAATTAAACTGAAGTAGAAATCCCAACATGATGTTGCAGTTGGTTAGAAGAATTTAGGTCTTTGTATGATCGCTGAACGAAACTTGGAGGCAGACATCATTTTATTAATCAAGTAATATTCTTATGGTTTGGGCCACAGTTAGGTGGATTTGCTATTATTTGGACGCTATAAGCATCCCTTATAGATCTGTTACTCTTATTATCAGCAAGGCTTCTGGGCTTCCCTAAGACAAGGGGGTGGAGGGTGGAATATATGAAACACTCAAAATTTCTTCCGAGGTGGAAACTTGGAGTATACATGATGCCAAAGAATTCTCTTGGTTAGAAATGAAGAAATATTCTAATGGAATAGTAAGAGGTACTGGTTCTATTGATTAAATGGAGTATTATTTCTAGACCAGTTAAGATATTAAAAAGAGATTACAGGACAGCACATTAAAAAATCAATCACAACAGGTTATCATTTTGTCAAACACACTCTGGTTTTGTTTTAAAGGGTAAAGAAAAGATTAAACAACAAACAGATGGAAATAGTCGCCAAAGTAGGCTTCAGAGGATTATTTCTATAGTGTAATAAAATGTGGCTAAAGAAAATATTGCAATGAGATGCAATTTTTTAAATGATAGGCATAAAGTCTTTCCTTCCTCAGATTGCCAGGTATGAAAATATCTAATTTAGTAATACTATTTTCTTCCAATTTTCCATTATGTAAAACGTTAGTTATTCTCAGAAAGTCAAGCAGTAATGCAGAAAATTGCTCTGTTTCAACGATTGTTGTTTAGCTTCTAAAGCCATCTGTGGTTTAGCATTAAAGAAACATATAATGTTTGGCTATGTAAAACTCATCTTTATTCTCTCATAACAGTGATGCTGGTGTTTTGTTAAACAAGCCAGGGCATTTCTAGTTAAATAATGAAGTGTTTAGATTCTTAAATACATCACTTAGAAATATTTAAGGACCAGTTACATAGCTTTTAGGTGTTTTTTGTTTGTTTGTTTAGATATTTTTGCTATTTCATAATAGAAATGTTGATGGAGAGCTTTGCAGCAGTATTAAAAGATTTTCAGTGCAAAGAGTTTGTAGGTGACTAACACTATTTAACGTTATCACAGTCAGGCTGGCCTTTCCGGGAGATATTTGGATTAAAGGAGCCTATGAAGTCATTAGATGAAGAGGCACAGGGTAAAACTCATTTGGAAGAGACCCTTCTTATCCAATCAAGGCAAAAAATGGTTAGGGCCAAAGTCTTTCTCTCTAACTAGTGATTTTTCCCATTATCTTAAAACATTCACTTTGAATTATATTAATTGCAGGGAAAGATATAACAATTTGGAAACCTAAAATTAGCGTCACTTCTAATGCTAGCAGTATTTTCAACACGAAGCCTGGTTGAGTGTCTGTATTTCAACTGAAATAGTCAAGTGAATTCACTTCTCTGGGAAAAAAAAAAGTAAAGTACAAAGGATTGGAGAGTTGACGAGAAAAGAGGGAAGGAGAGATGAGAGGAGAAAAATATAATTGTATGTGATGTTGGAAAGCAAAACTCAGTAAGTTCATTTTTCATTTCAGCACGTTAATTCACCCTCCATGAGATTATGGATATCCTTCAAATTTCAGATATTGCTGTCTTATACCATTGAGGATCTAGGAACTTGGATCAAACCTACAGTGGTACACCTAAAAAACACCGTTAAAAAATATCTTTACACGAGTTCAAAAACTTAAAAAGTCATTTAATTGTAACCTTTCCAGAGAATAAATAATATGTTCTGTGATTTAAGAGTTAGCATTAATAATGCATAAGGAGCTAATTGTTAGATGGCAAAAAATGTTACTAAGATCTACACTTTATACCACGTTTTCAAGATGCAAGGACTAAATCCAAGCACAAGCCTACCAAAGGAAAACAGATAATGAATAAACAAAAATAAATTATATGGTGCGGTGAATGGTTACAAATGCCGTGGGGCATGGAAGGGAGTTCAGCATTGCTGGGATGGAGAGCCTACAATCTGAAATTAGGTAGTGATGGAGGAGATGACTTTTGATGAAGCCCTGAGGGAGATGAGAGTTATATGGATCTAGGGGAGATGATTCTACATTCAGGAAACAATGTGCAAAGGCCCTGGGGTGAGAGCGTGTCTCACATGTGAGAGGAACGGCAGGGAGGTCCGTGTGCCTGATGAAGAGTAAGTAAGAGAGAACACTCACAGAAATCTGAGCCGGAATAACAGAGGCGATTGTGCGCAATGATGAAGCCCTTTTTACCGAGTGAGCGTAGACGCTTCTGGAGAGTTTTGAGTAGGAGAGTAACATGGTTTTGAAAGGATACCTAGTCAATTTTAAAAGGATACCTATGCATGCTGAGCTGATGGGAACAAGGGAGGCCACTGAAGAGGCTATTGCAATAGTAACAGTGAGGATCCAGGGTGGGTCACCCATGGTAGGATTGAAGTGGTGGCAAGCTATCGCATCTACTTGGGAGGTTTGACTGACAGGATTTGCTACAGTCCGAATTTATGGTACAAGAGAAGAGTGAAGTCAAGCATAACCTAAATATCTTTGACTTGCATAACTGACAAGGTGGAGTTGCCATTAGGCACAGTTTTGTCTTTTTCTCCGTCTACTTTGATTATGTGTGAGCAGAAGCAGAGTACGGGGAGAGTTAGATGCATGCAAGTCTGATATTTGCTGTGTGAGTACAGTGGGGCAAGAGATCGCTTTAGGAGTGTTAAGGATGCTAAGGAGTTGGGTGTATATACAAAAAGTTATCATTTTATGATGGGTCAACAATTTAACCTGGATAGATTAAAAAGAGAAGATAGGGGTGGGAGTGGAGGAGATAGGGCGGGGATTGCTTCATGGGAAAGAAGAGGTCTAGAGATTGTGGCCCCAGTTCATTGCAAAGATCACTGAACTCACCAGCAATTAAGAGTCAGAGCTGGAGAGAGTGACAGAAACCCTGAGCTGACTGTCCTGCAGGAAGGAGGGCAGTTGACAAGGTGGTTGGTAGATTAATAAAATGATGAGGGGTTATAGGTCGTATCTGATTTCACGACAGGAGATTTTTAGGAAGCATGGAGGGACCTGAACTGGTAGTGGCTAACAGGAAAAGCTATTGTTTCAAGGACTGTGGGAGAGAAAACAGCCACCTTGATTTCAAGGGCTGTGAGAGAAGCATTGTTCTCAGGGACAGACAGGAGTTCATTAGAGTAAGGATGATTAAAATACCCAGGGAAGAATGTTTGTGGGTAAAGAAGTTTGCTAATAATCAAACCTGAATTCTGGAAAAATCTAGTGACTTCAAAATTGGAGAGTGGTGGGTGGTGTCCATCGGGGGATGTGGAAAGCTGTAAAAAAAATTTTGTTGGGGATGAACCACGACCTTGGATCCTGGGCTTCTTGTGATGGCAGACATGCAGGCAACCCTCACTTGGCCCAGTTTTGTGATTACTAAGATCAAGTCGTGTTACCATCAAATCTCAGTTACCATAGAACTGTGCAAAGCAAGGACGGCTGGCATTCTGAAATAAAAGGAGTAAGGAAATTAATCCAGCTCCAGTGGGCAGAGAAAGCCCACAGGCTGAATCGCAGGTTGGAAGTCAGGACCGCGTATATGTGGAGACAGTGAGCTGATGTGGAGGGATGTATGCAGAGCGCCAAGACTATTGGTTACAGTGGTGGTTCTGTAATGCATAGTTCTGCATATTAGACACATCTGGGGCCTTTAAATAAGTTTCAACCCTCAGGCCACAGCCCTAGCATCAGTATTTTTTATTATCCCCCAAGCTGGCTCCAACCGGCAGCTGAGTTTGAAGACCACTGTGCCGCGGTCTCTCTTAGTCCTACGGTATTCAAATCATTGAAGGCGTCTGTCCGTATCATCATTGCTGATTTTCTCTTCTTCAGCTGCTATCTATCTGTTCAAACCTGACGGGACCTCGTTTTTCAAGGGCTTCGTTTGCTACACAAATAGTTAAGAACTTCACAATCATCAGCTGCAGGAAATTCCGCACATATGGAAGATTTCTGATGCCGCTTTGTGTTCATTTTGCAATTTAGTGTGTTTCATTGTTCTATTGGGCTTCCTTGCTGGCTGAGACAGGAAAGAATCTGCCTCCAAAGCAGGATACCCAGGTTGTAACCCTGGGTTGCTACTGCCTTTTCTTGCCCTGTTTGAAGCCGTGATTAGCCAACCGACCCAGAGAATGGGATTAAATGCATAGTAGTTTAATTTTATACTTCACTTCCCTACAGATATCTACTTAAAAATCTGTGTGTAGAGATTTGTGAAAAGAAAAAAAAAATTCCTCTGATGTATTTTATTTTTTTCATAATTCTTATAATTTAAGGAATTTGTATCACCGAACATGTGATATTTTCCTTTTTGCTATCAAAAATCACACATAAATACAGTTGCATATACCTTTTTATGCTTCCAAACTAAAAATCCCACTGCACAAAGTTAAACAGGAAAGGCAGACTTTATTTAAAGCTGTCACAGTAGTGGAGAGAGGGTGTGAAAGTCACTCAGTCATGTCTGACTCTTTGCGGCCCCATGGACTACACAGTTCATGGAATTCTCCAGGTCAGAATACGGAGTGGGTAGCCTTTCCCTTCTCCGGGGGATCTTCCCAACCCAGGGATCAAACCCGGGTCTCCCACATTGCAGGTGGATTCTTTGCCCGCAGTGCAACCAGGGAAACCCAAGAATACTGGAGTGGGTAGCCCATGCCTTCTCCAGGGGATCTTCCTGCCCCAGGAGTTGAACTGGAGAGAGACCAGAACTGAAATCAGCTCTTTTAAGAAGTGAAGGGCAGGAGGACTTTTAAATGCTGGGGTGAGAGGGAGACTAGCAGCCATCTGCATTTGCTAATCATTTTTACTCAAAGGGAAAGCAGATTTTCTTTCACCTTTGTGTCAGGAGGTAGTTTTAAAATTTGGAGCAAAGCACAGGCAGGAGTTAGACTCTCCCCTCTCGAGGAGGCCGGGAGATGGGGGGACTCTCCCCCTCGCGGAGGCCGGGAGATAGGGGTGCTGTCTTCTCTGGTGGCACATCTCTAACAACGGCCTCCAGGTCCTTGAGGAAGGTTTTTCTGGGACGCAGAAGTAGCAAGAGGCTTCTCAAACAGATTTATACCTCAAAGGACAGAGAGAGATTTTGCAATTCCAACTTTTCTAAAGTAAGCACTCCAAGAAAAGGGAAGTTAGAGCCTAGCGTCAGAAAGAAGTCTGACTAAAGTTTAGTCAAGGTTATTTTCATCAATGGACCTCTCATAACGTTAATTCTTATGCAAGAGCTGTGAATTGCGTGGCGAGTGCAAGAATGCTTTCACAATTTGAATCATGGTAGAAAATCACTGTCAGAATTTCAGAATGGCCTGTTTTGGTTTTAATTTGTGTTGTCAGCATTAGGGCATGAGGGGTTCCATTTTCCTGTATGAGTGCCAATATGGGTGTGGTTCAGTGCAGTTCAGTTGCTCAGTCATATCCGACTCTGCGACCCCATGAATCGCAGCACGCCAGGCCTCCCTGTCCATCACCAACTCCCCAAGTTCACTCAGACTCACATCCATCAAGTCCGTGATGCCATCCAGCCATCTCATCCTCTGTCGTCCCCTTCTCCTCCTGCCCCCAATCCCTCCCAGCATCAGAGTCTTTTCCAATCAGTCAATTCTTCACATGAGGTGGCCAAAGTACTGGAGTTTCAGCTTTAGCATCATTCCTTGCAAAGAACAAGAGGCTATTTTCAGCTTTTATTTTGAACAGTGTATTTTTTATTTTATTGACGTATAGTTGATTTACAGTGCTGTGTCAGTTTCTGGAGTTCAGCAAACCGATTCAGCTGTCCCCATGCATAAATGGTCTGCCTTGGCCAGTCCTGAGCTCCCCGGCCGTCCTGCCGCACCCCACCTCCCTCCTGGTAGCCACGGTCTGTTCCCTAAGTCAGTGAGTCTGTTTCTGTTTTGAGATAAGTTCATTTGTTTTCATACTTTAGATTAGGCATACAAGTGATATCAAACGGTATTTGTATTTTGACCAGTTTTTAACTAAAGAATGAATATCATGCTTTAATTGCCGGTGAGAATGACCTTTCAAACATGTATTTATTGTCCGTTTGCAATCCTTCTGTTGGCAATTGCCACCTCTTTAAGTTTTATTTTTTCTCTTACACTGTTTATATTGTTTTCAAAGCAAAACTGCAGTGTGACTCTGCTTAACAGTGCATAAGTGGGAGAAAAATCAGTAAAACGTATCGAGAGTTAACTGCAGATCTAGGTGTTTGTTTTTTCCCTGCACATTTCAAACCTGCTTGTGACTGAATTCCTTAGTTTTGAATAAGAACAGCTGCAGTAAGAGAATATGTCTAGTTGGAAGGTATTTTCTTCATTTTGGCTTCAGGCGGAAGGCATTGCTGCGTCTTAGCTTTAGTGAAATATTAGACGCTGACATTTCTGTTGCATAGAAGACACTCACTGCTCATTGGAGGGAGAAAAGGAGAGGATAAGTATTTTACAAGAAGCATTAAATAACAATCCAACCTCTGACTAAAGAAAGAGAACGTTTCTTCCCTCTGACTGCCCACCTCTTTCTCCTGCAACACAACGCCGCCCCCGCCGCCACACCTCAGCACACCGGGCGTGTATCTCAAGTGTTTCCGCTCGTTGCATTAAACGCTCTGGGTTGTCACACTTCTGCTGTCACCTCTTATTTATACACTTGGTCTTTGTAAAAGCGTCCCCATTCCTACGTGTTCATTCAATTCTGAAAGCTTCAGCTCTTCTCAGGAGTCTTAAATCACCCGAGAAAACCAGCGCGTTGCAATGTGATTCTCCTTTTGATGGCGTCCAGTTCTCTTTCTTTCCTTTGCCTGTTAATTTTATGCTGCTGTTGCCTTTCAAATAATTAATGAGGCGATCGCCTGTTCCGACACAGACAGTATGTGTTCCTTGGGCTTGAAATACTGATACGAAACCCTACAAGCTCATTCTAGAGAGAACAGTCATAAAACATGAAGTTGGTGCTGCGCATTTAACTACAGACTTCAACAAAGGCAGAAAGGATGAAATCGGGAGGGGCGACGGAGGGCGACTCAAGTTCATTACACGTCTTCTGACTGCCAAGCCCTGAGGCAGGGCTGGGCTCACTTAGAAAAGATCCCTGAGGAACACTGTTTACATTTAATCTTCTCAGAATTTACCTTGGACCTGACCATAGTAGGCATTCAGTAAATTCTTGCTCAGTAGAAATGTATAGAAGTTTGGAAAATAAGGGACATTTAAACTGGTCTTAAAAGGTATGTGGAATAAATGAGCAAGCATTAATAGATTTTTAATGCAGTATATAAATTTTCATAAATATTATGGATATCAAAATATCACATATTTTTGTCCCTGATAAATATTAATTATAAAAATAATTATTTTAAATCGTTGCCTAGGAACTAAAGCTGACATTTTATTGACTTGCTAATAACATGACTTTATTGCTGATTGAGAATACTAACAAAGCCAGTTAAATATCATGCGATGCATGTTAATTATGGAAATTATTGTAAATATAATTGGCATCTAGTTTCAAGAGGGCTTATCATTTGAATGGGAAGGGCTTGCCTTTGAAAAAATGACAATTTCTATCAATTCATAATCAATAAAATAACACTACATTTTTGTAGAATCTCAGTGAAGCTGCATGGTTATCAATTATGCTTTCTCTAATGAGCTGTTGGTTAGATAAGAAAGGATATTACCTCAAATTCCTCATGGCTCAATTCTAAGAAAGTAATTAAAATAAAGATATAATTGTATATGTAATCCACACATACAGGGATTATATATATTCTATGTGAAGTGAAGTCACTCAATCTTGTCTGACTCTTTGCGGCCCCACAGACTGTAGCCTACCAGGCTCCTCCGTCCATGGGATTTTCAGGCAACAGTACTGGAGTGGGTTGCCATTTCCTTCTCCAGGGGATCTTCCTGACCCAGGGATCGAACCTGGGTCTCCTGCATTGCAGACAGACCCTTTACCCTCTGAGCCATCAGGGAAGTCTATAGTGAATATGTTAAGAATATATATTAGCTGTATATATAGGATATTTATGTGGAATATACATATATGGAATTTGTATGTATGTGAAATATATATGTATGTATGTGAACATATTTATGTTAAATGCATGTATATATGTACATACGTAATCTTCAAACGCATCTATACCGGAACCCCAGGTTACAAGTTTACAAACGGATGCTATTCTATTCTTAGCGTAGCATTGATTTGAAATTTGATTCTCTCTGATTTTTCCTACTAACATGGGATTGTTAACTGAGAAAACCGAAAACCCAGTTTAAAACCTGACCTCAAACCCTCAGGAAATAGCTTTTCATTCAGTCCTCCCTGTCTTCATCACGCTTGTGTGCTTTGAAAATTAGAATGCTAATTTTTTTAATTACTTCTATATTGCATTTTGCTTGATATGATAATGGGGAAAGTAGAAAGAGGAGTTGAATAAGAACTACTTCTAGACTTACCGTGCATACCAGATAAATCATTATCAATACCAACAAACTCACCAATAAGGGTCATTTGTGAAAAAAAAAAAAGAGAGAGAAAGAGAAACAAAGAAAAAGCAACCGCTAACTGTGAGTCTTTACTCACCAGTGATTAGCTCTCACATGGCTGTAGTTACAGAACCGTGTGTTGCCTGGAGTTCCCAAATTCACTGGCCTTTATTCTTCATTTAACACGTAAGTACAAGTTAGCTAAGTTTCCATCCCAATTGTTATAAAAACAGTCAGCACTTCCCCACACATCTACACAAATACTTGGGATCTGCGTTTCTTCCAACCACCTCTTGGTCTGATTTTACATTTCCTCGGCACTCTCAGTCTTCTGACATCTTTGTACACTCTCGGTTGATATAAATACATCTCTCTTCTTTGGTTCTTCAAGTTACTCATGATCACAAAGCCCTTGAATGTAGCACAGTTTTTCTAAAACCAGTTTGGGGGACTTCCCTCTGGTCCAGTGGCTAAGACTCTGTGCTCCCAACACAGGAGCCTGGGTTCGATTCCTGGTCAGGAAACTAGGCCCCACGTGCTGCAACTAAAGACCCCTTATGCCATCACTAAGGCCTGCCTGATAGGCAGACACTTTACCGTCTGAGCCACCAGGGAAGTTTCCTAACTAAGACCAGGGGCAGCCAAATAAGTAAATAAAATGTTAAAAAAAAAAAAAAAAAAAAAGGCAGTTTGGGTTGTACAGTATAGAAAACTAACCAGCTGACCCTTAGAGTATTATTAACAGTCCGAGTTATTCCCACTCTTGAAATTTCCCCCAGGGTGTCATTTGTCAGTGGCCATCCGCGTCCTCACTGCTTGTGGCCCGTGCTTAGGTTCACAGTTTCTCCACATTTTATTATGCATGAAATTTACTTCTCCACTTCTCTTGTTTGCAGAAAGCTCTGACTTTTTATACCAAAAGCAACCTGAAATGTGATTTTTCTGAGTAGTCATCTACCCTGGGGAAAAATTACATGCCTCTCTCTGAAGGCACATTGTATGTTTGTTTCTTCCTGGCCTAAGAAATTGCAGGATATTTTTTCCTTCTCCACTCTCTATAAGAAAAAAAAAAATAATAAAGTCCTCTATAGTCTACTTTTTAACTTATTTTGGTTCCTTTTGAAAAAATAGATACCTGGAAAATGTCACTGACATTTAAGAAGGATTTAAAGGTAGTAAATTGAGAATTTAGCATTATTGTAAGTAGTACTGAAGAAAATAAAAGTGAATTGTGATTAGATAACCAGGTATTGAACTAAAGAATGAAAAACGAGAGAAGTAAAGTAGAAAACTTTTTTTTTTTAAAGAGGCAGGATTTGATGGTGAATTTTATATGTGACCTAGATTACGTTGTTCAGAAATGCTTGCTTTTTGTATCCTGATTTCATATAAGGAAATTAGTAGTATCCAGAGCGAAACTAACTTTTAAACTATTGGATGGGCAGGGAGTTTGTCACTTTCTATTCCAAGCTTGGTGAAATTATTAGTAATTCTGAAGAGCATGCTGCCAGATCATTCCTTCTCAAAGCTTCTCTGATATTTTTGAATTCTGTCGTCAAAAACCAACTCCTGTGGAAAACAAGGAGGACTACTGAAATGGGGAAAACAGAGGCCGTTTAGTCTGAGCTGGTCCAAACAGTGGAGGCAGCCCCCATCATTTGTATTGGGCAGAGGCTCACAAGCAGAAGGGGCTGGGGAAGCTTAGAGTAATAACCAATCTGGGAAGGTGTTACTGTTTCTCTGATTGAGGATGATGACATGGGAAGCTGGAAGTAGACAATCCTGGTTTTAGGACAGCTTTTGTGACCGGCTGGAGAGAGTATTTGACCCTCTCTGGTCGGGCCTGAATTTGCAGTGAGGCCAGAAATCAGCGAAGCTGGCAGTCACTGACCCAAGTCCTGACCCCTCTGAGCCGCTGGCTAAAGTGATTGTGGGCTGGCGTTCTTTTGTCATATATGGGCTTCACTCCCCAGCCATTACCAGCCAGAATCTGCTGATGAGACAAAGCCGAGTTCATCGCTTGTCTGACTCGGGGAGAATGCCACCTCACAGAGCTTTGACAGTGCTTTGTTGTGGGGGAGTTAAAGAGTCTGCTGAGAATTTGTTACAAAGTGCAGCGAGGCGTGGTGTTGGCTCTCCGTTTGAGGGTGACAGTGGGCAGTTTAGTTCTCTCTTTTCAAATGGACCATCTCCTCTTTGCGTCCGGTAGGTGCTCTTGTCCTATGTTGGAGGTTGCATAATAGATGGGATAGTCCTGTTCATTTCATCGTCCTGTTTCCACAAAGCATTTCTTCAGAGTTGTACCCTATGTTCCATTGTGAAAGACAGGGAAGGCGAAGTCACTTGGTCGTGTCCAACTCTTTGCGACCCCACGGACTGTAGCCCGCCAGGCTCCTCCATCCATGGAATTCTCCAGGCAAGAATACTGGAGTGGGTTGCCATTCCCTTCTCCTGGGGATCTTCCCTACCCAGGGATGGATCTCAGGTCTCCCTCATTGCAGGCAGACTCTTTACCCTCTGAGCCACCAGGGAATCACTGTAGAGAGATATTCCCTGCAAATGCTGTTTAATCCATCAGAGGTCTCCAGTATGGGTCTGAGAACCCTTGGGTCATTGGGCACGTCATCTTATTTGGTCCTGCTGATGATACAAAGGACACTTTCTGTGAAAAAAATCCATTAGCGAAGTTTGTGTGTTTGAAGCATGGTGAAATAAACTATACTTCTGCTGGTCCCAGGACACTCAGAGCTGATGGGGTGGTGGGAAGCACTGTTTGCTCTGGTGAGTAGCTGCAAGATAGGTCTCATCCTCAGTAGCGGAGGAGTGGGAGGCTCCGGAGTGTCTAGAAAGTAGGTTTTTTTGTGTTCAGTTTTATCTGCATGACAGACATGCTTTTTTTTTTTCTTTTTTTTTTTTTGGCCTGTATGTGTCTTTCAAGTAACTTGAAGCTATATTATCCTCAAAACCATAATGTGGCATCTACTACTGGCTGAAAGGAGGTTGCCTGCAGAGGTAGCAATTACTCAAGGCATGGGAATTTTCCTAATGGTAAACTGAGATCAGAGAGTTCAAAGCCAAGAGAGTCCCAAGCAACCAGAGTATTATCTTAGTGAATAATGCTTTTAATCCCACACATATATCCCAGGATACATATTTCCTGGGGCTGTGACATTTTATCCTATTCACTGCAGTCATCTTCCCATTCCCTTGAAAAGGCCCCAGGCTCCTTATGTTAATTATTCCATCCAGTTTCCAGAGCTCTGCATGTGAAAATGTGGCATACTGAGTCAAAAAAATGGTCCAAGAGACATTCCTCTCTTGCATTTATTTGACTGAGAGGTATACCACTCAAAAAAAGTAGTAAAAATTAAACCTACTCCAAGCTTACTTGGTTCTTCATAAATCTAAAGTAATTAGTTTCTCTTGCTTAAAAAAAAAAATCAGTCAAATCAGGTAATGAGCTTTTGATAGGGACACCCAATTACTATTGCACAGCTGAATGAATATGGGACGATTGATCAGCTCCTTATTTCACTTCCATCTGTTTCTTAAAGAGACTTAGAAACATTGGCGTTGTTACTTTTGTGGAGTAGATACACATATGGTGGGAGGCCTAAGTAGTTGAATTGGTCATGGAAAAAAATGGGAAACTGTGGGTTGATGTGCTGTAAGGTAAGAATTAAGAGAGTACAGGTATTTCTTACTGTGTGGGGGAATGTGGCTCTGTTTTTAAGTTGTGTTTGACTCTGCAACCCCATGGACTGCAGCACGCCAGGCCTCCCTGTCCATCACCAACTCTCGGAGTTTACCCAAACTCATGTCCATTGAGTTGGTGATGCCATCCAACCATCTCATCCTCTGTCGTCTCCTTCTCCTCCCACCTTCAATCTTTCCCAGCATCAGGGTCTTTTCAAATGAGTCCGTTCTTCACATCAGGTGGCTGGAGTATTGGAGCTTCAGCTTCAGCATCAGTTCTTCCAATGAATATTTAAGGGTGATTTCCTCTAGAATGGACTGGTTGGATCTCACTGGAGTCCAAGAGACTCTCAAGAGTCTTCAACACCACAGTTCAAAAGCATCAGTACTTTGGTGCTCAATCTTCCTTATGGCCCAACTCTCACGTGACTACTGGGAAAACCATAGCTTTGACTATATGGACCTTTGTTAACAAAAGCGGGAGTGTGAGACCATAAAATTGACTGTGCAAGCTGAAACTACACAAAATAATCTTGATAATCATTGTGTGAAATTATGATTGCTCTATGACCTTTTCATTCTTGTCAGAATGTCAAAAACTCTCTTACTCTAAAGTATAAATGTGTAAGTAAATTAAAAACGTGAAACTAATATTTATTTAGCATACTGTAAGTTAAATCATAACATTATATAAAAAGTATTAAAATTAGAAATATGGAGAATTATTTTGTTTTTTTAAATAACATTAATTTTAGTTTGAATAGTACTTGTCTGCATCTTCTTATCATATATTTTACGGAGTGAACATATTTTCTTTGCCCTGGTAAATTGTTGTATTCCTTCCTAAGAGTGGATCAGAGTCTAATATTTTATCCATTGCACTTGCCATACCAAAATATATATTTAAAAGCTTCTTTAATGAAAGTTGGAGTAACCGGTAAGAAGCCTGACGTGGCTCCACTCGCCTGCACAAAGGAAGGCCAATCTTCTGACCCCAGGGTGTGAAGAAAGTGCAGGGTTGATTGCAGGCACCAAAGAAGGAGTGCGGGCAGCTGGTGCTCAGAAAACTCAGACTCCCAGCTGAGTCACAGGGAAGCATTTTAAAAGGCAAGTCGAGGGAAGGGCCTCACAGCCTCTGTGGCCAGGTCATGCCCAGTCCTCTCCTTGGCTGGTGAAGGACAGTCCTCTCCGTGGCTGATAATGCTAACCTCGCAGGGGTTAGCATTATCAGTCCTCAGACTTCAGTAGGTTCGAGAGTCTTGTGCCATGGGCATCACGTCGTTTACTTCCTCTGTTTGGTGGGGGTTTCAGCATCTGTAAAACAGCTCTGGACATGTGCACCGGCTATCGTTATCTAGATACCTCACAGAGGAACTGGAGATTCTGTGACTGACCTATGGCCGCTTTACTGTTTAAAGTGTGACCCGTTCTCCTGGGCCAGACACTATTTTCTCTCTTCGTGTTCACAGCCTTTCCGTCATTAATTCTTGAGCCGGGTTTCCATGACTCAGGGGAGGCCTGGGAAGCTCTGGCTTTTCTCCCAATAAGAAGCAGTCAGAAGACGTGGTGGTGGGTTGCAAGGTCTGTCCCAGGAAAGCCCTAGAGGGTCCTCTGTGGTTATATGAGATCAGTGGAAAAGCATTTAAAAGTATATGTAGGCAGAAAAAATACAATATATAGCTTTGCATTCTTATAAAAATATCTATAGAGAATTTTAGAAAATGACGTGGTGTTAGGGAGGGGCAGTGGCATCTAGAGGGGGTTTAATTATAAATCAAATAATGGACAGAATCATTTCCATGATTGGTATAACATGTAAAGCTTAAACAGTGGGGTGTATGGACATACTAGGCATTAAGGCAGGGAACTCAATGGCTTTGTGTAACCAAGTGATTGTAGGCTCTGGAGGAGCCCCAGGGTATAATATGCATGGACTGACTTTTCTATGAATGGAGAGGATTTAAGAATTCTGGAAGGAGGGTCTTCTGTCTAGTTTCTCCTGGGGAGTGTCAGGGATGATGGAGAGCCATGGTCTCAAGTTTCTTTGCGGGGGGAGGGGAGGGGAGGGGGCGCTCCGCAGAGAGAGAGGCAGTGGAACTTTGCCGAGGGGTCCCAAGGAGAGGTGAGCCTGCTGTCCGCTAACCCAGCCCCTCAGCCAGCGAGAGACATTCAGGCAGGACAGGGGTTCCGTCTAAGCAGTTCCGCTTTATTGATACAAACTCTTGGTTTATATAGGCAAGCAAGGGGGTTTTGCAAGGGTTGCACCAATCACGTTAAAGGTCAAATTGTAATATGCCATAGTTGCACCAATCACGTTAAAGGTCAAGTCATCATGCGCTTCATTGTAACAAGAGTCTATGGTGATCATGTGCTGTCCACGTGCATGGAAATCAAGAGAGCCAATCAAAAGTTTTAGCAAACAACTTAGGCCCCGCCCTCATCTCTTCCGCCAGGCGCAATCTTAGCTCTAAACCGCAAAGCTAGGCCTTCTTTTTCAAGGTTTCCCATTTAGGGCCCCACATTTCTTGACCCCACTCTGGCGACCAGGTCGAACCCTTATGGGAAGAAAAAAAAGAGAGCTGTAAATAAGAGGATGATTTTTTTTTTTTTTTTTCCCTCATAAGGAACTAACACAGGATCGGTGGTTCAGCACACAGTGACAGCGTGTGGTCCGAGCCTGGGTTAGCAGTGTTCTTAGCATCCTTGTGCAAAATAAACCCTGGCTCTGGCACAAGGAGAAGTGAAGGCCGCCTGTTTGGATGCTTGGGTATGAACAGCTTTTGGAAGCCGAGACAGTACCAGAGGGAGGGACGTTGTTCTCTAAAGAGCACTGGCAGGAGATGACTGCTGAAGGGAGTCCTCCAGAGTCCTCTGAGGCAGTGAGCCGCACAAGGGTGCTGGGGCGGAGTAATGGGAAACGACCAGTGAAGAATTTACACTGGACTCCGGAGGCACTCTCAGAAATAATTTGGAAGTCTTTGAGATGGAGCATCGTAAGTCCTGCAGTTTTGTAGATGGGAGTCTATGGACCAGAGACCCTGAATTTTAATGCTAATATGATTTTGTTTTTACCAACATTTTGCTGAGGTTAGGGAGCATTCAGGGTACATTTCCACTTATTATGATAAATTAAATTATTCTCTGTGTGTGTCTGTCTCTTCCACTAAACTGTAATCTGACTGATAGTCAATAAGGTGACATACTGATGTTTCTGTCTTGTAATAATGCAACACCTGGCACATATTAGAAATATAAGAAATGAGTGTTAGCTCAGTGAATGAGTAAATGAAAGGGACAATAGGTAGTTGCTATTCAAATTACCTTATTTAAGGTGGGCAAAATGTGCTATCATTATGTACTGTGTTTGAAAATAGACTGAGTTAAAGCTTAGTAATGAAAAGCCACATTATAAACAATACAGAAACCATTTTCAGATAACATTTAATAGCTTTACAAGTGTGTTTTAATGAACTTTAAGATATAGCTTCCCCTATAATTGCTAACAACTGTGTTGTAGGTTTAAGATCATGCCTGCTTATCAGAAGTCTTATTGACTTATACTTGTTCTGTTTATTGATTACTTAATTAGTGTTCCAAGATAGCTAATCAGGGGGAGATGTAGGTATTTAGGTGTCTTTCATTAAACCATGCTAAGAAATTTAAAACAGAAATGTGTGACCTGAAGCTAAAGCTTAGTAACTGCAGAAATTTCATGGTTTTAACATAGTAATCATGAGTAATATCATTACAATTGAATATTTTCATTTTCTTCTTCAGAATAATAATATTTTCTTTTTGGTCCTTTGGTTAGAGAAAGATATCAAATGTCCACATCTGTGATCATATGGATAGTTCACTTTCCATCTGAAACACAGATTAGCAAAAGTATATGCATATTTCTATGGCCTGTATTTGAAACACATTAGACATTTATTGATAAAACATAAAATTCACCATGTCTTTTCCATGTTTTAAAGTGGTATTTTAAAGTCTGTATCAGTTTTGTATTTCTGGTCACCTGTTAATGTGATATTATTGAAATATTCTACCTGGCAGTCCTTTAACTTCAGTTGCTTCTTTTGAAAATACTTTTTGTAAACAGTTCAAAACCACTAGAATTTTTAAATCATATTCTTGGTTTTATGTGAAATGATGTCCCACAAATAGTTATGGTCTTTTAAAAAGGAGTGATTTCTAATTTTTTACTGTTTTCACAGTCACACAAATTTCTAAAGAAAAGTTATAGAATTATTTTGCTTCTTCAACATACTTGTACATTCTGAAAGAAGGATGGCTGTTTTATGTTTTGTAATATTATAGTTTATAACATTGGGTCAGAATAAATGGGGTTGCGCAGCAATGGAAGCAGAATGTTAATGCTGTGTATGTGCTTTTAGATAAGCACATTGATTCCAGAGAATTCTAGATGCCGACTTGACTTATGGTAAACCCAAATAAGTTCTGATCTTGTGTACTAATGATAAAAGCTTTTGTTGTCAAGTTACATTATTTTCTTATTAAAAGTATTTTTCATATGACGTTTGGGAAACAAAAGTTACAGAGCTGATTTGCGAAAACTACTTGAACCTAACGGAGGGAGGAATTGAGGTGATAAAACTAGAAGATAGCTGGAGCTTTTCTGTTTTAAGCTTAAAGTTTATGAGATACATGAACTATTGAGTAAAAAAAAATATGCCCCTCATTTACTCATCCTTTCATCCAAGCATATAACCAGTATTTATTCAGCATATAGTATTTGCTCATGTGAAAACTGAATCAAGAGAGCTTTCTGTTACAGGGTAAATTGTTTTCATTTAAAAATTCTTACCGTGGAGTACTAAAAGACGTGCATGTCCCTCTGGCTGTCACTGATTCCTTCCCTTAATAATTCATCAAGCCATTCAGCTGATATTTATTCAGCAACAGATGCTCATTTACATAAAATAGAAAACAATGTGCTTGGGAATTGAGGGAGATGAAAAGCACATAGTTGCTTAGAAAGTGTGAGTAAGCTTTAATTTAGTGGGATATATATGAGGCGATTGGAAAAAATCTACATAGGTTTTGTTGGGTGACATGTGAAGAAAGGGAACAGAAATTGCGTGACAAGGAAACAAATAAACAGAATGTGTTTTCCAAATTCCTTGAGTTGTAGTTGTTGTTTTCTGTTATTTATAGATGCTTTAGAAAGAGTATAGATTGGATTCATAATGTGTCATTTGTCATATTTTGCTTACTGAAAAGCTTATATTTCACCTTCTAATCCCATTCTTACTGTTCCTCCATTAATGGTAAGGAAACCACGCTGGCTGGTGACTCAGTATAACAGTGACCATTTATCCCAGTAGGTGACATAGCCTCCTTTACTGAAGAGTCAACACCAGTGGGATGATTTGGACTGAGAAGCTGAAGGTAAAGTAATATATTACTGTGAAATAAATGAAGGCATTCTACAATCCTTAGGGGAAGAAAACAAGAGAAGAGCAGGTAGCTCCAGGACCTTAAGGCAAAGAGATTTCAAAAAATTAGTAACCCTTTTCAATGGCAAAAATTATTCCAGAAGTTTTCAGAATAAATCTTAGATGTCTATGACTATGCCCAAGGAGGATTTCTTAAGCAAATATTTTGGCTGCTATGAGGTTTTAGGACATTTTGTAAATGATACGTAAAAAGAAAAATATGGTCAAACCTAGATTTTGGGTGGGTCTGCTAGGTCGGTTGATGCTGGAATCCTGTCTACCAGGCTAAGTGTTTTCAGATTATCATCTCCCAACAATCTCTGGTTAAGCTTTAGTGTCGTAGGGATTCAGTGAAGCACCTCTTTCACTCCTCCTAAGGGCCAGTTTATCCTTCCCCAGCTGCCTGGAGTACCAGGGGTCCCTCCCTTCAACTTTAGGAAATTGCCTGGCCAAGGTTAAATCTCCTCGTAGGGGACAGTCCATGGCCCTTGGCTAGCTAAGGCAAGACTGGCCCCCTCGCTTTAGTTCAGCTGAAGGAACTACCCCTGTTTGATAGGGGAGGGCATTGGACATGGACAGTCAGCACAAAGACTTTGAGGATTAAGGACCTTGGACAGAAATGAAGGACAAAGCCTTCCCTTAACTCTAGGAGACTTGTTCGACAAAAGCAGAATACTTATCCTCAGGGGAGGAAGTTCAGTGACCACAGTTCTGTATTCTGGTGCTAAGATCAAGAGCAAGAAGACTGGGGAGAGATGCCGTAAGTTACCCTGGGGGAACACTTTCCATTCTTAGTGTGTACATCATGGGGCATGGAATTAACAATTCGAAAGCCTTTGAGATCCTTCCATCTTGGGTGGATGTGGGAAGAGTGGTATCTTCTATTACAGTGTCTACATGAGCAAAGCCAACTTTTACCTACGTCCTTCGGAAGCAGCAAGGCAAGCTTCAGGCAAACAGTAAATGGGGACGCGTGCTGGCAGCTGCCATGATGGTTTGCATTCATTATAGAGGAAAGGGTCTTTCTCTGAATTCGGAATAACACAGAACCTGCTTTTCGAGAATTCTTCTGTGCATTTGTTTGAAGAGTAGGCTTGCCTTTCTTCCTTTCCTTTTGGTTCAGCCTCTTACAGGTATATTTCACCCTGGCCTATAATGTGATTTATCAATTTCTAAATACCCCTGGACAGTGGTCTTTGCTTTAAAACCTAGGAAAATAGATACAGTGGTTCTTTGATCAGAAAAATAAAAATAAATTAGAAAGTCTATCTTTCCTTCTAAATCCTAGTTTATATATTTTCACTCTTCAGAGCCAAAATTTTAAAAATACATAGCCATATATTTTTAAAGTAATTTGTATTAAGGTGATATTAATTAAAAATGATATGACATTGAAGTGAAGTGAAGTTGCTCAGTCGTGTCTGACTCTTTGCGACCCCATGGGCTGTAGACTACCAGGCCCTTCTGTCCATGGGATTTTCCAGGCAATAGTCCTGGAGTGGATTGCCATTTCCTTCTCCAGGGGATCTTCCCACACATTACCTCTTTCTCCTTCTGAAAATTGTTCAAGGCCAGGAGGAGAAGAGAAAACAAACTTCTAATTATATTTTTGGAGACAGTAAATTAGAAAGGTTGCCCGACCCGTGGAGAGGAGAAGAGAATTAGGAAGAGAGAGGAGTGGGAATCCTCCCAGTTTGCCTCTCAGAAAGCCAGTCAGATTCACTTTTCTAAGGGCACATTCTGAGATAGAAGACCAGGTCCTTTATTTGAAGAACTTAGAGTGGGGTTCTTGTCCGAATCAGGACGTTCCTGGAATGTAGATGGTTTCCCACAGAGGGTGAAGATAAATGAAGACTGCCAGGACAAGTCTGCCTCCATAGCAGGGGAATTAAGGAAGTCCTGGAGTTGCCAGTTTTGATTAGCTATCAATAAATAAAGGTTTCTTGAGCCTCAGCCCCCCCCCAAAAGAAAACAAACACAGAAGTCAGAAAACGAAAAGTACGTACTAAAAATCTGTAGCCACATAGTAGAGAAAAATTCTGTTGGAAATTTAAAAATCTTATCCATCTATGACCAAGTACCAAACAGAAACAAGAGCTCATAGGATATATGGAAAGACAAGGAACTTCTTATTACAGGGGAAGTCTTTGAAAAATCTAAAAGTCTCCATCCCAGGTTTTCACATGCCTTTGAGTTGATGGATCCTGGCGCTTTCTAGGCCTTGTCCTAGAGTGGTCAGCAGAAGGCTTCAGATACTGTCCAGATGATCCTGAAATGTTTTGCTGACTGCAGATGCCCGGCCGTGCCACCAGAATGAGGAGGAGCGCAGTGTACTTCTCAGAGAGTTTGTGCGTGCCTGGCAGTGAAGCTGCAACAACCTCTACCCAAAAGCAACAGCAAGAGGCTGAAGGGTATATTACTTCATGGATTTTAATAATCCAGCCCAATTTTAGAGATGTTAAATGGGGAGAAATGCACACATTAAACCAGGATATATTAAAATGAACGGTCAGAACCAAGATCAATATTTGTGATATAAATAAATATGGGTTAATTATACCTATTAAAATGAAAATAATATCATATTCAATCACAAATCAAAGCTCAATTTTGTCCTTTAAACAACAGATACTTCCATAATACATTGATTCTTAAAGATTGATTAAGGGAATTCTAGAAAAATATCTAATTCTGCTTCACTGACCATGCTAAAGCTTTTGACTGTATGGATCTAAACAAATCGTAGAAAGTTCTTCAAGAGATGGGAATACTAGATCACTTTACCTGCTTCTTGAGAAACCTGTATGCACCTCAAGAAGCAACATTTAGAACCAGACATGAAACTACAGACGGGTTCAAAATTGGGAAAGGAATACGTCAAGGCTGTATATTGTCACCCTGCTTATTTAATTTGTATGCAGAGTACATCATGGGAAATGCCAGGCTGGATGAATCACAAGCTGGAATCGAGACGACAGGGAGAAATATCAATAACCTCAGATATTCAACTGAAAAACCACTCTGATGTCAGAAAGCCAAGAGGAGCTAAAGAACCTCTTAATGAGGGTGAAAGAGGAGAGTGAAAAAGTTGGCTTAAAACTCCACATCCGAAAAAGGAAGATCATGGCATACAGTCCCATCACTTCAGAGCAAATAGATGGGGAAACAATGGAAACAGTGACAGACTTTCTTTTCTTGGGCTCCAAAATCACAGCGGACTGTGACTGCAGCTGTGAAGTTAAAAGGTGCTTATATCTCAGCTGATAAACTACTATATCTCCTGCAATGCAGGAGGCCCTGGTTGGACTCCCGGGTTGGGAAGATCCCCTGGAGAAGGGATAGGCTACCCACTCCAGTATTCTTGGGCTTCCCTGTGGCTCGGCTGGCAAAGAATCCTCCTTGCAATGTGGGAGTCCTGGGTTTGATTCCTGGGTTGGCAAGATCCTCTGGAGAAAGGAAAGGCTACCACCCACTCCAGTATTCTGGCCTGCAGAATTCCATGGACTAGACAGTCTGCGGAGTGGCAAAGAGTCAGACACAACGGAGTGACTTTCACTTTCTGCTCCTTGGAAGAAAAGCTATGGCAAACCTAGACAGTGTATTAAAAAGCAGAGACATCACTTGGCAATTAAGGTCCATATAATCAAAGCTACGTGGTTTTTTTTTTTTTTTTTGGTAGTCATGTACAGATGTGAGAGTTGGGCCATAAGGAAGGCTGAGACCCGAGGAACTGATGGTTTTGAGCTGTGGTGCTGGAGAAGACTCTTCAGAGTCCCTTGGCTAGCAAGGAGATCAAACCAGTCAATCCTAAAGGAAATCAGTTCTGAATATTCATTGAAAGGACTGATGCTGAAGCTGCAATTTTTGGCCAGTTGATGTGAAGAGCTAACTTATTGGAAAAGACCCTGATGCTTGGAAAGATTGAGGGCAGGAGGAGAAGGGGCGACAGAGGATGAGAATGTTGGATGGCGTTACCAACTCAGTGGGAAAACTTAAGTTTGAACAAACTCTGAGAGACAGTGAAGGACAGGAAAGCCTGTGTGCTGTAGTCCATGGATTGCAAAGAGTCAGACACAACTCAGTGACTAAACAGTGATGGATAATATAAGCTTGACAATAAAAATGTGGGCAAAGACAAGCAAAACAAATGCTAATGAACAGCTATCGAAGATTGTGACTGTTGAATTGCAAGATGTTGATTAAGGACAATAGCTGCTAATTGAAACGCATACATAATACAATGAAAATAGAGCAATTACAATAATTTTGTATACAAACACTATAGCTTGAATCCATACAAGCAATCTATAAAAGGAAAGACCTCCAGAAAAAGCAGAAACCGTGAGATAGAACCAAATAGAACAGAATCACATTATTAGCGGAACTGACTTATTTGAAAGACCCTGATGCTGGGAAAGATTGAAAACAGGAGGAGAAGGGGGCGACAGAGGATGAGATGGTTAGATGGCATCACCAACTCAATGGACACGAGTTTGGGTAGACTCCAGGAGTTGGTGATGGACAAGGAGGCCTGGCATGCTGCAGTCCGTGGGGCTGCAAAGAGTCAGACATGACTGAGTGACTGAACTGAACTGAATTCGCCTGTCCCAGTGAGTGATAAACTAAAGCATGGAAGATTTAAATAATGTAGTTAATAAGTACATTATATTAAGATTTCTATACTACTATAAAAAGATCAAATACACCTTCATTGTAGGAACTAATAACGTCTTAGGCTGTAAAGACAGTTTCAATCAATCAGTCAAAGTAGAACTAGTTCAGAAAGCCTTCTCTAATGAAACACATCAAAACAAGAAATTAATCACAACATTAAAAAGTTAGTCTGACTAAAATAATAAAAAATGATTGATAACAAACTTCTATTTGAAAAAGTGATCTTAAGATTTTGTAGAAACCCTAGAAAATTAATAAGATAGAAATGGTTACTATTAATATCTAAATGTTTGGGGTGAAGGCAAAACTCAAGAGATATATTCACATAGCTAAGATTTATATTAGGATAAAACAGAAAAGAACTTAAACATGCTAAGCATCTAGTTTATAAAAACAATGGACTTAAGAAAAGTCAGCAACATTAATATAAACAGTTCTCATTCCAATCCCACAGAAAGGCAACACCAAAGAATGCCCAGACTACCGCACAATTGCAGCCATCTCACACGCTAGTAAAGTCATGCTCAGAATTCTCCAAGCCAGGCTTCAATAGTATGTGAGCCATGAACTTCCAGATGTTCAAGCTGGATTCAGAAAAGGCAGAGAAACCAGAGATCAAATTGCCAACATCCATTGGATCATCGAAAAAGCAAGAGCGTTTTAGAAAAAAAATCTAGTTCTGCTTTATTGACTATTCCAAAGCCTTTGACTGTGTGGACCACAGCAAACTATGGAAAATTCTGAGAGAGATGGGAATACCAGACCCCCCTGACCTGCCTCTTGAGAAATCTGTATGCAGGTCAGGAAGCAACAGTTAGAACTGGACATGGAACAACAGACTGGTTCCAAATAGGAAAAGGAGTACGTCAAGGCTGTATATTGTCACTCTGCTTGTTTAACTTCTATGCAGAGTACATCATGAGAAACGCTGGACTGGAAGAAGCACAAGCTAGAATCAAGATTGCCGGGAGAAATATCAATAACCTCAGATATGCAGATAACACCACCCTCATGGCAGAAAGTGAGGAGGAACTAAAAATCCTCTTGATGAAAGTGAAAGAGGAGAGTAAAAAAGTTGGCTTAAAGCTCAACATTCAGAAAACTAAGATCATCTGGTCCCATCACTTCATGGGAAATAGATGGGGAAACAGTGGAAACAGTGTCAGACTTTATTTTAGGGGCTTCAAAATCACTGCAGATGGTGACTGTAGCCATGAAATTAAAAGACGCTTACTCCTTGGAAGAAAAGGTGTGACCAACCTAGACAGCATATTCAAAAGCAGAGACATTACTTTGCCTACAAAGGCCACTATAGTCAAAGCTATGGTTTTTCAAGTCATCATGTATGGACGTGAGAGCTGCACTGTAAAGAAAGCTGAGCGCTGAAGAACTGATGCTTTTGAATTGTGGTGCTGGAGAAGACTCTTGAGAGTCCCTTGGACTGTAAGGAGATCCAACCAGTCCATCCTAAAGGAAGTCAGCCCTGAATATTCATTGGAAGGACTGATGCTGAAGGTGAAACTCCAGTCATTTGGCCACCTGATGTGAAGAACTGACTGATTTGAAAAAACCCTGATCCTGGGAAAGATTGAGGGCAGGAGGAGAAGGGGACGACAGAGGATGAGATGGCTGGATGGCATATCCAACTCAATGGACATGAGTTTGAGTAAACTCCGGGAGTTGGCAATGAACAGGGAGACCTGGTATGCTGCAGTCCATAGGAACCCAGAGTCAGACACAACTGAGAGACTGAACTGAACTGAAGTGTTGGCATTATTTCTAAACGATAAAATCAGAAGAAATAGCTAAAAAGAAAAAATCATCAGAACGTAAAGATTAATGAGGGGAAACTAGCCTTACCAGATATTGAGATTTTTATAAAACTGCAATTATCTGAGAAGTGTGATACTGTATATAAACATAGAGGGACTACTGGAACAATAAAGCTAAAATGAAATAAAAACAAAAATAGAGAGCATACAGGCAGGAATTTATGATAAGATCAAAGTGACAAAAAAAAAAAAAGATCAAAGTGACATTCGAATTGTTTGGATTATACAATAAATGAGATTGGGTCATCTTGTATCTACCCAGAAAGAAGAAAATTCTATACCATGTGTACTACCTTAAACCCACAACATTCCAAATTAAGCAGAGAATACATATATAAGTAAAAATACAAGTAAAATATTGGAAGAAAAATCATTGCATGTACTTATGTATGTGTGTGTAACATATAAATGTGTGTAGACATACATATATTACAAGATTTTTAAAAATATGATACAAAACGCCTCAAACCCAGTTAGAAAAATACATGAGCACTTCAGAAATATTCCGTGGACACATTACCATAAGCAAAACACGATAAAACACAATGATGAAAGGGACAGGCTGTGATACGTGTTTTTCCAAGATACATAAAGAGTGAGTATGAGTTCCTAAGAGAAAGATGCCTTCTGCATTGGCAAGCAGGTTCTTTATCACCAGTGCCACCTGGGAAGCCAAGAAAAAAAATGAACAATTCCTTACAAAAATAGGCTAAAGATATGAGGTAACAATTCACAAAAATAAATAGCTCTTAAACGTATCAAATTCCTTCAAAATCCCTCTCTGGTGTGTGGCTTCCAAGAGGCAGATGCTATCATCCAACTTGGAAAGCGAGTTGGCAGTTGTTACTGAAATTATTGCACATATCTGAGAATTTCCCTATAGGTATATTCCCGTATGTATAAGGGGATATGGGCTAAAATGTATTCAGTTAATATTTTCTGTGATAATAAAACATTGAAAACAACATGAATGCCCTTCAATAAAAAAAGAAATCACATACTATACAACAACCCATCTAAAGTGTTTCCAATGTATTTCCATATTACATGTAATATGAGAATAGTGTTTCAACTCTTTATGGTCTACACTATAGAATAATGTGCACCTTAAAAAAGGCCTGAGGAAAACTTAGGTACTGATGTGTGATACTCACTGTCATATTAGATGACATGCCAACAGTATGCTCACTAATTTTATATCATCTGTATACAACTATTTGTATCAAAGACATGCAAAGAATATTCAAACATGTTTGTTGAATGTGAAAACTATGTACCTAACTTTATAAAGAGGAGGCTGGTAAAATTTGCATCTAGGAGGAAGAGAACTTTCAGGTCTGAGAGAGAATTGCATGTTAGGAGACTTTCAATTGAGTGCCTTTTTGGTACCTCTTGAATTTTGAACCATGTCATTTTGATATTTGAACTTATCTTAGGTTGAATAAAGAAGATTATTAATTTCCAGGGAATCTACACATTGATCAAAGATGTTGAATTAGCTGACCAATTTCTTAATAATCTAAGTCTAGTTAACTAGGCTTTGCATATTAAAGTACAATGAAGCTTCTTGTAGCCTGTTTATGGAATGTAACCCAAGAGTATAGGATAGTCACTAGCTGCATATAGAGAATTATGAATATCTGAGTGAGAGATTGCCTACATTCTGCTACCCCACTGCCTAGCATTTTTTTTTTTCTGAATCAGGTACACACATATTAAAATCGTATATAATATCTCCTTGAAGTTTTAAATTTAATGTAAATTATAGGTTGCTTTGATAATAGTTCATTAAAAATTGAAATAAGATTTAGCTTTTAGCATAACTGATCAGTTTAGTAAAACTCCTTGACTAAAAAGCAAAGAATCTAACGCTTTGTGAAAATATTATTTTCAGTTTGGGGATGGCACATGCGTGTGAGTACTGATGTACGTAATATCTGTGTCTTCCACTTTGCTAACTTAGAAGTCCAGGCAATCAGACATTTTTAGAAAGTTTTTTAACTCAAGTTTCTATCATAATTTTATCAAAGCCCATCGTTAGTTTGATCTCCCAGAAATTACAGGAACTTCTCTTGTTAATCAGTTGACTCTTCAGCATCTCTGATCTAACTATCTGAATGCCTGGTTTGCAATTTACATTTGCAATTTACAGAAATTCTGCTTAAGAAAGATGTAGAAAACTACTACTGGTATTCTTTTCTGTAATCATATGTCATGTACTCAAAATTAGATGTTTCTCCAAAACTGTGTGTGTATGTCATGTTCAAAATTGAGAAAGATAAATTATTTAATTTCTCTAAGTTTTGTCGTCATTATTAAGATTTGTATTAACATGTTTTGTTCATTGATATAGAAAATTAGATAGAAAGTTAGGAAAGGTGATTTTTGTCCATCACGTGTGTATCCTGTTAAGTGCACGCGTACATGCTAAGTCACTTCAGGTGTGACTGACTCTGCAACCCTGTGGACTACAGCCCGCCAGGCTCCTCTGTCCATAGGTTTCTCCAGGCAAGAGCAGTGGAGTGGGTCACCATGCCCTCCTCCAGGCATTCTGTTAAGTACAGTTAGAGTAAAAGCTAAATCTTAACTGATTTTTTTTTTTTGTCCATTATCCTTTCTACCGCTTCCTTAAACATTGTTAAATTTAACTGTAGTTGTTTCCCTGGTGGATCTGCTCATTTTTTATTTCAGCATGTACAAATGTTTCTTCTCATTCTGTACCCATAAATCCGATGATTTAGACTCAGCAGCTCCCAATAATTTGAAATTTAAGACACTACCTTTTTTTACTTTCAATATCTTGGCCACCTCATGCGAAGAATCAACTCATTGGAAAAGACCCTGATGCTGGGAAAGATTGAAGGCGGGAGGAGAAGGGGACAACAGAGGATGAGATGGTTGGATGGCATCACCGACTCAATGGACATGAGTTTGAGCAAGCTCTGGGAGCCGGTGATGGACAGGGAGGCCTGGCGAGCTGTGGTCCATGGGGTCGCAAAGAGTCAGACACTACGGAGCAACTGAACTGAACCCTTCTTAACATTTAGAACCTTTATTGGTCTCTATTCTGACCACGTTAAAAATAAGCCCAGATATGAGGCTTCCTATTTCAGCAGAGAAAATAACATATTAAACCCTTTTTTAAACACAACTTAATTTGAGATTACTAGAGAGCTTCATTTATTTGTGTGTGTGTGTGTGTGTGTGTGTATGTGTGTGTATGTGTGTGACCATTTGCTAGGCACAGTTTTAGTTATGATCAGATTAATTTTGAATAGCACATGTTAATTACAATTTAATAACACTTCATTTAATTAGGTTAGGTATTCTCAAAAGCACTCCAAAGCTCAACTTTATGATTTGTAGAAGCAAAGATACTCACTTGTTATTCAAGATAATGATCCCATGTTAAATGGAATATAGTGAGAACACAGGGGTGGAGTATGTGTAAATCAGTTCCAAATGTTATTTTGTGATATGTTAGCTACACGCAACCCTTGGCTCATAAATTAGCCCATCTTTCATAACATGAGATACAGTTATAAGATTGAAAACACTGCATTAGATGCTTTGGGCAAAGCAAAGATGACAAAACAGCCTCTGACCTCAAGGATATTAAATCTAGTGCAGGGTTAAACAAAACGAATTTTATGATTGTATATTAGAATTGCTGAAGTTAAGTGCTTAAAGGCTCTGTAATTCAGCCACTGAACGTGGGGTTTGGGTATCTTGCTGAGCTTGGAGGCTATTTCCTCACCGTGTCAAGAGAGCTGCACTGATTCTGGGTTACGTGTAAGGTCAAGTGGAAAAGGCGGGGAGCAAAGACTGGATGTGTTTCTTTAGCAGTGGGGAGGTATTTTCAGAAGCTCTCAGGCACACTTCCCATCATAGCACATTAGTCAGCGCAGTCCCTGTGTCTAAACCAATAGCCAGCAGAGGGAACGGTTTTTCTCCCGATTGTCTTACTGAAGAGGGGTTTCGACAGAACAGAATCAGGCCTCTGGGACCGAGGAGGAATGGAAAAAGGCCTAGATGTGTAGGTAACCGCTAATATCTGCTGTAGTATTAAAACTTTTGAGGAGCAAAGTGTCAGGATGAAAGCTGTGCTCACTGTCTTGCGCGGTTGGAAAAGCTCAGGCTGAGGTTCCTGGGAGCTGGCTGTGCGTGCTTCGGTGTGTGTCTTCCCTCCTCCTCTTTCTTTCTTTCTCTTCTTTGTTCTGTATTATTTCACGTAACTGTCATTTCAGTGATTAAATATTTATCGTCCTTTTTTCTTCTTAAATATCATTTCCTTCCATCTCCAGCTTAGTTTTACCATTATCTCTTTTGTAGACAACTTAAAAATCATAAAACCTCTCTGTTTTCATCCCCTGTTGACCCCCTCCAATCAGACTGGCTACATCATTTGTGAGGCCAAGTGCAAAATGAAGGCTTTGTTTTCAAAAAATGCATTAAAGCTTTAATATAAAGCTTAATGAAACACCTTAATAAAAAGGGAACAGCAGAGCATTAAACTCAGCACGTGGCTCTGCAGCACCAGCAAGGGCTACGTTCCCATGCGCCTGGGCCCTGTGGACGCCTCCCTGTCCCCACGGCGATCTCTCTGTTCTGTTCTCAGCATGAGGACCTGCACCCTTAGCGTGAGCTGAACGTTACGGCCTCATTGTCTGTCTGCACTTACAGAGCCCTGGTTTGTGCTCTCTCCTCCCTGGGCTCCAGCTGTAGACGCTTTCTTTCACTGCCCTTCTTTCACCAAGTCCCCGGACATTTGGACGTGTGATTCGGTTGGCCAAAGAGTTCTTCAAGCTTCTTCCGTAGCATCTTACTGGAACAAGCTCCTTGACCCAGCCAGTGTTTTCATTGTCATTCCCTTTGGCCCTGTTCCTTTTTCAAATCACATCATTCGTCATATCCTTTGAAAACTTTCACCGGCTTCGTAACTGCAAAAAACTTCTGCGGCCCTGCTTTTTTGTAGCCATGGTGACATTTATAAATAAATTTTTCCTTGTTTGCATACTGTTTTTTTTTTTTTTTTTTTTTTTTTACTGTTTTCCTGGCCATTTGCTCAGGAAGATCAAATATTTTTATTTGTTGATTAGAATTTTACTGTCTGGTGCATTGTCAGGCTCATGAAGAGAAATGTGTCCATAAATACTCAGCAACTGAATGGCAGAATGGGGCTGATGAAGATAGAGAGGCGTGCAGGCCAATTATAGTTTTTGTTACAATAATGTGTATAATATGGACAAATAGTGAGATTCTATGGAACTAGTGCTTTCATTTCACTGTGTATAAAATTCTAATGTATTTTAAATTAAATGGATGAAAGATGATGTATCACTTTTCTCCTGATCTAATTCTTACAGGTTTTATTGGTGCAGAATACAGTGGCTTGCAACATGGGTGGGTTTCGACATGTTTCGCTTAGGAATGGCCGTTAACAGAGTTAAGTGAATTGAAGTGTTTCCTACACTCTGCACTGATGGCTCAACCAAGAGCATTTTCTTAAGGGAATTTGAAATGCGCACGTTTCCCTGTGTGACTCAGTCTCAGACAAGACCTGAAGCAGATGCTGGGACACAGTGTTCGGGTGGGCATCTTGAGGCAGGTCCGTCTCCTTTCTTGGCTCACAGAGCCGGTAGATTGATTCTACTTATAATTAAAGTGAAGAAATGGTTATATTTCTTCTTGATGCTAAGATTGTTTTAAGTCAGCGGGAAATAACTTCTCAATGTTTCTTCATGGCACTTTGTCTTCATAGTGAATTCAGATGGTAAAGTTTTTCTTGGAAATGTTTGACTTTTCCAACGGGTCAGAGGTAGTTTTAATACTTCCGACCCTTGGTCTGAGGGTAGTTTGAATACTCGTAATAGAATCTGAACTGCGTTTATGTTGTGAATAGCTGACCAAATGCATAACCTTCTCTCCTCTGAGGAGAGGGACCAAAATTCCTTCTAGTTTTCTCTGACAGCAAGACATGGGGGGGGGCTTCCTTAAGTTCTTCTTAAGCTTCCTGCAGATACCAAGTGACATGCTCAGAGTGCTTTGCTGGTCGTCTTTTAAACTCCCCATTCCTTTATTCATAGCTAGGAGACAGGTCTTTTAGGAAGCTTCGATATTTTCCAAAGGTAAGTAAAGCTTTTATTAGCAGGTTTTGAGTCATTGGTGCATAGAAAAAGCTTAGAAGAGATGAAGCTATTTGAAGCAAAGAAACACATTTTTTTTTCATCCTTTCATCACTTAAATATATTAGAATGTGTTCCTGTTCAACTTCCAAAGGAAATGTATCTTTTGAATGGCGTTAGTCACAGAAGAATTGTTTTTCAAACGGCACAAATTCTCTAAGGAATTTTGTGAAAGTAGAATTCAAAATGTAACCAGTTTTATTCTCTTTCTTGTTCTCCAAATTATTTGAAATATATATGCAAGATTCTTGCAATATACTTAAAATACAGGAATGGTGTCAGTCATGCATAAGTCTTTAAATATGTTTTCTTTTTTTAAAAAATGTAAGCTAGGTGAATGCTTTATCCGTATTCACATCCCAACAATTATAGTAAAATTTATGAATTTTTACAATAGTAATTACTTTATAGGAAAGCACATATAACTATCAAAGTCAGAATAATGATATGAGATTTAGATTCTCTATATTTGCTTAGGTTTATTGTGCAGGGCATAATACCAAATGATAACGCATGTCATCTTATGTAGACTGATATGAACTATAAATAGGTACATTCTGATATGAACTGATATGAACTGTAAATAGGCACATAGTGGGCATGCTGTTGCTGTTGCCCGTCACTCAGTCGTGTCCGACTCTTTGCGACCCCATGGACTGCAGCGCGCCAGGCCTCCCTGCCCCTCACCATCTCCCAGAGTTTGCCCAAGTTCATGTCCATTGCATCAGTGATGCTGTCCAGCCGTCTCATCCTCCGACTGCCTCTTCTCCTTCTGCCCTTGATATTTTCTAGCATCAGGGACTTTCTGAGCTTGAAATTTTCCTTATCTATTCAAGTTGCCAGTTCCCTATCCACTCCTCTCTCTCTCTCCATGTATGTATGTATAGCGTATATACCTACACATGTATGGCCTATATGTGCATATATATATGTATATATATGTGTGTGTGTGTGTATGTTTATATGTATGAGATGGCTGGATGGCATCACTGACTCGATGGACATGAGTTTGAGTGAATTCCGGGAGTTGGTGATGGACAGGGAGGCCTGGCGTGCTGCGATTCATGGGGTCGCAAAGAGTTGGACACGACTGAGCGGCTGAACTGAACTGAACTGAACTGATGTGTATATGTATACGTATGTATATATACATGTGTATATACACACAGACAAAACAAACACACCTGTTTCCCACTCTCTATCACTGTAATAACGTTGTATTCAATATGTAATTACAGTTGACCTTTGAATAATGCAAGGCTTTGGGGCATCAGCTCTATCTCCTGCAGGAGAAAATTCTCCTATAATTTTATAGTCAGTCCTCTAAATCTGCTGGATTCAGCCCACTATGATTGTGTTGTATTGTAATACATATTTATTGAAAACAATTCGAGTATAAGTAGGCCCATGCATTTCAAACGTTTGTTGTTCAAGGGTCAACTTTACAATACATGTACATGGATATGTATACACACACATATAGTATGTAATACATATCTAATACATATACAATTATATGCATATATAATACATAAACTATATATACATATGCATGTGTGTATATATATATTTACAGAGCCTTCAAAATTAAAAGACGCTTACTCCTTGGAAGAAAAGTTATGACCAACCTAGATAGCATATTCAAAAGCAGAGACATTACTTTGCTGACTAAGGTCTGTCTAGTCAAGGCTTTGGTTTTTCCAGTAGTCGTGTATGGATGTGAGAGTTGGACTGTGAAGAAGGCTGAGCGCCGAAGAACTGATGCTTTTGAACTGTGGTGTTGGAGAAGACTCTTGAGAGTCCCTTGGACTGCAAGGAGATCCAACCAGTCCATTCTGAAGGAGATCAACCCTGGGATTTCTTTGGAAGGAATGATGCTAAAGCTGAAGCTCCAGTACTTTGGCCACCTCATGTGAAGAGCTGACTCACTGGAAAAGACTCTGATGCTGGGAGGGATTGGGGGCAGGAGGAGAAGGGGATGACAGAGGATGAGAGGGCTGGATGGCATCACGGACTTGATGGACGTGAGTCTGAGTGAACTCTGGGAGTTGGTGATGGACAGGGAGGCCTGGAGTGCTGTGATTCATGGGGTCGCAAAGAGTCGGACACAACTGAGCGACTGAACTGAACTGAGCCTTCCTAGGTGGTGCTAGTGGTAAAGAACTCACTTGCCAGTGCAGGAGATGTAAGAGACTTGGTTTTGACCCCTGGGTCAGGAAGATCTCCTGGAGGAGGGCATGGCAACCCACTCCCATATTCTTGCCTGGAAAATCCCATGGGCAGAGAAGCCTGGCAGGCCTACAATCCACAGAGTCACACAGAGTCAGACGTGACTGAGATTTAATCATAAGATTACAGAACTCTCCCCCTTCTCTGCTTATTACCACCGTGCTAACAGGGCTCTAGTATAGTTATGTGGTGATTTTAGCTGAAAGGGCTTCAAGACACAGACCTAGATGTAAAGGAACGGAGGAAAAGATACCATGCTCAAAGGAAAGCCGATGTGCCTCTTTTAATTTCAGACAAAGCAGACATCAGAAGGAGGAAGTTTATCAGGGGAAAAGAGAGCACAGAGGAGTTTAGCAGCTTGCCAGTGACAGAGCCAAGACTCAAAGACAGAAACCCTACCTTCACCAGAGCCTGACTCTTTTGATTCTATAAATCTGGTGTCAAGACTGTCCTTTATGAAGCTCAGCTGGACGCCTCAAATCTAGCTGGCTTCATTTGTCAGTAAGCATTGTGTAGGGTGACCGACTCCTGGCACTGTCCCTCCTGTTTTTCCCATGACCTTTCCCTAATCAGTCTCTGGACCCTTGAACTCCAGTTCCCTGTTGGACCTCAGACCTTCCTCCGCCTTTGCTGTAAGGCTTGTTTTACTCTGCAGATCAATTTAGAGCTGACATGATGCTTGAATAAAGTACACGGCCTCCATCACTCAGTGTGGTTTAAATGAGTGAAAAGGCTATTATTATAGTAAAGTTAGGGACAGTCTGCAAATAGAATTTGGAAGTATCAACTACCCTTCGGTTACGGGACCACGACTGGTACAGAGGAGATAGTTAGAATAAAGAAACCATATTTTTTCCTCCTAAATTGTCATAGAATATTCCACCAAGCAAAGACGGACTGCAGTACTTGACATGATTCTTCAGGGCAAGGGTCATAACTTACTCATCTCTGTTTCTTACAACTTGGGCTTTGCAAATAGAAGTTGTTTTAATGAATGTTAGAGTTGCAGTCCTTCATAATTGTTTAAAATAGTAAAACAGGCCTCAGGTTTTAGGAAAGGCTCATAAATGTATGATAAATATATTGCATGGAAAATTAAATCTGTTTTTTACAAAGGAATGCAGTATGGCATTCAGATAGCACATAAATAAAATAACTCTGTTGTATCATAAATTTGGCCTAAATCTAACAAGCTAGCTATAAAAAGCACTTCCATTTTCTTGTTCCTTTAAATTTAAAATCGTTTGATAGAGGATTTTAGATGACCTAGGTTTCTGAAAAAAACCGTCTTTGGATCTTTGAATCATGCTTCCTTTGATCTCCATATATGTCCCTTAACAAACAGAAAGTCATTCCATTTCTTAGCCTAGGGCTGAGCTCTTGCAAAAAGAAGTCTGTTTTCCTCTTTGCAATTCACTGCAGTGTTCAGTTGGTAGACCAGTACAATAGTGGGTAAAGGCACTTGAAATGTAGTTCTAAATTAAGTACGTGCAAATAAACCAAATTAAGAAAAGCAAGGACTGCCTCCATGACCACTCATGGTGACTTACTAGGAGAGGAAGTTTCTCTTGTATTCTGATTTCCATCATTCATCATCCAGCGGCTGTTTTGTCAGTTAAAGTTTTAAACCTGCCATCTTAAAGCAGATGAGTGCTCTGGCATGAGTCAGTGCTGATTATTCTGGTAGTCACAGGGTTGGAATACTAGAATGTGTTAAAGGAGCTTGGAATGTCACCACAGCAGTTACGTCATCATCCTTTCAGATGTTTTTCGGGCTCCTGTGTTACATAATCGAATCACATAATGCACTTTAGGATATTTGCAACCACAGAACCGTGCTGCGGTGCATTTCGACATCTGTGTCTGTGTTTGTGATCATGTGTGTCTGTGTTTATGATAGTGTATGGGTTGTGAATGATACTTTATCTACTCAACACATCTTTCGAAGACTTAAAGGGTCTCTGTTTCACTAGCTGTTTTAAGATAGGTGTATTGGTGATTTGCGCTATTCAACTAAGTCAATTGGTTATTTGACTATTTGGCTGGTAAATATCTTGGTTGTTTTACTCTTGAATCAGTCAGGTTTTTTAATTGATCCATGGCTGATTTCCCTCTTTCTCTCCCTTCCTCCCTTTCTCCTTCCTCCCTTCTCTCCCTCCCTTCACCCCTCCCTACTTCCTTCCTGGCTGCCTGTGACTGTGGATAACACCATTCACAGTCTGTACTTCAAACAAGATGAACTTCGACTGGGGGTATAGTTTAGGGACATTTCCTACTGACCTTTCGTAATTACTCCATGCCTCAGTTTCCTAATTTAAAGTTGACTTCATCAGGTTTTCTCAGTCTATTAAGAACCAAATCTGTGCAGTGTCATTGTGAGGGTTATCTTTCACGCCTTTGTTTGTATTTTTCAGTGTTATGCTTATCAGTGAGGCTTCTCTGGTGGCATTAGCGGTAAAGAGTCTGCCTGCCAGGGCGAGAGATGCTGGTTCGATCCCTGTGTAGGGAAGATCCCCTTGAGTAGCAAATGGCAACCCACTCCGGTATTCTTGCCTGAAACATTCCAGGGAGAGAGGACTGGGTGGAGTACATTGCATGGGCCTGCAAAGAGTCTGACGTGACTGAACGACCAGACACATACACACGCGTGTCAGTAAGGATTTGATTCAATTTAGCTCTCGGTAACTGGTTGGTGCTCTTGTTTTCACTAGGCTTAGTTGACTATCATAGAGCTATTCACGCTTTCTTGCATCCTGCTGTCTTCCTACATCACGAATACGTGAATATGGATTCCTGCGTGACTTCTCCCTTGAAGAAACTGGTTGTAGCCCTTAATCGCCTACCTGGGATTCTGAAGGGGTTAAATTCATAATTCTGCCACTGACACCTGCCTCCCACGTGACCTGTACCACCATGCTCTCCTCAGGAAAGGGTCCTAAATATATCGTGCAGGCTTGTTACCTCCTGAACTGTTACTTGCTCTGGTACTCTTAAAAATTCTAGGAAGCTTCAATAAACCTGTATAAATAATTCCTCTATGCCCAGATTTTAAATTACCTTTCCCATTGTGACGTAAGGATTGTTGTGCTAGTGGAAAAAGAGTGCCATTTTTTCCTGTGCCCACGTTTCTGTAGAATGTTCAGTGGAGATCACCAAGTTCGTGTCTAAGATTCCCTGCTATGGGAAAGAGCACCTCACCACTCACCCTTGAATACCACCTTCCTCATTCCATTGTCATCAAGCCACATATGTTTCTAATGAGCAAGAGATTCCTTTATATTGCAGTCTTGATATCCTAGTCAATCTTATTCTCTGAATTTTAGATTTCCCCTTTCCTGGACAAGTCCCTGTAATTACACTGTTCTCTGACAGCCTCTGCAATAACCTCATAACTGATGAAATCTCCTAAACTCAGAGTTTCCTGGTCTCCTCAGCTTCCCTGGCATTTGACATGCCTTTACTTCAGCCACCAGTGGTTATACCAAAGCTTGAAAAACATCACCCTTCAGAAGTACTCCACCTTCATGCTGACAGCGAACAAACTGAACTGACAACTGAAAGTCTGAACGTGACTTTCACCCTGTTTTATATTCTTCTTCATTTATAGACCTCTATTCCTCTGCTGGAGGTGAGGATAATTTGTTTTCAAGTTTCCCAGTTAGTATCTCAAGATGGCATGCAAAAGCTATACCTTGCTGCCACCATTCTGTATAAGCAGGGGAAAAATCAAGAGTAAAAATATTTTGTTATGTGTTATTTAAAAACAATAAATAATTAACATTTATTACAAACTACTAGCTTTATTTCACATTTACAATTTAATATACATATATGATCACATATATTATAGTACCATATATGATTGTATAGATTACAACACCTGGATTTCAGTGAAAACAGTCTTTATGACTCTAATCATTGACATGCTGTTTGAGATAATCTCCTTTATAAACTGTATCAGATTCTAGCCTTTCTGATCACTTCTCTGCTCATAGCCACTTACTGTCCTAATTGAACTGTTCATTCCTTTTCAAAGAGATAAAATTGGAGTGTTTTCCCTTTACACTTAGCCAATTCCTTAACTTGTCCTGTCCCAAGGTAATTTTTTTTTTTTTTTAAGGCAGCCATCAGTTCAGTTCAGTTCAGTCGCTCAGTCGCGTCCGACTCTTTGTGACCCCATGGACTATAGCCTGCCAGGCCTCCCTGTCCATCACCAACTCCCGGAGTACTCAAACTCATGCCCATAGAGTCAGTGATGCCATCCAACCATCTCATCCTCTGTTGTCCCCTTCTCCTGCCTTCAATCTTTCCCAGCATCAGGGTCTTTTCCAATGAGTCAGCTCTTCACATCAGGTGGCCAAAGTACTAGAGTTTCAGCTTCAACACCAGTCCTTCCAATGAATATTCAGGACCGATTTCCTTTAGGATGGACTAGCTGGATTTCCTTGGAGTCCAAGGGACTCTCAAGAGTCTTCTCCAACACCACAGTTCAAAAGCATCAGCTCTTTGGTGCTCAGCTTTCATTATAGTCCAACTCTCACATCCATACATGACTACTGGAAAAACCATAGCCTTGCCTAGATGGACTTTTGTTGGCAAAGTAACGTCTCTGCTTTTTAATATGCTGTCTAGGTTGGTTATAACTTTTCTTCCAAGGAGTAAGTGTCTTTTAATTTCATGGCTGCAGTCAACATCTGCAGTGATTTTTCGAGCCCAAGAGAATAAAGTCTGACACTGTTTCCACTGTTTCCCCATCTGTTTGCCATGAAGTGATGGGACCGGATGCCATGATCTTCGTTTGCTGAATGTTGAGCTTTAAGCCAACTTTTTCACTCTCCTCCTTAACTTTCAAGAGGCTCTTTAGTTCTTCTTCACTTTCTGCCATAAAGGTGGTATCATCTGTGTATCTGAGGTTATTAATATTTCTCCTGGCAGTCTTGATTCCAGCTTGTGCTTCATCCAGCCCAGCATTTCTCATGATGTACTCTGCATAGAAGTTAAATAAGCAGAGTGACAATATACAGCCTTGATGGACTCCTTTTCCTATTTGGAACCAGTCTGTTGTTCCATGTCCAATTCTAACTGTTGCTTCCTGACCTGCATACAGATTTCTCAAGAGGCAGGTCAGGTGGTCTGGTATTCCCATCTCTTTCAGAATTTTCCACAGTTTGTTGTGATCCACACAGTCAAAGGCTTTGGCATAGTCAATAAAGCAGAAATAGATGTTTTTCTGGAACTCTCTTGCTTTTTTGATGATCCAGTGGATGTTGGCAATTTGATCTCTGGTTGCTCTGCCTTTTCTAAAACCAGCTTGAACATCTGGAATTTCACAGTTCCCGTATTATTGGAGCCTGGCTTGGAGAATTTTGAGCGTGACTTTACTAGCATGTGAGATGAGTGCAGTTGTGTGGTAGTTTGAGCATCCTTTGGCATTGCTAGATTATAAGCTAGAGCCTGGTAATTTAAAAATGAATGGAATATAATCTTTACCCTGGAGATTTTAAGCTAGTCCTTGTGATAAGAAGCAGAGGACAGGAGTAAGATACAGTGTCAACTTAGGAATTGTTGTTTAGAGACTAAATTGTGTCTGACTTTGCACCCCATGGGCCTCAGCAGGCTAGGCTTCCCTGTCCTTTACTATCTCCTGGAGTTTGCTCAAACTCATCTCCATTGAGTCAATGATGCCATCCAACCATCTCATCCTCTCGTCCCCTTCTCCTCCCACCTGCAATCTTTCCCAGCATCAGGGCCTTTTCCAATGAGCCAGTTCTTCGCATCAGGTGGCCAATGCTTTGCGGCTACAGTTCAGCATCAGTCCTTCCAATGAACAGTCAGGGTTGATTTCCTTTAGGATTGACTGGTTAGATTTCCTTGCTATCCAAGGGATTCTCAAAAGTCTTCTCCAGCACTACAGTTCTAAAACATCAATTCTTTGGCACTCAGCTTTCTTTACGGACCAATTGTCATATCTGTCCATGACTACTGGAAAAATCATAGCTTTGACTAGATGGATCCTTGTCAGCAAAGTGAAGTCTCTGCTTTATGATATGCTGTCTAGATTTGTCTTAGGACTGGGGTCATTAATGCAGTTTATAGGGGAGGGGTGAGAAACCTCTAGAGAAGATTAGGTATTAGTGAATGAATTTTAGTTTAATTAGAATTTTCCAGGTTGAAGAATGGGCTAAGACATTCTAGGTGTATCAGAATACATATCAGAATAAAAGGATTCCTCTTTGAAGATTTTTAAGCCATAGAAGTCCATTAATTGGGGAGCTCTTTCAAGAGAGTACGGAATAGCAACTTAACTGGGATATCTTGATAGAAAAAGTTTTGTTTTTCTTTGTTTTTGTTTTATGGTTAGATTATGTTTTGGGAGTAGAATAAAAAAGAATCAGAAGAGCACGTACTATAAATAGTTTGTTTAATGCCACTGGGAAAAGTAATTCAGAAAGGATTATAGAGTTTGCCAAAAAGATATTAGAGTTTGCTTTAAAAGGTCCCAAACTTTTACACTGAAAGAATTGGTGGGCTTTGGTTGCTATTTTAATTAATATTTGAGTTTGCCTTTCATCTCGAACTTTCACAGTAGCGTTAATTATTGGGGATCAGCATGGTTGTGTTCACTGTCACGCAGCACAAGAGGAGCTGTTACGGCAAAGCAGTTGTGGGCCCTGACAACCACTGAACAACCGCAGAGCACGCCAGGGTTAGCGCACTCTCTCGCTAGACGGAGAAACATGTCAGTCTTCAGAATGACTTCTTCCCAAACCGAGCAACCTCAGGCTTTCTTAAATGTGAAGCTTTTGAAGGACTCCTCATGAAGTCGTCATACGGTGCTAATGCACAGTGAACCTCATTCATTAAGTCTGCACTAACCTGACAGACATTATACTTCAAATAATTACTGCCTACTGCGTTACCTTTGTCCTTTGTGAGCTTACATTTCACCTGTCGACAGCAGTCACTCTGGAGTGTGATATTTGTACATATAAAAGTCTTGCCTTGGCAAGTGTGTACTTGAAAGGTAAGGCCTTAAGCCACGAACTTCTGTACTTTTGTTTGCTTCATTTATTGCCTTTTTTTCCCACAGAGGTTTAAGGTTAATGTTCATTGTGTGATTTTTGTATTTGTTGTAATTAAAGTATTTTCTTTTACTAATGCAATATAAATCACTGTTCAGTTCAGTTCAGTCACTCAGTTGTGTCCAACTCTTCGCAACCCCATGAATTGCAGCACACCAGGCTTCCCTGTTCATCACCAACTCCCGGAGTTCACTCAAATTCACGTCCATCGAGTCGGTGATACCATCCAGCCATCTCATCCTCTGTCGTCCCCTTCTCCTCCTGTCCCCAATCCCTCCCAGCATCAGAGTCTTTACCAATGAGTCAACTCTTCGCATGAGGTGGCCAAAGTACTGGAGTTTCAGCTTCAGCATCATTCCCTCCAAAGAAATCCCAGGGTTGATCTCCTTTAGAATGGACTGGTTAGATCTCCTTGAAGAGTCTTCTCCAACACCACAGTTCAAAAGCATCAACTCTTCCGCGCTCAGATTTTTTCACAGTCCAACTCTCACATCCATACATGACCACTGGAAAAACCATAGCCTTGACTAGACGGATCTTTGTTGGCAAAGTAATGTCTCTGCTTTTGAATATGCTATCTAGGTTGGTCATAACTTTTCTTCCAAGGAGTAAGCGTCTTTTAATTTCATGGCTGCCGTCACCATCTGCAGTGATTTTGGAGCCCCCCCACCGAATAAAGTCTGACACTGTTTCCCCATCTATTTCCCATGAAGTGATGGGACCGGATGCCATGATCTTCGTTTTCTGAATGTTGAGCTTTAAGCACTGTTACCTGTCATTAAATAGGCATATTCTATTAGAACTTCTTTATCTTCATAAAAATTTAATTTACCACAAGTTTCTTGGATTTTAAATGACAACCATGTTGTGGAATTACCCTTTGTTTTGTATAGTGAGAATATAGAATGATTTGATGCCTTTAGATGAAGACATGGGTCTTTCTGTTTTTAGAAAGTCTCTTCTTCATTGGAAAGCATATTGGATAAATCCCTTCAAGACATTTTAAAAGCACAAACTGGTAAATCATAAAAATATTATCATGAATACATAAAGAACTTAAAAATCATAAATAAAACTGATATCAAAAATTTAGAAAAAATATGGATATTAAATTTGTCAATGCAAATGGTAATAAATATGTGAAAAAATGCAAAACCTTACTGGGATAACAGAAATGTGAATTAAAAGCATGATGAAATACTAATATTTCTACTTATCTGATTATAAAGATGAATAAAAATTATTAGGTTCAGTAGTTTGGGTCCATAAAAACATAAACACTTTAATCTTCTGTTTACACCGGTACAGTTTTTAGTCTTTCTGGAAGACAGTTTGGCTATATATACTACAATTTAAATGACGTTATTTACATCCCCATTTTGATAATTTTCATAGAAATATATGCTAAGGAAATAGTAGTGCAAAGGCATAAAGATGCGTGCATAATACGGCTCATGTGACAGGTCTGTTGGTCCTAAGAACTAGAAACATCCAAAGTTATCATTCTCTGGGAACTGGCAGAGTACCATACGGTGCCCGCATCAGATGGTTATTACGCAGCTACTATGTTGCAAGCGGGGCTTCCCAGGTTGCACTGCGGTAAAAGAACCCGCCTGCCGCTGCAGGAGAGAGAAGAGACGCAGGTTCGATCCCTGGGTCGAGAAGATCCCCTGGTGGAGGGCATGGCATTCCATCCCAGCATTCTTGCCTGGAGAATCTCATGGACAGAGGAGCCTGGTGAGTCGACAGCCTACAGGGTCGCAGAGTCAGACATGCCTGAAGCGACTTAGCACGCACGTATGCATATTGTAAGTTTGGGTCAAACAACAGTTTCTTTCTCTTCCAAATATTCTTCACTTTGCTTACTTCACCGTGTACCTATGTTTGCTTCTGAGTATCTGGATTTTGCCTCTCTTGGCAGGTTCATCTTCCCCAGCCTAGCAGTTAAATTCTGGATTTCACGAAGTTCTGCCTCTCACTTCCTTTCTCATACTCCTCCTCAATCATCTTTTTTTTTTTTCAAATTGTCGTTGTTGACCAAGTCATGAGTTATGAAATCAATACAGTGAGTAGTAACCAAGAATTTGAACATTTATTGCAAGGAAAATAGAGTGTGCCGAGGTACAGATACGGTGCCATTTTTGAGGGATTTCAAGAATTTCTGTAAACTAGACTGTTACACACATCTGGGCAGGATTGATGAGTTGAGTCTGGTGAGTAGGCCCTGGAGAGCATTGTATGCTATGCACAATGGACAGTATTTTATCTTAAAAATGATGATGAGACATTGATGTTTTAAGCTAGATTTTTTTTTTTTTTTTTGCGGAATTTATTATACTTTCTCTACCGGTTTCCCAGGTGGTGCTAGTCATAAAGAACCAACCTGCCAGGAGATGTAAGAGACACAGGTTCCATCCCTGGGTCAGGAAGATCCCCTGGAGGAGGAAATGGCAACCCACTCCAGTACTCTTACCTTGAGAATCCCATGGAACAGTTCATAGGGTCACAAAGAGTTGGACACGACTGAAGTGACTTAGCAGCAGCAGCACTCGATAAACAGAAAGAGTTGTGCAGATTTATTTCATTTACTGAAAATGTACATAAGACATTGTAACATCCTGATGTGTAGGATGATATTTATGCTCATCAAAACATCTCTGCAGAAACTGATCTTGTATCAATAATACTTTAGGAAATAATTCAAGTAGCTAGTCACCAAAATATACATCATTGTAATTTCAGGGATATTCACTTATAACAACTATCTGTAATCTTTACTATTAAAGCAATAGCCCAGAGCACATGTGTCTGAAATTACAGAATGAGGAGTGTTCATCTTATCCTATACAGTTAGGATATGTGTGACTCTGGAGTTCCAGCATTAAATCCTTATAATCTTCCTTATATCATTTGGACGTGTGCATGCATGCTAAGTTGTTTCATTTGTGTCCGACTCTGTGAAGCTGTGGACTTAAGCACACCAGGCTCCTCTGTCCAAAAAAAAAACCCAAATTTACCTTTTAAAGTAGCCATCTATTTTTTATAGATTATAGACTCTGTGAAATTGGACTCCACATATTTCTTCAAGCATCCTCAGAAATCCCCAGAAAGCTCTGTCTTCATTATGCATACTGAAGTCAATAATTGTGCTCATAGTCAGAGTCCATGGCAGAGATGAAGAAAGGCCTTGTGAATAAGAAAACCTTACCTGAAGAGCCTATGACATTAACTTTTCCCCAAAATTTTTGCCAGTGAAGTGCATTTTGCTATTACTTAAGCTATGCAGAAAAAAGTCAACCAGTTTATCATTGTCTTATTTTCTTATATCAGTGACCATGTGGGAATAAATATTATACATGCCCTGACTTGTGAAGCATAATATTCTGTAATCAAGGGCATAGCTTCCATCTTTTCTGGATGATTCAGTCATGATTGTAGTCTTGCAAATCATAGATTCCTTAAAGTTATACAAAACATTATGGTAAATAGGTATAGGCTGTGTTATATGAACCAGGGGAAATTACATGTTTGTGTCATGAAGTTCGTAAACCAGTGAACGCTGTTTAGCTGTTCAGGTAATAGCCCCGCTTGCAGCATCGGCGGTTCCTGGATCTCCTTCCTGTAAGTCCTCTGCTTCCCGTGTCTCCCAGGATTTCACCTTCTCTTGGCGCTGCAACCAGCGTGGCTTTCTCAGATGATGTCTTTCCTTATAAGGAAAAGACAGGGACTTTTGTGTGTAAAACAGAAGGGCATTTTGTTAAAATGTCATCTTGAAGTGTCATCTCACTTTTTTTGAGCCTTATGGGTCTGGTTGCCTGTCATTTACTTTTGTTTTAGTACTTCCAGGGTCAGAGTCTCAAGAAAATACAGGCGGCATCTGGGAAGGGAAAGGGTCTACAGCTGGAGAAAGGGAAGTGAAAGCATTATACAAGGTTTGATCCAGTGCCTATTATTTTTAGATAGTCTGATTAAAAAAATAAAAAGGCAAAGGAGAAGGAGAAGACATTCACAAGCATGAGAAATGAAAATAGAAGGAATTTACAAGGTTTGATCCGATAAAAAAAAATCAAAGACACAAAAAACTAGTAACCAAATTATCAATGAAGGAGCAAATTACTAAAGAGCCATCTTGACTTTATTTTTTGCGAAGAATATTGATAATAATATTCCTGTATTTAAGGATTTTCACCTTTTAAATGTCTCTGAGTTTATCATTTTAAACTTTTACCTATTTCCCTGTTATTGCTGGCTGCTAGTGTCTTCCTAGTGACTTTCATAAGAGGATCTAAGAGCTGAGGACTCTGATACAAGCATGCCTGGGGAATTGCAGCCAAGATGTGTCCTCAGAGCTCATTCTTTGGATTCAGAGATGAGCCAGAGGGAAGGAAAGGTGACCTGGAAACTAAGCTAAGATCCAGAAGTAAACCTAGACAATTAAATCTTATAGAAGGTCTCTGGGTGGATGGAGGAGCCTGGTAGGCTGCAGTCTATGTGGTCTCTAGGAGTGGGACACGACTGAGTGACTTCCCTTTCACTTTGCACTTTCATGCATTGGAGAAGGAAATGGCAACCCACTCCAGTGTTCTTGCCTGGAGAATCCTGGGGACGGAGGAGCCTGGTGGGCTGCCGTCTATGGGGTCGGACAGAGTCGGACACGACTGAAGCGACTCAGCAGCAGCAGCAGGGTGTTTTCTCTAAAAATATATCAGTGGTCCTTTTATTTCACACCACTTAAGCATAAAAACAGACTGTACTACCTTCCTGAGCTAAGGAACAAAGTTTCCAGAAAAGGAGAGGAAGACAGAAATACTCTTAAAATATTTTACGGAAGCATAATCATACCTGCTCTAGACCCCATTTACCTGTGGTTAATTATGTACTACTTACTTCTTTTGGTTTTCATTTTTTTCATTGCCAGGAAAATTATCTAAAGCCTAACTATGAGTTAATACCTTTTAAAAAATTGTGGTCCAAACACTTAATATGAGATCTGCCCTTTTAACAGAGTTTAAGAGAACAATACATTATTGTTGACTATAGATACTATGTTTTACAGCAGATATCTGAGCTTATTTACCTTACCTTACTGAAACTTCATGCCCGGCAATTAATAACTCCATTTTCCCTTCCTTCTGAATTTACATTTTGAAATAGACAATGCATACCTTCCTTTTATGTGCTAATATGGGACAGCTAACTATATTTTTTTCAGTTGTTTGATCAGTCTTTCACAAATATCAGTAAAATGACATACAGAAGTAGAGAGCCAGAGGCATCTTTTAATATTAATGTTCTTCTTATAATTGAAACGCCTGTTTAAGGCATGATGGATACTATTAACATGAATTAAAAGCAGAGTTTATCTTTAGAAAGTTCCCAGACTAATAGGGAAAATAATACATACATCTTACTAATAACTAAAATAGAAGAATATTAACAACCATTAATATTTTGAACTGTGGGGTTGGAGAAGACTCTTGAGAGTCCCTTGGACAGCAAGGAGATCCAACCAGTCCCTCCTAAAGGAGTTCAGTCCTGGGTGTTCATTGAAAGGACTGATGCTGAAGCTGAAACTCCAATACTTTGGCCACCTGATGTGAAGAGCTGACTCATTTGAAAAGCCCCTGATGCTGGAAAAGGTTGAGGGCAGGTAGAGAAGGGGATGACAGCAGATGAGATGGTTGGATGGCATCACCGACTCAATGGACATGAGTTTGGGTGGGCTCTGGGAGTTGGTGATGGAGAGGGAGGCCTGGTGTGCTGCAGTCCCTGGGTTGCAAAGAGTGACTAAGCCACTGAACTGAAACTGACACTGAAGAACCATCAGAAGCACCATAAAGTCTTCTAACTAGACTTTGAAATGACCACTCATTGTCTACCCCCATTTCTTTATCAGTAGTCCATGGAGGTTTTCCTTGTCTTCCTTACCCAGCTGGGTCAACAATGATCTCCTCCCCAATAGGTAGATTGGTCTAGAGAGCTTGCAGACACCTTCATTTCTAGAAAAAAGTTATGACATGTTGCAGTTTGGGTCTGATGACCTTGACTTTCTAGAACTGAGTCAAATGGCTTATGTGGGAATTGGAGTCGTGATAGCTATCTTTGGAAAAGTCAATGGCTGCATGTTTTCAGATACAGATAATCCCCTAGAGTATTCACCTCAATTCACTGTGGTGTTGGAGAAGACTCTTGAGAGTGCCTCAGACGGCAAGGAGATCAAACCAGTCAATCCTGAAGGACATCAAACCTGAATATTCATTGGAAGGACTGATGCTGAAACTGAAGCTCTGATACTTTGGCCACCTGATGTGAAGAGCTGACTTCTTTAAAAAAGATCCTGATATTGGGAAAGATTGAAGGCAGGAGGAGAAGGGGATGACAGAGGATGAGATGGTTGGATGGCATCACTGAATCAATGGACATGAGTTTGAGCAAGCTCCGAGAGATGGTGGACGGGAAGCCTGGTGTGCTGCAGTCCATGAGGTCTCAAAGAGTCAGGCACAACTGAGTAACTGAACAACAACTAATTCACCTCAATTGAATTATTTTTAAGAATTTCACAAAAAGGCTAGCTTTAGAAGTCCATACTTTATCCTTTTTTTTTTTTTAAAAAAAAAGATAGATTTTGGCCCATTTAGCTCACCAGAATCAATATTTAAAATCATTTATATATTTGATCATCAAAAACTTGGCAGAAGGAAAGCAGAATTTTGTGGCTTTTTTTTTGTCTGTCTCAATGGAGCTGCTAATATGCTCTGTGGTGTTCATATGGGGGAAACTTCATTTCCTGATTGCATTTGGTGCCTGTCAAGCTGACTATGCTTTCACTTTGACACCTACATTCTACCTTTTAACTTCCATACTGTTTGCTCGGGCATCTGCTTGTACATGGGCAATCTCTGACTTACGCTACCCACACTTTTCCAGTATTAATTATCTCTGCATTGACTCTCGGTACAGAGAGGGCATTGACATTTTGAGGCAAGAGAATTATTTTTAGGTCATTCTTCTAGCATTTAAGGCAATAATCACAGTAGAAAGTTTCTTTTTAGATTTATATTTAAATAATCTGACATTGATTAATGGTAACATGTGGGATAGATGTAGAAGCAGCTTTTACAGTGTTTCCAACCTGGATGCCAACATCATAGAATGCGTTTTAATTATCCCCTTTTCACTCTCTACAGTCCTTTTGCTGATACCATGGTCCAAGTGAAACATGGACCTTTCCCTATCATTTTAACTTGGTGTAACTGCCCTCCAATCTAGCTTGATTTGTGGAATGAAAGGGTTTGGCTTTGTCTACCCAAGGAATTTAGTAACAAAATGAAACAAATCAAACTCACTTGTCTTGAGAAGGAAGTTTCCCTCTTGTCTCTCTTCAGTGAGTTGTGAAAGACAAAACAAAGGAACAGTGTTTATCTGTGTCCACAAAATGCGGACTTAACCTCTCTAATTTCTGATTCGTTAAATGTATTGAGCCAGGAACAAATGGCATATGTAATAAGTCTTGGTCAGTTTAGAAAACGCACACGTAAAAAAAAATCAGAAGTGACTATATTCAGAAGATGCTGAACTTTCATTAAAGAAAAGTCTACCGTCAACATGACATTGTCTTGCTACATTGAAACATAATACATCATTTAGGGAGCACGGGGCAAACCCATAGTTTTGGTGATGAGAATCTGCTGTAATCACTTGAGGTATGAATTTAGTGAGTGGGACTATGGTTTCCCAGATTCTGGTTGACTAAGGAAAAGTGGCTTTCCTCTAGTTTACATTGCAAAGTAACCGCCTTGAAATCTGTACTATAAGCTGGCCTCTTATTCCCCTTCCACATAGCACAGTTGATGATGAAGCTAAATAAAGAGCCCTGTGAAATGTCCTATCTCTAATATGCTCCAGGTACCACTCAGTCATGTAAACCCCTGTCCTTCCCTGTGTTTACCTTTATTAACTTTACTGGTATAGGCCTCATTGGTTAGATTCAGAGTGGTTTTCTTTTTTTCTCCACGTTTGAGAGTCAACTGTGCTTTCCCTCAAAATTACAGACCTAACTTAAGAATATAGAAAAGATATTATTTCTCATAAGGAGATAGGCTCAAAACATGCGTTTTCTACCTCTACTCAAAAGCATTTTACTTGTTGAGAAAGCCCAGAAGAACATCTTTTTATGATGCTTTCCAAATTTCACTTGGCCCTGTTTGTTTGGACAGGAATCTGTTATGGGCTTCAGGGGATTGCAGTCCATATAGAACACAGATAATTCTTGTTTTCCTGGAGAGAACCTCTCAGTTTCACCACTAAATCCGATATTACGAACATGCAGTGATGACTTATCCTCTGCAGCCTCATTCTGCCACGGTCGCCTTTGCCGTTAAGCTTTTAGCGTTAAGCCTGGTCCTCGTTTCCAGCTCTCACACTCCTTTGTCTCTTTATCAAGCGCTCTGCTTCAAAGCTTTTGCATTTACTCATCCCTTTTTCTGGATCATCATATACCAGGTGTTTGAATAACATTTCTTAATATTATTAAAAATTAAGCTCAACTATAATCCCCTTGCCCTATATCTCCCTTCTCCATGTTTTGGTTTTCCATTGCGCTTGGCACTGTCCAGAACCGTGCTGGCTATCCGGTAACCACCAGCCACATGTAACTTTTAAATCTGTTGAAACCAGATGAAATTAATAGTTCAGGTTTTCAGTCATACTAGGCATATTTCAAGTGCTCAATGGCCAGCTTTAATTAGTGGCTATCTTATTCCAAGATAGCATACTCAAAAGCAGAGACATTACTTTGCTGACTAAGGTCCATCTAGTCAAGGCTATGGCTTTCCCAGTGGTCATGTATGGATGTGAGGGTTGGATTGTGAAGAAGGCTGAGCACCCGAGAATTGATGCTTTTGAACTGTGGTGTTGGAGAAGACTCTTGAGAGTCCCTTGGACTGCAAGGAGATCCAACCAGTCCATTCTGAAGGAGATCAGCCCTGGGATTTCTTTGGAAGGAATGATGCTGAAGCTGAAGCTCCAGTACCTTGGACACCTCATGCGAAGAGTTGACTCATTGGAAAAGACTGATGCTGGAAGGGATTGGGGGCAGGAGGAGAAGGGGACGACAGAGGATGAGATGGCTGGATGGCATCACTGACTCAATGGACGTGAGTCTGAGTGAACTCTGGGAGTTGGTGATGGACAGGGAGGCCTGGCGTGCTGCGATTCGTGGGGCTGCAAAGAGTCGGACACGACTGAGCGACTGAACTGAGCTATTCCATATTACAGATCTAAAATCATTATGTTCAATTATTCCTTTAATCTTGTATTATCTATTTCCTCTCTATGTACACTTATGCCAGCTCTCTTTTTGCCCTTCTCAACTAGAATAAAAACCTCAGGAAACCTCAGATGTTGTTTATCTTCTTTACTGGTATTTCTCCAAGTCTGGAACTATTAGGCAAATAGTGGATTCTCGAACATTTGCTCAATAGATAAATTAATGAATATTAAGAACTAGAATGAATGGTTTTCAAATGTGCCACTCCAGAATAGTGGTCAACATTCAAAGGATGTTTCTCAATATGGAACTGATTTAAACATAGAAAATTATACTGTAGGTCATCTACTGAGCGTATAAGACCATCCTGGCAACTTTATGTATTTTTCAAGCTTGTTTGGTTACACTACTCTCTACATTACAGTGACTTCTCTTTGTGGACTACAGGAGAATTTTCTCTCAGTGTTCAATTCTAGGAACAGTGATACTTCTTCTGAGTAGCTTTTTTTTTTTTTTGCTATGCACCCTGCAGTGAAATGCTTTTCACTTGCAATGAACACTATATCCACTGAAGCTAATATCATTGTCCACCTCCAGAAAATGTGCAAACCTCTAAGGTTCATGTTTTGTCTATAGATACAATTGAGGCTTATTTTATTTTCCTTCCATTTCCATGAATTTCTTCACTTTTCCCTTCAATTATAGCCTGGAATGAGAAAAATTATTTTTTGACACAGGAAAAATATGAATAAATTTATTGGAAGGATAGATAGTAATATTTTATTTCATATCAGGGAAGAGCTTCATTCGAAGTTTCTATATGCATTAAGGAGAGGATAGGATACTTTTTAAGTATATAAAGAGTTAAATGTTTTAGTAGATACCTTTAGAGTGATTGGGGAATTATTTAAAAATAAGACAAATCTGTAATATTAGGACTGTTTCAAATTTCTTTACGATGACGTACTCTAAGAAAAACAGGCCTTATTCTTTTTCATGGTTTTAAACAGCTTCTGAAGGCTGTCTTTTCACCTTGCTTATATTTTCTTTTGTTGTGCAGAAGCTTTTAATTTTAATTAGATCCCATTTGTTTATTTTTGCTTTTATTTCCAGCATTCTGGGAGGTGGATCATAGAGGATCCTGCTGTGATTTATGTCTGAGAGTGTTTTGCCTATGTTCTCCTCTAGGAGTTTTATAGTTTCTGATCTTACATTTAGATCTTTAATCCATTTTGAGTTTATTTTTGTGTGCGGTGTTAGAAAGTGATCTAGTTTCATTCTTTTACAAGTGGTTGACCAGTTTTCCCAGCACCACTTGTTAAAGAGATTGTCTTTACTCCATTGTATATTCTTGCCTCCTTTGTCAAAGATAAGGTGTCCATATGTGTGTGGATTTATCTCTGGGCTTTCTATTTTGTTCCATTGATCTATATGTCTGTCTTTGTGCCAGTACCATACTGTCTTGATGACTGTGGCTTTGTAGTAGAGCCTGAAGTCAGGCAAGTTGATTCCTCCAGTTCCATTCTTCTTTCTCAAGATTGCTTTGGCTATTCGAGGTTTTTGTATTTCCATACAAATCTTGAAATTATTTGTTCTAGTTCTGTGAAAATGTGGCTGGTAGCTTGATAGGGATTGCATTGAATTTGTAAATTGCTTTGGGTAGTATACTCATTTTCACTATATTGATTCTTCCAATCCATGAACATAGTATATTTCTCCATCTATTAGTGTCCTCTTTGATTTCTTTCATCAGTGTTTTATAGTTTTCTATATATAGGTCTTTAGTTTCTTTAGGTAGATATATTCCTAAGTATTTTATTCTTTTCGTTGCAATGGTGAATGGAATTGTTTCCTTAATTTCTTTTCTACTTTCTCATTATTCGTGTATAGGAATGCAAGGGATTTCTGTGTGTTGATTTTATATCCTGCAACTTTACTATATTCATTGATGCGCTCTAGTAATTTTCTGGTGGAGTCTTTAGGGTTTTCTATGTAGAGGATCATGTCATCTGCAAACAGTGAGAGTTTTACTTCTTCTTTTCCAATTTGGATTCCTTTTATTTCTTTTTCTGCTCTGATTTGAAAAGACAGCCTTCAGAATGGGAGAAAATAATAGCAAATGAAGCAACTGACAAACAACTAATCTCAAAAATATACAAGCAACTTATGCAGCTCAACTCCAGAAAATAAACGACCCAATCAAAAAATGGGCCAAAGAACTAAATAGACATTTCTCCAAAGAAGACATACGGATGGCTAACAAACACATGAAAAGATGCTCAACATCACTCATTATTAGAGAAATGCAAATCAAAACCACAATGAGGTACCACTTCACACCAGTCAGAATGGCTGCCATCCAAAAATCTGCAAGCAATAAATGCTGGAGGGTGTGGAGAAAGGAACCCTCCTACACTGTTGGTGGGAATGCAAACTAGTACAGCCACTATGGAGAACAGTGTGGAGATTCCTTAAAAATTGCAAATAGAACTACCTTATGACCCAGCAATCCCACTTCTGGGCATACACACCGAGGAAACCAGAATTGAAAGAGACACATGTACCCCAATGTTCATCGCAGCACTGTTTCTAATAGCCAGGACATGGAAACAACCTAGATGTCCATCAGCAGATGAATGGATAAGAAAGCTGTGGTACATATACACAATGGAGTATTACTCAGCCGTTAAAAGAATTCATTTGAATCAGTTCTGATGAGATGGATGAAACTGGATCCGATTATACAGAGTGAAGTAAGCCAGAAAGAAAAACACCAATACAGTATACTAACACATGGCAATGACGACCCTGTATGCAAGACAGGAAAGAGACACAGATGTGTATAACGGACTTTTGGACTCAGAGGGAGAGGGAGAGGGTGGGATGATTTGGGAGAATGACATTCTAACATGTATACTATCATGTGAATTGAATCGCCAGTCTATGTCTGATGCAGGATGCAGCATGCTTGGGGCTGGTGCATGGGGATGACCCAGGAAGATGTTATGGGGAGGGAGGTGGGAGGGGGTTCATGTTTGGGAATGCAAGATTTTAAAATTTTAAAAATTAAAAAAAAAGCAAAAAAAAATAAATAAATAAACAGCTTCCGATGACAGTTTAAACAGCGCCGTAACCGTAGCTGCAGCTGACACCAACAGCAGGAGGTGAGGGCCACCGTTCAGCGTCCACGGCGGGACCGAGCCGATGGCACGTGGTGTTGTGAAACGATGCTCACCGTGCATTCAGCAGAGCCTAGGTGGGCAAGGCTGTCCTCGGACACTCCCCCGGCCACTGCGCTGTCTGCAGTGGATTAAGTGTAAGACTGCGGCTGACGTGTGGACTATTACTGGCTTGCTCACTTATTTTTATTTGGGGATGATTACTCTGTGCGTGCCAGGTGTATGTGTGGCTGCTTTAGCCTGCTTATTCTTGGGCTTTCCAGGGTAGAGTTTGTAGTAGGTCATTGCAGTTGACTGTGTCTGATGTCTGATAATCTTTGCAAACGTTTAGTTTGATGGCAACATGTTTACTCGAAACCTACATCACAGAATTATACAGAGTGGAAAGCTAAACTATTGCTATTTCATTTTCACAAGCATTTGAGTGCGTATCTGGTTCATTTCAATGTTGTTAGAAAATTAATACAGCATTATTTTTCTGATGATGTTTCCCACTGTAGTCACTCTAGAAATGGAGCTAATCACGCCAGCTAATTCAAGGAATATAGCTTCAGGAATGAATGTGGTTTTTTCCTTTATATTGAAATGGTAGTTTTCTAATAGAGGTACTGAATGTTGTGTATTCAAATATCTTTAAAGGAATACTTAATTCAGAATTGAGTGCAAAGATGCTGTAGAAGATTATTCATCCGTGGAGATACAATTATATCGGGGTAGATAATGGATTTGTGTTATTCTTAATGTCTATACATGGTTACAGCGAGGCTGAAGTTGTTTTTATAACTTTTCAGTACACTGAGCGAAAGAAACGTGAGACAGTAGGAAGCATCTGATAAATTAAATGTGACATGTTTTTTATCCGTATAAAATGGTTTCTGAGCAGCTGGTAATTGTGAATATTTCAGCAGTCATCTTTGATGTGGAATACTTCTTCTGTGTTCAACACTAATGAGTTGTGAGTCGTACTTCATCAATCTGACAGTTTCCTTACTCTTGTAAATAGGTACGTGATACACCTTGCAAAACTGGGGAAAGATACTCAACTCACCTTTTGAGCACACAGAGCTTCTTTTTTCTCTCTCTCTGTTTCACCATCAGCTTTTCCTCCAAGGACAGATAACATAAAAGGAGGCTCACATGCACTAGGGACTTGCTCATGACCAGCATCGTTCTGTGCGCCAGAGGACACGCCACCCACTAGACGGTTTTCACCGTTCACGTCAACTCGAAAGCAAAAAGTGAACCTACACATTGGCCAGAATAATACACGAGTGCACCAAGAAATCAGAGATTGTTTAAATTGTTTTGATATGAAATGTTTGGCTTTCTGGTTTTAATATAAATTCTTTTTAGAAAATAAAAGATACCTTATATTCGTCCAACTTTTATAAAACTTTAAAGAATATTTTTTTCAACACCCATATTCTTAATAATTCCACGAAATGGGAAGTTTGCGCATTATCCCATTTTAGAGGTGAGGGAAGTCACACAGCGATGCATGCTTGTGACAGAGAGAGAACGCCGTGCTCACACTTGCGCTTTAGTGTATAGTTCTAATTTCCTGAGGGATAGAAAGAAATCAGTCTAACTGCAGTAGGAACATGAAAGCACACAGAATAAGAATTATCCAAAGAGAACTAAAGATGTTAAGATCAATTAATCAAGAGGTACGTTTTAATATATCTAAAAGACTGAAGTTATCTGTGATGCCGGAATGACTGAATCACCTTGGGGCTGATTGAGTGTTATTAGCAATATTAACCCAACTCATTCTCTGGAGAAACATGATTTCTATTAAAATAAGAACATTACTGTAAACTTTGAGTGGAGATGAAACTTACTGTGCAGCTGCTGCCAGGCTTTCCAATCAACCCGCCTTCTGATCTGTTTTTTACTCTGGGATTCTATGTAGTATTACTGTGAAAAAGAAATCTAATGCTGACTAACAGATTGTTTCACTGCTAGTCATCTATACCTTCAGGCAATCTTCCAGGGATAACAATTTAGAATTTCAGGAAGAGAAATAATGATGAGACTTAGTACTCCTGTAGAAAGTGAAAGTGAAGTCGCTCGGTCCTGTCCGACTCTTTGCAGCCCCATGGACTGTACCCTATCATGCTCCTCCGTCCATGGGATTTTCCAGGCAAGAGTACTGGAGTGTGGTGCCATTTCCTTCTCCAGAGGATCTTCCTGACCCCGGAGTCGAACCGAGGTCTCTCCCACACTGTAGGCAGACACTTTACCATCTGAGCCACCAGGGAAGTCCATCAGGGAAGTTCTACTCTCGTAGAACATGATGGTTTTTCCAAGGAATTTCATTTTGATGCTTCTGGAAAATAGGTGAAAATTGGTAACCTGAAATCACTTCCAGGCATTCTAAATAAAATACAGTCTCTTGTGTACAGGCATACAAGAGCTCACAAACAATCAAGGGATGTCCTCGAAAACCATGGAAGTCAAAGAGCACCACATGCCAAAAAACACCAAAACTCAGAGCGGGTCAGACATGGTCTGAGGGTGAGACTCACCCAGGGCTGGGGGAACTCTGTGGAGTAGACCAGCAGCAACCTGGGACCACCAAAAAGCTGTGACCTAGATGGACTAGAAGATTCCTCCATCAGCACAGGGAAATGACAAGGAAACTTTCCATTAGTGGAAATTTCCTTTGGTCCTTCCGAGCCCTGCTGGCAGAAATCATGCAGATTGGATGTGTCTTCATGAAATCACGCCTTCACTTTATAGGATAGGCATCACGTCTCTGTTAAGCTTTGCCTTTTCTAGACTAAACATTACCCGTCTTTCAAATATATTTATGTGGCATCACTTTAATTATTAGATAACCATATTAACTTTCCTCTTAAGTTGGTTAGCATGTAGAAATTCTGAGTTCAAATTCTAGCTCTTTGAGCCCACTTTCCTTGACTTTAAATTTGAGATAATTGTTGCCTGAGTCAAAAATGAGGTTAGTAGACACGCAGTTCCTTAACACCTGCTGATTAGTAAGTGCTTAATATTTTCCTTTTTAAATTGGTTTGTTTTGTAAACTGAATCACTTTGTTGTATACCTGAAACTAATATAACATTGTTAATCATCTATACTCCAATATAAAATATTAGTTCAGTTCAGTCGCTCAGTGGTGTCCAAATCTTTGCGACCCTAGGGACCTCAGCACGCCAGGCTTCCCTGTTCATCACCAACTCCCAGAGCTTTCTCAGACTCGTGTCCATTGAATCAGTTTCGCCCCTTCTCCTCCCTCCTTCAGTCTTTCCCAGCATCAGAGTCTTTTCCAGTGAGTCAGTTATTCACATCAGGTGGCCAGAGTATTGGAGTTTCAGCTTCAGTATCAGTCCTTCCAGTGAATATTCAGGACTGATTTCCTTTAGGATGGACTGGTTGGATCTCCTTGCAGTCCAAGAGACTCTCAAGAGTCTTCACCAACACCACGGTTCAAAAGCATCAATTCTTTGGTGCTCAGCTTTCTTTATAGTCCAACTCTCACATCCATGCCTGACTACTGGCAAAACCATAGCTTTGACTAGATGGACCTTTGTTGGCAAAGTAATGTCTCTGCTTTTATTGCTTCTTGTCTGTAAAGAATCAGTTTTGCGTTTATATACCTATAAGCATCTTATGTCAATGTGATTCAGTAGTAAAGAAAACCATTGTTTAGATATGGTTCCATTGTTTAGGTATGCTTCATTCTTCTTGAAGTCACTAATTCACTACTTGAGAATTACAAATATCAATTATCTGGAAGTTGTTGAAGTTAGAGTCTTTGAAGCCGAACAGCCTTTGGTTATTGAGCTCCACCTCTTAACACTAACTTCAGTGGGAATCTGGAAAATTCATTTAACGTCTTTTTCAGTGTTCCCATGTGTAGAATGTAGTAGGCAATAACAGGTCATACCTTACAGAATTGTAATGACGATTTAATTATGTCACATATGTAAAGTGATCAACACAGAATGTGCTATGCTGTGCTTAGCTGTGTCTGACTCTTTGCACTCCACAGACTGTAGCCCGCCAGGCTCTTCTGTCCATGAGGATTCTCCAGGTAAGAATACTGGAGTGGGTTGCCATGCCCTCCTCTAGGGGATCTTCCCAACCCAGGGATCGAACCCAGGCCACCCTTACTGCAGGTGGATTCTTTACCACCTGGGCCACCAGGAAAGCCCAAGAGAGAGCATGGCTAATGGTAAAGAGTAAATGTTATTATCATCATTATCATTATAGCGATAAGAAAAAAAATAGCATAAGCAAACAGCATCGACCAGTTAAGTGCAATATAAACACACACACTAAAATCGATATATTTTATCTTCAAGGAGAACTAAACTGCTACCCAAGAAACCATTGCTAAGGAACGTTTTTAAAAGCAAGTAAAGAAGAAAAGCCTATCATAAAATCAGTTAAATTCACAATAGCAAAAATTGTTAACAATACTTTGACAGTGCGTGAGGGTACAGAACAGTTTAAAGATCCCGTGGAGTAGGAAATGGCAACCCACTCCAGTGTTCTTGCCTGGAAAATTCCATGGGCAGAGGTGCCTGGCAGGCTGTAGTTCATGGGGTCACAGAGAGTCAGACTCGACTAAGCACGCATCACGTAAACTCAAAAAGCATGGTCATCCCACGTCATTTAGTATGAGAACAGCCGGGCCTACAGACGTTAATCATTGTGAATGCCTCAGCACAGAGATAACAGAGAAATACCTAATATATTTCACAGAAAATGGAAATGAAACCAAAAGCTTGGGTCTTTAAGCCATGCATTTCCATTATCTGAAGAAATCAGTGAAGTAGGTGTTTATTTGCAAGTGGATAAGCCAAGGGTTTCCATAATTGCTTGCTGAATAGATAAACACTTGACCTAAGCTTCGTATGCCAAATAATCCTTGATGTGGGACAGTGGGGCTCAGCTAGCCAAGGGCATGCAGGTTCGGCCCGCGTCACTTCTGCGCACCTGAGTCATATTCTGTCTTGCCAGGTTCTGCTTTGCTCTGGCTTCCTGTGGCAGATCAACAGATTATAGAGAAAAGGAATGGCCTGCGTGGGAAAGCCTACCGAAGCTGGTGTTTTGTTCTAACAGTAATCACTGTCTATAATGTCTGTCAGAGAAACAGAATCCCGGTCTGGCCCCCAGCTTTTCTGCTGTTTGGAATTTGAGACAAGAGCCACAATGGAAGTATGCAAATCTCTCAAATGCAAAGAAACTCTAAGAAGTGATATAAAATGCTCAAGCATTGATGATTTGGTAGACGTCAGAGAGGCAAAGAATTACGTCACTCTAAATTCAGAGTGGAGCAGAAATTGACAACTCCTGATCCCAGCATTAAAGAATAATTTCTATCAAAGGGGTGTATTTTAAAGATTCAGTTCCGTAAGTTACCTCTTAATGAAAATTCATGGGAAAGTCCTCTCACAGAAAGTCACAAAGGATATTTTCTGTCAACAGCTTTATCCTATTAGCAAGTTATATTCACAGTGGTGTGAAATATTAGTTCTGTCAGTTTCTTACAATTTATGGGACTTTTGCAGAGCTTCAGCAATGCAGATAAGCATTGCTGTGCTCACTCAGAATATCGGATACATCCTCCTCACACTTTGAAAAGCAAATAAAGTACATACATTTATCAATCCTGACATTGATCCCTTTTTACCTAGCTCAGCAAAGAATCATGTAAGTAACACAAAATTGAAAAACTGGAAGACCAAACAGAATAAGCAGTCTTGTATATTATAACTGAAATATTTAAAGGAAGAAATGAGTTAAGTCTTTCTACTCTGATTTAAAGTTATTCCTTTTCTTAATTCTCCCTCTCTAAAAAAAAACTGCATATAAACAGATTACTAACCACAATCTCCTATGTTTTCACAAAAATAAAACAAATTACATATATAAAACGTAACGGCATTCTATGGAATCTCCACTGAGGTACAGCAATTGCTTTACTGATCATGTTTAAAAAAATCCCCAGTGTGTCCAATTTCACAGTAAAATGACTAGTAATTCTTAAAATGTTTATCACTAAGAATGTTATCTTGTGTAATAGGAATTTCATTTTTATAATAAATCATTTGCCACAGTGAGAGGGGACTTGAAAGGGAACTTACTTCTTTGGTTTATCTTTTCTGGCATTGCAGTCCGTGATCTCACAGAGAAGTATACGATTAAGTATATATTACAAATTAACTTATTAAGAAATGCTTGTCTTTCTGACATTTAATCAAGGAAAAAGACATGCTTTGGTACCTTACAGTTAGAAAATTGTATTGTTTTCATAAGAAATACTGTTTACCATACTTTCAAATTCTACAGGTTTCCTTTGCTGTCTTGTTTTTTATGTAAAGTAGGATAATACACTTAGACACCCTTTGGGCACTGACACGAATGAATAAAATGACTTCAGCAGGGAATGTGTAAGATGATGGCATCCATCTGGTTCTAGTTTAACCAGCATTAACACTTGCCTTTTATACTTACTGTTAAAATTATTTGGGGGGCAAAGAGAATACAGTCTTGTGACATTCTAGGCTAGGTACAGCCACCAACCAAGGCTTCCTTTTAATGTCACCTAGGAAGATGCTCCCAGATCCTGTTAGCTCCGCGGTACTCTAGTGCTTCGCATTAGGAAATGTCAGCCTCTTCTCATAAAGGCAGTTTGGAAAAACATCTTTAAAAAGGTAAACAGAACTCTATCATCTTCACGAAAAGGTGTTAACACTTACCCAGTAGCATCTTTTGAATATACATGGGTCTTCTCATGTCTTCCCTAAGCAATTAATGAATTTCATTGGTTGAAATACTACCTTTGAAAGTGAAAGTGAAGTCGCTCAGCCGTGCCTGACTCTTTGCGACCCCGTGGACTGTAGCCCACCAGGCTCCTCCATCCGTGGCATCCTCCAGGCAAGAGTACTGGAGTGGGATGCCATTTCCTTCTCCAGGGAAGTAAAGGCTGAACTCCTTTCCACACCCTCTTTTAAAACCCTCTCCAGCCCCGCCTCTCTCTGCTCTTCTTCCTGGTTCCGGGTTCTAGAGCACCGGGCTCATTCCTTCATTTATCCAGGAGTGGAAACTGAGTACCGACGAGCCAGGCCTGGTACTCGACGGCGGTGTTAAACACCAGTGGCCCAGAAGGACCCGGTCCTGTTCTTGGGGATCTCTCAGAGGTCAGTGGGGATGTTCCCAGTAACTGCGACCCTGAGGCCGGCGCGGGGCGGCTCGGGGCTGAGCGTGGGGGCGGCAGTTTTCCAGGCCGCCTGCTGCTGGGAACAAGCCCTGCCCGTGCTCCCCCGGCCTGAGTCCTCCTTTCAGCCCTCCAACCTGCACTGCCTTTTCGTTGTTTGGGAACACCCTTGTTCCTTCTATGGATTTCTTTTATTTTGCTTCTCCGTACTTACTCTGAATGCAGTGATTTTCCTGTGTGGATGCTTTCACCCTGAACTGAAATTCTTAGAAAGTGCACAATTTTGCACTCCTTTGCAGGCCTGGCCCTTGGCAAGGTGTCCAGCCCTGTGGCACTTATCCAATGGGCAGTAATGATGGTGAATAAGATAGTGCAATAATAATAAGGATACAATACTACCGTAACAGTAATGAGGAGTAAAACAGCATGGCTTAATTGTTTACCATTATATAAATTAGTATTGAAACAAGTTGACATCCACCCTCTGACTTGATTTGCCGAATTCAGAAGATTGTTAACCTCAAATGCTTCTATTAATAGTGTTAATGATTGACTGACAGGCTGGTTTTTCTTCAAACATAGTCTTATTCCTACATGTTGATTTTTGTTTTTATAAAAATAGGATCTGTTTACCCAGAGAGTATATTTGTATTTATAGTAGGGACTTAATAAATGTGTATTGCATGCATGAATGAATGGTTATTCTCGTTGCAGGAGAAATTGATAAATGACATTTTCTAATGTTTCTTTCAGGCCTGGAATTTTTATGCCAAAATATTGATTTTATTGGAGACTTGAAAATGAATACAGTCCCTAGCTTGAAAGTAAACATGTCAGAATACATAAAAGTATACACAAGTAGCATTTCTAATAATACAGAATTTATATTTATGAAGTATTCACAGTAAGTAAGTTTACTGGTGTAGTATGTTTTAACTTCTCCATCTTTTTATTATTAAGAACTCTAAGCTCTCAGTCTCTGCAGTCCTTCCCATTTCTTTTCCATTTTTGCACCTGTCTTGTGCAGATCCTGTGCTTGGCCATCCTCTGCCACCCCATCCATATCACGCCTCTGGTATGCCTAACCTTGACGGTTCTCTCCTTCCTCCCTTAACCACTGGTGGCCTTGCTGTCTGTATGTTGCTACTTCATCTGTGATTCTGGGTTTCAGAGGACCCTGCCTAATCCTCCACCATATCCTCTCTAAGGTGAATGTTCTGTCTCTCGTCAGTTGGTTAAAATCTCTTCCTATTTAGTTTATTTCACTTTGTAGTGGAGGATAACTGCTTCACGGCACGGTGTTGGTTGGTGCTGTGCAACAGCGTGAATCAGCTATGTGTATAGATACGTCTTCTCCCTCGTGTGTCTCCCCCTGGCCCCGCCCTCCCACCCCCCTGGGTCATCACAGAGCACCAGGCTGAGCTCCTTGCGCTCTATGGCAGTGCCCCGCTAGCCCTGTAATAAACACACGGCAGTGTGCACGGCAGTGCTCCTCTCTCAGCCCACCCCATTCTCTCCTGTCCCCACCGCAACCGCAAGGCCTTCTCTGCGTCTGCCTGCCTATTCCTGCCCTGCAGATGGGCCCATCAGTATCCTTTGCCCTATCCTTCATATTTTTCCTGAAATGCCATTTTGCCCAGAGGTTTCATCTTGGTTCCAATCCAGGCAACAGTCTAGGCCTCTACTGCCTGTTTTCTAAGCAGAAAAAAAAAAAAAAAAGAATCAAATATGTATAAACTGCATCCAAATATTTTAATCCTCTAATCGTTTGTGTTGCTTAGCTTTGACTGAAACTGGTGACTCTAGCTTCTCTGTAGAGGGCTAGGTTCTGCAGCTTTGCTCTCAGGCTCTGTTGCCAACATCACTTTTGAGTCAAGATTTTACCTTGGATATCTCTGTGCTGGGCCATCGTGTCAAATGCTGTGACTTTTCCAGAGGTTGGTTTGTTGTTTGAAGCGATGACTGAACTTGAAATTGGTTTGCATGCAGTTTTTTCCTGTGTCCTCGGTTTACTGTTGCTTCATTTCAGCTAACCTTGCAAGAGTTCATTGAATGTCCCACTGACATCCATTCCTCTCAGGCGGTTTTGCAGCTAGGTTGCCATGAACGTCACTTTACAAAGCAGGTAATTTTACTCAGTCGGTTGTCCATTTAATGTAGAGAAGTGTGTGGATGGTACTGAGCAAATCATTGCACAGCGCCAAGGCAGTTAAACCACCAGAAACTATTACTGCTTTACCGACCTTGACAACTTTTCTAGAGTTCAAAATAACAAGAAAACCATGTTCCAGCAGCTTCTCTGAAACATTTAATTTATATGTTTAATCCAGTCCCACAAATGTTTATTGAGAGCTAACTTGTTTACAGATTCCAGGTCTATGATGGACAGTTTATGGCGTGTGAGTGTGTCTGTGAAATTAACATGAGGTTAGTGGCGAGTCTGACGTTCCCGGTATACTCACCTGTGGTTAAAGTCGCCCGCAGCTTTGGGCTGAGCTTTGTCCAGATCCTCAGGCAGCACTGAGACGTGCTGCCAGGGAAGAGCAGTCTGACGTCACTGGTGTGGGTTTGCTGCCTTACGCCTTGGGATCATCGTCTCTGACATTAGTATCTTGGCACCCGTGTAGCCAGGAAGGTAACCATGGAGATATCATATTTGCTGACTTCTCCTGGGTTTGTCTTCTTCAGTTTTGTCATATTTTCGGACCATATCTGGAACCAGGAGTAAAAGCCATTTTGTTTGGTTAAGATTCCTGGTACCCCATTCAGCACTTACGTCCGCCTCTGTCCTGGGCTAGGTCCACAAATTAGGTGAGTCACCCCAGCACTCGGCTGTTGCCCCTTTGACATCTGTAACAGCAGCCTATATGGACAGCTGTGCTGAGCACTTTACATAGATTATGTCCAGTTCTCACAGTGACATTGTGTGATGCAGTTTAAGAATCTGAACAAGTAGAAGAGCTGAGGTCCAAACTCATTGGTCTCTGACTTAGTTTGGGGTACCATAAGCCCCCCAGCACGTCTGTTGCTGCACCCTTTGGGGCAGATTGGACACCCTTGCACAGCAGGTCAATCGTGTAGTTATCTGAGCTTTAGATCTTGAGACTGCCTTCATATTTTTCTTTTCTCCCTGCAATGCAATCTTGTATCTAGTTAGTAGCAGTGATCATTCTTAATTGCAATCAGTGGATACAGGCTTTAAATAGCAAAGGTATTCATTATAAGGGACTTGATAGCTCACAGAATTGGTGGGCATCCTGGAAAACCAGGCTTGAGGCTATGTCATCAGGAGCTAAGCTAACATGCATGTACAGGAGCGTTAGCCCTGTGACTACTATGCAATAGCTCGGAGGAATGCCTGCCATCCCAGTGAGGTTACGTCTGAGCCGGGAACTTGACCTTGCATCGTTTGGGTCATTATTGCCCCTGATGCCGTCACCGGGAGTAGCCAGAGGCTACTGGAAAACCCCCACGCCTCCAACAGAATTAGAAGCTTCTTCCTCACATTATTCCCATCCGAAAGCAATTTGTCTGTTTCTGCAACTGATTCTGCAGCGTGGATCACATACCTCCATCTCAGTTTAAGGGAATTTGGGTATTTCAGTTTGTGCTTTGAATGGAAATGGAGAAAGTCATATTTTGAAAATTTGTTCAAGCACCAAAGGGCTTTTCAGTAGACAGTGTGCAACCCCATTTGTGACTAACATCCAGCATAGTTGGCTAGCCCTGTAACTTAATTACCTCTCTATGCTCTTCACTCCTAAATATCTCCCCCAGCTGACCAGTTTACAGGTCCCAAATGCAAAGTTTAATAACATTTAATAAAACATTAATAACATTTGCCATACAGAACTATGCACACACAGTTGCAATCCAGTGCTGTGTGCAAAGCTTTTTCTAAAATGAAGGAACTGTTTCCTAATATTACCCATAAATTCAAGTTTTACATTTTATTTTTCTTGTGCTTATAATGTTCTTTGGAAATCTATGCTGTCCTTGGCTTACCCAGTATTATAGTGGTCTGCCTGGGGTCCCCACCATGAAATAGGCCAATAAGCAAGCAAACGAATGATAAGTAAAAACAGATGGGGAACGGGTCGAGAGTGCATTGCTCTAGGATCAGGGCACTAGTACACTTGACAAAGGCGCATTAATCAGAGTGCTACCCCACTTACAGTGACGGGCGGCCCCTCCTCATTATTGCTGGGACGATACTGCCAGATAAGCAGAATACAGAGAAAACCCTCAGAGGAGAGTAGCCACAGACCAACAGGGGCAAGGGCTTTGTGGTGACTAAAATGCTGTAATTAGCGGAGAGGATTGGAGGACCAATTGAAGGAGACGGATGGACCGAAGAGTGATTTTCTCTGCTCAGAGAAGCTTTATCAGCTATCTTTGTTCAGCCGCAAAGTGGAGTTATTTTGGAGGAGAAAATGACTGTGGGCTTTCAGGACCTGGGACCACTTTGGGTTGGGGGGGGCCTCCTGGCGCTGGGGGGTTGTGCCGTAGCATGCTTTTTTGAAATCAGGTTGTCAATAGCAAAACAGGCTATGAAAAAATAATGATAAATAACATTGCCTTTTGTTTGTTCTGAGTTACTCTTCCTTTGAACATTAAATATCATACAAAATTGCTTTAAGTGAAATGCTTGTTTATGATGACCCCCTTAAAGCCAGTTCAGGGATGAATAGTTATTTCTTGTCAGCTTGGATATGATTAAGTAGTTTTGTTTTTTTTTTTTTTTTTTTGCGAATGGTCTATACTGATCCATACCTGAGAGGATACTTGAAATCTGAATTTAGTTTCCTATATCCCTTTACTGAAAGTGACCATGATATTGAGTACTTATATTCTTATGGTTTTTCCCTTAGGTGGTGGCTCAGATGGTGAAGCATCTACCTACAGTGTGGGAGGCCTGGGTTGGATCCCTGGGTCGGGAAGTTCCTTGGAGAAGGAAATGGCAACCCACTCCGTACTCTTGCCTAGAAAATCCCATGGACGGAGGGGCCTGGTGTCCATGGGGTCAGAGAGTCGGACATGACCGAGCGACTTCACTTCTCTGTGGTTTACGCTGAATGTGTGGTTTGCATTGGGGCATCCGTTTTAAAAGGTGGTTAACTCTTCAGCGTTTTGTGCTTAGCATCGCAGAATCCCATGACACAGAGGGACCTTATCACCTCTCCGGGATGACTTGAATTTCCCTCTACTACGTGGCTGACCAGCGGATAACTGGCTTACATCTACAGTAGCCCTAGGGTGTGGCTACCTGGCTGTTCTTCAATATAGCCCAACTTTGGACTATGCTCGCTGATGAACTATCTCGTTATTAATCTGAACATGTTCCATTGGCAGTGTCTTCTTGTTTGTCCCAGTTAGTTCCTTAAGATCAGTAAAGTTTGTTTCCATTTCTGCTCTCAGTTGCCCCACAGCTTTACTCAGTTCAGTTCAGTTCAGTCGCTCAGTCGTGTCCGACTCATTGCGACCCCATGAATCACAGCACGCCAGGCCTCCCTGTCCACCAACAACTCCCAGAGTTCACTCAGGCTCACAGCCATCAAGTCTGTGATGCCATCCAGCCATCTCATCCTCGGTCGTCCCCTTCTCTTCTTGCCCCCAATTCCTCCCAGCATCACGGTCTTTTCCAATGAGTCAGCTCTTCACATGAGGTGGCCAAAGTACTGGAGTTTCAGCTTTAGCATCATTCCTTCCAAAGAAATCCCAGGGCCGATCGCCTTCAGAATGGACTGGTTGGATTTCCTTGCAGTCCAAGGGACTCTCAAGAGTCTTCTCCAACACCACAGTTCAAAAGCATCAATTCTTCCATGCTCAGCTTTCTTCACAGTCCAACTCTCACATCCATACATGACCACTGGCAAAACCGTAGCCTTGACTAGATGGACCTTTGTTGGCAAAGTAATGTCTCTGCTTTTGAATATGCTATCTAGGCTGGTCATAACTTTTCTTCCAAGGAGTAAGTGTCTTTTAAATTCACAGCTGCAGTCACCATCTGCAGTGATTTTGGAGCCCCCCAAAATAATGTCTGACACTGTTTCCACTGTTTCCCCATCTATTTCCCATGAAGTGATGGGACTGGATGCCATGATCTTTGTTTGCTGAATGCTGAGCTTTAAGCCAGCTTTTTCACTCTCCTCTTTCACTTTCATCAAGAGGCTTTTTAGCTCCTCTTCACTTTCTGCCATAAGGGTGGTGTCATCTGCATATCTGAGGTTCTTGATATTTCTCCCGGCAATCTTGATTCCAGCTTGTGTTTCTTCCAGTCCAGCGTATCTCATGATATCCTCTGCATATAAGTTAAATAAGCAGGGTGACAGTATACAGCCTTGACGTACTCCTTTTCCTATTTGGAACCAGTCTGTTGTTCCACGTCCAGTTCTAACTGCTACTTCCTGACCTGCATACAGATTTCTCAAGAGGCAGGTTAGGTGGTCTGGTATTCCCGTCTCTTTCAGAATTTTCCACAGTTTCTTGTGATCCACACAGTCAAAGGCTTTGGCATAGTCAATGAAGCAGAAATAGATGTTTTCTGGAACTCTCTTGCTTTTTTGATGATCCAGTGGGTGTTGGCAATTTGATCTCTGGTTCCTCTGCCTTTTCTAAAACCAGCTTGAACATCTGGAAGTTCATGGTTCATGTATTGCTGAAGCCTAGCTTGGAGAATTTTGAGCATTACTTTACTAGCATGTGAGATGAGTGCAATTGTGTGGTAGTTTGAGCATTCTTTGGCATTGCCTTTCTTTGGGATTGGAATGAAAACTGACCTTTTCCAGTCCTGTGGCCACTGCTGAGTTTTCCAAATTTGCTGGCATATTGAGTGCAGCACTTTCACAGCATCATCTTTCAGGATTTGAAACAGCTCAACTGGAATTCCATCACCTCCACAGCTTTACTAGGAGGGCGTATAAGCTGCTCGATATTGCAGAGTATCTTGAAATATGTATTGTGCTTATCTACTCATGATAATAAACGTTTTGGCATTCTAATACATTGGTTACATTTTCAGTTTACTTAGGAAAGAAAATAATTTAAATTCATGGAGATGGAATAGGGTAGGAGGGAGAGTTTGCCAAGTGATACAGAGAAGTTAACTTCACAGCCTGCATTAATTGTTATTATTTATATTGCGATATGTACCTCCATCATGGCTTCCTGGGTGGCTAATAGTAAAGAATCTGCCTGCCCATGCAGGAGCTGCTGAAGACGTGGGTTCGATCCCTGGGTTGAGACGACCCCCTGGAGGAAGGCATGGCGGTCCACTCCACTGCTCTTGCCTGGAAAATCCCATGGACAGAGGGTCCTGGCCAGCTACAGTCCATAGTGTCCCAAAGAGTTGAATGCTGCTGAGCACACAGGCAAACATATTATACCTGTAAGCCTGACTTTCCACCCTGCAGTGGAGAGGGAGCTGCAGAGATTGTTCTCTGCCCTTAAAGCAAGTTGATTACAAGAGCCCCTCAATTAAGAAAGTTTCATCCATCAATATCTTTTCAATTTAATTTAATTCTTGCTTTGTTTTTGGAGATACTAGAGAATGTTCTTTTTCCTTAAATTTGCTTTTCTAGGGCCAGTAATACAAATCCCCCTGTGTTAAGTTCAGAGCAAAAGGTCCTCCTTGTTTTTCATTTCACCTGGTTCTTCCTTGGGTGATATTCTTCAGTAATGCAGAACCTTTCAAAAGCTGAGACGCCTTCAAAAGGGTGCTGTTTTTTTCTTATAGCCCCTTCATTTATAGATGCTGCACCAGAATTAATGAGTAATAATTGAATAATGAAAACGAATCAACGGGAGATACAGACATTATAAATACTGAGTAGAAATAAATCTTTAAAAATTCCAGTGGTGGTTGGTGGTTTAGTCATGTGTGACTCTTGTGATCCGGTGGACTGTAGCCCACCAGGCTTCTCTGTCCATGGGGCTCTCCAGGCAAGAATACTGGAGTGGGTTGCCACTTCCTTCTCTAGGGGATCTTCCCGACCCAGGGATTGAACCTGGGTCTCCTGAATTGCTGGTGGATTCTTCACTGACTGAGTCACTGAGAAGTCCCTCTCTCCCAAAAAAAATCCCAATAGAGAGACCTCAAATAAAATTTGGATATTTAAAAGGCAAATTAACATGCTTTAGTGATGCTTGTGAGTGGGTACCACTTTGATTCCCATTTATAAAAGAGGAAGCTGAAGATTAGACAGTTTAAATACTTGATCCAGAGCCACAGGACTAGCTGATGGTTGAGACTAGGCAATCAGATTACGTGTGGAAATAAGGTGCATTTAAAAAAGACTGCCAGTGAAACAGAAAGGGATCTAATACCCACTGAATGTCAACTGTGTGTCAAATAATCTGTTGTCATTTGGTGACCAATTATTTCTGATCCCAACCCTGTGGATTCGATTTTATCATTTCCATTCTGCAGATAGTGAAGTACAGGCTTAGTGGGGTTAAGTCATTTTCCTACATTGCCCATTTGACCGACCGTCATTTGACCATTGAGCTCTGACTGCAAAACCTATGGCTTTTCTACTCTACAAAAGAATTGCAGACTCTTTTATTTATTTATTTATTTAAACTTTACAGTGTTGTATTGGTTTTGCCATACATTGACATGAATCAGCCATGGGTATACACGTGTTCCCCATCCTGAACCTCCTCCCACTTCCCTTACCGTACCGTCCCTCAGGGTCATCCCAGTGCACCAGCCCCGAGCACTCTGTATCATGCATGGAACCTGGACTGGCGATTCATTTCACATATGATAATATACATGTTTCAATGCCAATCTTCCATATCATCCCACCCTCTTCCTCTCCCACAGAGTCCAAAAGACTGTTCTATACATCTGTGTCTCTTTTGCTGTCTCACATACAGGGTTATCGTTACCATCTTTCTAAATTCCATATATATACAATAGTATGCTGTATTGGTGTTTTTCTTTCTGGCTTACTTCACTCTGTATAATCGGCTCCAGTTTCATCCATCTCATTAGAACTGATTCAAATGTATTCTTTTTAATGGCTGAGTAATACTCCATTGTGTATATGTACCACAGCTTTCTTATCCATTCATCTGCTGATGGACACCTAGGTTGCTTCCGTGTCCTGGCTGTTATAAACAGTGCTGCAATGAACACTGGGGTACACGTGTCTCTTTCAATTCCGTTTTCCTCGGTGTGTATGCCCAGCAGTGGGATTGCTGGGTCATACGGCAGTGCAGACTTTTTCAAAGCAGGAAAATACTTGAATATAAAGAGGAAATTCTGGGCCTTCATTCCGATGTTTTTACTGCCGTCACTACTCCAGGGAGTCATTTAACACACAGTCTTGATAATATGTGTGCCTGTTCCATCTAAGCTTTATGCCCCAATAGGACAGGACTTTACTTAAGTTTTGTGTTTACTTAAGTTTTGTATCTCTCATAGACACCCACCGCAGCAAGTATTCCCAATGCATCCCTTCTTTTACATTTTTCTCAATGATAAGCATATAAACTTACAGCTTCTTAAAATCTATCTCTCAACTTAAATAGATTCCAGCTGGGATGATATTTGTAATTTCCTAGTAGCTTGAACTTTCATCAAATTTCTACTTTTAGACATGCAAATGTGCAATTAGTCAAATGAGTCGCTCAGGAAGTAAGATTCCTTCTTTGGTCACATGGCATAGAGAAATGTTACAAGGTATGTGACTGAACAGGCTTCCCAGGTGGTTCTGTTGGCAAAGAACCCAGCTGCCAACGCAGGAGATGTAAGCGAGAGATGTGGGTCCCACCCCTGGCATCGGGAAGATCCCCTGGAGGAGGGCATGGCAACCCACTCTAATATTCTTACCTGGAGAATCCCATCGACAGAGGAGCCTGGTGGGCTACAGTCCATAGGGTCTCAAAAGGCTGGACATGACCGAAACGACTTAGCAGGCACACGCAATTGAACATTTACTGAATTTCTCACTTATGGAAAAAGTTTCAACCACTTAAAAAGATTTGTGAGAATTTGTTAAAGAGCTCGGAGTTCTTCTCTCAGCAGTGTCAACAGCGGCTGAGTAAATTTTTCAATAAGATCTTCTAAAATGAAATATAAATATTTTCACCCATATTCGACAGTGTCAGAAAGTACCTTCGTTCCTCTTGGAAAGTTATTATATTACAAAATAATTACTTTATGTAAGAAGTTTCACTTTTCAAACACACATGTATTTGTTTTTAAATATTCTAGGATAGTTTTTGAGAGTCTGGAGTTATTGCCAGTTGCTAACCGTGAAAAAGTGCTATTTGTGGAGGCCTCTGTTTGCATGCCTGAGGTAATTCTCATTAAAATATTTTTCCACAGGGCCCTTTATTTAATCAGGATTTTTTTTTCAAGCTGTACTGAGGGGTAATTGACAAAATTGTGTGATATTTCAAGTGCACGATGTCGTGATTTCAGGTGTTGTACATATACATCGTGAAAGGATTTCCCACACTGAGTTGCTTAAGATATCCATTGCGACATTTCCCCCTTTTCTTTGCTCAGAATACTCAAGTTCTCCTTTCTTAGCAAATCCCAGTGATACAAAACGGTGTTACCAAGCACGCATGCGATCCTCAGGCCCCATCCGTCTTGTAACTGAACTCGTGCGCCCTTTCGCCGTCTTCCCCTGCATCTCCGCCCCTGTCCCCGGCAGGCGCTTCTGTGTCACGCTTCTCTAAGTCTCACTGTTAATACGCTACATGGTAATGATACTGAGGTTCTCTTTTTGTCTGGCTTACGTTTTCACTTAGCGTAATGTCCTCCAGATTCATCCGAGCTATTGCAAATGACAGGGTTGCCTTCATTTTTAAGGTTGAATATCTGCTTGTTTATATACATCTGCCTCCCTCCCTCCCTCCCTCCCTCCCTCCCTGTCTCTCACATTTTCTTTATTCATTTACCTGTCAAGAGACACTTACTTCCATGCCCTGCCTATTGTGAGTCACGTTGCTGTGAGCATGGGAATGTGTACATCTCTTCCAGATAATGGTTTCATTTCCTTTAGGTATATACCCAGAGGTGAGATTGTTAGATCGCATGGCACTTCTATTTTTAATTTCTTGAGAGACCTCCATACAGTTTTGTATAGTGACTATATTAGTTAATGTTCCCACCAACAATATACAGAGTTTTCACTTTCTCCACATTCTTTGCAGCATTTGTCATCCCTTGTCTTTTTGGTGATGGATGTCATAAGAGGTATGAGATGCTATCTTATTGTGGTTTTGGTCTCAGTTCCTGTATGATTAGTGATGTTGAGCGCTTTGTCATATGTCTGCTGATCACTGCTATGTCTTTGGAAAAATGTCTATTTAGACTCTATGCTCATTTTAAAACTGGTTTGTTAATGTCTTTTACTGTTCAGTCGTATGAGTTGTCGGTTTTGGATATTAACGACTTATTGTATATATAATTTACAAATATTTACTCCCATCACACTGGTTGTCTTTTCATTTGTCGAAGGTTTATTTTGCTGTGTGGAAGCTTTGTAGTTTGATATAGTTCCACTTGTTTATTTTCGTTTTTGTTGCCTTTGTTTATGGTGTCAATTCCAAAAAAATTGTTGCCAAGACCAGTGTCAAAGAACTTAACTTCTGTGTTTTCTTTTATGAATTTTACTATTTCATGTCTTATGTTCAAATTTTTAAACCATTTTAAGTTGATTTTTGTGTATGGTATAAGTTGAAAGTCATTTTTATTCTTTTTCATGTGACTGTCCAGTGTTCCCAACATCATATATTAGACAGTCCTTCTCCACTGTATATTCTTGGCTCCTTTGTCATAAATTAATTGACTATATATGTATGAGCTTAGTTCTTGTATCTGTATTTTGTTCCGTTGAGCTATATTTGTTTTTATGCCAGGACCACAATGTTTTGATTACTATGGCGTTGTATTATAGTTTGAAATCAGCAAGTGTGATGCCTCCAACTTTATTCCTTTTTCTTAAGATTTCTTTGGCTCTCTGGGTTTTGTTGGTGGTGATTGTGGTTCCATACAAATTTTAGGATTGCTTTTCCTATTAGTGTGAAAATGACATTGAATTTTGATAAGGATTACCCTGAATTTGTAGATCGCTTTGGATCATATGAACATCTTAACAATATTAAATCCTCTCATCCATGAACATGGAATATCTTTCCATTTATTTGCATCAATTTCCATTGTGTTCATCAATATCTTATAATTTCCTGTGTTCAGATCTTTCTGCTCCTTGGTTAAAGTTATTCCTAAGTGTTTAATTCATTTTGATGCATTTATAAATGGGACTCTTTCCGTAATTGCTCTTTCTGATAGTTACTTATTGTTGTGCAAGAACACGACTGATTTTTGTTGATTTTGTATCCTGAAATTGACTTAAATCATCTGTTCTAATGGAGATGGATTTTTAATGGAGTCTTTAATGTTTTCTGTGTTTAAGATCAGGTCATGTGCAGACAATGACCCAGCAGTACTGGAAGTTCTAGTTAGGAAAATAAAAAAAAAGACAGACACCCAAATTGGAAGGAAAGGACAGCAGCAGCGAAGGTGGCAGAAGCCGGCATCGCTGTCTTGTTTCTGATCTTGTAGGAAAAGGTTTCCGCTTCTCATCAATGAGAATGATGTTAACTGTGGCCTTGTAACATACAACCTTGGTGTTGTTGAGGTATGCTGTCCTTACAATTATTCTGATGAAAATGTTTATCATAAATTGGCGTTCAGTTTTGTAAAATGCATTTTTACATCGTTTGAAATTATTGTATGATTTTAGTCCTTCATTTTGTTAATTCGGTATCTCACATTAGTTGATCTGTGGATATTGAACATTCTTTGGCATCCCTTAATCATGGTATAGGATCTTTCTAACGTATTGTTGCATTTGATTTGATAATATTTGTGAAAGAGTATGTTCATCAGGAATATTGACCTATACATTTATTTTCCCTCTAGTGTCTACATCTTGCCTTGTTATCAGGATAATTTTGGTCTCAGAAAATGAGTTTGAAAGCATTTCTTTCTCTTTTGATTTTTGGAAGTGTTTGATAAGAATTGGTATTTTTTAAAATGTTTATTTATTTGACTGCATCAGGTATTAGGTGCAGCACATGGGACCTCCACTGTGTTACGCAGGACCTTTATGCCATGGCTTGCAGTGCCCAGAGCATGAGGGCTGTGGGCATGAGGGCTGTGGGCATGAGGGCTCGAGGCACGTGGGCTCAGTTGCCACGCGGCATATGGGATCTCGATTCCCTAGCCAGGGATTGAACTTGCACCCCTTGCGTTGCAAGGTGGATTCTTAACCACTGGGCCACTAGGGATATCCCAGGATTGAAATTAATTCTTTAAATTTTTAGGAGAACTCATCAATGAAGTCATCTAATCATGGACTGTTCTTTGTTGGGAGATTTTTGATTACTGATTCAATGTCTTTATTAGTAGTTGATCTGTTTAGATTTTTCATTTCTTCGGAATTCAGACTTGTGAGGCTGTATACACCTAGGAATTTATCTACTTCTTCTAGGTTGGTTATTTATTTTCTTTTTTTGCATTTAATTATTCACAGTGGCCCCTGAGGATCCTGTGTGTTTGTGTGTGGCATCAGTTGCAATGTCTCCTCTTTCATTTCAGGTTGCTTCTTTGCATTGTCCTTGGTTTTTTTTTTTCTTGGTAGGTTTACCTAAAGGTCTGCTGTTTATCTTAAAAATACAGTTCTTAGTTTCATTAGTCTTTTCTCTTGCCATTCTATTTCATTTATTTCTTCTCTAATCTTTTTAATTTCACTTGACTCTTTAAAAGATATTTCCTGGTGGTTTCCCAAATAAATTATTAGAAGCTGTGTTAAGGATTATAGTTTTATTCAATATATAATAATGATTTTTCCTTTGATTCAGCTTGGGGAATGCCATCCTAGCTGAAGATGGTTTGTTAGAATTTTCAAGTTTGTGGAAGGCAATTTACTAAATGCATTTGGCAAACTTGGTAATCCTACATGCCTGCCCTGAGGTTTGATCTCCCTTAAAATAAAATATAAGAAACACTACCTCCAGACAGCTCTTAGAATTTTTACCCTGTTTTTAATGCACAGTGGGGTAGGATTGCACACTGTGTGCTGTGAAGCAAACTTCCTGAGGAACCCTTTTCCTCCTCGTTCTCAGTGTCAGATCCATCCAGACATCTCTCTACGGTCCTGCCAGCTCACTTCCCCTCAGTCTCCTTTTCAGAATTCCGGCTTTAGCTCCAGGCCTTTCTCATACCAGTTCGAGCTTCTTAACTTTACATTTTCTGTGGCATGTAATTCACTCTGTATACCTCATTTTAGCCTCTCAAGAGGTCTTCTAGTTTTCTTTGCATTGAGTTCCTAAATCAATACAAGAGATTTTAGAGCCAAGTAGAGCGATGGAAGATTCCTTCATAGAAGGGATGGATAGCAGAAAGCTTGCGTTAATTTGTATTTTGGTATTTTTGTCCTTATCAGAGTAAGAATTTAAGATTTTAATTTAATTTGGGGCAATAGTCCTTTGGGAAAGCCACATCAATAGGGGCTTACAAGTTGGATTTACTTGGCTAAATATGCCGTTTCTCAGCACTGTAGTGAATATGATTTTTGTGAGCATCGAAGAGCACTTCTATCTCACACTAATCACAATTACATGAGACTCATGTGTGAAATCAGAATGTGAGCATGCTAAGTCACTTCAGTCATATCCACCTCTGTGCAACCCTACGGCCTGCAGCCTTCCGGCCTCTAATGAATTTATATGGGCCAGTGCAGCTTTTAAGAGGCGCGGTCTCCGTTTGAAATGCCTAGTTCAGATCCTCCCTGAGGATCTAGGGAGACAGCCAAATTTTATCCCAGGAAAATTGTTTGCTGTGTCTAGAATCCAAGTGAGGAGATCGAACGGTTCACTGTCCCATCGTTCTCCCAGCATCGTTTGGGCACTCAGCGTGGAGCAAGGGCTCTGCAGGGAAACAGGCCTGCGATGATAAGCCTGTCGTATGAACTGCTTTCACGTAGCCTAGTCTTCCCGAGAGTGAGTAACTCCTGACTGACTGGATATATGGATTTGAAAAGGCTTTTTACAAGCACGTGATATTTTAAACTGACTTTGCCTGAAAGTGGCTATAAATCAGCGATGCAAAGAGAGTGTCTGTGTAGGGTGGTGGGGTGGGAGAGGCCAGTGGGAAGAACAGTTTCTCAAGCAGGGGGAAGAGCTCACCTAATGTGTAGGTTCAGGGTACGTACCTGGTTAAAGTTTGGGGAATTTGTTCTGCAGTCAGAGGAGGCTTCTTCTCCTGGGAGCACTAATAGATTAAATTTATATCTTAAAAAGGTAAGTCCATTGTGGGTAAACTGTATGGTAGGGGTTGAGGGAGACCATTGAGGTCAGTTAGAAGGCTGTAACAGAAAATGCAGATAGAATATGATGGTTATACTGGCTTAGGACGTTGAAAGAGGACAGATGAAAAACGTAAATGGACTTCACATAGTTATGAGGTCAGATCTGCAGCACTTAAGACGGCTTAGATGCGGGGATGGATAGTAATAAACCTAACTCTAAGGTTGTTGGTGTTAACAGCTGGGTAAGTGGGGTTTAAAACATGGGTGAGAACCAGGTTTGAAGGCAAGACACTCAATTCAGTCATGCACCAGGTACTACTGCTTTAGTTAGCTAGTGAAGTCGCTCAGTCGTGTCCGACTCTTTGTGACCCCATGGACTGTAGCCCACCAGGCTCCTCCGTCCATGGGATTCTCCAGGCAAGAATACTGGAGTGGGTTGCCATTTCCTTCTCTAGGGGATCTTCCTCACCCAGGGATCAAACCCAGGTCTCCCGCATTAGAGGCAGACACTTTAACCTCTTAGTCACCAGGGAAGAGCTGTAAAATCTGAGTAGCAGTCATTTAAACCATGTAAACTCCTCTACCCCAATATATCAAAAGTAGTTCCAAGGAGATCCGTTGGTTCAGTGGCATTTGCCCTTTTATTCCAAGCTTGTTGCCGCGTTTTCTAACAGTGTAGTCATGTTCTCACTGAAGGCACAAGAATGGAAGAGTCAAGACTGACAAGACCTCCTCTTATTCTTTCCCCTTTTAGAATAAGCAGGAAGCAAATGCTTTCCTCTAAGACCACCAGAAGACTTCTTTATAGCTTTTCCCTGGCCTTGGCCTCCCCTTGCTGCAAATAATGGTGAGTGCTTAGTAAAAAAGAAAGGAGTCATCACAGTGGGCTTAGAACAGTGGTTCACAATCAGGTTAGACACCAAACTCCCTGTTAGTAATTTGAAATGAAATTCATGAATATAATCTACCTGTATACCTCATAAGAAAAAATATTTATCATGCCCCATTTGTCATAAAATAGAAAAAATAAAAGGATGCATAAATGTTTAGGCAAGATTCAGAATGAGGTGGTTGGATGTCTGCCACTGTATATTAGGGTGAATACTGTTTGCAGCAATGTGTGGGATCCCCACAGCGCAGCAGTGGCGATGAGACTGACAGCTGCAAGCTGCATCGCGGTCACAAACAGAATGCGTGGTATTGCCGTCAGCTGTGCTGCAAACTCTTGCACAGGTCCTGGTAGCACTCGGTGAATTTAAACACACACACACACACAAACTAACAGCATGCCAAGTCCAGTCCTGGAGCACGTTGAAGAGTGTGTGGGATGTGGAAGGGTTCTTCCACGTGTACTCTTTTCCCTCGTGTTGCAGCGAGGTACTCCCAGGAACCCCCCCCCCCCCACACACACACACAGCCCAATCTATGCCAATAGTGCCTCTGTTCTTTGTGACAAGCAAATTTCCAGGAGGATAAAGTGTGATTGGCACACTGTAGATCAGAGCAGAAATGTAAGAGCAACTGAAGGCAAAGAAAGATTGATTTCCCTGATTTTGAGTGGCATCTCATACATTCCCACATACTGCCAAAAGCTATGACAGACATTCACCATAAAGGTAAATTAAAGGTTGCCCTGCATCAATTCTCATTATGTGTCTAGCCCTAAGGGATCTGATTAATTCTGTCCAGGATAACACTAATTCTAAGATTAAAGTTTCCTTGCAAAATCTTGCTCAATACCTTAGGCACTGGGGAAATGTATCCACAACTTTTAATCCATGTTCTCAAGACTTGCAGTGAAATACCTAACTTATAGTTTTGAATCTCTAGAAAAAACTTTCATCACTTTACGATGTTTTCTTTTAACTTACTAGCTCATACAGTTTCTCATCCTGTACCGAACTATCCAAACTTCAACTTCTTTTTTTCTTATTATTCACTGTAATCTAACTTGCAAAACATTTTTTGCTGAGGGGTATTTGCTCATTAAAAATCAAAAATTAAAAGCAGTTAAGTTGAAAATGATGAACTGAGAAACAAAAAGAAATTTAACTAGTATAATAAAGGTTAATTTCATTAAAACTTAAATGATTGACCTTTTTCTTCTGCCACATGAAGGAAATAAGAATTTTTCTTTGCAATCTGGTTCTCCATCTGCATGGATAGCCCAATAAGAAAATAGTTTTTAAATAAAAAAGTAATTTAGAAAAATCCATTGATATTTATAGAACCGTTAAAATTACATTTTGCATTTAAGGTAAATCAGAATCATTTCACTAATCAAACAATTTCAAGTAACAAATAGATGTTGAAAAATGAATTTAAATTTGAAGAGTCATATTTTATTGCTTTCTACTTGGAATTAAAAAAAAAAATTGGCCACATCATGTTCCATGTGGGATGGCAGTTCCCCGAGAGGAAATGGGACCCATGCCCTGAATGGAAGCATGGGGTCCTAACCACTGGATGGCCGGGGAATTTTCTCATTTGCAATTTCTTAGTAAAGGCATTGGTTTTTTAAGTTCTCAATCCCAAAACTGTGTTGAATAAAAGTGGTAAAAATGGACATCTTTTTCTTGTTCCTGAACTTGGGGGAAATGCTTTCAGCTTTTTACCATTGAGAATGAGGTGGACGTCTTTTTCTTGTTCCTGAACTTGGGGGAAATGCTTTCAGTTCTTTACCATTGAGAAGGATGTTTGCTATGGTTTGTGGTATATGGTCTTTATTATGTTGAGCTCCCTCTATCCACATTTTCCGGGGAGTCTTTATCATAAACGGGTGTTCAATTTTGTCAAAAGCTTTTTTTCTGTTATCTATTGAGATGACTATATTGTTTTCATTCTTTGCTTTGTTAATATGGTGTATCACATTGATTGCTTTGTGTATACTGAAAAATACATTTAAAAAAATACTGAAAAATCCTTGCATCTCTAGAATAAATCCCACTTGATCATGGTGTCAGTTCAGTTCAGTTCAGTTCAGTTGCTCAGTTGTGTCTGACTCTTTGTGACCCCATGAAGCATAGCATACCAGGCCTCCCTATCCATCACCAACTCCCGGACTCCACCCAAACCCATGTCCATTGAATTGGTGATGCCATCCAACCATCTCATCCTCTGTCCTCCCCTTATCCTCCTGCCCTCAATCTTTCCCAGCATCAGGGTCTTTTCCAATGAGTAAGCTCTTCACATCAGGTGGCCAAAATATTGGAGTTTCAGCTTCAGCATTAGTTCTTCCAATGAACACCCAGGACTGATCACCTTTAGGATGGACTGGATCTCCTTGCAGTCCAGGGGACTCTCAAGAGTCTTCTCCAACACCACAGTTCGAAAGCATCAATTCTTTGGCACCCAGCTTTCTTTATAGTCCAACTCTCACATCCATACATGACCACTGGAAAAACCGTGTGATCCTTTTAATGTGTTGTTGGATTCTGTTTGCAAGTATTTTGTTTATGATTTTTGCATCTGTGTTCATCACAGATGATAATGGTCTATAGATAATGGTCTATAATTCTCCTTTTTTGTGTGATATTTTGGTCTTGTTGGAATGAATTTGGTCTTGGAATGAATTTGGGAGTGTTCCTCCCTCTGCAGTTTTTTAGAAGAGCTTGAGAAGGATAGGGGTTAGCTCCTCTCTAAATGTTTGATGGAATTTACCTCAGATGTGAAGCCATCTGGTCCTGGACTTTGGTTACAGGACTTTACAGTGGAATTTTGAGAATACCCCAGAATCACACTGTTTAGGCAGGAAGACAAAATTATGTGTGTCTGTGAGTGTACATGTATGTTTTGTAAAAATAATAGACTACTGCCTCAATGAATATATGAAATTATGTAACTTATTGCCTTGAGGTTTGAGATCAGGAAACTCTAAAGCAGGACTGATTAGAAAAGATTAAGGAAGAATTGCTACCCTGGTGGCTCAGACGGTAAATAATCTATCTGCAATGTGGGAGACCGGGTTCCATCCCTTGGGAAGAGTCCCTGGAGAAGAGAACGGCAACCACTCCAGTATTCTTGCCTGGAGAATTCCACGGATACTGGAGCTTGGTGGGCTGATTGCAAAGAGATCAGACACAGCTGAGCGACTAACACACACGTACATAAGGAAGAGATTCGTGAATGATGGATTAGCAAGTGATCAGCATTTTGTTTCCAGGGGCTTGAAGGAAATGAGGCATATGTGACGGGGAGAATAATGATGTGATGTCGAGGGCTAAGAAAACAGGGAGAAAACAAGGCGGCCTTGAACTGGCTATGGACGTAGAATAACTTAGCTGCCCTGATAAAAGGATGTTAATGACGAATATAAAATGGTTACAAGTATGAATGTTGAGAGAATAAGGGGATGGATGATTTAATGTCATAGATTCAGAGGCCAAAAATGTCAAAATCTTCCAGAGATGCTGCTTTAGGTAAGAGGGTAGTGTTAGAAGAGTTCAGTACGAAATAGATTCTTGGTATCGTATCGGATAGGAGCAAGGTTAGAGGGATCCAGAATGGATGCAAAATTGATGAAGCAGTTCAGTTATGAAGTGGCCAAAGACTAGAAGATTAAATTGCTGACCAAAAAAAAAAAAATGCAGATACTAGAGATAGAACTTGGTAATGCAAAAAGACGTGTATGTAGTTACCTATTTATGTATCTATAGGTGGATGAATATATGCACATACACATTATTAAACCAAGTTAATCAATTTTATTAAGTATGTATTAAAAGAAACATTATTTTATTCACTATTTTATAGTATATAACTTATTTTATTTCCTAGAGGTAGAGGGTGGCAGTGAGAAATTCTGAATTATAAGGTAAAAATCCTTAAATTATTTTTGAGGCACGGTTTTAAAAGTGCAAACAAATCCAGACAGAAATTTCCATAGCTTAATTCTATTGTCTTGTAGGTTTCTACTGAATCAGCAAAACTACATTTATTAAATTAACCATATATCCTTGTGAAGTGAACAGAAGGAAGGGTTGAATTAGCTACTGGATTAGAAATGAATCACTTGTAGATGTAAAGATAAATTTATTTTAGTAAATTAAGAAAGCATTTATTCTGCTTACAAAATGCTTATTTTATATATGAACTTAATATTTAAATCTTTAAGGTTCTGAACTATCTTCAGGAATTTTTTCTTTTAGTTTAAAATAGAAGCATCTTTAATGATAGCTATTTTACATTTAGTTTTAAATTTAGTTATATTTATTTAGTTAGAAAAATATTTCATATTTTATCTAATCACTTTGAAAATGCTGTATAATAAGATAAAAAATAATAGATTTTCCCCAGTTTGTTTAGGAAAAAACAGACACTTTGAGAATCTGAATTCAATCCTGTAGTAGGTGTACTCTGAGATTAAAAAAGAAATAAAATCCCTTTTCTAAAATTTAATAATTTCCAAATAAAATTTCTAAATATAATTTTAGAGTTGTGTTTATTAGACACGCCGTGTGCAATCCAGTAGTTATGAGTTTTGTGTGGCTCATTAAACTTAAATTAATGAAAATGAAATACAATTAAAAACAGTGTGTGTTCATCTCTTGCCATGGAGCACTGGAGTGTTGTTTGAATACTCTTTGATCATGTTAGGGTTTACTTGTTGCAGTTAATGTAGAATTTGGCAACCCATACTCGTCAACTATTAAATATTTTCTTTGGCCATCCTAGGAAAGTGCTTGAGTTTGATGGCAAGTGTGAACATTTGTATTAATCCAATATTCGTTGTGACTATTGTAAGACATTGTGTTAGCATAAAAACTACCAGCGTAGAAAAGATATGGAAGTATTCAGGAGCTGCCTAGTGAAAGAGACACTGAAATGTTCGAGAAAGTTTAAATGAGTCGTTCATTCCAATGGAGGTTGAAGGCCAATAAATAAGGCAAAACAGAAAGCACCCATTATTTTTATTTAAGTATAGCTGATTGACAATATTGTGTTAATTTTAGGTGTACAGCAAAGTGATTTACATATGTATATATATATACACATATATATATTAAAGCATCCACTCTTAATCTTGACTACAAACAGGACAAGAGGAAGCAGAGGACACGAAGATACTATAGAAAAAGTGATTTTAGTTAGATATGAAGAAATGTTTCCTGGTATGGAAAGTAATTGCACATTGAAAGGATTTATTGAGTGAGGTTATGGGATTTTAGGAAATCTTTAAAAATGGAATACATTTCAGTCTCTCTAGGGAGGTATGTGATATGCTGGTAGGCACTGAGTGCGAGGATGAGTTAGAGTCATTGCCGTGGTTTGTTCACACCAACAATTCTATGAATCTGTAGAGGACAATAAAATTGGATAATTCTCACTGTGTTCTTCAGGGAGTCAGGTTTCCAGACTGCTATTTCTAACAGTGAATCCAGGCCAAAATATTACCTAACGTTCAACAAATTTTCAAATTCAGCAAATTAAAAAAGAAATAAAAACCTGAAAAATACAAAATGCTAGTGTTTTGCCATTTTGAGAAGCAGTGTTTCTTGAAGTGGATTAACATTTCCTTTGCTTTCATAAGAAGGAAATTACTTGAATCCTAATGTAAACACTATTCTTGGAAAATCCCATATTCTTATTATGCTACTAAGTTGAGAGAAAATCGTGTCACCATGACTTGAGAATACATGTGAAATAATGATCTGTGCCTTTAATCTGAGTGACAGAGTTTTACGCATAAGCCCCACTCCTCGTTTTGTGTGAAAATATTCCATCAGACTGACACAGGCTTGGTGTTCCAGCCGATATTCAAGCTGTGGGCACGCGGGTCAGAGCCACAACCGGGAAGCTGGGAAGTGGCCGCAGATACCCACTCGGGAGGCACTGGAAGAGACTGGATGGGTAGGCAACTGGGACAGTGGAGCTGAGCTTTCTGCCATGGAGGACGGTGTGGCTGCTTCAGAGCTGCAGGGATTCTCGTCACGCATCCTGTACATCAAAGAGGAAACCCAGAGCCACAGCTCACCCAAAAAGCCAATGACTAATTTTTTTTTTTTAATCCATTGATGTAATTCTTAGCCAAGTTTAAAATGGAAAGCAGAAGCAGGTCAGGCTGAGTCATACTCACAAGGCAAAATTTGGGAGAAGCAGGAATCAAAGTCTGGAGACAGATGGCATTTTAAATCTGCAGAAAACTGTGTTTGAGAATAGCTGACCCCATAAACAAACAAAAATAAGAACTGACCCTGGAAAGAGAATGCTCTCCAGGGAGATGGGTGGGTGAGGAAGTCAAGATAAAATTGTCTACTCAAGGCTCTGTGAGTGAGAACGTCCTTTTACTAGACAGCCTGACATAGCAGAAAGTCCCAGGATTAGTCTCACGTATTGGCTGTGTGATTCTGAGCAAGAGACTTAATCTCTGTTTCATCATCTGCAAAATTCCAATAATAATTCTTATCGTCCAGGTTACTGTATTTAAAACTGAACAATCCCTGTGCAGTTACAATGCAGAAGAGAATCAATGGACATTATTACATTGAAGTTTCAGTGGGTGGAAAGTGCTTTGAGCATTCATTCATTCACTGCAGTATTCCTTCGTTCATCTGCTCAATAATTCTTGAATAGACACAGAATGCTGGCGGCAGGGGACACGACCAGCAGCTGGGTACACTTCCTTCAGGGTACAGAGCACTGGTAGCAGAGTGTGACCGTCGTACTCACTCTAGAGAGGAGGGCACCAAGCTTTTAAGCCAAGTACAGAGAGGAACTGCAAGAGCTGGGTACCTCTACTTATAGGGATCCCCGTGGTTTCAGACCTCTCAACAAGTCATGTGTCTGTAATTATTCTCTCCAGAGGAACTTCTTCCTCTTTGGATAACAGCACTTCAGCCAGTCTCACAGGAATTGCGATGCTGCTAAAGGTTTTCATGCATATGAAATTATATATATATATATAATTATATTATTGAATTTCTTATATTAATTATATTAAATTTATATATAATTATATATAAGAAATTCTGTTAGCGTTTGAGTAGGAATGCATGTTCACCATAAGTAAATAAGACTTTCATTTTTATTGGAATTAGTGTAAAAAGCTCTGGGGAAATATAGATCTGAAGAGGGTGGCTGAGGGGTCAGAAAAGCACACAAATGCCTGGTGAAGTTCTGTGGAAGGCCTGTGGAAAGCGGCTACCGCAAATGAGCATGTGGTTTTGGGTATGACGTCATCGTGAGTCAGCTGGGCTGCTGGAAGTAACTGAGATAGGGCAAGGGCAAGCTGGAACCCACAAGGACAAACTCCAAGCTATGAGGACAGTCCGGAAGCCACGTCCGTCTGTGGCTGCGCATAAGCTCGGCGTGTCAATTAGTCATCTGCTTAGGAATCCGGTGGCTTCGCCAGGGACCTGAACATGCGCCTCACTCAGGACGCCCAGGAGCAGAAGAGTATGCAGGGAAGGGTGATTTTGGATGAAATGCCCGTTTGGCCGCTTTTCTGTGCTCATAATGAGCCATCAGATCAGCCCCCAAGTAAGTGAAATGCAGTGACTCCCTGAGCAGACCTCCTGAGAATAAGGAGCGATGCTTTATCCCGCCTTCCATACATCGTGCGTATTCCTGTATTACCAACCTAACCCAATACCACCCAGGAAAGAGACTTCCGGGAGATTCCATTTTCAGCCCTACTCGGTCGGCACAGGGCAAAACCACCCTTGAGAGAGGGAGGGCTTTTGGTATCTTTGTCCTCATAGCCCAGCTCCGCGCAGCGTGGTTCCATTTAACCCTGTCTGCACCTGCGACTCCCAGTAGGAGGCGGGGGAGGGGTTGGGAACTCTAGAGACAGGTGACTACGGGGAGGCACCCAAGAATCACTTGGGGAGCTTTTCCTGACTTCTCACTTCTGCTTCTGTTTCTTCACCTCCCAGCATACTGAGAGTTTAGTTACCGATTTTGATTTAGAGGAAGAGAACCCACCCTGCTATCGCTATAGTCACACGCAGAAATCACCAGCGCTGGTGGAAGTATGCACACATTGGGTGTGGCTGTGTGGAATAAAGACGAGGACCTCTGTTGTGTATTCCATAGTAGTCACTGTTTTTAACTAATGGATTCTTGGCTCCTTAAAGGCAAGAAGAGAATCTTGGGTAACTTTTCTTCCATCTTTCCTGTACGTGTTTTACAGTGTTGCGTGCTCAGTCGCTCATGTCTGACTCTTTGCGATCCTATGAACCGTAGCTCGCCAGGCTCCTGTGTCCATGGAGTTTCCCAAGCTGGAATGCTGGATTGGGTTGCCATTTCCTTCTCCAGGAAGTCTTCCCAACCCAGGGATGGAACATGCACCTCCTGCATTGGCGGGTGAATTCTTTACCCGAGTCACCTGGGAGGCCCTTCCATCCTTTATACTGCCTTACGATTTGTATTTAGTCTTGTTATGCGGTAACTCTCAGCTCTCAAACTCCCTGCCCTCAAGGGCCAGATGTACAACACACACAGGAGACCAAAGCGGTGGTGGGAGAGGGGATTGGCTGCTAGAACCAGAGCAGCAGCTGCCCTTGTTCTTCGGTGGATGAGTCGTGTCTGTCTCCTCTGTGACCCGTGGACTTCAGCCTGCCAGGCTCCTCTGTCCACGGGATTTCCCAGGCCAGGATCCTGGAGTGGGTTGCCATTTCCTTCTCCAGGGCATCTTCCCAACACAGGGGTTGAACCTGCGTCTCCTACGCCGGTGGGCGAATTCTTTACCATTGAGCCACCTGAAGCCTTTCGAATGAGGGGAGTGGAAGAGGAGGGCAGGGAGGGAGAAGTAAGGGTGAGAGTTGGAGAGGGAGAGACCGAGGGACAGGCCTGTGCCCCTACCCCTGCCCCACGCCCCGGTATAGTCGGAGCTGGGACCTCTGCACGCTACCTGCCATCGCTTCCCAGAAAATGGCAGATGTTACCATTTACACGTACCATTTATTAAAAGAATAAAAAGTTATTTTATTACTAGGGTCATAAGTTTCACTGGCTGTGACTTATATTAAATAATCGAGTATGGTGAATTATACCATGACCAAAAAATGAGATTCATAATCAATACAGATATCTAACAGCTGTGACAATAACCCTGTAATAGAAGCTGAAATAAAAGTATTTTAATATTTAATGAAGTAGCATATAACCTATTGAAAAGCCCTTTATTGTGACTTATTTTTATAAGTTGGAAGAAAATAAGAATGTATTAATACATAAGATTGGCTTATTCTTCCCCCAACTAATAATACTAGGAGTTTAATAACATTTAAACTGACTGTAATTGGTATTGAATAAAATTCCATCTACTGTTATGATTAAATTAAGTTACTAAAAGGGTAAGTGATCTTGAAATAAGAAAAATAAACGATATTTGTTAGTAAAAATTTCTGTATCTTATGATAAATATTAGGTTTCATAAATGCTAGCTTATAAAACAGTGCTTTGCATTTTTAAAATTTTGCAAACAACACATTAGTAATATATATTCTAGACTTGTTATTCAGTTCATAATTTTTTTCTAGTTGTTGAGGTTAAGTTTTTTAAATTTTGTTAAAGTGTTATATCAGAAAATTAATTGAATGCACTTTAAGAGAAATTAACATATGATTTAGCAAAGTTTACCATATATGAGATACAGAAATTTAGAGAAAATCTTATTTTCAGTTCCACATAAATGGTTTTGAATTATTTTAACTTTCTTTATATGCCCCTCCCATGGATTCCAGTGCACAAACCTCTTCTGGCAGTGAGAGGCATTATTAAACTTTCACAGCCAATAAACCAGCAATGACAACTGGCACATAAGGTTGGTGCTTTTAGAACTGCTTGCTGATAAACAGATCAATGAATGAATAAGCAAGTAAATAAATTAATGATTTCTACCCTTTATTAACTAGTCTTCCTTTTAATGGTAACCTAACTACTAGTCAGTTATAATATTAAAATGCATAGCTGTTTGGAAGTTGTGAGATATACATGTCTTAAATATTTTATACTTTACATAATATTCCACATTTGCATATTTAAGACACAAATATTTCTCTCATATATTCATCGAATGTTTTTCTCATTCTCAGCTAGACACTACTTGTTCTTCTTTTTCAGATTGTATTAATGACCTATAAATCAGTCTTCATCTGTAGGATGAAACAGATTTACACTGTTGCAAAACTAATGTTGGCCACAAAAGTCAATACCTTGCCTGCAGTCTATAAGCTATTTATACAAAAAATTGATGTTAGTAATTATAACCCAATTTATATCATGAATAAAAGGATAAAAAATTGAACAATTAAAAAGAAATTATTGGCAGCGGAAGGTACCACTGATAGTGCCTAGAAAATTAAAGTAAATTTATTTCATGAAAGCAGTGACGTTTATATGATGGAAAAAGAATAAACCTTTAAGGGTGAGTGAGCTTGTGTGTTAACTCAATACTGACATTCATCAGAGTTTTTGGTTTAAACAACAAAACAAATACTGGTTTTAAACATGAAAGACGGTTTAAAGATGGTTTTTTGGAAGGAAATGGTTAACTCACAGAATTAAACCACAGATTTAGAAATTATTAGGAACCTAAGGCATCTATTTGGCAAAATCATGCCATTGGAATAGAGTCTTGGATATTCCTATGCTGATATTGGACCCCCTTGGCACTACTGGCACAGCCCAGCACATGGGCAGCGCAGTGTGGCTGCAGTTAGAATTGTTTCTTGTGTGTGTGTGAAATCGCTTCAGTTAGGTCCCACTCCTTATGATCCCATGGACTGTAGCCCTCCAGGCTCCTCTGTCCATGGGATTCTCCAGGCAAGAATACTGGAGTGGGTTGCCATGTTCTCCTCCAGGGGTTCTTCCCGACCCAAGGATGGAATCAGTGTTTCTTATATCTCCTGCATTGGCAGGCAGGTTCTTTACCACTGGGCCACCCAGGAAGTTGACTTTCAACCTGCTCCTAATCCTTCCAATTAGGGTGGATGGCATCACCAACTTGATGGACATGAGTTTGAGCAAGGTCCAGAAGTTGGTGATGGACAGAGAAACCTGGCATGCTGCAGTCCATGAAGTCGCAAAGAGTCAGACAGGACAGAGCAACTGAACTGAATTCTTCCAAGGGAAGACATTAGTCCCAGAAAATGTCTTCTAGTGGGTGATCTGAGTCATATGTTTATACTGTGATGCCTGTAGCCAGAGAGAGCAAGTAACTGGAATTTTCTGGTTCTGCTGTGGGAGGGAAGACCCTACTTCCAACTGGAAGCTATAGAAAGTTAGAGTTTATGAATTGTATGTGTGTAAGAAATTGTATGTATGTATGTGAAATTTACATGTATCAGAATAGCCAATGAGTACTAAAACCATTAGAAAGCGGTGTGATCCAAGAAGGCACATAATTTGACTTCCCTGGAGATAATTTTCAAACCTATAGAATAAAGACTGGGAAATCTATAATGTCTCCCTTAAGGCAGCACTGGTTTTAGGTTCACTTGGAAAGATAATGCAAGCACACTGGACAAACGCAACAACCAGTGAAGATCTGAGTCAGCGAGGGTGAAATGATGGAGCGCTGGTGAGGAAAATGTTCGCACTGTCACCAATGCGCGATACAGAAATGGGTGACTTGGAGGTTAGTTGACAAATGATGATAGCGATTCACTGCATCCATGAACACCATAATATCAGCTAGATATTATTACTTTTAAGGCAAACTTTCACAAGAATGGTGGACAGGGTGAGGGATCTGGGGAGTAGCAGGAAATAGACTGTGACAAAACATAGCAATCTTTCAGGTTATTTACAACAGAAAGTGAGGCAAGCTACACTGTTTAGAGAAAAACACTTTTTAGAAACTCTTTTGAAAATAAAGCCAGCTATATAGTGATTTAAGAGAAATGTTCCTCATATAATATACCACTGTATGTTTCATAATTTTTCATAACTTTCAATATAGTTTAAATCTGTCAGGAAAAAAATACATTTTTTTTTTCATATGCCTTAACAAGTCCAAAGGTTAGAATTAGCACAGAAGTACTCAAATATTTTTCAGAATATTTTGAGTTTCACAAATTTTGTTACAAGACATAACAGGCTCTTCTTCTGATAAGAAATAATACTTTTATAGCACCTTTCATCCAAGACCATTTCTGTATGTATTTTTATAAGTTTTCCCTATCCTTTTGATCATAATTTAGCTAAGATATCTGAGCAAATAAGTAAATCTGTAAGGACTCAAATCACACAGTGGGCTAGAATGCTAAGAAAGCTGTGTCTCATTGTTTAAATTTGAAAATTTGAAAAAAAAATTTTATATAACCACGCCATCACCAACTCTTTGTGCTTAGAAAGTCACTTTTTCTCTCTCCTTCTCAGTTTTCTCATATCATATGACAATGAGGGAGCATCCTAAATGATTTCTAAAATCGCTCTCATCTCTGAATCTGTGTGATTGCATCACCACTCCTTACTTCAGCCAGTCAGAAACTAGTACTATATGCAGAAGTTGTTTTGAACTGATATTTCTTGATATATTTAACGCTCCTGTTAAGAATGTGTATGTGAAAATGGAAAGTTAAATGTGCAAGAAACACAAATATCCATATATCTATTTGGATATGTGCTCTCTTACTCTCTCAGAAAGAGAATTATAGATATAGGAAGATAGATCTCTATTTCTATTACATGAGTATTCTAAAATTACAGTAACACTATTTTGTGGATATTTATATTTGTACTATAATAATTCCTGATACGCAGTCTCTTCTCTGAAACCTTTAGAAGCATGTTATGGAACTTATACTCTGCAAAGTAATATAATGCTTATACTCTGCTTTATATTGGAGAAGGCAGTGGCACCCCACTTCAATACTCTTGCCTGGAAAATTCCATGGATGGAGGAGCCTGGTAGGCTGTAGTCCATGGGGTCACTAACAGTCGGACAAGACTGAGCGACTTCACATTCACTTTCTACTTTCATGCATTGGAGAAGGAAATGGCAACCCACTCCAGTGTTCTTGCCTGGAGAATCCCAGGGATGGGGGAGCCTGGTGGGCTGCCGTCTATGGGGTCACACAGAGTCAGACACAACTGAAGTGACTTAGCAGCAGTAGCAGCAGCAGCTGCTTTATCTAACACCCCCAGAAGAATTTGGGCAGCAACCCATAATCAAACACTCTACAATTATTTCTACATTCAAATATTTCTATATTAAAATGTATTTACTGTGCACAGATAAACTCTGCAGTTGAATGGTTGCCATGTGCATGTATTACACTTAAAAAATCAAAATGGTATTAAAAAAGAAAAATGCAGAATAGTACACTTAGAAAATAAAACCTTGATTTAAAAAACAAAACAAAACTGCAGTAGCCTTGCATCAATTTCATGCCTAGCCTGCCAAATTAGTTAGGATCAAGTCAAGTTTTGCCATCAAATGGGATCAAACGTTTATAAAACAAAACCTTTAGTTCTAAGAGATTTTTAGATTTTATCTATATCATAATAGATATTGAACTTATTCATATTTTGTTTGCCCAAAAACTCCCTCTTTTTGAAACAGATTTTTGGTTTGCTTTTCTGATCTACCTAGATGTTTTGCACTGAAGTTTAATGGTGTCTACAGATCACCTCCATTGCTGGACACAGTTGCTTGGTCCGGCTGGACCACATTTGACTCCAGCTATGACAATCATATTTTTTGTTGGCATTTTTAACTTACTGCAAAAAGGCCCAGTCCATCTGTTACTTTCTCGCTGGCGGCAGAGCTTTGAGAGCCATCAAGAGCTGTTTTTGGCCTGTGGGAATAGTTTGGCCGCGGAGGGTAAATGAAGGGAGCCGCTATAGAGGCGAGGGGGGAGAATTGGAGGGCGTCCAGTCAGCACTGGGATTCTGGTTCCTGAAGCGTCCCATCTGCAACCCTCACATTCCCAGGAGTTTTGTGAGTTCCCTGGATTTTACAATCAGTGTATATTCATTTACCTGTAATAGTGTGAACCAGGTTTCAATTATTTTCATCTGAAAGAATGAAAAATCTTTTCGAGTCGCAGATATTTATTTTGAAATTTGAGCCTCTCCACCTGTCTTACGAATCCTGCGGAGAAACTCCAAAAGAAAAGTGAAAGTGAAGTCGCTCAGTCGTGTCCAGCTCTTCAGCACTCCGTGGACTGTAGCCCGCCAGGTGTCCTCCGTCCATGGGATTCTCCAGGCAAGACTCCCAGACTGAGTTGCCAATCCCTTCTCCAGGGGATCTTCCCAACACAGGGATCGAACTTGGGTCTCCCGAATTGAGGGCAGGCTCTTTACCGCCTTAGGCACCAGGGAAGTTTCAGAACAACCCAGGTGCCCACTAATACTTCATCTCTAAATGGAAAGCATGTTTACTCACAGAGAATGCTGCGGCAGCAACTTAACCTTGAAATCTCCCTTGCTTAACACGACAAAAGTTTGTTTCTTATTGACAGTTCCTCTAAGTCAGTTTGAAGAAAGCTCTGCCTCACATGATCACTCACGGGCCAAGCTGACGGAGGTTCCACCATCTTTTACTTGTACCTCGTGGGGAAGGTGGTCTCTCAGTCACCGTGGAAAGGAGGAGAGGACTGAGGGATGAAGCTCATGCTCTGACCTGCTTGCGTCGGGAGGGACGCACACCGCTTATGTGCACAGCCTGTTGTCTAGAAAGAGTCAGTGGCCGCACTGCTGGGAAGGAGAGCTCTTAGGGCTGTGAACTGGGAGCAGAGCACATGGGTTAGTGAGCAGCACCCACAGTGTCCTCTTGGAATCCAGTAAAGTCTAGACTGGAGAACCGGAATCAAGCTGAACCATTGCGATGGGCAGACTTTTTTTTTTTTTTTTTTTCTGGGAAAATAAGTAATTGGTGTAGGTCAAAGGAAAAGAGATTGAAAGCAGCCTGTCTCGGGGACTGTGTCGCTGTTTTCTGTCAGTAAAGACTTCTGATGAGAGTTCTGGGTTCTGCATGTGGTTTCTCTTCTCTAAATGTGAAGACACCTTTCTGTCCTGTTCAGTCATTTCCTACAGATCTTCTGATCGAGAGTTAATGATAGATGTCAGGAACTGGGGAGAGTCAGTGGGAGAGTAGGTTGTTGAAACATTTCCAGGAGAACTTCATCCTCTTTTAATCACTAGTTTTACCTTCAGCATGTTATTTTAGATTTCCTTAAGTCAAAGTATATTTATTTTGGACCTCCGAAGAATTGATGCTTTTGAACTGTGGTGTTGGAGAAGACTCTTGAGAGTCCCTTGGACTGCAAGGAGATCCAACCAGTCCATTCTGAAGGAGATTAGTCCTGGGTGTTCTTTGGAAGGACTGATGCTAAAGCTGAAGCTCCGGCACTTTGGCCACCTCATGCGAAGAGTTGACTCATTGGAAAAGCCTCTGATGCTGGGAGGGATTGGGGGCAGGAGGAGAAGGGAACAACAGAGGATGAGATGGCTGGATGGCATCACCGACTGGATGAACGTGAGTCTGAGTGAACTCCCGGAGTTGGTGATAGACAGGGAGGCCTGGCTTGCTGCAATTCATGGGGTCGCAAAGAGTCAGACATGACTGAGCAACTGAACTGAACTGAACTGAACATTGCAAATCAGCTAGCTGGGTTTCATACTGTAAACGAACAAAGAAAACAAATGATACTAGTGAGTAAAAAATATTAATCTCTCACATAATGCTTTAGCTTAAGTAGTTATAGGAAAGTGCTCTTCTATTAAAATAGATTAGCCTATAGCAAACCATTAAAAACTTCTAATGAATCCTTTTCTTCCCAAGGAAAGCTATTTAAGCATTCAATCAATTAATGTAATAGATTAAAATAGAACATCATTTAGGTGGCACAGTTTCAAAACAGAAGGATTAGAGACACTCAGATACTGAACATCCAACACAAGCTACAGTTTCAGCAGGGAGCCTGGTTTGGGCTTTCTTCATTCTAGTTCCATCAATTTCAAATTTCATTAACAGCAATGGGACACCATTCCAACAGTGATGCTTTACAAAACCCTGCAAGTTTCGAATAATATTGGTCTTTGTCATCATTTCATTTCTAAGTATATGTGTTTACATTCTTTTGCTAGGAGGAATAACTCATTTCTCCCAATGGGTATTGAAGAATTAAGTTTAAAAGACAATGAGTATTCAATTTCACTATGTATAGCTGAAATACTATTTAATCTGTTTTTATTTGGTTATGTCTGACTCTTTGTGATCCCATGGACCATAGCCCACTAGGCTCCTCTGTCCATGGAATTCCAGGCAAGAATACTGGAGTGGGTAGTCATTCCCTTCTCCAGAGGATCTTCCCAACCCAGGAACTGAACCTAGGTCCCCTGCATTGCAGGCAGATTGTCTCCATCTGAGCTACCAGGGCAGCATAACTTGGTTATATGTAAAAATTTGGGTAAATAAGACGAAAATGAGTTACATAACATTATGAATCTACTGCCGGAATAGATTGTCAAGATTAAGAAATTATTATTTTCATATAGTTCAGTTTCAGTTCAGTCGTTCAATCATGTCTACTCTTTGCAACCTGATGAATCACAGCACGCCAGGCCTCCCTATCCATCACCAACTCCCAGAGTTCACTCAGACTCACATCCATCCAGTCCATGATGCCATCCAGCCATCTCATCCTCTGTCGTCCCCTTCTCCTCCTGCCCTCAATCCCTCCCAGCATCAGAGTCTTTTCCAATGAGTCAACTCTTCGCATGAGGTGGCCAAAGTACTGTAGTTTCAGCTTTAGCATCATTCCTTCCAAAGAAATCCCAGGGCTGTTCTCCTTCAGAATGGACTGGCTGGACCTCCTTGCAGTCCAAGGGACTCTCAAGAGTCTTCTCCAACACCACAGTTCAAAAGCATCAATTCTTCGGTGCTCAGCCTTCTTCACAGTCCAATTCTTGCATCCATACATGACCACAGGAAAAACCATAGCCTTGACTAGACGGATGGTGACTGCAGCCATGAAATTAAAAGACGCTTACTCCTTGGAAGAAAAGTTATGACCAACCTAGATAGTATATTCAAAAGCAGAGACATTACTTTGGTTAACCCTAGACGGACCTTAATCAGCAAAGTAATGTCTCTGCTTTTGAATATACTGTCTAGGTTGGTTATAACTTTTCTTCCAAGAAGTAAGTGTCTTTTAATTTCATGGCTGCAATCACCATCTGCAGTGATTTTGGAGCCCCCAAAAATAAAGTCTGACACTGTTTCCACTGTTTCTCCATCTATTTCGCATAAAGTGATGAGACCGGATGCCATGATCTTCGTTTTCTGAATGTTGAGCTTTGAGCCGACTTTTTCGCTCTCCTCTTTCATTCTCATCAAGAGGCTTTTTAGCTCCTCTTCACTTTCTGCCATAAGGGTGGTGTCATCTGCATATCTGAGGTTATTGATATTTCTCCCGGCAATCTTGATTCCAGCTTGTGCTTCTTCCAGTCCAGCGTTTCTCATGATATGCTCTGCATAGAGGTTAAATAAGCAGGGTGACAGTATACAGCCCTGACATACGCCTTTTCCTATTTGGAACCAGTCTGTTGTTCCATGTCCACTTCTAACTGTTGCTTCCTGACCTGCATACAGATTTCTGAAGAGGCAGGTGAGGTGGTCTGGTATTCCTATCTTTTTCAGAATTTTCCACAGTTTATTGTGATCCACACAGTCAAAGGCTTTGGAATAGTCAATAAAGCAGAAATAGATGTTTTTCTGGAACTCTCTTGCTTTTTCCATGATCCAGCAGGTGTTGGCAATTTGATCTCTGGTTCGTCTGCCGTTTCTAAAACCAGCTTGAACATCAGGGAGTTCACAGTTCACGTATTGCTGAAGCCTGGCTTGGAGAATTTTGAGCATGACTTTACTAGCATGTGAGATGAGTGCAATTGTGTGGTAGTTTGAGCATTCTTTGGCATTGCCTTTCTTTGGGATTGGAATGAACACTGACCTTTTCTAGTCCTGTGGCCACTGCTGAGTTTTCCAAACTTGCTCGCATATTGAGTGCAGCACTTTCACAGCATCATCTTTCAGGATTTGAAAGAGCTCAACTGGAATTCCATCACCTCCACTAGCTTTGTTCGTAGTGATACTCTCTAAGGCCCACTTGACTTCACATTCCAAGATGTCTGGCTCTAGATTAGTGATCACATCATCATGATTATCTGGGTCATGAAGATCTTTTTTGTACAGTTCTTCTGTGTATTCTTGCCACCTCTTCTTAATATCTTCTGCTTCTGTTAGGTCCATACCATTTCTGTCCTTTATTGAGCCCATCTTTGCATGAAATGTTCCCTTGGTATCTCTGATTTCCTTGAAGAGATCTGTAGTCTTTCCTATTCTATTGTTTTCCTCTGTTTCTTTGCATTGATCACTGAAGAAGGCTTTCTTATCTCTTCTTGCTATTCTTTGGAATTCTGCATTCAGATGCTTATATATTTCCTTTTCTCCTTGGCTTTTCACTTCTCTTCTTTTCACAGCTATTTGTAAGGCCTCCCCAGACAGCCATTTTGCTTTTTTGCATGTCTTTTCCATGGGGATGGTCTTGATTCCTGTCTCCTGTACAATGTCACAAATCTCATTCCATAGTTCATCAGGCACTCTATCTATCAGATCTAGACCCTTAAATCTATTTCTCACTTCCACTGTATAATCATAAGAGATTTGATTTAGGTCATACCTGAATGGTCTAGCAGTTTTCCGTACTTTCTTCAATTTGAGTCTGAATTTGGCAATAAGGAGTTGATGATCTGAGCCACAGTCAGCTCCTGGTCTTGTTTTTGTTGACTGTATAGAGCTTCTCCATCTTTGGCTGCAAAGAACGTAATCAATCTGATTTCGGTGCTGACCATCTGGTGATGTCCATGTGTAAAGTCTTCTCTTTTCAGAGTAGTTTGAACAATAGTAATATGGGGAGGTATATACACACCTCACCTGCACCCATACACGCCTGTACACTCATAACGTGGTGTTTGGTGCTTTAGCGTATATCGACCATGAATCGTGTAAATGGGAAAACGTATGATTTGTTCAGTAAAATTGGTGTTTTACAGTGGTAAGGGACAAAGGAAGTGGGAACGAAGGAAACCAATGGAAGTTCTGAGTTTCGAAACAGTAGGGATGAGGCAGGTGATTATCAGTGTAGAATCTCGAATGCTGCTAGATATGGGTGGTTAGCTCCATGTATTAGAACTTGAATAATCACACACACTACCAGTGGGCAAGTGATGAGGAATATTTTGACAGTTTGAAGGGGCAAACTGGCAGAAGCCGGCAGCCACATGCCAGGCTTTTATTCACTTCCTGGAAATTAGAAGGTAAGACTGGCTCTGTGGCCAGTAGGTCATCAGATTTATCAGAGATTATCAAAGTCTTAGGTTATTAGCGGTCACTTAAATGCCTTGTTTCAGCGAAAAGAGAGGAAATGAGTCTTTCACTAATGAGATGATTATTGTTATTTCTGGGCAAAATATCCTCAGAGAATGCTAGTACTGAAAGTGTGAACTAGGAGGCAAACACGCCCTGGCCTGTGATGTTGCGAAGGAGGATTGTTGTGATACTCCTTTTCTTCCTAATCCATCTCTTGTAAGCCTCCTCACAGACGCCCACTGATTTTGCATTATGTTCAATTTCCTAAAAGAATCCCAGAATCTCTGTTCCTACTGTCTTCTCTTCCTCTGTTAAATCTTTGCAGTTCCTCTTAATTCAGTTTGCCATGTGCCAGGAGCTGGACTCACCAGGTTAGTGTATTTAATATCACAAATCTGTGACCACAAGCATTGGCAGCACTTTCTTCTGCACCGTGAAGCGTATCTGCAGACAGTGTCCTAGGAGTGACGCGTTTAGAGACTTTTGGTGGAAATGGTTAGTGGCGTTAAGTAGCATTTAGTACCCCCGACTGTTTCTTTCCAACAAATGAACAAACAACCCCCAGAAACAAAGTTCCAGACAAAATTCTTCATAATTTATTTTTTCCTTATGTTTCTATATTATATTTTGGGTAATTGTGACAGAAAATGTAGAGAAAAGAGAGCAATGTAAGATCTCTGGAGCTTAAATTCAGGAAAAAATAGAAAATAAATTTATAGTAATCATCATATCTGAAGAAAAAAATGGCATCTCACTCCAGTATTCTTGCCTGGAAAATTCCACGGAGTGAGGAGCCTGATGGGCTACTGTCCATGGGGTCACAAAGAGTCGGATCCGACTGAGCACACACGCACAGTCACTCATATGTTTATAGAGGAAACTTTTGACATCTTACTTAAGTGAACTTACTAGACACTCAAATTCAGAGTCCTTAGGAGGCTGCTTTCTGAAACACCGATTGATACCATTAAATAGCAATTATGAGGCTTTCTGGGATGATGGCCTCTCCATGAGAACATGCCTCTTACAGAGGATGTTCTTCATCCCTCTCCAGGAGCAGAGGAGACTCAAGAAGAAGCACCTGGTGCAGAGCCCCAGTTCCCACTTCAGGAATATGAAATGCCCGGGTGCTAGAAAATCACCAGCGCCTTTAGCCACGCACAGCCATTTTGGGTTGGCTCTTCACTGTCCTCTGCCAGCCCACAAGAGGAAAAGCAAACTTACAGAAGAACGTTTACTCAGGCGGAAGCAGCATGAAAAGCACCCTGAATCAAGGTGAACGGGAAACCATCCCATTAAACACATTTTGGAAACAAAAGTATCATTCGAGATGAGAGAACCTTTAGATCAGTCAGCAAGTTGGAAAACTGTTCATAAAGGTGAACTCCTTGAAGATGTCTGCCTCCATGGGCCATGTTTTTGAAAAGCAAGTAAAGTTGGTAAATTTTAAATTTTATGGACCCAACAAACACAGTGTGAATTCAGTAAGATAGGATTCAGGAAGATAAGAATGACCCTGCATGCCACCAGCTTGTAAGACACTTAACAGCTCTGATTAGCAATAGCATAGCCTGGCCAGAGATATGAGTCTCCTACTTGAATTTTAAAAACATAAAAACCAAAATGATGAAAACAGAACATATTTAAAGTGGTTGGCAGAGACTGAAGTAATTTCTGTATACACAATGCTAGAGATTTCAAGGTAGGATGAAAGAGGCAGACCAGTTAATTGCTAATGGAGGAAGTCCCACACTCCTTCACAAGCTCACAACATCAAACAAAAGTCCCTGGGCCCATTTTTTTGTGAACATCCCTCACTGTTATCTACCGCCTGGGGAGAAGCAAGACCAGGCACTGGCCTTGGCAGAACCCTGGCAGAGGAGGGGAGGACTTTCACGACTCTCACTCAGTAAGCACCCTCCTGGTGTGTGCTGAGCCTGGATGTGTCATCGAGAGCCAGGAGCAGGGCTGCCCTGCTTGTTCAGTGGTAAAGAATCCTCCTGCCAGTGCAGGAGACGGGGGTTCCATCCGTGATCCGGGAATCGTATGCCACGGAGCAGCTGAGCCAGGGGCCGCAACTGCTGAGCCTGCGCTCTGGGTCTGGGAGTCACCATCCCTGAGTCCACGTGTGCAACTACTGAAGCGCATGCGCCCTACAGACCGCGCTCTGCAAGAGAGGCCACCGCAAGGGGAATCCCACGCCCCGCAGCTGGAGAGCCCCGGCCGGCAGCAAGGCAGACCCAGCATAGCCAAAAATAAATAAGATAAAAATTATATATATACACACCAGAATAGTATCAAAAGTAAATAATATCAAAAGTAAATAAAAATTATATATATATAAACAAGAATATATCAGATGTGTTTTGCAAGTGGCAGCAGCAACAGCAGCCTGTGTAAGGTAGTAGTGTGAGAGCAAAGGAGCCAGGCACAGCTGAAAAATAGTCTTTGTGAAGTCATCTTGGGTGTTTTCCTAACCACCAGGTTTCCTTTGGTTTCTGAACATTTTCAAGCCTAAAGTGCCCTCATGCCCATTGACTCTATGAACCACCCGTCATCTATCCATTAAGGTTCTTTTCGGCTCGAGATATACAGGGTCATTTTCTATTTTTTGTCACCCAGAATCTTGACTGCAACCCGTGTACGATACCCAGATATCACAGTGGATACAAACTGTCCCAGTTTCCACTCTGAGCCAGATCTCAACCGTATGATTCTTTACTATTGTGAGCTTCTTAAAGTTTAGAATTATAGCTTACCATAAATTTACTGCTTGCAGTCTGGAAGAGAGCACACAGTGATACTAAAAAAAAAAAAAAAAAACCTCTTGAATGAAGGATTTAAGTAGGCATTTTATGCATAATTCAGTGGAAGTTTGAGCCTCACAGATGCAAAGACCTGAAGCTATTTTACAGAACACACTAAAGCTGGTAACAGGAATCTATACAGAGAATTACTTGATCACCTTCTTGGGAAAATTGAACACATGCAGGGGTATTAACAGTGCGGTGGTGGTAGGCAAGGATATGCCACATGCTTTAAGAAAGACTTCCATTTCTAATCATTTTTAATCAGTTTGTTAATAAATATTCTAACACATACTAATGAACATTCAAGTTAATTTGCTGAAGTAGATATAAATAATTTATGAAGATAATGTCACTCAACACAGGACTGTAAAAGTGAAATACATAAGAGCGAAATATGAAGTCTTTGGCCAAAACATATCCCCTACTCTGTGGTTAATGTACCAAAATCTTCATTGATTAACGTGACAGCCATCTTCAAAAAAAGACTAGTGATTTTCATGTTCTCATCTTGCAACCGGGTGGAATTAAACAAGCAGAATAGAAGGAGGAAGGTAACAGTTTCAGAAAGGCAAAGCCTCTACAATTCTTTGAGGAAAAAACTAAATATGTTTACAGGGAAAATGTACCATGCCTAATGTGTTTGCAGCTTTAAGAAGCCCCTTGTAAAGACTACACACTAAAGACCATTTAAGATTTAAGTCACTGTAGGATGGCTTATTTTGTCATGGATAGAGAATCGACTTACAGGCAGGAAACAAGGGATAAAACAGGTGCTTCTTTGCATGGAAAAACTGTGAACTAAAGCTCAGTACTGGGGATAGTCGCATTTTACATTTTCACCAAAGATCTGACAAGAGTGTGTTTATAATTGGCAGGCAATACTGAGGGTTTCCAGGTATGCCAGAAATATTTGTGAAGAAAGTAAAATTGTAAGTGAGTTTTATTGTCGACAAATATAAGATAATGTTTTGAAAGCAGGCAACATGCATACGGTTAGAAGGTTACTGCTTAGCTCTGCGCATCGGAGGCAATTACTAGCACGTAGTGAGGCCTATGAGAGAGAAGAAGACAGAAACCCAGATCACAGGGGGCCTGGCACATATAAAGTGCACCCTCTCTTGTTAATTGGACTTCTCTGGTAGCTCAGTTGGTAAAGAACCCGCCTGCAATGCAGGAGACCCCGGTTCGATTTCTGGGTCGGGAAGATCCCCTGGAAAAGGGATAGGCTAACCAGTCCAGTATTCTTGGGCTTCCCTCATGGCTCAGCTGGTGAAGAATCTGCCTGCAATGCAGGAGACCTGAGTTCGATCCCTCGGTTGGGAAGATCCGCTGGAAAAGGGAAAGGCTACCCAGTCTAGTATTCGGGGCTGGAGAACTCCATGGATACAGTCCATGGGGTCACAAAGAGTCGGACATGTCTGAGCAACTTTCACTTCATTTCACTTCTCTTGTTAATTAAGCACAGTATTTGGTAAGTTGTCAAGCTTGAGCCTCAAATGACTGGAATTAAAGAAATTTAGTTACTCCTACTTGCATACAACAGAGCAACCAGATTAGTGAAGAAATGTGCCAGTGTTGTAACAGAGCTCACCGCAGGCTCACTTCACTTTGATGATCATGAATTTCTTCATTTCTTATTCATCAAGTGCATCTTCCTATCTTTCTGATTAAGGTTCATGTTTATTTCTGACTTTGGAGGCCAGCTGTATTCTGCCATTCAATATCTCTGACCTTGGCTAAGAATAGAGTTGTATGATGGGGAGAAGGATTCGGGCAAGTCAATTTATCTGGCCTAAAATACTATAGCAAACGTTGTTGTTGTTGTTCAGTTGCTCAGTCATGTCCAACTTTTTGTAACCCCAGGGACTGCAGCACACCAGGCTTCCCTGTCCTTCAGTAGCTCCAGGAGTTTCCTCAAATTCATTTCCACGGAGTTGGTAATACCATCTAATCATCTCATCCTCATACTCTCTTCTCTTCCTGCCTGCAGTCTTTCCCAGCATCAGGGTCTTTTCCGATGAGTCAGTTCCTCGCATCAAGTGGCCAAAGTAGTGGAGCTTCAGCTTCAGCATCAGTCCTTCCAATGAGTATTCAGTGTTGATTTCAAACTTAGGCCTCAGATATGAATATATATATATATATATAGCAAAGCTTAAAAACAGCCACTGAAATGAAAAAAAAAGTTTAATTTTCAAATGGAAAAATATGTAAAAATAATGTAAAAGATATAATTTTAGGATTAAGAAGTAAGTCAAATTAATAAAATTGAAGTTGGTCCTCATAGACTAAACACAGGTATATTGTCCAAATCTTAGATCATTTGTGAAAAACACAAATACATAAATGGATTCTAGACTCCATATTTTAAGTATTATAAGTGGTGTGAGATAAATGTACAGTTTATTAAGTGCTCTAGGAGTCTGAATCAAGTGCCGTGGGTTCCACAAACAGGCAAGTTTGGGACACATCGAAATACATCAGTTCAGTTCAGTCTCTCCATCATGTCAGACTCTTTGTGACCCCATGGACCGCAGCACGCCAGGCCCCCCTGTCCATCACCAACTCCCAGAGTTTGCTCAAACTCGTGTCCATTGAGTCGGTGATGCCATCCAACCATCTCAGCCTCTGTTATCCCCTTCTCCCACCTTCAATCTTTTCTAGCATCAAGGTCATTTCCAGTGAGTCAGTTCTCATCAGGTGGCCAAAGTATTGGAGTTTCAGCTTCAGCATCAGTCCTTCCAATGAACACCCAGGACTGATTTCCTTTAGGATGGACTGGTTGGATCTCCTTGCAGTCCAAGGGACTCTCAAGAGTCTTCTCTAACACCACAGTTCAAAAGCATCAGTTCTTTGGCACTCAGCTTTCTTTATAGTCTGTGTTTAATCCTCGATTGGGAAGATCCCCTGGAGGAGAGCATGGCAACCCACTTCAGTATTCTTGCCTGGAGAATTCCATGGGCAGAGGAGCCTGGGGGTTATCATCCATAGCGTTGGAAAGAGTCGGACAGGATTGAAGGGTCTTAGCATCCATGCATGCCTAGTTATAGATGTAATGGGTTATTAAGGGAAGCTGCAGGGATAGCTTTGGAAGAACAGCCTTCATATTTTGAGGAGACATTACTGAGGGCAGCTGTTTTCCCGCAAAACTTAATTCTTTGAAGTTAATACCACTTTTCACAGTCTGAGGCAGTAGGAAATTTGTACCCATCTGTTTTCCAGCAGGTGTGGAAACTTATGTCTCCAGGGAGAGGTTTTGTTTCAGTTTTCTTGAACGTGTGAGATGATCCTTTTCCATACTAACAGTTTTTGAAATATTCTTGTGTTTTATCTATCCCTTCCTCAGATACAGCCCACAACCTAGGAACCAGGAAATAGGATTATTTTCGTGTGAAACAGTTTAAACTTTGACTCTCCAAGCACAGTCAAAATTCCAAATCCTTGAGACCAGTGTTGACTGATCTTATGCTTAGACCAGAACTCCCCAAAGTTTCAAGATACAGTTGGCTCTTGAGAAACATTGGTCTGAACTGTGCATGTCCATTTAAACATGCATCTCTTTCACTGAATACATAACAGTACTATAGATGTACTGTCGATTGAATCTACAGATACAGAACCACGGATATTGAGGGCTGAGTGTAAATTAGATTTTCAACTGAAGGTAGGGTGATGGTGCCCCAAGCCCCACATAGTTCAAAGGTCTCCTGTAAATTATGATTACCAGCATTACTAAGTTGTCAGTGTACACCCTCTTGAAGAAGAAATAATAAAATGTGAGAATGGTGAGTGAGGATTTTCCCATGCCTTATTTAAAGAGTTTAGCAAAGCAGTAAGATTATTGGCTGAATGATGCTTCCCACATGGTGCTTTTGAAGTAGTGTTTAATAGAGTGATCTCTTTCTAGAACACGTTACTTTGAGAATTTCCTGCTTGGAAAGATGAACTGTGTGCTGCTCTTAATTATCCTTAAACAACGGTAGTTAAATGTGGATTTTCACATAACACATTTGTGAAAATTCCCTTTGAGGGAATTACAATATTTCACATCTTCACAGATATTTAAGAAGATATGTGTATATTTAAAATTCAATTGCATAGAAGCCAGCATCCTTCTAAGAAAAAAAAAGATGAGTCTGGAGAATTGAGCTTCATAAAAATCTCACTATGGTTGTGGCTGAGCTATTTACTTGTGAAATGGGAGAAATGCTTTACTCATAAACAATAGCTTTTTGGAATACAGAGCAGAATCTAGGATGATGATTATCATATGGTTCCCACAAGATCTCACCACCACGCCGTGATGAGTTGGCAGCTTCTGTCCTGGAGACACCTCGTTTGGTTCTTTCCTCTGCTCTCCAGAAGAAAGTAAAACTCCTTACTCTGCTTTGAGTTTGCTGTGATATGGCACACGATGATGTGGCATCATAGTTTATTGCTTCAGGTGAGCTCACAGAATTTTGCTAATGGTTGAGTGCTCACTAGATAACAGATCAGATGTTCTGGCTGTGAATTGCTATTGTTGGCCCTTATGCGTTGAACTGCTGGTCGTCTGTGAACTTGGGTTTCAAATTCAGTTTTGCCCTTGGAAGCTGCCCGTTCTCTCAGTTCTGCTGTTGTTGCAGCCTGCTTTCTCAGACGCTGAGGATATGTCCCAAATCACTTTCTCATTTAGATCAGGCTTCAGTCTGGAATAGGGAAATTTACATTTGAACAGTGCATTCAGAAACAACAAAATTCTAATTGCCTCCATGGGAAATCTCACTCTGGGAGGCATTGGGAAGATACTTAACAATTTTTGTAATCCTCTGATGGATTAGTTAATGATGATTTAATTGTAGTAATTATCAATAATAACAGTGGTGAGAGAGGTGGCCAAATTAGGACCAGATTAAAGTGTTTTTCTTTGGTTTAGAAACAGTGCTTCATGTCGCTTTGATTGATTGCGCAACGCTCACTCACATACGGCGAGGTCGAGAGTTGTTAGTACATACATGCAAGTACTTGTCAATAAAAGAGGAATACTTCTTAGAATTCATATGACTCTGACAGTGTATTTATATAAATATTACTGTTATCAGCTCTAGTAATAAAGACAACTTGCAATAAATTTAATGACAATTTTAAAAATTTCACAGGTGCCAGCTTTGCATTGCATTGAAAGATTTTCATCTGAACTGTACTGTCCTCCAATCTCAGTGACAATATTGCTTATTTTGCTTTAATACTGGTTGATTAATGCTAGGAGGTTTCTCTTGAGAGTTTTCATGACTGACCAGATTTCATAGGATATTTAGTGAATTGTGTTTTATCCATCTCCCTATCATAAGAAATTTTAATGCTGGTAGTCTATATATTTCTTGAAAGATTGGATAATTTATTAGTAGAAAAAATATGCACTTAGGTTAGAATTCTGTCTTTGCCCCCATCTGATGCTCTGCAGGTAACTTAATTCCTCTAAAGCCTCAGTCTATTTATTTGTGAAATGGGATGAGTAATGTCTGTTTCACAGACTTCTTCAGTCTTCACACCCAATCCTTTATCGATCCCTGCAATTGCTTCCTGTAGAAGAATATTTAAGAAGCATGATATTTCTGAGCTACATAAACCAATGCATCTTTTCCCTCGGTAATCTCTGGTCCCTAGTTGCCCGTAGGTCAGCATCAACAACCACCCGTGTTGGACCGTCCCTGGAGAATTACTTTCATGTTACGGAGAAGATAATCTTTCCACCTGAGTTCACTAGACCATGAGGCTTCCTGCCTCTGTGAATGAGGACCAGAAAAATGGAAGATAGACTTAGATCACAGGGGAAGAAAAAGAGGATAGCTTGTTTCTTTTATTCATTTAGAGTATAGGTCAAAAAAAGCCAGCAGCCAGCACATGTGCAAGTAGAAGAGGCTTGGTGCTCAGGACCTCAGCTCCCCACCCTCACTGTACTCAAACTATCCCAAGTTTGTGTATGTGTGTGTTGCTCAGTCCTGTCCGACTCTTTGCCACCACATGGACTGTAGCCTGCCAGGCTCCTCTGTCCATGGGATTCTCCAGGCAAGAATACTGGAGTGGGTTGCCATTTCCTTCTCCAGGGGATCTTTCCGACCCAGGGATCAAACCCAGGTCTCCTACATTGCAGGCAGACTCGTTACGGTTTAAGCCACCAGGGAAGCCAAGTTTATCTGTGACCTAATTAATGAGTTAATTGAACTGTTTTTATCTTCATTTTGAGGCTTCCCTGGTGGCTCAGATGGTAAAGAATCTGCCTGCAACGAGAGAGACCTGGGTTGATCCCTGGGTCAGGAAGATCCCCTGGAGGAGGGCATGGCAACCCAGTCCAGTATTTCATGCCTGGAGAATCCCATGGACAGAAGAGCCTGGTGGGCTACAGTCCCTGGGGTCGCAAAGAGTCAGACAGGACTGAGCGACTAAGCACACGCCTCTCGTTTTAGTTGTCTTGATGCATCTGACGTGGCCTGCTCTCTTCTCAATACAGACCTCTTCACTAGTTTCTGTGGTGCTATTTTTCTTTTATTTTCTTTCTATATATCCGATCATTGTGTAGGTGGCTTTTTTCTTGCTCTTTTCCCTTCTAAGTATTAATGACTTTGTATGTAAGAAGAAAACGAAAAGCATCTTTTGAAACATTTTTGGTCTGTTGATTACCTAAGTTTCACTTATGATTGGAAATGTAATTTCTGTCTAATGTGGTTTTTGAATGCCTCTAAATTATAAATGAGTTATATGATCAAATTAATATCATCAAAATTTATTTTTTCGCATTAGAGATGTTTTCACGCTTCTTTTTTGTCTCTGTAATAATTGGACATATCGTATATGAGAATGTCAAAAAGTGAGCATCTGCTGGTTAAAATACATTTGGGATGGGAATGAAATATATGTTCTTTCTCAACATTAAATCCACTCTGTGATAAAAAGTTACTGCAGCAAAGTTTTTTTTAAATTGCAGTATGACTCACATATCTCTTTAGAAATAGTTTTTCTTAAGGTTGGCTTTAATTTTTCCCTTAGTTTAACATGGTTAATTAAGTCTATAAAAATCTGTACATAATACATACTGAAGCATAAAGAAAATCAATCAGCTAACCAGATTATTCTACGATACCTTAGATTATCAAACATTTGCAAGTTAAGTTCAACATTAGTGTAAAAATTTAAAGAATTAACTGAAATTAGCATAGTTTATCTGTTCTGTTAGTGAAGAACCAAAATTTTAAAGTTCTTCAGGCTATTTTATATTCTTGTTTGGATAACTTTAATTATTCATTTTTATTTAAAAAATAAATGATGTTAAACATACAATGTTTGATGAATATAAAAATAAATGCTATTGAATTATAGATCATCTCCCCTCTAGCTGCCAACTTGAAATGCCAAGCGTTTCACTGATCTTCATGCTTCATGTAATGTAGAACCATCTATATTCCCTGTGCTGCCGTATGGAAAATGGCAACACGCGTCAACCGTCTAAGCTTCATAAAGCCAAGAGGTGTTGCTTCATTTGTGAACTTCTTTGTAATAAATACTGATTAACTCTCCTCTCCTATTTTTCTTCGTGACTTTACTTGACGTTAGGCAGGCAGCACCCCATGGAGGGTGTTTATTGGGTTTCTCCATGGCAGGAGAGCGCGAGCTCAGTGAAGGTGGCAGCTGGTCTTTCTGACTTGACATGATATTCTCAGCACTTAACATAATGCATGTTAGCGTGAGTGAATGCATTTATTTTCAGACTTCTGTTTCTGTGCTTTTGAATATAGTTATTAATTAAAAATGAGCCACCCTAGGTCTTCATCACTGCTCGGTGCCTGAGGGCGTCAGAAAAATATTAAAACATGTTGCCTCCTGTCAGAGGCTTTCAGCATAACCGAAGGTGCAGATTAATGAATATGGATTAGTGTAAGACATTATATAATTAAGATACTGCTTGAATTTCACAACGTATAAATCATGTAGGTATTCATTAACGAGGGCCTTCCAAAAGAACCAGAGTCACAGAAGTGATAGCAGAGGAGAAGGTGCAGAGAAGAGCCGTGTGCAAGAAAGAGGGGAACTTTGGTTTCTACATGACGGAGTAAGACATTGAAGGCTTGAGTAAGGAAAAATCATAGAGCGTTGGAAGGGCAAGAGGACCCAGGACTCATTGAAGAGAGTGGCAGGAAGTTGGATGGCATTTCTGTGCTCACAAAAAAAGAATTCTGAAAGGCAAGTGAAGTACTCTTTACTTTAAAGAGAGAGAGAGAGAGAAAAAAAAAAAAAAATATATATATATATAATACATAGGGATCTAATGAATGTGAGGAAAAGAATCACCTCCTGTTGCAGGAGCTAAGGCAAGTTGTATATCAGATAAACTCAAGTACAGTGTGAAATTGAATGAGGGAAGAGCTGGAATTTAGGGGGACAAGCAGGGATTAAAGAGAAGGGTGGGGTGATTGATTTTGGACAGTCAATAAAAAAGAGGGGAGCAAACTAAAGCCATGCTGTCTGATTTGGGTGAAAATGTAAACTGGGGTTCTACAGTTAGGGATTAGACAATTGAGAGATAAGGGTTAGTTTTTAACATGAAATTTTGAGATGGTAGCCAGAAGTTACATGGTAATATCCCCTCAAATAAGGCAACTACTTAAATCCTGTTATGCAAAATAACTTCCCAGGTCCACCCACCGGCATATACGTTCACAGTTTCATTCTCTTTAATTGTGCCTCTTTCTCCTAGAACATTTCCACCTTATAAATTTTACTTACAAATTTTACTGAGTTTTAAGTAACTCTCATTTTTAAAATGTATTCTTATAAATGAGTGTTTAAGCAGGCTAGCATAGATATCAAGAAGACTGAAACATTATACAATCATTTTAAATACAAAATTACGTATTTGAGAGAGATATAAAGTTTCTCTTTCTTTAAAATGGAGATGACAATTCTTGCCCTACCTAGCTCATGGGGTTGTTGCAAGGATCAGAAGAGATGATGGGTATGGAAGCACTTTGAAAACTAAAATCCTTTACAGACGCAAGCTATCATCATTACGATTATACAGTGCCCTCTATGTGAACCCGAAACAATTTTCAATTTTCATCTATCATGTCACTTCTAATTCCTGTAGAGCATGTCCCACAGATTTTTATCATAGGACTCTATTTTAATCAACGACAAATGCGTTTTCATGAAAGCATAATATTGTTTCTATAATAGATATTCTTTGAACTCTGGATGAAGACTAATACACATTTCAAGGACCATTATACTTCTGAGAGTTTTTCCCCGTCTCTTTCATTTTATAGCTTCCTTTCCCCCTGTTACATGGATGCAGTGAAATGATTTCAGCAGGTAAAGTATCATATAAAAGTGTAACTGTCCCTCCCCTCCTCCTCCTCTCTCCTCACCTGCCCTTTTGCCTCCCTGTGAGTCTGGGTTGTAGGACAAACACCATCCATGGGGCCTACGCAGTGGTGCCAGTCTGTCCTAGAAATCAAACTGGAGGACAAAGGTGTTGTAAAAACACAGCACCGTCAGACCCATCATTTAAAGCAGATTGGAATGGAGGCTTGGTTCCAACCAGACCCAAAAGCTATGTGTCAAAGAAAGTTCTAAGCTTTCTTAAGTCTCTCTCACCAGCTGTATGTGCGTGCTAAGTCACTTCAGTCGCGTCCGACTCTTTGCCACCCTATGGACTGTGGCCCACCAGGCTCCTCTGTCCATGGGGTTCTCCAGGCAAGAGTACTGGAGTGGTTTGCCAGGCCTCCTCCAGGGGCTCTTCCCCACCCAGGGATTGAACCCAGGTCTCTTTTATCTCCTCCATCGGCTTACCGCTAGCACCGCCTGCTGTTCCGGTGCTTACTAAATTTGTTTGGGACGTTGACATTGACAAATGTGGCAGGATTCCTTGGGTCAGCGCAGGTTTCAGAATTCCCGTCTCCTTCTATCCCCCACCAAATTCAGGAAAGTAAACAGTCCATTCAAATTCTCTAGATATACAGTCTACATTAGAGCATTTTACCAGCATATGAGTAATCAAATGCTGCATTTACATATGCTAAAGTTGCCAGTTTTGGAAAAAAATTAGCAAATCCAACTGTTGTAACACTGCACTACTTTTACTTTCCAAAATACTTTTATTAAAGAATAAAAGCATTGCTAGTTGGAATAGTAAATGCAAAAAGTTAAACTTAGTCAACTTCTAAGAGGTATATGAATGTATTTTTCAGTTCAGTTCAGTCACTCAGTCGTGTCCGACTCTTTACAACCCCGTGAATCGCAGCACACCAGGCCTCCCTGTCCATCACCATCTCCCAGAGTTCACTCAGACTCACGTCCATCGAGTCAGTGATGCCATCCAGCCATCTCATCCTCGGTCATCCCCTTCTCCTCCTGCCCCCAATCCCTCCCAGCATCAGAGTCTTTTCCAATGAGTCAAGTCTTCGCATGAGGTGGCCAAAGTACTGGAGTTTCAGCTTTAGCATCATTCCTTCCAAAGAAATCCCAGGGTTGATCTCCTTCAGAATGGACTGGTTGGATCTCGTTGCAGTCCAAGGGACTCTCAAGAGTCTTCTCCAACACCACAGTTGAACAGCATCAATTCTTCGGCGCTCAGCCTTCTCCATAGTCCAACTCTCACATCCATACATGACCACTGGAAAAACCATAGCCTTGACTAGATGGACCTTAGTCGGCAAAGTAATGTCTCTGCTTTTGAATATGTATCTAGGTTGCCAAATTTTAGATATGTACTGTTATTTTTTTAAAAAGTCCTTAAAGACCATCTAATCATATGAGAGAAAAGTTATAATAAAATGAACCTTGGGTATTATTCTTCTTTCATCTAAAGATCATTCTAGAATGAAAAGGGCAGGGACCCTGATCCCCCATCCTTTTATCCTCAGTCCTCAGTTCTGAAGAAGCTCTTCCCAGGTTCTGGAGGGAATCGGTCCATTGTTCCTAGGTTCTGGCCCACTTGTGTCTTTATTCCTTGGCCGCTCTTTACTCCTATGCCCACCGCTGCGTAGCTTGTATCTTTGTTCCTTGGCACCTTGTCCCTAGATTCTTCTCAGGCCCTTTCTCAAGGCTGACTCTCTTTGTATCAGAGCCTGATAAAAAGGTCCTAAGTTTGTGAAGCCCCGGTGCTCCGCCTTGCAACTTTCCTAGCTGCACCCAGGAAAGGTACCTGAGATGTCGGGGCCAGCCTTGGGTGTTAGGTCGTTTTCAGACATCCCACACACTGCACCCAGGAAGCTGACCAGTGGCTGGCCCTGCCTTTGACCATTCTCCCTTCTGATCTAAGTTTGTTAGTCGATCTCACCATGCTTCTACGTGACCATAGGGAGGAACTGATTCTAGGAAGAAATGCCATCTTCTACCCCCTATATCGTTATGCTGCTCACAAGATGCCCTCATTATATCCCACCCTGATAACTTGAACTCTCTCCCTCTCTCTCCTTTTTCCTGGCGCTTATTCAAAGAGCTGCAAACATCCACTTAGGGAAGAGGGCATCTGTCAGAGTCGGATCTCTTCTGATATTTGGATTAGGTCACCAAGTCACTGCAGATTTATAGAGGAAAGAGAAACCCAGCACTTGAGAATTTGCGATGATTGCCACAAGCTCCAAACCTGTAATCACTGTTGCCACTCTGAGACCTTCAAGTGAAGCGTCCATCTTTAGCTTTTGCCCTTAGCCATCCGGACTTTCCTGCCATATTTTTCTCTGTTTGCCTGTGTTAGAACTTACAGTAGAAATACAAATGTTAAGAATCCAGCTGAATGTTTTAGGACGAGTACAAAGAATGAGTTTTAAAAAATGTGTTGGATGCCCATCACGTATTAAAATGCAGAGGAGGAGATTTAATTGGTGGTAATCAAAGTAACTGTTCATCGTGAAAAACATCGGGGAGAACTGACTGCAATTTTCAGTGTCTGAGCTCATAGTGTGACTTTTGTAGCACTTTGTATTTGGCATTTCAGTAGAGCTCCATGAGGTAGGTGTTATCTTTACTCCATGTAAGGATGAGGACATTAAGCAGCTTTACAGATGTTTACAGATGAGGATACTGGGAAGTCAGGAGAGCTCACAGATCGGCCTGGTTTAGCAGCTAGGGACTCTCAGGCTGTAACACCAACTTCTAGGTTCTGTGTAGAGATCCCCACGTGGCTGTGACCACTTCCTCACTTAAACTGTCTCTTGCTTCTGCACTGTATTCTGGGGAAACAAGCAAGGAGAGTTCCAGGTCTTTCCTGACATCACTCCCTCCTGCGGCTCTGTTCCCCTCTAGCTACGTCCCTTCGTGTACCTCTTGTAGAGTCTAGCATTTGGAAATTTTGCCCCTGCTTTTTACCTGGATGATTAATTCTAATCTTTTTGGCCAGATCCTTTGGGGAAGCCGAAGTGTAGTCTGAGTTGGCTTCCGAAGACGCCTTGTACTGTCTCTGTTTGAGTCATTAGCGCTGTTAATGGACTGCTCTGTTTCCCTTAGACTAAGCTTCTCGTGATAAAGACTGCCTCTCTCACTTTTGTTTCCTCTTTCTCTTAATCTGTAAAATAAATATAATAATCGCTGCCTTGTAGATTTATTGGGGGGATTAGAGGCAATATATGTAAGTAAAGTAACTAACAGTGCCAGAGACGTGGTAATAAAACTAACTATAACTCATATTTATTAAACTCATTTTATGTGTGCCAGGTACTATGGAAGGCATTTAACATGTATTATCTATAATCCTTAAGTAACGATTTTATTCAGTGATCTGGACTCAAAGCCAATATAAGCAGCGGGCTCCTTTATTTATTTTTTTTGCAGCCATGTTATCACACATTCTGACCCTGAGATCTGCTACTGTGTCAGGCAGAGCCCAGAGTTTTTCAGACCATTGGTTATAAACACAATTTAATTTCCACAACTGGAATTTATTTTGTTATTAAAATTTCCAAGCTATCCTTAATTCAAATAAAATTCCAAATGTCTCCTGTCCTCTCTGTTCAAGCCTATCACTAGCTCTAGCCCAGCATTTTAGAATAACTTTTTAATTGACTGGGGTTTTTCTCGTCCCAGTGATAGCTAACTGTGTTACTGACAAGAGCTAGCGGCCTTGTGGTAGGCTCTTTGAAGCCTTACTGTCTCTCCCATACCCCACTATTTGGGACCTCAGCTCTCTGACAAAGGGCATATGCATTTTAGCTATCACCCAGGTCCAGCACAGAGTAATCAATCCTCTAACCTCCTTCTCTTACTTTGGCAGGAAGTTCTTTTCTGTAGGAGCCCATAAGGATATCTGCTTACTGTCTGAGGGATGCGCTGAGCCTATAGGAGATGCAGGCATTCCTGTCCTGCCCAGTGATGGAACGTGGGCCTGCTTTGCTCTCTTCCAGCAAGCATTCTGCTTTCTAAATTCTCCAGGAGGGAAAGGGACAGTCATCTCGATGTTCAAATGCTTCCCCAGACGCCAGGCGCCACAAGTCAACTTGGTCCAAGGTCTTCTCATCACAGAAACTGTGATGAGGAGCTGCAGTTCCGATTTCTCATGCAGAAACTGGCCAGCACACTTCTGCTCAGCAAGCCTGTGGTCAGAATCGAGACACTGGTCTCCAGGGTTGAAAGGGCCCCACTCAGGTTTTTAGATCCCTTGGAGCTGCCCTCTTGCCTAAGTGTGTGCAGTGTGTGTGCAGGGGAGGGGATAAGCCGAAACCCCTCCTTTGGATAATGTCTCATTGCCTTACAGGCTTTCTCTCCCGACGCACTCCAAATTTCTGCATTTGATAATCCAGATGAAGGGCTAGGTTTGTAGCCAGTTTCACTGCTTGATTAGAAGCCCTAGGAAGGGCGCCTAGCAGCTGTTCTTTAGGATCCTTTCCCTTATTGCTCTCATTTTAGGCTTTAGCTGAAATGTTTGAAGTAACAGGAAAAGCCCTGCTTCGCATCTTGTTATATATATAAAGCTCATTTACATCCGACGAAACTGTGTCTCTAGAAGTTAGGTTATTTTTCCTATGGCTTCTAAACTTACTTCGTGAAAGTCAAAACCCAATTTGCACCTAGGTTAGTCTGATCCCAAACAGACTGTTCTGTTCACTGCCCGGTTTATCTCCAAATGCAATTGTTCCACCGGAAGTCATGACCAGAGGGCGTCTACAACTTGAGACACACACCAGTGGCACTCTTTGGGATTTATTTAGATACTTCGCACGTAAAATGGAGCTTTGATGCTGTAGGCATATCAAGGCTTTTTCCAACTTAATTGACTCCTGCCTTGGTGCTGAAACTATTAGTAACTATTAGTGATTTTCTCCCAGTAAGTGAAGAAACATTTGATATAGCAAATTTGGTACCCTGCTCACTTGAAGAATTCAGTAAAAATGTGTTAAGTGGAAGGCTGCAGGGATTCAAAGTCTCCCGGTGCAGCTAGTCCTTGCAAACGGTGACTACTGTCGAGTTCTGTTGACTGCTGGCATTGTGTGGGTCTCATTGTGGTGGTTCATCCGTCCATCATCAGCTCTTACATTCAAGGAAATGTCTTGAGCATTTTTATTAGGTGACTGCATGTCTCTTACATGCAACTAGGAGAAAGACCAGTTGTTCAAAAGCAGCCTGATTGTGTCAGAGTGGAAAATTTAATCAGCAAGAATCAATTCAAAAGAGCCAAGCTGTAGCAAAATCTAGAGAATTCTAACTCCAAATGTAAAATCCTTTCCTGCTTCACCATAGCCTCAACATTCTTTCAGTTGTTACATTAAAAAATGCTGATAAAGGGGCGCTTCAGAATAGCTTAATTTTCCCCTCAATGTTCAGAGGGGAAAATTCTGGATATATCCCAATGATCTTTGAGGAAGTTTAGAAACTCTTCTCTTGGTCAGGTTAATTTATTAAAGATCAATTAGTAAAAATGCGATTGGAAATAGTCTCTTTCTTATAGATAATATTATTCATTTGTAAAGAGAATCTATTGAAGAGATTTATATATGAAGTTATGAATGAAAAACAAATATTAAATTCAGCTACAGCGGACTTACAGGGTCTGATATCTTTATACCTAGTGCGTTTGCAACACACGCCAAACATTTAAAAACATTTCTGCGTAAGAGATTCTACACAATGTAAAAGTGTCCTGAGAAAAGAACCATCAGCAAGTAGTTGCCAGAAGGAGTCAGGAAGGGAGATTGATTGCGGAGGGACACAGACCTTTTTCGGGAGTTGGAAATGCTCCATATCTTGATTGTGATGATGGTGACATGATTATTTCTCACTTCAAAAACTTATCAAATGGCATACGGTGAAGCTTTTGTATCTATGTTTTATTTCAATAAACCTGGGGGAGCAGGGGAGAAAAAAAAATCTTTAGTATTGAGTTTAGGCTCTTTCACTTGTATAATCTTTTATTCTGACAAAGTATTTTGGGCCATCGTGGAGATTCTACTTCAATGATCTTCTCCATGTAATAAAAATAGACTCTTAAGCTTCAAATTATCCTAAAGATCATTTAGTTTAATCTTTTGTTTGCCCTCCACTCAGCCAGCTGACATTCACAGCTTCCTTCTGTGTTTCGGGAACTGCGACAGCCGCTGGATAGTGAAGTTTTTGCATAAGGCACAGTCCTTGTCTCAGGAAGGTGTATTAGGTGTCTACTGCTGTGTAACAAATTATCCCTAGCATTTAGTGGCTTTAGGGGACACGCAGGTATCATCTCACAGTTTCTATGAATCAGAAATCCAAGGACCACTTGCCTGAGGGAGACTTCTATCTCAAGATGTCTTACAAGGCTGCAGTTGAGATGCCAGCCAGGCCTGGGACCTCTCATCTGAAGGCTCAGCTTAGAAGGCTCTGCTTTTAAGCTCACTAATGTGTTTGTTGGTGAAATTCAGTACCTTGAGTGCCTTTGCACCTAGGGCCTCAGTTCCTTGCTGGCTGTTGGCTAGAAGCTGCTCTCAGTAACTTGGCTAAAGGCCTCATCAATATGACCCCTTATTAAGGGCACAGACTGAAAAGGCAGAGGAAAGGATCAACTGGGGATATGAAGTTATAATTTTTATAATTGAACAGAGGTGATAACTGGAAGAAAGCTATGGGTTTTTCCAGTAGTCACTTAATGATTGTGAAAGTGGTGCCATAAAGAAGGCTGAGAGCTGAAGAACTGAGGCTTTAAAATTGTGGTGCTTAGAGTCCCCTGGACTGCAAGGAGATCAAGCCAGCCCATCCTGAAGGAAATCAACCCTGAATGTTCACTGGAAGGACCGATGCTGAAGCTGAAGCTTCAGTCACCTGGTGCGAAGGACCGACTCATTGGAAAAGACCCTGATTCTGGGAAAGACTGAAGGCAAGAGGAGAAGGGGATGACAGAGGATGAGATAGATAGCATCGCTAACTCAATGGACATGAGTTTGAGCACACTTTGGGAGACAGTGAAAGAGAGGGGAGACTGGCATGCTGCAGTACATGGGGTTGCCAAGTCAGACACTACTTGTTGACTGATCAACAACAGCAACATCAGCAGAGAGTCATATCCCTTCAGCACTGCCATGTAATCTTGGTTAGAAACAAAATACTCAAGAGAAAGGAATTAACACAGATATCAATACCAGGAAGCAGGGCATCATTGGAAAGCATCTGAAAAGCTGCTTACCACAGGAAACCTAATTGATTCAACTAACTACCCAGGCTTAATCCGTCAGAAAAGCATCAGCAAGTGCTTTAATTCTTTTTCATATTACAGAATAGAAAATGTAAGTGGGGGCCTTCTAATCAGACTCTTTATTTAACTCCTGGTTCTACCACTTACTAGCCATATGTCTGAGAATTTGTTAAACTCTTTAAGTATCAGTTCCCCAGTACCTGATAAAGTTTCCTTGGAAATTAAACACAGCAATAAATGTAAAGCTTTAGCATGGTGCCTGGCAAATTGTAAACATTCAATGAATATTATTATTATTTATTTTAATCTGGGTACAAATCTTACTCCTTACCTGAAATCTAGCTCTCTGAAACTTCTTCCTGTTAAACTTAGTTGAAAAGATGGGACCTTCTAATCAAGTCAGATTCACTCTCAAACGTTGCTGCTGCTGCTACTGCTGCTAAGTCGCTTCAGTCGTGTCCGACTCTGTGCGACCCCATAGACGGCAGCCCACCAGGCTCCCCTGTCCCTGGGATTCTCCAGGCAAGAACCCTGGAGTGGGTTGCCATTTCCTTCTCCAATGCATGAAAGTGAAAAGTGAAAGTGAAGTCGCTCAGTCTTGTCCGACTCTTAGCGACCCCAGGGACTGCAGCCTACCAGGCTCCCCCGTCCATGGGATTCTCCAGGCAAGAGTACTGGAGTGGGGTGCCATTGCCTTCTCCTTTCAGACGTTAGCCCTGCCTTTAAATTATATCAGAAGACAGCATATGTGTTGCCTCCATTTTTCCCCTTCCTCCCCTGCACATTCCGGGTCTCCTTGGAATGTTCCTATAAATGTTCCTTGTATAGCACGATTTCAGCTTGCGAGTCACTCTCTTCTCAACGTGTTTGTTAGATTATATTCCATCTGTAAACTATTGTACAAAACCAAAAAAAGATTTTTCAGGTATATTTTAATCCATGCAAAACAAATAATTATTTATGAGAAAAAGAGAGGAAGGAAGGAAGGATGGACGGATTATTACTAATGGATGGATAGCCTATCATCATAGAACAATTTTAAGTAATTCGACTTTGACTAGTACAATGATATTCATGAAGATTATTCTTGAAAATGATAGTAGTTTACAAATGATCTAATGGTGGATATTAATATTTACCTCCTCACTAAAATAGAGATTCATGAAAGTAGGCAAGAAACAAACTGAAAATGAAGTGCAGCCATGCAATTTGGTACATCATGATTCTTTTATCTATTTCGTTTAACATGAGTCTGATGATTTGGCAATAATATACTCAGGATACATAGAGTGAAAAATCCCATTTCTGTCATTGTTCAATATTAATACAAGCCTAAAAGCAAGTCCTGAAATTTATTCCTTTCTACAAAGAAAGATATTTCTTATTTTTTGAATAAAATATTTCATTCAATGCTTATTTTGATTAAGCATTTAACAGCTTGGTCAGATTTGTTTCTTAGAGTTATAGATATGCAATGTTTATCCATATGCTATGATGAAATCTTAACCCAGTATAAATATGATGCTATAAATGTTTTTGACCATGGATTTTCATGACTCAGTAAAATATTCCTTCTTGATAATTTGCAATTTTGCGCAGAGGATATCCACAAAAGCATAAAAGTAGCTTTAATTTTTTTTTAACTAGGTGAACAGTTCTTATAAGTTCACATACAAATAGAAACTACCATTTAAAAAAAGTCAGGCATAGCATTTTCTGTTTTCGCTTTTTAAAATATATAATGGAACTAAGTTCATCTTTAGTTTGGCTCATAAATTAAACATTAAATATATTTTTAACAGAAAGATCAATATTGTTTAGTTCTGCTTGCTAAAATAATACATGTTCCTGGCAAAACATTTTGGAGACCCTCAAGACATAAAGAAGAAAATAAAAATTCAGCGTAACCCATAGACAACCACAATCCACATTTAATGCATATTCGTTCAGACATTTATCATATGCCCATTTTTCATTGATAGTGTTTTATTTAATAGTTTTTAAAATGTCTCTGCTTTGTTTAAACATACGAATGCACACAGCAGAGATTTGAGCTGTGTGTGCTCTTTGCGCCTCTCCTGATTGCAATGTTTAAGATGCTCTATTGCCACTGCCAGTACTGCCCCAATACCCAATTCCTGCTTTCCCGTTTTCAATTAGAAAGTAGAATAAAATATTTTGAAATGTAATTTCTATGTATTTTCCCAGTGTATTATGCAGTATGGGTGTTTTCAGTAACTTGCAATTTGAATTGAAAATAAATGAGGGTTTCTGTAATCAGATGTTTATGTTTGTTTTCTTTTCTAAAAAGAAGTGCCATTGTAATTAGTTTCACAAATCTTCCGTGTAAAATGTGAATGAAGTAATTTAATATCAGCATTTGCCTTTTCCTTCAAGTTACAATCGGAATTCAAATCAATAGCATTTATCATTTTTCTATTGAATACATTTAACATATTACAAATATTTACATTATCACCCACAGTTTTTAAAACATCAACAAAATTTAGCAAGCACATGGCATCCTGAGGTAATGGAGAATATTAGCATGAGGGTAAAATATTTTACGTAAATGAGTTATCTTTCCTTTTTGAGATTCATAGTGAAATAAAGGTCTTGTCTTTGGTAAAAAATTCTAGAATGAGAAATATGAAGAGTGCAATAGTTACTAATTAAATATACCTGTGAGGAACTACTTCACTTATATTTTCCAGAGATATAAATTTAAGTCAACTAATTTCAATTTATAGATTGTGAAAATGATCTTCCTTTTTGGATAAGCTTGTAATCCCTGACATGATCATATATTAATTTGGAAGTTGATTTTGTAAACAATTTTAAAGGAAATATATTTTTTAAAGTATTAAATATATTAACTTTATTTAATTCATTGTTTTGTTGCACATCAGTTGTTTATCAATTAAATACTTATCTCATGGCTTTGATAAGAATTATAGCAAGAGTATATTAACAGTTCTCACAAATTCAGCAGGTTGTTAGAAACAGGTTGAGCTTGCCATATGCATCTAGGGTAGATCCTAGATCAGGATGCTTCTGAAATGAAATGAGAATATTTGTGCATCATTTTTAATTGAAAATGTTTCCATCATAAGACTGACTTGTCTTATTACGGACTTCTTTAAAAGATACTAATGTGTATTTGAAATACGGCTTGTCTGACAAAAGCATTTATATAGTTCTTAAAAGTTGACTGACCATCAGATTTGAATTCACTATTTTGTACAGCAGTTCTACTTTGCTTTAAAAATGTGGAAAGGTAAAAGTAAAGTTTTGTCTTTTAACATTTCAGCTCAGGCGTGTCCGACTCTTTGCGACCCCATGGATTCTAGCATGCCAGGCCTCCTTGCCCATCACCAACTCCTGGAGTTTACCCAAACTCATGTTCCTTGAGTTGGTGATGCCATCCAGCCATCTCATCCTCTGTCCTCCCCTTCTCCTCCTGCCTTCAATCTTTCCCAACATCAGGGTCTTTTCCAATGAATCAGTTCTTCGCATCAGCAGCCAAAGTTTTGGAGTTTCAGCTTCAGCCTCAGTGCTTCCAATGAATATTCAGGACTGATCTTTAGGATGGACTGGTTGGATCTCCTTGCAGGCCAAGGGACTCTCAAGAGTCTTCTCCAGCACCACAGTCCAAAAGCATCAATCCTTTCAGCGCTCAGCTTTCTTTATAGTCCAGCTCTCACATCCATACCTGACTACTAGAAAAACCATAGCTTTGACTAGACTGTAACATTTAGCCATCTGAAGCAGTTTCATTCACTCATTCATTTTAATATTTTAAAAATCCTTATGTTTTAAGTTCTAGGTATAGTGAAGAGGAAATAAAAAGCCTCTTGATGAAAGTGAAAGTTGAATGTGAAAAAGTTTGCTTAAAGCTCAACATTCAGAAAACAAAGATCATGGCATCCGGTCCCATCACTTCATGGGAAATAGATGGGAAACAGTGGAGACAGTGTTAGACTTTATTTGTTTGGGCTCCAAAATCACTGCAGATGTTGACTGCAGCCATGAAATTAAAAGACGCTTACTCCTTGGAAGAAAAGTTATGACCAACGTAGATAGTATATTCAAAAGCAGAGACATTACTTTGCCAACTAAGGTCCGTCTAGTCAAGGCTATGGTTTTCCATTGGTCATGTATGGATATGAGAGTTGGACTGTGAAGAAGGCTGAGCACCGAAGAATTGATGCTTTTGAACTGTGGTGTTGGAGAAGACTCTTGAGAGTCCTTTGGACTGCAAGGAGATCCAGCCAGTCCATTCTGAAGATCAACCCTGGGATTTCTTTGGAGGGAATGATGCTAAAGCTGAAGCTCCAGTACTTTGGCCACCTCATGCGAAGAGTTGACTCATTGGAAAAGACTCTGATACTGGGAGGGATTGGGGGCAGGAGGAGAAGGGGACGACAGAGGATGAGATGGCTGGATGGCATCACTGACTCGATGGAAGTGAGTGAACTCTGGGAGTTGGTGATGGACAGGGAGGCCTGGTGTGCTGCGATTCATGGGGTCGCAAAGAGTCGGACACGACTGAGCAACTGAACTGAACTGAAGCACTTGGAGAGCAGAAGGGAATGACAAGACACATTAAAAGGAAATAATCAATGAAAATGGCTTTGACACAGATATTTTAGCCTTATCTGTATTTGGAATATGTGATTACTCTTAATTAACAGAGCGGAGCAACTCAATTTTATATATTTAAAAGCTTGTCAGTAAGCTTTATAAAGTTTTGTGAAATATGGCTTTAGAAAGTAGTACTTTGAAAAAAACAGTCATGTTACAATTACTGAGATTTTCTTCTAGTTTTATTTGCAATTAATACACAGGGGACCTAATACCTAATGTGTAAATAGATTTCCATTAAATGATTAATTTATGGACTTCCCTGGTGATCCGGCGGTTAACAACTCACCTGCTGATGCAGGGGACACATGCTTGATCCCTGGTTCTGGAAGATTCCACATGCAGCAGGACAGCTAAGCCAAAATCACTGAGCCTGCAGCCCCTCAGAGCCTGTGCTCCGCAACAAGAGAAGCTGCCCCCAGAGAAGCCTCAGCTGGAGAATGGCCCGTGCTCCCCACAACTAGAGAGGGCCTTGTGCGCAGAACACAAGACCCAGTGCAGCCAAACGTGAATAACAAAACTTCCTTAGAAAACACGCTTAGTCCAGCCTTGTTGCAGAAAGAATAACGGCCCCCTAGAGTGTCCACCTCCTAGTCCCCACCTCCTTAGAAAACGTTGCCTTCCACGGCAGAGGGACTTTGCTGATGAGATTAAGATTCCTGAGGTAGGAAGATATGCTGGATGATCCGGCTGAGACTGGGTGTATCCATAGCATCTTTACAAGGGAGCAAGGAAGAGGCCGTCAAGGACTGCAGATGTCATGAAGAAGTGGAGATTGGAGCGACATGCTCTGAAAACAGAGGATAGGCTCAGGCCAAGGAACGCGGGCCCCCTCTAGGAGCAGGACAAGGCAGGCAAACCACGTACTGGGAGCCTCCAGAAGGAATCGGCTGCCTCACATTTTAATTTTAGCTCCATGAGTCTCGTCCGGGACTTCTCTGCATTGCTGAACTGTAGAGAATAAATGTGTGTTTCAGGCACTAAGTCTGTGATCGTTTGTTACAGCAGCAAAATGGGAAACAGATACACATTGACATAGTAATCACACTGTCGAGGCCTCTATTAGGCTAATTCAATTGGGATCCTAAATTCATTCCCCAGGTCAATCACTGCAGAGATGCTTATCTAGGAAAATGTGGAAGTGATCGTCCCTCAGTCCTGTCCGACTCTTTGTGACCCCATGGACTGTAGCCCGCCAGGCTCCTCGGCCCATAGGATTCTCCAGGCAAGAATGCTGGAGTGGGTTGCTATGTCCTTCTCCAGGGGATCTTCCTGACCCAGGGATCGAACCTGAGTCTCCTGCATTGCAGTCAGATTATTTACCGTCTGAACCACCAGGGAAGCCCCTAGTCCATCAGAATGGGGATTCTGTTTATTATTTCCAGAGAAACATAGGTAGGTAGCTTCTAACTCAACCCATCATGACAACTAAGTCTTCAAAGCAGGAGAAAAGCAGGCGCTGGTGGAACCTAGGCCAGAGCCATTGGGTTTCTTGATAGTCAGGTGTGCCTGTGTTAGCTGCTCAGTCGTATCCGACTCTGTGACCCCATGGATTGTAGCCTGTCGGGCTCCTCTGTCCATGGATTTCTCCAGGCAAGAGTACTGGAGTGGGTTGCCATTTCCTGCTCCATGGGATCTTCCCAACCAGGAATCCAATCTGGGTCTCCTGCATTGCAGGCAGACGCTTTACCATCTGAGCCACGGTGAGTGCTAAGTCACTTTAGTCGTGTCCAACTCGTTGGGACCCTATGAACTGTAGCCCACCAGACTCCTCTGTCCATGAGATTCTCCAGGCAAGAATACTGGAGTGGGTTGCCATGCCCTCCTTCAGGGGATCTTCCTGACCCAGGGATCGAATCCTCAGTGCTCCATCTTATGTCTCCTGCATTGACAGGCAGGTTCTTTACCACTAGCACCGCCTGAGAAGCCCTGATTGTCCCAGTTTTTGTTAACAGAATCTCCAGATACCCCTTGAATTTTAGACAGCAACATGAGAATAAAGCATTTGAATGTGAATATTGTAGATGCTTCCTCAATTGTTACACATTCAAAAAAGAACCTCTCCCAGTAAATAATCTGAGCAGTGCTGTTTGGATATCAATCTCAGACAAGCAGAAAACTGAACCCTATCCTCCTCTTCCTGTTTCCTGGATGCATTCAGTGTCAGAGAGAAGGATAGTCTTTTTTTTACTGGGTGAGAGGAGAAGCTGTAATAGGCTCTGTGCCATTAGTTTTGAAACCCTAGAGTTCATTAAAACTCTCTTTGGCTTTCTTCACTGCCATCTTTCTCCCTCCTTATGAATTATTCAAGACAGATTCCAGTTGAGGTAAATAGTTTGATTTGAAGGTTTTTGTGTCTGGATTTAGATGCAACAAGAAGTGTTAAATGCTCAGAATTTTAAGTGTACAGAACGGCACAGACTCAGCTATTGAGATGGGAGGCATTGCCGCTAGCACTCTGGGGCTGCTGTTGTGACTTCAGCTTGGTGCTATTTGTCATTCTGAAGTAGGGAGGCATTATGATGTCTGCAGTATAAATCAGACTTTACAGAGTGCGCGGTCCCCAAGCACTTTCAACATTCTAATCCACATCTCAGTTAACAGAACATTTTTTGATTTTTACAAGGTAAAGTTTCCCTTTTTTATTTAACCTTGCCAATGCATTATTAATCTCTATTATTTTTCAGGTATTATATACTGAACCACATTTTTAGCCTGCGTGTGTTCTCTTGGGTAAAATGGAGGTTATATGTTTTGAGTTTTTCTTTCAGAAAATAATGTGAAAGCTAAGAGGACCTAGGAAACATCTCATTTTTATAAAACTCAAGATAAGCATGGATTTTTCTTTCACAGTAGGCATCTCCATCTTGCATTCTCTTCCTTAATTTTGATTTTTAAACACTTAGCTCATGGTGTTACATCCCTAAAACCATGATGTCTGAAACACATGGCTGAAAACTACATTGCTTTAGAACTAATGGTCAGGATTGTTTTGGTGCAATGTAGCACATTTAAAAACCAATCCAAGGAAACCTTATTATAGTTCTGTCATTTACTAAAATTCACTTCACTAATGTCAGTTCCCATTAACGCAGTCTCATAAAAATTATGTTCGTGAAATTATGCCCAGGTGCTACTGCTTTTAGGCAAAGCGTTTTACTCATGTTCTTTGCTGTAACATGGTGTCATTAGTATCAGGGGTTTCATTTACTGAAGAATAATGAGAACTAACATTTATTAATTACTGTACGCTAGAGCATGTGCTGAATACTTTACATGCCTTGTCTAGCTTAATGCATTGGCTGTTCCGATCTTACAGCTGAAAGTAGCTTCCAGAGCAGTAGTCTTGGATCATCCTCTCTGACATCAAAGTCCACGCTCTTAAATACTCTGCCAGTAATTGAAAATTCAAACACGTGGAAGAACACAGATTTATGAAGTTGCCAGTAAAATGTGACATGGAATGGTGGAGACTGTAGCAAACTGATTATAAATTAAATGCGTTTATATTTAAACTACACACTGGGCAACCAATCCATAGTTGTGGAATGCGTTCAGCTTTCCAGTTGAGCTGTTTCAAATCCTAAAAGGTGAAGCTGTTAAAGTGCTGCACTCAGTATGCCAGCAAATTTGGAAAACTTATCAGTGGCCACAGGACTGGAAAAGATCAGTTTTCATCCCAATCCCAAAGAAAGGCAATGCCAAAGAATGTTCCAACTACAACACAATTACACTCATCTCACACAGTAGTGAAGTAATGCTCAAAATTCTCCAAGCCAGGCTTCAATAGTTCATGAACCATGAACTTCCAGATGTTCAAGCTGGCTTTAGAAAAGGCAGAGGAACCATAGATCAAATTGCCAACATCCACTGGATCATAGAAAAAACAAGAGAATTCCAGAAAATCATCTACTTCTGTTTTATTGACTATGCCAAAGTCTTTGATTGTGTGGATCACAACATACTGTGGAAAATTCTTCAAGAGATGGGAATACCTGGCCACCTCACCTGGCTCCTGAGAAATCTGTATGGAGGTCAAGAAGCAACAGTTAGAATTGGACACAGAACAACAGACTGGTTCCAAATCGGGAAAGAGTACACCAACGCTGTATATTTTCATCCTGCTTATTTAACTTACATGAAGAGTACATTTTGTGAAATGCTGGGCTAGATGAAGCACAAGCTGGAATCAAGATTGCCAGGAGAAATATGAATAACCTCAGAAATGCAGATGACACCACCCTTATGGCAGAAAGTGAAGAGGAACTAAAGAGCCTTTTGATGAAAGTGAAAGAAGAAAGTGAAAAAGTTGGCTTAAAACTGAACATTCAGAAAACGAAGATCATGGCATCTGGTCCCATCACTTCATGGCAAATAGATGGGGAGACAGTGGGAATAGTGAGAGACTTTATTATTTTGGGGGCTCCAAAATCACTTCAGATGGTGACTGCAGCCATGAAATTAAAGGACCCTTGCTCCTTGGAAAAAAAAAAAAAAAAACTATGACCAACCTAGACAGCATATTACAAAGAAGAGACATTACTTTGCCAACAATGGTCTGTCTAAGTCAAAGCTATGGTTTTTCCAATAGTCATGTATAGATGTGAGAGTTGGACTATAAAGAAAGCTGAGCACCAAAGAACTGATGCTTTTGAACTGTGGTGTTGGAGACTTTTGAGAGTCACTTGGACTACAAGGAGATCCACCAGTCCATCCTAAAGGAAATCAGTCCTGAATATTCATTGGAAGGACTGACGCTAAAGCTGAAACTCCAATATTTTGGCCACCTGATGCGAAGAGCTGACTCATTGGAAAAGACCCTGATGCTGGGAAAGGTTGAAGGTGGGAGAAGGGGTTGACAGAGGATGAGATAGTTGGATGGCATCACCGACTCAATGGACATGAGTTTGAGCAAGCTCCGGAAATTGATGATGGACAGGGGGGCCTGGTGTGCTGCAGTCCATGGGGTCGCAAAGAGTCAGACACGACTGAGTGACTGAACTAATTCAGCTTTCAGCCTCTGTTTTAAGCTCTACACAAAGCCATGTTGTGCTCAAAAGCATCCACTTGTAGGCATAATTATTTCTTTATTAATTTTAATTTTATTCACTTTTCCTCGGGGCAGGTAAACATTCCTGTGAACAGAGTGTACACAGGACTATGTTGTCCTATCATCCTTTTATGACAAAGTCCTGCCCATTTTTTATGTCCTGATCTCAGGACATAAGAGGGAGCTTATTATCTGAGCCTGGGGGAGATACTGAAACCAGAGAGATGTTCAGACTCAAAAGCCAAGGCAAATACTGAGTTCTGAGAAAGGTGCATATATGGACAGGATTGGAAGAATTTATTTAAGATCCAGTCTGTGACATTAACTGTCTTATAGTCACACACAGGGGGATGATGGCCACTAGTAAAGGCAGCTGAGGCAATGCTTCTAAATCAGCTTTCTATTTTTGTAGGTGATTGTTCCCAAGTAGCATTCATGGTAAAGAACCTTCCTGTCAATGTGTGAGACCTCAGAGACACAGGTTCCATCCCTGGTGGGAAAGTCCCCTGGTGCAGGGCACACCAACCCACTCCATTATTCTTGCCTGGAACATCCCATGGAAGAGGAGCCTGGCAGGTTGTGGTCTATAGGGTCGCAAAGAGTCGGACATGACTGCAGCAACTTAGCACGCTTGTACTTCCCAGCCATGGTAGAAGATAGACATGGATTAATTTTGAGGGATGAGGGATGAACTGTATGTAAATTTTGCACATAAAAATGTGCAAAGTACTTAAATTATCTAAGAAAAAGCTATGAAAAAATCTCTGCAGATACCATTAGTTTCCTTAGGTGTGGAAATCCATTTAAGGGATCTTCACTGCCTAGTTTTCAACTAACAAAAAAAGGATAAGAAAACATTTGCTATTTGTTTGATTATTTAAGGAGAAAATATATATTTTTTCTGAATTAGCACAATCTTTCTGGATACATTTAATTAAGTTTTCCCTTCTCAAAAATCTCCAATAACTCTTTACTGTATTTACAGCAGAAATCCTTAATTTCATGAGTTATTTAAATCTTTTGGCCTTTAATTGCCATGTTGCTTAGTGCTTAGTGTGTGCTTTGTAAGATTTTTTTCACTGGCTATGACAATAAAACATAAAATTTGAAAATCACTGAGACTGTGCTTGATTGGGTCCCTATTAGCTCTAAAATTCAACAGGTCAGCAGTCATTTATGGCAATATCCTCATTTCTTGGTAACTATTTCTGCTATAATGCACTTAATGCATTCCCTGTATTGTGTTACTTTCTATTTCTAAAAATACATTTCACTGAATCCTTGACTCAGTGCTGGATGTGGGAGCAGCTTACCACTAGGAGGCATCTGGAAATGTCTGGGGAACTTTCTGTTTTCCCCGTAAGTAAAGTAATAGAGGGAACCTGTTCAGTAGCCAGAGGTCAGGGATATTGTTAAACATCCTATAGCAGACGGGAAAAAGTTGTTCAGTCGCTCAGTTGTGTCCAACTCTTTGTGACCCCATAGAACGCAGCACGCCAGGCTTCCTTATCCATCACTGTCTCCTGGAGCTTGCTCAGACTCATGACCATTGAACTGATGGTGCCATCCAACCGTCTCATCCTCTATCGTCCCCTTCTCCTCCTGCCCTCCATATTTCCCAGCATCTGGTTCTTTTCCAGTGAGTCAGCTCTTCACATCAGGCTGCCAAAGTATTGGAGCTTCAGCTTCAGCATCAGTCCTTCCAGTGAATATTCAGGACTGATTTCCTTTAAGACTGACTGGCTGGATCTCCTTGCCGTCCAAGAGACTCAAGAGTCTTCTCCAACACCACAGTTCAAAAGCATCAGTTCTTCAGTGCTCAGCGTTCTTTATGGTCCAACTCTCCCATGGGTACATAACTCCCGGAAAAACCACAGGTTTAATTATGCAGATGTTTTGTCAGCAAAGTGATGTCTCTGCTTTTTAATATGCTAAGTTTGTCATAGCTTTTCTTCCAATGGGTGAGCGTCTTTCAATTTTGTGACTGCAGTGATTTTTGAGCCCAGGAAAATACCTCCGTAACTGTTTGCATTGTTTCACCATCTATTTGCCATGAAGCGCTGGGACAGGGTGCCAAGATACTGGTTTTTGAATGTTGACTTTTAAGCCGGCTTTTTCATGCTCCTCTTTCACTTTCATTCTGCCATTAAGGTGGTGTCATCTGCGTATCTGAGGTTATTGATAGGACTTCTGGCAGTCTTGATCCCTGCTGGTTATTCATCCAGCCTGGCATTTCACATGATGTACTCTGCATATAAGGTAAATAAGCAGGGTGACAATATACAGCCTTGATGTACTCCTTTCCCAACTTTGAACCAGTTAGTTGTTCCACGTCTGATTCTAACTGTTGCATCTGGACCTGCATGCAGGTTTCTCAGGAGGCATGTGAGGTGGTCTGGTATTCACATCTCTTGAAGAATTTTCCAGAGTTTGTTGTGATCCACACAGTTCAAAGACTATGAGCACATGGATCACAGCCTTGTGTGATTCGGTGAACGTGTGAGCTGTGCCCTGCAGGGCCATCCAAGACAGACAGGTCACGGTAAAGAGTTCAGATGAAATGGGCCCACTGGAGAAGTGAATGGCAAAACACTTCAGCATTCTTGCCACGACAAGCCCGTGAGCAGTATGAATAACCAAAAAGATATGACCTTGAAAGACGAGCCCTCCCGGTTGCTAGCTGTCCACTGTGCTATTAGGGAAGAGCAGAGAAATAGCTTCGGAAAGAATGAGGAGGTGAGTCAAAGTGAAAATGATGCCCAGTTGTGGATGTGCCTGTTGGTGAAAGGAGAGTCCGATGCTGTAAAGAATCGACTGTGAAGTCCAATGCTTGAAGAACAATATTGCGTAGGAACCTGGAATGGTTGGTCCAGGAATCAAGGTAGATTGAATAGGTCAAACAGGTTGGAAAATACTTTCATGAAAACGATGATTAGTACTTCTTAGGAGAAATATCATAATGAGTCATTTCCTTGAAGTTTGAAAATCGCTGAAGTAAAACTAATTCTTTTTCTGATTGGAGCTTTCCTTTCTTGCTTTGCTCATGCTTTCTCTGCCTCTGAGCACATCTTTCAGGTACCCTGTCCAAATGCTGTTTGTGCGTTTTTTTTTAAGGCTTAGCTCAGGTCTCATCTCTTTGATGAAGTCACTTGTAAACCTCTCACTTTATGCTCAAAGATCTTTCTCCTCTTTGATGGCCCTTGTGTAACCTCTCTCTTGAGTGCGAGTATGAATAATCTCCAGAGGCACAGGCAGGTGGAGAATAATGTCACTCCCTGTTCCATGTCTTCTTTCCACGTCAGGTTTGGCAAAGAACCTTGTAAGTGGTCAAGGGAGTTGGCTTTTGTTTTGCTTTATTTATATCGAATTGAAATCCTACAGAGAATTAGATGATAAATAATGAAATAATGCCTTGTTCTCACCCACAAAGGCATATTAAGCATGTTACCTAAAGTGCAGAACCTGAGAGCTCACCTTACATTGTGTTAATTTCACTTCAGGAATTAAATGAAATCTGTTCTTTAATATCCTTTGCTGTTTGTGGTGTCTTGAATCCATGACTTAAATTTCAATATGCAGACTACATAATGGTAATGAAGATTTTTGCTTTCTAGAAATACAGATATCTTTCATGACTTCTCTTAAAAAATAAAAAGTATTTACTCAACTACCTACCAGTTGACTGATACAAGATCAAGTACATTGGCCCAATAGTGAGTGAAGGAGTTAATACTATCTTTCAGCCTGATGATTTTGACTTTATGAAGCAAGAAGTGCGGACTCCTGCTCGACATTGGTGGTGAAACTGCCTCCTGCTAACATCATTTCCAAGACTTTCATGTGGAAACTATGTGCTCCTTCAGATTTTAAACTCCTTTCAAAAAGATTAACATGCCCTTTGAATTGTGGCATGAAAGATGACTTTGACATTAAGGTTTTAATAAGAGACTAGAATTATTTCTTTGACTATACTAATCTATTTTGAAGAGGTGGCAAGAATACACAGAAGAACTATACAAAAAGATCTTAAGGCTCCAGAGAACCCGGAGAACCAGATACCCCTCCATTTCCCTTTCTGTGAAATGGGAGTAATAATAGCACAAACATCGCAGGTTTGGTTTGAGGGTGAAATCAAGCCTGAGTGAATGACGCACAAAAGACCCACTTACAAGTGCTAAGTGCTAATACTCGCTTGTATGATCCTCCCGTGTCCTTTTGTTCAGACACGGGCATCCGGTTCTTTTTGGAACGTGATCCCTGTGGTGGGTTTGCGTGTCTTGGTGTACGCTGTCACTGAGTGGTAAATCCCTCAGTGGCTTCTGTTCTTGTTAGTGGGCATCCCTGATGGTGGAATATATGACCCTGTACAGGTTCCTGCCTTCTGCATGATGGCCAATGATTTCAGAGTTGAATATCAGTGGAAAAGACAAAAAGAATCTTTTATTTTTCTAATTTATATTATGGTAGATTTCAAGCATACGAAGTTAGAGGCTATGATTGAAGGGAACACATATACGTATAACCTAGGTTCAACAATGATCAACAGTGGCAAGCAGGGTTAGAGCAGATAATTCGCAGACGTAATGAAAACATCTCGACTCAAGGCTGAACAGGTTTAGTTTCCCGTGCATTTTTTCTGTAGCTCTTTTAAAGGAAACTTTGCTGTGTCTCGGTCACAACGAACTGTGTCTGCTGGTGGTGTTCTGTCTTGGGACAGACAAGCAGGAGAACACTAGCTGAATGAACTTTTACTGGAAAATGAAATTTTAAGTTATAAATGTTTGAGACGGTTTCACTTTGGAAAGCTGATTCTATTAATAAAGCATGTTGATAGGTCTTTCATCAGCGTAACAACAATGATAATATTAGCTGTAAATATTGATCAAGTACTCAGAACTACACACAACATCATCTCAATTCTCACAGCAACCTTATTAAAGAGTACAATAATTATTATTATATAGATGAAAAATTGAGGCCTTTTCCTGATTATAAATTGTCCAAGAGGAGTGACAAGACTAGAACATAAATGCAATGCTGTCTCCCGAGATTACTCCTAAGCACTGTTCATTGTTCTTGTTCAGTCGCTAAGTCATGTCCTGCTCTTTGCAACCCCGTGGACTTAAGCACATAAGGCTCCTCTGTCCATCACTGTCTCCCAGAGTTTGCTCAAATTCATGCCCATTGAGCCAGTGATGCTGTCTATCCATATTCTCCTCTGCTGTCCCCTGCTCTTGTTGCCCTCAATCTTTCCCAGAATCAGGGTCTTTTCCAGTGAGTCAGCTCTTCACAATAGGTGGCCAAAGTACTGGAGCTTCAGCTTCAGCATCAGTCCTTCCAATGAATATTCAGGGTTGATTTCCTTTAGGTTTGGACTGGTTTGATATCCTTGCAGTCCAAGGGACTCTCATGAGTCTTCTCCAACACCACAGTTCAAAAGTGTCCATTCTTTAGAGCTTAGCCTTCTCTGTGGTCCAACTCTCACATCTGTACATGACTACTGGAAAAAACCATAGCTTTGACTATATGGGCGTTTGTTGGCAAAACGATGTCTCATTTTCTAATACTATGTCTAGGCTGGCCATAGCCTTTCTTTCAAGGAGCAGGCATCTTTTACTTCCACATCTGCAGTGATTTGGAGCCCGGGAAAATAAGATGCGCCGCTGCTTGCACTATTCCACTTTCAGTCTGCCATGAAGTGACGGGACCAGATGCCATGATCTTAGTCTTTTGGATGTTGAGTTTCAGGCCACCTTCTTCACTCTCTTCTTTCACCGTCGTCAAGAGGCTCTTTGCTTTCTCTTTGCTCTCTGTCTTCAGTGGTGTCAGCTCCATGTCTGGGGTGGATATTTCTCCTGGCAACACTGATTCCGCCTTATGATTCATCCAGTCCAGCACCTCACATGATATACTCTGCATAGAGATTAAATAAGCAGGGTGACAATATCTAGTCTCATCATGCTCCTCTCCCAATTTTGAACCAGTCCATTGTTCCATGTCTAATCCTAATTGTTGCTTCTTGACGCTCATACAGGTTTTTCAGGAGACCGGTAAGGTGGTCTGGTATGCCTACCTCTTTAAGAATTTTCCGCAGTTGGTTGTGATCCACACTGTCAAAGGCTTTAGAGTAGTCAATAAAGCAGACATCTTTTTGAAATCCCTTGCTTTCTCCATAATCTGATCCATGGTGGCAATCTGACCTCTAGTTCCTCTGGCTTTTCTAAACCCAGCTTGTACATGAAGAATTTCTTGGTTAGCCTAATAATCTAGGAACAGAAAGGATAGGAAATATTCTCTTAAAGATAAAAATTTTTTGATACATTTATCGTCTTAATTAGCAGTGATATACCTTTAAAATACATGTTATACATACGCATGCACGCTCACTCCCTTCAGTCTTCCCTGACCCTTTGTGGCCCCGTGGACCGTGGCCTCCCAGCCTCCTCTGTCCATGAGAGCTCCCTGGTGAGAATACTGGAGGGGGTTGCCATGCTCTCCTCCAGGGTATCTTCCTGACACGGGGGTTGAAACAGCATCTCCTGCATCCCAGGCAGATTCTCTACTGCTGAGCCACTTGGGAAGCCCCTGTTATACATAAGCTAAGTCATCTGCTGCCCTAATAGATCTAAACATATGTAAAGGCACAATGTGATGGAAAGTTCATTCTTTTTCATTCTGATGGCATCGGGTCAGTTAACAGTATCTATGCAGCTCCACCGCGTTTAGTTATTTAGGAGCCCAAGCAGGTTGAGGATTCTGCATTTGCCAGCTGGCTTTTGAAAGGAAAGAGTTTGCAGTAGGTCTGTAGTGCATGATTTTCCTCACTTGGGGATCCCCCAAAAGAAGGAAAGGTGAATAAGTCAAATCTTGTTGTGAGCAAGCTGACTAATGACAGGCCTCCTGTAAAAACACTGGTGATATTTACCATCTGGAGAGGTTTTTTGTTTGTTGGTTTTGTGTTTCATCCATTGGAATATTCCTGGTTAGACTAAAATTGGAGAAGGGAATGGCAACCACTGCCGTGTTCTTGCCTGGAGAATCCCAGGGATGGGGGAGCCTGATGGGCTGCCGTCATGGAGTCACACAGAGTTGGACACGACTGAAGCGACTTAGCAGACTAAAATTATGAGCAAATTTATGACACATAAATCCCTGGCAATTGTCATATAAAGGACATAAAAATGAAGTATCAAATGGGGATGCTTCATGAAGAAAATCTCTGTTGTATTAGGGATGACTGTATTTATCTCTTAGACATTCACGTTCAGTCTGGGCAAGAATGAATCCTAAAGTGGTCTTAAATGTTCCTCCACTTTGCCTTGCCTTCTGGTATCATGGAAATGATCAATAAAGTTTGACATTGGATAAGATCTGTGGGGTTTTGTGTGTGTGTGTGTGTGTGTGTGAGAGAGAGAGAGAGAGAGAGAGAGAGAGAGAGAGAGAGAGAGAGAGAGAGTCTGAGTTGATAGTCCAGGGCTCACGGTGTTGACCTGATAAGTATAGGAAAGTTTCTCCATTGCTGCAGAAAGCCCACAGGAGCACTCAAGATGAAATTTTGTGGGACTGACCTGGAAAGACCACACAATACTTCCTCTTGCCTTTTCTGTCTGGAACTCGGTAGTATGGGGCCACGTTTCCAGTGCAAGAGAACCCTGGGAAATACAATCCAGCTGAATATCCAGAATGAAGAGGATGCTGTGGGCTTTAGTGAGTGGCTATCAGTTTGTTAAAACTCATTCCAGAGCAATGACTAAACTATTTGGTACTTTTTTATTTATAAGAATGATTAAAATGTAGCTCATATTGATCAGTTGCATACTTTCTACTAGGCTAATCAGCTCATTTACTCATCACAATAGCTCTTTGAGTTAGAAACCAATATTGTTACTTTTTACAGTTGAATTCTGAAGCATTTGTTGTTGTTTAGTTGCTAAGTCATGTCCAACTCTTTTCAACCCGATAAACCGCAGCACACCAGGCCTCCCTGTCCTTCACTATCTCCTTGAGTTTGCTAAAACTCATGTCCGTTGAGTCAGTGTTGCCATCCAACCATCTCATCCTGTATCGTCCCCTTCTCCTCCTGTTCTCAGTCTTTCCCAGCATCAGGGTCTTTTCCAATGAGTGGGCTCTTTGCATCAGATGGCCAAAGTATTGGAGCTTCAGCTTCAGCATCAGTCCTTCCAGTGGATATTCAGGGTTGATTTCCTTTGAGATTGACTGGTTTGATCTTGCTATGCAAGATACACTCAAGAGTCTTCTCCAACACTGCAGTTAAAAGCATCCATTCCTTAGCAGTCTTAGTTATATATTATCACCTAAGGACCCGACACCAGGATATGGCCAAGGCAAGATATGCAGGCCCTTTTGACTACCATGGTGCTTTTCAAAGTGCTTAAACCTATCAGTTAAGAAGTCTAGGAATAAGAATGCCATGTAGGTAGGGTTTCTAGACTTAAAAAATATAATAACTTGCTGTATTGCTGCTGCTGCTGCTAAGCCGCTTGAGTCGTGTCTGACTCTGTGCGACCCCATAGATGGCAGCCCACCAGGCTCCTCTGTCCCTGGGATTCTCCAGGCAGGAACACTAGAGTGGGTTGCCATTTCCTTCTCCAAACATGCTGTACTAGGGACATGCTTTTACTAAAAATGTATTTAGTGTTACCTGAAACTTAAATTTAGCTGGATGCCTTATATAGTTCTTTGGTAATTAATCCTAGCAACGCTACATTGTATGTAGGATTAAAGTTTAAAAGAAAAAGAGAAAGTATTGATCTTGCATTATCCTTTTCTATTAATGTTTAGAAAAATATTACCCTTGAATGCATAGCAGTATGGTGTAATTAACCATAGACGTCCTCACTTGGGACAAGGAGTCAGATAAATCTGTCTTGATTATATTATGGGGGGAAAATGCGTGACCAGGGTTAGAAACCATGCCCACCCCTTACTAGACAATACATAATGTTGCATAAACTAACTTTAATATAAAATATCTTAGCATTTGAAATAACATTAAATATATATTTTTATATCTTGCTGAGTTCCCTTTACCCATCTGTGATATATGTTATTTTGTTCATTATATATTAAAAATAGTTAAATATTATACTAGGTACTCTAGAATATATAGGTTAAAATTATCACTATTTCCGATTCTTTTTAATGTGAATAATTTACTAGCTAAACTGGATACCATTTAGAAGTAAAGGGGTATCTTTAGTAATTATCCCAGAAAACAGGTAAAAATGAGATAGTGATGAGGACCTGGGGCAAAAGTCACTCCTTTGGGCCACACTGTCTTAGGATTCCAGGTTATGATCGATCCAATCTTAGAGGAGAAAAGCTTTCACAGGTTTCATTTAACATAATCTTATGTTATAGACTGAGAAATCTGAGGGTCAGTGAAAATAAACAATATTTTTATACATTAACAAATCTCATTCAAGTTGATGACATTTTTTAATAAGGAGGGGTTAATATGACAAATTTCCCATCATTCACTGCACATCTGTAAACAGGACCTAAGGACATTACCCTCGAAAACAATGTTAACTTCAGCTGAGACTCTAAAGGCTAGAATTAAATCTTGCACATTCGTGACAGATACCTGTATTCATTTGTTTAGAACATATATTCATTTCTTCTAAACCTCCTAAGAATGATGTATGTTTTATGTGAAGTTTATTATATATGTATATATTTTCATCTTATAGCCCAGACTATCATTTTTATGTCCTAATGATTCTATGCTGTAGAACAGATGGCCTGTTTCTCCTTGACAGACACAGAGCTGAACCAAGAAATGGCCAAGCCATAGAATCTTTATTAGTATGGCCTTCAGTAAACAGAAAAACAGAATACGTCTTTGATGTTTTCAGGAATAACCAAGTATTATTTCACTTGAGATTACTATATTATTCTTTGATTGTCTTTCATATGCCAGACAGCAAAAAATTCTCTCTGCAAATTCACCTCCAATTAGCATATATTTAAGCTTTCTCTTTTTTCTGCAATATTAAGTAATGTTAAGAATCTGTATTCTACAACCGGCCTAACTGGAATCCTTTGCTGATGCCAGTAACCCTAGCTTTTGAAATATGGGCAAGTTTCTTAACTACTCAGTGTTCTCATCCATCAAACGGGATTTATAATGACTGCATAATCTTATTTAAATAAGTAAATAGTTTATAATAACAATTAAAAGAATGTTCTGTTATATATTAAGCACACAGTAAATTCTCATTGTATTATGTCTTTTCAACAAAATAAATCCCTTATCTCATTGCCCTGTTATTTTTGGTTTATTTTTTTAATAAGCAAGTTCACAAGTGTGAACTTGTGAATGATATGCCAGTGAAAATAAAAAGAAATTGCTATTTATAATATCCAGCTTTTAATTAATTGTTAAGGCCAAACTCTAATAGGGAATGACTCTGTTAACCTACCACAGTGATACTGTGTTAACTTTTTGAGCATTTTATGAAGTGAAGTGAATTGAAGTCGCTCAGTCGTGTCCGAGTCTTTGCCACCTGTGGACTGTAGCCTACCAGGCTCTTCCGACCATGGAATTTTCCAGGCAGGAGTACTGGAGTGGGTTGCCATTTCCTTCTCCAGGGGATCTTCCCAACCCAGGGATCGAACCTGGGTTTCTTGCATTGTAGGCAGACGCTTTACCGTCTCAGCCACCAGAGAAGTCCTGAGCATTTTATAGATTAAGTTAAGAAATGATTTAATAAGAGCCGTTTTCTAAGTTTGATTAAAGTGTGTTTATTTTGTCGTTGTCATCTTAATGCTTAAAGAAAATATTACTCAAGTATTTAAGTTGGAATTTTAAAGTGCATATTAAACTAGAGAAAGGAAATGCAATTATTCTCTGCTTGAATTCCAAGCTTATGATATACATACAAGACAAGAAAGGAAATAAACTCTAGGAGGAATCTCATTTCAGTAAGTTATGGCTGTTTTTCTGAAAGTAAGAGATTTTTTTCAAAAGCACTCAGTGTTAATAAATACTCTTATTCTAGATTTAGAAACTAAGAAAACATTTTTTTTTCCAGAAATTGCTTGAAAATGAAATAAATGCCATATGGATGGGAATTTGGCAATAACCAGGACAGTGGTTTTTTTTTTTTTTGGTTCCAAAAAATGTGTGCTGTTTTCAGAATGAGGGAGTCAAACATTCTGAGCTTGACTTTTCCGCATCCTCGCGTCACTGAGGACCTTTAGTCTAGTACCTGGGCTTTCCGCAGCCCAGCCTGAATTGCAGAACGCGATTAGGGAAGGCGGAAGAGCCTGCCAGGCAGCAGGTTCTCTCTCAGCTGGTATTTCTCTCTCTCTCTCTTTTAATTTTCAGCTAGTTAATTTTGTTATCCTTTCAGTGGCTTTTCCAACATTTGTCCTCATTAGTTTCACCACATTCTTTCTATTTCTTCTCCCTCTAAACCGGGTGATCTCAAGTTCCTTAACTTAAATGGAGATGGCTGAAGGTTTTTCCTGGTTTTGCTCTTTAGAACAGTCAGTTAAGTTTGACATTTTCTACCACTGACTGTCTGCCTGCAAGTTACTTTGGCAAGCAGAGCCCTCACCATCTTGAGGATTAAATGAGGTGATTCATGTAAAATGTTTAGCATCATGCCAGGCAATAACCAGGACAGTGTTGTTGTTTTGTTTTGTTTTTTTCCAAAAACTGTGTGCTGTTTTCAGAATGAGGGGGTCAGACATTCTATGCTTGACTTTTCCGCATCCTCGAGTCACTGGGGACCTTTAGTGTCTCACCTGTGCTTGTATCATTGTGTAACAGTGATAACTAGTATTTCTTTTTTCCATATTAAACAGTGGAGAAAGGTTCAACCATGGATTACTTGTTTAAAACCTGTGGGGTTTTTTGTTTTTGTTTTTTTTTTCAGTAAAAATACTTACCTTTCTCAGCAAGATATATTTCCAAGTGTAATAACTGCATAAAATAGTGGTTAGAAGCAAGGGACGGGAGTCAGGCTCTCGAGACTCACATTTCCCATTTGTCACAGGAAGAATATCCAGACGCTTAAATCTGCCTGTTTCCTCACTGGTCGAGATGGTTATGAGAGAGTCTGTGGCCCGTGCAGTAAAGAGGAGGGCGGCTGTTAGTATGTGTGTGGTGCCTGAAAGACCCTGCACATGCTGAGCACTCAGCAGCATTAGCTATGCCTGTTTGCACGTAGTCAGCCTTCAGTATCTCAGCAAATATGTTGAAGCTTTAATCATTATGACTTGAGAATATAAGACAATTTAAAATATATTCCTTCTAAAGAGTAACGAAAATTAAACACAGACAAAAATACAAAACTGCAGACTCTATTAAGAGCTTGCGAGAAAAGCATCCAGCGCCTTGAGGGGGTCTGACTGACTGTGGATCGAGTGTGAGGCCCTAAGGTGAGGAGGTGCTCACTGGAATTTTCTTTCATTTTACTTTGATTTGATGAAGGTAGTGTCTGGTTTTCTGAATGCAGTAGAAGCCGAAGCATCATCTGTGTTGTTTACCTGACTTCACTTAGATTCTTCTCAGAGGGATCCAAGATCGCCCCTTGGTAAGGAAAGCAGGGTGCTTTCAGTCTAGAGAGATTTTACTGTGGTTTTCATCTATATCACAAGTGAATTGCAGATCCCAAAGGCTTTTAAACTGCAAGATGATATTAGTAATTGGGATAGTAAGGTCCCAGTTTTACTTCTTTAATAACCTCCTAATAATAGGCTTTTTTTTCCCTTTTTTTTTCCAGCCTTTATAGTAATGATAAAAGTAATCTGCAATCTCTCTGAAATAACTTTTATGCTAAAAGCAATTAAGCAGATATCTTCTTGGCTCCTTAGAGAGAAAATAGGTTTAGACACGCAGGAAAAACTTTGTCATTAAGGGCCCAGGTAACTGTAATTCTCTAACAGTTAATAGTACGAGGAACTGGGCTCAGGTGGCAGCATACAGTATAAGGTAAAAACGCTTTGCTCCAGAATTCCAAGGTGAACTTACAGGCTTCCATGGTGGCGCAGGTGGTAAAGTGTCTGCCTGCAATGCGGGAGACCAGGTTCAATAGCTGGGTCGGAAGATCCCCTGGAGAAGGAAATGGCAATCCACTCCAGTACTCTTGCCTTAAAAATTCCATGGACAGAGCAGCCTGCTGGGCTACAGTCCATGGGGTCACAAAGAGTTGGGCAGGACTGAGTGACTTCACACTCACACACCCAGAGGTTATGAAAGCAAAACCCAACCGACTTTGGAGGATGGAGAGCACGTTCACGAAAAGGAAAGCAGAGAGAGAAATCAAAAAGGAAGAATGAAACAGAAAGAGAAAAGGGTTAACAAAGGTCTTGCTAAAGAGATATTTACTATAGCCCCTTCCTCACTGCTGCTTTCTCAGTGCAGTACTAATCATATGTATTAGTTACAGAAATAATAATGTGTAACCTCCTGAAATTTCTCTATTCAAAATCCATTGTCAGAAGTAGAAGTCTCCAATGAAACTGTCATGTTAAGACCACTAACAGCAAGTCTTGGGAATTTAAGAATATTTATATATTTTCAATATTTTAGGTTATTTTCCATATTTTTAAAGTTATCCATTTCTCAGGTTTTGTTATACCATGTATATCTTTGGAACCCCATGTGCCATAGCCCACCAGGCTCCTCTGTCCTCGGAATTTTCCAGGCAAGAATACTGGAGTGGGTTACCATTCCCTACTCCAGGGGATACCTTGTGTAATTTTCATCAATTTAAAGAATTACAGAGATTTTGGGGTGAAATGTAGGCGTTATTCTGACTGCTCACTATGTATTTTAAAAAATCCCCTCTTCATGTCAGACATAGCTATGCTGACACCCAAATTCTGCATATTTCGAAATGTTTTTGGATGAGCAGTTTAACTTAGTTGGACTTCCAGCATCTTTCAGTGCATGCTTTGCATGTGAAAAAGGGGAATTTACCTCACTTTGTCTTATTTTTTTATGATTCTCTGGAATGTATTCCTTGTAGAAAGCCTTACATTTAAAGTTGTCAAACACAGTTGATCTTCAATTAGAACATGCATAAAAGAGCAAATGGTTACAATGTCTATTTCATGCTTTGCTCAGAATGAAGGAGAAATGCATAACGTTTTTATGAATTGAATAGATAATCTTCATTTCACAAATAATTTGCATATAGAATGAGTGTTATTATAGGGAGTTACTAATGTAATCAAGAAGGCCAGTTTCTTGTTTTCTATTTTAAGTCACGATCTGAATCTTTCATCATTAAGAACGTAGCTTAGATTTTGCTGACTGGAATATAGTATTATTTCTAATCTTAGTTTCCTTTGTATGGCAAATATGTTGGTGGGGTTTTCTACTTATTGAAATCTCATTTTGGTATTTCAGAATTTTTATTATATTCAGTGTAATCTCAAATCATTTTTTTAGGTAAAGAAATCGTAACATGAATTTGTAAAAGAATGTATATATTTAACTACAGTGTGTTACAAAGTGGCTCCATCATGCTCCTCCCTCTTGGTCCCCTATGAGGTTTATTTTCCCATAATCTCATAATTTTCTTAAAAATTATATTTGCCTCCAGTAATATAAATTCTACGTCAATGGTTATTCATTGTAGTAAAGAAACATTAACATTTTTTCTGTTTTTATCCAGTTTTGGTCTATTTCTGATGGTCTTTCTTTTATTTTATTCAGAGTACGTTAATGTGATTTTCCCAGGAAAGGTTTGCTGAAAATAGCCTCTCTTATCTGTGACTGTGGTTTAGAAAGTTTACATATGTCAATATTTCAAATGACTAAATATCTTTAGCATCTTTAATGGCAGGAGAAGGGGAGCAAATAGAGAATCGGACCAAGTGTAATTGAGGGACACAAACCCTGGGGTGCCTGTTCTGTGTTTCTCCACTCTCCACTGTGATGTTATAGCATCCAAGGTAAATGATTTTCAATATAGTTGATGTACGGATTTATTTAGGACTCAACTACCAAAATTTACATCATTATTAAAATTTAATAAAGTTCTGGTGCCATTTTACCACTACAGGTGATGTCTGAATATCTGAAAAGAAGTGATTTTTCTATCTTTCTTTGCATTTTTATGGCTTACTGGCATTTATACTTTATTTTCACTCAAAATAATTAAAGGAAAATATTGTTCTGGGTGGGGGCACTTTCGAGGTCCATGCTGAAACCCAGCTATATGGCTTAGGGAATCTGGGATAAGAGAGGTGACTGCAGTGATTCTGTGCTCCGGTGCCATCCCAGCCCCATATCGCTTCCTGTCCCTGAGTGTGTATGGTAGCCATCCGGAGCTCTTTCAACAAGATTAGACCTAGACCCTAGAAACACTGAAATCCGAGATTGAGAGTGGGTCCTGCTGCTGCTGCTGCTAGGTAGCTTCAGTCGTGTCCTACTCTGTGCGACCTCATAGACGGCAGCCTACCAGGCTCCCCCGTCCCTGGGATTCTCCAGGCAAGCACACTGGAGTGGGTTGCCATTTCCTTCTCCAATGCATGAAAGTGACAAGTGAAAGTGAAGACGCTCAGTCGTGTCCAACTCTTTGCGACCCCCTGCACTGCAGCCTACGAGGCTCCTCGGTCCATGGGGTTTTCCAGGCAAGAGTACTGACTGGAGTGGGGTGCCATCACCTTCTCTGAGAGTGGGTCCTAGGCATTCCTAATTTTTATATCTATAGTGATTGTGATTGTGATGGCCTGTCAAGACTGAAAATATTTATTTCATGCATTTAATTTTCCAGAAAGAATATAAGAACACAAGTAATTTCTTACGAGCAGAATTGAAGTTAGAATTAGGCCACCTGATGCTCTCATTTTCAGTTTAAACACAAACTCGGTGAACAGTTTCCTTGCCTGGATCCACCAGCTTGCTCTGCAGTTCTAACTGAATTGTTAAACTCCTCTGAGTTCTAGAGGCACTGTGTCCGGATGTACAGACCATGTCTAGAAATAAAAGCTGATATTCCTGTATAAATAACAAAAAGAAATTGCCAAGTTATCATGGCAGTACCACTTAATTATCTAATTATGTGTATCCCTTGGGTGTATACAGTTTTTACGTTTTTTTTTTAATAGGAAATGCACTTATCCCCTGTTATCAGCATGCTTCTTTCTCATTCATTCATTTATGAAGTAGTCAACCTTTAACATATCTGTTACTCTTGGATACCAACATCAGTCATCAGACTTTTTCAATGCCAACAAAAGTACATGATTAAGGATCATTTAAAGATGAAAGAAAGGTTACAGATATCGTTGTATTGTATAGCATCACTGTTATCCTTGTACAAGCAACATATTGAGTTAGTGAGTTTGGTTTTGCTGAAGGTCATTGAAAACTAGGATAACTGTTTTCCTAGTTTGCCCTGTTGTAACCGTCCTGGTGTGTGCTTTTCCAGACTTAATTATTAATAGTGACCTTTTACTAAGTGTGTTCTAGCTTGGATGATACTTCTAATGATCAGTCTATTTAAAATGAAAGCCAATACTTTTAAAGTCAATTCTTGTACCAAGTTACAGAGAAAGGAGTTTTTAAACTTCATACCCTAGGAAAACACAGCTTTCTCAGATGCTTTGTATAGTTTACACAAGTGCTTGCCGTAGAGCAATAAACCAACCAATCAGTATTTAAGCTTTTTTCTTCCCTTGCTTCCTTTTCTTATTTCAGAGAAATATTTGAATATTTACTGGATATCTGCACTGTGTCTGACCGAACGCTAGGGAATGAGTCCAGAATAGTGGAGGGGGATGAGGAAGCCATGAATCTGAGGAGGTTTTTGAGACAGCGTAGGAGCAGCTGTACTATATGCACCGATTAGGACAGGAAGGGAGCATTTTTAGACGCGTTCCTGGAGAGTAGTGTCCATTTCCTGGTGTTCCAAACATACGTATGAACTGAAAAATCTGTTCTTCCAGACTCTTTATGTCCAAGGCTCCATGAACCATTTCGACAGGGCAGGGCGGAAAATGGAAAGTCCAAATTAGAATCTGCGGTGTTGAGTAGATGGAGGAAAAATGCTGGGGACATCGTCCGTGTAAAACCTGGACTACTTTCTTCTGATAGTGTCAGTAATTTTCTCTTGGGTTGCAACAAAATTCAAGGGGCAGAAACGATACTAAAAAATCAGATGGAGACCCTTAGCCCTGCAGTGTCTTTTTTTTTCTTTGGCATGCTTTCCTTGGTGGACTGAGTGTTTTCATGGTCCTTATTGCTGGGACTATAGTCATTTTTTTTTTTTTTTCTTACTCTCATTACAGCTATGAGATTCCTACCTACCTTCAGATACCAAGTTGGGTGGGGGGCAGGTCCTTCCTCTGCCGTCACCCCATGCTTGTAACCTGATGTTATCTCAGGGTAGAGGAAACAGGCAAGACAAAGGCCCGTCCCAGAGATACACTTCATATTGATTCTGATCTTGTTCCACCCCAGGTCTCTCTTTTCTACCCTATTTCAGAGAACACCTAGTAGCTCTCAATTAGGAAAATATTAAAATCCTAGCAAGTATTTTTTTTTTAATTGCTTGTCTCAGTGCATAGGCTCATGGAAGTCAAAAGTCAAGAATTTTGCCTTTCTATTCTGTCCCTCATCTTTTTTTTTTTTTTTTTAAGAGTAAAGGTACCTTCTTGAAGGCATAAAGGTCTTCTTTCTCCTTAAGTGGCTGAACAGAGGATGATCAGATGACATAAAGGAGATGTAGGGTTAGAAATTGACCCTGTAATGCATCACCTGGTTTTCCTGGCGTAGAGTAATTGCTGACCTCTTTATCTTCCAATTAAAGTGCCCAAGTACACACACTTGAAAAGAACTATAGTATCTGCCCTGGGTGTCCTCACACGCCAGACAGTGGTGCTCAACCACTGTGGTCTTGCATCCTTAAGCACAACATACGACGTGGCATTTAAAATAAGGCCTGCAGAGTCAGATGGTTGGATTTGCATTCTAACTCCGTTAGTTACTGACTGTGGGACTTTGAGCACATTATTTAGGCTCAATGTGTATTTGTTTCCTCATCTGTAACATGGAGGTAATAATAAAGCCTTCCTTATCATCTTCTGTTGGGAATAAAATGATATAATCCATATGGAACGTACACGCACAGTCCTTGGCATGTATTAGGCACTCAATAAATGTTAGCTAGTGTTATAAATGTTTAGTGGCAAGTGAATTTGCATGTTATCTGGAACTGCTGCTCTCTGAATAGAAATAGTCAGGAGAGGAAGTTCTGACCCCAGACTCCCTTCCCCGACAGAAATGAATCATTCCCTGGCTTGAATGCAATGGAGTCTATAGACTCCAAATTTAGTACTTAACTAAAGCTTCATTCACTTGAAGGTGAGTGGGACTCTGAATTTAGTCTTCTGGTTTTAATGTAGTTCCATGAAGATCCTTAAATTCAGTGAATGGAGTTGACTCTCTGTCCCCTTTCCAGAAACCAGCCTCTCGCCTCTGTTGTTCTCCTCACCTCCCTCGTAGTGCTAACATCTTTGAGCTCTTCCCACCTTATCGCCTGGAACCTCCTTTGGATCTTACGTGGCCCTCCCCTGCGTTGTCTCAATGTCTCCCTGGGATTTCCAGCGCTCTCTGGAGCCACAGACTCCCTAGTTCTTTCCTTAAGTTGTCATTTCCTCTGCAGCTGCCTCTGGGGGCCTCTGTGTTTTCTCTCCAGTTCCATATGTGGAAACGTAAGGATGTCAGGGAGATGTTATGAGCATCTCAATTCATATTTCTGCTTTCTAGGCTTTTTTTGTTTCTTGTTTTGTCCAACCTCTGCTTTTCTGTAGCTAATAGCTCTCTAGCCACAGTGTTTTATTTTTTCCTGGGAGCCTCTTGTAGATTCGTGGAGGTCTTTGCTTCATGGCTTATTTTCCCGTTCATAATTTATGCCATCAGTCGAGCACCCAAACCTCCTTGGTCCCTTTAATATCAGCGCTCATGAATTATGCCCAGGAAACTCACTGTGTCATCACTTCTGGTTTTCCTCTGTTGTTCTGCCTGGAACTCGCTCTCTCCCCAGCCTTTTCAACTCTTTTTCTCCTGTTCTGCACCTGTAGCATCATCCTTCCTACCTGCATTAATCTAATGACTTTCTTGTCTAGTCCCGTACTGAGATGCCTGCTAGAATCGCTAATACAAATTATCTTAACTTGTACGTATTCTTCAACAGCTTCTTGTCTGATTTTGCAAAACAGCAATTCAAAACTTTTCTCTCCAGCTAATTGTCAAAGTAGACTTTCTATACTGGCTCCACTGGAAACTTGATCCGCCTAATTGTGGGATCCAACTGCAGCATCAGTTGATAGGAAACAAAATTGTGTGTGTGTGTGTGTGGTGCTTGGAGAATAGCATCAGTAATTGACAACTTGAGGTGCAAAGTAAATCTGGGTTTGGTTGCTACCACTGCAGCATCTGGGCAGCAGGACTTGAGGCAATGAAACTGGGAAATAAGACATACTCACTGGTGGGTCAGCTGGTAAAGAATCTGCCTGCAATGTGGGAGACCCAGGTTCGATCCCTGGGTTGGGAAGATCCCCTGAAGAGGGTTGGGAAGATCCCCTGAAGAATGCTACCCACTCCAGTATTCTGGCCTGGAGAATTCCATGGATTGTATAGTCCATGGGGTCGCAAAGAGTCGGACATGACTGAAAGACTTGCGCTTTCACACATATATAAAATATATGTGTATCTTGTAAGTATACATCTTTCCAGCCAAAGATAAGTAAAAAGATGTACTGTTATTCTGAATTTCTTTATACTTTGGAATACATATATATATATACATAAATCCAGGGCCGTTTTACTAATTTTGCAGTCCCATTTACTAAGATAAAAACAAAGAGGAATTTGACTCCAGTTATTCAAAATGGAAAAAAGCAAATATGTATGTTTTGCTGAATGTTTTACTGAATGATTTTGTTAACAAAAGAAACCAGTCGTTACAATTTCAGTTCTTTATGGAAGACTATTTGACTTAATTTCATGGTATAGTTACTAAAAGAAAGGAAATAGAAACAAAAGAGTGAAATAACAGCCTATACTCACCAAACTGGGTCAACCACCTACACCCAGACTTGAACAGAACTGGGAATCCCCTCATATTAACAGCCACATGGAGTCCCAGTTGGGAAAGGGTCCACCCGGGAGGTGTGGCCACTACCCCTACCCCCCACCTCCACACCGACACCCTGGATGAGACCTCAGACTGCAGCTTTGGGGGCTTCTGCTTATAATCCCAGGTCGCAAGTTGATATCATCATCAGTTTGTAAGCAAAAATGCAGCTCTGGTTTTTCTTTTTACAAGGCTGTTTGTTTCCCCTTGTGAGTCAGAACATTTCCTTAGGCCCAGAGGAGGATGGAGAAGGGGTTGCCTAGACCCCCAGGGACTTAAGAGATTACAAACCCACTCCTCTGTTATCTCAAGTGCTGGTTGACTTGCTGGTAACAGTCGGTGTGTTTACCAGCAGACACGTAGTCCAGGAGGATCCAGGCAAGGTCAGCAGGTGGTCAGGGTCTTGTCCCCCTATTTCTGAAGCCTAAACAAGACTACCTCCATTTTAATTTCCCTAACAGCATACATGGGAGGAGCATTTTAACAAGATGATATAGACAACAGCTTGCCTCAGCAATTGGAATAGCCAGTCAACCAGGTGTCCAGCTTCTGCCTCAGCCCCTCCAGTCCCTTCGACACTCTCTTCAGAGTCTTCTTTGGAGAAAGACACTGATAGTGTCCTTATTGCACTTTATCTGGGAGTGACTCTCAAGTTTAGACTTCCCCAGAAGCTCTTGGGGGGCTTGGGAGAATGATTATTTCTGGACTGCATCCCAGAGGTTTTAGATTCTGAGCTTGCCCGGCAATCTGTATTTTAATTAACCATACTGCGTTTCTCTATTGCTACCGCTCCAAAAATCACATTTTGAGAAAACATTGACCTACATAATGATGTCCAAACAAATTTACATGAAACAACACACTCTTCAGAGTCCATTTTTAACTATCATTTTCTGCTATCTGCTCTTAAATATGTGGTGCTTAGGTATTACTTGGCTTATGATCTTTCTCCACTCTTTGTATGTATACATATGTGTATATATACATATGCATACATACATATATATATATAATTATTCAATATACTTTGCTTATATTGAGATTATTTTTAAAATAAGTTCTGTAGAATATAAAATTAATGTATTATTTATAATTTTCTTTATAAAGGATATTTTTATTTCTCAAAGCTAACGTTGGACTAAAAAGACATTCAGGTGACCAGATGGTCATTGATCATAAGAGCTCTTGGTTCTGTATTCATAAAATTTCCATCACTTCTAAGGAGTCCTGTATGTATCTTGGCTTCATTCTAACATGGGCTGTGAAAAATTGGTTTCATTTCAGATTTAGAGTTTAAATGATTTACTTTCTTTTGTCTTTTTTAGAATACAGCTAATCTGAAATGGCTCATGGTTAAACAAAACTTAAACACAGAGCTCTTGTTCTAAATGGATTCAGTCAGCCTTAATCCAATTAAAGACCTCTTTCTTTCCTTGACCCTTTATCAATGTCTTTGCTTATTGCATTCAGAAATTAAGTTAGAAAATCTGCTCTAATATCTCTGTCAATTTCTATCCTTTTTTATTTGTTCACAATACATGCTCACGTGCACAGACATACATAGACACACACACATAATATATTCATGAGATGAGTGAATTCACAAAGATAACACATGTAAGTGGGAAGTTACTGCTGTAACTGCCATAAGACCTTCTAGTTTATCTGCCAAATAAGACGTTGAATACGAAGGCAATTAGCTGTTGCTTATGTCTACTAAAATGTTTCAATTTATAATTCGTAAACCACTTTCAAGATAGAATTGACAAACACTCTTTTAAGGGAGAAATTGCCTATTGTTCAGTTTTTCTTTTATATATTTCCTTGGATTTATTTTCATGTGAAAGAGTTATAGTTTTTTTTTTCCCCATCTGTTTGTTTTAACAAAATTTATGTTCATTTTTCCTTATCCAAAGAAAGCCAAGCAAAGCGAAACAAAACCCAAACCCCTTTTGATAGGGAAGGCAGAGTGTCTGAGTGAGAGGTGTAAGGAAGGGGCAAGAAGAAGCATATTCTATGGTTTAATGCTCTGGGCTTACAAAAGCATGGTGTTGGAATGGTAATTGGATTTCTGAGCATTGCTTTTGAGAATAGTCTGCTTAAATCATTGAAAAGGAAATCATTGCAGAAAAGAAGCAGTGAAGAATGGCACAGGCTGTTTGAGTACTTACAAAATAAGAATAACAGAAGGAAAATGAAGAACCGGTTTAGTGCTGTTGAGATTTGACAAGTTTAAAAAGCTGATATTGTAGCTGTGGTTTTGATCTTTATTCCATTGTTGAATAAAGTTCCAGTGTATTTTGGACCAATATCTTAAATAAGAACTGAAATAAATGAGCCCTTTTAAGTGTTTTTAAGGGAAGAAAACCAACATGTTCCCTCCAAAGTCTACATTATACTTCTGCATGAAAAACAGATGTAGACAGGTATACATCTATTTTTAGTTTGTTTCACATGTGTACTGCTGAGGCAGTTGAATTGTGTTTCTCAACCCCTAGGTCCTGAAGTTTCATGTAAATAGAGTAGCAGGCACAGAGGAAACATTTCCAAATTATTTGGAGGTCGGGGCAAGTGTTGGGGGAGAGATTAGATGATAGAAGTGGAGGAGGGGAATCTAAGTAACAGCGTCTTAAAATCTCCAGTTAAGTTTCGCATCAGCAATTTTAAATAAAACGTTGCATTTACTAGGCAAATAAATAGAGTTTGCTACTCTCTTTTCAACAATACCCATTATCCTTGTATGGATAGCACGGATGTGGGCAGAACTCTTACCTTCAGGTAACCTAAATGTGTTGGAAGTGGAAGTCACTCAGTTGTGCCCGACTCTTTTCGGCCCCACGGACTATACAGTCCATGGAATTCTCCAGGCCAGAATACTGGAGTGGGTAGTCTTTCCCTTCTCCAGGGGTTCTTCCTCACCCAGGGATCAAACCCAGGTCTCCCACACTGCAGGCGAATTCTTTACCAGCTGAGCCACCAGGCAAGTCCAAGAATACTGGAGTGGGTCACCTAATCCTTCTCCAGCGCATCCTCCTGACCCGGATGTCAAACCGCGGTCTGCTGCATCGCAGGAGGATTCTTTACCAGCTGAGCTATCGGGGAAGCCGTTATCATTCCTACCCCCAGATTTTAGCATTTTGCTGTAAAAGAAGAGGGAGGAAACAACAAAGGGCACAGCATGGATTTCTACAGAGAGTTTGCTAAACAAATTGTCCCATTTTTTGTGGAGATTATGCAATTTAGATTTTCACTTTCCTTGTTAGATTTGCTGCAGTGGGAACATTTGGTGAGTGCGTGCTCTGTGTTAGACAATCTGCTAGTTACCTGAGATCTATATTTAGTGTGTTCTTCACAATAACCTTTTCTTGCTTTTACAGTGAGAAAATGGAAATCTAGATAGTGTTGAAAATTTTTCAGGGATGTCCCTAGCTTGGATTTCAGTCCACTTCTGCCTGCCTCAAAAGCATTTTTTTTTTCCCCTTTTATCATCCTGTTGTATATTTTAAGCATTAGTTAAATTTGAAGACAGTTTTGTCTTTGGGGAATATTCACTGCTTCTTGGAGATCCTTTTTCTTTCTGTACTCTGTTGTTAAGTTCAAATGCAAATGTACTCTTCTTTTTGTTCAAAGTGAGGAAAGAAAGTCACTTACAAAGTGGTAATGTGCAGAGACTAGAAAAACATTCTTATTCTCTACCTGAGACTCAGCTTTATAGAGACAGTCAGAACCGCTGTGAGAAAACCAGTGTCTGTGGCTTACTCTAGTGTAAAATTTGAAATTATTTCATGAAAGGATTTTCAGGGAGGAAATTTTAGAAATTAGAAGCTTCATGTTTTATCTGTGAACTGTCATTCCAGGTCAGGGTTTAAGTGCCTACATTACCAGCATTAGAGAGTTACTCATTTGAAGCGAAAATTCAAATACAAATTTTTCTTTCTCCCGAATAATATACTGTGCTTTTTAAATTTTTTTATACAGTTCTCAGGGTATAAAATCAAGGTAGTTTTCTAAAAGTCACATAAAATAGTGTAATTATATAAAGAGCTATTTATAAAATCATGCATCACAAGACACAAATGTATTTTTAAAATAAAATTATGTATAATAGCTTTGTTTTTTTAAATATTGTGAGCATTATTTATTTTAAAATTTCCTTACTAGATAGATTCATACTATATAATAAGTAGAAATATGTGAATTACTTACTTTCAGATTATGGCAGTGAGGAAAATGTTCCTCTAGCATGTTTCTTTTGTACCTGGGGTTAATTTCATGTATTTCTCAATGAGATGGGACAGCGCCTGCCACAGCATCAAAGCAGCGTGTAATTGCAGGCGGTGTGTCTGCTCCCGAGTCACTCCACTGGGTTTCATGATGTCACATTTACCTTCCCTGTGATGTTAGGCTTGTTAGTTTACCTGCTTGAGCACGAGTTTCTTTTCAGTAAAGTAGGACGTTAACATCCATCTCATAATAATCGGAGGGAGAATTAGGCAACAGTGCAGGAGGGGGTGATGGCAGCTAGCATAGCTAGTGCTTAGCACTGAGTCCAGTCTTCTCGTATTCACAGGCGGGAGTGTATTTATCCTCACGGCAGCCTTGTAAGGGATGTCTGCGCAGGCCACTTCCACTGACACGTGGGGACGGCTAGGGGGCGGCTACAGGGCGCTGGAAGCCAGACGCCTTTACTCCGTAGACCAACGAGCAACGCACTTGGTCGGTTTAGAGTGCTGACTGCCCCCACCTGCAACACAGTGAATTTCTCTGACAAATATGCCCGCCATCCATCTATCTGTGTATCTTCCATCTCTCCATCTGCCTCTGTGGTCGTGCTTGAAGTTATGTCTCCCGAAATAATATGCTGCCATCCTGAGCCCCAGGACCTTAGAATGGGGCCTTATTTGGGGAACGGGTCGCTGCAGGTGTCATTGGTCACGATGAGGTCTTACTGGAATAGAGTCCCTAACCCAACCTGACTTGTATCCTTATAAGAAGATGATGCGAACATACAGAAGAAAACGCTGTGTGAAGACGGGCGCAGAGATAGAATTATGCAGCTCCCAGCAAAGGAACAGAAAGGATTTTAGGCCAACTTCAGAATCCAGAAAGAGACGGAAGCTGCCCAGAGCATTAGAGGGAGAACGGTTCTGCTGACATATTGATTTGGGGCCTCCAGCCTACAGACCTGTGAGAAAATAAACTTCTGATGTGTTAAGCCACCTAGATTGTTAATTTGTGATCTTTATAGGACATCTAGGAAACTAATGTGGGAAATATATAATATGTATATGATATGTATATAAAATTATATATATATGTGATTGTAAGCAATGTGTTAGGTATGATAATCACTCCATCCATGTTTATCCCTATCTTTTTATAGGTTAATGGCATGGGAATCTGTGCTCATGGCAATCTTGTAAGAAAAACTTCTTTCTGTATATCTTTTTCTAACGTTAAAAATCTGGAAACCTTGAAATTCTTGTATACTCCGTCAGGAGACAGATAGATATGTCTGTAAACATAGGTGTTTCTTTTCTCTGCAGCCTAGTAGCAAATGCACCTAGAAATTGCCATTCCTAATACATACAGCACTTAAAATCTATGGCACTCAGATGGTCATCTGTATGACTGTGCAGAATTTACTTTTTGTGGGTTTTTTTTTTTCTGTATTTCGATTGTAAAGTCTTAGACAACAGGGATTTGATTTTGTACTACTTAAAAAACCATAACACCTAAAACAGAGTGATGTTTATGCATGGGGTATAATTTTTTTTTCAATTTTATTTTTCAAATTCAAGAACTACTTTTACAGGCAGTGGTATTCACATCAGATGTCTGTAAGTGGGAGCCACCGTTGTCCTCCATGGGATCTCTTTTTCTCAAGGGACACTGCAGAACAGTCTAGTGTGGCGGGAGGGCTGCCATAGCGAGAGGACCACCGGCTGAGCGGCCTAAAACTCGGGCAGCCATGCCTCACAGGCAGGAGGGCACTCAGACCAACGCGCGGCAGAGCTGGCTTCTCTGAGGCGTCGCTCCTCGGCCTGTAGATGGCTCTTTTGTGCTCCCGCGTGCTCGTCCTCTGCGCAGGCCTGTGGCTTAACTTCCTCTTCTTACTGCTAAGACACCAATCACTCTGGACCGGTGTCCTCCTTACTGTCCTCATCTTAACTTAAAGACCTCTTTAAAGACCTCATCCCCAAGTGCACTCACCCTCTGAAGTCCTGGGGGTTAGGACTTTAACATTTTGAATTTTTAGAGAAACACAGTTTGGCCCAAAATAGAAGGTATGAAATAACTCGTGTCTGTTTGGATTTTTAGCTGAGGACTAAACTAGCTTTTTAAAGCCCTGAGAAATATTTGAATATAGACTCCATATGGCTAGTTATTTTACTTTAAAGGATTTAGTACCATGTAAACAAGCATCAATGTTTAACAGTAATAGAATTGTTTCTCAACCTGGTAATTTTCTTCAGGTAAGAAAAATAAGTGTATTTAATTTGAGATTTCATTTTTGTTGATATTTATTTTGTTAAAATACTTGCTCAAACTGGCAATATATGTTTTGATTTTGTATAGTTTTTTCCTAATATTTCAAGTAATAATATCTCTAGGAAGTAATGAATATTTATTAATTTTATTAATATTCTGAAGATACTAATACAACTATTCTAAAAAATATAACATGACCTATTCACTTGCACCCATTGGTTTTAGATGGAATAAAACGGCATTGGTCTTTTAAAGGATGTAAGGTTTCAGTCTGAGGAACTTTGAAGAGTAAGGAAAATAGCTAGTGTGGAAAAAAGGAAGCTTTTACATTCTTTGATGTGTTGGATTCTGTGATCCTAGGAATCTGTGATTATTTCACTCTGTGCCAGAGCTTAGTAGCCGAAACAGAGATTACAATTTATAGTTTTATGTAACTCAAATTTATTTCTGTATGTGAGAAGAGATGTGATTCCCTTTTCTAAAAAAACATCTAGAAAAGACATAACATTGTCACTGTTATTGGTAGAGATGTTACAAATCTTGGATGAAAATTTTTTCTCAAAGTGCAAATTTATGGTGCCAAGAGTATTGACTCTCATTCAGGCATGTCCTGAAAAGAAGAACATTAAGTAATAATTTGTGGTTTGCAGAAGAGTCACAGAATAAGAGGAAATAGGGGCTTTTAATTTGACTCCAGGAGCATACATTAATGTAATGAAATTAAGCATGTGCTACAGTTACTTTATGGGCTTCCTAGGTGGCAGAGTGGTGAAGCACCTGCCTGCCAATGCGGGAGCCACAGGAGATGCGGGGTCAGTCCTTGGGTCAGGAAGATCCCCTGGAGGAGAAACTGACTACCCACTGCAGTATTCTTGCCTGGAGAATCCCTTGGACAGAGGACCCCGGTGGGCCACAGTACATGGGGTCGTAAAGAGTCAGATAGGACTGGGCACGCATGTACAGCACCTTTATCAGTCAGTTCACTCGCTCAGTCGTGTCCGACTCTTTGCGACCCCATGGACTGCAGCACGCCAGGCTTCCCTGTCCATCACCAGCTTCCGGAGCTTGCCCAAACTCATGTCCATCAAGTCATTGATGCCATCCAACCATCTCATCCTCTGTCATCCCCTTCTCCTCCTGCCTTCAACCTTTCCCACAATCAGAGTCTTTTCTAATGAATTAGTTCTTCGCATCAGGTGGCCAAAGTATTGGAGTTTCAGCTTCAACACCAGTCCTTCCAATGAATATTCAGGACTGATTTCCTTTAGGATTGACTGGTTTGATCTTGCAGTCCAGGGGACTCTCAAGAGTCTTCTCCAGCACCAAAATTCAAAAGTGTCAGTTTTTTGGTGTTCAATTTTCTTTATGGTCCAATTCTCACATCCATACCTGACTACTGGAAAAACCATAGCTTTGACTAGACAGATCTTTGTAGGCAAAGTAATGTCTCTGCTTAATATGCTGTCTAGGTTTGTCATAGCTTTTCTTTGAAGGAGCAAGCATCTTTTAATTTCATGGCTGTAGTCAGCATCTGCAGTGATTTTGGAGCCCAAGAAAATAGTCAGCCACTGTTTCCACTGTTTCCCCATCTACTTCCCATGAAATGATGGGACCAGATGCCATGATCGTAGTTTTTTGAATGTTAAGTTTTAAGCCAACTTTTTTACTCTCCTCTTTCACTTTCATTAAGAGGCTTTTTAGTTGTCCTTCACTTTCTGCCATAAGAGTGGTGTCATCTGCATATCTGAGGTTACTGATATTTCTCCTGGCAATCTTGATTCCAGCTTGTGCTTCATCCAGCCTGGCATTTTGCATGATGTACTCTGCATAGAAGTTAAATAAGCAGGCTGACAATATACAACCTTGACAACTACTCTGTATGTACCCACTAAATAAAAAGATCGAGTCATGTGAGGTGCTTTACTTAGATTTTGCCATTTTTATCTGAAAATATCATAGATCCTACCGCTTCCTTTTCTCCAGGAATCAGATGTTCAAAGCAGCCACTCCCATGCTCACCAGAGAGACTGAGGCCAGCCTGTCTTCCCTGAAGCCCGCCCGCCCTTACTTACTCCTAGAACTGCCTTTTCTTTCACCCCTCAGACAGGCAGCACACCGTGTTTTAAGGTCAGGATCGAGTCTCTCCTGCTCTTTTTAGCATAGTTTCTCCAGATCACGCCCTTCTGGCTGTCTTTCTAAGGGAGACTCAGGATTGGAGAGAGAGGATGTTCCTTCTCCAGAAGTACAGCCATGGTGGATTAATTACCTCCTGCCAGCAGACTAATAGGAGTAATTTTTATTCCAATTTTCTCCCTTTCTTCTGATGTGTTCTCTCTACTCTCCTTGTAGAGACGCTCTTATTTCATATGGCGTAGGGGGGCGTATCAGGCCTAGGTATGCATAATAGAAGCAGTTTTGCAGGATATGAGTTTTTTGATATGGCCTTTTCTTTCTTTATTATGGAGACTAGATTAATTGTGATTGATGTTTTGTTCCTATGTATGAGTGTGTCTATGCTTCCCTAATGGCTCACACAGTAAAGAATCTGCCCGCAGTGCAGGAGATGCCAGTTTAATCCCTGGGTTGGGAAGATCTCCTGGAGTGGAAAATGGCAACCCACAGCAGTATTCTTGCCTGGAGAATCCCAGGGACAGAGGAGACTGGTGGGCTATCATCCATGGGATCACAGAGAGCAGACGTGATTGAAGTGACTGAACACACATAGCAGGCACGTGTGTGTGTGTGTGTGTGTGTGAGAGAGAGAGATGTTCCTAATTTTAATAATTAAGGCACAGATAATTATACAGGTATTAATATCTTCTTCAGTTAAAATTAATAACATGGCAGATTCTTATGGTTTTACTTAAGATAAATGTTTTTGAAAATGTGTTAGTTTCTTTGCATTTAGAAAATCAGTTGATTTGCTATGCTGGATTTATACTTGATCATCCTTCATACGTGCATACCAATAGCCTTTACTTTTAACTTCAAATTATTTAAAGTAACATAATACATGATGATGTGTGCATTTGTAGTTACTATTAGAAACAAATTTTAAAACAATACAGTATATTATAGAGGGATTATTAACTCATATTATCTCCATGTTATGTTATTTTATATTTTTAAATCATTATAATTAAGGCAGAATATAGGAACCTATCATAAAATATTATGAGAAAGAAAAAACTTAGAGCATTTCATATGCAAATGACTTTCCATATTAGAGTTTTAGGAAGGTAATAACTTGGAATATTTATTGACCAACACTAGTGATATTTATTTTCAGGATTTTGAATGCAAGCTTTCTTAAAGGACTGAAAAAGTATATATTTGTTAATGGTAAAAATCATCTCTTTCATGGTATCTATGAATAAAATTTTGACATGGCCCTAAAAACTCTGAGACAGAATAGAAAAATGGTTAAAAATAAAACCTGAGTTCAAATTCTTTTTTAAAAAAAATTCATTGTCTTCTGAGAAGAGATAGAAGATAGTTTCTGCTTTGTATAGGGTTATATTGGAGGGCTTGAATAAGATAATGGTACGTACTTGGCAAGCACGCAGGAATGAAACTGCGGCAATTCCCCCACCGATGAATGAGTTCCATTTTGAGAGCATGTTTGTACATCCAAAAAGTTACCCTAGGTACCCAACTAGCACAGTCAGCTATATACTACTGCGCTGTAATATGTTTGCAATAATTTCTACACAAATAAGACATATAAAACAAAAAAATAAAACTGTTTCAATCTTATGGTACAGTAAGCGCAGTTCTGAAAAATACAGTCGGATGGTACAGCAGCTGGCACCCGGGGGCGGGCATCAGGCGCACCCTGTTGAAGAGTTTACTGACTGCGGGAAGGAAGAGGGTGGGAGACGGTGTAGCTGAGGTTTCACCAACCACAGGAGATGGAGGGCGAGCTGCAACTTCACTCGTGCCTGAGGGTAACGGCACAAGTTCTGTTCTTGTTTTTTTTTTGCCAGATTCAGTTCTATCTAAGCACTTAAAGAAGCGATGCAGAGACGTCTGGGTGGTAGCTATATTTTCCTGAACATAGATGACATATCAGCCCTGGAGCAGCTCCTGCAACCTTCCCGTACCTTCTACCTCTGGGTCCTGTGCCTCAAAAGCTAACAGCACCTCCTCAGATTCCCTTGCCATCTCCTGCGTCCTGAATCTCTTCAGTCCTTCAGTCGCTTCTTCCTCTTGTTTCTTTCTGTCCTTTCTCTGGGCCTCCACTTCCATCCGGTTTTCATTAGTAAGCTCCACGTCCACTCTGAAAATTTGCGACTTGAAGGTTCACGTGTAGGTGGCTCACTGTACTCTTAGAGTTAATCTGCTGTATTCTCCTGTCCCTGGCAAAGACAAATCAGTTTTCTGTCCCTGTAGTTTTACCTTTGCGAGAGTGTCATTATGAATATAGATACACTGTATATAGTCTTTTAAAGTCTCACTGCCTTTTTCGCTTAGCACTGGACACTCGTCCACTCCGTTCCACGTATCAGTGATCAGTTCCTTTCCATGCTGGGTAGCATTCCATTGTGTGAGTGTCACAGTTCGCTTATCCATCACCTGTTGAGAGTTTGCCAGTTTGCATTCTCACCAGAAATAAAGGAGAGTTTTAACTGCTTAACGTTTGGGGCATTATTTCATTTTATCAGGATTGCGTCTAATAGTTACGGAGTGGTTCTGTTTTACAAACTCTTCTAAAGTTTAAGTTTTCTTGCCATACTCATTTATGTATAAATATGAAAAAGGCTATCAATATACATCATTGTGATGACACAGCTAACTTTAAGTGGTAACAGAATTTTTTATGGATGCTCTGTTTTTAAACTAGGATCAGTTTATTTTAGCACTTGCAATCTGATTCTAATTAAATGCGTCAAATTTAAAAGTTGCGTATAGAATCTATTTTCCTCAGTTTCAAAACCTTTATAGTGTTTTTATTGTTTGTTCATTCCCTCATTCACCGTATGATGCTTGCCTTCTGCGTGTCAAAAACTATAAAGAAGTTTAAAGCACACAAGTGAGTAATATCTCCTTCCTACCTCAAGGTGCTTAACTCAAATGTGAGATGAAGTTTCCATCAGTTCAGTTCAGTTCACTCGGTCCTGTCTGACTGTTTGCGACCTCATGGACTGCAGCATGCCAGGCCTCCCTGTCCATCAACTCCCTGAGCTTGCTCAGAGTTTCCATGGAAACGCCTATGGAAGGAACAGACAGATTTTGACTCAGTCATGTCTGGGCTACATTGAAGGATAAACAGGAAGACTTTCCTGTCATGGAAGACAGCATTCAAGTAGATGAGGAAGCATTCGGCTGCATGTTGGACTGCAGTCTCAGAGAAGCAGGAGTTCTGTGCAGGCCTTTGTACTGTGAGGACTGGTGTTCAGTTGGCTCAGTCGTGTCCAACTCTTTGTGACCCCGTGGGCTGCAGCACGCCCGGCATCCCTGTCCATCACCAACTCACAGAGTCCACCCAAACCCATGTCCATTGAGTTGGTGATGCCATCAAACCATCTCATCTTCTGTCGTCTCCTTCTTCTCCTGCCCTCAGTCTTTCCCAGCATCAGGGTTGTTTCAAATGAGTCAGTTCTTCGGATCAGGTGGCCAAAGTATTGGAGCTTCAGCATCAGTCCTTCCAATGTACACCCAGGACTGACCTCCCTTAGGAGGGACTGGTTGGATCTCCTTGCAGTCCAAGGGACTCTCAAGAGTCTTCTCCAACACCATCTTTCAAAAGCATCAGTTCTTTGGTGCTCAGCCTTCTTTATGGTCCAGCTCTCACATCCATACATGAAAAAACCATAGCTTTGACTAGACGGACCTTGTTGGCAAAGTAATGTCTCTGCTTTTTAATATGCTGTCTAGGTTGGTCATAGCTTTTCTTCCAAGTAGCAAACTTTTTTTTTTCTTAATTTCATTGCTTCAGTCACCATCTGCAGTGATTTTGGAGCCCAAGAAAATAAAGTTTGTCTCTTGTTTCCATTGTTTCCCCATCTATTTGCCATGAAGTGATGGGACCAGATGCCATGATCTTCGTTTTCTGAATGTTGAGCTTTAGGCCAACGTTTTCACTCTCCTCTTTCACCTTCATCAAGTTCCTGTTTGCTTTTTGCCATAAGGGTGGTGTTATCTCCATATCCAATGTTGCTGATATTTCTCCTGAAAATCTTGCTTCCAGATTGTGCTTCATCCTGTCCAGCATTTTGCATGATGTACTCTGCATATAAGTTAAATAAGCAGGTTGACAATATACAGCCTTGATGTACTCCTTTCCCAATTTTGAACCATTCCGTTGTTCCATGTCCAGTTCTAACTATTGCTTCTTGACCTGCAGACAGGTTTTGCAGGAGGCAGGTAAGGTGGTCTGATATTTCCGTCTCTTATAATCATTTTCCACAGTTTGTTGTGGTCTGCACAATCAAAGGCTTTAGCATAGTCAGAAATACTTTTTTTTTTTTTTTTTCAGAAAAACGTGCATTTCTACTTCATTGACTGTAAGGATTAAGACAGTGAATAACAGGAAACAACCAGGATTTGGTCATGAAAGAATTTTCTTATGCTGGAGACTTCTATCTATTTATCTCCCATTTACTGAGAAGGAGCCAGCACGTTATGTGGGTCGAGTGTATTCTTTGGTTTGTACAGTCAAGATGCCTGGCTTCCACCTCTGGCTCTGACAGTCCTCTGCTCTGCATCTGCCCCTCTACCCATCAGTTTCCCGATCTGTAATCGGAGGAGGTGATACAGAGAAGCCTTACAAGGCTGCTGTGAGAGCTGATAGTATCCGTGCCTGTAAAGATGAGAAGATCGTGGACACACTGTTAGGTGCTTAGTATTTAACTAACGTCCACCTAGCATTATCACATTGCTACATGGGCTGGTGAATTGCACCCACAGTTTTTATGACATGAATATATAAGTGCCCTACTTCGCAGAAGAGCAACTCATGCTCAGGGAGGCTAACTGACAAGACAAACATCACACAGGAAGTACATGGCACCTCACAAAGCACCACTGGAGCTGGCCTCTGCAAGTGTAAAATCTCTCCGGGGAGTTGCGCCTCTGTGATTCTAGAAACTAGAGACTCACTGACACTAGTTAGGTTAAAAGACCCAAGATGAAGACAAGGAGAATAACTACTATGTCCTGGATATTTTTGTTTTCAGTTAATGTGTGGAAATTCTTCTCTCACAGCCTGGGGTTTCTGTCTGATCCACCAGCGAGCCTGGTTGGTTGCCTTGTGGTGAGCGCGTGGACTGGGAATGTGAGTTTCCTGTTGGTTTACTCAGTCTTTGCCTACAAAGCCCTTAGTTCCTGCTGGCACAGAGTGGGTACCTGGGTCCTGTGCTGTGATCACAATCTCCGTGCCTCCGGGAACAGGCACACTCTGAGGAAGGCAGCAGGTTTAATTCTGTCACATTCTCTTAAGTTAATTCTTCCACTGCAGAACATTTTCTTTGAATTTTTCTTGAAGCATGCAGCCCCTTTATTTTTTAGCTTTAATTTTCCCGTTTTTTGATATTGACTTGGGTAGAAAAAGTGCTTCACTATCCTTTTGTTTATGTCCTAGTAAATAAATCAACACAAACTTAATGATGAATAAGGGTGTCCAATGCCAATAAAGTGTGACGTGCAGCAAGGATGCTAATGAACTGAGGAAAACACGCCATGCCTAAGCAATCGTATTACACAGCTCTGCCTCACTGCAGATGGATGAAGCCCCCGTATTTTCAATTTTTCTCCATTTTTCAGGGAAAGCTAGAGTAGTGAAATCTCATGTTTTATTTTTGTGTTTTTGGATCAGTAATAAAAATAAAAAGGCAAAACAAGACATTGCACGGGCCAACAGTATAGAGCCAGCCAAAACGCTTTGTGTGCCCTCGCAGTCAGATGTCGCTGTCTAGGTGAGGAGAATATCGGGAGAGTATTCGGCAGCAGATCCATCGGTCTGCCTGTGATATCATCCCCGAGGGTGTAGTGAAACCATGAAAGAAGGCAAGATTTCCAGAGAGCTGGATAAAATGGAACAGTCAAAGAGCCCATGGTTGAACCCTGGGCATGACAGGTAATGAGAGAAGGGCGTGTAGGGGACGCAGAAGCGGTACACAAGGGAGTATTACCCGGCCGCTACAAAGAACGAAACCATGCCATTTGCAGGCATATGGATGGAGTTGGAGATTATCCTACGGTGTGAAGTAAGACAGAGAAAGACAAGTGTATGCTTGCTTATATGTGTAATCTAAAAAATAATAGCACAGATGAACTTATTTACCCAATAGACACGGTCTCACAGGCTTAGAGAACAAGCTTACTGTTACCAGGGGCTAAGAGTGGGGGAAGGATAGACTGGGAGTTTGGGACTGGCATGTACAGAGTGCTATTTTTAAAATACTCAGTAAGGGCCTACTGAATAGAACAAGGAATTCTGTTCCATACTCTGTAATGACCTAAATGGGAAAAGAATTTGAAACTCCCTGGTGGCTCAGAGAGTAAAGAACCGCCTGCATTATGGGATGCCTGGGTTCCGTCCCTGGCTTGGGAAGATTCCCCAGGGGAGAGCATGGCAACCCACTCCAGTATTCTTGGCTGGAGAATCCCAGGGACAGAGGTGCCTGGTGGGCTGCAGTCCATGGGGTCACAAAGAGTCGGACACGACTGAGCACAGCACATATGTATCGCTGAATCACTCTCCTGTACACCTGAAATTAATACATTATTAAGACAGAGGAGCCTGGTAGGCTGCAGTCCATGGGGTCGCTAAGAGTCGGACACGACTGAGCAAATTCACTTTCATGCATTGGAGAAGGAAATGGCAACCCACTTCAGTATTCTTGCCTGGAGAATCCCAGGGACGGGGGAGCCTGGTGGGCTTCCGTTTATGGGGTCTCACAGAGTTGGACACGACTGAAGCGACTCAGCAGCAGTAGCAGCAATCAACTATACTCCAATATAAAATTAAAAAAGGAAGAAACAGAAGAAATGATCAGGGAAGAGGAACAAGTTTAGAAGAAGGAGACATCACGCTTCCAAAATAGCCAGCGCAGTAAAGACTTTGAATTTGCTGGGAAATAAATCCAAGGATTTTTGGTAGACAAAGAATCATCATGGGCAGCGTACGCTACTCTTTTGAGAAATGTCGACCAAGAAGGGAAGAATAGGTGTCTAACGTAAGTAAAAGGGGAATTAGCTATTAGGAAGGAGTTTGTATTTATGAAATGGACTTAAAAATATTTATTGCCAGGGAAATTTCTACAATGCTTACTCAAAAGGGGAAGGAAGCTGCCTTTTTCCCCAATTTTATTTAGTTATTTATTTTAATTGAAGAATAAATGCTTCAACAGAATTTTGTTTTCTGCCAAATATCAACATGAATCAGCCACTGGCATACATATGTCCTCTCCCTTTTAAACTTCCCTCCCCATCCCACCCGTCTAGGAGGAGATGACTTTTTATTAACAATTAGCAAGTGCCAGCTCCACATGTTTTTAGATTATCTCATTAATTCTCCCAACTCTGCTGAATGATAGCCAAACATCCTTCTGTTTTAGATGTGGGAAACTTAGTTTCATAGTAGTTACATATTTTTCAGGAAAATAAATGACTTTATAGTCAGTATTTTTCCTTTTGTTAGGTATTCATCCAGTGGCTGTTCTAGAAAGATTTAGGTTCATTTAGAAGGATAGTTGGAGAAGGCAATGGCACCCCACTCCAGTACTCTCGCCTGGAAAATCCCATGGACGGAGGAGCCTGGTAGGCTGTAGTCCATCGGGTCACGAAGAGTTGGACACTTACTGAGCGACTTCACTTTCACTTTTCACTTTCATGCACTGGAGAAGGAAATGGCAACCCACTCCAGTGTTCTTGCCTGGAGAATCCCAGGGACGGGGGAGCCTGGTAGGCTGCCATCTATGGGGTCTCAGAGTCGGACACGACTGAAGCGACTTAGCAGCAGCAGTAGCAGGATAGTGAGTACCTAATTATGAAACAGGAGATAGTCTTTACTTTTTTCTTTAGAGCACTATACATTTGAGCAGTGTATTTGAGTTTTTAATTTTTCTATTAAAACTGTTTTACATGTTTCATTTGCTTCTTGCTTATCAAGAAGAGCATATCATCTTCTAGTTCTGCTTAGGAAATAAAACTCAAAATTAAAAAATTTTCCCTCATCTTTTAACCAGATAAAGTCAAATGAAAGGGAGATGTCTGCTGATATTTAATATTAATTTATATCTTCCTATCAGTAATAGGTTATACTATAATATTTAAAACTTTGTATTTGATCAGGGTCAAATTACCTTCATTTGATTTATTTGCTGTGTGTTTGAATTAGTTGAAAAACATCGGCTCCCTCTTGTGACAAAATAAGTTATTTTTAACATTTTTCTGTGCCAAACTAAATCAGTCATCTATGTCCTTTAATTGTTTTCTAATAATATTATGTATAAAATTATTTTATAATTTAATAGTATAATTTTCTTTGTTAATTCTTCCAGGTTTTTGTAAAAGAGCCCAATATTAGATTCTGATATTTTAATATATTAACAGTTATATTATAATATATATATAATATATAACAGTTATATTTAATATATTAACGGTGTATATTTTAATATATTAACAGTTATGTTGAAAATACCAAGGAAAAGAGGAAAGAACAAATTTTCCTTCTTCTTTTGCATTTTGTATGTAGCAATATTACTAGATTTTTTGAAAACTTTTTGGAGAAATTAAATTAATCCTTGTAATATTTTGGCTGATTGCACTCCCAGGTATGCCTACTATTTACTTTATATTTTGAATGTTCCCGTGTGACAGTGTGCTTGTATTTCCCCTAATGTGTGGGATTTCTCTGCATTTTGCTCTGCAGTCTGTCCACACCTATTGTTTCTACATTGCTCAAGGAAGCAGTGTGCACTGTGAGCTATTAGGACCGTCCATAATGAGAAAGCCTAACGAGAAAGAATTAAAACTACAGCTGTTGTTAAAAGGAAAGACTATATGTTGTGTGTCTCTGCCGGTGTGTTTGCACGTGAGAATGTAGCGGGGAAAAAATTGCTTCATGGTTAATTTTATGGACCCAGCTCTGAAAGGGTCTTTCAAGATCATTTCAGTACCAAGCTGTGAAATAAAATAACTAGATTTAATCTTGGCCCTGTTATGAACTAGTTGCGTAATCTTAGGCAAGTCATTTTCCTTCTTGAAATGTGTATTTTCTCACCTGTATAATAAGATAATTAAACCAAATCAGTGCTTTTCAACTTATTCTAATCTACAGGAACACATCTGTGGGAAATAGCGTATTTCCGTGACTCAACTTGTCTGTTAAGCGTAGAGGCACTGTCCGTGGGGTGATAGAACAGGGACTTTGGCAGCTTGTGAGTGGGAAGACTTGAGTGAGGGCTGTAAAGCAGCCTGAGACGAGCACGGTGTTCTGGAGCTGACAGCGGTGCCACGTGAGGGCCATCCCCCCTGGTTAATCACAGCAAGCTGGAGTCCCAGTTTTATATTTTAAATTCTGTAATGGCTAAACCATGTTGGCATTGCCATTCCGATAGGTGGTATGAGAACCAGGACTGGGATTTTACTCTCCTACCAATGTAGTCCTTTTTCTGTTTTAAAATCTGTAATTCACACATGGCCCAGCACTGTGCTGGAGTCGTGAACTATAGGTGGCACATTGCCCATCAGTTTCAAAGCCTTAAATTCGGGTCATGGGCTTTCTTTCCACCCCAAGCTCTGTCAGTCTGCTATTTTTTTTTTCCCCCACAGCCTGATTCAGTCATTTATGGTACTTGTGAGGCTCCAGGAGGCCTTTGCGTTTGTGTTCTGAAGTGGCATATCAGGACCTGGCGTCCACTACCCATGTCCCTGGTGTTGCCTTTGGTTTGCCCCAAGAACTTCTGTGTCACCAGCAATTCCTCGGGTTGAGCCGCAGACTTCCTAGGGATCTCCAGGTTTTTCACCTGCTCAGGAATGCACTTCACTTCTGAGCCGTCTTGTCTGGATCCCTACATTCTTAGTGTCATATTCCTACTTTGCTCCTTTTTGAGTGACACCTATGTGGACTGCGTGCCTTGCCCTTGAATTTCCTTGACTCCTGGGCTACATATCTCAGATTATGCACAGTCTGTGGCTCATAGACCAGTTCTTCCTTTTTTTCCCTGTACTTTGTACTTTGTCATCTGAGATCAGTTAAGTTAAAACGAGCCACAGCAATGGGTAGCTGGATATTTAACACGGTCATTCATCTACTCCTAATTTAAGCTAAACACATTTACTGAATGGCTCCAATGTAGTAATTAGCTTCCTTTTGCGTTATAAAATTTGGTACCAGATGAAAACCTTTTGTGGGAAGCTCAGGGACCTGTTTCTGATCCTTCAGAGAGATATGAAAAAATAAGATGGACGTGAGTATCTTGATGTGGACAGCCAGAGCTACAAATGCATATGTATTTTTGTTTATTCAAAGACATCTACTGTTTGTTTGTTTTTATCTTTCTTAATTATTTTTTTATTGAAGGATTATTGCTTTATAGAATTTTGTTGTTTTCTGTCAAACACTAACAAGAATCAATAGGTACACATACACCCCCTCCCTCTTGAACCTCCTCCCTTCCCCATCCCTATCCCACCCCTCTAGGTTGATACAGAGCCCCCGTTTGAGTTTCCTGAGTCATACAGCAATTTCCCGCGGGCTATCTATTTACATATGGTAATGTAAGTTTCCATGTTGCTCTCTTCATACATCCTACCCTTTCCTCCCCTCTCCCCATATCCGTAAGTCTATTCTCTACAAAGACATCTCTTTTTTGCCTTCTATGTGTTGAATACTATTTTAAGATTCTACTGAGAAACATAGATATGAAGGAAGGGAATACATTATAGTGTACATTATGCAGTGGACAGTGGAAGAGCTCACATACCAAATATTGTACATAAACACCGTGTGAGCCCTCATTCTGCCTGGGAGCTCTCGAACTAAGAGGACTTTCGTATGGCTTAGTAAGGTAAAGTCGCTCAGTTGTGTCCGACTCTTTGTGACCCCATGGGCTGTAGCCTACCAGGCTCCTCCATCCATGGGATTTTCCAGGCAATAGTACTGGAGTGGATTGCCATTTCCTTCTCCAGGGGATCTTCGTGACCCAGGGATCGAATCCGGGTGTCCCACATTGTAGACAGATGCTTAACCGTCTGAGCCACCAGGGAAGTCCTATGGCTTAGTATATGAGTTTATATATAAGTGACCAGAGTCAATATCATTTTTGTTGCAGTTATTAAAAGAGATAAATTGGTAGGAGCGGCTACATAGGTGGGAGGAAGAACTTTCCATTTCTTAGCAACCACCGTCCAGCCCAACCACCCTACCGTCCACTCACACAGACCTAATTTCTTATCCTAAACATTATGACTCGTGTTCCTGTGCATGTGTGTGTGTGTGTGTGTGTGTGTGTGTGTGTGTGTGTGTGTTTGCGGTAGGCAGAGTTTAGAGGTTTCCTTGTTTGGTTGTTGACATGTCTGAATTGAATTCATGGACAATTTCCATTTGATGACTTGTTAAAGATGTCAGTTCTGAAAAGGTGACTATTTTTTGCCTCAGTTCAGTTTCTCGGTCTCCAGATAGTGCAGAGTTTATGAAGAGGGATGCTGAACAGCACACAGGATTTCATGCAGGACTAGTCCCAGTCTAGAATTTGTGCTGCCTTGACAAGCTATTGGTAGAAACGTGTCTTCTTTTATTTTTCTGCAACAGAGAAATAATGTCAGAATATTTCCTCTGGGACTCTGTTTTTTTTTTTAATGTTAATAATATGCGTATTTAAATAAGCACATCTAAAGCATTATGTATCATGTAATGGGTATTTTAAAATAAGTGAGTTTTGAAATACGTAAGGCTAGGTCCCTTCACTGCTCACCCTAAACTATCGCAGCATTGTTGATTGGCTGTACCCCAATACAAAATGCTTTTGGTATTAAAAAATAAAATGAAAAGAAATTTTGCACCAACTAGGAAGTGCTGAAAATGTGAAATACGTATCAGAGTCAAACATTTTGTACAGGACGGGGGAAAACTCCTCCGTGACTCTGAACTGGGGAATCCGTGACCCTCGGTAGGTAATAGATGAAAGCCCAAAATGAAGATTAAAGGGAACAGACATCATGCTCAAAACAGGGACTAGGGATCTCCTTCAGGTGAAAGGATGCATGAGTTTCACATTTAAAACTCTCAGTGTGATACTTGATGCAGAACCGGTGCTGGGGTCATAATAGTTCCTTTCTCTTTCTCTCTGCTTTCAGTTCAGTTCAGTTCAGTTCAGTTGCTCAGTTGTGTCCAGCTCTTTGCGACCCCATGAACCACAGCACACCAGGCCTCCCTGTCCATCACCAACTCCTGGAGTTCACCCAAACCCATGTCCATCGAGTCGGTGATGCCATCCAGCCATCTCATCCTCTGTCGTCTCCTTCTCCTCCTGCCCTCAATCTTTCCCAGCATCAGGGTCCTTTCAGATGAGTCAGCTCTTCCATGAGGTGGCCAAAATTTTGGAGTTCCAGCTTCAACATCAATCCTTCCCATGAACACCCAGGACTGATCTCCTTTACGATGGACTGGTTGGATCTCCTTGCAGTCCAAGGGACTCTCAAGAGTCTTCTCCAACACCACAGTTCAAAAGCATCAATTCTTCGGTGCTCAGCTTTCTTTATGGTCCAACTCTCACATCCATACATGACCACTGGAAAAACCATACTAGATGGACCTTTTTTGGCAAAGTTAATTTCTCTGATTTTTAATATGCTTTCTAGGTTGGTCATAATTTTTCTTTCAAGACGCAAGTGTCTTTTAATTTCATGGCTGCAGTTATCATCTGCAGTTATTTTGGAGCCCCCCAAAACAAAGTCTCTCACTGTTTCCGTTGTTTCCCCATCTACTGCCATGATGTGTTTGGACTGGATGCCATGATCTTAGCTTTCTGAATGTTGAGCTTTAAGCCAGTTTTTCACTCTCCTCTTTCACTTTCAGCCTCTCTGCTTTACATTCTCCCCAAAGAAATTCAGAATATCAAGGGTTGTAAGGGCGGTGTTTATCCCCATGTATAAGGAAGATATGAAAGTATAGAGCAAATATGAGATCCAGTCCCGTCCAAATAATGGAACCAAGGCATTAAGCTCAGAGTACAGGGCCTGTGGACTGTCTGATTTTCTTCTTAGTTTCAGCTTCTATGCTAATTGCAGAATGATCTCAAGAGATTAAAAGGTAAATCCTTAAAGGACAGAACATGTCTGTCTGTACGTAGCTGTACCTTTTTATCTTTTCAAGCAGCTGCTGTCACCCAGGACGCATCAGGACAGGAAGCGGTGTGCCCTCGGCCAAAGGCAGAAGCTGGGGCTCTGAGGTGCGCTAGCACCTTCAGCACCAAGGAGAGAAGGGGTGCGGTGTTCCTTGATGGATTCGGGGCAGGAAAAAGCTCACGATCCTATTTGAGTGCGGCCTGCAAAGCTCTTTCCCATTACTCAAAAGCCTTTCCTTTATAGCTGTAGTCTCTCTTCCACCATAAATGTCCCCAAAAGTTCTTTGGCTAAACTACCGGCTGAGAGAGGGATTTGCTGCTTTTAACTCTTCAACGCCCATGCGCAGTGCTTCCCAGCCCGGGCTGCCTGAGAGAGTTTCTGAATCGTAACTCAGAATGTTAGTCATGTGAAGCTAAGGTTCAGAGGCAGTGCATTTTCATATCATGGGTGTTGAATAAATCTCAACTGAATAAAACAATGGACTTAATTAAATTTTTATTTTTTCTCAAAGCTATCCTCTCTCCCCTAATTGATTTGCATTATTAATTTTATTCTTCCATCCAGTCTTTTCAGTTTGCTCCTAATATGTGGAGGCAGTAAGGGGAAGTGGTGTCTGGCAGGGTGTTAATACATTCAGCTGCTCAGGTAACGGCCTCATTATTGCTTTCCCACATTCTAGTGCAAAAATTTAAGTACCTGTCTACGTAGAGTTTGTGATCCTTGCTGGAGGGACCATATCTTCCTCATTTTCATGACCCAGGACGCAGACTCATGGCTAAATTTGCAGAAGGTGTTTAGTAGAAAAAAATGAATGGCTGGATGAGTTGTAGCATCGTTCAGATATTTGTTTAAAATATACATGAAAAGTTCTAGAAGTACTTTAATTTAAGCATGTATTAAAACCTATGCCATTACTCCAAAAATGCTGTTTAAAATGATACCGCTTAAGGGTCTGGGTCAGAATTCAGTGAAACTAATAAGGAAAAATACATCATTTGGTTCTGGGGCAGTTTACGTATACATTAAAGAATGATTACCAGGGAAATGACTACGTTTAAAGGACCTGGGAGGACTGGGAAACTGTTGACAGGGGAAATCAGAAATGTGCAGTCCAGTGAAGAATTAAACTACTGGGAGTAATAATATGGGCTGATGCACTCAATATAGCAGTAATGCCCTCTGAGAAGGATAGGAAATAATTCAGTTCCTCCAGCCTGCATGGAAGCTAAATACAGTATGACAAGAAATAGTAGCAGTACTCATTATGTCTGATTGCTAATTACCCCTTTGAATGATTCAGTTATGCCTGCTACTAGATAATTAGTTTAGTAATTTATGGCTGCTGCGCAAACTAGTATTTTAATTTTTGAAGCACAACTTTCACAATACCTACAGTTCAGATAATATCTTTCTTTTTTATTCAATTTTAAATTGCTTTCTTGAAAGCCTATAAAAGAGCAAAAATCCTTGCATTTTTTTTCCCACATTTATTTCGTGCAAAAGTTAGACACTTTATGGAATTTTATTTAACTTTAAACTGCAGGAAAATAACATCTTATTGAGTCCTGTTTCATTGTGCTCAGTTGTCCCAATTTTGTGGACAAAAGGGGTGAAATATTTTAGAAGAGTCTATAAGTGACTTAATTTAACTGCTGCCAAATTTTATGGTCCAGAAAGACTGAGCTTTTGACACTTCACGTTCTCCTTTTTATAGGACTTCCTAGGCGGCGCTAGTGGTGAAGAGCCCACCGGCAACACAGGAGATGCAGGAGACATGGGCTGATCCCTGGGTGGGGAAGATCCCTGGAGGAGGGCATGGCAACCCACTCCAGTGTTCTGCCAGGAGAATCCCGTGGACAGAGGAGGCTGGTGGGCTAGAGTCCACGGGGTCGTAACAAATAGGACACCTCTAAAGCGACTTCACATGCACACAGTTCGCATTTTATAAATTTGTGTTACAGGCATGGGTTCTGTTCATGCCTGGATATCTTCTCTCAAAACCAAGCACTGGCAGACAGCTGTGCCCCACTTGCACAGTGAGTTTGGTGTGGTGCACAAATGACTACAGAACTGGACAGGTAGGTTCTAATATCATCCTCTATTCTCGTTTGAGTAAATATGATTAATTCTAGCCAAAGAAAGTAGAACTGAGTCACTCTGGGTACGTTTTGGTCTTGGACTGGTTCCTTCTTAAATCCACTGGGAGTCCTCCAATACTGAACCTACACTGAGGGGCATTGTAGTGGAGGTAATGGTCATTTCATTTTAAGAAATATTTTATCACTATTCATAAACACCTAGTTTTAGTTCAACATTCCCATCAACTTATAGATTGTTTCCCAAATTCAGGTAGTGCTAAAAATCTACGTCTGTGGGAGTGCCCTGGTGTTCCAGTGGTGAGCTAAAAAATTCTGACTCCAAAATAATGTCAGGTCTTTGGCCCAAAGGCAGCATTGATCAGTTCAATTCACATGACGGTTTCAACTTTGTTATATGTTTATTTTCTTTATTTGTGTACATAGTGGACACATTTGCAAACTGTTGAATAATAGTGTAAATTACTGACTTAAAATATGCCTTACTTAGATTTTGGATGAGGGCCTGAATTCTGAGTAGCTGATAGAAAAGTTGTGACTTAAAATCAGTGTAATTAAGGCTGGGTAATTTTCACAATGAAAGGGAGCAACATCAGAGAATAACAAATTTTTAAAATCGTATTAAGCATTTGGTTTTGCCATCCCCACTATATCCAAACGAGTGTTCTGAATATTAGTTCACAATACCCCAGACACATTTGCCTTATGGCTAAGACTTTTTAATCTAGCATCTCAAAATTAAGAATATCTGGCTTTGCTTGCTTCTGCTCTTTGCTTTCTGCTTGGCGCTTTGCTTTTAACTGTAACACAATTCAAAATGCCCGAGGTTTGTACTTTCCCTATTGTTCTTGTCCCTGGTATTTACCAGTGAGGGATCAATGTTCTAAAGGGCAGTCCTGACAGTGTTATTTCAGTGAACATCAGGCTGGTGTTTATTACAGACTGAATCTACGCCCTTTATTGCCAACAGTCTGACTTGAAATATGTGTTCCTTGACCCATTTAATAAATGGCTCCCACAGATAGGGCGCTGTGCAACTCTTCTGTTTTCTCAAGATGGCTTTAAAAACATCTCTTACCCATAAGGCAGTCTGTCTAACCATCAAAGTATAATCTTGACCTTCCCAACTCTGATCAGGGTGACAGTGGTTGTTGATGCCTCTTTTTTCCTAAGTCGCTAACTAGAGAGCCAGCAGGACGGTATGCCACTAGAGTCTGAAGCCAGTCAACTATGTTCAGGTGTATAGCTCATTCTTTGCTTATTTCAGTTCTAATTGTAGATAATCTAAAATAGAACACAGCTGTTAGAAGATGTATATGTGTCAGTTACGTTAAGCACAAAATGTACATATAGATTCTGCTGAATTATAAAGCCCAATAACATATTACATTTTAGTCTATATTATAATATTATTTTGATTCTCCTCCCACTGGTAAAAAAAAAATAGAGAAAGCATTGGTTATCAATATTGATATATTATATTATTAATTGAATTATTTATAAAACTCTTTAGAAGGAAAATACTAAATCGTGTGTTATGAGTCTTAGCCAACTCAAATTTTTTTCAAGAGTTAAAGAAATATCTTTTTTTCTCTCTCCCTATATTTATTTATTTATTTATTTTTTAAAAATATAAAAAATATCATCACAATTTTCAAAAATGCATTGTTCACAAAACATTATTTAGTGCTGAACTTTTAATGTATTTTTTACACTTCTGCCTTGACCTTTAATTTTCTAAATGCAAAATATAATAGATCATGAGATAAAAACATCTAAAAAAAAGGAAAATGTTCTTTACATTTCCATGTATGTATATTACCTATAATTAAGATATTTTTGAACATTATTCTGCAGAGGAAAAATCAGTTCATTTTCTGATCTTATAAATTTTATTTAGAGCAGTTATTTTTATCTTATTTGAGTACACTGTTTAAATAGTTTCAGTGAGGTATTTCCTACTGTGTCTCATCAGTGCTTTTAAAGAATTAATTAGCTTGACATAGAATTTGATAGTTCTAAGAGCTAAGAACTTTTTACTCATGATAAATGATGTTATGTTGCATCAAATAATTTTATATGAATAAACAATATTTGTAGACTCACACCCTCACAAATACACGTGTGGATGTCTGTGTGTGTTTGTGTACAGACACATATAATAGAAATACAATTGGAACTCTTGGCTCTTTCCAAGTTCAGCCTTTCGAGGTGCTTAATAGTCCGTATAGATTTGTGTGTAGTCTCTTTAGACATGATATCTCTGAAAGCAAGGGGGTGAAGGAGAGTGAGTGAGCGTGGACGTAATGGCTGATGAGGAAGCAATGTTTTAGCATGCACGTTATTTATTTGTTTGGTTACGCTTAGTGAGCCACATGCCAAGAGTACAAACGGGAATGTAAACAGGAGCAAGCCAGACTCCATGCCTGGAACGAGTTTAAAATCTAACAAGAGAGATAAATGAGCACACACAATTTACAGTCAAAGCGAGAGACGGCAATCAGAGAAAGAGACTGAAAGTGATGCTCTGACCCTGCAAAAGGAAAGGGCTATTAATTTAGCCTTGGACAATTGTCTCAGACTGACGCTGACACTGTCCTCATTCGGGGTCACAGTGTCACCGACATGAGTTTCGTCAGTGTTATTTCAGACAAGATTCACAGGTTCTTAAAGATATTGTATACTTTGGGAGCATATTGGTAAACAAGATTCACAGGTTTTCAAAGATATTGTATACTTTGGGAGCATATCGGTATAAGCAGACATAAAGAAAACAGTTGAGAGCCTTAAGAGAAAATGAAACTTAGACTGCCTTTCTATATTTGCAAAATTTTGTACCATTTTATGTATGTATGTATATATGTATGTATGTTATTTGCCAAACCCAGGGGTAGGCTAACTCAGTCTCAAACTTAAAAGGCTAGCAGAAGTTACAGTCTGGTGTAAAGGCATGGCTAGGATTAGATGGAGAAGGCAATGGCAACCCACTCCAGTACTCTTGCCTGGAAAACCTGCAGTCCATGGGGTCGTACAGAGTTGGACGTGACTGAAGCGACTTAGCAGCAGCAGCAGCAGGGTTAGATATAATAGAGGACCTCCTGCACCTCCAGAATTCCAGTATCAGAAGTAGCACACCTCTGATTTCAAGGTAGACTGGATACTTCCACCAAGAACAAAATTAGTATAGTGTAAGGTGAGTGTCCCACAGCGGGGTACCAGCAAGAGCGGGGCGGAGCCTCTTTCAGGTAAGGCAGACAGGTGGAGAAGACTCTTGTGAGTCCTTCAGACTCCAAGGAGATCAAAGCAGTCACTCTAAAGGAAATCAACCCTCAATGTTCACTGGAAGGACTAACGCTGAAGCTGACAGTCCAATGTTCTGGCCACCTGATGCAAAGAGCCGATTCATTGGAAGAGACCCTGATGCTGGGGAAAGACTGAAGGCAAAAGAAGAGGAAAGCAGAGCAAGAGATGGTTAGACAGCATCACCAACTCAGTGGACATGAATCTGAGCAAACTCTGGGAAACAGATGGACAGGGAAGCCTGGCGTGCTGCGGTCCACAGGGTTGCAAACAGTCAGACACAGCTTAGCAACTGAACAACAAAAATGGATAGAATACCTTTCCAAACCAGAGTCATCCCACAGATGCAGGGTGGGGGCAGTGGTAGCTTGCATCATGTAGACAGACAGACATTGTTTGGGAAGCTAGGGCACACGTTATTGAAACTCTGGTGTGAGCTTTTGAATTCTTCCAAGAAAATTGCACAAACTGCCGTTACGTAATTTCACGGACTTCATAGACTATGTGAAAGCTTTATCGGGTTAAGGACCAGTGGGTAAGTGGAGTCAGGGATAATGGAAGGAGGGCATTTTCTTTCATTTGCTTAAGAACCTTACATCTCAGATCAGCCTGATGGGTGTTCAATATAACATCCTTGTCTCTTTGCGATCTCATGGACTGTAGCCTGCCAGGCTCTTCTGTCCATGGAATTCTCTAGTCAAGAATACTGGAGTGGGTTGCCTTCCCCTTCTCCAGGGGATCTTTCCAACCCAGGGATCAACCTGGGTCTTCCACATTACAGGCGGATTCTTTACAGTCTGACCCACCAGGCGAGCCCTCCCTGATGGACACTGGCATTAAAACCACGATGTGGAGTTCTGCGGCTAGAAGTCACTTGGCTGACGTGGTCATGTGCTTTGGCGGGGTCTTTGGTGGCAGCTCTCTGTGCTCTCTCTCACTTGTCCTATTCTTTGTCATCTAATTTAAGACCAATGTATACATTTAATCCTTTGGGAAGCTCACCCTTACCATTCTTGGTTCAGTACCTTTTACAATCTCATAATTCTCTTCTGTAATAAAGTCACAGCTTTGGGGGAGAACAAACTGTGTCTTATTTATTTCTGAATCTCTGTTTCCAGCACAGTGCCAGGCACGTGGGAGAAAATCTTTGTCTTGTGAATGAATAAAAGCCAACTGCTATATTGTGTACAGAAAGTTTTGCTCTGTGCTAGGAACTAGGATGCTTTTCACAGCTTCAGAAACTAAATCAATGCATAAAAAAATTTCATGTAATCTGCAACGAGCTTGTTTATATGGATTGAACTGGGATGCACGTACGCAGTATAACGTGAAATGCACTGCCACGCACAGGGGAACAGAAATGGGGCAAGCACAGCACAGCATTTGGGAACACTGACTGGTGAGCAGTTCTGAAGTAGAGGTCTATTATGCAAGCAAATCTCTGGGTGTTAATCTGTCTCCCCTGATTGTTCAGCTGGCGCTTCAAAACAGACTGTGCTTTCTTCACATTAACCCTTTTTTCTTACTGAAATATCTCAAGGCTTCAGGACAGGCATACCTTGAGTCTGGTATAAAAGATAAGGCATTCACTGTGGAATATAAAACCAGAAAAGTGGGATTATTTTCCTCCAACAAGGAAAAAAAGAGTTTATTATGAGAGAAGAGATCTGTAATTAGAGTAGGGAAAACAAGTTCAAATACAGTAGGATAAATCTGATTCAGCTGTCTTCCAAAATTACTAGCCTTTGTTCAAATAAGCACCCCAAATCACTGATGTTTGTATTTGTAGAGGAAATATATAATTTTATAGGACTCTGGACCATGTTCTTAGTTTCAAAGAATTATCTCATTCAGGACTTATATATCAAAAAGTAGGTTTAACCTAAACCTGATAGAACACAAAATAAATCTCAAAAATCGTGGTGGATTCATGTCAATGTATGGCAAAACCAATACAATATTGTAAAGTAAAATAAAGTAAAAATAAAAATTAAAAAAAATCTACAATAATCAAATATCAAGAGCTTCCTTATATTTACATATTTTCCTGAACATTAGTAAATAATTTCAGTTATTCAGTCACTTGCTGTGAGGAACTTTTAAGTTAACTGGACTGAAATCACCTGTAAGTCAGCTTGCATATACATTTTCACATCTGTTTTGTCATTGTACTTGCGAATACAAACGTATTCTCCAAACATTTTACACAAAACCTTACCCATGTTCGTTTGTCTAGTGTGATAGCTTAAAATTTTTCTGGTAGCCTCTCAGTTCCCAGCTGTCTTCATCTTTGCCATTTTTTTCTGCCTAGAACCCTAAATCCAATCTCAGTTTTATCTGATGACTCTTTAGCCCTTACTTATCTTTTAGAATTCCGCTCAAGTCTACCTTCTGGCATTTTTCTCTGTTTCCTCTCTGTGCTTTGAGTGCAGTGTACACAACTCTAAAATACCTTTGTCTCTGCCCCACTTTGGCTTTTGGAGACCGCAGCTGTGCAAGAGGTTACTGACTAGTGCCCAGCAGATGTTGGACCATGGCAAGTTCTGAAACATTTTGCAGTACATTAATGGATGACCTTTCAAGCTCCGATCTTACAGCCATTCTAAGCACTTCACAGTTATTAATTCATTTAGTACAACATTCATCTGATCTTGCTGTCTGTCTTACACCAAAGAAGAAGGCAGAGAAAACTAAGAGATTAAGCCGCTTTTCTGAGGTCAGACAGCTAGTAAGCGGTGCAGTTGTTGCTATAATAGAATAATCACGATAATTGTGATAACGACCCTAGGCCTCTGCTGTAGAGCACACTGTCCTGAATATCTCCTTTTCCTCACCTGATATATCTTTGAAAGTACTGGATGATTGACCTTGTTCCCATGAGAATGATGAATGATTTATTGCTCATATGCCTGCTCAAAGTACTTATTAACCTCAATCTCGTCATTAATTCAATAAATATTTATTGCATCCCTACCCTGAGGCATGCACCGGGAATATACAAATGAATAAATATACACTGACTACAGATGACTGAGACTCATAAAAGCAAAATGTATTATAACATTTTGCATTTTGTTAACATTGTGTCCTAGGAACGTTTGTCCTACATTACTTCATTTTAGAATAAGCGCAATGACAATTTTCAGAAAAGCTTAAAAATTTATCTTCTACCAGGTAGACATTTGACTCTGACAAAGATATTAGAGTACATTTTGTAGTGAATTATCATAATTGCTTTCCATAGCTGCTCAATTTTAAGAGTTTGTTTGTATCTATACATTTCTCTGCAATTCACAAACTATCAGAAAATAAAAACATTTCTCTGCAATACACAGTTTACAAAACTATCAGAAAATAAAAAGCCTAATCTAAAATTAAGTATCTCTACTTTATTTTTCACTGACAATGAAAATGCTTATCTAAATTTTTTAAACTTTATTCTCTGTTCATAACCAAGCGCAACTTTAACACTTCTCACATCTTAGTTTCCTTTCCAACAGTCATTCTGAAGAATAAGTGCAATATAGAGTTTGGAAGTTGTATTTGCTTTGCATGAATAAAAAGCAATAAAAGCTGTTTTCTCCCATCCCTGAATTATGCATCAATGACTCATAGAGCAGATAAGGGATATTACAAGATGTCATTTTCACAGGCACTTTTCTAAACCTGGCAATGGATAATATAAAAGCTTGAATATACTTTAAAATTTTTAAATACTCTTTGATGGCAGGAGTGGCTTTCATTTTTGTGTTTATTGATAGCATTTTCCTTTCCTGATTTAACCATAGTCTAGTAGGCCATTTCACTTTTTACAAAATGTCTCGAGGCTCTCCACATACGGCATGCTGTTTTGCAGCGTTATAGGAAAGGGGCATACTACAGTGTCTCCGTGTTTAGGAACATTCCTTCCAAGGAAAAGAATCACTCTATAATTGTGCTGTTGTATGACACCATTTTAGATTTAGAAGACTTTGTGGCTTGTGTATATTTAATGCATTCTGTTACATTTTTCGCCTTGTCTATTTCATTACCCCAGATATGGGAGTCACTGAGCTATTGCTTATTATTAATGCCTTTCTGTTTCAACTTTAATTCTACTCATTCTTATATTGATAACATAATTTTATGCTAAAGTACAATAATGATAATTCTTCAAAAATTCACTAATTATTCAATCTTTTAAGAAAAAAAAATATTTTAAAGTAAATCCTCTAAAAGAGAGCTTTGAGTGTGTCAGGATAGTCTTTTAAAGCATTGATGAAAATAATTACTAACGGTGACCAAAGGGTTATATTTGGAAATTATAGGTGATGACTAACAAAGAAGATTTAATGCTTTGTTCAGATTTTTACTGTTGCAAATATGATTGATGAGTATATTTGTGCTGTTCCTCAGAAATTAACTCTTTCTAGCTTCTGAGATATCTGTCTACCTATGGATCTCACCTTCCTAATGAAATGAGTAATATCATTGTTAGATAAGGCTTGTACCACAGTGCCTGGATTTAGAAAACAATAGATAGTAGCTAAAATTACCTAAATTTGTGTTCTTTTTAAGCCTAATTGTTCTTCCCAGATGCTTTTCTCCTTTTCATTCATCTTGAAGAAATGAACTTGAATTACTCACCCTTTTGAACTGAATATTAGGTCAGGAAAAGTTATATTTCTTTTCCTTGGTGTTTCTGTAACTCTTTTAGCTTTCTTATATTATGACCAATTACCTCCTTATATGTAGATAACTGTCTTCTGATTTATATGATGATATCCTGGGGGCAGGAGGAACAGGGGATGACAGAGGATGAGATGGCTGGATGCCATCACCAACTCGGTGGACGTGAGTTTGAGTGAACTCCAGGAGTTGGTGATGGACAGAGAGGCCTGGTGTACTGTAATTCAAGGGGTCGCAAGGAGTCAGACATGACTGAGCGACTGAACTGAACTGAACTGATCCTCAAGATATCAAGCTCTATCTTATTTATGCTTTTAGCCCTACTGCCAAGGATAGGGCAGATCCTCAATGAGTATTTTTAGACTTCTGAAAAGTTTACATTATAAAAGACCTTAGGCATCTGTGCGAAAATTTATTCTTGCAGTCAAATAAATCAATATCTTGCTTAACTTCAGCTTAATTGTCAGGAAATAATGTTGAATTAACCTCACCTGCACTTTTCTTTACTAGTTCCTTAAACACAGCAGTTGCTTCTCTGCTATTTAAATGATTTAACTAATGTCAAATATGATTGACATGTAGTCTTGAATCTTCATATCCAGGTCAAGTATAGATAGTTGTAGAAATTTCCATATAGGTAAAACCATGACATCACAAAAGTACAATTCTAAATTTCCAGACATGACTCAAAATTAGATCTTTCCACCAATCATTTTAAAGGACATTGTTTAAAGTTTCATACTATATCTAAAATTGTTGTAATGTTACAACATTATATATGATATAACATAATATAACAATGTTGGTTATATCAAGTCTTGAGTCTTGGGACAGGAATTCATTTTTCTTTTCAAAATTTTCTTCACAGACACTGCTACATGCTTTCTCCTAGTATAGAGCTAATCCATTATCTTACCTTTCTCTCTTCTTAATTAAAAACATACATTGAAATGAATGAGAAAAATTCAACATAAAATATGTTTCAAAAACATGTAAAAAGAAAAGATAGCTCTAGGTTGGAACCTATTAGTATTTATAATGTTATCTTAAGTTTATGACTGAGAAAAAGAATGAAATAGCACATAAAGAGAATTTTGGTTAATTTGAAAAATTTTTTAAGATTTTATTTATTATGGCCTTAAAATATAAAATCAGAAAATATATATTTATAAATGGATCTTTATAAAGCTGTTATAAGTGGATGATTTTTACTTGATCACTCTCTACCCCAAATGAAGTACATATTTTTTTTAAATTAAGTGAGAAAGCACAAGAATATAGTTTTCTCATGGAAACAAAACCATAATGATCCAATTAATTTGATTTTATTTTTAAATAAAAGGATCTGGCATTAGATACTCATAAGACTTAGTAGTTAAGTGTAAAAAAGGATAAGAAGTTAAGTAAAAATCTAAGTCAATTTATGTAAAAATACTTTATAACATTTTATTTACTTTCTACTCTGTGTGTACATCTAATGCAATTGATATACTTAATAGATAATTGTAGATGATATGATAAATGCTATGATTAAAGTCTACAAATTGGCCTTGAGACCATCTAGAAGTGACATCTGATCAAAACCAAGGGGGTCTAGATTTTTCTAGAAAATGTCACATTTGGGTTGAGTCTTGAAAAAGTACGATGCATAACTATGAAAACAGCAAGGAAAGTGAAATACATTTCAACAGGTAAGAGATTAGGGCAAACATGGCAGATTAGGGAATTGTGAGGAAGTTTAAGCTGTACGTGGAAGTGGAGACCTAAAAATGAGGAGGCGGGAAGTGTTCAAATCCATAATGACTGTTTAGGTCACATTAGGGAGTTTATCTTAAAGGCAATGGAGAGTTATTGAAAGAAGTTAAGCAGGAGTGGCTCCTTGGAAAATACCCTGATGCTAGGAGAGACTGAAGGCAGGAGGAGAAGGGGACGACAGAGGATGAGATGGCTGGATGGCATCACCGACTCGATGGACGCGAGTCTGAGTGAACTCTGAGAGTTGGTGATGCACAGGGAGGCCTGGCGTGCTGTGGTCCATGGGGTCGCAAAGAGTCAGACGCCTGAGCGACTGACCTGAACTGAAGCAGAAGTGCCAGTGTCAGTCTGAAACCCTTTTTTCTGCAGCCAGAGATGTTGGTAATCAAAGAGGAGAGGGAGTCTGGAGAGAAAGGAGAGTGTTTCTCCTTGGATAGCCTCTATTTTCTCTAGGAGTAAATTGCTAAAGTCATCCCCTGTGTGTGAGGATGAGGAGCGCGGAGGAGCCTGTTTATGGAATGTGCTGAAGACTTGACTCTATCATCTGTGGGGAAACCAGGCAGAGAACTGACCCGTTAAGTTGTAAGAAGTGATTGGTACACACTGTCACACTTCCTTTCAGTTTGCCACGGCACTGGTCCCCGTCCAAGAAAGGCCTGGAAACATTGCACCTTGGTCCCTAAGGCACAGACACCTGAGTTTAGGTTGACTTGAGATTTGGGCTTTAAAAAACATAAGAAGCAGGAACAGAGGCTAAGGATATGGGAAGGCAGCCCAAGTGATAAGCTGCAGAGTCTTGACCAGATATAGATGGGAGTGAAGATAGGATGGAGCAACAGATTAGAGATTGATGCCTTCTAGATGGTAAAGCGTCTGCCTACAGTGCGGGAGACCCGGGTTCAATCCCCGGGTCGGGAAGATCTCCTGGAGAAGGAAATGGCAACCCACTCCAGTATTCTTGCCTGGAAAATCCCATGGACAGAGAAGCCTGGTAGTCTACAGTCCATGGGGTCGCAAAGAGTTGGACACGACTGAGCAACTTCACTTCGGTCTAGATCATGTTTAGAAAACACAAGGGTATGAGAATCTTGAAAGGGTATATGATCATGTTGAAAGTGTAGAGTACTGGAGTTTACAGTTTTAAAGGTGGAGGAATTCTGGGAAAGTTCGAGAGATTCACCTGAAAAACTTTCAGAAACAATGATGCAGTTTTGTAAACGAATGAAATGAAAATGTATTTAAACAATCTTAAAGGATCCTATCATTATTATCTCTATGATTATTTGCTAGGAAATAATTCAAGATGGCACAAATATTATTAATAACCTAAGATATTCACTGCTGTTGCTGCTGCTGCTAAGTCACTTCAGTTGTGTCCGACTCTGTGTGACCCCATAGACGGCAGCCCACCAGGCTCCCCCATCCCTGGGATTCTCCAGGCAAGAATACGGAAGTGGGGTTGCCATTTCCTTGTCCAATGCATGAAAGTGAAAAGTGAAAGTGAAGTCGCTCATTCGTATCCAACTCCTAGCAACCCCATGGACTGCAGCCTACCAGGCTTCTCCATCCATGGGATTTTCCAGGCAAGAGTACTGGAGTGGGCTGCCATTGCCTTCTCCAAAGTTATTCACTAGAGCTTTGTAAATAATACCAAATTATTACAAAAAAGTGAGTGTGTGTGTGTGCCTGCACACTCAATATCTCAGTCATGTCCATCTCTTTGGGACTCCATGGACTGTAGTCCGCCAGGCCCTTCTGTCCATGGCATTCCCCAGGAAAGAATAGTGGAGTGGGTTGCCATTTCCTCCTCCAGAGGATCTTCCCTGACCCAGGGATCCTGCAATAACAGAGAAGAGTTTAAATGAATTATGACAAACAATATCTGCAGAAGTATTAATTGGAAGAGCCTTTATAGAAGCAATTCAGTCTTGTCCATCAATTTCAAATGCAGATGTCATTCAATCGGGAATTCCACTTCTAAGGATTTGCCCTAGAGATATATTTACATATGATATTTACATATATGCAAAATGAAAAGGCAGTTTGTAGCTGCATTGTTGGTAAGAGTAAAATGCCAATAGGTAGGGAACTCCCTGGTACAGCCATTTAATGGGATATTATGAAGCTATAAAAATTAAATTGAAAACTCTTTCCTAATGTGAAATGTTCTCCAAGATACATTGTTAATTGGAAAAGTAAAAAACACATTCAGAACAGAGTATGTGGTATAATGCCATCTTATATTGAAAGGGAAAAGTTCATACATGTATTTACATACATATGTATATGTGTACGAATCAGTTTCAGATAAGTTTAGTCACCGATGAGAAGAGATTTTAGAGGGTGAGGAAAACAGAATTGGAAAAACTCTCATAGCTATTTTATTATAGATCTTTCTCATTCTGTGGATTTTGAATCATAAAAATGTATTACTATTTGGAAATTTAAAAAACCCAAGTTATATAATAAATCTAAACATAAAAGTTATTGTAAATTTTTATTTTAGTGATTTGTAAATACATTCAAAATAATTATCTTGGGGACACAGCAGAGAAAATTCAAATGATAAAGCTACGTATAGCAGGCATAGTAAGATAAGAAAGTACGCCCAAAATGTCAGTGTGGATATTACAAGTGGTAGGATTGCATTTTAAGCAATGTTTATTCTGTACTTTTTGTTAAAGAACAGTTGTGTATATATCTCAATGCATATACGTTGTTTACATTTGGGTAAATTGGAAAGGCATTTAAAAAATACTTTTCAATAATTCCTGAAACTCCATCCTTTCAAATGTGGAAATGGTATTTCAGATCACAATAAAATTTAATAAAGTGTGATTCTTCTATTACATCTTTCATTTGGATAGAAAATCAGTCTTGTGTGACAGATATACCTGTGAAGGACTTTTATCTGTTATCATAAATAAAGTATATTTATTGATATAAATTAAGAAAAAGTTGCAAGAATAAGTCTCCAAGAAAAATCTAACGAAGAATAATATAGATTTTTAGAAGGCCCTCATAACTCATAACTGAAATGAATGGCTATTTTGTTTTATATCTTCAACATAATTGACAATAAAGAAATAACTGACATTAAACATTCAGAGGAGCCTATCTTAAAAGTACAGCCTCTGCAAAATTTTGGTTTCAGGCAGAAGCTAAGAATTTTAGTAAAACTGTAAAATAAAATCTCAAATACCACTGTCTTTTTTCATTTGCTAATTTACAAGGCTATTAAATATGTAGTCATGAAAGAGACCAAAGAGATATTAGACTCATTCATAGGACAGAATAATTATTTTTAAAAATTTATATTTAATGTACCCATTGTAATTGCAGTTAGTCTTTGAAATATCCTCTGACTGAGTTGTAATAGAAACTCTTGCAAATTCTCAAGCTCTGACGTTATGTTAGCTTTCGCTGTTCCTCCTCATCACCGCTGTTGTTACCGTCTTGTATTGATGGTGGCACATGTGTTATAATTAATGAACCAATGTTGATGTACTGCAGTTTATTAAGGTTCATAGTTCACCTTAGGCTCCATCCTATGTGGTGCGTGAGTTCTGACAGATGCATAATGGCAAGTATCCACTATGTTATTACATAGACTGCTTTCACCGGCCAAGTATTGCATCTGCACAAACTGCAATGCCGTTTCCTATCCCTGTCAGCAAGGAATGAAAGTTCCTGTTGGTCCACTTCCTTGCTAGCATTCCGTGCTGTCAGTGTTTCGGATTTTAACAGTCCCAATAGCTGGTAGTAATAGCTATTGTTTTAATCTGCAATCCTCTGTTAACTTATGGTGTTGAGCATAGTTTCATATTCTTACTTTTTGTCTGTTTATTTATTATCAGTGAGGTGACTGTTCAGATGCTTAGCCCATATTTAGCTGTATTGGTTTTCATATTGCTGAATTATAAATGTTCCTTTTATTTTGGTTACCAGTTCCTCCTCAGATGTATATTTCGTGAACATTTTCTCTCAATTGGAGACTTGTTCCATTCCCTAAACAGAGCCTTTTATACAGTCTAAGTTTTTATTATAATGCAGTCTAGTTTATCTTTTCTTTCAGAGATTAAAATGGTTTATATCTAGAGAATCGTCACTAAATGTTAGGGCACTGAAATGTCGAACGATGCTATCTTCTAGGGGTTTCATATCTTTGCGTTTTACATGTAGGTGTCTAATCCATTTTGAGTAATTGTTGTGAAGAATGAAGGGTCTGCGTCTCCATTCCCATTCTTGCATGTGGATGCGTAGTTGTTCCAACATCATTTGTTGAAAAGCTTTCGTCAAAAATGTTTTTTTTTTTCTTTTCAATTTCATCCACTGACTTTCTATTTCCGTCCACAAATTGCAGGGATTCAAATTCATTTCTACTCTGTACCTCAAGTTTTCTCCCCAGAATACTGTACCTTTAGAAGAAGCCTTGCACTTTTTTACCAACCCCTTGTCTAATGATGTAATGTCTTTCATAGCATCCCTGCGCCTTATCATCAAGTCCTTATTAATAGGTAGGTGATGACTTCATAACGCAACTCATCACTGGGTTGGATAACCCAAGTTGTAATTAATTCATTCATTCAGAATACATTTCACACTCACTGTGAATCAGATATTGAACTAAGAACTATACCGAACCTAAAATTATAAGATTTTGGTCTAGCTCTCTTGAGCAATATACAAACACTGATGCCCTCTTTTATGCAGATTCTGATAGATGTTAGAATGCCCCTCTTTCTGCCTTTCAGTTGAACACTCTCCTGTTCTTTCAGGCATTGCTGATGTCACAGTGATGGACCTTAATCAGAATGAAATGTCATTTGTCTGTGCTCCTCTCAAATTGACTCAGATAGATATCCTGCTCTAGAAGTCATCTGTCTGGTATAGTGCAGTGCGTCTGTTTATTTTCTGTGACCTGAATGAAATCTCTATGAAGTAAGAATTAAATCTTTGATACGTTTGTAGCCAAAATGTCATAATACACCATTATATTAAATTCACTATGAAGGTAGCGTTTGCCCGGTGGTCATGCCCAATATTGTTTTTAAATATGGAAAATCTCACTATGAGATGCCTTGAGTGAATTTAGGAGTGGGGGATTAATTTTAATTGAATCAAGGACTATACAAAATTATCTGAAGAGGCAACATACTATAATAGGAAAAATGCTGGATTTGGCATTGGAAGACCCAAATTAAGCTTGTTTCTGATATATATACTAGCTGTTCTCAAGCGAGTAATTTAAATTTCTTGAGCACCAAGCACTTCTCTGTGAAACTGAAGATAGCAATACTTGCCCCATCCATCTTCTAGTGAGCTTTGGGAAATACGCACTCATTTCTCATGCTGGTATGGTTATGCTCAAAATCCTTCAAGCTAGACTTCAGCAGTACGTGAACTGGGAACTTCTGAATGTACAAGTGGGGTTTGAAAAAGGGGAACTGGCGATCAAATCACTAACATCCACTGGCTCATAGCAAAAGCAAGGGAATTCCAGCTTTGTGGGCTACACATCCCAGCAGCCTCTCTGTGGCCCACCTTAACAGCCACGAATATTCCAAGTGTCCTAATAGTTTGGCCTTTTCCAGAATGCCTTATAAGTGAAATCACACCGAATGTGACTTTCCTCACTTTTGATCACTTTGATACTTACCCACGCTACCGTGTTTATCTATACTTTGTTCCTCTTTGTTGGTATATGAAGAAACGGTGTCTTTAATTGTATCTAAATCCAATTAATATATTTTGAGAAAAAGATTAGAAAGTATTTTTTTTATGAATTTTTCTTATGAAGTTACTGAATTGGATAAAAATATGTAATACACCAATTACCATAAAATAAGACAATGGCAATTTAATAGCTCTCCTAAAGCCCTGTACCATTATTTCGGAAATACATGTATCTCCTTCTTTCAGATGAAAATTGAATTCCCAAGGGCATAGTTTTCAGAAAATATAACTTGGTCATGTTTTTAGATGTGTAGTTTGAAATGAGATTACAAACAGGAGGTGGTTTTCTTGAAACACGTGAGCCTGAAAGGCCAAGATGTGACTGATTGTGTAGGATTCTTTTTTCCAGTTGCCAGAAAAAGCTTTTTTGAGCTGAACAAGACAGGTATAAAATTAAAGTAATTGCGCACTTTAGATTTACTAGCAACGTGAAATCTTGCAGGCAGTTTGCTGTTTTACAGACGTCGTGGCCTGCCGGCACGGGGTGGGGTACACCGCTTGGGAGTGCAGTTTATTGTTCCCGGTGACTCTCTGAATGATCTTGTGGAGTCGCTCTTACCGCAGCAGCGTGCCGGCTGAACGTCAGCTTGTGTTCCAGAGCCTGCCTCTTTAGATCTGAAAGTTATTCCATTTCCTTTTTTTGTTTTGTTTGTTCCTAATTCATTGGCCATGTGTGTAATTATAGGTTGGAGGGATGATTACACAAACGAATTACAATCAAACTTGGCTTGTAAGCATACAGAGCTCTGGTGGTTAATCACAATTATTTAGGCAGGAGCTCCCTCTCCCTGAGATGCAGATGCCACATCTCTCTCCTTGGCACTCCAGCAAATCAGACTCCTGATGTCTCAGGAAGACCATGTCCGTGTCCCATTCTGCAGGTCACTTTTGTATAACATGGGACATTGCTTCTTGGCTTTGAGATTGCTAAGACTGCAATCAGTACACAGACCTGGTATCAGAAGTAGGATTTCTTAAAAGTGTCTTAGAAAATCAAATTATACCACACCTAGTGGGAAATATATTGAGTTTGTGTATTTCCACGTTATTGCTCTGAATGGAAATAATGGATTTTTAAAATAAAGTTTGTGATTTGAGACTTTTTAAAGTAGATAGAAGACAAGGATTAAAAGATTCCCAGTCTCTCAAATGTCACATTACCATAAATTAATACAGATAGAATTATCATACAACCAAAAGCATTTTGCAGATCACACCACACTTGAAAGATATAGTATAGACTGTGCATCCTCACTGTGACTTTGAGCAAATCTTCTAACCTTGTGAGCATCGGTTCTGAATCTATAAAATGAGAGTACTAACCTTGCAAGGAGTTTCATGAGGAAAAAATGAATTATATTGGTAAAGTTCTTGGGACGTTTAGTTGGCTCATAAAATAGAGGATTGTTTATTATATAAGAGAAATAAATCTAGTAATCTTGGCAGTATATTGAATTACAATACTTTGGACAGTGATTTACACATAGAAATTAGGGGCTCAGTTCAGTTCAGTTCCGTCGCTCAGTCGTGTCTGACTCTTTCCAACCCCATGAATCATAGCACGCCAGGCCTCCCTGTCCATCACCAACTCCCGGAGTTCACTCAAACTCATGTCCATTGAGTCAGTGATGCCATCCAGCCATCTCATCCTCTGTCATCCCCTTCTCCTCCTGCCCTCATTCTTTCCCAGCATCAGAGTCTTTTCCAATGAGTCAACTCTTCCCATGAGGTGGCCAAAGTACTAGAGTTTCAGCTTCAGCATCAGTCCTTCCAATGAACACCCAGGACTGGTCTCCTTTAGAATGGACTGGTTGGATCTCCTTGCAGTCCAAGGGACTCTCAAGAGTCTTCTCCAACACCACAGTTCAAGAGCATCAATTCTTCAATTCTCAACTTTCTTCACAGTCCAACTCTCACATGATTACATGACCACTGGAAAAACCATAGCCGTGACTAGACAGATCTTTGTTGGCAAAGTAATATCTCTGCTTTTGAATATGCTATCTAGGTTGGTCATAACTTTCCTTCCAAGGAGTAAGCGTCTTTTAATTTCAAGGCTGCAGTCACCATCTGCAGTGATTTTGGAGCCCCCAAAAATAAAGTCTGACACTGTTTCCACTTTTTCCCCATCTATTTCCCATGAAGTGATGGGACTGGATGCCATGATCTTCATTTTCTGAATGTTGAGCTTTAAGCCAACTTTTTCACTCTCCTCTTTCACTTTCATCAAGAGGCTCTTTAGTTCCTCTTCACTTTCTGCCATAAGGGTGGTATTATCTGCATATCTGAGGTTATTGATATTTCTCCCAGCAATCTTGATTCCAGCTTGTGCTTTCTCCAGCCCAGTGTTTCTCATGATGTACACTGCATAGAAGTTAAACAAGCAGGGTGACAATATACAGCCTTGACGTACTCCTTTTCCTATTTGGAACCAGTCTGTTGTTCCATGTTCAGTTCTAACTGTTGCTTCCTGACCTGCATATAGGTTTCTCAAGAGGCAGGTCCGGTGGTCTGGTATTCCCATCTCTCAAAATTTTCCACAGTTTATTGTGATCCACACAGTCAAAGGCTTTGGCATAGTCCATAAAGGAGAAATAGATGTTTTTTCTGGAACTCTCTTGCTTTTTCCATGATCCAGTGGATGTTGGCAATTTGATCTCTACTTCCTCTGCCTTTTCTAAAACCAGCTTGAACATCAGGGAGTTCACGGTTCACATATTGCTGAAGCCTGGCTTGGAGAATTTTGAGCATTACTTTACTAGCATGTGAGATGAGTGCAATTGTGTGGTAGTTTGAGCATTCTTTGGCATTGCCTTTCTTTGGGATTGGAATGAAAACTGACCTTTTCCAGTCCTGTGGCCACTGCTGAGTTTTCCAAATTTGCTGGCATATTGAGTGCAGCACTTTCACAGCATCATCTTTCAGGATTTGAAAGAGCTCAACTGGAATTCCATCACCTCCACTAGCTTTGTTCGTAGTGATGCTTTCTAAGGCCCACTTGACTTCACATTCCAGGATGTCTGGCTCTAGGTGAGTGATCACACCATCGTGATTATTTGGGTCGTGAAGATCTTTTTTGTACAGTTCTTCCATGTATTCTTGCCACCGCTTCTTAATATCTTCTGCTTCTGTTCGGTCCATACCATCTGTCCTTTATCAAGCCCATCTTTGCACCAAATGTTCCCTTGGTATCTCTAGTTTTCTTGAAGAGATCTCCCTAGTCTTTCCCATTCTGCTGTTTTCCTCTATTTCTTTGCATTGATCGCTGAGGAAGGCTTTCTTATCTCTCCTTGCTATTCTTTGGAACTCTGCATTCAGATTAGGGGCTCAGAGGTTGTCCATTACATGATAAACTTCTCAGTTAAAATGCACTTATGACCTATTCACAATGAGTACTTTAATAGTTGTCATTTTATATAAAATATCCTAATAATTATCTTGGCTTGGCTGTTTTCTCATCTGCTGCTAATCCAGTAGCCATGCACTGATGTACAACCTGTAAATTTTTTTTTCAGTTCATTCTTTCATACAACATTCAGCACTCATCACTCATTTGCCATTTATTAGAACCTACTGCGTCCCTGGCTATGCATATCTGTATGTATAATGTGTCTGACCTCTCCTTGACTCTTTCAAGGGAGATAAATATGTGAATTTCTGTAATGCCTGAGGGTAAAACGTTACCAAACAGAAGTGTGCTCTACTCAGTGTAGAGCCAAGGAAAACAAGATGTGGGGGTTCGGGGCAGAGAAGGGTTTATTGCAGGACCATGCAAGGAGACAGGTGGCGTGTATCCCAAGAATCCCAAGCTCCCTGAAAGAGTTCAGCAAAACAGTTGAGACAAAGTGAGGGAGGGGCGTGATTAGTTACGGCAAACTTCTTGGTGTTGGAAGCCTTTGTGTTTGCAGCTGTCCATGTTGGCCAGGTCAAGATGTACCTGTGAACCTGTGTCATGATGAACCTCCACCAAGACAAATGTTAATCTCTATTCTGTAACCTTTTAATATGTATATGAATGGGCTTCTAAAGGCCAGAGCCTTGAGAATAGGCTGTCCGGTGTATTTCAGGCTGTAGATAACATTCTTTAAGACACAGAGCCAGGATGACTAAGCACAGGAAAAAGTAAATCTAGTATGGAGTCGATTGTTTTCTTTCCTATTACAGAAAGTTTTTGAGTGGCAGAAGAAAGGTGAAAAGTCCCAAGGGAGTCCATAATTGTGGCACTATTGATTCTCTCTGAGAGAGTGGGTAAAACTTTAAATCGAGGTGAAGAAACACTTTGGGACAAGCAAAGAGAGAATTCCGGGCAAAGAAGACTGTAGAACCCGCGGTCAAGCATCGTACACTCTGTTAGTATCTGGAACCTAGTCCCAGTGGTGTGGTTGGAACACAGCAAGTACATAAAGAAGGAATGGGGAGATAAAATTGGAAATATAGCTGCATCAGATCACAGAGGGCTGTGAATGCAAATGAGATCTTTGTGCAGAGTGTGCACTCAAACCTGGGAAATGCTGGATGAGTTCATATCTTTTAATGAAATCAAACTGGATACTATTTAGAGATTTAATGAGGACGAAAAATACAGTTTGACTTATGTATTTTTACTTTTCTGAAAGCTCTCCTTTGTTCTTACAACTCCAAAAATATTATTTTCTTCTGAAAACTGTTCTTTGTGGATTACTTACTGACTTACTCCCTTACAAAGATTTATTTTAATGGAATTCTCTTTGAAATTGTGCCATAAGACTCTTCTTATGGCAATTGTGAGACCAAATCCTTGACCTTGGGGGCCCACAGCTGTAAAATTATATCAGACAAAAGCTAAGAAAAAGTGAGCCAGTTAGAAAGCTTTGAATGAATTTATTGTCGTCTTTTACATTCCTGTACGTATCTTTGATGCAGGGAGTGGTTCTTTGACTCATTCATATACTAATAGTGTGGTTTATTTTGCCTCCCTTCATCTTTTCAACTGACTTATTCAGACTTTTTTAAAGAATCAAACTCTCATATGTAATAGAATATTTGTGCAACAAATTCTTAAGACGTCCTTAACTTAAATTATGTATTTGAAAACAAAGGAATGTCAAAGGAAACATTTTAGATTGAGCAGATAATCCAGTTAGGTAAATAATATTAGAACACACAACTCTGTTTAGAAGGGATATGTTAGATTTTATAGGCTCTTACGATCATCATCATCATCTTGAAAATATTTAATAACCTTTAAAATAATTTTACCTAGAGACAAGTGAAAACTTTAATGTAAATTTATGCAATTAACATTTAGTGCAAAATATTCAGATTTACTTATTACTTTTATTAAAAATCTCCTTTATTAATTATTTTTCAAAGTTTGGATGCTTTGAAGAATGAAATCTTCTTTATTTGATCTTTTTTTGCCTTTAAAAATAATCCTCATATGATCAAATATTTTAAATAGAATATGCATTATTCTCTGTATCTCACATTGTTGTGTATTTTACGTACATTTCTCATTTTAAAACTGTGCTTTGAGTTTTCATTAGTTACTAGAAATCATTGTAAGTTGAGAAAATCTTAATATTCTAACCTGTTAGATAAAGACCGTGTCAATTCAGGAAATGAAAATTTCCATACATTTATACGTATTGAGCTGTAATTATTTATGCTAAGTTTATTACCCTGGTCTGGCTATGAAACCTGCAATCATGCAGAAGTTCTATATGAAGTACTCTGTGTTATTGCTATTGTTATTATAGATATTATTAGGACTGTTATGCATAAAATCTATAGGTAGAAATCCCTACCTCAAAGAATATTAATAAAATGCAATATGGTTTATCAATGTGAAATTCTTATTTCTGTTGAAGTACCTTCTAATTCAGGGACTTTAAAAACCTTTATAAACCTTTATAAACCTTTATAAAAACCTTTATAAACCTTTCTGATTTATTAAGTAACCCATGAGATTCTTGTCATCGTAAGGTAAAGGATGAAATATAAATTGAGCTTATTTGCTGTTTCAATAACTGATTTATTGTGAGGTTCACCACTGGTGGCACCATCTTTGCTACAGAACTTAACACGGGAAAGAAAAGGAGGCTTCCTAGTAAAATGCACTGTTGACTGAAGATTATTTTAAAGTAGAATGCTAAATTAGCTGAATACAGAATGTTAATAACGCAATTTCCACTTTAGTAGTTTCATGCTTGTTTCTGTAAAGGGTCTTATTTTCATTTGCCCCAAATTTTGGAAATCTCTGGAAATGGTCGAGTTTAAAAAAATCTTTTTAATAAAAGTTAAACTGTTCAAGTAAAGTAAATTTCTAATTATTTCTCCTGCTAGAAATGTGTGTAAAATTAGTTATAAAATATTCTTATAACCAGGAAATGGGAGAAGTGTAAGTTCATGAGCAAAATGCTTGGTGCTTCAGTAAATTGTCTAGCTCTTAAAAGCATTGTGTAAGTGGAATAAGTTCCTCCAGTGGAGTTTCAAGCTCCATGGGTCACCATTTAAGAAATATATTTGCAATTATAGTATGTAGTAATTTCTTAGGCCTTACCTTGACTTTGTCCTGAAGATGAAAACTCCCGTTCTATGGCGTTGTAGAAAGCCATCCCTGTACACGTACTTCCTGGAAGTGCTTTTGCTGAGGAAACTTTTATGCTTTTAGAAGTATCTTTGATTAAGTTTTGTGTGGTGAGTGTACTCTGTACTCTGCTATTTCTTTCAAATAATGAAACAGAAAAATCATGAATGTAAACTCCTTTCTAAAGGTATTTTAAAATGTATAAAACAAGTTTGGATGGATGGGAAAAATCTCTACTGCAAAATTTCTGATAGCGAACAGCCCTAGCTTAGTGAAGGACCAGAAAAATAGAAAAATAGGTTTAGATATATACTAAAGAGAGGGGACTATAGTTTCTTTCATGTGGATTGTGAAAAGTTGCTAGCTGATTCATTAGGCAATGTTAAAAGAAGCTTCTAATAAAGAGGATGTTTTTGGTACCTAATGGCTATAGAAATTATTGGCAGTAAAAAAGGCAAAGCACTTGCTCAGTCGTGTCCGACTCTTTGTGACCCCGTGGACTGTAGCCTACCAGGCTCCTCCGTCCATGGGATTCTCCAGGCAAGAGTACTGGAGTGGGTTGCCATTTCCTTCTCCAGGAGATCTTCCCGACCCAGGGATCGAACCTGGGTCTCCTGCACTGCGGGCAGACGCTTTGCCGTGTGAGCCACCTATGACTGCTATTTTATTTTTGCTGTTGTCCTACTTTGTCACTTTGGAGTGGACCAAATCTGTTGCACTAATGAACACGTTTGAGAAAACATTAAATTGGCATATTTTGGTTGAATGCATGATAATTAAAAATATTACTTAGAGGAATGACAGTATGGGAAATTTTTCAATTTAGCTTTAAGATTACTAAATGATATGAGGTGAAACATAAAGAAGGTAAGAGGTCCAGAGGATTATACTAATAGCAAGCATTCATTCAATAAATATGTGTTATTACCATGTGTCATGGATAAAATGGTGGCTGAAAATGAATACAGCTCCGGACTTTTCTGAGCCTTATAATCTGACATAGAGGTTGCCGTGGCATCCCTACAGAAAATCACCATTAAGACGAGGAAGGTAGTTAGAGAGGAGCCTGCCTGCAAGATGGTGAGATCAGAGGCTATAAATTGCGAGGTGAAAATGGGAGGTGAAAGTGTTAGTCACTCAGTGGTGTCTGACTCTTTGAGACATCATGGACCCCGCCAGGCTCCTCTGTCCATGAGATTCTCCAGGCAACAATACTGGGGTGCATTGCCATTCCCTTCTCCAGGGGGATCTTCCTGACCCAGGGATTGAACCCGGGTCTCCTACATTGCAAGCAGATTCTTTCCCGTCTGAGTCACCTCATTAAAATGAGAGATGAATGTAATCCTATTTCATATATCCAATTGATTATTTACATCAAAGGAAAGCTAACTTGGAATCACCTCTGGATAAAACTTGCATGTTCCACAAACAACCTATTAAATATCAAAAAGTAACTCAAGCTTCTACTTCCATACCCAACACCTTAGCTCTGTGGAAAATCTGTCTTGCTTTCTAAAAAGATCAAAATCAAGAAAATTGAAGTATCCTTCATCTTTTTTTAAAAAAGAAAAATCTTATCAAAATGGTTTTTCTTCAACTCATCATTATCCTTTGAGGTTAACTAACAGACGTTTGCTCACTGATAATCTCTAAAGATTTGTCTTTTTCCTCTTCATACCTGGAGGTCCTTGGCTCATATTGACTATCTCTTCCAACCCATGTCTATCACAGTAGTATCTTTTCCACCTCATTGCTACATTTCTTAAATACATTTACTCTATTTATAAAGATATCCATGGAACCAGAGCAAACACCTTTCCCACCCTCTCCCAGGCTTGTGTCTCACTAATTTGGGAGCAGTGTTGGAGCTCTAAAACGCTGCAGAAAGGGTACAGCATTAGAAAGTTTTAATTCAACTGTGAATGTTTTTATTTTGAAGAGGCTCGGTAGATAACTGTAACTATACCTAGCTGCTGCTGCTGCTAAGTCATTTCAGTTGTGTCCGACTCTGTGATCCCATGGACTGCAGCCTACCGGGCTCCTCCGTCCATGGGATTTTCCAGGCAAGAGTACTGGGGTGGGTTGCCATTGCTTTCTCCAACTATACCTGGCACTCAGGTGTAATTACACCCGTAGCATTTGATTTGTATGTGGTAATTAAGGCACAGTTTTGGAAGGTGAGGTGAATCAGAGAGATAGCATAGAGCAACAGGAACACAGGGAATGCTTCTGGAGTCTTCACACAGGGCAAAAATGTTGTGAAAGAAAATTTGGGGTCATAGTATGCCACTTTTTTTCTGTTTGATCCACTTATCCCTTTATAAAGTATAATGCAAATTTCATCCTTACTTTATTCTCTACATTAAAATCTCGAATCTTTCTGATCTTATTATCCCACTAAGCTGCATTGGTCTTTCAGACCTAACTCACAGGTGGCTTTGCACTTCTTTACATCAAAGAGATCCAGCCAGTCCATTCTGAAGGAGATCAGCCCTGGGTGTTCTTTGGAAGGAATGATGCTAAAGCTGAAACTCCAGTACTTTGGCAACCTCATGCGAAGAGTTGACTCATTGGAAAAGACTCTGATGCTGGGAGGGACTGGGGGCAGGAGGAGAAGGGGATGACAGAGGATGAGATGGCTGGATGGCATCACCGATGCGATGGACGTGAGTTTGAGTGAACTCTAGAAGTTGGTGATGGACAGGGAGGCCTGGCGTGCTGCAATTCATGGGGTTGCAAAGAGTCGGACATGACTGAGCGACTGAACTGAACTGAACACCTTTGTCAAAATGTTATTCAGCATGTTGTAAGTGTTGGATGTTTGAATTTCTTCTTTAGCATCCAACCCTGTGTCTGTCTCACCACCAGCATTCTCTCTGTTTGTTGAAATTCAATATGAGTCCCAGTTCCCTTTCATAACCACTTTATGCAAAGGTAAAAAATACTCAGCAGTTTTTGAAACTTGCAGTTCAGATGAAAGAATTGGATCATCGCTTCATAGAAAGTGGCTTTTACCATTTCATCTTGGTTCTCAGAGCGGAAACAATAGTATTTTAGCATTCTTTGTCATAAAATGGCTACCCGTGATATCTTTAACTCCGTTCAGGATTCAGAGGAAAGATATGATTCCTGTCAAATAGACTTAAACAATAATTGCATCAGAGCAAACGAGTCAAGTATGAGAGTATCAGAGCAGAACCTCCTTTGTTTTCATCGTGAGGAAGTTTTCATTCATTTTGGTAATGTCTCCAACTAAATAATTGTTGAATAAATGAAACAGTTTTTAACATTTAACTGCTCAAATAACATTTTAATTTTTCTTACTTTAAAGTTCTGTTCCTATTTCTTTCAAGCATGAGTTCTCAGTGTGAAATTATCAGTAAAAGTGTGATACAGAGTATGTGTTACTGTGGATTAGAATAGTTTTAAATCCAGTGCTTTTATGTATGTTGATACAGGTGTCACTTATTTGTGCCTTTTACTTATGCCTTAACAACATCTATCTCTACCTTTGTTCAGAATGTTACTGATTTAGCCTACTAAAAGATAATACATGGAAAAGGAAATAGCAACCCATTCCAGTATTCTTGCCTGGAAAATCCCATGAACAGAGGAGCCCAGCAGACTATGGTCAATGAGGTCAAAAAGAGTCAGATGTGATTGAACACACACACACACAGGACCACAAATGTATCCAGGTCAGAGAGGTAAAAGCTTCTTGCCAAATGGAGGAGAGACAAAAATATAAATAAATGCAAATCATTATGACATGTTCTGAAGATGGGAAGCAAATGAAGGGTATAGGAGAGAGGAAAGAAAACGTGGTCTGTGTCTACATGAAAATAACTACAATGTCCATATTTCTACGGAAATCGCTTTTTACATAAGCAAAATAATAAGCAGTGTATGTATATTGTCTATATAGCAGAATCATCTATTTTGGCCTTAAAAATTACAGACGTCTCACCCTACCCTAAATCAATTGAATCAGAATATTTGGGGATGTAAGCTGCTTCTCTCAGCATTTGAAGACGCTCTAGGTGTTATTTAATGACCTCAAGAAGTAGGATGATCGTGCATCTTGTTTGCCCCGGACAGTCTCAGCCTCCACGCACTACCATGTGAGCAGCCGTTCTGTCTCTCTGCCATCGTTTCTGTCCAGAGGTGTCCTCCTTGGGCTCTGTATCACCACCTTGCTGTATCCATTCAGATGCTACACACAGGACTCTGCATGCCTCTTGTACATTCCCCTCAATCTCACACATTTTGTGAACAATTCCCTTATTAAAATCTCCTAAATCACCCTTCATTCAGTGCACTTCATTTTCCCGAAGACCCTGACTCTTTATCACTATGCACAAATACAACATGACAATTGGATGCTTAGCACAAAGCGCCTGTTTCAAATACAGAAATCAGTCTCTCCTGCCTCTCCCCACCCGTAAATGTTGTAAGTAAAGGTGGGCAGCGTAGAATAAGCACCAAGGAACATTTGGGTCAATCATTTTATTAGCCACAAAAATGGTGCAAGATTTTCCCCCCAAAAATGACTGGAACCTGTGTTTAGCATTCAAATAGTGTAAGACATTGCAAAACTAAGGATCAATTTCACCTTGGAAACAATGAATAGTTATTTTCAGATTATTTTGGTTCATATCTTCAAATTAGTCAGTCAGTGACAGTGTGGGAGCTTGGTTCTGGAAACGTCGGCATATTGTTAGTCGGTATATTCTTATAGCCTAAGATATTCTTATATCATAAGAATGAGTATTCTTAGGAGAAATTTGTAGCGCAGCAGGAAGCTCACTTTGCAGCTCACGGCTACTACTTGTGCTGTTGCTGCCTCCTTCCTTGGCTGGTTCCTATACATTAGAAACAACTTTTATCGTCGTCCTATGGAGACGGAAATGGCACCCCGCTCCAGTACTCTTGCCTGGAGAATTCCACGGACAGAGGAGCCTGGCAGACAACAGTCCATGGGGTCACAAAGAGTCAGACGCGACTGAGCGGCTGACACACACACACACTTTATTGTAGTCCTAAGGTATCCTCGCTTTAAAAATGGAAGTATAGCTTCTGTCTAATATGATATGTTACATGTGTACAGTATTGTGTGATTCGTAATTTTTAAAGATTATGCTCCGATTATAGTTAATATAAAATGTTGGCTATATACCCCATGTTGTGCTCTATATCCTTTCAGCTTATTTTGTACCTAAGAGTCCCCACCTCTGACTTTCAACCCCTATGTCGTTCCCCGCCCCAATTACCTGTCCCCACTGGTAACCACTAGTTTGTTCTCTGTGAAGGTGAAAGGCTCTGAGACGAGTCCGACTCTTCGTCTGTGAGTGCTGTGTATTTTTAGATTCCATGTGTAATGATATCACAGAGTATTTCTCTCTCCCTGGCTTATTTCACTTAGCATAATGCCCTGCAATTCTAGCCACGTTGTTACACAGTAGTCTATTAATTAAAGTCCAACTGTTTTCCATTTGAGTCAGTCTTCCCAGCGTACATTACTTAATCTGCTGAGAATTTGGAAACATTAACCACTTCCGATCATCAGAGCATATTTTAATGTCCAGCAATTGTTACAGTCTATTTTGACTGAAGTTGGAAATTACATCCTGAGATTTTGCGTTCAGAACTGATCTAGTCAAATCGATTCTTATCCATAATAATATCATAGACTACTCTTACTGAAAAGAGAGAGAAAGATAGAGAGAGAATACTGGGAACTATTTTTGTTTCCAAAGGAACTGATATCAATTAATTCCCAGGTATTTACTAAGAGCTTAAGTTATGCCCTGCTTGATATAATTAAGCGTTTTCCTTTTTAAATCCTCTAACACATAATAAACTAGTAGACCAGTGGGGCCCAATCTTGAATCCTTCCTTGCTCCTACTGTTTTCAAATAAATAGGCTTTGGTTATTAATTATATTTAAAAGTGAATATAAAAAATATTAGTCAAAGCCTTCAAGAGATATTCATCTAATATATATTCCACATTTGAAATATTATGATGAATAACGAGACTATAAGATAGAAAATACACTTCAATTGTGACTCATGACTGTGACTCATCTTCATTATCAAAAGAAAACTAAAGTTCGTTAGTGATCTTGAGTTTGACTGTACATTTGTGCTTCTAATGATCTTGACTCACTGAGGGGAAAAATGCTTAGTTTAAGAGCTTGTCTATAGGATTCCCTTAGGAAGACAACTGTCTTTTTTAGCAAGGCATCTTAATGAGTGGCTTTAGCTTTGTAATTAAAGACTTCTGTGCGCAGCCTAAATTGGATAGAGGAGGAAAAACAGATAGCTTAAAAGCTTGGTGAGAGGAACTGCTCTGCAGTGAGATACACAGAGAATTTTGGACAAGGTAGACAAGGAAGTCAGAGAGGAGATGGAGAGAAAAAGGTAAAGCAGTGCAGTTAAAAGGCTAGGGTTCGAAGTAGAGTTGTCCTTCCTGTTGGGTGGAAAAGAGAAGTCACTTTCTAGAGCTCCAGGCAGAAAGCAGAAGGACCAGTAATGGTGGAAATGACCTTTTTTTTTAATCCCTGCAGATTACTGATTCTGAGCAATAAAGCAGAGGTATGGATGTGTGCCCAAGGTACACTCAATAATCTTGGTTGTAATTAGTTTGCTCTGTAGCTGAGGGGTGGTGGCCTTCTAAAGAAAAGAGCTAGTGAAAGTGGCCCATGGAAGGTTTTAAAATGAAGCAAATAATTGACTATTCCTTTAATGTTTTTATATTAATATAATGCTTAGTATCTTCCGAGTTTACAGATCTCTGAATGTATCAGCTACACAATACATACTTTGTTACCATAGCTAGTTATTACAATAAGAGGAGAAATGAGGTACAGTGTGGTAGCGGAAGGAGGCGGAGAAGTCTTGGCCAGGGCAAGATATAAAGGAAAACCAGAATTTGAGAACAGTCTGTTTTTAAGGGATTATTTGTGCTGTAAACATTCATCACGTTTAAAGGTTTCCTCCTGTTCTCCTTATTTGCTATTTTTGTCTCCAAACTCATTTAGTTATATACATTAAATATGCACAGCCTTTTTGTCTATTATATCTTAATGACATTGCTTAAAAAGATTTATGGTTAATATAAATTATATTTTTCTAAATCTCATTTTCCAAATGTTCACTAGATTATATACAAATAAAAATTCTTTTTGTATATTGACTACATCCTACAGTGTTACAAAATTGAGGTATTGATCTTCTGGATGTTTTTGTAACATTTGTAAGGATATTTTCCACAAACAAGGATGTTGTTTAAGGACATTGACCATTCTACTTCTTCCTTTCCAGTGCATTTCTGGAGTATTGCACTGGCTAGAGATTCCAGCATTGAAATAAAGTGGTAATAGGAGACATTGTTTCCTGGTTCCTTCTCCTAAGGGAACTAAGTTTGGTATTTCATGATTATGTAAGGTATTTACTGTAGAACTTTTCCGAGATGCCCTTTATCAGACTAAGTTTTCTTCTTATCTTGAATTTTATCAAAAATATATTTTCACTTGTGCTCACAGAAATCCTGGAGCACAGTATTTATAATCAGCAAAACCTGAAATCAATCCAAATGTTCATCTGTAAGAGAATGGGTAAAATACTTGACTGGATTTTAAACATAGTAATATATTCATATTCAGCAATAAAAAGGAAAGCAACAGCTAACACGTGGATAAATCGTATAGACATTTTGCAAAACATAAGAAGCCAGACAGAAGATAGCTTATGTTGCATTTCATTTGTATGAGGACATAGAAAAGTTAAACTAATATTTGGGATTAGAAGTTAAAATGATGATTGCTGGAGACTAGATAGTATGGTTTGATAATGAATAGACAAGATACTGGTAAGTTGTTTTATGTTTAGTTTAAATAAAATAAATAATAAAAAAATAAAATCAGTGACTTCCAAAACCTTAAATTTAAATAAAGAATAATTCTTTTAATTAGTCTCCAGGTATTTTTTTTTTAATTTCTTAAGTAATTCATTGATAATAGTGTAGCAAATTGTTTAGCCTCTGTGTGAGTGTTGGTGTTTCTTTATTTTGAAATTTTTGCCTGCAGTGTATTACTAGACTCATAGAATTTTCATTGGAAAATAAGTTTGATATGATTTCAAACTTCTTAAATTTACTGGAACTTGTTTTGTAGCTTAGCATGTGATCTGTCTGAAGAATGTTCCATGTGTGCTTAAAAAGAATATACATTCTGCTACTTTGAGTGGAATATTTTCTCTATGTATCTGTCTGTCTAAGTCTCTCTGGTCTAATTTGTTTAACTCTTTGTTAAAAACTTTTAACTTCTCAACTCTATTCATCCCATTTATCTTGAGTTCTTTGAACATCTTTAAGGTCATGAACTTGAACTCCTTATCAGGTAGATCATTTATCTCCACTTCCGTTAGTTCTTCTGTGGTTTTATCTTCCACGTATTTGTTTGGAACATGTTTCTTTGTGCCTCATTTCCCCTAATTTGCCGTTTTTCCTTCTGCGCACCACCTTGGTAAGTTGGTTTTGTTGCCAAACTTTGGGGCAGTGGCCTTTTGTAGGAAACATCTTATGGGTCTCCCGGCTGGTGACCAGAACTCTGTGCTCTGAGGACACCCCTATGTGCACTGCATAGGTCTTTCTCTTTTGGCAAAGCTAATACCTGTGAGCAGTCTGGCAGGCGTGGCTGACCCTGGCCTAGCTATTGCCAGCATCTCTCTTGTGTGGAGGCTACTGGTGCCTGGTAGCTAGGTTGGGTCACAAGGCGACTTTCTGCAAAGCCTTTGCCCACTGGTTGGAGAAGTTGGCATCTGGGGTTGGTGATTGGGGCTTTGGGACCCAGGTCTGTTTTTGACTTGGTGACAGGTGGGGCCAGTTCCTGACACTGCTGGCTGAGCCACCTGAAGGGTCCAAAGTGCATGCGGCCTGCTGGCTGGTGGGGCTGGGTCCCGGGGAAGCTGACTGAGGGGTTCAAGTTGCCTTGAAGCTGAGGCTGGCCTGCTGGTGAGCGGGGCCAGGGCCCAAGGGTCCTCAGACTAGTGCCAGCGCTGTGGCATACAGAGCCTGGTCCCAGGGTGTCTGGGTGAAGGACAGTGGGTGTTCTGGAACTGGCATCTCCCTGTTAGTGGGTGAGGCCAGGGCCCAGGAGGATCTTGCGAGTGTGACTGCCGGTGAGGGAGGATGGTGCTGGAGTGATCGGCAGTCCGCCTGTAGGAACAGCCTGGTCCTGGGGTCCCTGGCGGCAGGGCTTTGAGAGTCCTGGGGGCTACTAGTTGGTACACTGGTGTGCAGGGTGAGTCATAAGACCTTTAGTATACAGGGTCAATTTCTAGGAAGGCTGTGTGGTCAGAGGTCCTCAGGCAGCTGGCCTGCTGGTGCATGGGGCTGGGTGCCCTCCTGCCTAGTTGCTTGGCCTGATGTGACCCAGTGCCAGCTTCTGGGCATGGCCAGGTCCCGAGGGTAATAAGGGAGAAGGAGGATTCCACAATGGTTCTTGTCAGCTCCAGTGATCTAACGGTAAACGAGCACTCAGAGTTGGCTGATGCCAGTGTCTTATGTCCCAGGGTGAGCGCCACTTCTTGCCTGCCTGTCCGAAAGGCTTTCAAAGATCAGCACGTGGATCTGACCCAGGATCTTTTCAAATTGCTGCTTCTTCCCTGGTTCTCAGAGGGCAACCCACTCCAGTGTTCCTGCCTGAGGATCCCGTGGACAGAGGAGCCTGGCGGGCCACAGTCCACAGGGCTGCAAAGAGTCAGGCAGGACTGAGTGACTAAGGACAACCACAACAGAGTGTGTGAGGTTTTGTGTGTCCTTTAGGTGTTGAGTCTATTTCCCACAGCCCTCTGGCTTTCCCTAAAGTAGGTCCTCCCGGCCTTCAAAGCCGAAAGTCCTGGGGGTTCCTTTGTCCCAGTCTCTGACCCCAGCTCAGTGCTGGGTCTCCGCGCTGCCAGGGGAGAACCTCTGTGACTTGCTCCCTCCCCTCCTTACGCCTGGGTCTTAACTCTGATGCATCTCTGCCCCTTCCACCGCCTTGTTCCCACTTTCTGCTGTTGGTTGTGGAATATCTCTTCTGCTGGTCTCCCAGCATTGCTTATTAATAGCTGCTTTAGCTGTCTGCTAAGTCACTTTAGCCGTGTCCGACTCTTTGCGACCACATGGACTGTAGCCCGCCAGGCTCCTCTGTCCATGGGATTCTCCACGCAAGAATCCTGGGGATCTTCCCAACCCAGGGATGCAGATTTTCTGTAAATATCTGTAATTTAGGAGTGCCCTAGGGAGGTGAATTTAGGATCTTTCTACTCTGCCTTCTTGACACCTCCTTCCTTGCTTGATTGGCCCAAATTCCCAGTGATTCTCAAGTTAGGTCCTAATTGTCGGAATTAGTACCTTCTTAAAATTTCAGGTTCTAATTGTAAGTCTGCTGAATTTTTTAAAGAAGAATTTTAAGAACCAGAATTTGGCACTGCTGTTTTAGTTCGATTTATTAATGTTTAAATTTTAAGCTAATGCAATTATATATCCTTAGATAATTTTTGTTTTACATTTTTTAAAACATTATAATTCCTCAGCATTAGTTCCCATGGTGAAGTTTGAATCTAGGCCTTAAAATCTTTGCTCTGCATATGTTATCCACAAAATAGATCCCTTAAATAAAATTGTTCCTTTGATTCAAAAAGGCAAGGACTGTTTTGTTATTGCCTGTACAGAGCAGACACATATGTACAACTGGCTAAAATATAGACATCACAGCAAAAATAAGGGACCAGAATCTAGTTTTTCTTGGTTGTTTTAGGACACACCCCCTGAAAGAAGCACATACTTCACTGAGAACCCAGATATTGGTCACAATCTAGTCCCTTGTTGGTTTCCATTAAAAGAAAGAAAAGGACAAGAAAATATCCTGGGGTCATAGAAATGCACTATAGCTTGTTTGGCCAGTACTGTATAAACGTGCCCAGTTGTTAGGCTTCATAAAATTGAATATTTAAATGCCAATTTTCTAACAACTAATTTTTAAAAGGAATAAAAAATTGAAAATTGAAAAATAAACTGTGTTCTAATATTGTTCTAGAAACTTACATGCAAAACCATGTTAAGAAAATGGATAAATACATTTAGTAGTGGGTTTTCTTCAGTTAATATATGCTTATGCTTTAATTTAGTACTTAAAAACAGAATAATAAAAGAATACATAAAAAATTGGCAGAACCACATTATTGAAAACAGAGGAATACATCTTTTAGTTCTTTTTTTTTAAATTTTCCAAATATGGATAAAAATAGTATCCCATATTATGTAGCATTTTAAAATATATCCTGTGTAACAGAATCATTTTTGTTTTTAATCTCATGGTCTGTAATAAAACTACTTTGCTGGTCTGGTTAGAACGAATACTTAGAACACTAATTTTATTTTGTTTCTGAATTTTTTGTGTGCTTTTTTACACTCAAAGAATAGGTTTGTTTATTTGTTCATTTTTTCTGTTAAATGATTGAGCTATTTAACCGTACACTTCTGCAAGAATTTAGCTAGTCTTAAATCCCATTCAACGTATAGCAATCTCAAAACCTCCATCAGTCTGCAATTACCTACCCTTAAGTTGTTAAAAATGCTCTTGAAGAAAGACCAACAGAACACAGACTTGCAATACAACGATGTGTGTGTGACAAGGTGCATTATTCAACAGTGGTTCACAGTGGTACTTGCTTTTATTTTAACAGTTGCTATAGGGAGCTGTGTGTTTCATTTCCTGCTCTTACAGATACCAGATGACCTCCACTAATGCACCCATCATTAAAAGAATTGCATTATAACCAAATAATTTGGTGTGAGATGGCATAAGTGTAATGATATTTGCACTTTTGTGAGAAATAGTGACACCCTTGTAGGTCACTGATTCACTATTGATAAATAAAAGTCATAAGCAGACACAGTAAAAATAGCACTTTTGATTTTATCGCTAGATTGCTAAGACGCTCAATGTAAGAACTATATTTGAAATTATTTTTCTATATTCTGTCTCAGTCATCCTCCATATTTATACTTCCGTGATTCTTTGCTGTAGAGCATATACTTAAATGATCTTGCCACAATACACAAAGCAGAGAATTAGAGTAAAATCAACATGAAATGCAGCATTCATAAAGATTTGACATTTAAAATAAAATTAAAATTGTTTGTTCAGATTTCTAATTGAAAATTTCAGGTTTGTGTCTGAACATGAAATTATATTCTTCTAATTTGCATGCCTGTGTAACACGGCAGAACTTTCCTGGTGGCTCAGCTGTAAAGAGTCCACCTACAATACAGGCGCGATAAGAGACCTGCTTGGGTTGGATCCGTGGGTCCTCAGGAAGATCTCCTGGAGGAGGAAACAGCAGCCCCCTGCAGTATTTCTGCTGGGACAATCCCGTGAACAGAGGGGCCTGGCAGGCTGCAGCCCATGAGGTGGCAAAGAGATGCAGCTGAGCGTGCTCGTAACATGCTGTGGTGCTTTGCTAATACTCTGAAAAGGCAGAGCTTAGCATTTTTCCTCTGGAGAGGAGACATCATATTCTTAGATACTAGAACGGGTACTTGTTTTTTCCTTCTTCATCTTCTCCTGAGTTGGAGAGTATTTGCTGCTGCAGCATCGACCCTGTGAAGTCACTGAGGACCTCTGAGTGCTTGGGGTCAATCAGGCTACGAGGCTGTAACTGATTAATAACTTTCTTAGGAAGCTGATACTCTGAACATTTTAACAACCCCTTAATAGTCCTCTATTCTCTGTTTAATAATAACACAAATGATTGTAAATCATTTCAATGAGGTACCTTTGTCCTCAAGCTTAATTCCACCTACATGCAACCAAGCAAGGACATCATCAACTGAAGGGTGGTAAATGTGATAATTGATGAAAGGATGACATGATTAATTGGGAAGGCAGTTATTATCAAGAAAGAACAGAGAGATAGAATTATCATATTTTTGCAAAGCTATTAAGAGGCAAAACAGACTGAATTAAATTGAAAGCCATTTTTTTAAGCCATGTCATTTTCTAAGACAGAATATAGTTATACTGTAAAATACTTCACATCTTCTTTCTTATCTACTTATGTACATTCTGTTCCTGTTAAAATGTTTAGATCTCCTTTTAGATAGAGACTACTGAATTGCATCAATCCATACATGTAAATAACCTTTCCATGTAATATTTCAGAAATTAAGTTGCACTTTTAAACTGGCATATGTTTAATACAGATTCTCTTTCTGGAAAATCTTTTACTAAGTCTACAGGTTTTCTTGGCATAGACACCACCTTGAAAATCAAGAAAAAATGGGTCATTCAATAAAATCGTTCATTTAATGAATATTGAGTGCCTCCACTACCAGAAATAAAGCTAGATGCTAAGAAAGTTGCAGCAAGGGCGGACAAAATTTCCATTTTCTTAGAGTTTTAGAAGGTAAAATAAATATATAAGAAATTAAATAGAATAAAAACTAGTAAATTATCACTGCAGCATAATGTGGATGTGTTTGTAATGCCATAGGAAAACCAAAGAGGGAGGTAATCACTCTGGATGTGCTATTCAGAGGGGAAAGAACGCATCAAGTGAAAGGATCCAGGTGGGGAAAAGAACATAAGCAAAGGCAGGCAGGTGTGAAAAGTCAGGGTGTGTACAGAGAATGGTGAGCAGTCTAGAGGAAACGCAGTCTAGGGCCAATTCTCTTAAACATGAGTAATGAGCAGAGCACGTCCAGAGGAGAGAAATAGCTTGCCTGTCTGTAATGCTGACTCAAATTTTTCACTACGTTATTTCAAATCTGTAATATTTATTTCATTCTGCAACAGTAAAGTTTCAAATGTACTTATTCATTAAATACGAACAGAATCACAAAACCAATTACAATCTAATTATCAACATTAAAGTGATGTGTGAGTTTCATTTTGGAGCACTGTGAGCTCCAATTAAGCTGTGAACTAGTTTCTGAACTTTTTTTTTTCACTGACCTGTGAATTAGATACAGATCAGTCAATTTAAGTATATCACAAATTATACTTATTATAATTAAAACTAACAATTGCACTCATCTCACATGCTAGTAAAGTAATGCTCAAAATTCTCCAAGCCAGGCTTCAGCAATATGTGAACCATGAATTTCCAGATGTTCAAGCTGGTTTTAGAAAAGGCCGAGGAACCAGAGATCAAATTGCAAACATCCGCTGGATCATGGGAAAAGCAAGAGAGTTCCAGAAAAACATCTATTTCTGCTTTATTGAATATGTCAAAGCCATTGACTTTGTGGATCACAATAAACTGTGGAAAAATCTGAGAGAGATGGGAATACCAGGCCACCTGACCTGCCTCTTGAGAAATCTGTATGCAGGTCAGGAAGCAACAGTTAGAACTGGACATGGAACAACAGACTGATTCCAAGTAGAAAAAGGAGTATATCAAGGCTGTATATTGTCACCCTGCTTATTTAACTTACATGCAGAGTACATCATGAGAAACACTGGGCTGGAAGAAGTACAAGCTGGAATCAAGATTGCCAGGCAAAATATCAATAATTCCAGATATGCAGATGACACCACCCTTATGGCAGAAAGTGAAGAGTGCCGGGGTCCAGCCCCGGTGGATCCAGGGTGATTCGAAGGTGGGGACGGAGTCGGCGTCCTGGGAAAAACTTACTTAATTACAGATATAGAGGGAGATTAGAAACAGATAGTGTAGTAGGAGAATTAGTGGAGAAAAGAGGCTGAATAACTGGTTTACATGGAATCCCAATCACCATCTACGTAGGCCACAGGCGTCTTTCCATTTTCCCAAAGGAGAGGAGGCACTGAGGCCTCCCCGGTCCGATCTCAGAAGCCCAGGCAGAATTAGCAGGCTTGGTGAGTACCCACATTTCAGATGGTAATTCAGCCAGGAAAGCGGAGAGCAAGAAAGAAACGACACGGGGGAATCAGTCTTTCCAGAAACTGATCCGATTTCTTTATTTTTCGGGTTTGTTTATATACCTTTTTGTTATACATAGGGATGAATACAGAGTCACGTGGGGGTTAGCAGACCTGACCCTTGTCACAATCAGGTGCTTCATATAAAATTATACAAAGGTCTTATGAGTTTCATCATCTTTTAGCCATGAGGTCTGCTGACATTTTATGGCCCTTTCTGATACTGGTCAGTTAACCAGAAAACTTATTTTTCCAGGGGTGATTTTTTTTTTTTTTAATCAGGCACCACCCTCCAAATAAAGTTGCATTCCTATAGGGTGAGGGTGTAGTGAGTTACAATCAAGAAAGAAATTTATTTAACCTAAGGTTTAACATGATTAATCTTAAAGGTTAATACTTATTTCTCCTATATGCTAGTTATATTCATTATAAGGGCAGGAATATGGAGATTTAGCAGCAAATATTGGCTCAACAAATGTAAAACCTTCACCAATGTTCCCCTTAAGATCTATTTTGTTTTACGATAAAGTCACATTTTTGCATAGCAAGGACACAGTGATTTATAGTGATTTATAACAAAGTACAGTGATCTTATAACAAAAGAGAAGATTCATTAACTCAAAAAGTCTAGTATTGCTAACATCAAAAACTACTATATTTCCTTTTCTATATTCCAAATACATTGATTAATATATTCCCAGGTGCCTAAGGATATGGAGGCCTGATGGCAATCATTGACTCATCAATGAAAAAAAGCCCTACCTATGCTAATACTCCAAACTCTCTGTGCTGTTTATGGTTGAGAGGTTGTCACACAAGCTAGTCTGTCAGCAGGGAGGTTTGACCTGAGACATCCTTGTCACACCCAGGGCAGGGAATTAGCAGTAATTATTGGCAGGACAAATGAAAAAACCCTTCACCAATATAATTCCTACTAATGCTATATTAATAATCTTCTAACTTCTCAAAAGAGTCTGTATTTAGAAAGTTTTAAAACATCCCGTGCCTCTCACAGTTGAGAGGCTGTAAACAATCACATGCGGCTGGACGAGCCTGATCAGGCAGGCCAGAGAACCTCCAGAGTTCCTAAGTTGAAACACTCTTGTCACGCCCAGGAATTTTTATTAACTGGAGCTGCAAGTTAACGCCTTCTCTGAGAGAAATGGTTATGGGGGAGAGCTCCCTGTAAAGTACTCTGGTTTTGGGGTAGATGCTCGGGAACAGGGGGTTTCCTGAGGCTTGATCACACCTTTGCGCATGCCAAGCTTCCTTCCTCATGGCCTTTGCCATAGGCAGAGTTCCTCATGCTGGCTCCCAACAGAAGAGGACCTAAAAAGCCTCTTGATGAAAGTGAAAGAGGAGAGCAAAAAAGTTGGCTTAAAGATCAACATTCAGAAAACGAAGATCGTGGCATCCGGTCCCATCACTTCATGGGAAATAGAAGGGGAAACAGTGGAAACAGTGTCAGACTTCAGTTTTGGGGGCTCCAAAATCACTACAGATGGAGATTGCAGCCATGAAATTAAAAGATTCTTACTACTTGGAAGGAAAGTTATGACCAACTTAGATAGCATATTCAAAAGCAGAGACATTACTTTGCCAACAAAGGTCCATCTAGTCAAGGCTATGGTTTTCCCAGTGGTCATGTAGGGATGTAAGAGTTGGACTGTGAAGAAAGCTGAGCTCCTAAGAATTGATGCTTTTGAACTGTGGTGTTGGAGAAGACTCTTGAGAGTCCCTTGGACTGCAAGGAGATCCAACCAGTCCATCCTAAAGGAGATCAATCCTGAATATTCATTGGAAGGACTGATGCTGAAGCTGAAACTCCAATACTTTGGCCACCTGATGGGAAGAGTTGACTCATTGGAAAAGACTGATGCTGGAAGGGATTGGGGGCAGGAGAAGAAGGGGACGACAGAGGATGAGATGGACATGAGTCTGAGTGAACTCCAGGAGTTGGTGATGGACAGGGAGGCCTGGCGTGCTGCGATTCATGGGGTCGCAAAGAGTCGGACACAACTGAGCGAGTGATTGAACTGAACTGAGCAATGGTTAGTTTTATTGAGTGAATATTATTTGCCAAACCCTGCACTTTTTTTCTTTTTTGCTTTCAGGCATTGCTTCATGCATATCTTATGGATGTGTTCTTCCTCTTGGTTACCCCGCTCAGGCAACTTTGCCGATTGATACTTTTCTTCTAAACCTCTATGCTGGAGTAATTAAGGGTTCCATCTTTGGTTCCATAGATACACGGTTCTTTGGTAATCTTGTTCAGTGCCGTGGATTTCACATCCTTCTCTATCCTAGTGACAGTCACCGTACGACAGTCACAACTAGCCGGTTGGATATGGAAATGTGATTGTTGCTAGGATAGAGAAGGCTATGCAGCCCACGGCTCTGAACATGGTTGCACTCCTTGCCCATACTACAAACTCATATCTTAGACTACTTACTTGACATCACCACTTGGGGGCAAATAGACATCCCATACCCAGCACGTCCAAATTTGAATTCCTGATCTTCTCACCAAGCCTGTCTCCTTTACAGCCTTCATCTTGTCAGTTGGTAACAGTTCTATTTTTATAGTTGTTGTTTTTGTTTAATTTCTAAGTCATGTCTGGCTCTTTGCAACCCCTCGGACTATAGCCTACCCGGCTCCTCTGCCCATGGGATTTTCCTGGCAGGAATACTGGAGTGGGTTTCCATCTCCCTGTTCAGGGAATCTTCCCAACCCAGGCATCAGACCTATACCTCCTGTACTGACAGGCGAATTCTTTACCACTGAGCCACCTGGAAGCCCATGTTTACAATTATTCAGCACAAAAAGTAAAACGAACAAACAAGCAAGAAAACCAACAACTTGGAGTTCTTCTTGAGTTATGTGTTTCCTCTCATCTCAGATTCCAAATTGTCCACGAAGCAAAATGTCTTTAGCTGTCAAAATATATCCAAAATGAAGCACGCTCTCACAACCTTCATAGTTACCACTATTATCTATTATGTTATCTGTTATTTTTGCAGTAGTCTCCTGATCAGTCTCCTTATTTCAGTGTTTCAGTTCACTTCACTTGAGTCACTCAGTCGTGTCCGACTCTTTGCGACCCCATGAATCGAAGCACACCAGGCCTCCCTGTCCATCACCAACTCCCGGAGTTCACTCAAACTCATGTCCATCAAGTCGGTGATGCCATCCAGCCATCTTATCCTCGGTCGTCCCCTTCTCCTCCTGCCCCCAATCCCTCCCAGCATCAGAGTCTTTTCCAATGAGTCAACTCTTCTCATGAGGTGGCCAAAGTACTGGAGTTTCAGCTTTAGCATCATTCCTTCCAAAGAACACCCAGGACTGATCTCCTTTAGAATAGACTGGTTGGATCTCCTTGCAGTCCAAGGGACTCTCAAGAGTCTTCTCCAACACCACAGTTCAAAAGCATCAATTCTTCGGAGCTCAGCTTTCTTCACAGTCCAACTCTCACATCCATACATGACCACTGGAAAAACCATAGCTTTGACTAGATGGACCTTTGTTGGCAAAGTAATGACTCTGCTTTTAAATATGCTAAGTTGGTCATAACTTTCCTTCCAAGGAGTAAGCGTCTTTTAATTTCACGGCTGCAATCACCATCTTTAGTGATTTTGGAGCCCCCCAAGATAAAGTCTGACACTGTTTCCACTGTTTCCCCATCTATTTCCCATGAAGTGATGGGACCAGATGCCATGATCTTCGTTTTCTGAATGTTGAGCTTTAAGCCAACATTTTCACTCTCCTCTTTCACTTTCATCAAGAGGCTTTTAGTTCCTCTTCACTTTCTGCCATAAGGGTGGTGTCATCTGCATATCTGATGTTATTGTTATTTCTCCAAGCAATCGTGATTCCAGCTTGTGCTTCTTCCATTCCAGCGTTTCTCATGATGTACTCTGCATATAAATTAAATAAGCAAGGTGACAATATACAGCCTTGATGTACTCCTTTTCCTATTTGGAACCAATCTGTTATTCCATGTCCAGTTCTAACTATTGCTTCTTGACCTGCATATAGGTTTCTCAAGAGGCAGGTCCGGTGTGGTCTGGTATCCCCATCTCTTGAAGAATTTTCCAGCTTATTGTGATCCACATAGCCAAAGGCTTTGCTTACACTCCTATAATCCATTGCAATGTGTTCTGAAGAAAGCTGCCAGTTTGGCTATTTTATAATGTGAGTTACATCATGTCACTCTCCTAATTTAAAAAATATAGATATATATATATATGTAAACTTTAAATTTTTATTTTATTTTATATTGGACCATAATTTGTTAACAATTTGTTAACAGTGTGTTAGTTTTAGGTGTATAGCAACCTAATTCAGTTAGAACTGAATACATGTATTTTTTTTTTTCAAATTCTTTTCCCATATAGGTTATCAGAGGACACTGAACAGAATCCCTTGTGCTGTACAGTAGGTCCTAGTTGATCATCTATTTTAAATATAATCGTGTGTTAACGTCAGTCCCAAACTCCCAGTCTGCCCCTAGCCCCCTTCCCCAGTGCCGCTGAGTTTTTTCTCCAAGGCTGAGGCTGTTGTCCGGCTCTGTTCTGTGTGAGTGTGCTCAGTTGCTCAGTTGTACACGACTCTTTGCAATCCCATGGGCTGTAGCCTGCCAGGCTCCTCTGTCCATGGAATTTTCCAGGCAAGAATACTCGTTGTCATTTCCTATTCCAGGGAGTTTTCCCAACCCAGGGATTGAACCCACATCTCTTGCATCTCCTGAATTGGCAGGAAGATTCTTTACCACTAGGCCGCCTGGGAATCCTGTTTCTGTTTTGTAAATAAGTTTGTTTGCATCATTTCTTTTTAGATTCTGCATATGAGTGATATATCATATTTGTTTTTCTCTGTCTGACTTATTTCACTTAGTATGATAATCTCCAGGTCCATTGACAGATGAGTAGATAATGGAATATTAATCAGCCATGAAAAGTAATGAAATAATGCCAGCTGCAGCAACATGGATGGGCCTGGAGCTTATTTTTCTCTAAGCATCAAAATTCTGGCAATGGCTTTTCGGGCCCACATGAGCTGCCCCTTAACTCTGCCTGCTATAATTAACACTCATAAAGGACTCTTGTTTAAGACTTCCCTCCTCTAGACAAAATATATTTATTCTATAATAATCATGAAGTGAAACAAGTAAGTATAATAGCCAGAAAAGGATTACAGTCAAATTTTTCTTTTATTGATAGTCCAGGGTGGGAAAATTATATTAATACATTTTTTGGAAAATAAAGGGCAAACATACCTATGTTTTAGTTAGTTGCAAAAAATAAATGCTAACATTTTGTTTTCAAGCTTTCGCTTCTAAACTTTTCAATGACTTTGTCCAAATTACTCTTCTTGTCTCTTCATGTTTAATAGACAGTATAAGTAGATTTATTGATCTATCTATGGTAGTAGCTGGTTTAAGAACCCTTCTATTAGCTTTGATTTTAAAAAGCTTTTCCACAGGAAGCAGAAGATATACACAAGCCTGAAGGCATATTCTTAATATAAGACTAAAGTAGTTGCGAAAACATTGCCATTTCACAGTAAACTCCAGAAAATTTATAAATACATAAAACAGCAAGTAATTACATCAAATGACGGGGATGAAGTACCTCACGTTCAGTTTCTCCCTGCGTATAGTCACCGTATCATTCTTGTTTATACCTAGCCTGCTGTTTAAGTGCAGGGATGTGAAGCAGCACAGGGGTTAGAAATACAGATTGTGCCAAAAGTGAGTTCAAATGATCCAGAACGTCACAAATTTACTCTTGAAAGAAATGCTCATGCATGTCTCAGAACCGTTTAACAAAGTTGCCTGAATTAATGTCCATGTAGAATGTGTTTTTTTTAAAGATAAATAATAAAAATGGAACAATTTGAAACTTATGAATAAAGCATTAAAATTTTAAAATTACGAAAACAGTTGTGTAGATTTTAGGCTGATCAATAATATTTTTCAGGGAAAGGATTTTTTTTCACTAATACTAGTTAAAATTGCCTGCACACTGGTGTATTAATTATTCCCACTGCCCACCCTTGGTAAGCTAATGGATTATGGGATGACAGTAATGAGTTAAATTTGGTAAATATACTTTAATGAACTTATTTAGATACATTTGTGGAGAAGGCAATGGCACCCCACTCCAGTACTCTTGCCTGGAAAATCCCATGGATGGAGGAGCCTGGTAGGCTGCAGTCCATGGGGTTGCTAAGAGTTAGACATGACTGAACAACTTCACTTTCACTTTTCACTTTCATGCATTGGAGAAGGAAATGGCAACCCACTCCAGTGTTCTTGCCTGGAGAATCCCAGGGACAGGGGAGCCTGGTGGGGGTCACACAGAGTCAGACACGACTGAAGCAACTTAGCAGCTTAGCAGTAGCAGATACATTCGCAGAAATCAAGTTCTGCTTCACTTTGGCTGAATCGTTGATATACAATAAATACACTTTGGAACTGATAGTTGGTTAATAAGAAAAAAAAGACTTTTATGTACAAAATTATTACCCAATTTTTTAATATAGGGCAGAGGTCAATAAATTATGGCCCAGAGATCAGATCTTGTCTGCCACCAGTTTTATTGGAACATAGTCATGCTCATCCATTTACATTTGTCTATGACTGCAAGGAGATCCAACCAGTCCATCCTAAAGGAGACCAGTCCTGGGTGCTCATTGGAAGGACTGATGCTGAAGCTGAAACTCCAGTACTTTGACCACCTCATGTGAAGAGTTGACTCATAGGAAAAGACTCTGATGCTGGGAGGGATTGGGGGCAGGAGGAGGAGGGGACGACCGAGGATGAGATGGCTGGATGGCATCACTGACTCAATGGACATGAGTCTGGGTGAACTCCAGGAGTTGGTGATGGACAGGGAGGCCTGGCATGCTGTGATTCATGGGGTCGCAAAGAGTCGGACAGGACTGAATGACTGAACTGAATTGATGACTGCTTTAAGCTACAGTGGCAGAATTGAGTATTTGAAATAGATATCAAATGGCCTGCAAAGCCTAAAACTTATACTTTCTGCCCATTTAGAAGACGGCTGTGAACACCTTTTCTATTACATTTGTGAACAAATTAGGTGTTAAAGTTTACTTTATAATTAATTTATTTATTGAACTCTGTTAATGAGAAACAGAAAAGCAAATAAAATTGATCTACTTGGGCAAAGATGTATGCAGTAAGGATTTACTATCAGAGAAAAATGTTATTGAGGCAAGTGTTTGTAACAGGGCTGTGAATTCAACAGCGGAAAGATGTTTGTTTCTAGAGTGAGATTATGAAACATTCACTCTGCTTTTGCAGTAATATTGGAACCAAAATAGCATTACAGAGAAAGAATGATTGAAGTGTTAGCATCTGTGCAAGGTAGAGTAACAGGAAATAATTTATCATGAGATAATTTATAACTTCACTTTATAGAGACAGTTATTTTCATGGTACAACCACTTTGTATTTGGAAAAGATCATAACAAACGTGATTTTTTCCCCTTCAGCTTAAGTTGTATGACTTGCTTCACAAGTTTGGTGGTACAAATATGATTGAATGCTGTACTTGTCCAATTAATTGCATGAGTTATCACCTATAGGGTTTAGCAAAGGGCTTAATATTAACTTTCAGAGGCCTCGTCAATCCAGGATTGCAGTGGAATTGAGGTTTCATAGTCTAAAAAGCATGTCCTTAGTCACTCAGTTGTGTCCAGCTTTTTGTGAACCCATGGACTGCAGCCCACCAGGCTCCTCTGTCCATGGGGATTCTCCAGGCAAGAATACTGGAGTGGGTTGTTAGTCCTCCACCAGGGGATCTTCCCGACCTAGGGGTCAAACCCTGGTCTCCCGCACTGCAGGTGGATTCTTTACCAATTCAACCAGCTTTTAGAGGCCTCGTCAGTTCAGAATTGCAGTGAGTTTGAGGTTTCCTAGTCTAAAATACATACCAGTAGTTTGGACCCCAGGCAGTACCCAAGAGAATCCCATTTTCACACACCCCTGGTCCTTCTTGTTGCCCCTGTTTCCTTGCTACAAACTGCTCCTAAACATAACCCTTCAGTGTTCTCTGGGCCCTGGGCTGAACCTCTGAGTTCTGCTCCTTTTCTTCCCAGGAGGCTCCTTGGCCTCTTCTAATTAATCTGTTTCCTCTTTCGCATTCATTTCTTATCACCGGAGAGCGCTGGCTGCTGCAGTGTTAGACTGGAAGGTCACATTGCCCCCAGCTCCCTGTTCTCTGAAAGGTGATTACTTGCAGACATTTGCATGGCTAGAGGCAGTTAGTTGACTCCTATAAAGATCATTTCCAGGGTAATTCTGGGCCCACCTTGGAAATAAATGGACTGTATATAACTTCCTGTTTCTAAAATAATGTTTAACATCCACCTCCCAGTGTTACCCAGAAAGGTTCCTGGAGCCAAGCAGCTTCTGGGTGTTGGTGTTTGAAAGTTACCTCTAGACAATGAAGGCTGGAACTGTCAAGTAAGAACAGGGGCCAATGAGACAAATAAATCCATTGAGACATTTGACAGTAGGAGGGGGGAAGAAAGGAAGACTGGGGCTAGACGAAAGTGTGAGAAGAGAGTACATATTTATTACGGGAAGGAAGTGCATGTCTCCAGGAAGAAAAAGATTTGAGCTCAATTTATGCTGAGAGTAAACTCAGAGGGAATAGTTCAATTTTAAGTACAGCAGTTGGTGGTAGAAGTTCTCTGGGAAGGAAGCAAGGATTTCTAAAGCACATACAGAATTCTGGAGGGATCATTCAAAATGATGTGAATTTACCTTCATATACATTCCACATACTCATTCGTATTTTTAGACACCCTTCATATAGAGGAAGAATTTCATTTACATTGTGGAACTTTGTAAACAGATTTGAAGACCTCTGGGAGGAGTCGAAACTTGGAAGAACTTGTTTTTCCCCCAAAACAAGAATAGATTTCTTGTTTCCTCTGATAATATAATTAATGCATGACAATAATTTTTAAGAATGGAGAAAAGCATGGGTAAGAAAATGAAAAAAAATCTGAAGTTCCATTACAAAAAACTCTTTTTACTAAGTATTTTTCTATAAATTTTTCTGTATTTCTCTATAAATATCCTTAAATGTAGAGTTGATGAAAATAGAATTATATGACACACAGTATCTTCATCCGGGGTGATTTTTAAAAATAGTTTTAAAAGTATGATTCTCTTTTCTTTTGTCCCTTTTCTTTATACTCTCTAACATTATGTGTCTTCAACTCAGATAACCATAGCTAATTATATTGTATATTAATCTATAATTTGAGCGCCAAAGAATTGATGTTTTTGAACTGTGGTGTTGGAGAAGACTCTTGAGAGTCCCTTGGACTGCAAGGAGATCCACCCAGTCCATTCTGAAGGAGATCAGCCCTGGGTGTTCTTTGGAAGGAATGATGCTAAAGCTGAAACTCCAGTACTTTGGCCACCTCATGTGAAGAGTTGACTCATTAGAAAAGACTCTGATGCTGGGAGGGATTGGGGGCAGGAGGAGAAAGGGGACGACAGAGGATGAGATGGCTGGATGGCATCATGGACTCGATAGAAGTGAATCTGAGTGAACCCCAGGAGTTGGTGATGGACAGGGAGGCCTGGCATGCTGCGATTCACAGGGTCACAAAGAGTCAGACACGACTGAGCGACTGAACTGAGCTGATAGTGTTTTTTTCTGTTGTATTTCTAGTTTCCTAGTATATAAGTAAGAAAATCTGATTTTATCGATTTCCCTGTAATTTTCTTTTGTCTAGAAGTCATAAAATTTGATTTGACACTTTATGTGGCTATATAGTGTATTTTAAAAAATTCTGTTTGGGATTAGCCCTTTTGTGATGCATAATTAAATCTTCCTTTAAACTAGGGAACTTTTGTATTATTATTTTTTAATTTTCTGTTGCTTCCCCAGTACTCTTGCCTGTAGAATTCCGTGGATGGAGGAGACTGCTGGGCTGCGGTCAGTGGGGTCACACAGAGTCAGACACAACTGAAGCAATTTAGCATGCATGCATGCACTCACTGGAGAAGGAAATGGCAACCACTCCAGTGTTCTTGCCTGGAGAATCCCAGGGACAGAGGAGCCTGGTGGGCTGCTGTTCCTGGGGTCACGAAGAGTCAGACACGACTGAAGCGACTTAGCAGCAGCAGCAGCTTCTCCATGAGTTAATATTTTTCCTTCTTCTATGAGTTGAGTTTGCATTTTCTCTCTCCCAGGTTTGTGATAACCTCCTCATTACTATATTTCCCTGGCTATCTTTATCTTTTTGCATGTTTTCTCTATGTTTCAAAATATATTTCGCTTTTCAGGAGTGAACACTGTTTTGCCTTTTCGTTCCTGACGTTCTCAAGTCTTTAGGCTGAGTTTCTCACTAGGGGGCTCCTTTTTCTTCTTTCTTTTCTTTCTCCTTTCTTTCTTCCATGAAAAGACAGGGATGAAGCTTAAATGCATGATTCTAAGTGACAGAAACCAGTCTGAGATGGTTACATACTGTAGGGGGCCAACCATATGACATTCTGGAAAGGAAAATTATAGAACGGTTTGTCTTTCCTCCTTTCTCTCCTCTTTTTCACCTTCTTTCCTCCCTTTCTCCTTTCCTTCATTTTCCTGTTCGGGAAAATTGCTTTCTTGTTGAGCAGTTATGTCACTGTGAAAGTGAAGTGAAAGGAAAAGTCACTCAGTTGAATCTGACTCTTTGCGACCCCATGGACTATAGCCCACCAGGCTCCCCCATCCCTGGGATTCTCCAGGCAAGAACACTTGAGTGGGTTGCCATTTCCTTCTCCAATGCATGAAAGTGAAAAGTGAAAGTGAAGTTGCTCAGTTGTGTCCGACTCTTAGCGACCCCATGGACTGCAGCCCACCAGGCTCCTCCATCCATGGGATTTTCCAGGCAAGAGGACTGGAGTGGGGTGCCATCGCCTTCTCCAAGGGAAGCCCTAGGAGCCATCTATTCTAGTACTGTTTCCCCCCTTTCCCTCGTTCTGAGATCTGAGGCGCTTCATTACTCTCTTTTATCTTCTCATGTCTTTGATGAAGCTTGGAGCAGGTCAAGTTAGTGGGATTTCTCAAGAGAAAACAGACCAGCAGATAAAGTGAGGGGCAACAGTGTCTTCTGCTGGCTGGCTATGTATCAACTCTGAAGCTCTCTATCCTCCATTGAGAAGACTCTTGGATCCCAATTCTTTATGGTCTCAAGGCCAAGTTTCAGATGCAAGGATAAGACAGAAGTCAACCTACCTGGATAGCTTTCAAAGCAGGTCTTACTAAGCCAGGGAGACTTAGTAGGTGCTCCTTTCGAGGAGTGAGCTGCCTGGCCTGGCCATGTGGGGTGTGCATGGCTCCAGTTCAGGGCCACCGTGCCCCTAGGCTATCATGACGATGCATCTAGAATGCTGCAGCCCAGCCCCAGGACCAGGGAGGGTGGAATCTTCCCTTCACCACCATGCTGCTTCAGTGTGGTCCACAGACAAGCCATTCCCTCTCACTGTACCCGGCAGAGTGCAAATCCTCCTCCCACAGACAGAGCCAGCCCTTCTGTGAGTGCTAAACTAAGTCTCTCAGGAGAATGTGTTAGGTTCAGTCTGTGGAGTAGGGCTGGGGGCTCTGAAAAGTGGCCCTAACATTTTCTCAGTGTTTCTTAATGCTTTAACAAAAAGTAAAGATGAAAGCTCCAGGACAAATCTTTCTACTACCAAGTAATATTTTTTGAAAATGATTTTGAATGTCATAAAATAAGTAGTTAACCTATTATTTAAATCGATCTTACAGACCCTTTCTGATAACTTTAGAGAAGTTTTAGATTCACAAGAGAACTGAGAGAAAGATGGAGAAATTTTCCATATACCCTAGCCCCCAAACAACATGTTACTACTGGTGAACCTGCATTTTTGCACTGAAATTGCCCAGATCCATAGTTGGTTCACTCTTGGTGTTGTGCATTCTATGGGTTTGGAATAATAAGCTATGACATTGAGCTATCATTTTAGTATCAGAGAGAATATTGTTGTTGCCCCATAAATCCTCAGTCCTCAGTCTATTCACCATCTTCCCAGCCCCTAATAACTGGGGCCGGGTATTTATTGTTTATTGTATCTATAGTTTTGCCTTTTCTGGATTATCAAATAGTTGGATGTAGCTTTTTTTAGAATGACTTCTTCCACTCCTTGTTTAGTTGCTAAGTCATGTCCAACACTTTGCGAACCCATGGACTGCAGCACGCCAGGCTTCCCTGCTCTTCACCATCTCCCAGAATTTGCTCAAACTCATGTCCATTGAGTCGGTGATGCCGTCCAACCATCTCATCCTCTGTCGCTCCCTTCTCCTCCTGCCCTCAGTCTTTCTGAGAATCGGGATCTTCTTTTCCCATGAGTCACCTCTTTCACTTAATAATATGTATTTATGGTTTCTCCGTGTCTTTTCATAACTTGAATAGCACATTTCTTTTTAATGTTGAATAATATTTCATCATCTGGATGTACTAGAGTTTATTACCACTTTCCTACTAAAAGATATTAGCTTCTTCTAAGATTGGCAGTTATGAGTGAAACTGCTATAAATATGCCGGTGAAAGTTTGTGTGTGGATATAGATATTTAACTCCTTTGGGTAAATATCAAGGAGAGTGATGGCTGAATACAGTAAGAGCATGTTTAGTTTTCCTCTTCACAGATCACAGCATCGTCAGGACGAAGGGCCTTGTGTAACTCAATGAAGCCATGAGCCATGCCACGCAGGGCCACCCAAGACAGGCGGGTCATAGTGAAGAGTTCTGACCAAGTGAGGTGCCCTGGAGGAGGAGATGGAAACTCCCTGAAGTATCCTTGCTCAGAGAGCCCCATGAACAGTATGAAAAGGCAAAACAGTGGGACACCAGAAGATGAGCCCCTCAGGTCAGGTGTCCAATATGCTGCTGGGGAGAAGTGGAGGGTGAGATGGGTGGGCGGCATCGCTGACTCAGTAGACATAAATTTGAGCAGACTCTGGGAGATAGTGGAGGACAGAGGAGCCTTGCACGCTACAGTCCACGAGGTCACAAAGAGTCAGACACGACTGAGTGACTGAACAATACGGACAATGTTTAGTTTGTAAGACACCACCGAACTACCTTCCATAATGACGGCAGCATTGGCACTCCCACCAGCGGTAAACGAGAATTCCTGTTGCTCCATACCCTCACCTGCATTTGGTGATGTCAGTGTTCTGGATTTTGACTATTCTAAGAACTGTCTTATAATTTTCTGACAGTGATTTTTCCTTGATGCTACAGAATCAATTCCTATATTAAGAAGCAAGGAGCCTTATAACTCTTACGGATTCCTTTCTAGTCTTATGTTTCTACTGGTGTATTAGATCCAGCCCTTTATTCTTACTCCCTAGACACTTGTCATTGTGCTTTTTGGTAAAATTATGGAAATTAATAGGTGAACGGCAATTTGTGCTCTCCTAGTTTTAAAGGCAAAATTTTTCATACAAATTTCTTAGAAGTCATACAATAATTATAGAATCAATATTTAACTTAGAACTATAAATAACTAAGTTATTTGGTACATTGCCAGTTGACAATAACAAAACTTTATTTGAGACAATGAAAGATTCAAATATATCGCATAATGTAATGAGGCTTTTTTCCACTTCTTTTCTGTTTCTTCTATTTAAATTCGATGTGAAGGTAATTCAGACCCATGGTTTTAAAAAATAAATGATATATAATCAAAATTACTTTCCATCCCAAACCCAGAACAATAATTCCTGCTCTTAGAAGAAATCCATTTATATAACTCAATAGTATAAGTTAAAGCAGAGCTTTTAAAAGAGATTTGATTAGAAAATATTTTTTGCAAATATTTAGGTAACTATTTTATATCTCTGCTCCAAAAACAAGCAAACAAATGCTTCAATAAATCCTCTTTGCTCTCTAAATTACATTAAAACTCCTTTGCTTAGCATTCGAAATCTCTACAGTCTGACCTTAATTTGTCTTTTCAGCAGATCTCCAAACTGCTTTTTATATGTATGCAATGCATTCATCAAACTGAATATTCTATGAAGCTATTCATGTTTTTTTAATCTGTTGAAAACCTTTCTCTTTAACTAACAATCAAAATGCCTCAAGCTTCCTAACGTATACTGGATACCGTAGAAGACTGTTTTTACCTACTATGAATATCCATAATACAAATGGGTATACTTTATAAAGTGAATGAATACATCTTTGACAAGGCATCACACATAACAGTTTCTTGTGTTATAGTTATATTTGTATTTATGGTTGTATTTGCCCTTTAATAGAGTGTAAACTCTCAGAAGCATCCCAGTATTACGTATTTTCCATACGAGAGCACCAATTGGAGCAGACAAAACATACATTAATGTTTGATATACACAATAAAGACTAAGATCTTCACTTTAGCTCTTCCTTGGGGAAAAATTTTCTACTAAAAAAAAGTCACCTGCGAATTAGTAGATGGTGAATACTTTATATGCCCTTAGATGTGCCTACAGTGGCACATGGATTCTTCTTTTACAATAGCGCAGTGTCAGAGAGATGTGAGAAAGTTTGAGACGTCAATTTAAAAAGTGTCATGCTGAGTTTGTGATGGCTTGTTTGAAACTCTTTAATTTTTTATTTTCTGTTTTTAGTGCATATTATTCTTTAATATTTTAAAGCTATCCATTAAATGATGATCTTTAAAGAAGTATAACGATATGAAACCATGAAATGTCATAATTTTCCGTTTGTACCTGGCATAGGAACAGGTAACTAATTTATTTATATAAAGCACATGGTATTCAAAAGTTGTTTTAACTCTCTTGCGGACCTTTCATCTCTATTTATTTCTACTCTGAAAACTTTAGGTAGATACTCGCCTTTCCTTGTCTTACCTTTTACAACCTTAAAATTAAAGAGTTTTAGGTTTTCTCTTCTCTCTGGCTTTTGGCTGTTTTCACAGTATGATTAGAAGTGAACGCACAGGGCGGCTCCTCGGAAGGAGCAAGGATGGGGAAGCCACTGGTCGCTGCGCTTGGTCTCATCCGCGCCCGACCTCTCGACCCCACGACCCCACGGGCTGCAGTCAGTCGGCCAGGCTCCTCTGTCCGTGGCAGTCCCCAGGCAAGAATACTAATGTCAGACAAAGGAAGACCATTCTGAATTTATGATTCCTTACAGTTTGTAAGTTTAAGCATAGTGTTATTGGCCGTTTAGACCGCAGCCTCTTTTCCATGTAAAAAAGCAAGGTAGTGCAAGGACCGTTTATATATGGGATACCAAAGATGGTCATGGTCCACAGTGTGCAGACCTGTTAGTACTGCCACTAGGGGCTCAGGCTTGCACTGGATAAGTACGTGTGGAATACTGTAGGTTCCCTCAAAGGGAAGTGTGACGGGGTTACCAGGTGTCTGCCCCTTCAGGTGTGCTTAGACACTTACCTCTAAGTAACCGTCAACTCATAACCATGCCTTCACTGGCACAGTTTTCTGACCAAGCAAAGGAAGCTACTGAGTGTATACTCAAATCCTTTCAAGGCATAACTATCATTCCTATATAGTATCTGGGAATATTTATCTAGATAGATCTCTGTGTGTCTAGCTATATTTACATGTGTTTGTATATGTAGATAACTATATATGCACACAGTTAGATGCAATACTTAACTAACTACAGATACACACACACACACACACACATAGTTAGACAAATGTATACGTATGCAGTTAGGTACATATAGTTAAGCCCTGACTTAACTTTCTAGGAACACGTCAAACCCCAGTCAGTCGGACCCCAAGGAACGTACCTGCCATTTGTCTTCAACGTCCTCCCACGTTTTGGGAGTAATCAGTATAATGTTAGGGCAGTTTTGATGTTTTTCCCATGGTATTATGGCCTCTAAACAAAAATGAAAAAAAAAAAAAAAAAGGAAACCTTCCTCTCCTTCTTACTGAAATTCCCAGTGAGGCTAAACAGATAAAGAATAGTGGGTAAGAACCCAAATGTGCCTTAATAGCTGCTGGAACACCTACTATGCTAATTCAAACTCTGGAAAAACTGGATCATGACACCATCTGGGCTTGTGTCTAGTAAGGGACCTCTTACTACCCGTTAAAACCTTCGTCCAGATCTTGGGGTCCTACTGCCGTCCGACAATAGATAGAGAAGTGGTCAGCATGCGGCACGGTGTAGAAGCACGTCCTCGTGATCTGCATTCTTACGTCTGTGTGGAGAAGGACCTGGAGAAAGGGAGCTGGGAGAGCCTCCTGAGCCCGCCTGCTGCCCGAGTCCGCCTGCCGACCGAGTTCTCTAAGACAGGGAGCAAAGTCTGGATTACTACCTTCAACTCACGGTGACTGCACCTGCTGGGCACTGCAGTTTATTAGATGACGCAAAATCAATGTACCTAATTAACTCCTGCTTCCTAATTTGTACATATGTGCAGAATGGAAAGCGCGACCTTTGGGTGAGAAAGTTAACTTTCTCCCCTTGCATGATATACCAGACACTTAACACTGTACACACAGGAAAAAACAGTGTGTACACCATTAACAGTGTTTTCTTTCATCTAAGTAATAATTAAAAAGAGGAAATCAACTTCAGAAGAAGAAATGGATGACTTTTAAGTTGGCTTTTATTTTGTGTAGTAAAGAAACTGGAGAAGGAAGTGGCAACCCACTCCAGTGCTCTTGCCTGGAGAATCCCAGGGACTGGGGAGCCTGGTGGGCTGCCGTCTGTGGGGTCGCACAGAGTCGGACATGACTGAAACGACTTAGCAGCAGCAGTAAAGAAACTACCCCATTCCTATTTTCTGGAAGCCAGTGTAACTTTACTGTAATTATTAATCACGAGAGCAACATGATTATCACGTGTCCTGTAGAAGCTAATATAATACCCAGGTTTATACACTGGAAATTCATAAAAGTTTCATATTCCAAACGAATAAGCTCTCTTGAGTTTGCATTTTGTAGACTGAGCATCATCACTCTAGGATATTATTTCCATTATGTGATTAGCTCTTCAAAATTCTAACCACTTTATTGAGCAATATCAAGTCCTTCTTTTTATATTCAGTGTCATTTTCTGTGATTGAATTGAATAATAACCATTATTCATAATTCCATTAATTACTTACTTTGACTAAAAAGCCTCATTGCAACTACTAATGGATCTCTTTTCGGATTTTTTAACATGGCACCTTGAATAAAGCACTCAATGCTTGATAGAAGTATGTGCTTCTAACCTTCCTAGTACTGAAGCTGCCCATTAACAGGACTTTTAACCTCTAGTGAGGGATGTTGGAGATGCTTGAATTGATATACATGTAAGTTCAATCTTCAAAGCTTCCACAGAGCTCTGTATATGTTTTGTTCTTATTCATATCCCAATGGAACGGCTTTTTTTTCTAATATATTCTTTTAGGAAGAACAGGATAATGATTACATACTTTTCAACATATTAAGTTGAAATGCTTTCTTTCCTGAGATGATAGGAAAGATATTTTATGATTCCATAAGGAGCAAGTCCAAATAATATCCAGCATGATAATTATATTCATAGCTTTTTTTTTTTTTTTTTGCTTTCACCTAGCTATGATTGGAGAACTCCTGTTTATTCAGGATATAAAAGATTTTTTGCTGATACTTTTCTCTTTCTATGCTGCCTTAAGACATGTTTCATTAGGCAAAACTTTATTAAGTATTTACTATTGAAATAGTCTTGTGAATAAAAAGTAGAAATACAATACTGAGAATATGCAACCATCTTTCTTCAGTAGCTTATATTGTGGTGGAAGAGCTTATAATGAATTTTTTAAATTGCTTTTCAAGCTCATGTTCTTCCTTGTTATCAATAAAATACTGATCTGGGGAAAATAGGAGTAAATATTAAGTCTTAGCAAATCTTAGCAAACCTTAGAGAAACAAAATGTTCCCCACAATCATGCACCAGCATGCCATATCCATCGCCTCATAGCTTTAGCATTCTCCACCACCAAGCGCACGTCCTCACCAGGGTGCTTATCGACGCTTTGAGCAAAACCTCAGTTATATACACACATTACTGTTCGCTGCAGGATCACCTGTTCTTTGGGTCTTCAGGACTTATATAGAACTGAAACTTTGTACTATTCGGAAAACATCTCTCCCTTTCCCCCTCCCTCCAGCACTGAAAATAACAATGTCACTCCCTGCTCTTATGAATTTGACTATTTAAGATTCTTTATGTAAGTGAGATCATTTCACGATGTTTACATAGGTTTAAAAAATCAACTTTCACACCTTAAATATATATAATTTTTACTTGCCCATATTACTCCTGTAAAGCTGAAAAAAACCAAAATGAGAAACATTGGAAATCATTAGTAAGATCTGAGAATTATTTTTAAACTTCTATTAAAATATAGTTACTTTACAAATATGCTGTCTATATACACAGTGTAATATTACTCAGCCATAATAATAATGAAATAATGCTATTTGCAGCAACATGGACCTAGAGATTATCATACCAGATGAAGTGAGCCAGACAAAGAAAAATATCATAGTATATTGACCGTTTATATGTGGAATCTTAAGGTCGCAAAGAGTTGGACATGATTCAGTTCTATTCAGTACAGTTCAAATCAGTTGCTCAGTCATGTCCGACTCTTTGCAAGCCCCTGAACTGCAGCACGCCAAGCTTCCCTGTCCATCACCAACTCCTGAAGCTTGCTCAAAGTCATGTCCATCAGGTCGGTGATACCATCCAACCATCTCATCCTCTGTTGTTCCCTACATATATATCACATATATGTTTATATATATTTATATATGTGTGTGTGTATTACGTTAGTGAATTGTGAGATACATATATCTCACATCTTCTTTATCTGTTCATCAGTCAATTGACAGTTATTTTATTTAAACTTTATTTACCTATTTCACTACCTTTCAACCAGCTAAGCAGTTGTGTTTTTCTAAGCACCGATCATAGACGGTGGAGACCTGTTGTGTCTTATGCTTTTACAGTTTAATTTAGGGAACTCTCAGGCAAGGTAGAGTCAATCAAGAAAGAAATCATGGTGCTTCCTTACCTTCCCAGTGAGATCTAACTTTCGGTACTTAATTGAAGGGTCATCAAACTCACTAGCATTTCTTAAGCAAAAACCTATTCTCTTGTTTGAGAGTTTATCGACAAGCTGATTTGTAAATTATTTTCTATAGCCAACATAATCTGAAGCAGTATAAATTTAACATCATATATGGAACACTAACTATAAAGCAGAAATATGATTTTTTTTTTGTAATATGATTTTTTTTAATGCAGTTTTCCAACTATTGCAAGCGGTTGCTTTTCAGTGACGTTCAGAGCTGCAGTGTTTATTTTGCAACCTTTTTCTGGCCTTTTACTTCATGCCATCTGGTAAACTTTACTGATAACCATCTGGTAAACTTTACTGATAATCAAGGCTGAATAATTTATAACATCTATAATCAGTATGTAACCAAATCTGATGAAAAAAGCATTTACATATGCTTATTTCATTCATATATATATATAGGTATATATATTTAATGCCTTTTCCTGCAGTGCTAGAACTAGAAAAGTTCTTCTTGTTATTGATGTCCTGATATGAATGGAAATATTCAGAATTATTGTGGTGTTAATGATGGCAATTAAAATCCTGGTCTTCATGCTCGTCTTCGTTTGTCCTTATCGTCAATCCGATACTGATTTGGGGATTAATTCAGGTATCTGTAGGAAAACTGCCTTCTGAGGAGTCACTTCTAAATACTTGGCATCCAAAATATTACTAAATGAAAATTAATTGCTTTTCATAAAGAAGAACATTTTACAACACTTTTAATCATATTAAAATAATGACTGGCCTCACTAATGAAAATTAAATGTGATGCTGGGGGTTCTGACAGCATGGCCTGGGGGCGAGGCTTGCATGTAACAGTGCAAATTCTGTCCTCACTGAGCAGATTTTTTTTCTCATAGTAATTAGTTCTGTCAAATAATTAATGTTGTTGACAGGACTAAGTTGAGAATTTTCAACCTTCCTCACATATATTATAATTATTTGGAATGACAAGATGATATTAAACAATAATCTTCAATTCTGGCTGTCAAACTTGATCAGGTCATTTATTTTAGTACTGAAGCTCATGTTAATAACCTTGAATGTAACATATAAGTCGTCATCTATAGTGCTATTACATATGGAATATTCATTGTAGTCATCAAATTTGCTTTGTGTGTGTATAGAAATTTACTGTTTTTACAAAATACTGCAGTTAATAAGGAGATAAGTTCTAAGCCAGTATTCCAATTTTAATATACTGTTTTCTAGAACTCCTTAAAATGATGCAGTTATATAAATTGTTTATTTTGCTTTTCAAAATTAAGTAACATTTAAAATACATACTGTTTACCCTTCAAATGTCATTTGCACATCCAATTTAACTCTCCTCATAGATATTTTAGAATGCCAGAAATAATACCTCGTGTCTTATATACACACTTACAGACAATTTACTTGCCAACATAGTTCTTTATAAAACTGTGAAAGTTTGTGATACTACAATTAAAATCATCAAAATACTTCCTATTTAATATTACTCTGTAAGTCAATGCAATAAGACAAATGTAATTGAAATTATCATTTCCTACAGATTACATAAAAACCATTTATATAAACCAAACAATATCACGATAGTAAACATCAGTGTTGGCGAAAGTTAGATTATATTGATTTATTAATCTGTCTATTTTTAAGTGAGCATTTCTGGCTCACTCTCAGTCTCATAAAATCATAACCTCTGGGGATGGCTTCCAGGTACATTTTTCAGAAACCCCTTGCGAGGTTCTTTTGTACTTCCAGGACTGGGGCCTGTTGATCAGTATTTTAAAAATTAGAATTGTACTCAGAGTTTAAAGCTTTAAGTAAATGAAAATAAATTAAGTAAATGAAACTTTAAGTAAATGAAAATATACCAGCCGTGTTTCTAGAAGGCAGGATTGACTATTGTAAGATATAGATTTTTTTCAAATTAATTTATAGTATGTGCAGTAATCCAAACAGATGCCAATTTCTTAAAACAATTTAGGAAGTGGCATATTAATCTAAAGTTCATATCTAAAAGTAGTTACATTTCTATATATTATTTGAATTAAGTGTAGTAAGATCAGCCCTATTAGATATTCACATAATATACACCTGTACATACAGTACTTAGCATAATCCTGATGTGTATAAGGAGAAGGCGATGGCACCCCACTCCAGTACTCTTGCCTGGAAAATCCCATGGACGGAGGAGCCTGGTGGGCTGCAGTCCATGGGGTGTCTAAGAGTCGGACACGACTGAGTAACTTCTCTTTCACTTTTCACTTTCATGCATTGGAGAAGGAAATGGCAACCCACTCCAGTGTTCTTGCCTGGAGAATGCCAGGGACGGGGGAGCCTGGTGGGCTGCCCTCTGTGGGGTCGCACAGAGTCGGACACGACTGACGCGACTGAGCAGCAGCAGCAGGTGTGTGTAAGATTGTGTCATATCCTACAGAAATTTATTGCAACCACTGGCTAATCAAATGTTTGTTCAGTATGTGGCATTGGAATAATTGGCTTTTCCTAGGCAGGGAAGAAGTCAATGAGGGTTTTTAAGTCCCATACATTCCTTGACCAAAACTGCCCTAAAAATGACTGCAAATGTTGCTCTATAGTCAGACTTAACACTAAAATACGCTTCCTAAAATTTAATATGTATATTTAATTCAAATTCTACCAAAGACATATTTTTTTTTTTGGTTGATACCTCCAGTCCCATGCTGAATAGATGTAGTCATGGGAAATATACTTGGATTTTTTTTAATCATTGAGGGAAGAGCTTCAAGTTCTCATCTTTAAAATGATGTCTGGTGTTTATTCTTTTCTCTGCTTTCTTGAGATTTCATTGACATTTACCATAGTGTAAGTCCCTTTAAGATGTACAGTATGATGATTTGAAACATGTTTATAAAAATCCACTCTTTTTAAGAACTGGAAAGTGATTTAGAGTTTATTTTGAAGAATGAAGTTGAGAGAAAAAAAAAATCTAATACCAAAATGAGAAATGTTGGCATTGCAATAGAGAAAATATGGAAAATATTTAATTATTGTGAGACTTTATATAAAGAGGCCTCATTTGTTGCTATGAGGACTTACAGTTCTTCCCTCAATATTAAAAAATAAATTCAAGTATATTTCCCATGACTGCTTCTATTCAGCATGGCACTAGAAGTGTCAACCAATTAAAAAAATACAAGTGCCTTTGATGGAATCTGAATTAAACATACAGATTAAATTTTAGGAAGGGTATTTTAATGTTAAGTCTGCCCATATAGCAAAATTGTATAGTTAATAAATAATATTGATATATTGGGCCATCCATCTATAAAAGGTCAGGTCTACAATTCTGTTGTTAGTATTCGGTGATGAAGTCATCTCTGACTTTGTGTGACCCCATGGACTGCAGCATTCCAGGCTCCCCTGTCCTTCACTATCTCCCGGAATTTGCTCAGATTTACGTCCATTGAGTCAGTGATGCTAACCGTCTCATGCTCTGCCCCACCCTCCTCCTTTTGCCTTCAATCTTTCCCAGCATCAAGGTCTTTTCCAATGAGCCAGGTGGCCAAAGTATTGGAGCTTCAGCTTCAGCATCAGTCCTTCCAATGAGTATTCAGAGCTGACATACTTTAGGACCGACTGGTTTGATCTCTTTGCTTTCCAAGGGACTCTTCAGGAGTCTTTTCCAGCACCACAACTTGAATGTCCCAGTTCTTCAGTGGTCAGCCTTCTTTATGGTCCAACACTCACATCCACACCTAGCTTTGAGTATACACACCTGTGTCGACAAGCGATGTCTCAGCTTTTTAATATACTGTGTAGATTTCTCATAGCTCTCCTTCTAAGGAGCTAGTGTTTTTTATTTTTATTTTTTTTAAATTTCATGGCTGTAGTCACCATCTGCAGTGCTTTGGAGCCCAAGAAAATAAAATCTGTCACTGCTTCTTCTTTTTCCCCTGCTATTTGCCATGAAGCGCTGGGACCAGATGCCGTGATCTTAGTTTTCTGAATGTTGAGTTTTAAGCCAACTTTTTCCTGCTCCTCTTTCACCTTCATTGAGAGGCTCTTTAGTTCTTTTTCACTTTCTGCCATTAGAGTGGTATCATCTGCATATCTGAGGTTATTGATATTTCTATTGGCAATCTTGATTCCAGCTTGTGCTTCATCCAGCCCAGAATTTTGCATAATGTCCTCTGCATATAATTTAAATAAGCAGGATGACACTATACAGCCTTGAAGTACTCCTTTTCCTACTAGGAACCAGTCTGTTGTTCAGTGTCTGGTTCTGTTACTTCTTCACTCACACACAGGTTTCTCAGGAGACAGGTAAGGTGGTCTGGTACTCCCGTCTCTTTAAGAATTGTCCACAGTTTGTTGTGATCCACACAGTCAAAGGCTTCAGTGTAGTCAATGAAGTAGAGGTAGATGTCTTTCTGGAATTCCCTTGTTTTCCCTGTGATCAAACAAATATTGGCAATTTGATCTCAAGTTCTGCCTTTTCTAAATCCAGCCTTTACATCTGGAAGTTCTCAGTTCACATACTGCTGAAGCCTAGCTTGAAGAATTTTGAGCATAACCTTGCTAGCATACGAGATGAGCACAATTGTACAATGGTGTCAACGTTCTTTGACACTGCCTTTCTTTGGGACTGGAATAAAAAGTGACCTTTTTCAGTTCTGTGGCCACTGCTAAGGTTTTCAAATTTGCTGGCATACTGAGTACAGCACTTTAATAGCATCATCTTTTAGGATTTTAAAGAGCTCAACTGGAATTCCGTCGCCTCTACTAGCTGTTTGTAGTGATGCTTCCTAAGGCCCACTTGGCTTCACACTCCAGGGTGTTTGACTCTAGGTGAGTGATCACACCATTGTGATTATCAGGGTCATTAAGACATTTTTTCTATAGCATTTCTGTGTATTCTTGCCACCTATTCTTAATCTCTGCTGCTTCTCTTAGGTCCATACCATTTCTGTCCTTTATTGAGCCCGTCTTTGCTTGAAATGTTCCCTTGGTATCTCCAATTTTCTTGAAGAGATCTAGTGTTTCTCATTCTGTTGTTTTCCCTGTTTCTTTGAATTGTTCATTTAAGAAGGCCTTCTTATCTCTCCTTGGTATTCTCTCCTTGGAACTCTGCATTCAGTTGGGTATATCTTTCCCTTTCTTGGGGAAAGAAATGGCAAGTCTACCGTCCATGGGGTCGCAAAGAGTTGGACACGACTGAGCGACTTCTCTTTCACTCTTTCCCTTTCTCTCTTGCCTTTCACTTCTCTTCTTTTCTCAGCTATTTGCAAAGCCCCTCAGACAGCTTCCTGAAACAACCATTTATTTTGAAATGCAAGAGAGCAAATTCTATCTCTAAAAAAGTAATGAAAACAAACCAGAAGACTGTAAAAATTTAGTGAAGATTAATTATTCAAGTATTAAAAGGCTAATTAGTAACACTTTAAAAATATAGAGGAATTTATATTAATGGAGACATGAAATCCAAATGGCTTAATGAAAAATATTAATGTATTATCTGATTTCATAGGAATAAAAATGCCTTGCTGATGAAAGTCACCATAGAACCAAGATACAAATAGAATCCTATAAGATACTTGTATAAAATAAAGAATTACTATGGTTCTTGTACAAAGAGCAAGTGAAAATTATAAGAAAAATAAAACTAATTTGGTTTAAAGAAATAGTTGATGAAGGGAAAAAAAAAAACATCAAAATGTTGTAATTATCCTCCAATTAAAATAAGTAAATAAATATATTTGAAAAGAAATAGACAAATAGCGTTAGCAAGCAATTCAAAGGAAGGCAAAGCATATGGATAACAAATATAGGAAATGCTGCTAACGATCTATTAGTAAAGAGAAATAACAATGAGCTACCCATTTCACCTTTCACATTGGGAAAAAATAAACTTTTAATAATCAATGCTTTTGTGGGAATGGAAGAATTGGCACCCTCAAACCTCAAATGTTTTTGGAACTTTGAGTTACTATAAATAATAAATGTGGAAGTTAATATCATCATATCTAATAAAAATTAAAATACAAATATAATTTTGCTCAGTAGTCACTTTTGATAATTTTTCTACATAAACAAAAATGCCAGTATAGTAAGCATGCATATATGTGTGCTAAGTCGCTTCAGTTGTGCCCAACTCTTCATGACCCTGTAGACAGTAGCACTTACAGGCATCAAATATTTTTAAATTATTTATTTATATGGCAAAAATCAAGAAGTGTTTTCCTGGTAATTGTATAAGGTTGAACAAGATATATTAACATTTAATTTGTTGTAGAAAATAGTATGCAAGATTTAAAGAGAATGAATAACTGACCTGATGTTTGTACTAACCTGAAAAGATGTCCATATTGTATTGGTAAGCAACGTAAACAAGTTGCAAATAATGTGTGTAATATGACGCTCAAATGTGTTAGGTGAGTTATAGCATGTACAGTGGAGAAGGCAATGGCACCCCACTCCAGCACTCTTGCCTGGAAAACCCCATGGACGGAGGAGCCTGGTAGGCTGCAGTCCATGGGATCGCGGAGTCGGACATGACTGAGCGACTTCACTTTCACTTTTCACTTTCTTGCATTGGAGAAGGAAATGGCAACCCACTCCAGTGTTCTTGCCTGGAGAATCCTGGGGACGGGGGAGCCTCGTGCGCTGCAGTCCATGGGGTCACACAGAGTCGGACATGACTGACGCAACTTAGCAGCAGCAGCAGCAGCAGCATGTACAGAGACAAACAGACGCATGCCTGCATACTTCCACACCAAGTAAAGCTGTATTGTTTCAAATGTAGCCACTCAAAGAAGAGAAGGAGTAGAGAATTTTGGGTGACTTAATATTAAATGAAACAAATCCAAATTGCATGAGATTAGAAAGACTTTTAAGTGTTAAGCTTGAAATAGAATAAACAGAAACCGTAAGGGGAATTCATTAAAATTTCAGCAACAGTTGCTTGGTAGTAAGGTTTAAAAGGCAAAGGTTATAAAAATGTTGGCAATAATACATTATGCGTGGGAATCACTGAATGTATGGTAACTACTTTTGTTTTGCCATTTTCGCTCGTGTATAATTACCATGATGTGTTTGTTTTCCTATTTTGTGTATCTTCTTTATATTTGTTAGTGTATCGTAATATAGAACTCCGCATTAGTATTTTAAGTCATGGTGGTGACAAAGTTAGCACTGATTAAATTGACCGTGACATTAGAATGATGCTGTTCTCTGCAACTTCTGATTTGTTTCTCTGCATCGTTGTTCTTTTCCTGATATGACCAACCCTGCTTCAGCTACATCATCCTGCTGTCTCCAATATCCTAAGTGTTTACTGTGTGCCCAGGGATTGTAATAATTGCCTTCACCTCCTTTCCAGGTTTATGAGAAAAGCGGTATCACTATTCCAGTTTTACAGAAAGGGTAAACAGAGGTGAAGGAGGGTAAATATCTTCCTCAAAGTCATGTGAGTGAGAGGCAGCCGTCTCCATCTGAACCGAGGCCCTCTGACTGCAGGGTTACTGCTGTGAGTCCTCTTATTGCCTCCATGTTTATAACCTGATTCACAGTAAATTGGAGTTTTCCAAGTGTTATCTATCTCATTAATTATTATATATATGCATGCATGCTCAGTCTGTCCAACCCTTTGTGACCCGCCAGCCCCTCTGTCCTTGGAATTTTCCAGGCAAGAATACTGGAATGGTTGCCATGCCCTGTTCTGGGGATCTTCCCGACCCAGGGATGAAACCCGCAATCTCTTGTGTCTCCTAAACTGGCAAGTGGATTCTTTACCATTGTGAAGACAAGTTTATAATTCACAATATCATTTTCTAAAGCACTAGTAATCAAAATATTTTGTGAAGTATGAGGTTGTTAGATTTTTTTCAGATTTGGGGACATATTTAGTTATGCTAAATGAAATAGTGATTTTTCATATGACAAGGGTGTTAAGTAGCTTTTCTAAATCTAATTTGAATTAAAAATGGTCTTGAAATTTAGGTTAAATAATAGATTTAGTCATGGTAGACTAATTTCCAGTTACTTTGTATTTGCCCCCCCCAAAAGATAAATTCACAAAAAATGAATCTACACGCATAAGATACCCATTCTATTTGTGACTTTTAAGTAGTTTAGTTGAGCTAGAATACAAGTAAAAATTTACCTGGTTGAAGTATTATTTTCAGATTGAATCCTTTCAACCTAAATCAATCTGCTGTTTAAACTTTCATGATATCTGATATTTTGTGTTTTTTTTTTTTCTGAAGGTAACAAAGGAAATATGTCTCCATATCCAAAATCTGTCACAAAGCAAAGCTCAATTTAACCAAAAATTGTATATACTTATATAATCAGAGAAAAGCTGTCATGTAACTGGTATTTATTTAGAAACCACTGTTCTGTGAAAACAGTGCCGAACTATACAGTAGAACTGGTTTTTTCTTCTTTCCATTGACCTGGTAAATTAATGACGGTGCTGTTGGTATTGCCCTTCACTATTTCTCCTCTACACTTCCTCTGCTCCATCTCTTTTTTCCCTAAAGAAAAACAGAAATGTTCTAGAATTCCTAAACTAGTGTCCCCCAAAGCTATTTATCCATTAAATCTAGAAATATAATTATTTAAGCTTAAGGTTCTGTTTTGATTGATTCTTACTAACCTCAAGTGCACTGAATTAAATCTCAGTTCATGAGACACGGGTGTCATTGGTCCATGCATGGCCCATTTTACTCTAATTAATTATTAATTATCAGACACTGAAATCTAATTATGAATTCTTCAAATGTGAGTTCTCAGGAAAGCAGTACGTAGAACCTCTGGCTGGGCAGAGTAAGCTAATAGCTTTCCAGTCTGAGCCGCAGGCTTGGCATCTGGTTAGGATCTTGCAATTAGGAGGACACACAAAGCTCCGCCGTGTACAAAGCATATTAATTTGCCATCAAGGATGGATGGTCAAGTCTCATTAAACACATAGGGCTTTTCTTTGCCCCTTTGTTGCTCCGTGACCCAGGAGATGAGCCCCAGTGACTTTACAGCTAACAGAGGTTTATTTTTCCCTCCAATGGCAGGGCACATGTATGGCACAGAGAAAGCCTTGCCCTGTGTTCATAGAGGTGAGTTCTAGCTGACAACTTTGGACCCTGGCATAGACAATTACAAGACATTTCCTTGGGTCTGTGTTTCACACAGTGATATATTAAGTCCCAGATAACAGTCTACTTCACTGTTAGCCAAAAGAGAATGGCAGGGTTTTCCTCTGGAAGGCCTTGGATACAAAGCTAATCCTTTTTAAAGCAGGGAAATTAAGGACATATTTCATAGTTGATACCCGACAGTACATTGATGTCTGGTATTTCCAAGACTCTTTATCAGAGAATTTGAATAAACGCTACTAACATGATGCATTAGAGTCCACGTGCTTTTGTTACTATCATTGTAAGGTGAAATGATTCAGAAAAAAAATTAAAGGAAGGTATGTTAGACCCATAGAAAAGAGCTTATAGAACTTCAGAAACATTACTTTTAAAACCTATTATCCATCAGAATGGAATTCTCATACAATGTGATGTTCAGGTTTGCGCACCTTGAGAAGAAAGCAAGATCCTCAAATTTGTGAACGAGGCAAACACTTCTGCAAGTGCTTGAGACCTCCGCTGAAGTTACAGTGAATGACTAAGTCCAGTGGTTTATACTAAAATGCATCACAACAGAAAGAGTGTTGTATAACATAAATGCTCAGTTAGGTGTTTAACTGGCCCCTAGTACTCAACTCTGTAGCTATATGATCAATATCACTGGATATTTGAACCTTAGTTGGCTTCCATGTAGCAGCACCAGAGCTATAAGTCCCATATATTTCACAAAGTTTAAGAATCAATGAGATAATAATAATTAAGCATTTTGTTTTGTTTAAATAGAAATTGAAGGGAGCTGTATTGTGACACATACGCTTTTATTAACATTTATTAATTAGTACAATATGCCAAGTACTGCACAAATTATCTGTAATATTTTTAAACTGGATTTTTCAAAGTTTTTGTGATTAAGTTTTGAGTTTTAGCTAGTAAAAAATACGAGCCTTTTTACTCAGAGGAAACCAAAAATGCAAAGAAGTTATGCATTTGCTTTAGATTATGTTTCTTAAGCTACTGTTACTTCTTTTGTACCAGGTTGATGATGCATTATACAAATGCATTTGAAAAGACCCTGATGTTGGGGAAGATTGAAAGCAGGAGGAGAAGGGGGTGAGATGGTTAGATGTCATCACCGACTCAATGGATATGAGTTTGGGTAAACTCTGGGGGTTGGTAATGGGCAGGGAGGCCTGGCGTGCTGTGGTTCATGGGGTCGCAAAGAGTGGGACACGACTGAGCGACTGAACTGAACTAAGACATGTTTTATGAAATCTTAGAATCAGTTATAAGAAGGATAACTATCCATAAACATGTTAGATGAACATGAATGTGATTCTGGTTGATAAATAAATTTTGGATTCCAAAAATACTCTTCTACTTACACATTCGCTTGGCAAAAATTTTAGAACAAAAAAAATTGTTTTTCTGAGTACACATTTGTTTGCCAAAATTTTTCAGAATTAAAAAAATCATACGTAGCATGTTGATTACACATATATATATTGCATTGCAATAGGCATTTGTTTGGAGAAAGAGAAATTTATAAAAACAATATATCTTATGCCACAGTTTAAAGAGGTAGGGGGTTATCTGCAGGGGTGGACACACCGTTTGGTGCACAGGTCACTAGTGTTGATGCCATACCTTCCCAGGTGGGACAGTAGTAAAGAATCCACCTGACGAGTTTGATTCCTGGTTGGGCAAATCCCCTGGCTTAGGAAATGACAACCCACTCCAGTATTCTTGCCTGGAAGATCCCAGGGACAGGGGAGCCTGGCTGCAGTTCATGGGCTCGCGGAGACCTGCACAACTGAGCAACTGAGCGTCCACGCGCATGCTGGTACTCCAAACCTAAGGGAGGGATCTTCTCAGGGTAAGAGGGGCTTGCGTGCATTTGAGCTGCTCTGCCTCCTTCTCAGTCCCCCAGTACTGACATGTTCGCGGTGAGCTGTGCTGCTGAAGGACGCACGATCCGTAAGGGACTGCGGTGAGGCCCACGCTGCTCTGAATTCGGATTCCACCGTTTTGAGGTTGTGTCACTTCAGACAAGGTCGCCTTCATGTGCCTCACTTGGTTGATCAGTGAAATGGGAGCAGTCCTGCTGGCTTGCTGTGCTTGTTCAACTTTGGAGTAGTTTACTGACTGCCTGGAACCGTCTCTGACACAGGTTGGGCCCACCAAACGGTAACTCAACAGACCGACAGGATGAAATCTAGCTAAAACCTTGATGTTCATTTGGTTCTGTTTGGTTCCCCCCGCTCTTGGTGGTTCTTTATTTTTCTCTCTCCCTTCTTAATTTTCAGTCACCAAAAAGCTTTTCTCCTGTGTCTTAGTTTTTTGTTGGTTTGTCTCATTTCTCTGCTTAGAGGTCATTACTTATGACCCACACATCCAACTTTGATGGTGCCCCTTCTCTGTCTACTGTCTACATGTACACAGCAAAACATATGTAAGCGCTAGTATTGTTGAAGTGTTACTTTTTTAGGTGTTTAAAATGTGCATAACCACTGAACGTAATAAGGATTCGTTTTGCACTGACCTTCAGTCCTTATATCGATGCCTTATTAGTGAAGAGACTTACACCCAGAAGAGAGTGATTGACAAGTGGTGAATGTCTATGGGGGGTGTAACTAGTGACTCGCTGAGGTCGGTGCTCCACCATGCACAAACTCACGATCTTGAACAGTTTCTTGAACATCCTTCTCTGAGGTTTGAAATCAGGAAATGTAGTATCTTGTTACGTTTAGACAAGGTTTTCAGTAGTTTTTTTTTTTAAATGATGCATATATTAAATTAACTTTCTTATTGATAATCACATAACAGATATAAATTAATTGTTTCATCAAATGTAAAATATGGAAGAAAATTAATATTGATGAAAGCATATTGGGCTTCCCAGATGGTACTAGTGGTAAAGGACCCGCCTGCCAATGCAGGAGACGTATGAGATGTCGGTTCGATCCCTGGGTGAGAAAGATTCCCCTGGAGGAAGGCGTGGCAACCCACTCCAGTAATTCTTGCCTGGAGAATTGCATGGACAGAGGAGCCTGGCGGGCTACAGTCCGTAGGGTTGCACAGAGTCGGACATGCCTTAAGTGACCCAGAACACACATGCACACGTCTAATATAAACTCCTTTGAAGATGAGAGTCACCAGGGTGTCACACCCATCTGTATCTCCCGCCTTGACTGTAGCTTTACAAATAAGGAAATCCAATGTGCATTTAAAAATAACAGCATCGTTTACTATCACTGCCGTGTCATAAGCACTAACATGAGCACTCATAATGTGGTAAGATCTTCTGACTGTCTGATTTTGTTTGATCTCCTAGTGTTTTTAAAGTTAACAGTGGACATCACTTTTCTGACTCTAAGAATAGGTATTATGAGCCTTTATCCAAATTTTAAGCAGCCTTCGTGCTGTGTGTGGATTGCAGTCTACAGATGTGGGCTACCCCAGAAAATACACAGGGTTTTGAATATGTTTGCATTATTATAGATGAGGGTGTTCTCTGGAGAGCCCCTAGAATTCTAGCAGATGGTCCTCTGGAAGTGGCTGTTACATGTAAAGTGTGTTATAGAAGTCAGAGATAATCAGATAACCCTACAGTGAACGCCCAGTGAATATGCAATAGGTAAGAATGTATCAGCACTCTTTTAAAAGTCATTCTGGCTTCTGGACTCTCAAGCCTATAAAATCTACTCATGTATTACAATATCTATGTTTTTCTGTACAAATCTTTGCGAAGTTGTGGACCTTACTGCTTATGTTTATGACCCTAAGTGACATTCAATTTTATTTTACTGAATAAACTACAGTTATCATCTAAACAATAGCTACATAGCGATAGCTATTACTTCTAAATATACTTTAGCAAAATGCAGGCTCTTTCTTTATACAATGGAGGGAACCAGTCCCCGGCCAATTTTTTTTTTTAATAGAGCTTCTTTCCTGTTTGACTCTATTGTGTATTGTGGATGTTAAAAGTGTTTTCATAGAGAGGAATGTGTTTACACACCATTTTAAAATAATGAGATCCATTCCAAATATAGAATTGCATGTCCCTTAATCCAGACTGAGTACATATTCCTTTCAACACTGTTCACAAAAATTGTGAAGATGTTTAAAAACATATCACTAACAATAATAATCTCAACCATTTCTTACATATCTCTGATTCTCAGAATTGTGCTTTTTCTCTCAAAAGCATGATAATCCCTGCCATATTGTGTATTTCAATCTAGTTTACATATGTATTTAATTTATCTAGGCTCTTCTATTTGATTTAGATGCTTTGCTAATGCCAAAAAGACAGTAATCACTCTTTGTATGTGTAGGACATTTATATATGGAATAAATTTTCAGTTGAAAATTCTGTGTATATATATGTGTGTGTGTGTGTGTGTGTGTGTGTGTGTGTGTGTTTGTGTAGAATATATAGTATGGGCTTCCCAGGTGGGGCTAGTGGTAAAGAATCCATACACCAATTCAGGAGACATAAAAGATACGGGTTTGATCCCTGGGTTGGGAAGATCCCATGGAGAAGGAAATGGCAACCCACTCCAGTATTCTTGCCTGGAGAATCCCATGGACTGAGGAGCCTGGCAGGCTACAGTCCATGGGATCGCAAAGAGTTGGAGATGACTAAGCAACTAACACTTTCACTCTCATTCAGCATCTCAGATTTGTAGAAATTTCCAATATATATGTTCAAAAAGAGCCCTGACCAGCGCTATTACTTGAGTACATGAAATGACATTTCGGATGAAAGTTGGATCTGCGTAGTCTCTGTGGTTCCTCTGCAGGCTTTTGCAGACTTTGCTTGCAAAATCAAGGACTCAAGGAGAAGATACATAAAACATGAATGTCATTTCTGAAAGTGTATGTACAGACCAAAATGCCAGAACTTCTAGAGCACCGGGTCCTTATGTGTATGCCAGAGATGTTTAAGGGCTAGGTCATAATAACAAAGGCAAGATACCTGTCCAATCACAACTGCTCAAGAATACATGATAAATATCAACCAAGGCTGTGGTGTGGCATTTATTCATGAAAACATCTCCAGTATGTTGATTCACAAGACAACCTTTTGAGAGCAACATGTGACTTTAATATTGCAATGATCTTAGATGCAATATTATCTGAAGCTGTGTCATCTCTCTAGCGTGCCCTACAAAAGCACTTTGGGAAACACTTGGTGTAAAGCATTAGAAATCAGAGTTCAAATCCAGCCTCAGAGAAGTTATCAGATTACCAGAACATTGCCTGATAATCTGGAAGCATTCAAAGGGGAGGTATAAATTATCCTTGACTCGACTCTATGTACCTGAAAATGGGTAAATACTATATTCACTGAAAAAAAAAAATAGTCCAGGGCACTATTTCTAACCTATCTGTATATTCAGGATAATAACTCAGCTAACATCTTTTAGTCAATTCCTATGTGGTAAATGTTGCATTGAGTGTTTTACTATGCTTAAGTCTCCTAAGAGTCGTTATCGGTAGTTGGTATTGTTATTTCTAAATTTCGGACAGGAAATGAGCACTGGAGGTTACATAACTGCTCCAAGTTACTCATCCACAGGGAAGCCGAGTTAAGACTGGAAGCCTTGTTTGCATAAATCTAGTAACAGCATTCTGTAAAAGGTAGGTTCACTCCTCAAATGTGAGTTGTACCAGTTATGCTAATATTACAACCTAGTCCATGTGATCTGCCACGTTCGGGCTTGCACTGCCTGCCACACAAGAGGTCAATAAAGAAAGAGATAAGCTGCTGGGGAAGTAGTGGGGACCTAATTCAGAAAGCCAGCAGGGGGAGAAGATGGTGGACCAGTGTCCCAAAGAAGCATCTTGCCCAGGGCTGGATGCTAGTTTCTTTTATAGAAAAAAGAAGGAAGGGAGGCAATAAAATAATAAAGGCGTTAGTTGTTGCAAGTTCTTGGTTTTGGATGTGTTACTTTCTTCTTTGTGGCAACCACGCACACACAGGTCTGGCCAGAATATTTCTTGTGAGCTGAATGCAAGGAGGTCAGCATGCAGTTCAGGAGTAGGAGGCGAGGTTCCCAGAGATGGGCCGATATGTATACTTTAAATTACAGATAACATCCATTTAGTGACTCAGTTCAGACACTGTCCGACTGTGACCCCATGAACCGCAGCATGCCAGGCCTCCCTGTCCATCACCAGCTCCCAGAGCTTACTCAAACTCATGTCCACCCAGTCAGTGATGCCATCCCACCATCTCATCCTCTGTCGTCCCCTTCTCCTCCTGCCTTCAGGCTTTCCCAGCATCAGGGTCTTTTCCAGTGCGTCAGTTCCCCGCATCAGGTGGCCAAAGTACTGGCATTTCAGCTTCAGCATCAGTCCTTCCAATGAATGTTCAGGATTGATCTCCTTCAGAATGGACTGGTTGGATCTCCTTGCCATCCAAGGGACTCTCAAGAGTCTTCTCCAACACCACAGTTCAAAAGCATAAATTCTTTGGTGCTCAGCCTTCTTCACAGTCCAACTCTCACATCCATACATGACCACTGGAAAAACCACAGCCTTGACCAGACGGACCTTTGTTGGCAAAGTAATGTCTCTGCTTTTGAATATGCCATCTAGGTTGGTCATAACTTTCCTTCCAAGCAGCAAGCGTCTTTTAATTTCATGGCTGCAGTCACCATCTGCAGTGATTTTGGAGCCCCAATAAATAGTCTGCCACTGTTTCCACTGTTTCTCCATCTATTTGCCATGAGGTGATGGGACCGGATGCCATGATCTTCGTTTTCTGAATGTTGAGTTTTAAGTCAACTTTTAGTGATTAACTTGTAGCAAAAGCAATATAATATGGTGGTTGAAGTAAAAGAAACAGACCTCGCATGGAGTCACGTTTGTACTTCCTTATTCTATGTGGGGAATACAAGTGACTTAGGACACTTAGGCGGCATAGTTTTCTGACCTAGAGTCTATCCTCCCCTTAACAATTATTTCTGAAGTAAAATCTTAACAAATGTTAAATTTTACTAAGCTTATGAATGTGTGATCATTAATAATGACTTTATATATTTCATTCCAAAAAGAGCAACCGTAATTTTTGATTTCGACATCCCATGGATTTTCTACAGTTTTGTGGAGATTCTGCATTACATAGCTAAAGAGAGGGGAGGATTGTGACGTCTGGTCTGTCATGATAGAAAGTTATATCTACAGGGCTGGGATTTATTCCACCAAAGAGAAAGTATGTTCTGGAACCAATTTGTTTTTGTTTTTTTAGTGATATATGGCTTGTGAGATGCTATCATGAATAACACTGCGTCTGCCTTCATAGCTGTTGATTTTAAGGAATTTGTAAACAACAATTTTATCTGATCTAGACAAACAGTAGGCATTTACACTATATCATTTTTATTTCTACTTGATACAACCCCAAAACATTCAAGTTTGTGGAGGGAAATTCACCGTTGCACTTATAGTAGGGCATTTTATTCATATTTTAAGAGAGTACAGAAATTTTAGGGGATCGGTTGTGGGATTTAAGACCTTTTACTCTAGGGCCAGTCTTCCAAAGCCACGTCAATAATGACTGAAAATTGTTCATCTCTGCGGGAGTCTGGTAGCCTACCTGGAATCACTCAGTGGTCTGAATCTAACTCTTGCGGGAACAGTCATGATTGACAGTTTGAACAAAGAAGACAAGAGCGGAATGGGCCTGTTAAGTAGGAGTGAGTGAACTTCTCCTTTGGGCATGACAATGTTTGCCTCCTGCAATTTACCTTTAAATGACCTGAGAGTCTTAAAATGGAAAAAAGGATGTTTTATTCAGTGGAGGCACATAGGGGTAGAGCAGAATTTTATTTCAGCGAATACACAAGAATAATCCTCTTAGTATTTCTCCATTGCTGGCTTCGTATCCGGCATCATGCAAATGAAGGTTACGATGCTTTTCCTTTGAATTGCCATATTTTCCTTGTTAGACTTGATTAAGTGAACTATGCCATACCATGTGCTCCTCTGTGACTCGCTGGAGGGGTTGCCGTTTCCTCCTCCAGGGTGTCTTCCCCACCCAAGGACAGAGCCCAGGTCTCCTGCCTTGCAGGCAGATTCTTTGCCATCTGAGCCACGAGGCCTCCCTGTGTGACTCACGTTGTTGTTCAGTTGCCCAGTCGTGTCCATCTCTTTGTGACCCACGGACTCACAGACGGCAAATACAAAGTTGGAATTGGTAAATAGATGGGTCTTATATATTCTGAGACAAAAATATCAAAATAATTCCGGCATTCTTAAAGTACGTGTTACCTGTCATTCTTAATGCAGTGTTTAATATAAATCACAGACGAAGTCTTAGCAGTTTGTGCTTCCGCATAAAGTGAGTAGTTTTGGTGGTGAAGAGGCTTCTCGGTAAAGAACTCTTGGCCACTATAGCGTTCAGTGTCTTCCTTAAGTAATTTGAAACTCTTCTCTGGAAATACTCAAGATCTCAGGGAAAATGAGGGTAAAGGGTAGCACCGTCTCCTTACTACTGTATGTGAGTGAATATTTTGTAAGCACTTAAACCAAGAGCAGGTATATAATAAGTGCCCTGTGTTTGTTAGTGAAAGTCTCTGAGTCCTGTCTAACTCCTTGCGACCCCATGGACTACAGCCCGCCAGGCACCTCTGTCCATGGGCTTCTCCAGGCCAGAATACTGGAGTGAGTACCTGTTCCCTTCTCCAGGGGATCTTCCCAACCCAGGGATCGAACCCAGGTCCCCAGCATTGCAGGCAGATTCTTTACAGTCTGAGCTACCAGGGAAATGCTTGTTAAATATACAGTATTGTTGTAACACTGCTTTTGAGACAGGTTTGATAATGTATAGGCCATCTTTCCAAATTCAGAATTTTCTAAATGGAGCCCCTTCAGCAACGCTTGTTAACAGACAGTTTTAAAAACGGAAGTGTGTAACAAGTAATGCAGTGGTCCTGCATGCTTGTTCTGCCTCTTATTCTGACTGCATGGCACCAGTCCGCTAAGCGATCTTTTCAAATAGCTCTTGGTTTCTACACGGGTGTGGTTAACTAGTCGCAGACTGAGGTACTGGGTCTCGTGGCCCATGGCGCTCTGACGGATAAGGGTTCAAACAGCAGTGAGTGCCCTGAGACTGTCTGTCCTGGGCACGTGACCCCTGATAATACAGATGGAGCGCCAATTTCAGCATCTTTGGTAGTTCAGAGGAAGCTTGTTTCTCAATCATTTCCATTTGCAAAACCCTTATGTCTCAAGCGGGTACCAAACCTGCTGAACCATTCCTACTAGTCAAGTAGAAAGCGTCTAATTATTGTTGATTTGACTTCCATGCATAACTCAAAACAACCTTCTGCCTAGGTCATGTCGACCAGTGGAAAGTTACCCTGGAAGCACAATTACAGTCATTATCCTAGACAATTTGCGTGACTAAAGGCTCTGTTTTGCAGAATAGACTATAATCTGTAGTAAAGGCTCAGCTGATAAAGAATCTGCCTGCAACGAGGGAGACGGGCTCGATCCCTGGGTTGGGAAGATCCCCTGGAGAAGGGAAGGGCTACCCACTCCAGTATTCTGGCCTGGAGAATTCCAAGGACTGTATAGTCCATGGGGTCGAAAGGAGCTGGACATGACTGAGTGACTTTCACTTTCTCCTAGAATTATATCAGTTTGTTCATATTCTGCAGGATATGAGTGTATCTAAGGACTCATAAGTGTATTAAGTGCATATTTTTTATTTTTACAGTAGCTCAAATACCATATAACTTTTATCTCTTTGAATCTTTTGATTTTAATTTAAAGTTGATAGCTAGTTTTTCTTATTTATATACATTTCACTGGAATATTTTACACTGAATATAGTGTAATGTTTATATGCTCCCTGATAGAATAGGCACAACATCAATCACAACATCTCTAGTGATTCAAAGGAAGTTTGCTGGAATTTCAGAAAGTTCCAAACACAAATAGGTTCTTAACCTTGGGTGATGTGAGTGTGTAAGAACTAAACCATATTCCCCTCAGAAACTCATGCATTGACGTCTTCCCCTCCAGTGTGATGTTGTTGGGAGGAAGAGCCTTTGGGAAGTAATGAGGTTTAGATGAGGTCATGAAATAGGGGTCCCACGGTGGGATCGGCACCTTATAAGAGGAAGAGAGGCCAGAGTGCTCTCTCTACCACGTGAGGACAGGAGAAGGTGGCATCTGAAAGCCAGGAAGAGAGATATTGCTGGGAAATGAATGGGTTGGCACCTTGATCTTGGATTTCAGGCTTCAGAACCGAGAGAAGCAGACGTGTGCTGTTTCAGCCACCCAGCCTCAGGTAATTTGTCCTATTAATAGCACTCCAGGATGACTAATGTGTGAGCAAAAAAAAAAAAGTTACACTTATTACCTGTTTCCTGAAAGTGAAAGTCACTCAGTCGTGTCTGACTCTTTTTGACCGCATGGACTATACAGCCCCTGGAATTCTCCAAGCCAGAATACTGGACTGGGTAGCCTTTCCCTTCTCCAGGGGATCTTCCTAACCCAGGGATCAAACCCAGGTCTCCCATGTTGCGGGCAGATTCTTTACCAGCTGAGCCACAAGGGAAGCACAAGAATACTGGAGTGGATAGCCTATCCCTTCTCCAGGGCATCTTTCCAACCCAGGAATCGAACCAGGGTCTCCTGCACTGCAGGCAGATTCTTTGCCAGCTGAGTATCAGGGGAGCCCCATTTGTTTCCTACTTCATGTTTAATGCTGGGCCCTGCCCAGCCAGTGTTCTGCTGGATTGGTCAGGATTTCCACACGGATCTGTCTGACCTCACACAAACCTAGGTGATGGTCGGTCTCTTAGAGATGTGACCCTCTGCGCAGTAATGATTGGTTATGCAGCAACTCATTAAACGTTTCCCAGTAGATGGTTTAACACTTCTCATGCCTCTGTTGACCAAATTTACCAAACATGCCTGCCAGTGCAGGACACATAACAGATGCAGGCTCAACCCCTGGGTTGGGAAGATCCCCTGGAGGAAGGCATGGCAATCCACTCCAGTAATGTTACCTAGAGAAGCCGATAGACAGAGGAGCCTGGCGGGCTACAGGCCATGGGGTCACAAAAGAGTCGGGCACGAATGACTAAGGGGCTTAGCACACGTGTGCATAACACAAAACTGATTAATATTCCAAATTCTTAACTAAGTTTGAAATGTTGTCTTACCAATATTCATTGCTTTCTAACTTTATAGTCACAATAATCAATAAAAACCTTTTAACTCTTTATAATTGTTACCTTATTTATAATTATACATTTATTTTTGCTCTCAAGTCTAAGATGAAAAATGTTTATTTCTTAGTAGTTAATGAATCCCCTCAGACGGTAAAGCATCTGCCTGCAATGCAGGAGACCCAGGTTCGATTCCTGGATCAGGAAGATCCCCTGGAGAAGGAAATGGCAATCCACTCCAGTACTCTTGCCTGGAAAATCCCATGGACGAACGAGCCTGATAGGCTACAGTTCATGGGGTCACAAAGAGTTGGACACGACTGAGCGACTTCACTTCACTTCACTATGAAGTTATATTAGCTAATACCGATTTATAAAATTAATGCCATTCTTATTTATGTATAGTAATTTTTCAATTTCTTACACAATTTTATTAAATATTTATATTCTGCCTCAAGCTATTGAATTAGTTGTCTCATTTTTAAACCCTCCTATATCATATTGTCATTTTAAAACACTTTTCTTTCAATAGTATGTCATATTAATCCATTTTTATGAAATTTATCATATCATCTTTTTTATTAGTGAGTCCTTATTAAAAGAAAGCTATTTTACATTTTTAACTATTTTTACATACAGATTAGTAGTTATAAAAGGAAATGAAAATTGGATTTCTAGTTTCTTATATGGTGCTAATGCCACAATATTACACTCAATTTCTGAGGGGCATAGTTTAAGAAAGTTATAAAAAATAATTTGCTGTAAATATAAGCAATATGCTTTCAAGATCTGTGTAAGTAGAAAATTTTTTTTCTGAATGTCTTTCATAGCTGTGGCAATTCAATTGCAATATTAAGATAGAAGGGCTGTCTTATCAAATATTTTAATATGTAATTTTTAATTTCTATATTAACAATTAAATTTTTAAATAAACATTGAACGCATGCTCTTTCACCAATATTTTAAAACACAATATGTGGACTTAATAAAGTATGCATTTATCAAATGAAATCAGAATAAATTTTATTACATTTTTTAATACTCAGGACTTTGATGATGTGCCTGGTAAGCTCCAAATATTAATCCATGTTCCCCGAGACCAGGAGAATTTTGCTGCTTCTATTATTAGCCTGTCTAGCTAAGCTCTTAGGCAAACTTCCTTTCCTTCGTTGCAGAGATCGGATTATCCCGCTCTCACTTAGCTCATGGTCTGCCCACTCCGCCCCACAACCTACGGAGTCAGACTCGAACACGTGGGGAGGAGCCAGCAGGCATCAAACTGTCACCGAGCAGGACCCCTGGGCCTCCCCAGGACAGGCCTTCCCAAGTCCTCTGCTCTGGCCCTTCTCTGCAGTGCCTAGAGAACTGTTTGAGGCACATTACTGGGTTATCTTACAGACATGCAGGTGTGAAGGTCGCTCAGTTGTGTCCCACGCTTCGTGACCCCATGGATTACAGTCCGTGGATTCTCCAGGCAAGAATACTGGAGTGGGTCGCCTTGCCCTTCTCCAGGGGGTCTTCCCGACCCAGGAATTGAACCTGGGTCTCCCACACTGTAGGCAGATTCTTTACCATCTGAGCCACCAGGGAAGCGCTTGTGATATGAAAACACAGATATGATAGGAAAACAGATATGAAAACCCTTCACCAGATGGAAAACGTTTACTACTTGCTGACCTGGAGCGCCTAGCCTCAGGCCTCCTGGAGCGGAAGGACTGATAATGTTATTCCCTGTCGCCCCATCCTGTGTCCTCACCATCAGCCAATCAGAGAATCGTGTCTGAGCGACCACATGCCCCGTGACCCGCCTCCCTCACCTGGCTTTTAAAAACGCTTTGCAGAATCGCTTTAGGAGGCTGGGGCCCTTACGGCAAGAGCCCCCATGTCCTTGGGTGGCCCTGCAGAAAACCTTTTTCTGCTCCAGACGTGGACGGTTCAGTTTGTTTGGACTCCTTGTTCATGGGACAAAGAACTTGGCCCTAACAAAACTGCTTTTCCTAAAAACTATTTTTCCTAAAATAGCCACTGCTGGGAGAAAGGAGCGGTGTGAACTATTTCTGGAGAATGCCTAAACATTGATAAACAACTTAAAAAACATCTTTTTCTATCATTTTTTTTTACCCAGAATTTGCCAAAGTGTCCATCTGAGATTTTTTGTGATCTGAAAAATTGGAAACAAGCTTAATATTCATTAACAGAATGAACAGTATTATGCTATAACTTTATTACCATGCAACTATTTGTTAAACCCAGTAAGGTTATTTAATAACATAATAAAATGGGTATTGCAGTAATAAGTAATGGCACTTGGATGTAAATTACTGCAAGTAAATTATGATGACTTTTTTTGTAATTTGCAATTTTTATTAAATGGTAGAATGAAATGAAAAATACATCAAAGTTTTAACAATAAGTATCTTTTCAGGTTGGAGTTATATTTTTTTTCCTACATTGCACATATCCCCTAAAAATCTTTACTTTGAAAAGTTGCTCTGATTTATTTCAAAGTAGGGAGCAGTTTGAGGTTTAAAAATTGAATCTTAATTGTAATCGTGACGTTTGTCTTTAAGAATGGTAAAGGCATCACCAAATATACATGGTGATTGTCCTGTTTTGACAAAATGATGTTTATGATGCTTAAGATCTATTGAAGAACTGTCACTGTGCTGATGGATCTAAGTTATATTTTTCTGAATTGGGAATGGTTTTCTGGAGAATAAATTCTGACTTTCTTTTGGTTTATTTTGTCCAGAAGAGATACTTAAATACATTAGTGAGAATGTATACACTGGAATACATACATTTCAGTTATTTTTTTAAATAAATCGAAGTAATTTATAGCAATGCTTTTTATGAAAAAAATCAAGAATGTGTATATGAGTTAAAATATGTGAAAAACATCTTTCTGTGAATACAGATAAGTTAAATAGATGCCCAGTGAATTCTTAATATCATTTAATGGTTAATTCATATATCATTTGCTTCAAGAAGTTATCTTTGCTCTTCATATGCTCTCTTTTTTTTCAGATATCACAACTTTAGTTTTATTTCTGGCAGCATTTGCTAGGTTTTACCTTATTTTTTATGATTTTGTTTTTGAGTACTAGCTTTAAATTTCAGCAGATGATGACTTTTGTGGTATGATTTGGTCTTATAAATTCATTTTTGGATCCCTTTAATCTCTTCTCAAGTTCTTGAATATAGTGTGTGTGAATATTGTTGGCTGACTTTTTTGAATACCTGGGTATTTCTCAGGAGTGTCTGAATGAATCTAAAATTTAGATTGTAAATTCAGGACCATAAAATGAAATGAAGGGTATAGCTTACTGACCTGTTAATTTTGCCTGTTCCAAAAATATTTTCTCTTAGGTACATTTTAACAGTGCCTTTAATTCATAATTTATATATATTTTAGATTAGAGAGTAGAAATCTCTTTCAAATACAAATAAACATCTTTTTCTAAACATATTCTTTAAGATTTTACAGAACAGTCACCAACTCAGTCTATTTCCAGAATGAAAATCCTACTCTTAAATTCGTCCTCATGTGGCAGCTATTTGACTTTTTGTTTTTCTTCTAAAATATCTCTAAAACCATAACTTTTCATAAGTTTCCGGCACCAATATCATACCACAAAATACACAAATAGCTAAATTTTTTCTTATTTATATTCACTTTATGTTTTTAAAAGACCAGAGATTTGTTAGCCTTTTGGGTAGAGAAAACCATTAAATTTTACTTTAATTTTATTTGAGTAAAATTAAAATCTTGGTACCTTAATCTCAGAAGCAACATTTTAAGTCCTGGAAAGTCACCTGGGGATACTGATTACCATTTTGGATAGTGCAGATGTGGAATTCTTCCATCACTACAGAAAGTTCTGTGAGGCACTGGTGGTTTACAGTTTTCATAGTGAACACTAACTCCATTCAAACTTCAACTTAAAAATAAAGAGACAAATTTTGGGTTTATGTGTATTTTCAACTAAATACATTTTGGTTCATTTTCACCTTATCAATTTTTTTGAAGTTATAACATTGCTTTAACTGTTGTCCTTTATTATTGTTTTTTTCCCTTTAGAATGTAGGCATTTTCCCAGTTCCTGAGAACTCCTTGGTTTTCCTCTTTATCACTGGTTTTCTGTAGCCTGAGTATGATGTGTCTGGGTGTGGTTTTGTTTTTGTTTATACTGCTTAGGGTCCAGTGAAATTCTGGAATCAATGGGATCGTATAATTTTATCAAATCTTGCAGGTTTTTGGCCACTACTTTAACATTTCTGTTTCTCAAGACTCCAGATATATGTCTGTTAAATAATTGATACTATTGGATGATTCACTGCGTCTCTATTTATTTTCTGGTGTTTAATCTCTCTTCAAAAAATATTTGCTTATTTATTTTTGGCTCTGCTGGGCCTTTGCTGCTGCACAGGCCTTCCTCCGGTTGCTGTGATCAGGGGCTCCTCTCTAGGTGCGGCGCCTGGGTTTCTCTCTGCAGTGGCCTCTTTGTCAGAGAGCGGGCTCTAGAGCGTGCACACTGTAGTTACAGTACGTGGCCCCGGTAGTTATGGCCCCCAGGCTCCTCGAAACAGCCTCATTAGTGGGGGCACACAGACTCAGCTGCCCCCTGGCATGTGGGATCTTCCCCGACCAGGGATCAAACCCGTGTCTCCTGCGTTGGCAGGAGGATTCTTTACCACTGAGCCACCAGGGAAGTCCCAGGGTTTCATCTCTTTGATACATTTTGGGTTCTCACTTTTTCTACAACTTAAAGTTCACAAATCTGTTCTAGAGTCTTTTAAGGTATAACAACTATCAAGTATAATTTTTGATTTTGGATATTATAGGTTTTGTCTTCAGATGTTCCGCTTGACTACTTTTCTGTCTTTACCTTCTTTCCTGATTATCGGTCATGTTTTCTGATCTTTGGACATCTAGGAGGTTTTCATTAGATTCTAAAGATTTTGTGTTTTACTCCTTGTGTCTGGGTTCTAGTTTTCAAAAAGGAATATTATGCTTTGCCCTCATAGACAGTGAGTTGCTTCTGGTTTAGCTTGATCATCTTGAGAGCTGTTTTTAAATTGTGTAGGGGTGGTCCTTGAGTTGGGATGCAAGAATTGTTTATCCCCATTACTAAGTCCTGACCCTCCGGATGTCTAAATTTAATGCTTCAAGACGCCTATGTGGACTTTCCACTGCTGCTGGTAGGAGCTGAATGATTCACAGCCTTTTGTGGTTCTGGGAGGCATTCAGCTCACAGCTTTCCCAGAACTTTGTAACCCGCCTCGTAGAAATTCACCCACTGCATGCATGTCCTGCACTCAGCATAGATTCAAGGGTCTGTCGACAGTGTGCGGGATTGCTTCTCCGTGCAGCTCGCTGCTCTCCGGAGATCTGCATCATAGTTTCCTGCCTTAAACGCTGATCGATCACCTAAATTCAGTAAGGCCACGATCTGCTTTTAGTGATGTGCATGCATGCCCACACACACGTGCACACTCACACATGCGCACACACGCACACGCTCGCACACACACTCGCCCCCCACACACGCACACACGCATGCTCACACACACACGTGTGCCCATGCACGCACACACATGCACACTCTCACACATGCACACACTCACACACACACACAAACACACTCCCACTCATGCACACACACTGGTGCACACTCCCACTTACACACACACTCATGCACACACACGCACTCACACACACGTGCTTGCACACACATGCACACACCCACACACACACATGCTCACACACACTCATAGTCACATGCACACACACTCATGCACTCACACACACACAGACACACACTCCCACGCACACACATGCACACACTCACGCACACACGTGCACACACATGCGTGAGTGCACATACAGACATACACACACACAGACTCACACTCACACATACTCAAACACACACACACACATGCGCACACACAGACCAACTTTATGACATGAAATAAACTTTCCAGACAAAATTCTAAGGCTATCCTAGAACTTCCTTTGTTTTCTGTTTGTTTTGCTCAGATACCATAGTTTGACACTGCCTGTGGCTTTATGTCAGAAAAAAAAACAAACACATTTGTCTCATGTACATTAGCCTTAGTTTTTAACTGTTTGAGTGAGAGAGTTACTTTAACCCTTGCTATTCCATCATGGCTGAAAGTGGAAGTCTGTCTTCAGCTGATGAAGATCCATGTAACAAGGAATCGCAAGCTAAATATCACATCATGTTAAACTTAACTTTGCAGAGAATGTTGATAATGTACAACACAATGACAAGACATCTGTCGTTAAAGCCTAATAGAGACTAGCAAGTCAGTCTTCTTGAGAGAGATTGAATACATACAGATTTAAGGTCATCGAAAGTCATTAAATGGAATGATACAAACGGCAGCTTGGATTTACAGTTATGAGAGTCATCTGCATAAAGTATAAGGATGGTCTCAGAGAAAGCATGTTGGCACAGTGAAAATTCAGAGTGCAGCTGTGCCCCCATTTTAAATTTGACCCAGGCTTACTGTCAAAGACAGACCACTGGGATCTGTCAGCCATGTTTACAACTTAATTTAACAATTCTTGTGTTTGAATTTTGACCAAGTTGCTCCTGCCCAAGAAAGAAAACATCAGCTATAAGAATCATTAATTCTTGAAAGTAATTTTATGGTATTTCTAAAAATATGCATCATATAAGAGCAAAAAGTAATAACATTACTTCTATGTGTTGCATTACTGATGTTGATTTAGAGTTGTAAGAAAAATAATCCTTAATACGTTCTGGAGCCACAGACTGGGTATTTAGTTTATTTTTTCTCCTCAGTGTGTTTAAAATCTACTAAATTATATGAAGAAGCTAAATGTTTAAAATACATGTGTGCACCTTAATTATTTTTTGTTTGAACTGATTCTCAGAGCATTAGCTTGAGGCATGGGCTTCCCTGGTGGCTCAGTTGGTTGAAGAACCCGCCTGCCGATGCAGGAGACACAAGAGACCCTGGTTCGATGCCTGATCTGGGTAGATCCCCTGGAGAAGGAAGTGGCAACCCACTCCAGTATTCTTATCTGGAAAATTCCATGGACAGAGCAGCCTGGCGGGCTAAAGTCCACGGGGTCACAAAAGAGTCGGACGTGACTGAGCAGGCACACACACTCACTCCCTCATGTAATACCTCCAGTTCCAAAACTAAGGAAGAAAAAAAACAACTTAGCTTTCCTTTCCTTCAGCCCTAACCTTGAATAATTCTTAAAGGAAGCTCTTAAATGTAGCTAAGATAAAACAAGGCAACAATATAGTTCCTGTTTTCACTGATGCCATACTTTTAGTTTTTATGTGAATTACTGTTTATGAAGTCAACCTTCATTATAAGCAGATATATATAATGTGCCCAATAGTTAGTAAAATTTCAGTAAACTAAGAATTCATAATTAATAACCTAATTTGAAACATTTCATGATACACAGTTGCTCTTGATTTTAGAATTAGCTAGTTTAAATAGGTAGTAAATTTTCAATTTCATGTAAATATCCAGTTTACATGCCTTTAAAATTTCCACATCTTTAGTGCTCAGATTAGAAATGCCATTTTAAATTATTTTTTAAAAATAAAATGTACTTGTTAATTATTTTATAGCTGTAAGATTATAAGAGATTTGTAAGAAATATAATGTTGCTGATAAAATTTATCAATTAGCTAGTATTCAACAATGATCATCAACGTTAGAGATTATATCCTTGCTGAAATTTTATTTTCACCATAGTAGTTCCTTTAAATTGTTTGGCACTTTAGAAGATGAGATATGTCCAAAAAAATATATCATGCTTAATAAATATTGCTGGATGAATGGATGAATTTTTAAAAGCTTAAAAAATAAATTGTAAGTGCTGGAGTACTTGGAAATAAAAGTTTCATTAAGTTTAATTAAGTATAATTAAACACTCTGCCAACCTCAGAAAGCAGTTTTTAGAAATACTAGCAGTCCTTAGGCAACGTATGAGCTGACAGTTAAATGAATTAAAAATGAGGTTGAGAATGGATGTGTCCGCACAGATACCCAGTGTCTACTATTTGTTGATCATTGATGAAAACTAGCTGTACACGCTGTTTCTTTTTAAATGACTTTTGATGTTGGTTCTGCTAAAGAGAATATACAGAACTAATTCTGGTTAAATAATTTACTTTCAAAATTATGTTTTTTATGTTAAATTTTCTAATTAATTTTTTTTAATTTTTAATACCTTTTTTTCTCTTCTACAGTATTTATTAAAATGAATTGCTAGTTTCCGATAGAAGGATTTTGGTAATGAAACAGCCAATATGTCTACCTATTATAGAAAATGTAGAAATAAAAATGCAAGCTTTCAACAATAAATTACAGTACTATATTCCATCATCGGACTATAGTCATATTGGATTTTCATTTTCAGTAATAGAAAATGTGGCTTGCTCCTCAAACTTGCTTCTGAAATACTTCTAGATGTAAAAATAAAAACCACTACAAGATGTTTAATTGCTGTGTAGGCCTGAATTTTAGATAAATTAATCAGGAATGCATTTGTAACTGTATGCTAAATAATTATCATTATTTTTCTACTTCATTTTGCAATGCAATATTCATCTTTCATATTACCAAATTTTCTTCTCATTAACAATTAATAGTACTTGGGAATTTGAGGTTACCTGGTAACTACTGAAACTACTGAAAAATTGCTAAAAGCCAGGGGTATCCACTCAGTCTAATTATTTTCCTTCTGATCTTGCTTTTGTTTAAGGATTGGAACAAGCTGAGCCAACCATGACTGGCAAAACACAGACCAGCAACGTCACCAATAAGAACGACCCCAAGTCCATCAACTCCCGCGTCTTCATTGGCAACCTGAACACGGCCATCGTCAAGAAGGTCGACATTGAAGCGATCTTCTCCAAGTATGGGAAGATAGTGGGCTGCTCCGTTCACAAAGGCTACGCGTTCGTGCAGTACATGAGTGAGCGCCACGCACGAGCGGCGGTGGCTGGGGAGAACGCCAGGGTCATCGCGGGCCAGCCGCTGGGTGAGTCCTGCCGCCTGCGGGTCACGGTAGAGTTCTGCTCTCCAACGCACCTGGGCGGAACGTGCTCTTTAAGAGCCAGCGCCACCGAGGCATGCATTTCCTGACCAGTCGGAGTGCCCTTACATTTCTAACTGATATTGTTTTCTTGTTCTCGTATTACACTAATTATAAGTGTCTCATTTTCTCTACAAGTTATAAGCGTGAGATCAAGACTGATTTGTAGTGCTTAGTACCACCACCAGTCTTAATAGGCAAATGAAAGATATGCCTCACATTTAACTTTGTTTGACTTGATTAATGTCTTATCTTCCAGGAAATACTATATGAAGCAAAAGAATCACAATAATTACTTTTTATACTTATAGTGCTTATTCTGAGAGGCTAATGTATTTCCCTCACTTATTGCTTTTATTTTGGGAGGAGAAGGGATAGAAAATAACAAAAAGAAGTAAATCTTGAGAACTGGAAAAGGAGTGTAAGCTACCCTTTCTTGTCTTGTCCATCATGCCTTTTCAGTCATGTGCAGTAATCAGACTTATGTCTCATATCCAGAAAATAAGATAACTCTTTTTTCAAAGAAAGGAGCATACAGTCTTAAGTAGAAAGAATATTCTTAGGAGAAAATATTTTGTAGTCAGGATACAGATAAAAATAAAAAGTTAGACCATCTTTTTTCTACTTGAGGAAAAAGCGGAATTAATACCTCAGTGATTCTCTAATTTGTGTCCCTTGTCACATTCAGATTCTTACATTAAACTGATTAGACGTTGTCTTCTTTTGGATATCCAGCAGGCATGTCAGTTTCCTATGCCTAGAGCACAGAGCAGAACTCCAGATTTTCTGCATCATAGCTTCCTCCACCCTCATACTTCTCCATGTAATAAGTGGAACCTTCATTTATTCAGTTTTCAAATAAAATCCTGACTGTCCACCTTGGTTCTTCTCTTCCCCTCACACTCTAATATAATCCATCATCATGTCTCTCACCATTACTGTATCCCAAACCCACTCGGCTTTTACATCTATACCAATAGCCATCTTATACAGGCCACCATTGTCTCAGAATAAAGTTTATATTCTAGGCCACAGCTGTGATTGCTACCAGTTCTTCAGCCCCTTCTCTCTGCCTTCTTGTACCACTTCGGTGCCACTGGCTGTCTCGATGTATACACCTCAGACATTCCAAAACTGTTCCTACCTCAGAGGCTTTGCATTTATCCCCTCTGCTCGGAAGACAGGTCTTTGCTAATTATTTTTGCCCTGCTTTATTGTATGCCAGTCTCAAATTCTACTTTCTCTGAAAGGGTTTTCTGACCTACTTATCTAAAATAAAATAGTCTTCTGCCCTCTTACCTGCATTGTCTATTGGATTATTATACTTTTTTTTTTCATAGCCCTCATGTATCTGGAATTACATTTTTTTAATAGTTTGTGTCCATGCGTGAGACTTGCATGATCTCAGTGCTCCTGCCTGGGACTGCAAACAGGCTAAGAAGTGAAAGCTCAGAATCCTAACCACTAGGCCACCAGGGAACTCCCTGCAACTACATATTTTAATTTATGATGTTACTTCTAACATGTCCAGAGATGTAAAGATGAAGGTGCATATAAAAGAAACAAGATAAAAATGCATAGACAAATCAAGCTGAGTGTAAAGAATGTTGCATTAAAGTTATATAATGTAATTATCAAAAATTGGGGAGAAGGTGTGGAATTCAATACAGGGAGAAGTCTGAGGTAACAGTTTTGAGGGAATAAAAGCAGTTTTATGTAAGTGCTTGCAGTAAAGCCACAGAATACCATTACCATGTAGGAATATAGTTTTATTTATATTTCTCCAATTAACTTTTCTGTATTTTAAAGAAAAATAAAGCCTTCCAAAATCTAGTGGTCAGTTTTTATATCTGTCCTTGGTTTTCAGTGTCACCATTCTACTCCTTTACCTGATATCAGAATTTTTGGACCACTTATGCCTTACCTTCTAAATTGAAATCTCTACTTCAGGGCCACATCTGAGCCAAATATCAGAGTGATAACCATTTATTACCTGTATCCTGATTATTATAAAACTAGTACATATTTGTAGAAATGCATTTAATTACTAATTTAAAAAAATAATTGCCAATATAAAGTCAGTTAAAGGTCAGTTCATGTGTTAATGAACTATATAGCTAATTTCCCAGAGCCCCTTTTCCTATGTTGGGTAGGGGGCCGTTTCCTCCTCTACCCATCTTGAGTTCTTATGAGTGGGCTAATAGTAAAATCAACACAGCTCAGATTAACAGGAGAAAAAGAAACAAATTATAATTCAGTTACATGGAGGTCTCACAGAATTGCCTGAGAAATGACCAAAGCAGGCAGCTTTTATACTTTTTAGACAAAGAAAATAAATAAACAATAAATTTGAAAAGAATTGATGGGACAAAGCAACAGGCTTTGGGACTTAATTAGTAAGGAATTTAAACAAAGTTTGAGCTTGGGTAGTACATTATTAAAGAAGTTAGAAGAGTTGCTTGATTCATAGAGGTTTTTCTGCCCTAATTCCCTATCTCTGAAAATAAGGTTGTCCTTCTTCCCCCAACTGTAAGGAAGGCACCTTTCACACGAGAGAGATTTATTTCCAGACTTTAGAGAGACAGAAAAGAGGTTCAGCATCCCTCTTGCATCAACTGTTTAAGTCACTTTATTTCAAAATAATCCACATGCCAATGAGGCATCCTTTGGGGCCACATATCCTTGGTCCAAACACCCGTCACCAGCCCTTATCAGAGAAAAATGCAGTGGCGAAGAGCAATAGCCACACTAAAAATTTAGTGGCTTACTGAGAAAAACCCAAGGGGGAAGAATGATGACGCCAAATCACTGTGCTTTGAGAGCCACAGAATTAATCCATGCTTCTGATAAGAGGCCATTTTTTTCCTTTTCAGTCATTCTGGAATCCTGTCTCAGATGCGTCCTCCATTCAATCTCTGGAACACGTAACTTAATCAGTCTTAATCACCCTTTCTGCCTCAATCCAAGTCAAAGACTTGATTCCTTTACTATAATTGAAATCTAGTCTCTCATCCTTGTCTAATCAGAACTCGTTTTCATACAAAGTAGGTGTTTTATAGGTGTTTCATAACTTTGCTTTTCAGGACTCACGTTTCAATATACCAACCTTGTCTTAAACCATACTGCTAGAGACTCAGGCAAAGGCTGGTCTTCCAGATGTTCCTTATAGGAAGCTGGTTCCTGAAGAAAATACTTAGCTTTCCAGGAGGTATACCCCTTTCAGCTTTATATATTTTGTGTTTGGTGATAGGGGATACTTAGGTATAGGTACAATCACTTGCTTCTTGAAATTTTAGACTCTCAATGAGACTGCTTCTGATTTGCAGCTCCCACTAAACCTTCAGTTCAGTTCAGTTCAGTCGCTCAGTCGTGTCCGACTCTTTGCGACCCCATGAATCGCAGCACGCCAGGCCTCCCTGTCCATCACCAACTCCCGGAGTTCACTCAGACTCACGTCCATTGAGTCCGTGATGCCATCCAGCCATCTCATCCTCTGTCGTCCCCTTCTCCTCCTGCCCCCAATCCCTCCCAGCATCAGAGTCTTTTCCAATGAGTCAACTCTTCACATGAGGTGGCCAAAGTACTGGACACTTAGGTGTGGGTAAATTCACTTGCTTCTTGAAATTTTAGACTCTCAGTAAGATTGTTTCTGATTTGAGTTCCCACTAAACCTTAAAGCTCTTAATTTGAAGTGAATTGAATATGGATCAAATAATAGACCCCTGTCACATAAAATTGATATTAACTTCATGTACCTCAACCTATATAAACATTTTTCTTTTTCTTTAGAATGGGAAGAAAATTAATATTAAGGCATGCCCTGGGCTAGTACTTTACCTATAGTATCTTATCTCAGTGCATATTCAAGTAACTTCTAAGTAGAAATAATCTTCACATCACAATGTGTTTAAATTTTTTATAATGCAATTTAGAAATTAAACTTCAGTAGTATCAGAAAAAAATTAAACATGTTAATGTGAGTTCTCATAGTTCTATGGAATTATAGATATACCCTTAAACTGAGAATCGATTATGCGTGTGATGAAACCTATCTTTTATCAAGTGGAAGATATTAACAGCCATTTTGTGTCTACAAGTAAGGGGACACTGAAGTGTTTTAAGTTGTTGAAAATTTTTTATTGAAAGAATAATCCATTCACAGTTTGATGGGTGAATTAATGTGATATAAAACTAGAAACAAGGACATGTGTTGGGAGACTATTGAAAGAGTCCAGGTTTGAAATTATAGAAATGAAGAGGGAAAAATTAGGAAAATGATGTAGAATCAATAAGACTTAATGGCTAGTTTTCAAAATGGGTAAGCCAGAAAGAAAGGAGAATCAAGAATGATTCCCATATTTCTGGTTGAGCTCTCTGTTGAATTGCCTTCTGGATCACGAGGATGGTGGAGAATGATTTCCAAAGGGAAGAAAGATTTTTGCGTAGGAGAGTGAGTTCAGGACTGAATAGATGTATTGAGATTGATGTACATGCTTCAGGATATCCAGGTATATGTATCTCATAGAATCTTGCAAGTTCAACCTAAGAGGAGAGATTTAGACTAAAAGTGAAAAATTCGTATCATCAACACAGTGTTATCGCTATGGAGATGGATAAGCTCACCCGGGGAAGTATAGCGTGAAAAGAGTATTGGCTGAAGATGGATCTGTGGAGAAATCTTTGAATCCAAATAACTAGAAGAGTCTTTCTAATAAGCCTTCTGAAAATCTCCATCTGAACTGCATTTGCACAGCTCTTTGCTCTCCCAATTCTAAATTGCAGTTACTGTGCCCTTCCTAAACTTCCTGTATTGATGACTGCTTTCTCAGTGATTTGGAGAAGGCAATGGCACCCCACTCCAGTGCTCTTGCCTGGAAAATCCCATGGGTGGAGGAGCCTGGTAGGCTGCAGTCCATGGGGTCGCTAAGAGTCGTCGGGCACGACTGAGCGACTTCCCTTTGACTTTCTTAGTGATTGATCCTTATGTCAGTTTCATTACACGATCAATACTAATGATTTCCAAACTCCCAAGGCCACGCGAGCAAGTATTCTTATTTATTCTAATATTTAAAAGTCTCATTTCGGAGAGCTTAAGCCTATTATCTTCAAAGCTTAAGCTTCTTTCCATGTCATTGTCTTCTATACTCAAAGTCATCTGCTCAGCTGAGTAGCAGAGAAAACTTGATCCAGCTTGCCAAAGGTCAGTGTCTGTCTTTGATAAAGCCATTGACATAAATATCTTTCAACCAATTGCAAGTCAATCACTGCAGACCCAGTCAAGATGATTTTACTCACTTGACTACATTAGTATACCTGAACAGTTAAGAACCAGAACTCCGTATACCTGTATTATAAAATATTCTGTATCTTTCTGGTGAAAACATCTTTTAACCATGAAATTATCATCAAGTTCTCATTTGAAATTTTAACCAAGTATATATTTTACATTCTTCTCAAATACACATAAAATGAGAAATTATTTTTAAAATTGCTGGATTCTACCAAAAAAAAAAAATTATAGTGCACAGAGTACTAAGGGAGCTCAGAAATTAGAGCTCAAAATATTGGAACGCTACTTCGAATTTTGAAAGTAGGCCACAGTCTAATGTTTTGATTAGCTTTTCTCCCTTGGATTTTTTATTCATACTATGCTGACAACATTCCTAAATTTTATACCATAACTCATGAAAAGGCACCTTGAATCAGTTCCATGGTCTAGCCATTTTACCAACAGGATAATGAACCCAAGGACTATTTTATGGAAGACATAGTTTGTTTGCTGAAGTTGTTTCCCTTAAAGGCTTATAGCACGTAAACTAGCAATTAAGGTGATATGTCTCCCTCGTGATTAGACTCCTATATATTTGTTCCTCCAGAATGATTAAACAGAAAGCAAAGAAAAATATCTAGTTCCCCAAACTGCACTGAATGTCTCCATTCTTTTTTAAATCTGTGATCAAGTCATGTCCCAAACGTGACCGTGAATTTGACGTGTTTATTAGGGTGCCTTCTCCCCTTTCCTGTGCTATCGGAAGGTTATGCCTTTGTTTTTCAGTTCACAGTTCACTCATTCAAACTTGCGAGGCATATGGCATCATGCCAGCTGTGACCACAGTCTGTGACATGCTTCAGAACGACACTCTCTTCCTTTCTCCACTGAGATCTCTTCTTATTCCCAGAGCAAAGTTGACAGTCTGAAAAAATTTACCTGATAAATACCCTTTATCCTTTGCTGGGAGAAGCGATATTTGAACACAAGGATTTTAAATAAATAAACTGGGTGGAGAGATGGATTTTGTGTACTGCTACCTTTCTAGGACCCATGAAAGCATACCCTTTGGGTATGATAAGGAAGAGGAAATTTGGAAAAAATTTAATTTTCTTGGTGTATACATCTTTAGTTCTTCCACACATCTTTTGCCCTATAGTTGAAAAAGTGATGTCCCTTTTTTATCCCTGGTGTCCTGCCTTTGATATGTAATGAATGATTGCTGAACTGTGGAAAAAAGCAATTAATTGCATTTCATCCACAGTACTTGGGGATTTTAAAAAATCAGAATATAACTGTGAAGTTATTCTGAATATGTTTTGTAAAAAAAGTGTAATTTTTAGAATGCACACCTCTTTACAAAACTGCATTTCAATTTGGTTATTTAACATAATTTAAATTTAAAAATTTAAAGGAGAATCCTCTTCTTAGTATTTCATTGAAATTGAATTCTAGGTTTTGTTAATGTTAGAAATATTTATCATATTTTTAATCCACATTTGGCCAGTGGAACTACTTTTTCTCAAACACATTATGTGAGAGATGAAATAGACATTTGAAATGTCGAATACTGACAATTTTTATATGAGAGGTCACACATAAAGTGTCATCTTGTACCAAAATATCATGCAGAGGTTGGAGACTAAGTCTAGATCAGTTCCAATTTGCACTGATTACAGTTGGCTTGATTACACACAGGCTATAAATAAACATTTGTAATGTCTTTATTTTTAGATAGTTTCGCTCATGATGGTTGCAAGAGCACAAGTTATGAACTTAGGGAGTCAGTTATTAATCGTAGGAGAAATCCAACTCTAAAAAAATCACTTATCAGTGGAAACCATTCCTCTGTAACACCTGTGGTTGAGGTTCAAAGTCAAAAGAAAGAACATAAGATAGATAATTAGATTAATTTGTATTTATACTATAAATCTCTTGAAATTGCTTAAGGAATTCAAAGAAAGTGCATGAATAAGGATTGCTAGTTTTAAAGTAAATCTGGTGAGTAATTTTAATCCTGACCATGAGAGAAGTGATGGAAAGTTAACTGATAAGAAGAAAGATATTAGAGACCAATCCTGAATATGGACAAAACAGTAAGGCAACAAATGCTGGTAATACACCAGTATTGCTCCATGCCGGTAATACTCCAGGCATGTCCTGTGGGTAATGGCTTTCAAAAGTGCTTTTATTCTCAACCACTATTTTGCATTCGGAGTGAGCTTTTCAAAAGACAAATTTAACCATATCACCCTTTGATAGAAAATTATCAGTGATTCCTCATGGTTCTCAGAAAAGAGACTGAGACCGTTCCTGCGGCCTTCAACTTTCCATGCAATTTGTTTTCTGCTCATCTGTGGGCTTACCACATTGCCCTCTCAGCCTTTCTTGGTGCTCCATCTAAGTCGGCTTGTTCTTTGAACAAGCTACCTTCTCTCCCTCACCAGGACTTTTGCACATGCTGTTTGAGCTTGTGGAATATCCTTCCCTACCAAGCTCCCTGCCATCCCACCTCCCTTCTCCACTTTAACACTCCCTTCAGTTGGCTGTCCCTCAGATCTCAGGTCAAATGTTTAAGGAAACCTAGTTTGATACCTCAAAACTATTGGCATCCCTTTCTAGCACGTATCTTCTTTTCAGTTCTGTTTTAATACTGGCTATTTTGCGATTGGTGCCTGTTCCTTCTCCCCATAGGTTCATTCCTTGAGAGCATGGACTATGCATGTTAAAATGCATCTTTCTGGCACCTTGGCGTGTGCTGACACTTTCATGATAAATGTTCCATGTGTTCTGGGCGAATGAATGAACATTTAGAGGAACAGGTAGGTTTCACTACAGGCCCTTTTGTGCCCAGTTGCTTCAGTCGTGTCTGACTCTCTGCGACCCCATGGACTGCAGCCCACCAGGCTCCTCCGTCCACAGGATTCTCCAGGCAGGAATCCTGGGCATGCTGGCATGCCTTCCTCCAGGGGATCTTCCTGACCCGGGGATCCAACCCACCTCTCCTGATTCTCCTGCGCTGCAGGGGGATTCTTGACCACTGAGCCATTAGAGAAGTCCCAAAGGGCCTTTTACCCCCATTGAAAAGTGGAACACGGAAAAAGAAAGACAGGGAAAGAAGGAGAAAGAGGAGGAAGAGAAGGCAGAGAAAGAAAAAGGGGCGATTGCAGGGTCCCAAGGAAGGAAGTAATTATAGTGGGGTTGGTGTAAAGAGACGGCTCTGTGGCCCCCTTGAGAGGGGGTTCAGTCTCTCAAAGTCAGACACCCCAGAAACCGTGATGTAATGCATGCCAAGTGGCTGCAGTCCCGTCCGACTCTTTGCGACCCTGTGGACTGCAGCCCGCCAGGCTCCTCTGTGCGTGGGAGTCTCCAGCCAAGGACACTGGGCTCTGTTGCCACGTCCTCCTCCAGGGGATCTTTTGGACCCAGGGATCAAACCTGCGTCTTTTATGTCTCCTGCATTGGCAGGCAGGTTCTTCACCACTAGCGCCACCTGGGAAGCCCAAGCTATTCAATAGTCCTGACTTTATTGTTCTAAATATAGCCCAGTCTTTAATAAGCATCAAATATCAACATATACAGGTTTTGTCCAGAGGTTGTAGTAAATGATACGTGGGTTTAAAGACAGATTTCACTCATGAAATGCTTCCGTTCCAGTCCTTAAAATGGCACCCATTAGTAGCTTTTTTATTATCATTAGTGGCTAGGTATTTTCACAGTACCTCATCATTGTCAAAGCTTCACCAGCACAGATTATCTTATTTGATTCTCACAACAATACTGAGAGGGATGTAATATGAGTAGCCATGTCTATTCTGCTTGATAGGAACTGAAGCTCAGAGAAAGAAATTTGCCTCGTAGCACACAGATGCTGCTGCTGGATGTCAAACTCACATAATCTCATTCTAATTATTTTCACTATTTATTCTTTCTCCAATAAAAGATTATTTATTTATCTCTGCTTGGCTGTGCTGGGTCTTAGCTGCTGCGTGGGCTTCCTCTAGTTGCAGAGAGCAAGAGCTGTTGTCTAGTCAGGGCGCATGTGCTTCTGATTGTGGAGGCTTCCTTGGTGAGGAGCTCAGCCTTCGGAGCATGTAGGCTACGGGAGCTGCCGTTCCTGGGCTCCAGAGCAGAGGCTCAACCGCTGTTGCACCTGGGCTTAGCTGCTCCGCCACACCCGGGATCCTCCTGGACCAGGGTTCGAACCCACATCTCTTGCATAGGCAAGGAGGTTCTTTACCACTGGGCCACCAGGGAATCTCCACTCTTCATTCCTGCCAGCAATTTTTTTTTTAAATCTGAATATATCATTAAAGCTACTGCACATTGTATCTTCCAAACCAGGATGCTTCTGAGAGTGAGAAGGGATGCTGTTAACGATTGTGCTGTGGTCCCAGGCTGACACCAGGCACCTTGAAGGCAAGGTCTTTATTATCCACTGCACCTTTACTGAAGGTGGATTTATCAGCTAGCTTGTCACTTCTTACAGGACAGTCGTTGCACAGTATTTTAGTTATAGTAGCGCCAGATAATCCCCAGCATTTTAATAGTGAACCCAGTAGAAATGTATTCCTTCCTCACATAAAATACAATCAACGTCCTAAGGAGGAGATGGGTGAGGATGAGCGCTCTGCCCCTCTTTAATCCAGGGACCAGGCTGTAGGCTGTTCTTACATTTTGCGGTTAGTGCATGCTGTAAGGAAGATGAAACTTTTCTTTCTTCTCGTCAGGGTTCGCTAGCGGATCTAATTATTAAATTGATGTAAGAGAGAGTAACTGGAGAGAAACAAATTTGCTTTGAATATACAGGAGCTTATCAGAAATACTAAACTCAAAGAAGTGACCAAAGCAGGCAGCTTTTATAGCTTTTGGACAAAGAAACAATAAATTTGTGAAGAGTTGACAAGGTGAAGTGGTTTGGCCGTGGGGTAGTGAATTATTTAAGAAGTAACAGAGTATGTTTATACAGTCTTCAGAGCCTCAAAATTCCTGATTTCTGGTAAGGATGTCTCTCTAACTCGTGGTGCAGAGAGAGTGAGTACCTTTTCCATGAGAGATTTATTTCTTGATTTCAGGGGAACAAAAAAGGGTCAGAGTGTCCTTCTTACATTGGCTGTCTCTCAAGTAACTCTAATTCTAGGTAATATAATACTAAATCTGCCAAAGTGGAATATTTTGGCATCTCCTGAACCCCCGTAACTAGCATGGATCCAGAAAGAATCAACCCAGTGGACTGGTGGGGAAAGAGGGCGGCACCCTGGAAGCCTTGCATTTCAGTCCTCTAAATAGTGCTCATCCTACTGCTCCTATTTCACTGCCCACACCTGGATGCTAGTGGCTTCCCAGGTGGTGCTAGTGGTAAAGAACCCGCCTGCCCATGCAGGAGATGTAAGAGATATGGGTTCGATCCCTGGGTCGGGAGGATCCCCTGGAGGAGGGCATGGCAACCCACTCGAGTGCTCTTGCCTGGAGAATCCCATGGACAAGGAGCCTGGTGGGCTACAGTCCATAGCGTCTCAAGAAGCTGGACACGACTGAAGCAACTTAGCACGCGTGCACCTTGACGCACATGGGGCTGCCACTCCCCCCAACAACCAGTAAATCTTTAGCCAGCAGATACTTTCTTGCCACATCTGCTAAAGTAACTTGAAGAAGGTATTCATTCAGAATCCATTTCCTAATCTGTAAAGTGGAAATAATAGTGTTCAGTCCAGTGTATAATACAGAACTCATATGTTTGCAAAGGGCTAAGAACCTTACTTGCACATGGTACAAACCTTGTGATAAAAATTTGCACATGGTAATTTCAGCCTCTGAAATCATTCTAGTGCTGTGCAAAATCCTCCATATTCTGGTTTTGTTTGTTTGTGGGCTTTTTTGTTTGTTTGTTTGTTTGTTTGCTGCATCAATCTGGGCAGATTTTGAATAGACAGTATAGACAGTCCATAAGAGAAGTCAGTAATTGCTGAGAATAAGAAATTAATTCAGGTGATTGCAAGTGTGATGAGAGATGACTCTATAAAAGCAGATACTTAGAATCATAAATGGAAGGATGGGTGGATATGGAGAGGTAATTCTCCATGGCTGAAGCATTATATCTGGAGTCCTAATTCAGGCAGAGGTAAATAAAGGCCTGTGGGTGAAGAATAGTCTCATAAGACTAAAGAGAGATTAGATTGATGCCAGGCTGTGCAGGATCTTGCAAGATATATTATTGAATCTAATTATATAGAAATATTTATGAGATTGTATTCACTCTAATGAATCAGATTGAGTTCAAAAGAATATCTTATATTTGTTAACTATCATTTAAGTTGCTGTTACATTTTAGTTATGTAATCTATTATTTAATATGCATATTGACTTCCTTGTACTGTTGAAATATTCATTCACTTCTTCCTTCATTTGTGAAAGAATTATTAATGGTCTGTACCAGCCAGGACATCAGCTAGGGTGAGGTCTGCTGGACATGAAGATTACACTCAGATTTAGCACCCTTGTACATGCTATTTACTGGGGATTTCATTTTTATTCTTTGTTGTTATAGTTATCTGTCATTAAGTAACATGGTGTCTGCACTTTGAAATCTCTGGTGGACTGTATATAGCCATAGACATCTTTAGAGCAATATTTCCTAACCTTGGTACTGTTTAAATTTGGGGTCTTTGTTTTGCTTGGGCTTGCTCTGTGCATCGTAGAATGTTTAGAAGAAACCCTGACTTCTACCTGCTGGACACTCGTGGTACCCAATCCCAGTGGTGATAATGAAAAAGTCCCCGGAGGGGCAAAACCACTCCTAATTACAATCACTAGCACTCTTTTAAAGTAATCATAGCAAAATAAACTCTATTCATTTAGAAAATGTTTGATGGTTTCAAATAAGATAAACTAGGTGAAAACACATAGCGCCTTGTCATTATTTTGGCAATACCATTATTTATAATATTGGTAGATCTTTTCTGTTTGTCCAGAAAAAGACTACTCAGTAGGTGCATTTCAGAGAAATTATTATAGGGTGTTTATGGCCATAGCTTACCACTTGTATCACCAGTTTGTTTTAATCCTTAAAAACACAAAGACCAGAAACAAATTAATCCATCTGCACAGTTGACAGGTTCATATGTTTATTGATTTAAACAGTTTTAAAAGCTCTCTTTCTCTTCACATCTTCAGTACAGTACCTTGCAGAGACGTGATTTCTTTCATTCGATCTTTCCATTCAAGCATTTCCAACCACCACTAGAAATTGTGACGAACAAGCCTTGTAAAAGTGGCAAGCAAAAAATATTGAGTGTTGAGACTGCTCAGATGCTCAAATATATGTTATTCAATAGTAGCTCTAAAAGCTTGTTAAACAAAGAGATTAGAAGTGCAGCATCCCTAGGTGGTGTTTTCTCTAACAAACACATTGGTTCTCCCATTGCGTCTGTCCTCCTCCATTTTGGTGAGAGTTATTCTCCTTCATATGCCTTCAGGTACAAAATTAGATGTGATGTCTGAACATACAGTAAGGACAGACAGTCAGATAACCTCAGCCAAAATGATGAGTACAGGTGATTATTTTGAACAAGCTAGACAGTTGCAGAGGAGAAGGCAATGGCACCCCACTCCAGTACTCTTGCCTGGAAAATCCCATGGATGGAGGAGCCTGGTGGGCTGCAGTCCATGGGGTTGCTAAGGGTCAGACATGACTGAGTGACTTCGCTTTCACTTTTCACTTTTATGCATTGGAGAAGGAAATGGCAACCCACTCCAGTACTCTTGCCTGGAGAATCCCAGGGACCGGGGGAGCCTGGTGGGCTGCCGTCTATGGGGTCACACAGAGTTGGACACGACTGAAGCGACTTAGCAGCAGCAGCAGACTGTTGCAGAATGCCTTGAAACATACTCAGTCCTTGTAGGGACTTCTAAGTCATGAAAATCTTGTAGACAAGCAGCACTTCCAGAGTACTGCTAGTAATAAGGAGCATTTTTTAGTAAGGCATCATTATATAAACCTATTGCAGTTTTTACTGATAAGAAACTAGTTTTTGCCTGCCTCAGTATCTAAAGAGTGTTTTATTAACAGACATTATCAGCTTGATAGTTTGACAGTTTTTATTTCCCAAGATATAAATTATATGCTAATCTTTCCGTTAATTTGAACATTGGCTGCAATAAGAATATGAACATTGAATTATTAGCAAATATTTGAATCTATTTACCTGTCCACCTTTCTTTCTCCCCTGATGTCCAATACATCTCTATATTTTAAGCAACCAATTTTCCAACAATTGTATATTATCCAGACATACAAAATGGTCACCAGTTACAAAATACTGCATTTAGATGACCATTATATTTGTTTTCAAAATTTTATTCACAACAGGGGGAAGGCTCTTGAGTGTTATGCACAAGTGAAATACTTACAGGGTGGTATTCAATATGTCACTTTTATTTTATCTTTTCTGTAATTGAAAGAAATATGCTACTATTTTAAAATAGTAGGCTTTAGTGAGAACATTATCAGCTCTACATTATTTCACTCACCAAAATTCTCGAAGAAATTCAAGATTCACTTTGTTACATTTAAAAACCTTATCTTCCCAACATGTCATGGATTCTAGATTGTTCGTTTCATTGACCCCATTTGACAAACAGCAAATCTTACAGTGTGATAAATGTTATAGAGAGCATCTTTTCATGAAGACAGAAGTCTTAGAATTTCCTTCTCCTGTTTTTCGAGATGATTGTAGGTTATTCTTAATTCTACTCTCCGAACTATACATATAACCTCTGGTAACTGTTTAAGAAGTCTTCCTCCTCTTCCTCCTTCCATCTCCATCTTCATCGTTCACTGTTCTCAGATAGCAAGTATTAGAAACAATACTCTGTAGACTGCAGGGCACAAACGACTTTTCAGGGTTTCAGTAAACAGAGCTACAATATTCCATGCTCGCTAAACAAATGCTAATTAGCAAAATCCCAGAATAAACTGAATTGCAGAGTTAATGATGTCAGCCCGGGAGATGCACGCCCCCGCATACAGCAGAAAGCCGGGGGGTTCTCATCATATTTCCTTTTTCATTCTTTTGACTGCGCTGGGTCTCCATGGCTGCACACACAGGCTACTCTCTGGTTGGCGTGGGCGGCCTTCTCACTGTGGCGGCTTCTCTTGCAAAGCATGGGCTCTAGAGCACTTGGCCTAAGGAGCCGCGGCACGTGGGCTCAGCAGTTGCGGCTCACGGGCTGCAGAGTGCAGGCTCAGGAGCCGTGGGGGCACAGGTCTCGTTGCGCTGCGGCAGGTGGGACCTTCGCGAACCAGGGATGAAACCCATGTCCCCTGCACTAGCAGGCAGACCCTTAACCGCTGGACCACTTCTTCACCTTTTCTACTCCTAAAATTGTGTGTGTGACTCAATCACTGAACCTAGATTAGTGAAAGCAGTGCTAGATACTGTTCCTGAGCAATTTTTCATTTAATATTCTCACTGTAAACTCCTAAGCAACAGTTAGAAGGACCTTATTAGCTCGAACCTGTTCTAATTTCTTCCCTAGAACAAACCTAGACACACTAATAGATAAAATAAAATACCTTGTTATCCTTCAATCTTAAAATATCTGAAAGTCACTTGGGAATTGATCCCAAAGTACCGCACTAATAAAAGCATTTATTCTTTCCCCAGGATTTGTGTAATTGTTAGATGCTAGTCAGCAGATATGATGGAGAAGGAAACGGCAACCCACTCCAGTGTTCTTGCCTGGAGAATCCCAGGGACGGGGGAGCCTGGTGGGCTGCTGTCTGTGGGGTCGCACAGAGTCGGACACGACTGAAGCGACTCAGCAGCAGCAGCAGCAGCAGCAGCAGCAGCAGCAGTCAGCTCATATGAAGCACTAAAGAAAGTGATCTAGTTTCATTCTTTTACAAGTGGTTGACCAGTTTTCCCAGCACCACTTGTTAAAGAGATTGTCTTTACTCCATTGTATATTCTTGCCTCCTTTGTCAAAGATAAGGTGTCCATATGTGTGTGGATTTATCTCTGGGCTTTCTATTTTGTTCCATTGATCTATATGTCTGTCTTTGTGCCAGTACCATACTGTCTTGATGACTGTGGCTTTGTAGTAGAGCCTGAAGTCAGGCAAGTTGATTCCTCCAGTTCCATTCTTCTTTCTCAAGATTGCTTTGGCTATTCGAGGTTTTTTGTATTTCCATACAAATCTTGAAATTATTTGTTCTAGTTCTGTGAAAAATGTGGCTGGTAGCTTGATAGGGATTGCATTGAATTTGTAAATTGCTTTGGGTAGTATACTCATTTTCACTATATTGATTCTTCCAATCCATGAACATGGTATATTTCTCCATCTATTAGTGTCCTCTTTGATTTCTTTCATCAGTGTTTTATAGTTTTCTATATATAGGTCTTTAGTTTCTTTAGGTAGATATATTCCTAAGTATTTTATTCTTTTCGTTGCAATGGTGAATGGAATTGTTTAGATGTCCATCAGCAGATGAATGGATAAGAAAGCTGTGGTACATATACACAATGGAGTATTACTCAGCCGTTAAAAAGAATTCATTTGAATCAGTTCTGATGAGATGGATGAAACTGGAGCCGATTATACAGAGTGAAGTAAGCCAGAAAGAAAAACACCAATACAGTATACTAACACATATATATGGAATTTAGGAAGATGGCAATGACGACCCTGTATGCAAGACAGGGAAAGAGACACAGATGTGTATAACGGACTTTTGGACTCAGAGGGAAAGGGAGAGGGTGGGATGATTTGGGAGAATGACATTCTAACATGTATACTATCATGTGAATTGAATCGCCAGTCTATGTCTGACGCAGGATGCAGCATGCTTGGGGCTGGTGCATGGGGATGACCCCGAAAGATGTTATGGGGAGGGAGGTGGGAGGGGGGGGTTCATGTTTGGGAATGCATGTAAGAATTAAAGATTTTAAAATTTAAAAAATAAAAACTAAAAAAAAAAAAAAAAAAAGAAGCACTAAAGAAACATAGAAACGGAAACACAATGCCTCACCCAAATAAAGTGAAGTAACATGCAGTAACATATAAAGGAAAACAATGCCCTCAGAAAATAAAATAGACTGCCCTTAGAAAATACACTGTGTAGTAAATTATGTTCATGTAAAAGAGTCTGCAAATGAAGATGGCAGATGCAAGGTAAAGCTTGTCATAATACATGTCAAGTGCCATAAAAAATTAAGTATTATAAGTTTATTCGGGCCACTGTGGAGTAAAATATACAGGTATGACATAACACACAATAGAAGGTAGAAACTATAAAGGTTTTGCATATTGTAATGCACATTGAGTATTATGGGAATTTTTTGAAAGGATTGCGATATTTTGAGACTGTTGGAGAAGATCTTTGGGGAAATGTAGATTTCAATTTAAATAGCTTAGAAATATCTAAGATAGGTGCTAAATATTAGAGTACTAACTCTTGAAAAAATATAGATACTGCAATTCTGAATTTAAATGAATTGAAATTAAAACAGAAATTGAAATTAAGCTTTCCGTTGTTTGTGAAAGATAGTGATTGAGAGCACAGGTTCTGGATTCAGCCTTCCTAGGTTAGAATTCTAGCTTTCCACAGACCAGTTGGATAATTTGGGGCAAGTTACTAAAGGTCTTAAGTGTTGGTTTCCTGTCTGTAAAATAGAGATAATCTTAAGAAAGTCCACCTCACTGATTTGTTTTCAAGATTAATGCTTCCATATATGTAAAATGCTTAAAATATCACCCAGGATATACAATGTGCTATAAAAAGCAAAGGAAAGTGAAAGGCTAGACAGCTTATTAGGCGTCCCCGGTGACTCAGGCAGTGGTCTGTCTGCAATGCAAGAGACCCAGACTCCCTCTTTGGGCCCGGAATATCCCCTGGAGAAGGGAATGGTTACCCACTCCAATATTCTTGCCTGGAAAATCCCATGGACAGAGGAGCCTGGTGGACTGCTGTCCATGGGGTCACAAACAGTCAGACACGACTGAGTGACTAACACTTTCACTTTCAGCCGTCTGATTAAGTCCTATTGTTTAATGCTTTGAAACCCTCCTAACACTGAATTTAGAAGGTTGGAGCCCAGGTCTTTAATTTGGGCTTTCTGGAGGCGTTGAGCCTATTCACGAGTTTACATGTTCTGACTTAGTCATGTATGAGCAGAGCATGGGCTGAGTCCCCCAGGAGGACTCGTGTTCATTCGGCTCCTGCTGTTTATGTTCTGTCCAAGAAGTGTCTGTTTACTCAGCTCTCCTGAATGTATCCTCCAGGTTTCCTTCCAAGGAGACGTTTTAATTTTACCAGTTACATTTAGACCTTATCACTGTGCATTTGGAATTGAATTTTTTTTTATGTTGCCTGTCAGTGAACATATTCACTTATTTATTCCCATACAAATATTCAACTACTTACATTTTTGAAGAATTTATTCTTTCCCTACTGCCTTGGAATGTCAATCTGAATATAGAACAAATATGTAAATACATGCATATAATACAGAGTATATTATATATGTAATTAGACATAGAATTTTATTTAGTATCAAGGTATGTATATAGTTACATTTGTGCTGTAGATACTGTATGGTAAATAGTACTGATATTAATGTAAATGTCATCCTTTTAGATATTTCATTTCCTAATTGTTCATTAGGAGTTAGTCACTCAGTAGTGACCCCATGGACTGTAGCCTCCCAGGCTCCTCTGGCCATGGGGTTGTCCTGGCAAGAATACTGGAGTGGGTTGCCAGTCCCTTCTCCAGGGGATCTTCCCACCCAGGGAAGATCCCGAGTCTCCTGCATTGCAGGCGGATTCTTCACTGTTTGAGTCACCAGGGAAGTTCGTCACTGGCACGTCTTGACATACTCACATGTCTTCTGAATCCACTTACCTTGTGGTCATAAAAGGTACTTAACGTGGTTTTAGTCTGGTCAAATTTATTGAGACTTGTTTTGTAGCCTGGCCTGGGATCTTTCTTGGAGAATGTTTCATACAAATTCAAATGGAGTATCTGTTCTTCCTTTTTTGGATGGAACGTTCTTTATACATCTAGTAAGTTCATCTGAACTAATGCTCTGTTCAAGGCCAGTGTCTCCATGTTGATTTCCTGTCTGATCTATTGATTGGTGTAAGCAGGGTGGTCAAGCTCCCTACTACTATTGTAATTCTGTTAATTTCCCCTTTTATATTTGTTAATGTTGGCTTTAGGTATTAAGTGCTCCTATGTTGGGTACAAGGGTTGTGTTTTCTTGTGGAATTGTTCCCTTCATCATTATGTAATGTTCTTTATCTCTTGTGACAGTCTTTGTTGTAAAATCTAATTTGTCTGATACAAGTACTGCTTCTAAAACCTCCTTTTTGTTTCCACTTACATGGAATATCTTTTTCCATCCGTTCACTTCCAGCCAGTGACTGTCTTTAGATCTAAAGTGAGTCTCTTGTGTGCACGTTATACATGGGTCTTACTTTTTTATTCAAGCAGCCACCCTGTGTCCTTTATTTGAGCCTCTTTTCTACTTACATTTAAAGTAACTATCGATACCTATATCCTTATTGCCATTTTGTTAATTGTTCCCATTTGTAGTAGTTCTCTTTTGCTCACTTCCTCTATAGTAACTGTCTTTAGTATTATATTGGGATTTATTTCTCTGTGTTTTTTGTGTATCTATCATAGATTTTCAGTTGTGGTCACTTTGAAGTTTGTATGTAGTGAGTTACATGTATCTGTCTATTTTAAGTTGATTATCTCTTAATTTTAAGTGCATATAAAAGTCCTGAATTTTTACTTTTCCTACAATGTTTTATATTTTCTATATTTTTATCTTGTGTCTCCTTTAACTACTTGTTTTAGATGTAGATGATTTGCTACTTTTGGCTTTTACCTTTATTACTAGGTATATATATGGTTGAACCAGTAGCTTTACTATTTGCCTTTACTGGTGAGATTTTTTTTCTTTCTTTCTTTCTTTTTTTAAAAAATTTCTAGTTGTAGCTGTTTCTTTTCTGCTTAAAGGTGTCCCTTTAATATTCCTTGTAATGCCGATTTAATGGTAATAATTTTTTTTAGCTTTTGCCTGTCTGTAAAATTCTTTATTTCTCCTTCAATTCTTGCTCTTCTTTCTTTCTTTCATTTTTTATTTTGGCACCCTTTAATACACTGTATAACCTCTTTCTTGCCTGCAAAGTTTCTGTGGAAAAGGCTGCTAATAGCCTTAGGGAGTTCTCTTATATGTAAGTAGTTGCTTTCTCTTATTGCTTTTAAGAATCTCTTTCTTTTTTGCCATTTTAATTATAATGTATATTGGTGTGAACCTAGGGATTCCTCTTTTTTGTGACTTTGTCTTTCTTTGACCTGTGTGTTTCTGTTGGTGTGTGTGTGTGTGTGTGTGTGTAAAGGGGGATTTTAATGTGCCTCTGTACTGAATTTCATCAGACATTATTTTAACGTCTGTTAAGATGATCAACCATCCTTACGCTACTAGAATGAGCCTCACTTGATCACAGTGTGTTTGTTATTATGCTACTATATTCTGTTAGATACATTTTAGAATTTAGTATCTAGTATTTTACCTTGATTTTTAAAGTGAATTTGATTGGTTTATTTTTTGAAGAAATTTTGGTCAGATTTTGACAATAATATTATAGTCTCTTCATTATATGAGTTAGTTTGGAAGTTTTCCTTCTTTTTCTATGCTTGGTGTATATTAAGTAGGTTTGAGGTTATCTGATCATTTAAAGATTTGGTAGAATACTCCTGGATAACTATCTGTGTGTAGGTTTTTAAATTACCTTGTTTATATCTTCAGTAATATTTGTGATATGTTACCTCTCCCCACTCATTTAACTTTCATTATGATAGTTCTTTGTCTAGTCTGTTGAACTTTAAAAAAAATAGTTCCAATAAATAATCAATGTATTATTTTTATGTGTTAGTTCTGTTTTTATCTTCAATATTTTTAATAATTTTTCTTTTCTAGATTTCTGAATGTGTGCTGCTTTTAATATTAATGGTGATTTTGTAATTGATATTGATTATTAGCATTATTTGTGGATTTGATATCTTATGCTTTCATTCTTATTTTTTTAATTCCGTAATTTTATTTTTATCTACATTTTGATCCCAGTTACTTAATAGCATTTTTCTTCTACTACTAAGAATACCATTTTTTAAAATTAGTTTCTTGTCTTATTGAGATTTTCTTTATAGTCTATGATGGAGCCAAGCTTGGTGAATATTCATGTGAGGATTCCATATTAACTTCAAGAAGTGAAGTCTCTATTATTATTTTTTATAATTTAATATACTGTAATAACAACTCTTACTGATCGTGTTGTATATTTTAAATGCTCACCACAAATACTTAATGGTTTTGTCTTAAGCCTGATTTAAGCAGATTCCTCAGGAAGGCTCATGAAAATAATAGTCCCTGAGTTTTTGCATTTTTTCTCAAAGTTCTAGTCTTTATTTTTGAAAATCAATTTGAATTGATATGGAATCCATGTCTTACCTTTGCTTTACTTGATTCTTTTTTTTTTAAATTAGGCAATGGCACCCCACTCCAGTACTCTTGCCTGGAAAATCCCATGGGCGGAGGGGCCTGGTGGGCTGCAGTCCATGGGGTCACTAAGAGTCGGACACGACTGAGCAACTTCGCTTTCACTTTTCACTTTCCTGCATTGGAGAAGGAAATGGCAACCCACTCCAGTGTTCTTGCCTGGAGAATCCCAGGGACGGGGGAGCCTGGTGGGCTGCCGTCTATGGGGTCGCACAGAGTCGGACACGACTGAAGCGACTTAGCAGCAGCAGCAGCAGCAGCAGCGTAGTTGATTTACAATATTTTGATAGATACAAACAAATCACTTTTAGGTACACAGAAAAGTGATTCACGTGTGTGTGTGTTCTCTTTTGGATTCTTTCTCATTATAAGTTATTATAAGGTATTGAATACAATTCCCTGAGCTATACAGTAAATCATCATTGCTTATCTATTTTATTCATATAGTGTGTATCTGTTGCTTTCCTTGATTCTTAAATACATTTCTGGATAGTTTTCTGCTATAAAGCTTTGCTGTAGGGCTGTGATAACTGATTTTCTTGCCATTATAAGTGACTTGATATTTTTGAAGGAATTTTTAAGCTGTGGATTAAGGATTTTTAAAGTATGTTTTGAAAGACACTTTGTTTGGACTGTTCGTGTTGGCTTTCTCGGTCAATATCCTCAGGCATGCGATGTGTTCTTTCAGTATATATTTTAAAGTTTGATTTTAGGAAAGTGTTCTTTAATTATAATTTATAGTTGTTACCTCATTTGAGGTTTTTTGCTGTCTTCTATATATATATAACTTTTCTCAAACTCTTTTTCTCTTTTTTCTTCACTTAATTTTCATTTTTAAAATTTGCCTCCTTTCTGTCCCTATTTCTCCCAAGACATCTGATGTGTTTATTTGTTCAGTGTGTTAGATTTTCTTTGAGAAAATATTTTTCTATGATTTCCAGAACTTCCAAGTTCTATTATGTATTTACAGATATCTTCCATTCAATTTTTTTTTTTCTTTTTGGCTACACCACAGAACATGCAGGGTGTTAGTTAGAGATCCAACCTGATCCCCCTGCTATGGAAGCACAGAATCTTAACCACAGGACCACCAGGGAAGTCCCCTCCACTCACTTTGTTTCAGAGATTTCCTTATTTGAATTAGTGTAGTTGTTTTGTAAGCTTTTACACCTTCTTTATATTTTTAAACTAATTTAAAAATCATAAGCTATAATTTTGTTCTTTTCATGGCCATGTATTTCTGGTGTACTTTTGTTGCCTATATGAGTATTTTTTATCTTCCTTACTTTATTTTATTTTCTCTTAAAATTTATTTTGATACTTGTGTATCACTTGTATTTGCTTACAATTTTTAAATTAAATTCATTATCTAATGTTTTCAGAAGAGAGGTCAGAATAGGTTTTGTAGTTTCACAACTTTAAAATTCATACCTTGTTTTCATAAGTGTCTTTAAACTATATCATCTTACAATTTGATATTTCTTTCCTGTGTTCCTTTATTCAATTTTACCTGAACTTTTAATTTTCTTTATTTTTCCCTTTTGCAGGCTTTCTGTTAAATTTAGGATGTTTTTGTTCCGTTTTAGGGAGAGATTTTACTTGGAATAGCATTGCTAGTTAGTTGTTGGTTAAGAGTTTAAAGGTCAAAGCTTCTCTGGAACAAAAAGGTTTACTGAAAATTCAGACCCCTCTTTTCAACAAATTGTGCAATAAAAGACATCTTAAGGTTTTGACTGCTGTTTCCATACAGCCTATTACATTTGCAGGGAGTGACTGCTGGTGATGCTGGACCAGTTATTTTCACTCCTCTCTCTCCCACACAGACACAGTGATCCCATATAGGTCTTTTCACAGGTGACGATTTTGCTCCATGCACTTTCTAACCCTTGGAGGTTCATGAACATACTTTTGTCAGGATCAGCTGAGCTGGGGAAAGCCAAGCTGCCGCATATCAGCGTAGCTGATTAAAACAAGAAGCCAAAGTGAAAATAACAGCCAAGCCTTTCATCATTTACTGTGATGAAAGGTTATAAGGAAGATACCAAACTGAGGAAAGGGCCAAATCCTCCTTGTTCGCTTTTTCCCCTAGGGTTGCACACTGGTTGAGGGTCAGGTAGATCGGAAGAGATACCGGGCTCATCTCTGTCCTCTCATTCCTGAAGGAGGCATGAACAAAGGGATCCTGCCGTTTTATGAATGCGATGCTAAGGGAAGAGCGCAGAGCAGGGCTTGGTGTGGAAAAGTCCTGAGTACCGAGGCAGAGTGGGAAAGAGGGTCTTCAAGGTTTCCTGCCTCGCGCAACTAGCAGGTCTTGGCAGAGACTCTGAGGAAAATATCTTGGAAAGGCTCCACACGAAGAGAGTTTAGAACAGAGGTGCCTGGGCTAGTAATGCAGAAGAGCATGGCTGGGGAGGGCCCCCTGAGGGCTCGACCGCAGCTCTGCAGCTCCGCGCAGAGACCACCATGCAGCGGCTCTGCAGCACTCCCGGGGCGAGGAGCGCAGCTTTCCGCCACGAGGCCTGCCAGGTCAAGCCTTGCCGTATCGTATGCTGAGGCCTGAAGCATCGCAGAACATTTCTGGCTGGGAGCTGAACTTTTCAACCTCCTCACTGATATTTGTTGCACATGTCATATTTGGATTGGTACCGCACCCGTCCGAGTTGCTGTGTTAGGATCCACGCTGCCAATACCACCTGTCCGTAGTAACCTACACAGAGAAGGTTGTTTGCACAAGTTATAGAAACTGGGTTGGCAGTTATTTTGTTTCGTCTCTTTAAAGAGTCCAGAGAAGTACTAGGGGAAATAATAGAGATATTTTCTAAAAATTGAACAGCCTTGATAAACACAGCAATTAAAGCTTAATCAAAATACGTGAACAGAATTATTTGCTTTATGTTTCTTCCATGATATTCAGTGTGTATTTAGACTTCAAATTGTATTATAGCATTCCTTGCTTAACCACTTAGTCCCTGAGTGAGTTGAAAATCTGCCCATGGAGATTTAGTTAATGCTTAATCATTTCTAGAAATATATACTTTTTATTATACGGCTTTCTACCTTAGTTTGCCAAAGCAAAAGGAGGTTTATATTATAGCAAAAATATTGTAGCCCTTCAGAATCTTATAAGATAGTCTCATTATTTCAGAATATAAAAGCTATAAACAAAATTTCTACAAATGCTATTATTCTGAAATGTTTCTCTGCTATTGAAAATAAGAATTTACAGTAAAAAAAAATAGACTTTCCAAATGTCTTAGTGAATTTTAAAAATTTTGTTTACTGGCTATAAAATACCATAAGAAACATAGAAACAAATTATTTTTCAAGTTAAGAAAATAATTACTCCATGGCAATTGAATTCTAGTTCTATAACTATTACTCATGTTATAAATATAACCTAACATTTTAAAAAATCAAGGACAATTAAGTACAACAAGAATTTTCAAAGCAATAGACATTTAGATGCAAACCCAGGAGGCATTAACAAGTTCAGTTCAGTTCAGTCACTCAGTCGTGTCTGACTGTTTGTGACCCCATGCATTGCAGCACCCCAGGCCTCCCTGTCCATCACCATCTCCCAGAGTTCACTCAAACTCACGTCCATCTAGTTGATGATGCCATCCAGCCATCTCATCCTCGGTCGTCCCCTTCTTCTCCTGCCCCCAATCCCTCCCAGCATCAGAGTCTTTTCCAGTGAGTCAGCTCTTCGCATGAGGTGGCCAAACTGCTGGAGTTTCAACTTTAGCATCATTCCTTCCAAAGAACACCCTGGACTGATCTCCTTTAGAAAGGACTGATTGGATCTCGTTGCAGTCCAAGGGACTCTCAAGAGTCTTCTCCAACACCAATTCAAAAGCATCAATTCTTCAGTACTCAGCTTTCTTCACAGTCCAACTCTCACATCCATACATGACCACTGGAAAAACCATAGCCTTGACTAGATGGACCTTAGTCGGCAAAGTAATGTCTCTGCTTTTCAATATGCTATCTAGGTTAGTCATAACTTTCCTTCCAAGGAGTAAGCATCTTTTAATTTCATGGCTGCAGTCACCATCTGCAGTGATTTGGGAGCCCCCCAAAATAAAGTCTGACACTGTTTCTACTGTTTCCCCATCTATTTCCCATGAAGTGATGGGACCAGATGCCATGATCTTCGTTTTCTGAATGTTGAACTTTAAGACAACTTTTCCACTCTCCTCTTTCACTTTCATCATGAGGCTTTTGAGTTCCTCTTCACTTTCTGCCATAAGGGTGGTGTCATCTGCATATCAGAGGTTATTGGTATTTCTCCCAGCAATCTTGATTCCAGCTTGTGCTTCCTCCAGCCCAGCATTTCTCATGATGTACTCTATGTATAAGTCAAATAAGTGGGGTGACAATATACAGGCTTGACATACTCCTTTTCCTATTTGGAACCAGAGAAAATGGCAAATCTTCCTAGTTTTAAAGTTAAATTTACTGTATTTGTTATAATTTCCTGGGTTCTTTTTTATTCAAATTTATTTATTTATTTTTTTAGACATACTATTTTTTTTTCTTTTTGGTAATATAAATTTATTTATTTTAATTGGAGGTTAATTACTTTACAATATTTTATTAGTTTTGCCATACATCAACATGAATCCACCACAGGTATACATGTGTTCCCCATCCTGAACCCCTGTCCCTCCTCCCTCCCCGTACCATCCCTCTGGGTCGTCTCAGTGCACCAGCCCCAAACATCCTGTCTCATGCATCAAACCTGGACTGGCAAGTCATTTCATTTATGATATTATACATGTTTCAATGCCATTCTCCCAAATCATCCCACCCTCTCCCCCTCCCACAGAGTCCAAAAGACTGTTCTATACATCTGTGTCTCTTTTGCTGTCTCACATACATGGTTTTCATTACCATCTTTCTAAATTCCATATATATGCATTAGTATACTGTCTTGGTGTTTTTCTTTCTGGCTTACTTCACTCTGTATAATAGGCTCCAGTTTCATCCACCTCATTAGAACTGATTCAAATGTATTCTTTTCTAATGGCTGAGTAATACTCCATTTTGTATATGTACCACAGCTTTCTTATCCATTTATCTGCTGATGGACATCTAGGTTGCTTCCATGTCCTGGCTATTATAAACAGTGCTGCGATGAACATTGGACTACATGTGTCTCTTTCAATTCTGGTTTCCTCGGTGTGTATGCCCAGCAGTGGGATTGCTGGGTCATAAGGCAGTTCTATTTCCAGATTTTTAAGGAATCTCCACACTGTTCTCCATAGTGGCTGTACTAGTTTGCATTCCCACCAACAGTGTAATAGTGTTCCCCTTTCTCCACACCCTCTCCAGCATTTATTGCTTGTAGATTTTTGGATCGCAGCCCTTCTGACTGGCATGAAATGGTACCTCATTGTGGTTTTGATTTGCATTTCTCTGATAATGAGTCATGTTGAGCATCTTTTCATGTGTTTATTAGCCATCTGTATGTCTTCTTTGGAGAAATGTCTATTTGGTTCTTTGGCCCATTTTTTGATTGGGTCATTTATTTTTATGGAATTGAGCTGTAGGAGTTGCTTGTATATTTTTGAGATTAGTTTGTCAGTTGCTTCATTTGCTATTATTTTCTCCCATTCTGAAGGCTGTCTTTTCACCTTGCTTATAGTTTCCTTTGTTGTGCAGAAGCTTTTAAGTTTAACTAGGTCCAATTTGTTTATTTTTGCTTTTATTTCCAATATTCTGGGAAGTGGGTCATAGAGGATCCTGCTGTGATGTATGTCAGAGAGTGTTTTCCCTATGTTCTCCTCTAGGAATTTTATAGTTTCTGGTCTTACGTTTAGATCTTTAATCCATTTTGAGTTTATTTTTTTGTATGGTGTTAGAAAGTGATCTAGTTTCATTCTTTTACAAGTGGTTGACCAGTTTTCCCAGCACCACTTGTTAAAGAGATGGTCTTTAATCCATTGTATATTCTTGCCTCCTTTGTCAAAGATAAGGTGTCCATAGGTGTGTGGATTTATCTCTGGGCTTTCTATTTTGTTCCATTGATCTATATGTCTGTCTTTGTGCCAGTACCATACTGTCTTGATGACTGTGGCTTTGTAGTAGAGCCTGAAGTCAGGGAAGTTGATTCCTCCAGTTCCATTCTTCTTTCTCAAGATTGCTTTGGCTATTCGAGGTTTTTGTATTTCCATACAAATCTTGAAATTATTTGTTCTAGCTCTGTGAAAAATGCCATTGGTAACTTGATAGGGATTGCATTGAATCTATAAATTGCTTTGGGTAGTATACTCATTTTCACTATATTGATTTTTCCGATCCATGAACATGGTATATTTCTCCATCTATTAGTGTCCCTTTGATTTCTTTCACCAGTGTTTTATAGTTTTCTGTATATAGGTCTTATTTTCTTTAGGTAGATATATTCCTAAATATTTTATTCTTTTCGTTGCAGTGGTGAATGGAATTATTTCCTTAATTTCTCTTTCTATGTTCTCATTATTAGTGTATAGGAATGCAAGGGATTTCTGTGTGTTGATTTTATATCCTGAAACTTTGCTATATTCATTGATTAGCTCTAGTAATTTTCTGGTGGAGTCTTTAGGGTTTTCCATGTAGAGGATCATGTCATCTGCAAACAGTGAGAGTTTTACTTCTTCTTTTCCAATTTGGATTCCTTTCATTTCTTTTCCTGCTCTGATTGCTGTGCCCAAAACTTCCAAAACTATATTGAATAGTAGTGGTGAAAGTGGGCACCCTTGTCTTCTTCCTGACTTTAGGGGAAATGCTTTCAATTTTTCACCATTGAGGATACTGTTTGCTGTGGGTTTGTCATATATAGCTTTTATTATGTTGAGGTATGTTCCTTCTATTCCTGCTTTCTGGGGAGTTTTTATCATAAATGGATGTTGAATTTTGTCAAAGGCTTTCTCTGCATCTATTGATATAATCATATGGCTTTTATTTTTCAATTTGTTAATGTGGTATATTACATTGATTGATTTGCAGATATTGAAGAATCCTTGCATCCCTGGGATAAAGGCCATTTGGTCATGGTGTATGATCTTTTTAATGTGTTGTTGGATTCTGATTGCTAGAATTTTGTTGAGGATTTTTGCATCTATGTTCATCAGAGATATTGGCCTGTAGTTTTCTTTTTTTGTGGCATCTTTTTCAGGTTTTGGTGTTAGGGTGACGGTGGCCTCATAGAATGAGTTTGGAAGTTTACCTTCCTCTGCAATTTTCTGGAAGAGTTTCAGTAGGATAGGTGTTAGCTCTTCTCGAAATTTTTGGTAGAATTCAGCTGTGAAGCCGTCTGGACCTGGGCTTTTGTTTGCTGGAAGATTTCTGATTACAGTTTCAATTTCCATGCTTGTGATGGGTCTGTTAAGATTTTCTATTTCTTCCTGGTTCAGTTTTGGAAAGTCATACTTTTCTAAGAATTTGTCCATTTCTTCCACGTTGTCCATTTTATTGGCATATAATTGCTGATAGTAATCTCTTATGATCCTTTGTATTGCTGTGTTGTCAGTTTTGTGATCTCTCCATTTTCATTTCTAATTTTATTGATTTGATTTTTCTCTCTTTGCTTCTTGATGAGTCTGGCTAATGGTTTGTCAAGTATATTTATCCTTTCAAAGAACCAGCTTTTGGCTTTGTTGATTTTTGCTATGGTCTCTTTTGTTTCTTTTGCATTTATTTCTGCCCTAATTTTTAAGATCTCTTCTACTAACCCTGCGGTTCTTCATTTCTTCCTTGCAAACATACAAATGGTCCACAAAATTGGCCTTTTAAAATAATTATACCAGAAACAGCAAGCATTTTTCACAATATAACTTTTATATTTTGAGTAAATAAGCTTTTTTAAAAATGGTTTATTGATGAGCATTTTGCTTCTGGTTTGAAAATGAGAATAATATATGACACAGTTTGTACCTCAGAATCTTTCGAATCCAGATCCACCTATAGTTCATAGAATGAATAGATTACTTTATACATACTTTCTAGGTGAACATGGTGTAACAAGAAAGAAAGTTGTGATAGGAGTAAGTAGGTAAAGCTTTCTTTTCTACAAGGTGACTTTTTGGTTGAAACGTTGTCGTTAATGACTTGGTAGCTGTGTAGGTAACAACATTCCTGTTAAGAGGAGCAACTTTACAAAAAGCTGTAAGGAAAGAAAATTCTTTGCTGAGGTGCTTAAAGGCAGTGACTGACTACACTGGAGGGCAAGGAAAAATAATGACAAAAGATAAGTATTTTGGGGGACAGAGGTCCACATCAAGTTTTTCAGGCTTGTATCCCCATTTCCTAGGCTAATGAATGGTGCTGAATAAATATTTGTTGAAATAGATCCCTGTCATTTCTTACATGGTTGGACCAAAATAGTAACTGTAAATGCAGGGGATTCATTTAATCATTCATCCTCAACTCTGCTTTGAATGCCTACCGCAAAGGGAATAAAACATTGCCCTGGTTCTATAGATCTTCACATTTTCCTGGAGGCTGCAGAATGACAGGAATAGGAATATATATATATATATATATATATATATATATATATATATATAAAATTTCAGTACATTTTGATAAGTTCAAAAGTATTGTGATGAGTAAAGTAGGAATAACTCTGTCAGAATCTTTTTGGGAGGAAATTTCGTGACTTGGTTATCAGATATGGAAAATGAAAAAAAAAAGAGAGAGAAAACAAATTTGAAAATAACTCCAAAGTTGTGCTGAACTTGGAGCAACGTGGTTTCAGAAAAGTTCTGTGATAGTAATAATAAGATAGCTATACTTCCAATTAAATGTAGGACATACATAGATTTTTGTTTTATCTGTCATATGAATTTCAGTGAGATGTGTATTTGTTTGGGAAAATGGGGATATAGCAATGCTAACTGTCACAGTGGGGTCATTGTTGTGTGTCTGTCTGCCTGTGTGGTCTCATCCATATACACGTCCTGTTCTTACGGGATAAAGCAAATTAGCCCAACTTTCTGATGAGAAGAATTGTACTTATAAGCAAAAACAAACAATCCTCTTCAGATTATATGTGGTCCTTTCTTGATATAGCCTGGGTTTATAATCACGCTGTTGTTTAAAACTGGTGCTGTGATTTTGGATCTTTGTTTTGGCTATGGCTTCCTGATTAGACCTACTTTGTCCTTCATATTCCAACTGCTGACGTCTCGATATAGCTTCATGGAGTGGAGCGCTCATATTAATTCTATCCAATTTACCAGCCTTGCATTTAAAATACTTCCATCAAATCATTACATGTAAGAAGTAACTGTTGAAATAAAGTTATTATATTTAAAGAGTCTTCAGTGTGAAACAGAATGATAACAGAGAGGTGGCTATTCAATAAAGGAGTTTAAGATGCTGGACTGAAAGTCAAAAGGCATTAGAGAGGAAAAAGTCCACACACAGACATAAACAGACAGACAGACACACACACACACATACAGAGACTCACACAGACACACATAAATGATCTGTATGAGGAAGAAAGAAATCTTATGCTATCATTCAAAATAATTAAATGTCAAAATCTGCATATTTTGAACCATTTCAGATTCACATACATCAAATACACAATCAAATCAAAATTTGCTAAGGAAACAACCCCACTCCTTGTTCCCAAGCATGGAGGCGAGGCCAATAGAATATTCTGGGACTGAGCAAGTTATTTTTTGCAGATTTCACCTAGGAGCCTTGCATCACCCCTTGAGTGAGACAAGTTTAGGGAGCTGAGCTCTGTACCTCAAACTGTTTCAAGGCAAAAATATAACACTGAACATTAGAAGTGTTCCTGTAAGAGTGCCTTGTAAATTATTTAGTAACCTCTAAAAAGAACTAGAGTAACCTTTTCTGGAGGTATGCAGAACACCATGAAAATTAGTAACTTCCTGGCCTCTCTGCCTGGAAAAAATATGAATGAGAATTTAATGAAATCAGGTCATAAACCCAGGTAAAATCAAGCTATAGGTGACAGTGGGCCTTTAAGAAAATTAATGTTCTTGGCCTTTGCTGCCTATTTCCCATTTACACGTGTTTCTATGTTAGTAGATATTTATATTAGCCTACTGATATGAAGTGGTGCAGACAGAACAAGCAGCTATTGTACAAACATTTGCTGTGAGATGAATCCTCTTTCCATACACATAACTATTTTAAGATAATTTAGAATGCTAAATCGACCTCTGAAAACCTTTAGAACAAAGAATTAACGTGACATAATCACATTCTTAATGGAGTTTTATTTTCTCGTATTCCTTTAATTCTCTTACTGAATTGAAGTTTAATAGGTTTCTTTTGGAAACGTGATTGTTGTGATGTAATAGTAGTTTTATAATAACAAAATTCCTTGCAAAGTTAACCAATCATGGCTGAAAGACATTTATTCACGTTTGTGGGCAACAATGTTTTATCATTAGCTGAAATCATCTCAGTATATTTCCCTTTAAGTTAATTAGACTATCACACATTTAAGAAACTGAAAATGTAATAAATGTAACAATTTGTTGCAATTTCTGGCAATTCATTGTGTTTTGCTTTTCCTTCAGAATGAGCTCAGTCAAATGTGAGTGCCTCTGACTTATTTCACTCAGTATCTTGACAATCTCTATATCAGACACAGAAAGCAAATGCTATATGATACTGGTTATATGTGGAATCCTAAAAAAAGTGTGCAAATACAAATTAACAAAACAGAAATAGTCACCGAGATGTGGAAAACAAACCTGGTTATCAAGGGGATTAAGGAGGGGCAGACGCATTGGAAGACGGGACTGACATATACACACTAGTCTGAATAAGAGAGATATTAATAAGAACCTTCCATGTGGCACAGAGACCTCTATTCAATACTCTGTAATGATCTATATGGAAATAGAATCCAAAAAAATGGTGGATCTATGCAGATGCATAGCTGATTCACTTTTCCGTATGCTTGAAACTAACAAAACATTGTAAATCAACTATACCCCCATCAGTCAGTTCAGCCGCTCAGTCGTGTCCGACTCTGCAACTCCATGAATCGCAGCAGGCCAGGCCTCCCTGCCCATCACCAACTCCCGGAGTTCACTCAAACTCATGTCCATTGAGTCAGTGAGGCCATCCAGCCATCTCATCCTCTGTCGTCCCCTTCTCCTCCTGCCCCCAATCCCTCCCAGCATCAGAGTCTTTTCCAGTGAGTCAACTCTTCGCATGAGGTGGCCAGAGTACTGGAGTTTCAGCTTTAGCATCATTCTTTCCAAAGAACACCCAGGACTGGTCTCCTTTAGAATGGACTGGGTGGATCTCTTTGCAGTCCAAGGGACTCTCAAGAGTCTCCTCCAACATACAGTTCAAAAGCATCAATTCTTCGTAACTCAGCTTTCTTCACAGTCCAACTCCCATATCCATACATATTTTTTTAATCTAAAAAGGAAAAATTTGAGTTTGTATCTTTTGAAGACAAAATAGCAAAGTGATTTAATTGTTGTTCAGTGGGCTTCCCAGGTGGTGCTAGTAGTAAAGAACCCCCCTGCCAAGGCAGGAGACATAAAAGGTGTGGGTTTGATCCCTAAGTTGGGAAGATCTCCTGGGGGAGGAGATGGCGGCCCACTCCAGGTTTCTTGCCTGGAGAATCCCACGGACAGAGGAGTACAGTCAAACATGACTGGAGCAGCTTAGCACGCACACAGGTTTCTATTGCAAATTCACAGGGTTTTCTGTCTTTGCAAGGAACACTTATAAATAAACACAGTTGAACAAAGCAAAAATTTAAAACTTGCCAAATTATATTCCAGTAAGTGTTGGTATCAATCAAAAAATGCTAAAGAGATTCTAGGCATGTTGTTCCAATAATTGTTCCACCCCTCTGACCTACTGTTTTCTTCAACGACTGGTACTTCTTGGGAGTCTTGTTCTCCTGCCTCAGAAAAAGCCTTTTGCCCATAATATATTCCATTTTTAAAAATTACAAACCAAATGTCAGTCACCTCCACCCTTATTTCACTACTTCCTTTGCAACATTTGCATGGGCTACAACGTCTGGTTCCCTAAGATAAGCAATCCTAGATAAACCCAAGTGAGTAAAAGTTACATGCCTGAAGCATTCTTTAGGTCTAATATAGAATTTTTCATAAATTATTTCTTCCGAAAAAATAAGGAGTATGCCAAAGTATCAGCCTTCAGAATGAGTCTTACATGTTGGGTCTATTTAAGGAATTTTTCTAGGATAATTTTGAGTCTTTTTTTTTTTTTTTGGCTTCGTATGCTATCTCTAGCTCCTAACTTCGTGTGATGTGTTTACTCCCCCACAATTATATATGGTTCCTTCCTTATCTAAATTGTGACCTCTGTGGCTGTGGGGCCAAATTGCTGCTACATACCCCAGCACATTCCCAGTGGCTGGCAGGTAAGCTGTTGGCATGCTTTGGGCTCCTGATTGGCACTGGAGACCCTCATAAGGTTGTCCCATGCTGCAGAGTCCCTGCAGGAGATTGCTCCCTTCTCATTTCATTAACAGTGTATCTCTACTCCAAGAACCATTTTCCTAACCAATGAACACTTGAATGAGTTGACGTAATGCTAAGGTTTTGGTTAGAAATTTTCATTTAATGTGTTCCAAGGTTTTATTTAGTTCACTGAAGCTTTCTCTTTTTTTGGAAATAGATTTAGCTTCTAAAATCTGACCTCCCATCTTTTGGAAACAGCCCCATGCTCAACATGTAGAACATTTCCTAAGTGTATGAAGATCATGGTAGGCTATGTGTCATCATTTAAAATTCTGACAGTAATACATAACCATGAAGATACTGGCTCAGAGTTTGGTGTGATGTAAATATAGCATATAGATACTTGCTAGATACTGGAAACTACTGGAGACGAAAGGAGAAGGGAGCTTCCCTGGTGGCTTAGTGGTAAAGAATCCGCCTGCCAATGCAGGAGACGCGGGTTCAATCCCTGGTCGGGAAGATCCCACGTGCCTTGGGAATAACTACGCCTGTGCACCGCAGCTATTGAGCCAGTGCTCCAGAGTCTGGGAGCTGCAAACGCTGCGCCCACGTGCCGGAACTCATGAAGTCTGTGCCAGCTAGAGCCTGCCCTCCGCCATAAGAGAAGCCCGCACACCTCGGCGAGAGAGCAGCCCCCATTCTCTGCAGCTGGAGAATGGTCAGTGCAACAAAGGCCCAGCACAGCCAAAAGAGATAATGAATAAATAAAATTATTAAAAAATAAAAGAAGGGGGTGGTAAAAGGTGAGTTGGTTAAATAGCATCACCAAACCAACGGACATGAATCTGAGCAAACTACCGCAGATAGTGGCGGACAGAGGAGCCTGGCGTGCTGCCATCCGTGGGATCCGGAGAGTCAGACGTGACTTAGCTACTGAACAACAATTTACACCAGAAAGAATAGGGCGGTGTATAAAATTTTCACTGTTTTGGATAATTTGCTTTTGTAAAAAGTCAGGAACGTTAGAAAGAATGTCAGAACTTAAAATGACCTAATGCTCACTTGGGCTTACTTCTCCAGAATATTTTGTTTAATGGAATTTTTGTACTCTCTTAGAAGATCGATTGCACTTATATACATTTGCAGGAACAATGTGACAAATGATGAAAACAAAATAAGGTCATTTTATTTCATTCAGGACAAGAGTGATTCATGCAAAATAGTATTAAAAATGACTATTTAAATTGCACATTGCCTGTACTTTTCAGAATTAAAGTGACATGCGATGTAGACATGATGGATGAGGGAGCAGTGGAAAGCATATTAATATACAAAGTAGCTTAAATTTTCTAAAAGGATATTTAAGATTTTTACACTACCTCATTTAATACTGAGAATAAACCTGTGAGACAGTTATTATTAATGTTTTAGATGAGAAAATGGAGGCAGAGACAGTTTTCTCCAAACAGCTAGTGAGTGTCAGAGTTGGACTCATATCAAGGCTACTTGACTCGAAAGACTGAGCTCCTGGCCACCATAAGGAATTTGTAAAAGATAAGAAATATAGCTAGCAATATAGCTCCTGGCTATATTGCTTAATCAGAGTCCTAACACGTTATTTAGAGTGGTAAGTTTTGTAACATTGGGCTCAGTTTTGGACTTCTCCCAGACTCTTGCAGTGACTCCTTGTAGGCAGAATATTTATTCATCCTGCTGATGAAACTCATTTTGGGACTAATACGAGATGAATGGACGTGAAATGTGTTACTTCTAGACTTTCTTTACTCACGTTGTTCAGTCTGTTTCTGGCCACTGAAAGTTTAACAACATGACTATGTCAGGGGAGGTGCTTTAGCCTGAGTCTCTGAGAAGACAGTGGTGCGGATCTGAACACTGACCACATGGACCACAGTCTGATGCACAGATGTAACCCATGTGATTTGAATGGGAGATAAGTATTAAAGTCACTGGTATTTGAGGTTTAGTGACTCTTCAGCCTAACTTAGAGAAATCTGAGTAATTCATGTACCAAGCATCTATGAAATACTCTGCTAAGCTGTTTCAGTTGTGTCTTGCCTCTTTGCAATCCTCTGGACTGTAGCCCACCAGGCCCCTCTGTCTAAGAATACTGGAGTGGGTCGCCTTGCCTTTCTCCAATGAAATAATCCAAATCAATCTAAATTGATCATTGGTAGCATTTTACAGTAGAAAACCTAACTTGTCACAGTCCTCTTCTAATTTTTATTGAAAACAGGAAGTTGTTCTAGAAAAATATATTCATCCTATGGAGATGTCTGTGTGCTGTGCTCAATTGTATCTGACTGTTTGTGACACCTTGCACTGCAGCCTGCCAGGCTCCTCTGTCCGTGGAATTTTCTAGGCAGAATACTGGAGTGGGCTGCCATTTGCTACTTCAGGGCATCTTCCCAACCCAGGAGATCAAACCCTTGTCTCTTGCGTCTCCTTCATTGGCAGGAGGATTCCTTCTCACTGTGCCATCTGGGAAGCCGTATGTAGAAAGCAATGGTTAAATTTAATCTAATTCTGTCGACATAGACAGGATACAGTTTGCCAGCATAGTTTTGTTTACCTGATACCAAGAAAGGGGTTCTGTAAAAACACATATCCTTACAGTGGCAGGGGACAGGAATCATTCATTCTGTATCAGCGTGGTTTCTCTGCGTAGATGCTGTCCTATAAATAATCCTGGGAGCGTTTGCTCATTATGACAGCAGTGCTCTCCTGTGCATGATTTTCTCTCTTGTTGGAGAGATCTCGGGTGGATCCTGAGTGATCAGCATTCACTGGTTGGGGTGGAAAGGATGGAAGCCTAAAAGCAGAGGGAAAAGAGGCACAGGCCGAAGAATAAGAGGAATATCTCGACTTCCTTTATATCACCGTGATCACTTTATAACACAAGCTGGCATAAGGAAATATATTATTGGAGCTGACACTTTCTCTTTAAACATTCTAATACATGTATCATGGTTTGTGGGTGAGAATGATGCCCCATAATCTTAAGTATATGAATGACCCTCTTTTAAATGTGTAGCCTGCACAGTCTTGGTGCTAGAAGCTTACACAAGTATGTGTTTGCAATAGAGTTGACACCAAATGTCACAGCTATGATTTCCTGAACCAATGGGAAGAGAACAAAGGCTGATGTAATAGGCCACTGATACATCTGAGTGAAGAAGAAAGTTACAAGACTTCCAGTCACACTGCCGGAAGGAAGATGTTGCAATAGTTTAACAAGAAAAGCCATAGAATGCTGTCATTAAGCGCATAGCCCTGGGGTTTTCCACAAGGCAGAAATCTAGAAAACCTGCATCACACAGCTAAGTTGTGTGTTCATTGTGTCAGCTACAATTTAGTTTGTGACACAACCTTATCCACCAGGTTAAATTGATATTGATAATTTGAGTTTATTGATATTATGGCTTTCTTTTTAATTTGTGTGAGTTTAATTTTATATGTTTAGTTTATCTGTTAAGTCTATACCTGATTTATATATTGATATAAATAGTTTATACTTAGTTTCATGTTTATCTATTTTTAAGTAGTGTAATAAATAGAATCTAACAACACTGAGGTGTGCACGAATTTTGTTTTTCTCCTTATAGCTTTCTACTCATTAAAGAAATCCTATTCTCCAAGTATATATATATACACACATATATGTATATTGCTCAGTTGTGTCCGATTCTGAAACCCCATGGACCGTAACCTACAGGCTCCTCTGTCCATAGGATTTTCCAGGCAAGAGTACTGGAGTGGGTTGCCATTTCCTTCTCCAAGGGAATATATATATATATAATGTCCATTCTTAAACTTACAAAGAGAGCAAACTATGGCGTTTGCAGTTAAGATTCACAAATGATTTTGCTTTATAAAAAATTATCCTACTCAGCAGGGCACGGGATAGAAAATCTGTGTCGGGTGAATGAATATTTAGAGAGAATGGGATTGGAAGTCTTGAGTTCATAATCTACTCTACTGCCAGGAAGTTTGGGAAATGGTTGTGACAAAGCCTGCTCCTGAAAGAGCCCGATTTTAATTTTATGTGACATATGATAGCTATATTTGCAGCTAACATAATGAGATATGAAAGAGTATTTTTTGTTTGAAGTCCAGTAATCTCTACTGACAAAATTTAGAATCCTTTAACGGCAATTGTTGTTTGATGTAACAACAGCAGTGAAAAGCTTCATTCACAGGCACTAGCATCTTTATGCCAGGTTTTGCGAATGTTGACAGGCATCCAAGGTGAAGAGGGAATTATGAGTCCTAAACTCAGTCCATCCTTAACTGCTGCTCTCCTTGGCTTCTTACGCATCCAGATGTTGCACTCATCAACCCAGACTGGCATTTTCAGATGCTCTCCTACACAACAAGGTGCCCGTTAGATGCCCGGTAGTTCTCTCAACTATATAACCCAACACCCCAGAGATCTCAGTGCGTGAAAGTTCCTTGAACAGCCCTCCTTTTCCTGGAATATGTAGGTTGTTCACTGGAATATCTGAGTATTTGGGGAGTAAAGTGGCCCAGGTTCTTGGTGTGATCATTTTAAACTCAAATGTTGAGTTCCTCAATAACTCAAATGTTGATTTGTTCCTCAAAGTAATATTAGATTCAGAAATTTCATGCACAGAAATTTCTTCCTTGAAACTGATCCAGCCAATGCACCTGTGTTCCTGGCCAAATTCCCTTTGATTCTGAATGATAAAAGCCTTTTCCATTGAAAAAAATGCATCAAACTCTTTCTGTTCCTTTCAACTGATATTTATGATCCATCTGAAGCTGTAGTTTCCTGGTGAAAAGATACAACTCTGCAAACCTGACCTTTAAGAGGTGAGGAGTCACAATTTCTGAACTGTCAATTACAGACTTTCTTTCTTAGAAGATTAGACTGTTTCTTGTATTACATTAAAGAATGCTTTTTAAAAATTTGGTTTGGAATGATAGTTGCTATTTCTGCTAGCAGCACTCACTTCTGTACTATTTCTGTTAGCTGAAACCACTTCTGTGGGCTTAATTTATTTCCCAGTTTTGCAATTATCAGTTTTCTCTTTTTTTTCTTTCTGGGTTTATGCTGACCTATATATACTAAAATTTGAATTTAAAATTTCTGGTCGCCAGAGATGAAAGTTCCCCTCCGGAGATAATAAGGCAGTATGGGTGTAGTTTTTCAACATGTGCTGTAAATTTCAGTGAGGGCTGTCCTCTGTAATTGCTTCTAGCACTTTTCTGAGTTTGTCCTTGGCACCATGCGTTGAGTTCAGCGGCAGCTGAAACACATCAATTCTCTTTCTTCTGAAGGAGGTCACTAGCCTTTGCCCTCTGCAGCTTCAACTGTCCTGAGACTGTGAGAGAACACAGTGGCAACCAACAGTAACGTTACGCTATAAATAATCCAATAGCACATTAAACATTAATCACTTTTTCATGTAATTATATTTTTTTCTGAAAAGTCATTGTTTGTTCCCTTAAGCTTAAAATAGTACTTTACATTCATTCATATGATTCTTTCTGTAACATTTCTGTTGAAATTATTGAGTGATATTTGCTCTTTATTTGGGAAGAAGAGATGATAAAATGGTATTTTTGTCTTCATATTAGTAGTTTGATTAATGAAGTATTTTTATAGCAAATTTATCAGTATTTAATGCAAGACTTATTTTGAAATCATAAAAATGCAGTGTGATGACAGAGAAGTAACTGTGTTTATGGAAGTAGGAGCAGAATTTTCTTAGAAACAGACTAGACTTTTGTTTAACCTCCACTGCAACCAACTACAAAATACATCTAAGGATATCCTAAAAAAGCAGAAATGAGACTCCCTTGTGCTTTGCTTTTTAAAAAAAAATTTTTTTAAGTCATTAATACAGTCTTTGCTATAACCCTCTGGACAGTTTGAAAAATATTTATCTTTGATGGACTTAAATTTTTATTTCATGCTGATTCATTTCATGTAGATGATCATGATTTTGACTTATGATATTGAACTATTACTTTGAATAATCATGATAGCATTAGAAATGGTTTAGTAGAATGGGGAAGATTAGTATATGATTACCAAATAAAGAGTAACAAGGCCAAGGTCTGGCTGATAAATATTACTGTTAATGACAGTGAGAACTTATTTCAGAATATATGGGGCATGTGTTGGGGAAAGTTAGACTTCTCAGGATATAAGCGGTCTGTGGTCAAATTTTTAAAGTAGACGGGATCAAGTGAGAGCAGAGAACTAACCCAGGTCAGCTGTGAATGAGTGAGAGCCGGGAGGAAAGGAGGATGCTCGGAGACAGCGAGGGTGGGGGACAAGTTCCAAGGGAGCTACGGGGCATCATGAGAGTGCTGCGCGTCAAGAGTAATGCACGTCCAAGCAATGCATTCGGGTTTTTAAACTTCGCAGAGAGAGATACTAAGTCTAGGTAGCGTAAGCAAAAACACAGAATTTATTGAAAGACTCTGTGAGAGCTTACAGCATCCAGCAGAAGATTAGAGAGCCAGACATGGAAAACAATAAACCCCAAGTGACTCTAGGGTCTAAAGACGATGAGTGCTTCCTAGACTCATGGGGGCACAGTTTCAGTTTTCGTTCTTATGTATGATTCAAATTGTAAGGAGAGGGTGCAAATGCCAGGCTCGGGTTATCCAGCTACCTCTTGGCTAGAGAAGGGCAGTACAGCTTATGTAAGACTTGCCTGGGCTGCAAACAGTAGGAGAGGAGACAAATTCTCAAAAGAAGAATTGCCCAAAGAAGGTGAAATGGATGCTATACAGCAACTATTAACAATTATAACAGCAGCAAAGATTGAAACTGTCTAATGCCACGGATAATTCTGTAGACACCTAGCAACTTTTGAAGGAACAACGCAACAGAAGTGGAAGTACCATTCAGTTCAGTTCAGTTCAGTCGCTCAGTCATGTCCAACTCTTTGCGACCCCATGAATTGCAGCACCAGGCCTCCCTGTTCATCACCAACTGCCGGAATCCGCCCAAACCCATGTCCATCGAGTCAATGATGCCATCCAACCATCTCATCCTCTGTCATCCCCTTCTCCTCCTGCCCTCAATCTTTCCTAGCATCAGGGTCTTTTCAAATGAGTCAGCCCTTCCCATCAGGTGGCCAAAGTATTGGATTTTCAGCCTCAGCATCAGTCCTTTCAGTGAACACCCAGGACTGATCTCCTTTAGGATGGACTGGTTGGATCTCCTTGCAGTCCAGGGAACTCTCAAGAGTCTTCTCCAACACCACAGTTCAAAAGCATCAGTTCTTCGGTGCTCAGCTTTCTTTATAGTCCAACTCTCATATCCATACATGGCCACTGGAAAAACCATAACATAAAATATAATATTTTTATTAAGGATCCATCAAGTCACTATTTCAGTTTCATAATTGTGATTACTAGTTGTAGCAATGGTTTTCTTCCCTAAAAAGGCTATGAAAAACTCTCATCAAAAAAAAAAAAACCTCTCATCAAACATACCAAAGATAAAGCATGTCAGTTAATCTACTTTTTAAATTGAAAAAAGAATTCTAAAGAATAATGTCTAGGTAATGGCTCTGGAAGAAGAAAGAAAACGAAATTGGCAAGCATGTAAACGTTCTGTGTTTCTCTTTGCAAATCTGATGGTTAAAGGAACTGCTTTGGTTAAGGTCATCCACGCACTTTGAAGTATGGCCGAAGCCTGTGTCTCTGAACTGTTTTCAACTATGCCTTTCAGATTTAACTCAGCAGTCTTTCTCTATTTTCAGCATGGAAGATGGTTTTATCTACTGTCACCGTGCAGGGGTTCACAGCCATGCCAAGCTTCAGAAGCTGTGGTTCAGCTTAACTTCCAAGGGTTCACTTATCTGTCCTGCTTATATTAGGGCTTCCCAGGTGGTGCCAGTGGTAAAGAATCCGCCTACCAATGCAGGAGACACAAGAGACGCAGGGTTCAAGCCCCCGGGTCATGAAGATCCTTTGGAGTAGTAGGCAGTGGCAGCCTACTGCAGTATTCTTGCCTGGAAAATTCACAGACATAGGAGTGAATAAATGTCCAAACTCAGTTGCCAAACACTTTTGGATTTAAATCCTGATCAAAATGCCTGCCCTGTTCATGTAAAACAGTGAATCAGGTATTGGTGTATAACTAGCACTCAAATGATATTATCTGTTTCTGTATCGTTGTTCAGTTCACTGGGCTTCTTTTTTTACAGAGACATTCTGGAAGAATTCCATCTGAGTGACCGTTGTTTGGGTTTTGATCAGTTGGGCAATTATAGAAAGCTGATGCATCTTGTTATTTAACTTTCAGTAAAAACCCTCTAGAAGACTGGTTACAATCATTTCCTTAGTTTTGTTTGTATTTTGACCTAGTAGTCCTACTTTTTAATTGTCTTCTATTGTTTGATAACTAGGAATATAATTATACAATATAAAAATAGCATTCCCCATAATTCGTGAAGCACATTGACTTTGCATATAGTTTTCCTGACACAGGTTTCTATGTACTCTTGCCATCCTTTAGAGCTGGGAATGATTCACATGTTTACAATATAGACTGTAAGCTCAAAGATGGCATATACTAATTATTCTAATTTACATATTGTGACCCAACCCCAAATGGGCTTGACTTTCAGTAACAAACGCTAGGGAAAGCAATAAAAATTACATCCTGGCATAGAAGCTCATCAGCAGAAGAATGGATAAGAAAGCTGTGGTACATATACACAATGGAATATTACTCAGCCATTGAAAAGAACACATTGAGTCAGTTCTAATGCGGTGGGTGCAACTGGAGCCTATTATACAGAGTGAAGTAAGTCAGAAAGAAAAACACCAATACAATATATTGACGCATATATATGGAATTTAGAAAGATGGTAACGCTGACCCTGTATGCAAGACAAAAAAAGAAACACAGATGTAAAGAACAGACTTTTGGACTCTGAGGGAGAAGGCAAGGGTGGGATGATTTGAGAGAATAGCACTGAAACATGTATATTATCGTATGTGAGATAGATCACCAGTCCAGGTTCAATGCATGAAACAGGGCACTCAAAGCCGGTGCACTGGGATGACCCTGAGGGATGGGATGGGGAGGGAGGAGGGTGGGGGGTTCAGGACGGGGGGGACACATGTACACCCGTGGCTGATTCATGTCAATGTATGGTAAAAACCACCACAATATTCTAAAGTAATTAGCCTCGAATGATAACTAATTATTTAATTAAAAAATTATATCCTGGCACACAGTCCATAATCATACCAACTCAGAAAACGTGCGAAAGGAATGAGCGGCCACGTTTCCTAGCAGAGGAGTTCGACAGTGCAGCAGTGCGGAAAGTCAGCACGCTGGAGGCCGTCCTGACACACCTGGTCCGTGTCCTCTAAGCCTCGTGTACAGAGCCCAGGCGCGTATCAGGCTGCCCTGCAGCTCCAGTCCTCTCCAGCATCTCCTGTTTACTCTCTAAGCCCTTCCCCTAAGGTCTCCTCTCCGATTCCCCACCCACATCTGCCCAATTCCTTCCACCAGAGGGGAGCTTGCCAGCTATCATATGAACCCATCCCTGATTGATCATTTTTTATTTGCCTGTGATTTTCCTCATTACAATGTAATTTGTGTATGGAGAGTGAACTGTAGTTGTCCATCATAGTTAGAGCTTGCACAGTCCTTTCTGCCTTCCTGTGGTTAACTTCTGCCATAACATTGATGCCCTCCATTTTTAATGGTATCAAAAATCTAGAAGCAGAACTTATCCACGTCTTCATATATGAACAGATACATTGGAAAAAAAAAAAAAGGGGCTTCCCTGATAGCTGAGTTGGTAAAGAATCCACCTGCAATGCAAGAGACCCCAGTTCGATTCCTGGGTGGGGAAGATCCGCTGGAGAAGGGATAGGCTACCCACTCCAGTATTCTTGGGCTTCCCTTGTGGCTGAGCTGGTAAAGAATCTGCCTGCAATGTGGGAGAACTGGGTTTGATCCCTGGCTGGGACGATCCCCTGGAGGAGGGAAAGGGTACCCACTCCAGATTTCTGGCCTGGAGAATTCCATGGACTGTGTAGTCCATGGGGCTGCAGTGAGTCAGACACCACTGAGCAACTTTCACTTTCTACACTAAAAATTCACCACTTTATTGTTTATATGAATACATTTATATTGATACAATCCACAAATCATTTAAAGGCAAGCAGAATTATGAGATTATCCTTCTACATGATCTTGAACCAAATTCAGTTCATATGCAGATTGTACAATCTAATGAGGTTCCTTAAGCTGCTAAAGCCCATTTATAATTCTCTCTAACCAGTGATGACCATTAAGGATTGCTTGCAGTGCCTGCTTTCTTTACTCTTAAATCACAGTCACTTCGCAGGGACTTTGGCACATAATAGATTTTCAATATATGTTAGTTGAATGAATGAATCAAACAACCATTTTTTCTAGAATATGAGGATGCCTACAGGCTTTGGGATACAGCAATATTTAGAGCATAAATATTGATTACTTTATCAGGTAATTAATTTAATGGAACTTATTTAAATAAGCAAATAAATAAACACTTGAGGCATCCATGCCAATTGTCTTAATTGATTGTCCCCAGCAATTCTGTAGGAGACAGGGATCAAGACCATCCCCATGGAAAAGAAATGCAAAAAAGCAAAATGGCTGTCTGAGGAGGCCTTACAAATAGCTGTGAAAAGAAGAGAAGCGAAAAGCAAAGGAGAAAAGGAAAGATATAAGCATCTGAATGGACAGTTCCAAAGCAAGAAGAGATAAGAAAGCCTTCCTCAGTGATCAGTGCAAAGAAATAGAGGAAAAAAATAGAATGGGAAAGACTAGAGATCTCCTCAAGAAAATTAGAGATACCAAGGGAACATTTCATGCAAAGATGGGCTCGATAAAGGACAGAAATGGTCTGGACCTAACAGAAGCAGAAGATATTAAGAAGAGGTGGCAAGAATACAGAGAACTGTACAAAAAAGATCTTCACGACCCAGATAATCACGATGATGTGATCACTCATCTAGAGCCAGACATCCTGGAATGTGAAGTCAAGTGGGCCTTAGAAAACATTACCACAAATAAAGCTAGTGGAGGTGATGGAATTCTAGTTGAGCTGTTTCAAATCCTGAAAGATGATGCTGTGAAAATGCTGCACTCAATATGCCAGCAAATTTGGAAAACTCAGCAGTGGCCACAGGATTGAAAAGGTCAGTTTTCATGCCAATCCCAAAGAAAGGCGATGCCAAAGAATGCTCAAACTACTGCACAATTGCACTCATCTCACATGCTAGTAAAGTAATGCTCAAAATTCTCCAAGCCAGGCTTCAGCAATACATGAACGGTGAACTTCCAGATATTCAAGCTGGTTTTAAATAAGGCAGAGGAACCAGAGATTAAATTGCCAACATCCGCTGGATCATTGAAGAAGCAAGAGAGTTCCAGAAAAACATCTATTTCTGCTTTATTGACTATGCCAAAGCCTTTGACTGTGTGGATCACAAGAAACTGGAAAATTCTGAAAGAGATGGGAATACCAGACCCCCTGACCTGCCTCTTGAGAAACCTATAAGCAGGTCAGGACACAAAAGTTAGAACTGGACATGGAACAACAGACTGGTTCCAAATAGGAAAAGGAGTACGTCAAGGCTGTATATTGTCACCCTGCTTATTTAACTTCTATGCAGAGTACATCATGAGAAACGCTGGACTGGAAGAAACACAAGCTGGAATCAGGATTGCTGGGAGGAATATCAATAACCTCTGATATGCAGATGACACCACCCTTATGGCAGAAAGTGAAGCGGAACTCAAAAGCCTCTTGATGAAAGTGAAAGAGGAGAGTGAAAAAGTTGTCTTAAAGTTCAACACTCAGAAAACGAAGATCATGGCATCCGGTCCCATCACTTCATGGGAAATAGATGGGAAACAGTGGAAACAGTGTCAGACTTTATTTTTTTGGGCTCCAAAATCACTGCAGATGGTGATTGCAGCCATGAAATTAAAAGACGCTTACTCCTTGGAAGAAAATTTATGACCAACCTAGATAGCATATTCAAAAGCAGAGACATTACTTTGCCAACTAAGGTCCATCTAGTCAGGGCTATGGTTTTTCCAGCAGTCATGTATGGATGTGAGAGCTGGACTGTAAGGAAGGCTGAGCGCCAAGGAATTGATGCTTTTGAACTGTGGTGTTGGAAAAGACTCTTGAGAGTCCCTTGGACTGCAAGGAGATCCAACCAGTCCATTCTGAAGGAGATCGACCCTGGGATTTCTTTGGAAGGAATGATGCTAAAGCTGAAACTCCAGTACTTTGGCCACCTCATGCAAAGAGTTGACTCACTGGAAAAGACTCTGATGCTGAGAGGGATTGGGGGCAGGAGGAGAAGGGGATGACCGAGGATGAGATGGCTGGATGGCATGACTGACTCGATGGACGTGAGTCTGAGTGAACTCCGGGAGTTGATGATGGACAGGGAGGCCTGGCATGCTGCGATTCCTGGGGTCGCAAAGAGTCGGACACAACTGAGCGACTGAACTGAACTGAACCGAGCACTTCTACTATTTCTACTTATTTTTCTGTATTAGGCCATGGCCCAACCATCAGAGCAGATTGTAAATTATTCAAGGTCAGGACCTGGAACTGCAGTGGCGAATGGAGTCAAAGAAGCCAAGAATAATATCAAAATGTTATGAAAAAATGAATTCCAACCTGTTGGAACTAGGGACTTCAGCAAGAGGGCAAATGAGTATAACAGGAATTTCATAGGAAAAGGTTCTTGAAAATGAAACAAACGGCATTCAGCTTTAGCACTGAGCATCATTCATTCATTGAGCTGGACTCCTGACCCAGGGGTATCTCTATATCCTGCACATAAGGGCACCAGCAGACAGGACACTTAAAGGAAGATTAGGAATATGGAAATAAGAATAGACTTCGTTGGCACTTTTTTCTGTACAAATTACTACTAACTACATCAGCTACCTCCTTCTTATACAAAGTGTGGTCTGCAGACTCAGAAATGCCTACCTCACCTGGGAGACATTTGAGCCCAAATGGAGAGCTACTGAATCAGAACTTGTATTTTAATAAGATTTCTAGTTTGTTTTTTTTTTTACCTTTTTGCACACATGAAAGTTGGAAGCATCACATTAAGCTCCTGAGATGAGCAAAGATTAATCAGAGACCAAGCAGAGAGGCCCTGAGGATAGGACTTAATTGCCATACACGTAGTGTAGGAGCCTGTAGTTCTGTGAAACGGAGTTCACGGGCTATGAGGTCAGAATACTTGGAACTCACTTGGCCTACAGTGAAGTTAAGTTTTTGGAAATGCATTGCAGTCACTTGTACATGGGCAGTTCTGAGAGTACATAGTTAACGATTCCTTTGAAACAGGTGAATTGGTGGTTGTGCTGAGGCTAGCTGTCTTCTTTTGAAACAGATCAACTACACAGTACTGGTCTTGACAGCAAGGACATTCAGGAATAGAGATACCGCCTAATGCCTTTAGTCAAGGACTGGTTGCTTCCCAGGTGGTATATCAAAGACCTATAGAATAAAAGATTCTACTGCATAAAATTGCATAAGATTGCTTCTGCATAAAATTCTATAGCATCTTGACCTGATTAAGAAAATAGAAAATAAGTTCATGAGAAAAAAGAAAAAATAGGTTCATGAGAAAACAAACAAAACAACAATAACAATGAAATGTCCCTGAGCACACGGACACATTATACAGAAGAAGATCGAGGAAAATAATCACCATCAACATCTGCTAGGAAGGAAGTACAAATTGGAGGAGACAGACCGTTACTTTCACCAAACAAAAATGAAAACAAAAGCAACCAAGGGAATCTACTGCATAAAAATTTACACTGTGATGACAGAAACATTTGACTCTAAAAATTAAATAAATGAATTAAAGAAGAGGAGGGTTACTGCTGAGAACTTGATTATTATCCTAGAATATCTAGAATAAGAAACATTTAAAAATGCATAGCCAAGATGCAAAAAGGCGGAAACCATGAAGGAAAAGGTTGAAATGAGATAAAGCATTTCAAAGTAGTGCTTTATAGGAATTATAAAAAAAAAAGAGAGATGGAGGAAAATCAATAAGTAAAACATAATAGAGAGGCATTTTCCTGAGAGTACATATTGAAAGGACTATGAGAAAGCTTGATGACAAAAGAAATTACTTAGACATATCTTGCTAAAATTCTCAAAATCTAGGCCTAAACAAGAAAAAAAATACAAGTTGTCATGCAAAGACAAGAATAACTTGGAATAGTCTATTATCAGACTTATCATTTACAACACTATAAACTTGAAGACAATAGAATAAATTTGACAGATGACTACCGAAGGAGAAAGTGTACCACCGAAGAAATATATACCCAGCCAAAACACCATTCATCTGTCAGGAAAAAAAAAAAAAAAATTGCAAGAGCACAAGGACTCAGGGATTATATCCATTTTATACTCTGTCAAAAATACTAAGATCACTTTGTTAAAAGTACTCTCAATGAATCAAAACAGAAACCTCAAGAAAGGACTAGGGAACTTGATAAGGGAGCAACAATGAGCAGTGAAGCTTGCCAAGCCCCGTTGTGTGCACGTGTGTACGCATGTGTATGGATCTACATGAACAGTGTTGGAGTGACTCGGCATTTGTAATAAAATAAAGACTTTTGTAATAGAACTGTGCTTAGAGAAAAACCTAATAATTGCTTGGGATTAAAATTTTTAGACCATCTCAGCAGAGCCAAGGTGGCGGGGGAGGGCACTCAGTGCAGGGAACGCTTCTCCTGTAGGAAGCGGCCGGGGCGGGCGGTGAAGAGTGAAAGAAAGCAATTTAAAGGCATCAAACCGGAAGGGAAGCGAGGAGACGGAGGTGCGGGAGTGACCCAGCGGAGGAGGACGGATACAGCTTCCGTGTTACTTTGATGCGATAGAGAAACACGTGGTTGACTACAATTGTGGAAGAGGAGAGCAAACCTCTCCTGAATGGGAAAGGAAACAGGGAAATGGACAGTTAGCAGTCATCAGAACAACGCCTCTGAAAGAGGCCATGGTTAAAAATCCAGTTATCCTGAGTAGGACAGAAGCAGAATATAGAAAGATAAATGCTAAGAGTCAGAGTGTTGTTAGAATTACTTAGATTTCTTCAGAGTTGACAGTGGAGGCTAATGTTTAGCATCAATTTTACTATCAATGCCATTTAATATTTGATGACCTAACTGTCACTTTATATCTTTAGAATTGTAAAAGTGAACTCATCATGAAGACTGTTTTTATATTTTTCCAGCAAAGTGTGGAAGTCTGAAGTTCCTTACTGTCCAGATTCCGGAGTAGGAGCAAGTTATTTTTATCAGTCATCATTAACGTGAAAAAATATCAAAAATAGCCTTTTTTAGAAGGGGAAGTTATCAGATGACTTATCTACGAGGGATACTTGCTCATATTTATAGTTGGAATCTTTGAATGCATGTCTGAACGTTCACTTTGAACGTCTGAACTGATCCCAAACTTTTCATGAGCTTGTTCAAATTTTCTTTGCAAATGATAACTTCTTGTTCTAGGCGATTTTACAATGTAAATGTATATCAAGTTTAACCTGACTAGTCAAGAGATTATATTTAACTCAAACTGAAATACATTTCAGAAAGTAAAGAGTAAGCATACCAACATGATATAGCTATACATGATGACAATTTATTTATCTAAGCCTCAATTTTATCATCTGTAAAATGGGGATAATGTTTTAACTGCACACAGCCCTGGGCAATCTGAGTCAACCTGCGTCCTCATTTCTGAGTCCCTTTCTGCCTCCCACCGCCCGCTTCTCCGCATCTCAAAATAGGCAGTTTCTTCAGCAGGACTCTGTCAGGGTCATGACATGTTAAATCTAGCCTAGTTTAGGCTAGTCTAGGGTCGGACACGACCGAGCGACTTCACTTTGACTTTTCACTTTCATGCATTGGAGAAGGAAATGGCAACCCACTCCAGTGTTCTTGCCTGGAGAATCCCAGGGACGGGGAGCCTGGTGGGCTGCCATCTATGGGGTCGCACAGAGTTGGACACGACTGAAGCGACTTAGCAGCAGCAGGGGTTGCATATCTTCAAAAAGAGACACAGGAAGAGATACCTCTGTTGGAGAAAACCTAAGAATAGTGAATGTATCTATTTATCCACAAACTTACCTTAAATCACACAACCACAGGGTTGGGGCTGAGGATTAGCATGTGGTAGAGAGTTGATTAAAAAAAAAAGAGAGAAGATCTTGTTCTTACTCCATGGTTACCATAATTATCATAGCAATTGCACCTAGCAACCCCACAAAATTGCTATGGAATTCAAGTACCTAAAAACATGAAATAAAATTCTAATCTCATGGAAACTGATATTAGATATAGAACATGGTTATATATGATTAATGTATATCATATATACATTATGTGTTCTTTGATTTGATATTTTTTAAATATTTAAGCACATGGATAGGTGCTCTCTTTCTATATTTGGTGTGACTTTTTGAACAATTTTCTGCAGAGGTATAATTTTGGGTACCAAGGGGACCTCAGGGAAAGCTCTGTGCTTTATCTTAGAAACACCAGAAGTTTGGGACAGATTTAGAGTCTTTAGTATAAGCAGAAACAGAGTGATTAAATTCGGGAACTCTTCCCTTTTTTTTCCCCGAATTCCCAGAAGTCGCTATGTTGCAGTGAACTTAAGATTTTTTCTTTGTTGTTTTTATGTGCAGGGAATTGCATCGCTAGAAATAGAACTTTTCCTTAAACTGTGGCTAAAGATAATGTTTTACAGGAGTGTTTCTTTGTTATTTAACCTTAAAAGTTTATGATATTATGAATCTGTTGCTTATTTTAATAATAAGATTCTGTATATGTCTGGCAGATATACTTTATGGTTCAGTTCAGTTCAGTCGCTCAGTCGTGTCCAACTGTTTGCCACCCCATGCACTGCAGCACGCCAGGCCTCCTGTCCATCACCAACTCCCGGAGTTCACTCATACTCATGTCCATCAAGTCGGTGATGCCACCCAACCATCTCATCTTCTGTCGTACCCTTCTCCTCCCACCTTCAATCTTTCCCGGCATCAGAGTCTTTTCAAATGAGTCAGCTCTTCGCATCAGGTGGCCAAAGTATTGGAGTTTCAGGTTCAGCATCAGTCCTTCCAATGAATATTCAGGACTGATTTCCTTTAGGATGGACTGGTTGGACCTCACTGCAGTCCAAGAGACTCTCAAGAGTCTTCTCCAACACCACATTCTAAAGCATCAATTCTTTGGTGCTCAGCTTTCTTTATAGTCTGACTCTCACATCCGTATATGACTACTGGAAAAACTATAGCCTTGACTAGAGGGACCATTGTTGGCAAAGTAATGTCTCTGCTTTTTAATATGCTACCTAGGTTGGTCATAACTTTTCCTCCAAGGAACAAGCGTCTTTTAATTTATGGCTGCAGTCACCAACTGCAGTGCTTTTGGAGCCCAGAAAAATAAAGTCTTTCCCTGTTTCCACTATTTCTTCATCTATTTGCCATGAAGTGATGGGACCACATGCCATGATCTTAGTTTTCTGAATGTTGAGCTTTAAGCCAAATTTTTTTACTCTCCTCTTTCACTTTCATCAAGAGGCTCTTTAGCTCTTCTTCACTTTCTGCCATAAGGGTGGTGTCATCTGTGTATCTGAGGTTATTGATATTTTTCCCAGCAATCTTGATTCCAGCTTGTGCTTCACCCATCCCAGCATTTCTCATGATGTACTCTGCATATAAGTTAAATAAGCAGGGTGACAGTATACAGCCTTGATGTACTCCTTTCCCAATTTGGAACCAGTCTGTTGCTCCAGGTTTTGCCAAATTTCTTTTTCTTCTGAGGACCATAATTTTAATAGTTAAAAAATTTCAGTATTAATTCAGGATTTCCTAGATTTTTACACTTATGTGAAAGCATATTAGAAAATTTCCATAGAAGAACTGACAATAGATGTCTATACAAAAGATGTATTCATATAAACTATTCCAGGTGGCTGGATATTATGTTTTCTTACTTCTCTCAGATGTAATTCTTCTAACCATGATTGTTTGGTCAATTCTAGCCTGAAGATCAATATAATTGATGAAAAAATTGATCCAAAAATATGAGTTAAATAGCCCTGCCTCTCTCTGTTATCTCGATATATATCTCCTTTTGGTAGATGCTTGTATGTACTCAGAATAATGAATCTTAGAACACAGGGTGACATTAGCTATCCCTCGCTCAGTGTCGTAGTCAGTGTAGAAATGCCCCTTGATATTATCTGTTACAGATGCTAATTTGCCTTCTCTTGAATGCTTTCAAGAGTTATTAATAGTGTTACAAAATATCTTTTGGATTAAATCTAAGTCTGCATTTTTGTAATGTTTAATATTGTCCTAATATGGGACAATAAATATGTCCCAGTATCCCAAGGTCTCCATCTATATCTGTAGAGAAGCTTAAGCCTTTATCCATATAACATTCCATGCAGATATTTAGCCACTGCTAATCACTGTCCTACGAAAGTCACATTTTCTCTATGCTAAATAATCCAAATCCCTTCAAGATTCTTCCCATGGATGGTTTCTAGTGTTTTTATTTACCTGCTTGTCCTTACCCAGTTCCTACCCAAATTGTTAGTAACTTTTGTGAATAATGGGGATTTTAATTGTATACAGACTTATTCAATTATTGTCTGAACACAAGAAACTTTCCCTAGGTCCAAATTTCTTAAGCTATACATTACCGTATCTATGCAAATATGACCCAAATTTAATGGATTTCTTACTTAGCAATGCTTTATTTTGCATTGTAATGATTTTTGGATCAAAAAGACATTAAAATCTTGCTCATATAAAATGCTATTTAGGAAAACGCTCTTTCACGATGTGTTCATGCTATTATTTATCTCAGCGTAATACAAAGGCATTGTATTTCCCACCGTTGGCATTCACTTTATTACCTGTGCTTCATAATTTCCCATTAGGAAATTGTTTTAATTTTTAAAAATTGTATTTTCTAATATATTAGCAATCACTCGCAGACTTCTATTACCTATCTTTCAGTGACTAGTGAATGTATGTGTATATATTCAGTTGTGTCTGACCCTGAAACCCCATGGACTGTAAGCTCCTTGGTCTATGAAATTTTCTAGGCAAGAATACTGGAGCAGGTTGCCATTTCCTACTCCAGAGGATCTTCCTGACCCAGGGATCAAACCCACGTTTTTGTGTCTCCAGCATTGGCAGGCAGATTCTTTTACCACTGCGCCAGCGAGGAACTTTACTAATGAATGGGGCAGTATAAAATGATATCTTAGACAAACTTTTCAGAACTATATAAATGACCTAGGTAGATGATGATAAAATAAGGAAATTATTTAATACTATCTGAGTGCAGAATTTCAAAGACACAAACTTGCCAAGCTGTTTATCTAACCATACTTCTCTAATGCTGCCTACTGGACTAGCCCAGGAAAATTTATGACGTATCTTGCCAAAGTTAAGATTTTCAATTGCTGTAGCTTTTATTTTATATACTATTTCTAGTGTTCAATTAGCAAATATTTATTTTAGATTATACCCCAGTACTCTTGCCTGGAAAATCCCATGGACGGAGGAGCCTGGTGGGCTGCAGCCCATGGGGTCGCTAAGAGTCAGACACGACTGAGCGACTTCAGTTTCACTTTTCACTTTGATGCACTGGAGAAGGAAATGGCAACCCACTCCAGTGTTCTTGCCTGGAGAATCCCAGGAATGGGGGAGCCTGATGGGCTGCTGACTATGGGGTCGCACAGAGTCGGACACGACTGAAGCGACTAAGCACCAGCAGCAGCAGAGTGTTTCAGTATCATTTAGTTTTACTACGCTCAAGCTAGTTTCTAAAGAGTTCAAATAACTATCTGAGAGTTAGAGAGCTTCCATAGTAGTCCTAAACAAAGCTCTTATTTCTGGTAGCTACAGGGTTGACGTAGCTGAAAGTGAATCACAAAATGTAATTGTGTGGATGCTTGTATTACAATTCCAGTTGAATTAACAGTCTCAGCAAATGTCTCTCATGACTCAGAGCATTGATTGATAAAGAATGGGACCCCGAATCTTGGAAAGTGAACTTCTGTTGTTCGACATAGATGAAACTGACAATCTTGAGCCCCCAGATCACTTTGAGACGCCCATCCCAGTGGAAGTAGCTTTCCCTCCAGTATCTGAGGATGCTCATTTTCTTTTGTTTGAAACCTTGTGACAGCCTCACTTTGGATGAACATCTGAAAAAGGAATCCAATCTGCAAAACCTACTACTTCCTCTTGCTACTATACTCATAATTGGAATAAAATATTCCAGGAGAGACAGATATATATAATATTACATCAGAGAAAATAGCTTCAAGAGCAAAAGAATTGCAAATCTTTGTAAATATATATCAACAGAAACCTGAAGAATGAATGAGAATGGATTCTAAGGGTGTTCGACCAAGAAGAGTGGAATGAAAAAGAAGTCTGGCTGAGTCAGCTATACGGATGCACCTGCTGGAGATTCTGTTCTCATGAACTAGCTCTGCAGCTGGAGATGACTCTGAAAGATTACTTGGCTCATTGACTAAAAGTTACTGGACACCATGGTGGTAGTCCTAGCACTTCCCAGGTGGTGCAGTGGTCAAGAACCGACCTGTCAATACAAGAGACACACGTTCGATCCCTGGGTCAGGAAGATTCCCTGGAGTAGGAAGTGGCAACCCACTCCATTGCCAGGAAAATCCCATGAACAGAGAAGCCTGGTCAGCTATAGTCCACTGTATTGTAAGAGTTGGACATGACTGAGCAACGGAGCCTGCATGCATGCCTTTCAGTGCAGTTCAGTTGCTCAGTCGTGTCCGACTCTGAGACCACATGAACCACAGCACACCAGGCCTCCCTGTCCATCAACAACTCCCAGAGTTTACCCAAACTCATGTCCATTGAGTTGATGATGCCATCCAACCATCTCATCCTCTGCCGTCCCCTTCTTGTTCTGCCCTCAATCTTTCCCAGCATCAGGGTCTTTTCAAATGAGTCAGCTCTTCGCATCAGGTGGCCAGAGTATTGGACTTTCAGCTTCAGCATCAGTCCTTACAATGCACACCCAGGACTGATCTCCCTTAGGATGGACTGGTTGGGTCTCCTTGCAGTCCAGGGACTCTCAAGAGTCTTCTCTAACACCACAGTTCAAAAGCTTCAATTCTTCAGTGCTCAGCTTTCTTTATAGTCCAACTCTCATATCCATACACGACTACTGGAAAAATCGTAGCCTTGACTAGATGGACCTTTGTTGACAAAGTAATGTCTCTGCTTTTTAATATGCTACCTAAGTTGGTCATAACTTTCCTTCCGAGGAGTAAGCATCTTTTAATTTCATGGCTGCAATCACCATCTGCAGTGATTTTGGAGCCCCCCAAAATAAAGTCAGCCACTGTTTCCACAGTTTGCCCATCTATTTGCGAGGAAGAGATGGGACTGGATGCCATGATCTTAGTTTTCTGAATGTTGAGCTTTAAGCCAACATTTTCACTCTCCTCTTTCACTTTCACCAAGAGGCTCTTTAGTTCTTCTTCACTTGCTGCCATAAGGGTGGTGTCATCTGCATATCTGAGGTTATTGATATTTTTCCCAGCCATCTTGACTCCAGCTTGTGCTTCTTCCAGCCCAGCATTTCTCATGATGTACTCTGCATATAAGTTAAATAAGCAGGGTGACAATATACAGCCTTGACATACTCCTTTTCCTATTTGGAACCAGTCTGTTGTTCCATGTCCAGTTCTAACTGTTGCCTCCTGACCTGCATACAAATTTCTCAAGAGGCAGGTCAGGTGATCTGGTATTCCCATCTCTTTCAGAATTTTCCACCGTTTATTGTGATCCACACAGTCAAAGGCTTTGGCATCATCAGTAAAGCAGAAAGAGATGTTTTTCTGGAACTCTCCTGCCTTTTCCATGATCCAGCAGAGGTTGGCAATTTGATCTCTGGTTCGTCTGCCTTTTCTAAAACCAGCTTGAACATCTTAAAGTTCATGGTTCATGTTTTGCTGAAGCCTGGCTTGGAGAATTTTGAGCATTAATTTACTAGCATGTGAGATGAGTGCAATTGTGCGGTAGTTTGAGCATTCTTTGGCATTGCCTTTCTTTGGGATTGGAATGAAAACTGACCTTTTCCAGTCCTGTGGCAACTGCTGTGTTTTCCAAATTTGTAGGCATACAGAGTGCAGCACTTTCAGAGAATCATCTTTTTAGGATTTGAAATAGGTCAACTGAAATTCCATCACCTCCTCTAGCTTTGTTCGTAGTGATGCTTCCTAAGGCCCACTTGACTTCACATTCCAGAATGTCTGGCTCTAGGTGAGTGATCACACCATCATGATTATCCAGGTTGTGAAGATCTTTTTTGTACAGTTCTTCCATGTATTCTTGCCACCTCTTCTTAATATCTTCTGCTTCTGTTAGATCCATACCATTTCTGTCCTTTATTGAGCTCATCTTTACGTGAAATGTTCCCTTGATATCTCTAATTTTCTTGAAGAGATCTCTAGTCTTTCCCATTCTGTTGTTTTCCTCTATTTTTTTGCGTTGATCACTGAGAAAGGCCTTCTTATCTCTCCTATTCTTTGGAACTCGCATTCAAATGGGTATATTTTTCCTTTTCTCCCCTGCTTTTCACTTCTCTTCTTTTCCCAACTATTTGTAAGGCCTCCTCAGACAGCCACTTTGCTTTTTTGCATTTCTTTTTCTTGGGGATGGTCTTGATCCCTGTCTCCTGTACAATGTCATGAACTGCTATCCATAGTTCATCAGGCACTCTATCAGATCTAGTCTGTTAAATTTATTTCTCACTTCTACTGTATAGTCATAAGGGATTTGATTTAGGTCATACCTGAATGGTCTAGTGGTTTTCCCTGCTTTCTTCAATATAAGTCTGAGTTTGGCAATAAGGAGTTCATGATCTGAGCCACAGTCAGCTGCCGGTCTTGTTTTTTCCTACTGCATAGAGCTTCTCCATCTTTGGCTGCAAAGAATATAATCAGTCTGATTTCAGTGTTGACCATCTGGTGATGTCCATGTGTAAAGTCTTCTTTCGTGTGTTGGAAGAGGGTGTTTGCTATGACCAGTGCATTTTCTTGGCAAAACTCTATTAGCCTTTGCCCTGCTTCATTCCATATTCCAAGGCCAAATTTGCCTGTTACCCCAGGTGCTTCTTGACTTCCTAATTTTGCATTCCAGTCCCCTATAATGAAAAGGACATCTTTTTAGGTGTTAGTTCTAGAAGGTCTTGTAGATCTTCATAGAAATGTCCAACTTCAGCTTCTTCAGCATTATTGGTCTGGGCATAGACTTGGATTACCATGATATTGAATGGTTTGCCTTGGAAACGAACAGAGATCATTCTGTTGTTTCGGAGATTGCATCCAGGTACTTCATTTTGAACTCTTTTGTTGACCATGATGGCTACTCCATTTCTTCTAAGGGATTCTTGCCCACAGTAGTAGATATAATGGTCATCTGAGTTAAATTCACCCATTCCAGTCCATTTTAGTTCACTGATTCCTAGAATGTTGACATTTACTCTTGGCATCTCCTGTTTGACCACTTCCTATTTGCCTTGATTCATGGACCTGACATTCCAGGTTCCTAGGCAATATTGCTCTTTACGTCATTGGACCTTGCTTCTATCACCAGTCACATCCAAAACTGGGTGTTGTTTTTGCTTTGGCTCCATCCCTTCATTTTTTCTGGAGTTATTTCTCCACTGATCTCCAGTAGCATATTGGGCACCTACTGACCTGGGGAGTTCATCTTTCAGCATCCTATCTTTTTGCCTTTTCATACTGTTCATGGGGTTTTCAAGGTAAGAATACTGAAGTGGCTTGCCATTCCCTTCTCCAGTGGACCACATTCTGTCAGACCTCTCCACCATGATGGTAGGTGCTGAGAGAGGGCATCAGAGGGCAGACAGACTGAAACCATGATCACAGAGAACTAGGCAATCTGATCACATGGACCACAGCCTTGTGTAACTCAATGAAACTAGGTCATGCCATGTGGGGCCACCCAAGTTGGAGGTAGAGGTTAGGAGGAGGCAAATGAGTGAAGGGGTCAAAAGGTTAAATGCCTTATATAAATTACCAGTTATGAAATGACTAAGTCCTGGGGCTGTGATGTAGAGGCTGGTGATTATAGTTAATGATACTGGATTTCATATTTGAAAGTAGCTAAGGAAGAGGATTAAAATTTCTCATTGTAAAAAAATAAAGTTATAGCTCTGTATGGTGACCCATCTTAACTAGGTTTATTGTGGTGATCATTTTACAGTATATACAAATATTAAAGCAGTTAATTATACGCCTGAAGTGAAATATAATGATATTTCACTTATATCACAATAAAAAATTTTTTAAAAATTGAATGCAGTGGACAGAACAGCACAAAATTGTTAGTTCTCTTCATTTCTTTATCCCATTCTTCCCCCCAGAAACTGAAAATGAAAAGGATTAATGGCCTTGTGCCTTAATACGTTGGACACAAACCAATTCATTTGAATTAGGTCAGGGAGGATTTCAGTCATCTGGCTAGTAGTATCCATCCATAATGGATGTATTACGGGGTGTGTGTTTTCATAGCAGCCGTTAGACTGCAGGCCGTTTGAATGTCTTTAGGAGAAAGACTGATGGTCTTGAATTGCATAGAACAGTCCGTGCTTTCTGATGCTGTGTCCTCTACTCTTTGCCTTTTTAAGAGAAGTCCTTCTGCAGCAAGAGAATTGAAAACCTATATCCTGATGATACGGCGCTATGCTGGATAAAAATTACAAATACCCAAATAAATTCACAGTGTGAAAAAATCGGTGGAGTAAGGATGGAGACTATGAAAAAAAGCAGTCAAAACAATGGGGACATGTTTCTGACTTAGAAGCAATTATAGATGAAGTGACTAAAGAGTTTAGAAAGCTACGGCACAACAGATGACTTCTTTTCCTTTATATATGCTGAGCTGTTTGTTTTTCTCTTTGATTTACATAGATTTGTTATATAACTGCATGTATGTTTCCTGTATGTATATAAACTGCGTTTATTATTTGCTTTCTGCAGTCATTTTACTTATGTACTACAAATGCATATTGACCTTGTGAATGTCTGATCGAAACGAATGTAACTAAATGAGGCATCATATCCATGATTTTTTTCAGATGTTGCCGACATTTATGGTTCAGTTATTTAAGTTAATGAACAAATAGAGTCAGACAGCTAATCTTGAGAGTACATAATCCAAACTTTACTGGGTAATGTAGTTTGTTAAAAAAGCTGAAATGAGACAGGCAGTTTTTCTAAAACCAATTATTATATTGAGGGAAGTTATTTAAATTATTGAAATGCTCTATGCCTTGTTACACTGTTTTGTACAACCAGAATATTCTTTAGTCTGTGATTATATTAGTTTTTCCAGACTGACTGTGTTCCAGACTGATTATATTCAAATTATACATTTGAATATGATTTTCTTCTTTGACAGTTTCTTTTTAAACTTCTCCTATATCCTGGAACAACTTCTTCCTATTCCTCATTTTCATTGAATGTGGACTGAATCGCATCTTCGAGTCATTTAAATTATCAGCCTACATCATTTCTTGCCGTCATTCTCCCTCATGGCTTCTCGAGGACAAAGAATATTAGTGGTATAGTTTCAGAGGCCTTCTGAGGTCTTTCTGGAATGCAGAGTATAAAAGGAAAAAAAATAACAACTTAAGCCGTAAGGATCCCTCAAATGACCTGCAGTAGTAAACTGTGATGTTTTCTGCCCAAAGAAATATACATTGGGATTTGCAGTAGGTGTAATAATTGAAAGTGTATTGGAATCTAGAGATTAGTGGTTCTCAAAATTTGGATTGTTTCAAACATGTTAAATTTTAAAGGTTCAAGTCCTGCCCCAGATTTATTGGGGTGAAGGGAATAAGATTGAGGAATGGTAGACAGCTATATTTTTAATGGAATTCTAATGCATCAATGGAGAAGGCAGTGGCACCCCACTCCAGTACTCCTGCCTGGAAAATCCCATGGATGGAGGAGCCTGGTGGGCTGCAGTCCATGGGGTCGCTGAGTCGGACACGACTGAGCGACTTCACTTTCCCTTTTCACTTTCATGCATTGGAGAAGGAAATGGCAACCCACCCCAGTGCTCTTGCCTGGAGAATCCCAGGGACAGGGGAGCCTGGTGGGCTGCTGTCTCTGGGGTCGCACAGAGTCGGACACGCCTGAAGTGACTTAGCAGCAGCAGCAGCAGCAGCAATGCATCAAAATTAACCCTTTGTCATAACAAGTATTTAAGGCCTGAATATTGGCATGTCTTCCTACTTGTGTGGTCATATAATAGATTCTCTGAATAAGGATTCATTTGAGAGTGAAAGAGGGCTTTCTTTAATAATTATGTCAGTACAAAGGATAGGGCTTTTGAAGCAAACCAAAACCAGTACTTAAAAATGTTTAAAGAGATTGAAAAGCTTACTTCCTCTTGTGTAAAGAGCAAGTAACATCTTTTTAAATCAGTTTACATGCTGTTTTACACTGTAATACTTTCCTTTAACCTCCCCCTGTCAAAACTCATATTACTTGTCTACATGGTACAAAAATAAATTGCTTTGAGGATAACGAAGGTTTCTGAAAACAATATGAATAGCAAATCACAACCTGTCTCGTCTCAATCTTATTAAATCAACTCTTTTACGTATTATGGAAACATATGTGGAGGTTTCTTTTTTAGTAAGTTGGGCTTTACAGAAAGATTTTAAAAGATTGATCATATGGACTTTGCCCTGCTCAATTTATAATCAAATAAATAAAAATAAAGTCATACACATGAGCAGAAATAGGTTATAAGCAGAAGAAAACTAAAATGCATGCTGTACAAAAAAGACTTAGAGGGAAAAAATCAATATTGAATGCATTTACTTGTGAGAAGGGAGTTTTTAGTAAACACAAAGAGAAAGAGGTGGCTTTTGGATTAAATAAGAGAAGAATGACTCTAAAAGGAACACACACACACACACACAAAGATTGTAATCAGCCTTTTGTTCTTTAGTAGCTCAGTTGTGTCTGATTCTTTGTAACTCCATGGACTGTAGCCCGCCAGGCTCCTCTGTTCATGAGATTTTCCAGGCGAGAATACTGGAGTGGCTTGCCATTTCCCTCTCCAGGGAATCTTCCAGACCCAGGGATCAACCCACGTCTCCTGCGGTGGCAGATGGGTTCTTTACCGCTAAGCCCCTGAGAAGTCCAACCCCAGTCATGAGCAGGACCACTTGCAGAGCTGGATGTCCAGAAATGTTTACTGTTTGTGATTATTAAATGTTGTCAAACTGGCCAGGCTATAGTGTCTAGTCATGTGGTCAGACACTAGTCTAGACGTGGTTCTGAAGATAGGGGTAGATGTGGTGAACTTTGACGCTTACTTGCCTTTCATGTAAAGGATAATACCCTTGATAAAATTGGTGGACCTCATCCATTAAATTAAAAGCCTTACATACACTGAGGTTTCCTGGAGAAGACGTAATCCTGATTGAAAAGCATAACATAGAAATCCTTTCTGACACTTCAACTTGACCTGCAGATTGTGGACTCGAGACGGTAACACCAACTTTTGCCTGAGTTTGCTCCCTTATGGACTGCCCTGTTGACTCTGGGTGTGCCTGCTCCTGCAGTTGTGTGAGCCTGTGTCTTAAAATTACACACACATATACACACACATTCATTTTGTTGATTCTTTGGAGAGTATCTGTGCACTGGTATTAGCCAAATTAAGACCCAGTATTTCAACTCATTTCACTGCTCACGCCTTCCCTCTTATATTTAATAATAAATAAAATACTTTAACTACTAAATAAATAAATGCTTTAATAAATAAATTTATTAATTAATATATAGAGTATGAGAGATACTGCTATACACCTATTAGAATATGGAACAGTCTCAGGCAGACCACTGTGCAGACCCCCTGACTCTTTCTCCGTGTTCTCATAGCTCCCCATCCTTTAGTCCTTTACCCTAGATATTCTAGCTGCTTCCATTTTACCAAACATATGTCTGCCCCCTCAACTGAGAAAGGCCACTGTATCTCCTTATCTCCGCCCTCTTCTACCTTCCTCTCCAGCACCTTGATCTGGAAAAAGCCTCCTGGCAAAACGCTGGGATTGTTATCACAGGATTGATTTCACGTGTTTCCTTTTTCTCTGTTATTTCACTCTTGTGCTGTCTGCTGTTCAGAGTCTGAACGTGCTTGCTTTATCTGTATTTTTTAGATTTATGGCACTAGGGCAAGATGATTTCCGTAATTCTGTCATGGCTGAAAGTGGGAGTCAATAATGCTTTACCTTGCATTTTTAAGCCGTACATAAAGCTAACTATTTGAGTACGTCTCCATTCTTCTGTCATCATACAAAATTGTTTAAGAATCCTCATCATATTCTTTTCTTTTGTGTCCCTAATTGGGCAGTTGTTGTTTATGTGGCATATAAGGTAAAAATCCCTGGGATGTAGAAAATTCTGACCATGTTCACCCCATGTCACAATAATTACAATGCAATGTTGCTTTCATTTTGTTACGATGATGATGTAAGTCTCCAGCCTCAAATTTGTGAATTAAAATGAAAAAACAATTGACTATGACTTATAATAACAGTACATTTTCATTCTGCAGCAGAAATTTAAAATCTTTCTATGTAGTTCAGTGTTGCTGAGTCTCTCATTTACTCTCCCATTAAAATCTGACATTGTCTGTTGCTGGTCTACAAGTCAAAACAAAATGTGTGTGTCTATTGTTTGTCTATAATAAATATAAACATAAAATATTATATCTGAGATATTTTTATATAAAGTAGGGAAAGCTTATTTTTAAAAATCCTACAAAGGTAACTAAAGATAGTTTGAAAGACTTGCCTCCTTCCATAAAATCCTAGGAGAGGACAATTGTTTGCTTTAGTTTAGTTTGAGAACAGTTTTCTCCATGAAACAATTTGCTTTACATTTTTAGGCATTTGTGCTGGTCAATAATTGTCTAGTGTAGCATGGAAATGGTCTCCCTCACAAGACTGAGAAGGACAGTTCGGTCAATAAAGGATCATTCTTGTGGGGCTTATCTTGCTGACACAGCAAAAGCTCATTCCTAACGCACAGGTACATCAGTGAGAATGGGTGTGCCATAATGAATACAGACTTGCATGCTCCCTTCTTTTTCTTAATCAGGTCAAGGTAACAAGAGAGAATTCTGTTATTGTATAGCCAAGAGTCTGTATTTGAAAATTAACAGAGGCTATGTCAGTCACCTAAATTTGATGGTTTGTTTTGAGACAGCAATTAAAGACAGTCCCAACTTTGATTACCCTACAGTCTAGCAACTGCAATACTGGATGTGAAAGTGAATTCGCTCAGTCATGTCCGACTCTTCACAACCACATGGACTGCAGCCTACCAGGCTCCTCCGTCCATGGGATTTTCCAGGCAAGAGTACTGGAGTGGGGTGCCACTGCCTTCTCTGAAAGAGATATAACAAACACCTGGATGTGAAGCAGGTGTTTATTATGGCACATCCCACCTTAACTGTAAAACAGAAAGAATGCTTTATAATAGTGTGTCTAATAGTGAATATTAAGGAGGAAATTATCAGTCATTTATTTGATCATAAAATTATCTACCATTTGGGATAACCAGTGTATATCTTCTGTTTTGTTGCTTGTTTTTCAGCTTTAAACTTTTTATTTTGTATTGGGATATAGCTGATAGACAACGATGTGATGGTTTCAGGTGGACAGTGAAGGGGCTCAGCCACACACGTACATGCATCCATTCTCCCCGAAACCCTCCTCTGATCCAGGCTGGCATATAACATTGAGCAGTGTATATTTTCTCCAACCACTTACTTGTTAGTGAGAAAAAAAAAAGACATTAATTCTATATTTTACACTGTGAAAATGAACACCTTTCTTTTATACGCAGTGTGAAGTTTTTAGTGTTAGTTTCTTCTCTACTGTAGAAATATAAATGAATGCTGTTCGCCCGAAACTATCACAACATTGTTTGTTAATCCTCTATACCCCAATTAAAAAAAAACACATTATAAATCAACTGTACTTCAATAAAATGAATCAAAACAATAGTTCAGCTATTTAAAAAAACAAACCAGCAGTGAACTTAAATATTAAGGAATCAGTTCAGTTCAGTCGCTTAGTCGTGTCCGACTGTTTGCAACTCCATGGATATGCCAGGCCTCCCTGTCAGTCACCAACTCCTGGAGCTTACTCAGACTCATGTCCATCGAGTCAGTGATGCCATCCAACCGTCTCATCATCTATCATCCCCTTCTCCTCCCGCCTTCAATCTTTCCCAGCATCAGGATCTGTTCCAATTAGTCAGCTCTTCACATCAGGTGGCCAAACTATTGGAGTTTCAACATCAGTCCTTCCAGTGAACACTCAGGACTGATTTCCTTTAGGATGGACGGGTTGGATCTCCTTTCAGTCCAAGGGACTCTCAAGAGTCTTTTCTAATACCACAGTTTTAAAGCATCAATTCTTTGGCACTCAGCTTTCTTTATTGTCTAACTCTTACATCCATACATGACTAGTGGAAAAACCATAGCCTTGACTAGATGGACTTTTGTTGGCAAAGTAATGTCTCTGCTTTTTACTATGCTGTCTAGGTTGGTCATAACTTTCCTTCCAAATATTAAGGAATATAAGTATAGGAAAGGCTTTTTAAAGCATGCGGTTTGTTACAAATCAAACTGTTTCACAGTTAGATATTTATATTTAATTTTGGATTGCATGAAAACACGTGGCCAGAATTTAGGAAAATTGTGCCAACGTTTATTTTGTCTGTAACTGTAGATAAATCAGTTGCTAAATTGAATGGCAGGTTGGGTATTTTTGCCCCCAAAAGTGAATGCCTGCAGGCAACACGTTTGTTTTTTGGGTTGACCCAGGTGCCACCACTCAGAGTATCAGGGTAGCTTGAGATAGAGACGGTGGGCTCCAGAAGTGGCAGGTTTGAAACTGAATCCCACACTGGCTTGCAGAGTGTGACCTTCACAACACTACTCCAGGCCTTCATGGCAGAAAGTGAAGAGGAACTAAAGAGCCACTTGATGAAAGCGAAAGAGGAGAGTGAAAAAGTTGGCTTAAAGCTCAACATTCAGAAAACGAAGATCATGGCATCTGGTCCCATCACGTCATGGGAAATAGATGGGAAACAGTGAAAACAATGTCAGACTTTATTTTTCTGGGCTCTGGAATCACTGCAGATGGTGATTGCAGCCATGAAATTAAAAGACTCTTACTCCTTGGAAGGAAAGTGATGACCAACCTAGACAGCATATTCAAAAGCAGAGACATTACTTTGCCAACAAAGGTCCATCTAGTCAAGGCTATGGTTTTCCCAGTGGTCATGTATAAATGTGAGAGTTGGACTATGAAGAAAGCTGATCGCCAAAGAATTGATGCTTTTGAACTGTGGTGCTGGAGAAGACTCTTGAGAGTCCCTTGGACTGCAAGGAGATCCAACCAGTCCATCCTAAAGGAGATCAGTCCTGGGTATTCATTGGAAGGACTGATGGTAAAGCTGAAACTGCAATATTTTGGCCACCTGATGGGAAGAGCTGACTCACTGGAAAAGACACTGATGCTGGGAAAGATTGAGGGCAGGAGGAGAAGGGGATGGCAGATGATTAAATGGTTGGATGCCATCACCAACTCAATGGACATCGGTTTGGGTGGACTCCACAAGTTAGTGATGGACAGGGAGGCCGGGCATGCTGCGATTCATGGGGTCACAAAGAGTCGGACACAACCGAGGGACTGAACTGAACTGAACTGAAAATGAGGAGAATTACACTGTCCCTTATATCACTTTTGTGACAGTTAAGTGAATGTATATAGATATCGCTTGAAGCTGTATCTGACGTATAATAAAACCAGCGACCGTAGCAATGACGCTGGTAGCAATAATAATAATATCTGGCCTTCCCACTAATATTTTGCCCGCTTGGCTCCGAAAACATCTGAGCTTGTAACAGAAGCCCTAAACCTCCGTGAGTCCTGCGCGGCCCCAGAAGAGAGAGACCCCGGGCCTGGCAGAACGCGGGGCCAGGCTGCTTTCCAGCCCACAGCATCCCTGCTTTTCGTGGCATTCCCGCGCCGCGAGGTCCTGCTGCTCGCTGAGCTGGCGACTGCAGGAGGAAGCTGGCAGGTGTGTCCGCGGGGCTGACACCAGCTGCCGCACGCAGCTGCTATCTGACGGCGCCGGGTCCCCCTGAGCAGGGCGCAGGGCGGGAAGGCCATCAGAGCAGGCCAGGCCCAGGGCGGCGCGCGGCGCAGTTACACCTTCCCGGGGAAGGAAACCGCCAGCCTCTCAGCTTTCAGTGAAGCTGGCACTCTCCCCCCGTTTTGCAAGGTGCATCCACAGAGTCGAGCAGTTGATTGACTGAAGCTGAGGAGGAAAGGCTAAATGTCAGGCTTTTACGATGGAGCCGGTGCAGCTCTCTCGCAGCCTGGCAGGTCGAGTGACGTCTGGAATCAAGAGTGGCAGCGGGGAGGCGGGCGGTGACGGGAGACTGTGCTCGCTGGAAAAAAGCCAGCCTGTGCTTAGAGCATCTGTGGGGTTTGATTAGCGGTACAAAGCCTAGAATATATACTGCTTTATGCCTGCACAATTATCTCACCATTCAAAAGAGAAACGTCTACAATTTTCGTAAAATCAAGCTTTCAATCTCTTTACTTAAAAAAAAAAGATAGTATAAATTCCTCCTTTTCAACAGTATAGTGAGATTCTGCTTAAAGATCATTTTATGTATTTATTACATTTTTATTATGCTGGTCTCTGCTTTAAGGGAGGTGAAAATCTAGGAAAATATAAATAAATTACATTGATAAGATGGCAGAGAGTAGAGAAACTAAATTTAAAGTTAATAAGAAAATAAAACGTGAAAAGCTTGATTTATGGTATTTCTGTGTAAAAATAAAGAAAATATTTTAAAACAATTAGAATTTTAAATAGTACAACAAAATAGTAAATAAAGCATTCTTGCTTTAATAAAACTCAGCATCTAATATAACACCATTAGCTGTATGTGTGTTTCTAATATTAGCTCTTCCCCCCCTTTTTTTGAAATGAGAGACAATTAAAATTCATATATTAATGAGTTGCTTTAGAGAAGTCATCAGATAAATTAAAACCAGTCTTCTTGCTTTTCAGAATTGAAGAAAATTGTGACAAGATGAGATTCATTAATTAGATTCTGTTTGACTTTTTTATTAGTTAAGTATCTAATAAGTTTTCAAGAAAGAATTATGGTTATCCAGTTCTGTCCAATAGACATACAATATGAAACACAGTTAAATTTAAAATTTTCTAGGAATGAGAAAAAGAAACAGGGAATTAATTTGCAATATATTTTATTTAACCTACTGTTCAAAATATTATTTCAACATATATTTCACCTTGGGCTTCGTAGGTAGCACTAGTGGTAAAGAACCCGCCTGCCAATGCAGGAAACGTAAGAGAAACGGGTTCAACCCCTGGGTTGGGAAGATGCCCTGGAGGAGGAAATGGCAACCCACTCCAGTATCTTTGCCTGGAGAATCCCGTGGACAGAGGAGGCGGGAGAGCTGCAGTCCATGGGTCGCACGGAATCAGACATGACTGAAGCCACGTAGCACATACACACACAATCAATATAGAAACTATTGAGATAATGTCCAAAATATTTCTTAAGTGGTTAAGCAATATAAAATTATTAATGCGATTTTCTACATCATTTTTCATACTAAGTTTTCAAACCCTGATGTGTATGTTCTACTTGCGACACTTCTCAATTTGATCAATAACCACAGGTGTCTAGTGGCTGCAAACCATGACCGATCTCACTGATTTAGACAATTTACCTTTATTCATTCACTGTGTGCTTAACAGTCATAAATGAGATATTAGTTAATGCTAGGTGTATTTTATATTCTAAATTACATGCTAAACTATATTTTCAAGTGCTTTTGAGTAATATTTTACATTCTGCTAAAAAATGGGCTTCCCTGATAGCTCAGTTGGTAAAGAATCCGCCTGCAATGCAGGAGACCCCAGTTCTATTCCTGGGTTGGGAAGATCCACTGGAGAAGGGATAGGCTACCCACGCCAGTATTCTTGGGCTTCCCTTGTGGCTCAGCTGGTAAAGAATCCGCCTGCAATTTGGGAGACCTGGGTTCCATCCCTGGGTTGGGAAGATCCCCTGGAGAAGGGAAAGGCTACCCACTCCGGTATTGTGGCCTGGAGAATTCCATGGACTACAGTCCATGGAGTCGCAAAGAGTCGGACACGATTGAGCAACTTTCACTTTCACTGCTAAAAAATATCCACTGTTAGAGGTTTTTCTCAGGTATATTTTATCATTATGAATATTGTTAAAATTATTTTAAAAAAACATTGTTCCAGTCGCTATTGCTGCATAGTAAGTTTCCCGCATTTTATCAGGGTAAGACAACCATTTTATCACGCTCACAGGTTCTACGCTCAGTATTTAAAGAGGCAGAGCAGGAGTGACATGTCTATGATACCCAAGTTCTAGGGCCTTGAATGTGATTCCGGAAGTCTGAAGAATGACGCGGTCTCTGGGAGCCGGAATCCTCTGGACTCTTTGTTCGTTCCTTTACCGGGTGTCTAATCTGGGAGCACCGGGAGACGTGAGCTGCCCTGCGGCCCTGCCTCTTGACAGCAGGGCACCCCGAGGTGGCTGGACGTTCCCCCCGAGGCTCAGGGCTGTAAGTGTATGTGTCCCGGCTAAGACCCAAGGTGCATGGCGTATAACTCCCACCGTGGCATTTTTGCTCCTTTGGATTGATTAGGTGCTGGTCGTTGAGGTTCAGTCCATATTCAAAAAGAGGTGACCTAGACCTCAGCTCTCCATTCCCGCGTCAGAGAATTTGAGAACATGTTTTACAGTCATCGCATAATTTTTCCTTCTGAAAACTTTGCTTCCCCATGCCCACAGTCGTGTGTGCTCTGAGTTCCCCTCCGTCTTCATCTGTTGTAACTCCAGATAACGCCTGTGTTCAGAGATTTCAACAGAGATCTCATTTCTGCACGCCCAGAGTCTGATACAATGCCACCTTACTGCACACATAATTTATGGACTTGTGAGGGTTACCTTAACTGATCACACGGTAACTGTTCTGCAGAGGCTTGGCACGCTCTATATACTCAGTAACTGTTAGCTTTAAGTGTCCTAGAGAGCTATGACCATAACTGTAAATCTTTGTTCCAGTTCCAGCTCCACTGCCTTCCACATGCTTTGCCTTCATTAAATTGGTTCAGTTCTCTAAGCCTCTTTTTCCCTTTTGTACAAGGATAATAATAGTAGTCAATTTTATAGGATTTTAGGAATAATTCATATAAATGCTTATTATAATACCTGGTACACAGTAAGCAAAATCTTTTATGAAAATTTGTCCAGAAGTTTTTAACTCCAACAAATTTCTCTATAGATTACTCCATGGAGAAAGAACTTTTAATCAACAATTCAGAGGAAGAGGTAGTTATTTACTATAATCAGTATAGGGCAAATCGGGGGCAGTTTAATGATGATATATTTTATCACATAATACATTTGTGTCCTTGACATGGTCTAAGACTAATCAGATCAAAGTGAATTTCCAGATTGATCTTAATAATGCAGAGAATTGAAAACATTTATAATTAAATAAAATTAGGATAATTAGGTGTCTTCTCACATGATTGATTCTTATGCTTCTGTAGAACATTAAGTGAAAGACCTCCAAACAATATTTAATTATGGTTTCCCATTCTATATATTTCGGTATATCCAGTACTTCCTCAGTGGCTAAGAGTTGCTGTTCATATATGTTCAACCATAGCTTCATTGTCCAATCATGACTAATAGAGTTTAAAGCTGGTTAATTTTATCAATAAACATTGAAGAGTTATGGAATTACAAAAATAACTACTGTTACAGCAAATATAACTTGGATGTTTGTTCAAATTTTACTTTTGTTTCCTGAACAGAAACATATAAATCCATAAAGAATCATATCTTTTTTTTTTTTTTTTTTGAATCACGTCTTTTTGAAAATAGTACATTGGGCTGGTGAGTTAGCTGCAGCTCTTACCCACTTTATAATGTAACTGAAAAAGTGCCAGGCATCCTACTTAAGTTGTTAAAGGATGTGCCATTTTCTACATGACCCATTTGAGTGATATTACTACAAACGCAAAATATTTTCTGAAACACTGTTTTTACCCTCCTATTGATGGTTTACATATAATGATAAGAAAACTATTTTAAAATGTAGGTGAAGTTACTCAGTAAAAACATTGCTAAGATGAGAGTTAGGAGACCCGGGTTATAGTCTTCTCTCAGTTGCTAACAAATTAAATGGTTTTGTTGCTTCTGGGCTGGTTTGGGATATAAGGTTGGTATGATTTAGCAAATAGGAAGGCTGTGCTAAGTCACTCCAATCGTGTCTGACTCTTTGCCACCCTATGGATTGTAGCCCACCAGTCTCCTCTGTCCATGGGATTTTCCAAGCAAGAATACTGGAGTGAGCTGCCATTTCCGCCTCCAGGGGATCATCCCTTCCCAGGTATCAAACACACAACTCCTGGCACTCCTGCATTGCAGACAGATTTTTTACCGCTGAGCCAAGGGGAAGCCCAAATATGAGGTCATTTACCTACAAATGTTCTTTGATTTCGTAAACTACACACAGATTTGTGTCTCATTGTAACAAGCAATATTAAATATACAATTTTATACACTAAAATCTACATAGAGTTTGGGATGAAATACTAATTTAAATTTCCCTTATTCCTAAGTAATCAATGACATTCTTGACTCTCTTCCTGACTCGAATCTATCTGCATACTAAAAGACGTTGAGCTGCCTTAATAACAAATCAATAACAGTGATTTGGTCTTTCATTTCCTTGTTCAGTGTTTTATTTTTCCAGTAAAAACTGGTTCTCTATTTTCTTGATCTTCTGATAAATAACAGTGCTCTTTCCGTGAAATGAAATAACTTTATAGACTTTTCAATCTTTAGTTCACATGTGAACTTACTAAAATCAGTCTTGTGGCTAGTTAGGGTAAGAATACTTCCAGATTGTTGAGTTTGAAGTTTTTCTAAATTAAATGTTGAATTCCGGAATATGGCTAATAAATTTAATTGATGAAAACCATGTCTGTACACATTAAGCTTTCTTCCTATCTACTTTCAGACCTTAAGATGACCTTTAGATTGTTTTAAATTTCCGGAAGAGTGAAGGAAACATCTCTGCATAATTATAAAACTTAGCCAACAATATAAACCTTACCATCATGACATACTATATGCCAACCTAAAATATATTGTATCATTAAATCCTTGCAACAAGGATGGAAGTTATTATTGAAAAGTTGAGAAAATAGAAGCTTAAAAAATAGTGAAGTTATTAGCTACATTTAATTCACCTGGGGAAGTTTAGAGCGTGCATATAACCCATGATCCCAAAATTTTGGGTAGCCACACATCTGAGGATATTTTTAACTGGAAAAGAATTGGATGATATCAGAACAGATTGTATGGAAGAATATATACAGAAAGCTTCTGCAAACAAATACAGCATATTTCCACAATTTCTTACCTTTCTTAAACACCTTCAGGGATTTGCTCTTTACTGTACACCTTTAGGATTAAAGGATGAAATGAGATGGCTGCATGGCCTCACTGAGGCAGTGGTCGTGAACTGGGCAGACGCCAGGAGCTGGTGAGGGACAGGGAGGCCTGGAGTGCTGCAGTCCACGGGGTCACAAAGAATCAGACGCGGCTGGTGATTGAACAGCAACAAGGATTAAATGGATTGAATTTAACAAGGATTTAATACTCTGATTATTTTTTCCTTATTCTCTGAAAAAATTATTAATATTCACATGTATTTTATTTCAAGTTTCTTTTTCCATCAAGTAATATTATTTTGTAATGACCTGAGATAGAAGCAAGAGAAGCTTGATGGCGGGAATGTTAAAGAGCTGCGATTGTGAGCTGAGAAAAAAATAAAGTATCACACGGGGTAACAGAGCCACTAAAACACACCTTCCACCTTCTAATAGTAGGATCATGAAGAAACTGCTAAACAGATGGTTTTTCACTTCCACTACAACTTTTTTGTTTTTGTTTATGTTTTGTGAATGGAATTTCCTAAAGCGACTCTGTAGTATGTCATGTTACTAGCATCTAGGGAAATTCGACCCTTGTTTCTGCCTCCCTGATTGTTTAACGAGGAATATATCTGGGGTCCTTCTTTGACTTGAGACAGTTAAGTCAACCTTCACCCAGAGTGTGTGCTTAAGTCTTTGTGGTGGTTATGGGTATTTTTGATAATGGCATTGAACTGTGTTGCGCAGTTTAGAATCTCGCCTTCCCCTCAAGCATCAGGCATTGATGTCTGTGCCGTGATGTCACTCATTCTTTTCCTGCATGCATTAACCTTCATTCTCTGTGTTTGTGCCCAGTCTGCCTGTCTAATTTGGAATTAAAGCTCTCTGGGAAGTCTAATTTGGTGCTGTGCACATTCTAAAGTCATTGCATGAGCTAAGTAAATGTTTATCAATGAGTGTAATTGTCAGCATTAATAGTGGATGTTATTGATTCCTAGTAGTGATAATAATATGTATTGATTGTTACTGGAAGTAGATAGACCTGTTTTCTTAATGATCAAAATACAGTTGTGTGTGTGTGTGTGTATATATATATGTATATAGATGTATGCTTAACAATGATTGTTTTCCATATCCACAGAAAATGTTTCTTGGAGGACTGTTTTACACTTCATTTAAGTATACTTTAAAATGACAATTGAAGTAGGCAGCATATATCTAAATATAGCAGGCGTTTGAGTTGATTCAGTAAACACATTTTATTTACACATTAACTTATTTGTCAAAAGTACAAAATACTCTGCTACATGTTGAAGACAAAGGAGGCACAAGAGATGGTCTCTCTTCAATTTGCCCGTCATGCAAGGTACCTTGGAGTAAGCAGACACTTGCAGTTCCGGGTGCTAAATGCGGAGACGGGTCAGGGTGGAAAGTTAATCTAAGTGTCCCTTAGGAAACTTGCCTTCTATACGTCTCTCTGTATCCCGAGAGGGGCCCTTGTTAAGCATTATCATGGACTAGCCAAAGTTAAGCTTCAGAAGAACCATAGGAGGTATTGCATTTCCATTTCCATGTGAGAAAACTCCAATTTAGTGATGGTTGTGATTAACTTGTCCAAAGTCTCAGCGTAGAGATTTGGATTCAGGCTGGCCGCACATGAGGCCAAGACTCTGTCTACTTAATGACCCCTTTATAAAGCTCTCAGACCCAGGCACTTAGAAAACTAGGAAGCCATCCTTCATTCGATCTACTTATGGATGTATAATGAACCTATGGTTTGAATTATTAATAGATATTATCCATAGAAGAATGATAAATAATATTTAAATGCTCAGTATCAAGCTAATACTATAAAGTTAAACTAGAAAATAATACTAGCATTATTCTAAAAAAAACACAAAGAAGATTTCTATATGTCCTTAGGGCTAAAGGTAAATTTAATATTATTCTTACTATTCAAAAATATGTCTCTTGACCTGATAATGCTCTGTACTTACGGCAGATGCACATTTTCTTACACTTTGACTCAGTAATGCTAGTGTGTGTGTGTGTGTGCGCACGCACATGTGCAAAGGTGTGCACACTCAGTTGTGTCTGACTCTTTGCAACTCCACAGACTGTAGCCCTCCAGGCTCCTCTTTCCATGGAATTTTCCAGGCAAGAATACTGGAGTGGGTTGCCATTTCCTACCCCAGGGAATCTTCCTGATGGAAGGATCGAACCCGCATCTCTTGCATCTCCTGCACTGGGAGGCAGATTCTTTACCACGTGCCACCAGAGAAGCCCCATGTCAAAGTACCATATGATATATTTTTGTGATACCCGTGACATGTCACAAAAATTATGACTCATTTGATTCACTTTGGTTAAAAAGCAACATATGTGTCCAAGCCTGAAAAATGAATGTTTACAATTCAGTTCAGTTCAGTTCAGTCGTTCAGTCGTGTCCGACTCTTTGCGACCCCATGAATCGCAGCACCCAGGCCTCCCTGTCCATCACCAACTCCCGGAGTTCACTCAAAATCACATTCATCGAGCCGGTGATGCCATCCAGCCATCTCATCCTCGGTCGTCCACTTCTCCTCCTGCCCCCAATCCCTCCCAGCATCAGAGTCTTTTCCAATGAGTCAGCTCTTCGCATATGTATCATTACGTACAATAGTCAGTGACCTCAGCACCAGCTTCAAGTAGCAGTACTAACTCTTGAGGAGCAAAAACTGCAGACATAGCCCTGGCAAATTCAAGTTTGTTTTCTTGGTGCTGCCATTCATCTATTTGTAGGACAAAAGTTTATGAAATAAACATATATTAAAAGTGGTCATTTCATTCCCTCCTTATGATGGCAACATTGAGATACAGCCTTTTTGACTAAATGTTATAGTGTCAAACTCTATTTTCTATTAACTTCTAGACCTACATGGGGCTACAAATTTCTTGAGATGGAATTGCAAGAGACTAAGTCCCAGAGAATCACCCACTTCTTTAGGCATTGATAATTGGCGTTAATCTACAATCCATTCCCGCTTCAGAACTATTAGTTTGAAATGTTATTTTTGAAATATCTGTTCCATAAATGGTGTTCCTAAGATACTCATTCCACAAGATAGAAGAGCAGTTTATGCAGAAAAGTTATGTTGCTTAAAAAAAATTAAATAAGTACATTTTCTCTATAACACTTTTTAGAGCTTTTCATCTCCCAGAAAAGAGTTACAGAATGCAGCACTTCCAAACTTATTTAAGTAAGAAATATTTTATCATTAGGAACAAAAGTTAAGTGTTTTCCAGGCAAAATACTGCAATAGGAATAATATACTGTTTTTATCAGCTGAAATTTTAAATTAAGCATATGTATATATACTTGAATGGAGCATACATATGTAAATTAGGAACCAGTTCATTGGAAATTTGTAGATATCTCAGATTATTGTTGAAACTCCAAAACTGAGGACAACTGATGCTAGTCCACAATCTGCTTAGAACGGGAAGGCGCATTCATTACAACTGAGTAAAGGCAGGGGTGCTCGGCAGTTTTAGGTCTTATTCAACCCATGGAAGAGAAGGCCACAAATTCAACAGGATGGTGGCCCAAAGCCTTGGGAGTAGAGTCGTCAGCCTCACAATCGACTGAAATGTCATCCCATGTGCCTACTTCCCTTCTGCGCCCGTGTCATTCCTACGCACACACGTGCACACGCACACACGTACACGCACATGCACGCGCGCGTGCACACACACACACAGGCGTGGCGAACGCGACTGCCTCTCTAAGCCAAAGGAACTACTCCACAGCGTCGCGGCTCACCGCTTCACTCTTCTCAGCTGGTGAAGTGCTGAGCTGAAGGAATGGGTAGAACCCACATGCGCCTTTAGCAAAATGACTCTTCGCAGAGCTTGCTTTTAGGTCAATAAATTAAGGAATGTCCATGAACATGGAGACGAGTACCAGAGTGTCATGCCTCCGATTTTCCAAGCTGTGGGGAGTTATGGTTTACACGAAGGAATGAGGAAGGAGGTCTCTGCTTCTGCATGTCCAGAGTGTGTAGAAGGTATGAGTTTAATGCGGACCAAACCACGGCGGCCCCTGAGAAGGCAGAAAGAAGCTTTGGTGGGAGAAGTGTGAGAGCCGCCGACTCACCAAGGCGTGGTGCAGAAGTCTGCGCTGGCAGTGAGGTGGAGGGCAGCGTCCCTGAGGATGCCTCTAGGGAATCACAAGCCTGCCTCCCAAAAAGCTCTTATTTGCAGACGTGCCGCAGTGGAGGGCCTGGTATGGCCAGCCTGTTAGCCAGATGAGGCCTGCCGGGGAGCTGAGACGTCCGCGTGTCTGCCTGCAATTCCCCTTCACGTGCACTGACCTTGGAAAATGCAGGAGGTGCAGGTGCCAGGACTGCGGATGACTAAGCCGCGCTCGTTCCCCGCTGGGATCTCCAGAACCACGCTTCGGACCCAAATGAAGAGGGGAGAAGAACGTTTAACCAGCTGTAAGGGGGAATTTCGGATGTATTTAGGACCAGCGCGCTTAATAAATAAGAGTTTTTGTTTTTTGTTTTTGTCCTTTCCCCCATCGCCTGATAACAGGATTTTTTCTAATTAATGATAGTACCTGTAAAGCCATCACATGAGATATTTCTAGAGCTCCAAGGATGCCCCAAAGAGCACATTGAGCACATAGACCTGAGTTTTTCTCTTTACATTTAAAGACTTTATTTTCTTTATTTTTAAAGCTTCTTTTCTGAATCGTTTCCTATTAGACTCTGCTTACCTAATATGCCAGTTTCAGACATTATGCTTAATTTCCTTGAAATTGATTTTACGTTGAATTATCAAGTTCTAATCGTTAAAAATAATATAAATTTACTAACTTCAGATGAGGTTACCGATGTAACCATCTAGGAAGTAGCATATATTTCATATACAGATATGTAATTTATAGGATAATAGCTAATGAGATAATGAGTGTAATCCATTGTGAAAATACATATTTTAGAACATCAGACTTTGTATCAGGAAAGTGCTTTAAAACAGGTAATATTGTGTTCTGTTACCCTAATTCATAGCTCAAAGCCCAGTTATTGTATTAATCATATTCTGCTGATCGTATCTAACACTGTCAGAACAAGGGGGCTCATGGCATCTTAGATTAACCATCTGTGTCACACTTTAGGAGAACAATAAGAATGCCAAAAGGGGAAAAGGAGCATAGGAGTGTGAAATAAATTCAGACATTTGGTTTTGTAAAATTATTTTAAAAGTCATATATAATGTCTCTGTGTCATGTAGCTGGTGGCGAAGACATCAGTCATCATATTATCTGTACATTGGACATGATGAATTGATTGTGTTCCAATGAGAGGACCTAATTACTTAGAGAAATGAAGAGGACATATGAGAGCTCTTTAGCTCCAGTAGCCATATATTATCACTAATAACACTGAACCCTGTGTGGTTTAATTCCTCTGTCCTATCTGTTTTGGAGCACATAATCTTCCTAATTCATTTCTTTAGAGACAAGTCAGATAATTAATTTATCCTCCTCTGTAAAATAGCAAGGGAAAATATCACAGGAAGTTCAAGCAATAATGACCAGAAGTTTTGCACTTGCGATTTTAATTCCCAGCCCTTGTTAAACTTCCGTGGGTAACTAACATAAAGTTTATGCATAATCATTGGTTCAGAATATAGTTGTTAAACTCATTTAGTAAGTTCCGCAGCATATCTGACCATCAAATTCTGTTGTCACCTTGCTATAGACATAAAACAAAATCAAGACTCAGAATTATTTCAACTGTCTGGAATTTAAAGTCAAAATCTGTGAGATGAAATTTCACAGGAGCAATGGAAACACATGTGTGTGGGTGTTAGTGATCACTTGTGCGAGTGTAGTATATGGAGGCATATGTGGACAAACGAGCTGCTGAATGAGAACCCAGGTAGGAGTGAGAGCATCGAGCAAGAAGGACACTCTTGTGGAAGGGGTAGGGCTGTAGGCAGGTGAAACTGTGGGATTTACTCTCTAGGCAGTTTTAAATTCAAGAAATAACATGTTAGCAGCCAGAATATCAGCTATGGAAATGACTGCAGTGCGAGATGGGGAGCGCTTTGTCTCTAGCGTCATTGGACGTTTCCAAGCAATGACTGTACAACTATGTCAGGAAGTCTGACTATATAAAAGGCATTTCTGCAATCAAATCTGGAAGACATGATCGTGTCACTTGCAAATTCTCTTTGGTTTTAAGATTTCTGGATTGTATTTGTTCGCTTGTGTAACTCACCAGCTCTCTCCCTGGCATTTATATTCTGTCTTACTAAACCGTGGCTACTTATGTAAGTGTCTAGTTTCATGCTAGATTTTTTATATATATAGTGCTAAGTCGCTTCAGTTGTGTTTGACTCTGTAAGCCTATGGATGAACCCACCAGGCTCCTCTGTCCATAGGATTCTCCAGGCCAGAATGGTGGACTGGGTTCCCATGCCCTCCTCCAGGGGATCTTCCCAGCCCAGGGACCGCACCCGCCTCTCTTACGTCTCCTGCTTTGCCTGTCTGGTTCTTTACCACCAGCGCCGCCTGGGAAGCCCTGCAGAAGACTAGTAACTGCACTTTATGTATAATCTTATGTCCTGAAGGAGCTTGAGAAGCCTTGAACATAAAAGTGAAGTCGCTCAGTCATGTCTGACTCTTTGCGACCCCATGGACAGCAGCCTACCAGGCTCCACCGTCCATGGGATTTTCCAGGCCAGAATACTGGAGTGGGCTGCCATTTCCTTCTCCAGGGGATCTTCCCAACCCAGGGATCAAACCCGGGTCTCTTGCATTGCAGACGGACGCTTTACTGTCTCAGCCACTAGGGAAGCCCTTGAACATAAAAGCACACCATATTTGGGTATATTATAAAGTTAATGTGTCATAGTGCTTTCCTGAGCAACATATAAGAGAAATACTCAGTGTAGTATTAAAATACCATTTTCATGAGACAGAGCTCTCAAGAACTATGGGCTTGAGAGAATATGCACCCAATGTACATGCTGAGAGGTTGGCTCTGTCTCAGTTTTATAGATGCTGACTGAACAACCCAAGATTCTTGGGTCAGAGAATGTTAACAGAGGATCCGAGACTCCTGGGTTAGAGACAGGAATTTATTACAGTGCACTGAAAGACACGATCATCAGCGTATGTGCCTCAGTAATGCACATGGGAGAAGATGCATATGGGAGAAGATGTATATGGGGATGCATATGGGAGAAGATGGCAATGTGTGGACCCAGTGGGCTGCACTGTAGAAAATAAATTTGAGCCTTAGAACGCCAAATGTTTTATAATGGATAGTAATCATATTTTCCCCTTGCTCCAGGGGGAGAAAATATCTTTATCTTCCTAGGCTGTTTGTTATTTGACTACATTTGGATGAAAAGCTAGTTCAAAGAAAGTTTAGTTGGTGCTTCTCACAAGACATCTACAAATGCGAAAGACTCGTGAAGAATTGCCTCAAACTCATAAAATGTTTCTGCATTGTGAATAGAGAAGTGTCTGATCCAGACTTGGATGCAACGCTTTGCAGTAATGACCGGGAGGGAGTAAGAAACCATGGAGAGTGAATTTCATAAATGCATTGTGCTAGAAGTGACATCAAGACTGGGAAAATTGCCTTTAGATAAATAATTAACACACATCTGACTCAGACCTAATAAGGTGGATGAGCCTAGAGCTTATTATATAGAGTGAAGTAAGTCAGAAAGAGAAATGCAAATGGCATATATTAGTGCATATATATGGCATCTAGAAGGATGATGCTGAGGGACCTATCTGCAGCTCAGCAGTGGAGACTCAGAGAGAACAGATGTGTGGGCACAGCGGGTGAAGGAGAGGGTGGGACGGATGGAGAGAGTAGGCTGGAGACATACACATCCCCGTCTGTAAAACTGGATAGTGGAAATTTTCTGTATGATGCAGGGAGCTCAAATCCGGTGATCTTTCGTAACCTAGCGGGGTGGGATGAGGTGGAAGAGAGGTTCAGGAAAGAGGGGACACACGTATACCGATGGCTGATTCACGCCGCTATATGCCAGAAACCAACACGACATTGTTAAGCAATTATCTTCCAATTAAATAAATTTAAACTCGAAAACAAATTTGTGCAGTGTACAGAGAGCAGTGGCTAGCTGTCGACCCATGATAGTTGTCGCTATTTTTATTGCTAGAACACCTGATTTTATCTTCACGATAGTTTGTTTCTTCTTTGTGGTTCAGATGTTACTTTTGAACCTTTGTTAGTCTGTACTTTAGCTCTTATTTCACTGGTCACATGCGTGAGCAGCTAGCATGTCATTTGGGGGGAGATGGTGGCCCTAACCAGGATGGGACACTTAAAAATTGACCTATAAAAGCACAATCTCCAAAAAGCCACATCCTCTATAAACATTTCTCTAACTTGGTTGGTTTTCATACTTCAGAGACCAGCAATTCCATTTAAAGAGATAGGAAGATGACAGTAGATATTATCATGAAAATATATAGGAACAAGATCCTTTTTTTACTTTAAAAGTTTGAGAGATAACAAGTTCCCTTTCCAAAATAACAGTGTTCACTCTATTCAGGAATAAACGAGGCCTTCATTCTCTTTGCTTTCTTTTTTTTCCCTTCTGTAGATAGGTAAGGTTTGTAAATTATACAGATATGTCTATTTAGGATGCCTGGAATGTACGTTTTACATTTCTTTAAATTCTGTGCAACTTTTTGCTATAAATAATTACTAATTTTAATTTCATGAATTCTCATCATGAACGTCAGCTGCTATTTATGAAGGACTTAATTGAATGGGGGCCTTTGAATAGTATTGAACAATGATAATTAATGCATACGAAATCAAGTAGATGATTATAATGAGATACATACTTTCTCATAATAGTGCCTGGAACAGAGGAAGTACTCCACAGCTTATAGTTGAACTGAGTTTTCGAGGACAAAGAATAAAAGTCGCAATTTTCATAAAATGTTTCAATAACTATAAAATGAACTGAATATTATTTTCTTTATTAAATTTGTCATTTCTGCTTTCATCACTGTCTGATTTATATACCAAGGATAAGGATGCCATCCACTAATAGATTAGCATTGTCGCATTTAATAGGTGCATTTTTAGCCAGCAGGCTCTTTGAAAGTCCCCGAGACTTGCTTCCTGGGTAGATAGAGTGCACTTAGACTCTAAAACTGCATTAAGAGCATCGACTTTAGACATGTACTTTTACACGTTATGTTCTTACAGTAAACTTTAAAATGTTCCTGTTTGGATCTTGTTCTTTTACTTTAGCAGACGAATAATGAGATGCCTATCTTACTTGTTTTCAAAGAGAAGACAGTGTCTCTAAAGGTTAGACTGAGACGCTTATCCTTTCTGTTTGACAAAGTGATTCTGAGCACAGGCGGAAAAGAGAGCTGGGTGGGCTCTCCACTCTACCCTCAACTCTGCCGCCTTCACTGTCTCCTTAATCACCAACTGAACCCTCAGGTGCCTCCTGTTTAATAGTGACTGTTCCCACCAGACTAGGGTCTTGCATATCAAAAGAGATGACATATATGCAGAGGACTGAGCACAATCCTTTGCACATATTCAGCTGTGTTATCTCAGCTTGTCTGGGTCTCACTTTCTTTGTCTCTAAAAATAAGATCAGACTATATGATCCCTAAGGCATTTCCAGCTCTAACTGTATCGGGTTTTTTTTTTTTTTACCTAAGGTTCCTCATTTACTATTGCGTATGGTTCTTCTTGCTTTTATTATCTTTTTAGCACAATTTTTGTTCATTTGTTTTTATCCACTGCCACTGAGTATGTAGGACCTAGAGACTAGAATACAAATGTGTGATCATATATTCCAGACCATCATGACAGACATCTAACAGTCAGACATGACATGTGAGTATTTTTCATCCATAGTCTTGCTCCTTTTCTAGCCCTGGTTCCCCTTTGATAACCAAATCGTTGATAAGGACAAGAGAGAGAGACAGGGAGCAAGGGAAAGAGGAACCAAGGCAGAAATCGGGGGTAGATTGAGCATGCTGTGGATTCCACAACCTGAATACTCCCCAGATTAGGATTAAAAAGGAGGGACAGGGCATGACAGAGACCATAAGTGTCCAACAGAATTCAAGTTCCAGGACGTAAGGCCGGTTTTCACTCTTACATGCAGAAATGAGCCTTATGTTTGGAAAGGCCAATTGACAGTGTTGTTAGACAGCTCAGTTTTTTCCAAAAGTCTAGATATTATCTGATACTACATTAGATATTTAAAAGTAGTTTAATTTTTTTTAAAGTTTAAAAATTTCTTCAGCATGAAAAATAGCAGTAAAGCAGGGTCTCTAATATCTTTTATGGGACTAAGCAGAGTGAAAGCGTGTTAGTCTCTGAGTCATATCCAACTCTTTGCAACCCTATGGACTGTAGGCCAACAGGCTTCTCTGTCCATGGAATTTTCCAGGCAAAAATACTGGCTTGGGTTGCCATTTCCTTCTCCCGGGGATCTTCCCAATCCAAGGATCAAACCTGGGTCTCCCGCGTTGCAGGCAGATTCTTTACTGTCTGACTTAACAGTTGCCTATTTGCAGAAAAAATGACCCACTTTCTTTGAAGTTGTAACTGTAGATGTTTTAATTTTTAAGAGGGGACAGTCACACACATGAAGCTTCCCAGGTGGCACTAGTGGTTAAGGACCCAGCTGCCATTGCAGGTTACATACAAGGCATGCAGGTTACATACAAGACACGCATGTTACATGTAAGACATGCAGGTTACATGCAAGACATGCAGGTTACATACAAGACATGCAGGTTACATACAAGACACACAGGTTACATGCAAGGCATGCAGGTTACATACAAGGCATGCAGGTTACATATAAGACACACATGTTACATGCAAGACATGCGGGTTACATACAAGACACACAGGTTACATGCAAGGCATGCAGGTTACATGCAAGACGCAGGTTCAGTTCCTGGGTCAGGAAGATCCCCTGGAGGAGGGCACGGCAACTCACTCCAGTATTCTTGTCCGGAGAACCCCACGGACATGAACCGTGGAGGGGAAGCCCAGAGGAGCCCGGCAGGCTACAGTCCATGGGATTGCAAAGATTCAGACACGACTGAGCGTCCAAACAGCAACAGCAAATCACAAACATACATATAAATAACTGGCTAGAGGCCTCGTGGCCGCTGTACGACGCAGAAGTCCAAACGGGCTTTCTTTGGTCTACCAGTGTCGTTGCAGATTTAGGACTTGCTGGTATACCGTTCAGATCCTTGTTGGTATATCTGATATAGCCTTCTTTTTCTCTGGACTGCAAGCAGCTAAAGGACTATGTGTTAGTCACTGATACAACACCAAGACGCAGAAAATGCCGCCGTCTCTGCCCCTGAAGAAATGCATGTTGAAACAGCATGAAGTTGAACACTTAACTTTTCTCTTTTGATCTAAAAATTTCACAGATGTGGACAACTATATGGTTACCGAAGGGGAGGAGAAGGAAGAGGAGTAAGTTAGGAGTTTGTGATTAAAATGTATACACTCTTTTATATGAATAGGTCACCAACAAGGACATACTGTGTAGTACAGAGTACTATATCAATATCTTGCAATAACCTATAATGGAAGATAATGTAAAAAAAGAATATATGTTTTATATGTGTGCATGTATAAATGAATCACTTTATTATACACCTGAAATGCACCATTGTAAATCAACTATATTTCAGTTTCTAAAAGGTAAAAAAAAAAATTAAATCAACCTAATATCTCTTAAATGAACAACTTAATGTCTCTTAAAATACTTCTATAAATCTTATGCATTTTTGCTCATAGAAATGCTGGTTTGGCTTTTTCAGAGGGTCTTCCGTGGTCTTCCAAGGTGAAATGTAGAGAGTTCATTTGAATAGCATCAGGGCTTGTCTCCTCCAGACAGAATTCCTTGAGAGAATCTTCTGTCTCAGCAGTTCAGTGTTATAACAGAAATAAGCTAGCCCACCGCTCTACTAATACAATGTGGGCGAGGCACTTCCTCCCTCATGAGCCTTGCAGAATGGTCCTGCCTCCTTGAGGTTCTCCTGAAATCCCCTAGACATGGTTAGTTGGAGTGTTCTCTCTAAGCTAGCAGTGCTTTGTAAACACTCATTATAACAGTCATCACCTTGTATTGTAGTGTGTTATCTTTGTCTCCTCTGTTAAACTATGGATTGCCTCCCGCTGCAAACAATCAGCGTCTCCTAGTTAAGTCATCACGAGGGTGCCCTCCTTGAGTCCCATACGCTGAGCGTATCAAGTCCAGAATGTGCCAAGGACAGTACACAAGATCTCTTGCAGTCACTTATATCCAGCCCAAATGAGAAGGAACTGAACAGAATATGTTAAAATTATGACCTACAAAGCATTACTTGCAATGAACCAGCTCCTCTGTTAACATTCCCTGTATTATTCTCAAGAGAAAGAAATATTTTTGCTCATCTCAGAATCAGTTGATTGGTATAGATGAGGTTGTAGAATTAGATGAGGTTGTGGAATATATCTACTTCTAAAAATATGTGTCCTTTACCATGATACATAAATTAAAAAATTCTCTGTGCATTTTAAATAATTTCTATGCCCAGCACAGAAATAGTGTACAGGGAACAAACATTCATTGGTTTGTTACTTTATTACTTTCAGAATGTTGACTTAAGTTGCAATATTGCAAGAAAAAGACTTTTTCCTGTGAGATATTTAGTACCACAGTTAAAAAAAAAAAAAAGCGCTGTGATCCTATAAATCTCAGGGTTCCTGAGGTGAACGGGGTTCCTGGAAAGAAAGCTGAGGTCATAGTGGATTTACTTGGTGTGTTAGATGGGTCCCCTTTGGGCACTGTGTTAGTTTCCAAGGGTGACTGTAACAAAATACCAAATCGGGTGGCTTCACGCAAAAGAAATTCACTCTCGGTTCTGGAAGTTAGAAGTCTGCAATTAAGGTATTGGGAGTTGGTTCCTTCTGCGCTTCTGGGGCTGACCAGAACTCCTTGGCCTTCCTGGGTGTGCAGGCACATCTGTCTCTCTGTCCCCGGCATTCTCCTTGTCTGTCTCTGCCGCTTCTTACAGTTTCTTTAGTCGTATTGGATTGGGGCTCACCCTAATGAGCTCATTTTAAACTGATTATATCTGCAAAAATCCTCTTTCCATATCTGGTCACATTCACAGGTACTAGGGGCTAGGACTCCAACTTACCTATTCATATCAGATACATATGTGTTTATTATATCAAACACAGCTGCTCATTCAAAAATATATGCTTACTATTCAGCATCTGACAAGCACAGTTGAGTCAGGGTTTGTAATTCCAGCACTAGAAAAACGAGGACAGATACCACTTGCAATTTGCAGCTTTACATGTACTAACAAACACTGTTGGGTGTTTTGGGGTCTTATCTGTGTGCACTAGTATGCTGCTGCTGCTGCTTCTAAGTCGCTCAGTCGTGTCCGACTCTGTGAGACCCCATGGACTGCAGCCCACCAGGCTCCCCCGTCCCTGGGATTCTCCAGGCAAGAGCACTGGAGTGGGGTGCCATTGCCTTCTCCGTGCACCAGTATATCAGTTCTATACTAGGAAAACAATTGGACACAGTATATATGATAGACACACAAAATAACTGGTAAATAAATAGATAGGTTTGAATAGGAAGGTCATCAAGCTTGTAATCTAGACACCTGATTAGGCAGTATAAGAGGTTATGACAGTATGAATATTAAAACCTAGGCTAGTCTCTTCGCCTCCTTCTATGAATTCTAAAGTTTAATTTGTGAAAAAAAAATTGCAAGATGCTTATAATACATATTGACACACTGGTTTTTCTTAGGTAAAATTTTGAAATTGCCTAAAAACAAAAAAGTCTCTATGTGAACCAAGGTCTCCCCCAGATAAACCTGTGGGATTTTTCTACGTGACACTCATTCTAAACACCCAAGCAAAGAATGGTTTCTGCTCATTAGATTCAGGGATTTTTCCTTTTAATAAAGATCTTTCTCATAATCCCTTAGCTTCACAGCACACACTTAAGACAGGGGAGACTGAAATTGAAGACATCTTCATGTGAATTCATCTGTCAGCATTTTCTGAATTCAAATAGAAGAGTCAAACTTGCGTTATATAGTAACAAGGGCGATTCACGCAATAGAAAATGTGGAAATGGGCAGATAGGTACCTGTGACACACAGCTAGAGTACAAGGGAACAGCAAAAGATATGCACTATAATTCATGGACCTTGAAAAACTATTAGTAAACTGGTAGAATCTATCTTTTTGATAGCAGCTTGCTAAGCTGTTTCACATATATACAATCCATTAATTTAAAAATTAATGGAATTTTAGGATATTCACAAGGTTGTATGATTGCCAGAGTCCATTTTAGAACATTGCATCACCCAGAAAAAGAGACTTCATGCCCTTTAACACCAGCCCTTCCATGTCCCTCTCCACCCGAGCCTGAGCCAATGACTAACCTACTTTTTGTCTTTATGTATCTGCCTATTCTGGACACTTCTTATAACTGGCATCATACAGAACAGGGTCTTTTGTGACTGGCTTCTTTCCTTTAGCCTAATATTTTCAACATTCATTCCTGAAGTGCCATGTGGATATACCTCATTTCATGTATTCATTTGTCAGTTGATGTAAGTTTGGATTTTTCTCCTCTTTGCATATTATGAATAATGTTGCTGTGAATATTTGTGTGCACAGTGGCTTTCTTTTTTCTTGGGTATACACTTAGGAGTGGAATCGCTGAGTCATATGGTAACTTTATGTTTAACCTTTGGAGGAACTGCAATACTGTTTTCCAAAGTGTTAGCATTTTACATTCCCACCAGCATTGTAAGCTTTTGACTGTCCCTCTCCCAGGCCAACACTCTTCTCTGCCTGTGATTATAGCCATCCTTGTGGATGTGAAGTGGAATCTCGCTATTGTTTTAATTTGAATTTTCCTCTTGGCTATCTAATGATGTTGAGCATCTTTTAATGCAATTAGTAGCTATTTGTATATCTTCTTTGGAGAAATATTCATTTTAACAAATATATGATTTATAAGAATTATCCCTTATTCTGCAGTTTTTTTGGTGTTTTTTTTTTCTTTCACTTCCTAGACTATCGTTTTCAAACACAAAGTTTTGTTGTTTTCTTTTTTTAATTTTGATGAAGTCCAATTTATGTATATTTTCTTTGGTTTCTTATGCTTAAAGTGTCATATCTAAACGATCAAGAAGATTGATATTAATCCAAGATAATGAAAATTTACATCTATGTTTTCTTCTAATAGTTTTACAATTTTAGCTCTTGCATTTATCTTTCGCTCCACTTGAGTTGATTTTTGTATATGGTTTGGAGTAGAGGTTCAAATTCTTTTTTTTTTTTTCTATTTCTGTAGTTCTTAGTTTCAGTTCATTCACTCAGTTGTATCCCACTCTTTGCGACCCCATGAATCACAGCACACCCAGCCTCCCTGTCCATCACCAACTCCCAGAGTTCACCCAAACCCATGTCCATCGAGTCGGTGATGCCATCCAGCCATCTCATCCTCTGTCGTCCCCTTTTCCTCCTGCCCCCAATCCCTCCCAGCATCAGAGTCTTTTCCAATGAGTCAACTCTTTGCATGAGGTGGCCAAAGTATTGGAGTTTCAGCTTTAGTATCATTCCTTCCAGTGAACACTCAGGACTGATCTCCTTTAGAATGGACTGGTTGGATCTCTTTGCAGTCCAAGGGACTTTCAAGAGTCTTTTCCAACACCACAGTTCAAAAGCATCAATTCTTTGGCACTCAGCCTTCTTCACAGTCCAACTCTCACATCCATACATGACCACAGGAAAAACCATAGCCCTAACTAGATGGACCTTTGTTGGCAAAGTAATGTCTCTGCTTTTCAATATGTTATCTAGGTTGGTCATAACTTTCCTTCCAAGGAGTAAGCGTCTTTTAATTTCATGACTGCAATCACCATCTGCAGTGATTTTGAAGCCCCCCAAAAATAAAGTCTGACACTGTTTCCACTGTTTCCCCATCTTTTTGCCATAAAGAGAAGGGACCAGATGTCATGATCTTCGTTTTCTGACTGTTGAGCTTTAAGACAGCTTTTTCACTCTCCTCTTTCACTTTCATCATGAGGCTTTTGAGTTCCTCTTCACTTTCTGCCATAAGGGTGGAGTCATCTACATATTGATTCCAGCTTGTGCTTCTTCCAGCCCAGCGTTTCTCATGATGTACTCTGCATAGAAGTTAAATAAGCAGGGTGACAATATACAGCCTTGATGTACTCCTTTTCCTATTTGGAACCAGTCTGTTGTTCCATGTCCAGTTCTAACTGTTGCTTCCTGACCTGCATATAGGATTCTCAAGAGGCAGGTCAGGTGGTCTGTATTCCCATCTCTTTCAGAATTTTCCACAGTTTCTTGTGATCCACACAGTCAAAGGCTTTGGCATAGTCAATAAAGCAGAAAGAGATGTTTTTCTGGAACTCTCTTGCTTTTTCCATGATCCAGCAGATGCTGGCACTTTGATCTCTGGTTCCTCTGCCTTTTCTAAAACCAGCTTGAGCATCTTACCTACAACCTGATTTAAACTCTCCCCTGGATATGTGATCTTTACTACCTCCTGATTGTGCAACTCATAACTTCTAATTACTCATAGTTTCTGCAACTCAAGCTTTCATATTGTTTACTCTTTCTTAGAGACTCTTGGCTTCCAAGCTATCAACTGATAAACTTTCTACATGTATCTCTAATCTCTAGTTGAGAATCTTGAAAAAGAAAATCTAGCTAATACTAAACACCAAGATCTCAACTTGGGAAGAACTTTTGAAAAATCTCCCTAGCAGCTTATCAGCTGATTTTTAATCCAGTAAATGCACATATTTTTTTTTTTGCATCTGCCCTCGTTTATGCAATCATATGAAACAGCATGTGGACACAGTATATTAAATAATATGTAGCTATGTGCCTTTTAACTTAGCCCTGAAATTAAAGGACGCTTGCTCCTTGAAAGAAAATCTATGAACCTAGACAGCATATTGAAAAACAGAAGCAGAGACATTATTTTACCAAAAAAGCTTTGACTTTACAGATCAAAGCTATGGTTTTTCCAGTAGTCATGTATGGATGTGAGAGTTGGACCATAAAGAAGGCTGAGCACTGAAGGATTGATGCTTTTGAACTGCGGTGTTAGAAAAGACTCTTGAGAGTCTCTTGGACTGCAAGGAGATCCAACCAGTCCATCCTAAAGGAGATCAGTCCTGAGTATTCATTGGAAGAACTAATGCTGAAGCTGAAACACCAATACTTTGGCCACCTGATTCGAAGAGCTGACTCATTTGAAAAGACCCTGATGCTGGGATAGATTGAAAGCAGGAGGAGAAGGGACAACACAGGATGAGATGGTTGGATGGCATCACCGACTCAATGGACATGAGTTTGAGAAAGCTCTGGGAATTGGTGATGGACAGGGAGGCCTGGCGTGCTGCAGTCCATGAAGTCGCAAAGAGTTGGACACGTCTGAGTGACTGAACAATAACAATGTGCCTTTTAAGAGAACAGAAGTGATAGAAATGTTACAAGGAAAGCTTCAGGTACATAAGTACTTTGGGATTTATGTACCAGTATAAATCTCTGTACATATAGACCATTTGTAATTTCATAGATTGGTTTTTCATTTTTCTTTTTTTTTTTTTTTTGTCTTCATGCTGATTCACTTAAATCAGAGGTGAGAATAGCTTAGGGATTATTTGCCTTAGGCCTAGGGGAATACTGCATATATTTCTTTTGTTTGAGGTACAACTTTTCCTTTGCAGGGTGGACACCCGCCTTCCTAGCTGCCTCAGTTTAGCTCTAGTCTGTCTTCTTTTTCCTAGATAGCCATGCAAACACCAGTCTTTCTTAGGTCCTTCCCAGCTACTGGCTTAAATTCACCTCCCACGTGACTGTACCTCACGACTCACTATTCTGTCTCATCATGGTAGCATTGTGCCCATTTTAATGCCTCTTATAGCTCTTTCTACATCAATTCCCACCACATTTTCTTACAGATCTCAGCATTTTCCACTTAGATTCGTATGCATCCCTATCTCTGCTGCAATCCTCATTCAGTTTATATATGTGGCTTCTAATTTCCCAGCTCACTTTCAATATAATCTATCATTCAGCCCCAATACCTAAAAACAATTAATATCTCTGAACTATTTATGCTTATTTAATAATTTAACCTTTTGTAGAAATGAGAAGAATCATGGTACAGTCTGCAAAAATTAGACAAAATAGGACATCTTAGGCGATATAGCCGTGTTGTGGCTCATTTGTTAGTCTCTCAGTCCTGTCCTACTCTTTGTGACCTCACAGACTGTAGCCCACCAGGCTCCTCTGTCCATATAATTCTCCAGGCAAGAATACTGGAGTGGGGAGCCATTCCCTTCTCAAGGGGAACTTCCCAAGCCAGGAAGTGAATCCAGGTCTCCTTCATTGCAGGCAAATTCTTCACTATTAGCCTCCAGGGAAGCCCAAAAGAGAGAAGTGTCCGTGGGTGGGCATTTAATGGAATACTAAAAAATCCTCTAAATGATTAAATTACTCATCGTAAGACAAAAAAGTCTTCCTTTTTTGGTCCACAGTGAAAACTTTTAAAAGGTTTAGTTTATTATCAATACTATATTATATATCTATATGTAATAATGAATATAATTAGTTATAAATATGGAGAAGGCAATGGCACTCCACTCCAGTACTCTTGCCTGGAAAATCCCATGGACGGAGGAGCCTGGTAGGCTGCAATCCATGGGGTCGCTAAGAGTCGGGCACGACTGAGCAACTTCACTTTCACTTTTCACTTTCATGCATTGGAGAAGGAAATGGCAACCCACTCCAGTGTTCTTACCTGGAGAATCCCAGAGACAGTGGGCCCCCGTCTAAGGGGTCGCACAGAGTCAGACACGACTGAAGCGATTTAGCAGCAGCAGCAGTTATAGATAATTTCAATTTTCAGAATACATTGTTATAAATAGCACTGGGGAGAAAATAATTGATGCATTCTACTTTTAAAACAGGGGCAAACTACAATCAGCCCATCTTTTTAAATAGAGAATATGTTTTATTATCATAGTACAAATCATTATTCCTCTTGTCTCCACAATCTTTACTTCAGTTAAAACCAAATGTGCTTTTGGCTACCAGAGGAGAGGAGACATTTTCAGGTTGACAGTCCTGAGGTTCTTCTAACTTAAATGATTCCAACCTATTGATCCTGCATCCACATCTTCAAATAAAACTGATTCATTTCGCTAAATGGAATATTTAAACCAGAGAAGTCTATCAAGTTGGGGTTTCAGCTTGAATGAACCACCTCCATTTAGAAAATTGATCGTCCAGTCACAGTTTTATTAACCTTGAATTTTTAGAGCATGCTTGCTTTTAAAGAGAGAGAGAGTGGGCAAGCAAGAACTCTTCTCCAGTAATATTTTACATCATTGACAAGTCTGAGTCAGTGCTAGAAGAGGCACATTAGGGCTAACTAACTTTGTTATAATAACCTTCCCACACGCAAGCTACGTGAATAGTGCACATGTTTGAATATGCAAGCTGGGTGACCTGTGGGACAGTGGAAGGAAGGATCACGACAGAGCTGCGCGGACACAGTGCACGCTGGTAATTCTAAAAAAGAAAAAAACTCCAGTAAAAGTAATCATTCCTCAGTGATAACTTCCATGCATCAAATTATGAGAATAAGCCAATAAATTACTGAGCCATATTTATGAACAGTTTAAAGTGTCCTTGAACAAGCAGCTATACAACTTGCCTCTTGACTCATTAGGAGGAATTGTTGGGATGCGACATGCCTGGGTCTACAGAGTCTGGTGCCCAGAATGAAAAGGACACAAGGTGACTATCTCAATCTAAGCAGCTCACAGAGCACTCGAATACTTCCTGGAAAACTGATTTATAAGGAGACCCTTTGGTGGAGTAGCGAGCACGCAGGTTTGGAGTCCAGCAGAACTAGGTTTGACCCTGGCAGCTGTGCTTGAAGTTACGCATCTCTGGATAAGTTTCTTAATTTCCATAGCCCTTTAGTTTGGGTAACATATGCTTCCATAAATTTGCATGTTAAACAAAGTATCTGTAGTCGTGACTTCTAAAATACAGCTACTCTATAGATAATGGCAATAAAATATGAAACATAACCACCAAGGGCCATAGAAAAATCCCATCTTCTGGCAAAAGCATTTTTCCCTCTGTAGAAAATCATAGGGAGTGAAATTGAAGTCAGAAAAGGTTTTTTTTTTGTTTTTTTTTTTTAGAGTGCAAGAAATCAGAGCAAGAAGGGTGAAGGGTTTGTGCCATAAGCCTGATGTTTAAGACGTGCATGTCCAAAAAAAAACAAAAAACACTTCATGAAAACTGATCAGACATGAACTTCAGTGAGGTTAATCTTTCCAGGGAACAGAGTTCAGTTCGGTTCAGTTCAGTTGCTCAGTCATGTATGACTCTTTTCCACCCCATGAACTGCAGCATGCCAGGACTCCCTGTCCATCACCAACTCCCGGAGTTTACCCAAACTCATGTCCATTGAGTCGGTGATGCCATCCAACCATCTCATCCTTTGTTGTCCCCTTCTCCTCCTGCCCCCAATCCCTCCCAGCATTAGAGTCTTTTCCAATGAATCAGCTCTTCACATGAGGTGGCCAAAGTATTGGCATTTCAGCTTCAGCATCAGTCCTTCCAATGAACACCCAGGGCTGATCTCCTTTAGAATGGACTGGTTGGATCTCCTTGCAGTCCAAGGGACTCTCAAGAGTCTTCTCCAACACCCACTCCAAAAGCATCAATTCTTCGGTGCTCAGCTTTCTTCACAGTCCAACTCTCACATCCATACAGGACCACTGGAAAAACCATAGCCTTGACTAGATGGATCTTTGTTGGCAAAGTAATGTCTCTGCTTTTGAATATACTATCTAAGTTGGTCATAACTTTTCTTCCAAGGAGTAAGTGTCTTTTAATTTCATGGCTGCAGTCACCATCTGCAGTGATTTTGGAGCCCAGAAAAATAAAGTCAGCCAGTGTTTCCACTATTTCCCCATCTATTTGCCATGAAGTGGAGGGACTGGATACCATGATCTTAGTTTTCTGAATGCTGAGCTTTAAGCCAACTTTTTTACTCTCTTCTTCACTTTCATCAAGAGGCTCTTTAGTTCCTCTTTGCTTTCTTCCATAAGGGTGGTGTCATCTGCATATCTGAGTTTATTGATATTTCTCCTGGCAATCTTGATTCCAGCTTGTGCTTCATTCAGCCCAGTGTTTCTCATGATGTACTCTGCATATAAATTAAATAATCAGGGTGACCATAGACAGCCTTGATGTACTCCTTTTCCTATTTGGAACCAGTCTGTTGTTCCATGTCCAGTTCTAACTGCTGGTTCTTGACCTGCATATGGGTTTTTCAAGAGGCAGGTAAGGTGGTCTGCTATTCCCACCTCTTTAAGAATGTTCCACAGTTTTACAAAGTTTTACAGAAACTCAAACACCTGCTTCACAAACCTCTTCCTCTCTCCATCCAGTTACCACACTTCAAGTGACATACACGTTCCTTAGATGGGACAAGAGAAGTTGTTCAGCTAAGCATTTCTTAGACATCTTATTAGTTTACTATCAAATGGACCAAAAGATAAAACAGCTCTAAAACTGTGACATCTAAGTCACCATCTTGTTTACTTGGCCCCAGTGTAAAGACAAGAAAACTCAGGGTATTATGGTTCATCAAATACACTGACTCTTTCAAACAGGTCTAGAAAACCTTTCCCTTCTCCAGGGGATCTTCCCAACCTGGGGAATCGAACCCAGGTCTCCCACATTGCAGGCAGATTCTTTACCAGCTGAGCCACAAGGGCAGCCCACTGTTTTGTTACATTGTCCGTTTGTTGTCCTTATTGCTGTTGGCAGTCTTGAGTTGCTTTGTATTCATATAACTTACTATATTTTATTTGCTCCACATTTTAGCTCTTTCAGTAGGGTTTCCCCCCCCCCCCCCCCCTCAGTGACTACAAGGATTCTAAAGCCATCTGTCTCTCCTTTCTGGCAAAGTCCCATTTTGAATGCTCCTCTGACACTTGGTTCTAAATTCCCAAGAGGGTTTGGGAAGGTGCCATCAGTTTTCCAGGGTTAGAAGAAACAGTCTTACGCAGCAGAGAACACCTATTTCCTCATCCTTTTTGTTAAGCTATGCCTGTTGGCAATTTATCTACTGTCGCGCCTACATTTCCTCAGGGGGTTGGGTCCAGGACCCCCAGGGATTCCAGAAGCCGTGGATGTCAAGTCTGTCCTGCGAAATGTGCAGTGTTTGCATATGACCCGTGCACACACCGCAGTATGCTTCGCATCGTGTCTAGGTTACTCACGTGTGTGCTAAGTCGCTTCGGTCGTGTCTGACTCTCTGCGACCCCATGGACGGTAGCCCACCAGGCTCCTCTGTCCATGGGATTCTCCAGGCTAGAATACTGGAGTGGGTTGCTGTGCCCTCCTCCAAGGGATCTTCCCGACCCAGGGATCGAACCTGTGTCTCCTGCGACTCCTGCATTCCAGGCGGATTCTTCACCCCTGAGCCACCAAGGAACCTCTTCCTATAATACGCAATGCGATCAATGCTATGAAATAGTTGTCAGGGTACAGCAAATTCAAGTTTTGCTTTGGGGAACTTTCTTGCATTCTTTTTCTCAAATATTTTCCATCCAGGTTAGTACTCTGAAGATGCACACCCCGCAGATCCCGAGGGCTGACCACAACCTAAACATCCGTGGCCTTACCCGCTTTATTGTTATTTTTCCTGCTGTGAACAGTCTGGTGGGAGCAAGGGTTACAATGAAGGCCACCCAATTACAGAAACAAAAGTGGGTTTACTTCTCCTGTCTCTAGTTTTCTTTCCAGCCTGCTTTCTGATTCCTAGGGGCAAATTTGTTCCCGGTGCCAACAACTCCCTTGAAAAATTCTTAATTACCCAGGTGAGGGTATACAGAAGAAAGGACTTCCTGGGTTTACAAGCCTTTTATTTTTTCTTTCATTGATTTTCCTTGATATGTTCTCGCCCTAGCTTCCTTCTTCCAGCTTTTCAGCAATGACCAGTGTGCTCGGCTGGGCTCTCGGGGGGAGTTAGGAAGATCCGGTAGCTAATCCAGTATAGACACACATCAATGAGCTTGGCACCTCCCAGGCCTCTTGCAATGTTCAAAGTTACCTTTGTTGTCCAGCAACAGAAATCCCAACTGGGAGTTTAAAAAAATAGATGATTACCATTCATGTATTTTTCTTTATTTTCAACTAATACCCTGTGTTCAGATAAGAACATTTTGTAAGATTTTTAGTTTTTGATGTTAAGATGATAGTGACACTTATAGTTATTTTTTTTTTATAAATTTGTTTTCCAATTACCAAACTATTTCTTCACAGGTTTCATTTTGTTTCATAAGACACATATCTTTTCTAACACTGACCTTCTGTATGGGTCAAGGACTTGCTTAAAGTTTCTACTAAGGCAGACTCACAGATTCTACTAAAAATCCAGTGACTTGTATCTAGCAACTAGAGGAATTTGTATTGATCAGTGGAGCAGAAAAGAAGAAATTGGCAGATTCTCCCTGTTCCTTAAAGAAGTGGCATGCAAGCTAAAGGTAATATAAAGTAAATAACAGAAAACAAATTAACAAACAAACAAAAATCCAAGAGGCTACAGATTCGATAAACTATATATAAGCTTCAATAGGAAAATGAACCATTTTAAAAGCTGCTGCTGCTGCTGCAGCTGCTGCTAAGTCGCTTCAGTTGTGTCCAACTCTGTGCGACCCCATAGACAGCAGCCTACCAGGCTCCCCTGTCCCTGGGATTCTCCAGGCAAGAGTACTGGAGTGGGTTGTCATTTCCTTCTCCAATACATGAAAGTGAAAAGGGAAAGTGAAGTTGCTCATTCATGCCCAACTCTTAGTGACCCCATGGACTGCAGCCTACCAGGCTCCTCTGTCTGTGGGATTTTCCAGGCAAGAGTATTGGAGTGGAGTGCCAATGCCTTCTCCGATTTTAAAAGCTAGCTTCTCTGAAATATGAAAATTTGAAATAATGCAAGGTGTTCAGAGCAATGAAGTGTGTTCATAAACGTAAAAGCAGAGAGGACAGACAAGTCTTTCTAAAGTAATGAAATATGGTCAGTTAGTCCATCCAGTGAGCTTGATCACTGTAGATTTTAAGTTTCTCAGAACTCTCTAAGTCTACCCCTGCTTGCCGTGACCCAGACCCGCCTTCCCTGACTCCTCAGAACTCTCTACCCCTGTTTGCCCTGACCCACACCCGCCCTCCCTGACTCCTCAGAACTCTCTACCCCTGTTTGCCCTGACCCAGACCCGCCCTCCCTGACTCCTCTATCATGTCTGATGCCACCACCTGGTCTTTTACTCCAGAAACCCATTTGCATTTTATGATTCCTTCCTTTAGGTTAATTTCTTAATTGCCCAATTCTGCTGATTTATTGCCCGCACATTCCAGACTTTTCCCCCTTCCTTTCAATTTCTGTGATCAATATCCCTGTTCAGTCTCACATAATTATTTACTGACTGCCTGAAACAGTCTCTCTTTTTTTTTTTTTTTTACTTTATTTTACTTTACAATACTGTATCGGTTTTGCCATACATCAACATGAATCTGCCATGGATGTACACGTGTTCCCAATCCTGAACCCCCTCCCACCTCCCTCCCCATGTCATCTCTCTGGGTCATCCCAGTGCACCAGCCAGTACATGGAAGCAACCTAGATGTCCATCAGCAGATGAATGGATAAGAAAGCTGTGGTACATATACACAATGGAGTATTACTCAGCCATTAAAAAGAATACATTTGAATCCATTCTAATGAGGTGGATGAAACTGGAGCCGATTATACAGAGTGAAGTAAGCCAGAAAGCAAAACACCGATACAGTATACTAACACATATATATGGAATTTAGAAAGATGATAACAATAACCCTGTATGCGAGACAGCAAAGAGACACAGATGTATAGAACAGTCTCTTAATAACACATCTCTGGGGCTTCCACCGTGGCTCAGACGGTAAAGAATCCGCCTGCAATGCAGGAGACTCAGGTTTGATCCCTGGGCGGGGAAGATCCCCTGGGGAAGGAAATGGTAACCCCCTCCAGTATTCTGGCCTGGAGAATTTCAAGAACAAAGGAGTCTGGCGGGCTACAGTCCATGGTTTCGCAACAAGTCTCACATAGCTGAGCAGCTTGCACTCATTCACGTCACTCACTGAGGTCTCTGTGACTCCAGCCGTGTCTTTTTCAAGCCCCAGGCTCCGCAGATTTGGCCATAGGGATCATAGTGATACATCTAAACGAGGATGAGCAAACTACAGCTTGTACATCAAATCTGACCTGCTGTCTACTTTTGTACAACCCGCAAACCAAAAAATGATTTTCACATGTTTAAATGGCTTTGAAAAAAATCAAACAGTAATATTCTGAGACACATGAAAATCATATCAAGATCAGATTTCAGGATCCATGACTAAAGCTTGATTGGAACAGGGCCACACGTCTTTGTTTAAGTTATTGCCTGTGGGTGTTCTTGCACTTTTTAACAGTAGATGTGAGTAGTTGCAATAGGGACCGTAGGATCCATGAAGTCTGAAATACTTACTGGCCCTTCACAGCAAGAGTCTGCCCAGCCCTGCTCTGAAGCACAGAGATGACCCCGTGATTCTTCTGCTCAAAGTCTTTTTCTGATGCCTCGTCACCTACAGGACAAACCAGCCTCCAGAGCGTGATACTCAGCAGGGCTCTGCGTGGTTCAGCCCACCTCTGCCTGGGGCCCTGCGCTTTTCTTCCTGGCATGCCCCGTGCCTCCCTTTGGAAGCTTCCTATTTCTCCTTCCTTTGGGAGTACTGAGGCCATCTCCTCCAGGGGGCTCCCGAGACTTCCCTCCAGAGCGGTGTGTCCTCCCTGACACATCTCAGGTGGAGCATGGGGACTGACTTACGCTGTCCAAAGAGCAAGTTCTAGATGTTAGTTCACTAGCTGAAAAAGAATCTCGTTTACTTTTCTATCTCCAGTGAATATCACAATGGCTTTCACTTAATATTAGCTCAAGTAGTGTCTGTTGAATAATTTAAAATATCTGGCACATGAGCTAATTAGCAGTAACTGAAGTTTGAAAGAGAACTTTTTGCATAATTATAAAAAATCATTCTGTCACACAAATGCATTAATAACATAAAATTATTTCCAAACATTCAAGTTTTAGATATCGTTACAAAAAAATAAGATTTTCAGTTTGGGAATATTACAGCAAAAATATATACACTTAAGCTACTTTTTTACATGTAAAAATAAATTTCTATCATAGGGCTGGATAACACATTCAATAAATATTTAAACAACTAAGCTTGCCATTATCCCTTATTAACATGTATCACTGACCATTAAAAATGTCATAAATGTACTGATTATAAATACAGAAAATTAAAACCTCATGTAGCTGAAATATTTTATGTATGCAATCATGGCTAGAAGAAAAGATTTAGTATGGTGGCATTAAATTTCTAGATGATATTTTGTTTATATTTTGCACATCAACAAACTGTATAGCAAAATAAGCTGCTTCCTCCTACAGGAGTTAATGAAATAACCACACGAAATATATTTAGTGTGGTTTAAATAGTAGTGAAATGTTATTTTAAAAATTTAAGACAGTATTTATCTAGTGAACTTACTATGGCTAAAATTTACTTGAAATTATTGACATAGGAAAGGGAATTACTTTCTTTGACATTTCTAGGGGGGGAAAAATCTAGTGTTTTAAGTGGTTTATCATTCATTCCTTTTATCCCCTCACTTTAAAAGAGCATTTTGATTTATTCAGTTATACGGAAAGGGATGTGTGTGTTTCAAACAAGGGAAGCTTCGTTTCTGAGATTTTAAAAAAGCTATTTTCCTTCACACTAATTGTTCCAAAAAATGACACTCTACTTTTGTAATTTCAGAGTAATATGAGAAATTCGTTCAGGGTTTCAGCGCTCGCTAAATCGCTTCAGTGGTGGCTGACTCTGTGGGACCCCATGGACTGTAGCCCACCAGGCTCTTCTGTCCATGGGATTCTCCAGGCAAGAGTCCTGGAGTGGGTTGCCATATCCTTCTCCAGGGGATCTTCCCAACCCAGGGATCGAACTCATATCTTTTAGGTCCCTTGTACTGGCAGGCAGGTTCTTTACTGAGCTTTAAGAGGATCAAAATATTCATTCTCTTCCCCTGATCTAATCTGAGGATAGGATCACGTTCTGTTTTGAATGTAATTTTTACACTGCCACTCTTTGCCAAATTGATGGGTAATATCCTAAGCACAGACACTGGTGGGTTTTCAGTCATTGTTTGACTTATTCAATCCTGAACTTTCAATTTGAAAACTTGTTGTTATTTTTTGCCTTTATATTGGTTTTATTATTTTGTTTTGTTTTTTCACAAAAGCAAAGTAGCTGATGTAATCTTATATTGGGATTCCCTGGTGGCTCAGACAGTAAAGCATCTGCCTGCAATGCCAGAGTTCGATCCCTGGGTTGGGAAAATCCCCTGGAGAAGGAAATGGCAACCCACTCCAGTATTCTTGCCTGGGAAATCCCATGGATGGAGGAACCTGGTGGGCTACAGTCCATGCGGTCCCAAAGAGTCAGACACAACTGAGCGACTTCACTTTCACTTTCAATCTTATACTCTGACCCTTAAGTGGGGCTCATCCTCAGTTCACCAAGTAAAATCCTTTCTTTAACTTTTGTTATTTTATATTGGAGTATAGTTGATTAATTCTGTGTTGGTTTCAGGTGTATAGCGAAATTCAGCTATGCATAGACATGTATCTATTCTTTTTCATTTTCCCTTTTAGGTCATTTATAAACATTCCCTGAACTATACAGAAGGTCCTTATTGGTTATCCGTTTTAGATATTGCACTGTGTCCTTGGCAGTCCCAGACTGCCTACCTAACTGCTTTCTTAATGCATGTAAAAGAATAACGCCTCTCCTGGGGATGAGCGGAAGTGTTCGCTCTTTTCTGTACAGACAAGTCACAGGCTGATCGTGAGCTGTTTTCCTGCATTTTTGGTTTCTGTTAGAGCTTTCTCCCAGCTTGACTTCTTTAGCTTATCTTGTGGCCATCCGCTCTGCGTTGTTTGCCTGCTGAGCGTGCACTCTTTCTTTCACACACTGGGTAGAAAGGTCTTCTCTTTAAGACGTTAATAGGTAAAGAGAGGTTGGTATTTGAGTCAAAATGTGTTTCCAGGAGGCTGCTCGTCACTGACCTTTGCTTTCCTTACAGATCAGCCAGTCTGAGTTTGCAGGCCCTGGGGCTCCATGCACAGCACAGCTGGTGAGGCAACCCTAAGCCAAGATGATTTGGATATGACTGAGGAGAAGGAAGAGGGAGCTGGAAAAAGTTGTTGTTATAGTGATTTGTTTTTCTTTTAATGCAAAGCCCCATTGTTAGAAGAAACACAATTCCACCATCCTGAAAATACTGGCACCATCACCAGAAATAAACATCAACGAGAGCCTGTCAAAATATCTATGTATATTGGGAAAGGCATTAGATTTAAGATTTTGTGTATTTCTGCTTAACAGTTTGTATTATTGTGCTGTTAGTTACCATCAGGAATTAATTAAACTCAGCAAGAGGTTCAGGAAACAGTGAGTTCCTATAAGGCATAAAGCAAGGTTAGAGAAATCTTAGATGTGCAAAGATACCTAAGATGTGGTTCCTTCTCTCAAGAAGGTCCCCAAATGCCAGAGCTAAGATGCACTTAGAGAGAAATATAGATACAGTTTATATATACAGATAGATAGTATTAATGTTGATAACATGTATCTTACTATTATATATTTTTACTCCACTAAAGTATGATATATATTATTGCATTTAATAATTTAATCTTATGACAAGTGATCTTCCGTTCACAAGGGTGAAAACTGAAGACACGGGGCTGTGGCCTCATGTCCCGCAGGTCATCAGGAGTGGAGCCTGTCTTAGCCTAAGATATTTAGCAATAAGCAAAAATGCCTAGAGAAAGTGATGACAGAGAAGAGGAAGCCAGCAATGTGCTCAGTGCCCTGGCAGACCTCCGTTAGAAATGGTATTTAAAAAAAAAGACCCATTTTTACCAGCCTTCCTGAAATAATGACCTTGGAACAGATCCTGCCCAAAGTCTACTGATGAGCTCCTAAATACATCAGATGAGGCTGATACCGCTTCTCTTCGCCCTACCCTGTCTTCCTGCCTTAAACGTAGGTTCAATGGCCAGCATTGCTGCCAACATCTTGTAATGTGGGAAAAAAATGCAAGAGATTCTACAGACCTTGGCTCTGCGGAGTGGAAGAGCATTTCTAGCAGCTGCCCCCCCGCCCCCCACACACACACACACACACTGTTGTTTCGTGAGAAAAAGAATGCCCTGCTGCTTGAAGCCATTGAACAGCAGATTTTCTGATATTTGCAGCTGAGCAAATTTAAGTAACAAAATCCACCTTTAACCTAAGGTGGCTCACTGAGTAAAGATTCCACCTGCAATGCAAGAGGCACAGAGACAGGGCTTCCATCCCTGGTTCGGGAAGATGCCCTGGAGGAGGGCTTGGCAACCCACTCCAGTATTCTTGCCTGAGAAACCCATGGACAGAGGAGCCTGGCAGGCTATACAGTCCAAGGGGTCACAAAGAGTCAGGCATGACTGACGTGACTGAGACGCAAGCACATTGACGCTATAATGCTATTATCTGCTTCCTTTTGGACATTGTTGCTTTCATTGATTTTCATATCTTTACTTATTCTTGCTGTCAGGATAACTGTCTGGTGAGCCATAATACGTTTCTTCTGTAGATACTTTTACTTCCTGTCTCTGTCCTATTCCCACTATTCCTCAAGGTTCCATTCTCCCCCCCCCCCCCCCGCCACCCCGCCGCAGGTTTACTGAGCTATAAATGATACATAACCTTAAGTTTAAAATGTATGATTTTATACATTTATACATTGCAAAATGATTATATGACCTCACATAATTATCATTTCTTCTTTGTGATGAAAATGTTTATGGTTGACTCTCTTACCAACTTGTAAGTATAAAATACAGCATTATTAATTATATTCTTCACACTATCCATTAGATCTCAAGAATTTATCTTGTAACTGAAAGTTTGTACCCTTTGACCAGCAAGGCCCCATTTCCCGCAGCTCGTGGCAGCCACAACCACTCCACTCTGTTACCATGAGCTTTGCTTTCTAAGATTCCACATACATGTAACATCACACAGCGTTTGTCTTTCTCTGTCTGACCTGTTTCGTGTAGCATAATGCTCTTGAGATCCATCAGTGCCGCTGCAAATTAAGGAGTCCCTCGTTTCTCATTTCATATAGATATGTGCCGTATTTTCATATGCCAATTTCATGTTTTCGTATGTGCCAGTAAGGCATGTATATAGGCCATATTTTCTTTGTCCACGTATCCATTGGTGGGCACGAGGTTATTTTCCATATCTTGACTATTGTGTCTGATGTTGCAAGAATCATGGAATAACGACTCTCTCTTCAATGCAGTGATTTCATTTCTTCTGGATATGTAACTGGAAATGGGTTTGCTGGATCATAAGTTACTTCCATTTCTTAATATCCTAGAGAATGCCTTACTTTTTCCATAATGGCTGTGCCCCTTACATTCTCACCAGCAGTTCACAGAGGCTCTCTCTCACCACATTCTCACCAGTACGCACCGTCTCTCGTCTTTTGGACTACAGCTATTCTGACAGGTGTGAGGTGATATCTCACTATGGTTTTCATTTGCATTTCTCTGATGATTAAAGATGAGCATTTTTTCATATACTTGTTGGCCTTTTCTGTGTCTTCTTTGGAGAAACAAAAGTCTAGCTCCTCTAATATTGATTGGGTTGGTTCTATTTTTGCTATTGAGTTCCAGTGTTCCTTATATAGTCTGTGTATTAACCCTTTATCAGATATATGATTTTCACATATAGTCTCCCATTCTGCGGGTTGCTTTTTCATTTTGTTGATTTTTTTATTGTGCAAAAGCGTGTTAGTGTGACATGGTTCCACTTAAGAACGTTTGCTTTTGTTCTTGTGTTTTGGGTGTCGTACCCAAAAACTTGTTCCTGAGACTATTGTTAAGGAGCTTTCTCCCTATATCTTCTTCAAAGGGGTTTATGGTTTCAAGTCTAATGTTTAAGACTTTAATACATTTCGAGTTACTTTCGTGAGTAGTGTAAAAAAGGAGCCCAATTTCATTCTTCTGTATTATGTGATTATCCAATGTTCTGAACACCATATGCTATAGGGATTTCCAAATTTTCCCATATGTTTGGGAAGTATTGAGCCATTATTTCTTTAAATAAGCTTTCTGCCTCCTTCCCCCACTCTTCTCCTTCTGGGAACTCCAGTAATTTGCAGATTGGTTCTTTTGAAGGCATCCCCTAGACGGCATAGACTTTCTTCACTCTTTTTAATTCTTTTCTTTTTTCTCCTCTGTGTAATTTAAAAGGGCGTGTCTTCTAATCCACAAGTTTTGTTCTGTTCTTTTCATACGCTGATGCTCTCTACTTTATTTTTACTTCATTCATTGTATTCTTCTGCTCCAGAGTGTCTTTATCATTTTCTTATAATTTCGATCTCTGCTAGCATTCTCATTTTGTTCAGGTATCACTTTTCTAGTCTCATTAAGTTGCTTTTCAGTGTTGTCTTGTTGCTCAGTGGGTTTCCTTAAAAAACGATTATCTTGAATTCTTTGTCAGGGGGATCTAAGACTCCGTGTGTTTGGGATAGGTTACCAAAAAATTATTGTGACTTTTTTTTTTTTTTTTTTTTTTTTTGCGGATGTCATAGTTTCTTGATTTTGTTACGGTCTTTGAAGTTTTGCACTGCCGTCTTTCTTAGGAGGTCCTTCCTGCCCGTGGAGAGGCATGCCTTCTCGCAGCCCGCTGAGCTGCCTGCGGCTTTCCCTGACCTCCTGCGGCGGCGCTCCCTCGGTGGCCTTGCTCCTTCCCGTGGCGGAGTTCCTAAGCTGCGGTGTCTTTTCTGCATCCTGACGTGCTCCGGGCTGGGGGAGAGCAGCCATCCTTCCGTTTCTCTGAAAGGCGGCACTCCCGCGCCAGTGTGTGCTCACTCGCCGTGTGCCAAGGCTCTCTCCTGCCCCACTGGGGGAGTGTCCGGGGAGCTGGCGCCTGGCTGCGGGCGGGCACCAGTGAGACGTGCCCGGGGGCGCCCGGCCGGCGGTGGGGCTCTGCGGTCCCGGTGCCCCCAGGGGCACCCAGGTGGGGCTGCTGGTGGCGCCTGCGGCTCGGTCGGCGGCGTCCCCGCCCCGCAGGCCCGCGGAGGCTCTGCCAGCCCCTCCCCGGCCTTCGGGCCCGCCCGCGGCTGCGGACCTCCCCCGGGAGGAGGCGGGCGGGGACAGCCGCTGGGGCAGCGCCGCCGGCGGCCGCGGGGCGGGCCGAGCGCTGAGCCGGGTCCCCAGCCGGCCGCCTGGGCGGTGCGCGGCGAGGGCAGCGCGCCGCGGGCACAGCCGAGCTGCTCCCCTCACCCTCCCCGGGGCATCTAAGCTGCCTTTGGGGGCCCCGTGGGGCGCTGGGGCTCCTCGGGAACGGGCACTTCCGCGAGGCGCTCTCGCCGGGGCGCTGGGCGGACAGGCTGAGCCTCCAGATGCCGCCCGGAGGGGCCGGCAGGGGCCGCCAGCAGCGGGGTTTGTGTGCTCAGCGCCCGAGCTGGCACCTGGGCTGGGAGACTCATCCTGGGCCCCTGGGCACTTGTTGCTGTATCTCACCGCCAGCCCAGGCACTGTGCGGACGGATGTTACTGCTGTTAGGGCAGGCCGGCGGGGCGGGGGAGGGGGGACAAAAAGAATGGATGTTTGATCAGCCGAAGCTGGTGTCACTCCCGCCCGCGTTCCCCCTAATATCCTCGCCACAGACGCTCTCCGTGAGTTCATCCACCCCCGACTGTCTGCCGAGTAGCCGTGCGCCCTCGCCGTTAAAGCACCCTGCTCCTGACATCAAATGCATCAGACTCTCCAGTCCAGATCCTAGACCTTTCACCTGCACTCCAGACCAAAACACATCCAAAAGCACTCTAAGCTCAAACCACTCAATACCTACTTCTCATCTTCACGCACAAATTCTGTTCTGTTATCGTCTCGGTTGTCCACGTCAGGAGCCTAGAAGTCCTTTTAGATTTCTCTGCATTCTCTTTTCATTTCTAGTCATGCACCAGCCTCGGTCCGTTTGTGATAACCCATGAATCTAGTCAGGCCACCCTTAGAGCTGCTCACTCAGCCTACACGCTTGCAGCGTTCATCACCTGAATTCCTGCAGCAGGCCCCTGATAGATCTCCCTGGATTAAGCCTGTCCTGACTTCAATCAGTTCCCTGGCGTTTACTCCCAAGGAATTTTCTATACTAAAACACGCATTGGTTCCATGTGTTCACTAAGATCCTTCCAGGAGTTTCCAGAGCTTTTAGGATTTAGTGCATGCTTTCAGCGTGGCACTTCCTGCCCTTTGCTTGGTTATGTGACCTGTTCCCTAGCTGTCCTGCCCCTGTACTCACCTCCGTTTATCCGCTAAAGAAGCAGTTATTGAGCACGTGATGTGTGTGAGAACCAGGCTAACGGCTGGAGTTGAAGACTTCTCCTGACCTTCACTGTGCTCACAGTTGAGTCAGGGAAGCAGACAGTTTTAAAAGTCAGTGACAGGAGATCAACTTGTGATGAGTAAAATAAAATAGAATTATATCATTGAAAACAATGATGGGGACAATAATTTATAATGAATGATCTGAAAAGGTCACACTGAAAAGACAGCCTTGAAGTTAAGACTTAGGATAAGAAGGACTCAGCCACATGAAGTGTTGAAAGTAATGATATCCTAAGCATGAGGATCGGGAATTATTAAATGTCTCAAAAAGGTAGAGGCTGGAACACTCTATAAATTGGCATAAGGCCTATGATGGAGAATAAGCAATGAGAAAGATATTGAAACTTTGTCTCAGTTCAGTTCAGTCGTAAAGTCGTATCCGATTCCTTGGGACCCCATGAATCGCAGCATGCCAGGCCTCCCTGTCCATCACCAACTCCCGGAGTTTACTCATGTCCATCAAGTTGGAGATGCCATCCAGCCATTTCATCCTCTGGGGTCCCCTTCTCCTCCTGCCCCCAATCCCTCCCAGCATCAGAGTCTTTTCCAATGAGTCAACTCTTCACATGAGGTGGCCAAAGTATTGGACTTTCAGCTTTAGCATCAGTCCTTCTAATGAATACCCAGGACTGATCTCCTTTATGATGGACTGGTTGGATCTCCTTGCAGTCCAAGGGACTCTCAAGAGTCTTCTCCAACACCACAGTTCAAAAGCATCAATTCTTTGGTGCTCAGCCTTCTTCACAGTCCAACTCTCACATCCATACATGACCACTGGAAAAACCATAGCCTTGACTAGATGGACCTTTGTTGGCAAAGTAATGTCTCTGCTTTTGAATATACTATCTAGGTTGGTCATAACTTTTCTTCCAAGGAATAAGCATCTTTTAATTTCATGGCTGCAGTTACCATTAGCAGTGATTTTGGAGCCCAAAGAAGTAAAGTCTGCCACTGTTTCCACTATTTCCCCATCTATTTGCCAGGAAGTGATGGGACCAGATGCCATAATCTTTGTTTTCTGAATGTTGAGCTTTAAGCCAACTGTTTCACTCTCCTCTTTCACTTTCATCAAGAGGCTTTTTAGTTTCTCTTCACTTTCTGCCTTAAGGGTGGTGTCATTTGCATATCTGAGGTTATTGATATTTCTCCTGGCAATCTTGATTCCAGCTTGTGCTTCATCCAGCCCAGCATTTCTCATGATGTACTCTGCATATAAGTTAAATAAGCAGGGTGACAATATACAGCCTTGACGTACTCCTTTACCTATTTGGAACCAGTCTGTTGTTCCATGTCCAGTTCTAACTGTTTTTTCCTGACCTGCATATAGGTTTCTCAAGAGGCAGGTCAGGTGGTCTGGTATTCCCATCTCTTTTAGAACTTTCCACAGTTTATTGTGATCCACATAGTCAAAGGCTTTGGCGTAGTCAATAAAGCAGAAATAGATGGTTTTCTGGAACTCTTCCTTTTTCGATGATCCAGCGGACGTTGGCAATTTAATCTTTGGTTCCTCTGCCTTTTCTAAATCCAGGTTGAACATCTGGAAGTTCACGGTTCACATATTGCTGAAGCCCGGCTTGGAGAATTTTGAGCATTACTTTACTAGCCTGTGAGATGAGTACAATTGTGCAATAGTTTGAACATTCTTTGGCATTGCCTTTCTTTGGGATTGGAATGAAAACTGACCTTTTCCAGTCCTGTGGCCACTGCTGAGTTTTCCAAATTTGCTGGCATATTGAGTTTAGCCCTTTCACAGCATCATCTTTCAGGATTTGAAAGAGCTCAACTGGAATTCCATCACCTCCACTAGCTTTGTTCGTAGTGATGCTTTCTAAGGCCCACTTGACTTCACATTCCAGGATGTCTGGCTCTGGGTGAGTTATCATACCATCATGATTATCTTGGTCATGAAGATCTTTTTTGTACTGTTCTTCTGTGTATTCTTGCCACATCTTCTTAATATCTTCTGTCTTAATACCATTTCTGTCCTTTATCGAGCCCATCTTTACATGAAATGTTCCCTTGATATCTCTAATTTTCTTGAAGAGATCTCTAGTCTTTCACAGTCTGTTATTTTCCTCTATTTCTTTGCACTGATCACTGAGGAAGGCTTTCTTATCTCTCCTTGCTATTCTTTGGAACTCTGTATTCAGATGCTTGTATCGTTCCTTTTCTCCTTTCCTTTTTGCCTCTTTTCTTTTCACAGCTATTTGTAAGGCCTCCCCACACAGCCATTTTGCTTTTTTGCATTTCTTTTCCATAGGGATGGTCTTGATCCCTGTCTGCTGTACAATGTCACAAAACTCCATCCATAGTTCATCAGGCACTCTATGTATCATATCTAGTCCCTTAAATCTATTTCTCACTTCCAGTGTATAATCATAAGGGATTTGATTTAGGTCATACCTGAATGGTCTAGTGGTTTTCCCTACTTTCTTCAATTTCAGTCTGAATTTGGCAATAAGGAGTTCATGGTCTGAACCACAGTCAGCTCCTGGTCTTGTTTTTGCTGACTGTATAGAGCTTCTCCATCTTTGGCTGCAAAGAATATAATCAATCTGATTTCAATGTTGACCATCTGGTGATGTCCATCTGTAGAGTTTTCTCTTGTGTTGTTGGAAGAGGGTATTTGCTATGACCAGTGCGTTCTCTTGGCAAAACTCTATTAGCCTTTGCCCTGCTTCATTCCATATTCCAAGGCAATTTGCCTGTTACCCCACCGCCCCTGACCTCCGGCATGGGGTAGCTCATCTCGGCCGCTGCCCCTGACCTCGGGTGAGGGGTAGCTCCTCTCGGCCATGCTTCTGCTCAGTCCATCGCAGCTGGCATGCTTCCGTGCGATCTGTCACAGCCAGTCAATCTGATCACAGGGACCACAGCCTTGTCTCACTCAACGAAACTAAGTCATGCCATGTGGGGCCACCCAAGACGGGAGGGTCATGATGGAGAGGTCTGACAGAATGTGGTCCACTGGAGAAGGGAATGGCAAGCCACTTCAGTATTCTTGCCTTGAGGACCCCATGAACAGTATGAAAAGGCAAAATGATAGGACACTGAAAGAGGAACTCCCGAGGTCAGTAGGTGCCCAATATGCTACTGGAGATCAGTGGAGAAATAACTCCAGAAAGAATGAAGGGATGGAGCCAAAGCAAGAAACTATGTTTAATCTCCCCACAAAATGACATGCTCTCTAGTATCTCTTCTTTATGCGTGTTTTTATAATTTCAATGACATTATTGTTGTTATTACTTTATTTTAATTAGTAGTACCTAAAAGGCTTCCTTCTTTTACCTTTGTTGGTTCAATTCTGGTCTTTATGTTTTTTTTCAAATTCCTCTAGGGAACAAGAGTTAGGTATCTCTTCCTATCTTTTCATCTCACACTGTGAATAACTCTGATAGTAATGATCACATTCCAGTATAATTACATCCTTGTTTCTCCCCTCAGACTAAATTCTTCATAGGCTTATGCTGGGATTTATTTATCTTTAAGTCAACAGTAGCTAGCAGAGGACCTAGTGTATAATTAGAACCTAATGAATGCTTATTGGATAAAGGAACGCATAAAGAATTGTACCATTGTAGTATTGCTACTGTGTGATAACTGAGAAAATATTTTAAGAATCAGGAAAAAGAAAAGAGAGGAAAAAAGAAAGGACTCTGAATTAGGTTTGAAATTTCACTGGACTTCACAGAACAAGATGCAGAGAGGGTTATCATTCTCTCCACTCTAGAACAAAAGAACAGAGGAGAAAGAGGTCAGGTACCTTCCCCAAATTTAGTACCTGAGTAAGTAAAAGAGCTCGGATGAGACCCTAACCTGTCTGGCTGAAAAGCAAGTGCTACCCTTATAAGTAACACTTTCTGTAACAAACACGGACGTTTGCACCGTAGGCTACAGATATGTCCTTGTGGGTTTGATTTGATTAAATCTAGTATCTGTGTTCTAAACTGGAAGTCCACCGCCGCCCACCTTCTTCCATCAGAGTCTAGTCAGTAAACAAACTTTCCCTAGAGTGGAGAAGGAAATGGCAACCCACTCCAGTGTTCTTGCCTGGAGAATCTCAGAGACCGGGGAGCCTGGTGGGCTGCTGTCTATGGGGTCGCACGGAGTCAGACACAACTGAAGCGGCTTAGCAGCAGCAGCAGCAGCAGCATCTGTGTAGCTCATTGTCAGTTTTCTCAAGCCTGCTAAAGTAACACTTCTTGAGAAGTGCTTTCCCAGAGCCTCGTTTAAGAGAAATCTCACTATTCTTGCTCTAGACCTTCTTTCTCAGTTTTTTTTTTTTTCCTTTCCTCCCTATTTTGTAAACAACACTTGTCCCTATCAGGCATTTTCTATTCATTGGCCTGATTTTTATGAGAACAGGGCCTGTATGGAGCCAGCAACTTGAGTGAGAAAGCTAAAGCCTAGCTTTTCCTTCTCAACAAGGTTTCTCAGATCAATTCGAAATAAGATGAATATTTTTCTCTTTTAAAATCAGGGTCCTTCACTGAAGAGCACGGCTTTAGACTAATCTATTCAAACCTCTAACGATAAATAATAAATTTCCATGTCTTACTCGCTGAAAATATTTAATTTTGGCTGCCTGTAAGCTGTGAACAGTGGGAAAATATTCTAAATAACATGGGGCTTACTGTCTGTCAACACAGGATCTTCATTTGGCTTCCTTTTTGTTGATCTTAACAACCTTTATCTTAAACTTCTACTGCCTACACAAGGGGCACATGCTAACACATGGAATAAGGTGGGTCTGAGTACCCTCCACGTCCACGTGAGATTGATGAGAAATACACTGAGGACCGCCTGCGCGCCGAGTGTCAAAAACATCTTCGTGTTTTCCTGCTTCTGCTGGTGGCAGGGCACACTGTGTTTCTCTGCAAAAATTCCCACACACTGTTAATTTGAATAATTTATGCAAGGCATTGAGACTATTTCCACAAATTGAACATATAGGAAGAATAGCCACCCATTCTTTAAGAGGTCTATTGTTTCTGAAATTGGGGGACATTTTAATAGGGTTGTTTTCTTGTTCCTTACCTTAACCTGAGATCAATTTGAAATGCATCGACGTGTCTCCTTTGGGATTCGCTACCGAGAGAAACTTCACTGCCAGGCTTCCTGCCCCCTTTCAGAAGATGAAGAACGCTCTGTAGCTTTTAGTTGTTATATGTGATCGATGAAGGCGACCAGGGAATGCAACAGATGTGTAGGCTGGAAGGTTGTCTTTGAAAAGCCCCTTGGTGCCACCTTGTGGTAATGACGTAGGATTTTTCAACTATTTTCAGATACTGGTTTCCTCAATCTATTTGTACACACATTATCTTCCTAAAATCCTTTCATTATCCCTGAAAAGGTGATTAAAAAAAATTATAAAGTAAATCAAAGAAGTGTCAGAGATTGATTTGGAAAGCATTTAACTTTTCACCCAAAGTATTTTTTCTCTATGTGTTTTTTTTTTTCTTTAATGTAAAATGCGGAGTCTTAACTCACAAGCTTCAGTTAAGCATTTAAATAAAGAAGAAAAAAAAAGACCATTATCTTTCAACTAAATCAATACGTCCCACTTGCGTTTCCCTGTTAGCGCGCAATATCAAGCAGGGGTATATTTGCGCTCCAATTAAAAGAGCATCAACCCTGTGACTCTTTTTGTTTACGGAGATTAAAACGGGCTTACTAGAGCCTCGGCACTGTTGTAAGCAGTCCGCCAGAACTAACATTCAGCCTTTCGCGGACCTTTTGCAGTAAGCGCCGTCACCCCAGCCTTCGCTGTCGTGTCCGCTGTCCCCACGCCTGTGTGGGCCGACGGCCCAGAGCCCCGTCTCCACCGCCCGCGGGGGGCCCACTGCTCATCCCCACCAGTCTCCAACCTCGGCGGAGGCTCTCAGCTGCGGGCAGGGCTCCCAGCCTGCAGGCTCGGCCCTGTCCGGTTGCTCAGGGGCGAGGGGTCCGTGTCAGCAGCCGCAGCGGCCTCCCATGCGTGGGAGCCGTTCCTGGCCCTAGACTCTGCAGTCCTGGGAATGAGCCCTGCAGACGCTCAGGCCCCCTGGAGGTCCATCATGCTTTCTCCCTATCCTGTGGGTCCAGCTAGCATGAGCTCCTGCCGCAGTATCCGAACACATCCCTTACTCCCGAGTGAAGAACACTACCTTGAATTCTGACCCTCTTTAAGTGATGGGGCTGTGATATGAGCCTGGGGCTCATTGAGGGTGGTCTTCCTAATGGAGCGCCATCCCTGCCAGATCAGACCTACTGGGGACCAGGGACAAATGAATTTGTCTGCAGGTGAGGTGGTGCTAGAGGTAAATAATCTGCCTGCCAGGTTAAGAGACAAGATGCAGATTTCCATCCCTGGGTCCGGAAGATCCCCTGGAGGAGGGCATGGCAATTCACTCCAGTGTTCTTGCCTGGAGACTCCCATGGACAGAGGAGCCTGGTGGGCTGCAGTCCACGGGGTCACAAAGAGTCAAACACAACTGAAGTGAGGTAGCAGGCACTCATGCTCTTACGCACAAGCTCGTTCAAGCCTGCCTCGCACTGGCATCCATTCCCGTGGCCCTAACTGCCTCCCAGCTCGCCCCCAGCGTGTTCTCTTATCAAGAGCACACTGAGCACTGCATATTCCGCAGGCCCAGTCTTCCACGCTGCTCCCTGACGCCTGACTGCCCCACTTGCCCCTGGCCCGTCCCTATTCCTGGGACGCCCCTGCACCCCCGCACACACAGTAAACACCTTCCTTTTTTAGGAAACCACTGCTGACATCCTTCCTTTTTCATGAAGTTTTCTCTAGTAAGTTGACCTGAAGGATGGAATTGAGCAGTTTCTTCAGTCATTGGATAGAATATGTATCATTGTCAGCAAATTATCTGTCCCTCAAGAAAAAAAAAAATAATTATCTGTCCCTCCAATGTTTGAGCAGGAACATGCCAAAAGCACTCGTGACCTTGCTCTGCATTTAGTGGGGTGGTTGCATTTGTGTCTGAAATCTTGGGACTGAGAAAGACTGAAGGCGTATTTTATGTTATTTTACTTAAAAGCGCAAGAATATAGCTCTAGAGCCTGATGTCATCCTGTGTATACGGAAAATAGCATGGCGTCCTGAATCACTTCATTGAATATTATTTACTTTGATGCTTCTTTAAAGATAGCTGTGTATTTTAAGTGTTTCTATACAGAAGCGAAGGATCTTGCCCCTGCACGCACATAACTCAGATGTGACGGGTGTAAGCTTCCAAATGTTTATCCAGCCTGATGTTTCTGTTCTAGGGACCTTATTCATGGCCCTGGGGGTTTTCTTAGTTAATAGATGTTGTCTTGTGATAATGGATTTTTTTTTTTTTTGCAAGAGGACTATAAAATGTCTAGTCATTAAAGAGTAATATACTATAACTAAACACGCTTAAGGTCATTATATGGGGCAAAAAACGCTGTGGTATACAGGAAAGACACGGAGTCACAGAACTGAGTTCTAATTCTGCTCCTGCATTAATGACTTCTCAGCATTCCATTTCAGAGAAAAATGTTACTGTTCACTGAGAAAGTAATGCTGTCCTTCTAGAAGTGGCATATTTGTGTGTGTGTGTATGTGTGTGTGTGTGTGTGTGTGCGCGCGCGCGTGCGTTGTGATTCCAGATGATAAATAGACGTTGTTGTACAGGTGATTGGTATACTCTAGTTGTTCCATAGTGTTTAATCTTTTTTTAATTTTAATAAAATTAAAACAGCATTTCTCTCTCTCGTTTTTTGTTCCTTCCCGTCCCTTCCCTTCTTGTTTTCTTCTGCTTGTCTTTCCTTCCCTCTCCTTTCTCCTGAAAAAGCAGTCGAAGGTGAAAAAGAAGCAATATGTGTTAGTTTTTACTGGTCGCTTGCTTCATTTCCTTTGACCCTCTCCAGCCACAGTATAGATAGAATTTGCAACCATTCAATACTAAATTTAGGAACATTTATAAAAGTAATCTTGGTTGGAGAGGCATTAAATATGAATTCAGACCCTAAAATGGATTTTAAATTGCAGGAATACATTTCATGTTCCAGGTTAGAGAAAATTAACAAAGTTTGGCTCAGCAATGATCACCCAGCAGTGGAGAAAGGACCCTGGCAGGTTAGCAAGCCTGGGCGCGGTGCTGGGTGGGTCATGGGCTGAGTGGGCTGCCCCACAGGTTTCTCATGCTTCCAAAACACATAAAACGGGGTGTGAGCTTTGCGCTCTGCCTCTCTGATGCAGTTACCGTGAGAGTAAACTGAGACAAACACAGATCTGTAGAAACCACTTAGTGCTCTAACAATATGATTATTTATGGAAGTGTTGAGAAGAGTATGATTTAGAATATATTTATTCTCAATATAATTATCTTCTCAATATATATGTTTTCTTTCCTTTTTCCCACACATACAACTTTGAAACCTTCATCTGATGCTATTTTATAATTAACATGAAATCTATCCCTGCTCCTAAAATTTCATTTACCAGAGAGTATGAAAGTATGTCTATTTTCAAGATTTTTTTAATAAAAAACAAAATCCATTTTACATCAAAAAGAAATAGGCCTCCTAAGAGTGTTTAATTCCTATCTAAATACACACTTTGCTAATGACTATATGACTAAGTAATTAACCTCATTAAAAACCATAAAAGTAATTTATGCTGAAAGATTGAAACTTTGGTGATAGACCAGTTTTAAGGAAATATAATTTATATACAGGTGGCTCAAATGGTAAAGAATTCGCCTGCAATGCGGGAGACCTGGGTTGAATGCCTAGGTTGCGAAAATCCCCTGGAGGAGGGCATGGCAACCCAGTCCAGTATTCTTGCCTGGAGAATTCCATGGACAGAGGAGCCTGGTAGGCTACAGTCCATGGGGTCGCAAAAAGTCAGACACAACTGAGCCTCTAATACTTTCACTTTTCAATATATATATATAAATTATATGCATATATACAAATACAAATATAAAATCCACATAAAGGATAGAAAAGTATTTATTAAGTAAGTTTGAAGTCAAAATTGAATTTTAAATTGGCAGACAGTTAAAGACAGCGTTAAGACTCCAAAATTTGAAAGCAAAAAGAGCCAACATAAGAAATTCAAGTTGTTTGATGTGGTGTAGCAGATCTTTTTAAGAGACAACACTGTACAGATCCTCTGCCACTTATAATGGGGTTACATCCTGACCAAAGTCATCATTCATTGAAAACACTGCAAATCAGAAATGCATTTTACACACCTCACCTACTGAACATCATAGTGTAGTCTAGTCAGCTTGAAACATGCTTAGAAAACTTACATTAGCCTTCTAACCCAAAGCCTATTTTATAATAAAGTGTTGGATAGCTCATACAATGTGTTGAATACTGTGCTGACAGTTAAGAGCAGCTGTGTGGGTCCAGCTGGTCGTATTAAGAAAGGCATCAGGAGTTTAACCTCGTGACCACATGGCTGATTGGGAGCCGCAGCTTGATGGCAGTGTCATGACAGAGCCCGGGACCAGATATTATTAGCCTGAAAAAAAGATCAAAATTCACAGTATGTTTCCCCCTGGATCTGTATCGCTTCAGCACCATCCTAAAGCAAGAAATACTAAGTCAAACTATCAAAAGCGGGGGGCCATCTGTAAACGTTTGCTGTTGTTTAATGCTGAGGCACTTCGTGTATCCAAAAGGAGTGTTTGAGGGACATCATATTAAGCCTTATAGTTTGAAACTTTTTTTCTCTATTATGGTCATGGAAGGGCTTCCCTGGTGGCTCAGATGGTACAGAATTTGTCTGCAATGCAGGAGATCTGGGTTTGATGCCTGGGTCTGGAAGATCCCCTGGAGGAGGGCATGGCAACCCACTCCAGTATTCTTGCCTGGAGAATCCCATGAACCCAGGAGCCTTGTGGGCTACAGTCCGTGGGGTCTCAAAGAGTAGGACATGACTGAGTGACTAACACACATGGTTGTGAATGAAGCCAATTCATTCACACACACTTGACGAATTAATTTTCACTCATCATGGAAGAAAATGTTCTGGTTTACAAAGCCTGTTTCAGTAATCAGCTTTTTCACTGAAAATCTAAGATCAGATCAGATATCCACAATTTTCTCAAATGCGTTCCAACATACCTGAGCTCATAGTTAGACAGAAATCCTAATCAGAGCTCAAACTCTGCTCTCATCCATTGTGAAACTGTAGAAAGCAGGGCGGTTCGGTCAGATTGAGCAATATTTTGCCGACTGGACCCTGATCTTTAAAAGCTCCACGCTGTCTTCCACCTCTGTTTTTCTCCTCACGTGGTGAGGAATCTGTAGGTCCAAGGGTGTGTGTGCATCTGAATTTGCATCCTTCTTCTCAACAGTGTTTCTCAAACTCTCTTGGGGGAAGGACCCAGTTTTGTCCCTCATTTTGTTTAGGACTGAATTATCCTCCAATAAAAAAAATGAAATAAAATTTAAAGATATATTGATCCTAAACAGTGAGCATGCATGTGTACTGAAACGACTTGGCATGAACACCAAGATCAATATATTTTAAAATTTATTTTCTGTTTAATTGTGGGGCAATCACGTTGCGATCTTGCGATGGTCTCTGCTGTACATCCGCATGAATCGGCCCTGGGGATGCATATCCCCGCTCCCTCCTGACCTTCTTCCCACCTCCCTCCCCATCCTGCCCCACTGCATCATACACTGAATTCCCACTGGCTATCTATTTTACATATGGCAATGTATATGTTTCAATTCTACTCTCTCAAATCGTCCCAAAGAGACAAATATCATATATTAATGCATATATATGAATCTAGAAAGATGGTAAAGATGGTCCTATTTGTAGGGCAACAAAGAAGACGCAGACATAGAGAACAGACTTCCGGACCCCGTGGGGGAAGGATAGCATCAATATTTTTGAAAAAAAAAATACAATAAAAATAAATTCCTAGAAGGATAAATTTTATTTTAAGAGCTATACAAATTGTAAACCTCCAATTGTTTTTTTTTTTAATTCTTAGTTTCAACAGACATAAAATTACTCCATCAAGTTGTCGCTAAGTTCTTAAGCTCTTACTCCCCATTTTTGCAGATACCACCTTGAGTTCTAATAGCAGAGGGTTTATAGAGGCAGCGGCTGTCCACAGACACTCAGTGAGTCGTTTGTTCTAAATTGCAGCCTCAGTACTGGAGACCTTCACGTTTCCTATCCAGAGGCTCCAAGCCAGTTCCAACGGCCTGGAGCCTCCCCTCCAGGTTCGCTCTCCCCGAGGGGGCGAGGAACCCCAAGGCCTGCGGTGGCCCCGGGACCGCTGTTGGCCAAGGCTGTGGACGATGCTGGCCCTCGAGCACGTGCACCCAGGCGTCCTCAAGTGAGGTCACAGCCCCCCATGAAGGACCAGGTCTGGGATGGGAAGAGGGGACCCAGGCCCCGCAGCGCCTTCCCTTACCTTCCTGCCTCGCCGCCCGCCACCGCTGGAGCTGGGCTGGGAGGGCTTCGCTGTTCTGTGGATGCTTCTCTCCCCGGAGGTCCTGGTGCCTCCCAGCACTGCTGCCCCTGGAGTCCGGTCTCCCCACCCCTGCGGGACCCACCCTGAGCTCCTGCCTGCCTCCTGAGTGGCTCTTCGCGCTGGTTTTCATTTTTTTGCGCAGTTGTTTCATAGTCCCATCCAGGGTTCTTCTTGCTCCTTTTTTTTTTTTTTTAGAATGATCTTGTTAGCTATTAGCAGGTTCTTAAAGGGAAATAATTAATGGAGGAGGGAATGGCAACCCACCCCAGCATTCTTGCCTGGAGAATCCCAAGGACGGGGGAGCCTGGTGGGCTACAGTCCACGGGGTCGCAAAGAGTCGGACACGAAGGAGCACAGCGCACGCGAAGGGAAATAAAGTGTGCATTTCCTAAATGCACAGACTCCCAAATGTTGTTCAGAGTGCCACGGAGTTTCTGAACTCGGGCGGCTTTAACACCTCTTTGCCAAGCTGCCCCTGAAATCTGTGTTAGGAACCCTGGTCCTGGCCCCGGCTCTGCCGCGACTCCTCCGCTGGGTTTAATTCAGCAGAGACGTGGGGCCCACAGGCGTGCTGAGAGCCTCAGGCCGCGGAAACCCGGGCCCATCCGCTCAGCAGTGCACGGCGCCGCAGCCTTTCTGAACAGATGTGGGATCCGAAGTCCAGAGAGTTAGGCAGTTACTCAAATCTCAGCCCCTGCGCGGCCTAAGGGAGGACCCTCCCCGCAGGCCCTCGGCTGAGTCCAGGGCCCTGTCCGGTTATCCTTCTTCCTCACATATCTGAGTCAAGCCGGTGGGAGTTTCTGCATTCTGTCCGTCTTCGCTGCATACGGTATGGGTCCAAGAAACTGTGTAAGCGGGAGTTTCTGCTGCGTCTGTTAAATTCTTCCAGTTTGTAGGGGGCGTGGGATAGTAAGGCGTTGGGGGCTCAAAAGTGTTACAGGTCCACACTCTCAGATTCAAACCAAACATCTTAACTGACGCTGTCCTCCTGATCAGCTTCGTCCCCCAACCTCAGTTCCCGCCTGTGAAATGGGGATTTGCTTACTTCACTGAGTTCCTCTGAAAATTTGAGATAATGATATCTATGTAAGAACTTGTCTCCCGTGCTGTGTCATATTAGGAACTCAGCAAATGAGAATTCCTTCCCTTTTCTAGTCCATTTCTTGAATCCAAACACTTGGGGCTTTTAGATATAATTGTGCGTCTTAACAATATTAAGTAAGAGGTATAAATTCATTATAACTGATGCATGGTTCAATACTGGATGTTTCTCAATATACTATTATGGGAGATTAGATTTAGATTTACAGGAAAAAACTGAGCAGATACTGAAGAGGATGTGGAAATCCCAGCCGCCTCCTTTAGCTTACCCTACTGTTAACATCTGATACGTTTGCTCCAATTAATGAATCAGTATCGACACAGAGTTATTAACCAAAACTCCGAGCTTGTTCATATTTCCTTAGTTTTCTCCTCATGTCTTTTTTCTGTTCTGGGATCCCATCCAGGATAGCAGGTTGTCGTGTCTCCTTAGGATTCTCTTAGCTGTGACATTTTCTCAGGCTTTCCTTGTTTTTAATGACCTTGATAGTTTTCAGAAATACTGATCAAATGTATTGTAAAATGCTCTGCTAATGAACTCTGTGTGATGCTTTTGTTGTGATAAACAGGGATTATAGATTTTTGGAAGGGAGACGAGAGAGAGCATCAGTTTCATCACATCATGTTGCAGGGTCACACTCAATTTATGTACAACGGTCCATGCTGACCTTGGTCACCTGGCTGAAGGGGTGTTGGTTAGGTTGCTACACTGGATGCTTTCCTTCCCTTGCTCTCCGCTTTGGAAGGAAGTCATTGTGCACAAGTCGCACTTAGAAGTGGTGAGTTATGGCTCCCCTCCTTTAGGATAGAGCATTACATAATTTGGGGCTCCCAGGTGGCACTGGTGAAGGAGCACCCACTTGCCAGATGGGGTTCAGTCTCTGGGTCGGGAAGATCCCCCAGAGGAGGGCCTGGCAACCCGCTCCAGTCTTCTTACGTGGAGAATCCCCATGGACAGAGGAGCCTGGCGGGCTACAGTCCAGAGGGTCAAGGAGTCAGACACCACTGAAGTGGCTTAGCATAGCCCAGCACATTACATAATTTATTTGGAATTTTTCTCATGTATTTATAAACTTACTCAACTATTTATATCACCATGAAGTCATGGATATGCATATATAAATGTATATGTATATATATATGTATATATACATACATATATCACATATACATGTACACACAAATATGAGGCTCCCCAGGTAGTGCTAGTGGTAAAGAATCCTCCTCCTAATGCCGGCGACATAAAAGATAACAAGTTCGATCCTGTGTTGGGAAAATTCCCCTGGAGGAGGGCATGGCAACCCACTCCAGGATTCTTGCCTGGAAAATCCCTTGAACAGAGGAGCCTGGAGGGCTATAGTCCGTAGGGTCGCAAAGAGTCAGACATGGCTAAAGCGACTTACACACACACATACATACATATACATAACTGTGTATAATTACAGCTACAGTTCAATGGTTGCGTGGCATCACGGACTCAATGGGCATGAGTTTGAGCAAGCTCCGGGAGTTGGTGATGGACAGGGAAGCCTGGCGTGCTGCAGTCCACGGGGTCGCAAAGAGTCAGACACGACTGAGCGCCTGAACTGAACAGTAGCTCAGGCTGTTCCAGCTTTGACCATCTGGAGCTCTTTCAGGTGGGCCCTGTGCTTTTCGACATAGCCCCTTCAGTGTTTGCCTGTGCGTGTGTGCATGTGTGTGCGTGTGTGTGCATGTGTGTGTGCGTGTGTGCGCGCGTGCGTGCATGTGTGTGCGTGTGTGTGCATGTGTGTGCGTGTGTGTGCGCGCATGTGTGTGCGTGTGCATGTGTGTGTGCATGTGTGTGTGCACGCGTGTGCGTGTGTGTGCGCTGCAGAACTTTCTGACTGTCTGGTGGATATTCCAGGATGTTCCAGGCTTGTGTTGTCTTCCCCCGTCCCAGTCCCAGAATCCGCCATTCTCCAGGGAGCTCATGATGTTGCTCAGTGGAGAACGACCTTAGAAACTAAGATCCCAGCACTGGGCGTGCTGCTGCCCCTGGCGTGCGGTTTCTCTCAGGCATTCGGATCTCAGCGTCCACATCCACAGTGTTGTTTTATCATGGTTTATCTTACCTTGCAAAAATCTAGAAGTGGTGTTCTATGACTAGGTCACTGGGTGCTTTTTGTAAATATCTTATTCAATTGGGTTTTCCAGTAAGTAAACTCATGGGTTAATGCATAGAAGTCATTAACATCCTAGAAATTATTATATATATCAAAGAGGTAATTATTTTTATAAAAATTAACAGTGATATACTGCTAACATTTTCTATTTTGCTAATACTTTTTCTTCCAAGGGTGAAAACATCCCAGTTTTCCTGGGCCTGAGGGAGTTCCCAGAATGCAGTACCCTGATTTTTAAAACCAGCAGAGCTTTAGCAAGCACTGCCTAGATGGGCCCCCATCCAGAGCTCCTATAACGTGGCCATTGGGTGTTAGGCGTGGCCTCAGGTAGGGACGCAGAGGTCTCTGTGTTTATGTGTTCATGTGTGTGTGTGTATGTTCACAAGCACATATGAAAGTTGGGATTTTATCTGGGTATTTTCATCACATTATCCCTTGCTTAATGCCTGGCTCACAGTCGTGTTAGCTGTTAAGTCATGTCCAACTCTTTTGTGACCCCATGAACTATATCCTGCCAGGCTCCTCTGTCCACGGCATTCCCCAGGCAAGAATACTGGAGTGGGCTGCTGTTTCCTTCTCCAGGGGATCTTCTCGACCCCAGGATCAAATCTGGGTCTCTTGCATTGCAGGCGGATTCATTACCATGAGAAGTACCAGAGAAGCCCAACTCACAGTAGGCGCTCAATAAATATTTGTAAGTTAAATGAATGATCGATTATGTGAATCTGTAGCATGTTTCATTAATGCAATAATTATGTGGCCAAGCCTTCTGTTAGGCATTTACGTATCACATTTCTATTTTTAGAAATATTTTCCATCAGCTTTCTTTTCATCATAGTTCATTGATCGGTATTTCCTCTATCCTAGAGATATGTTGTGATCTTGAGAATAGTTTAGAAATTTTACGGTTATAGCCACAGCTGTGGTGACTGCACAACCCCGTAACACAGAGTTATCGTTTTGATGGATAAAATATGGGATTCTCTTTTCTTGAGCTTCGATTTTTTCCTATGTTTTCGATCATTTGTCTTTGTTTTCTTATGAATTCACTATTCCTGTTTTTGGCAATGTTTACTTGTATATTTGTCTTACTAATCAGACCTCTTTCTTAGTAATGCTATTAGCCCGTTTTCTAATACAGGCTGAACTTTTTCTCTTGGATTGTGGTTTGTCTGCTTGCCATATAGAAGTTTTCTATCTAGAGAATCTTTGTTTCTCATGGTCAAATATGTTTATTTTTATTTAGGATTTCTGGCTCTGGTGTCATCTGTAAGACCTAAAAAAAAAAAAGTTATTTATTACAAAATCAGTATCAAAAGTGGCTCGTGCGGTTTTCAATGTGTAACTCAAGCCATGAATACCTGGTCATATCCATTACCAGAAGGCAGATGTCGCAAAAGCACAGCAGAAAAACGCTGTGCCTATGACAGAATCTCACATTTGTGTGCTTTGTTAGCAGTACCTACGGTGCTTATCTCTGAGCCAGAACAAGACTTCTAATGCATTCTGTAAAGCCAATAAGCAGCTGTTACCTGCTTTGGGAAGTAACTATGAAAAAGAAAATAGATCTAGCCTATTGCTGTGCTCCAGAACAAGACACAATAAAAATTAATAACCTTCAATATTCTTTTCAGAGAGCATATGATTCTTTTATTTGAGGTATCACATTTTCTTTGCTTTTTGTTAGAGCAATATGAGAATTTTGAAAAAAGTACATTGCTGTGTTACTTTGGGAGGGCTGTTTTGTGTGGTTCGGTATAAGATGGAAAATTACAAAAATCATTTAAATGTGCTCGTAGTAAACAAGGGATTAAAAGAATATGACAACTTTGTTCAACGTGCTTAGAACAGCATTGCTAATGTAAGTTTAAAATGAATCCATAGTGACATCGTGCAAAGGAGAATATTGTCACTGCATGTAAACTGCTTATATTCTCCAGTAAATATAATTTAGTTATGGTAGCAAAATACACTGTGCAGAATGGATTATCTTCACTCCTTCCTTTGAAGGTGGTTGCAGAGTGTTTACTTATGATCCAAGTTCACGGAGTGCAAAAGCTCTTGAAAAGATTAGGGATTTACGTATTACTTTGATTAAGTAAATCAAATGCTGGAAAATATAAAATATATAGGTAAACCCAGAATTTCAACGTAAAAGATTTTAAATGGAAAGAATTATGCTTGTCTTATAGAATTACAATCAGAAAACTGAGTCTCTGTTTTCATAAGACCAAAGAATGAATCCTTTAAAAAAATAAATGTTAGCACAGTAAGCTTAGTTGCAAAGAGTAGAAACGTAAAAGGTTCACTTCTTTAAAAATATACAGCCCTAAAGATGTTTTACCATGTATTCATCCTTTCAAGAAATAATTGATTCTAAATGTAATCATAAAATTTTGGCAGAAAGCTCACATAAGGTTTTCCTGACTTTTAATAATAATCCTGAAAACAATAGTTAGAATATACTGAATACTTACTTGCCAAGTGCAAGACACTGACTCTTAAGAGTGGCTCAGTGGTAAAGGATCCGCTTGGCAACGCAGGAGACACAAGAGACATGGCTTTAATTCCTGGGTCGGGAAGATCCCTTGGAGGAGGAAATAGCAACCCACTCCAGTATTCTTGCCTGGAGGATCCCAGGGACAGAGGAGCCTGGCTGGCCCTAAAGCTTTGGTCCATAGGTCGCCAAGAGTTGGACATGACTGAAGTGACTTCATACTCAGGAATCCATTAAAATAAAGTAATGCGTTTGAGAAGGAGTTAGGCAAAGCTTTAAGCCCCTGAATATCTTTGCCATAACTGCGGAAGCAGCAAAGCTATTTATATAGCTTTATAAGTATATAGTGAGGCCATAATGTAATAACAGTGGTAACATGGAGCTACCATTGACCAGCTCTTCCCATGTGCGTGTCACCGCACTAAGTATCATGCTGTGCTATTTAATTTAGTAACTGCTCTTTTCCACATCTTGCAAGTGAAGATTCTGGGACTTAGAGAAGTTATGTGATCTGCCCAAACTCACAAGGTAGTCAGCAAAGTGAAGACGCAGACCCAGTCCTGGCCTCGGTGCATCAGTGCTCGTCAAAGCTAACGTGCACACCTGCCCCTCAGGGATCCTGTTGGTGGTGCAGCTTCTGACCCAGAAGACCTGAGTGCAGGCTGAGAGGCCATATTTCTAAAAACCTCTCAAATGATGCCAGTGCTTCTGGTCAGAGCTGGCTACGATGGCTCAGTGGGTGAAGAACCCACCTGCCAAGGCAGGGGACACAGGAGACGTGGGTTCGATTCCTGGGTTGGGAAGATCCCCTGGAGAAGGAAATGGCAAGCCACTCCAGCATTCTTGCCTGCAGAGTCCCATGGATAGAGGAGCCTGGCGGGCCACAGCCCAGGGGTTACAGAGTCAGACACGACTGAGCTAGTAAACAGCAACAACAAAGCAGAATGCACGTGGAGCCTCTGGTCAGCACTTCTGAAAGGCACAGCGCAGGTCAAGTTCAGGTTCTCTTAGGGCGGCTGTGCAGGTCACAGTGTCACAGGCCACCCCCACAGCGGGCTGCGGGGTCACCGTGACATGCGCTGTCTCGTCCACGGAGAGCTAGTGCTTTGTGTAAATGCTGGGCTGTCGTGGGACATCAGTAATCTCTCTGATAAATTCTCCTCTAAGTTTAACCCTACATTAGAAAGAACTCATTCCCATGCTTCTCCTGACATGAGAATTTCTCAAGTCTAGGTTCCTATTGTGCTTGGCACATAGAAGTCACTCAGTCTAATGTAGATTCTTTTGAGATCCTCAGAAGTTTTTTTTTTTTTTTTTAAACTTTTTTGAGCACCATTTTCTTCATTTTACACTGTGAAAAATTACTCTGCCTTACTCAATTAAAGGATCAATATTATCATCTCTCAAATATTTTGCAATCTCTCAAATATTTTCCTAATTTACACTGTATTACACTTGATCTTTGAAAGAAAAGTTATGACCAACCTAGACAGCGTATTAAAGAGCAGAGACATTACTTTGCCAACAAAGGTCCGTCTATTCAAAGCTATGGTTTTTCCAGTGGTCATGTATGGATGTGAGAGCTGGACTATCAAGAAAGCTGAGTGCTGAAGAACTGATGCTTTTGAACTGTGGTGTTGGAGAAGACTCTTGAGAGTCCCTTGGACTGCAAGGAGATCCAACCAGTCCATCCTAAAGGAGATCAGTCCCGGGTGTTCACTGGAAGGATTGATGCTGAAGCTGAAATTCCAATACTTTGGCCTCCTGATGGGAAGAGCTGACTCATTTGAAAAGACCCTGATGCTGGGAAAGACTGATGGCAGGAGGGGAAGGGGATGACAGAGGATGAGATGGTTGGATGACATCATCGACTCGATGGAGATGAGTTTAAGTAAACTTCAGGAGCTGGTGATGGACAGGAGACCTGGCGTGCTGTAGTCCATGGGGCCGCAGAGAGTCAGACACAATGGAGCAAAAACTGAACTGAACTGACAGTGAATCATTTCTTAAAATTAAAATTTTCTCTGTAGCTTTTACTCAAACTAATTTACTTCATACAGCTTGAGAAATTCCGTATAGAAACTTTTCCACTCCTACATCAAAAGTTACAGAATTTGAGGCCGACAAGCCACCCTCCATCTTTGGGCTTCATCATACAGTATTTTGAGGCAAGGTGTCTGCCCTTTCAAGTTCTAACTCTACAGTTTATAAGTTCTGTGCTGTGCTTGGGAGCTCAGTCGGGTCTGACTCTGCGGCCCCATGGACTGTAGCCCACCAGGCTCCTCTGTCCATGGGATTCTCCAGGCAAGGGTACTGGAATGGGTTGCCATTTCCTTCTCCAGGGGATCTTCCCAACCCAGGAATTGAACTGGGGTATCCTGCATTGCAGGCAAATTCTCTACCAGCTGAGCCACCCAAGATTAAGTAGGTAAGCCTTCATGTCCTCATCTGGAAATGAGATCCATTAATAGGAACTTCCCCAGTGACATTCTTCTACGTGTAGTTAGACGTGGCATATACTAGCTTTTTACCAATACCCCTGTTTGGGATTCAGTTTGAAATCCTGGCATAATGTTTTTCTTAATATTTTATTAAATTCCATTTTGCAATTATAAAAGTAGTAGCTATGTCATAGAATTGATAAAAGCATTACTGTTAAGATTAATTTTCAAATATAACAACTGTAAGCACCCTCTCTCTGCCTGCTTAGTCCTTAGTGAGGACTGAGTAAGTTTTGCTGTCCCTGTTATTAGTGGGATTAGTAGTACGTGCAGGGCAGGTTTCAGTGTTGGTGTCAGCATTGATCTTTCCAGAACAGGGGAGAAGTTCTTCCCTCTGTGCTGGGATTCCGTGCTGAAGCTGTAAGGGTATAATCAGCCTACACCTCCCTGCCTCTCCAGTGGACTCTGGGCCTAGCTCTTCACTCTTCCTCGAGAGTAGGTTGCTTAACTTGCCTGTGGGACGCTGTGTAGATCCTTCGGTGTTTGAGGTTGGAAGGGACCCTGGATGTCATAGAATTCAACTCTTTTGTTTCTACCGGGGTCTGTAAAATGAGTGTCCTAGCTGATAAAATGCTGGTACCACAGTCAAATGTTTCTTCCCTTTTTTCCAATGTATTCTTTTGAAAACACGTGCATATGTGATGGTGACGAGGATGCCTCGTCCATGTTGCACATGGCATTTCCTGACTTCAGGAAAACATCTTCCTGACCCCTGCCCTTGGGGAATGATAGCATAAATTACTGTAAAATTAGACAATTAAGCAGAAGCCACTTATTTCCTTGTGTGCCATCATATTTCCTTTTTATATTTTCATCATTTTTTTTTTACAGTATGAATGGCTAATGGGTATTTCAAAAATATTTTAAAAGTAAACCTAGGCACGTTTCCTTTTAAGTAGAGCCATCTCATAACGTTCCACTTTAAGATGCTTTGTGATATTCTATGGAAATTTTTCTGAAATGCATTATCACTTTTTGCTATACTCTTTTTACTAAATTGAGTTTAGTTCACCCAATTTAACTAGTTTCAGAGAAGAGTGATGGAATCTTTCTCTCCTATTAAATCTTATTTCCCAACTATATCAGCTTTTAGCAGTTAGCCTTCTTTTTCCGCTATCATATTAAAAATTATGGGAAAAAAAAAAAAAAGGAAAACCAGGCAGAGTCTCAGCGCTTCGTTTGGGCTTTTGCACAGAACATGGGGTCAGTGCTGGCATTAGGTTATGTGCTATCTCTCTCCATAAAAGAATTTCAACCACCGAGTCTCTCAACAAAAGGATTGCAGAGTCAAATTAAGTTTGATTAGTCAGCTTTAAACAATCGACTACATCTAAGTCAACAGGTTCCATGATAACTTGACTACAGAGCCCTCATTAAGAACAAAACCAGCGTCAGTGCAGTCCAGCATTTGTTGTATTCATTTTCACTGTGGGTGGCAATAACCTCGAGGATGCTAAGACAGACTGTAAGGGGTGGGTTCTACATTTCAACCCACCCTCTGAAAAGTGACTGTTCTGAATGTGTGTGATGCCGACCTTATGCAGATTCCTAAATCCAGGGTGTGTGAATTTGGGCATTATTTTAGGTCCCTTTTTTGTGAAGCTAATTTGCCCTTCAGCACAGGCTTCTCAAGACATAGCACTCATTATTCATGAAACTATATCTGTATAATCATTTTAATATTATAGATAGTTTAAATATTTGAGTTGAAATCTCGAATGTGTGAAATGAATCAGGAGAAGCCACAGAAAACTGATGCTGGGTCCATGATGGAACTGTGGAGGGAACCATTCAAGGCAGACGTAGCGGTGAGTGAGGACTGGACCTGTGCTTCGATAGACATGAGAGGACAGAGCGTTTGATGCCTCAAAGCGGAGACGGCAGTGGGTGGTAATAACCTAGAGAGATGCAAGCGAAAAGCCAGTCCCCAGCTGTATTTCAGCATGAAAGCCTTCTTCAACTTTTATTCTAGGGAAAATATAGAAGTGTTTGCTTTATTGGTAATGTCAGATAAATCTGAAGAGTGATTTTCTTCCAACTCAGAATTCAGTCTCAGACATGAACACTCATTATTTACTGGCCAGACCATATCCCAGGCACTGAACCATCTTTATAGCCTAATTGGAGCCATTGAACTTTGGGCAGGTTTTTACAGAGGTGGTCAGAATTTCCCAGAAAAACAGCAGCCACAAATGTTGAGAAAGAATTCCCTGAGGGCGAGTGTGCCTGGGTGAGAAGACAGGCCATGCGCTCCACAGAATCTCATGGGCACTGGTATAATTTTTCTAGAAACGTCCTTTAAAGCTTATAGAATAAAGCCCTGATTTCCTTACTCTCCTATGAAAAGGATCCAAGCATCTACGTGGTGTGTAAACTCTGCCAACATAAAGTTCTGTGGATCATGAAAAGCTTATGTAGTATATAACGGGAAATAAAGCAAGAAAAAGTATTTTGGGGTTTGAAAAACAGACCCGTTCTTATTTCAAGGAATAAGATTTGGAGTAAAAACCCCAAGTTGTTACCTGTATGGGCATAAACTGTTAGATGATGGATCTGAAGTCTTGTATAAAGTGAGAATTAGATAGATTCCACGGTTTTATGAGATAGTCTTGTACATTTTTAAGGGACTATCTCTTTTGAAGTCTTTGTACCCATCACATGTGCTCAAAATTCAAGATGTGTGGCTAACTAAAAATTAGTCATGATTACAATATACAAAGTTCTTAGTAACAAATAATAATAATAGTGATAAGCCTAACAGAAATTTGAATGTGGCCCTGTATGAAGAACTTGTTCTTAGTTTGATTCCATTTCCAAATATTAGATCAGTTCTGTTCCTCAGTTATGACATGCAGTTGTATTTGTTATTTTATTGTTTAAAATTTCAATAGGAACAGGTTGTGCATTAGGTAAAGAATTGATGAGTTAAATTATAATATTAGTTCAAAAGCATGAAACAATAGCTTGATCTAATTCACCGCACAAAATAACTACTATCATATTCCGTTTTAAAAGCATTGCTTGTTATGTATGGGAAGTATAGTGATTAGAACAGATGTGTTTGTGAAATTAATAAATCTCCCAATTAGTATTTTGCAAAACACCCTTAAGTTTCACTTTTTCCAGTGGTAAACCGCCAACAGCAGCAGAATTGAATTTGTATTCTCTTAATACTGAGATCGTCACTGACCTTCATAAAAGTTCTCTTGGGGAAGTGTGGGCAGGGAGTTTTCAGTTGGGTGCATTAAGCAGAGGGCGCAAGGTGGGCACATGGAATCAAGAATTACAAACTCTTGGAAGGATGGTTTGCAGTCAGTTAGAGGACAGCTGCCCAGGGGGCGCTCATGGTCAGGAGCCCGCCCGCTGGTTCTGGACACGCAGGACACTCGGGCTTCACTCCCGGGTGGGAAGAAGCCGGAGGAGGGCGTGCAGCCCGCTCCAGTGATGTTGCCTGGAGAATCCCATGCAGAGAGGAGCCTGGGGGGCTAAGTCCGTGGGGTCGCAGAGTCGGACACGACTGAGCGACTTGTACCCACGCAAGTCGGAGCAAGGACCCCCGGGCAGAAGACAGGGAAGTGTGAGCGCCCTGACCCTGAGCCCCCGGATTCCAGGCGGGGCCCGGATTCCGGTCGGGGCTCTGTTCGCTCTGCCTGCTTTACGCTCTAAACGGTTTGTCAGTAAGATTCTGAATGTCGGAATAGAGGACCTTAGAGAAAATTCACTGACACACTCCACTGTTGGTGTACTACTCAGCGTTAACCACACGATGGCGCCCTTTCTCCATTTTTTTCCTCATACTAATTATTGAAGAAAATCCATGCAGGTAAGTCCTAGATGTAATAAAAGACGTTTAAACTTACCAGAATATTCCTCTGAAAATTTTACGTTCCTTTTGACAAGGGAAATTAATTAAATAAGTATTTACAACCAGCCACAGATTGTTTCAGATGAAATTTCAGATGTCTGGAAAAAATCAATTCAGGAACATTTATTTTAATATTTCTTAGAAGAGACACTGGAAAAAAAAACATAAATATATAACTACTTCAGAATAGAATGCAATTTCACTGTGATTGATTGAATGCAGATTTTGTCAACGTTTCGCCGAAAGTTTCAACTTTCATCTTAGGTTAGAAGGATCTGTTAACAACAACAAAAACACTCCTTATACACAACTAAATAATTCCAATATTTAATAAAGAGTTATCTATCTTTCTTTCAATAAGCAATCATTAAATGGAAAGAGAAATAGAATAGTAAAGGGGAATAACAGTGCATACATGTCCAAATTGGGTTTTGGGTGACAGGCAGACTCAAACCACGCTGGGAAGTCCTGTATATTAGCAATCTGGAGTCCCAGTTGGAAAAAGGTCACTGGAGTGTATCTGTTCCACTGGTGGGACTTCAGAATTGCAGTTTGAGTTGTTATTGTTCAGTCCCTCCATTGTGTCTGACTCTTTGAGACCACATGGACTGCAGCACGCCAGGCCTCCCTGTCCATCACCAACTCCTGGAGTTCACCCAAACCCATGTCCATCAAGTCGGTGATGCCATCCAGCCATCTCATCCTCTGTTGTCCCCTTCTCCTCCTGCCCCCAATCCCTCCCAGCATCAGAGTCTTTTCCAATGAGTCAACTCTTCGCATGAGGTGGCCAAAGTACTCGAGTTTCAGCTTTAGCATCATTCCTTCCAAAGAACACCCAGGGCTGATCTCCTTCAGAATAGACTGGTTGGATCTCCTTGCAGCCCAAGGGACTCTCAAGAGTCTTCTCCAACACCACAGTTCAAAAGCATCAATTCTTCAGTGCTCAGCCTTCTTTATGGTCCAACTCTCACATCCATACATGACCACAGGAAAAACCATAGCTTTGATTAGATGGACCTTTGTTGACGAAGTAATGTCTCTGCTTTTTAATATTCTGTCTAGGTTGGTCATAGCTTATCTTCCAAGGAGCAAGCATTTTTTAAATTTTGTGACTACAGTCGCCATCTGCAGTGATTTTGGAGCCCAGGAGAATAAAATCTGTCATTGTTTCCATTATTTTCCCATCTATTCACCATGAAGTGATGGGACCAGATGCCATGACCTTAGTTTTTTGAATGTTGAGCTTTAAGCCAGCTTTTTCTTACTCCTCTTTCACTTTCATCAAGAGGCTCTTTAGTTCCTCTTCGCTTTCTGCCATAAATGTGGTGTCATCTGCATATCAGAGGTTATTGATATTTCTCCCGGCAATCTTGATTCCAGCTTGTGCTTCTTCCAGCACAGCATTTCTCATGATGTACTCTGCATAGAAGTTAAATAAGCAGGGTGACAATATACAGCCTTGACAAACTCCTTTTCTAATTTGGAATCAGTCCGTTGTTCCATGTCTGGTTCTAACTGTTGCTTCTTGACCTGCATGTTGGTTTCTCAGGGGACAGGTTAGGTGGCCTGGTATTCACGTCCCTTTAAGTATTTTCCACAGTTTGTTGTGATCCACACAGTCAAAGGCTTTAGTGTAGTCAAAGAAGCGGACTAAGTGTTTTTCTGGAACTTTCTTGCTTTTTACATGATCCAGCGGATGTTGGCAATTTGATCTCTGGTTCCTCTGCCTTTTCTAAAACCAGCTTGAACATCTGGAAGTTCACGGTTCACTTACTGCTGAAGCCTGGCTTGGAGAATTTTGAGCATGACTTTACTAGCATGTGAGATGAATGCAATTGTGTGGTAGTTTGAGCATTCTTTGGCATTGCCTTTCTTTGGGATTGGAATGAAAACTGACCTTTTCCAGTCCTGTGGCCGTTGCTGAGTTTTCCAAATCTGCTGGCCTATTGAGTGCAACAGTTTCACAGCATCATCTTTCAGGATTCGAAATAGCTCAACTGGAATTCCATCACCTCCACTAGCTTTGTTTGTAGTGATGCTTCCTAAGGCCCCCTTGACTTCGCATTCCAGGCTGTCTGGCGTGGGTGAGTGATCACACCGTCATGGTAAACTGGGTCATGAAGATATTTTTTGTGTAGTTCTTCTCTGTATTCTTGCCACCTCCTTTTAGTATCTTCTTCTTCTATTATGTCCATACCATTTTGTACTTTATTTTGCCCATCTTTGTAGTCCGAGGGTTCCCACTTACAATCTCAGGCCTTAAACTGAAAGGATCATCAGTTTGCTCACAAACTGCTGCTCTGGTTTTATGTTAATCTTTCTTACAATGCTGTTTGCTTTGTCTTGCGAATCTTGGAGTGTTGTTAAGCCCTAGTTTCAGTTGGCCAGACCCCCTCTAGGGGCGCAACAATTCCAAGACGTGCCTCCTTTCTTATCTATGGTGCTCCTTGTCTTGCTCTCACAGCAAGCAAACCTTCAGGTAAGTGTCCCGGCAGGTCAGAAGCCTCTGTGCCTGCTTTTCTCTGAAGCCTGAACAGAGGACTTCCATTTAATATCCCTAACGGCCTGAACCAAGTCTTACAGTTATTAAACATCACTGAGTACTTGTACAGAAGTATGTCATCATTATTACATTCCATTGTATGTCTGTTTCTGCCAGACTTAGCATATATTACCAGAGATTATCTGTCTTTGATCTTTGATTAATAATGTTTTAGAGTAGTTATTAATCAAATAATCTAGATAATGAGTAACACCACCATGCAGTGGCACCCCACTCCAGTACTCTTGCCTGGCAAATCCCATGGACGGAGGAGCCTGGCGTGCTGCAGTCCATGGGATCACAAAGAGTCGGACACGACTGAGCAACTTCACTTTCACTTTTCACTTCCATGCATTGGAAAAGGAAATGGCAACCCACTCCAGTGTTCTTGCCTGGAGACTCCCAGGGATGGGGGAGCCTGGTGGGCTGCCATCTATGGGGTCGCACGGAGTTGGACACGACTGAAGCGACTTAGCAGCAGCAGCAGCAGCAACACCACCATGACATGTTTGGATGCCATCACCAACTCAATGGGAGATGGTGATGGACAGGGAGGCCTGGCGTGCTGCGGTCCATGGGGTCGCAAAGAGTCGGGCATGACTGAGTGACTGAACTGAACTGTGCACCACCAAATATCTGGTGTTGGTGGAGAAGCTTACAGTTTACTGTGTGTTCATGGGCTTTATTTCACATGATGCTGAAGGACCAATCAAATTTCTATTTCAAAGAAAATTTAAAGCCCTAACAGATTCTGGAAAAAGTAAAATTGGTACCATTACTTCCCTCCATCTTAAATATTTATACCACCATCGGTATGCTTTTGTTCTTTAACAGCCTATCTTTAACTTGACATGCTAGGTAGCTTTAAATTATTGCAACCATAAAAGGACATGGTTCATGTCATTTTTGGACTGGACTGAATGACCTAATCAGTGCCAAAGAATTGATGCTTTTGAACTGTGGTGTTGGAGAAGACTCTTGAGACTCCCTTGGACTGCAAGGAGATCCAACCAGTCCATCCTAAAGGAGATCAGTCCTGGGTGTTCTTTGGAAGGAATGATGCTAAAGCTGAAACTCCAATACTTTGGCCACCTCGTGCGAAGAGTTGACTCATTGGAAAAGACTCTGATGCTGGGAGGGATTGGGGGCAGGAGGAGAAGGGGACGACAGAGAATGAGATGGCTGGATGGCATCACCGACTCAATGGACATGGGTTTGGGTGAACTCCGGGAGTTGGTGATGGACAGGGAGGCCTGGTGTGCTGCAATTCATGGGGTCGCAAAGAGTCGGACACGACTGAACGACTGAACTGAACTGAACCGAATGACCTAAAAAAAAAAAAGGTCTTAAAATTTAGTATTCCTCTCCCCAGTTCAGAATCCTATTTTTCCCATTAGGTAGTACAATTCTTTTGGAATGATTCCCTCTTCTACTGTGATACTTTTCCAATTCTCTGTTCAGAATCAGGGTCTCTGAAATTCCTGCCTGTCTTTGTATCAGGACACTGTGGGTAGCTCCCAGTGCTCTGGGTCTCTCAGTGGTACACGTGCCTCTCTTCCTGGGATGCTCTGTGATTCCAGGTTTCTTGCTGTGTTACTGGCCACTCTTTCTCAGTTTTTTTTTCCCCCTATTTCCTTCACTTCTGACTCTATATTCTGATAAACTCCAGACTTGTTTCTCTAGGTCAGATCTCTTCTCTAAGCTCATGCCTTGTAGCTAAAGTTGAATTCTTGATGTTTTCCGCTAGCCCACTGCAATGAATGGCGTGATCATCCATTCCCGCGCTCGTGCAAGCCAGGAAGCTGATGCCTGAGTCTGTCCTCAGTGCCGACACATAAGCAGACTTTATGCAACTTATTCCAAGTCAAGTACCCAGCTTAATTTACTCCTATTTCTTTCTGTTCCTATCGCCATCAGCCGAAATAGACCATCATGTCCCACCCAGACTATGCTATTAACCTTCTAATCCATGTCGTATTTTTCTTTCTTTTCCTTTTTTCAGTCCACTCTCTAGAGCCTCAGTCAAAGTAATCTTATAAGTAAGCTTGGTGTTACTCATTGTGTGAGACACTTCAGTGAATTATATTTGTTCAATAGAATTCTGTTAGCCTACCTGGTCTGGTTTGACGGGCGCTTACCTCTCCTCCAGTATTCAGAGTCACTTTTTTCTCTTCTCATTATCCTGCAGCCACCAGCTTTGATGCCTCTTCTTAACTTATTAGGTATTTCGTTTCAGCCCAGGATGTATTAGGATTCATATCTCATGTCTCTTCTCATCTTTCAAGTTACAAGTTGAGTAGTAGCACCTGAGAAAACTTCCTTACTAGCTTGTCCCACTATATCCCCATTAGATGTTGTCTGTTTTCTTTGCTTCTTCCTTTGTGGATGTTTGTCTTCATCCTTTGTTACAATATAAGCATCTTTGGGGATAAACCAACTTGTTTTTGCTCACTCACCACAGGAAAATTTTTAAAAATTAAAGTAAATCCTAAACAGTAGCTGGTTTTGTTAATATTCACTAAAAGAATTGAGTAAATTTATTGCTTACCAACTGACATGGTAGTTAAATTCTGAAGAAGTGACTGTGGGAAATGACAAGCAGGATCATGAAATATTATTGATGAAAGTGTTGGGACAGAGTGCTGATCACTGAGCCAGGGTCAATGAGAATCATTGAGCTTTAAAAAATAAGTGAGAATAAGGGTAGATTGAGAGGTGGGACAGAAAGAACAGAAGCCTTTTGCCAGAGAATTCACAGTCTCAAATTGAAGTGTCAGTGAAGAGAAAGGACATGAGAATTTTCAGCATTAATGTTTTAGGAAAAATAGTTGTTGTTCAATCACTCGGGCACGTCTGACTCTTTGCAGCCCCATAGACTGCAGCACACCAGGCTTCCCTGTCCCTCACTGTCCCAGAGTTTGCTCAAACTCATGTCCATTCAGTCAGTGATGCCATCCAACCATCTCATCCTCTGTCGCCCCCTTCTCCTCCTGCCTTCAGTCTTTCCCTTCATCAGAGTCTTTTCCAATGAGTCAGCTCCAGGTCTTGCTTTTACTGGCTGTATAAAGCTTCTCTATCTTTGACTACAAAGAACATGATCAGTCTAATTTCAGATCAATTGGTGATGTCCATGTGTAAAGACATTTCTTGGGTTGTTGGAAAAGGAACACTCTTGACAAAACTCTATGTTAGCCTTTGCCCTGCTTCATTTTGTACTTCAAGACCAAACTTGCCTGTTACTCCAGGTGTCTCCTGACCTCCTACTTTGGCATTCCAGTCCCCTATAATGAAAAGGACATCTGTTTGTTTTGTTTATTTTTTGGTGTTAGTTCTAGGTGCTGTCCATCTTCATAGAACTGGTCAACTTCAGCTTTTTAAGCATCAGTGGTTGGAGCATAGACTTGCATTACCGTGATGTCGAAATGCTTGCTTTGGAAATGAATGAAAATTATTCTGTTGTTTTTGAGATTGCACCCAAGTACTGCATTTCAGACTCTTTTACTCCATTTTTTCTAAGGGATTCTTGTCCACAGTAGTAGATATAACGGTCATCTGAGTTAAAGTCACCCATTCTCGGCCATTGTAGTTCACTGATTCCTAAAATGATGATGCTCAATCTTGCCATCTCCTGCTTGACCGTGTCTGGTTTACCTTAATTCATTCCAGGCTCCCATGCAATATTGTTCTTTACAGCAGTGGATTCACTTCCACCGCTAGATGCAGCCACAGCTAAGCGTCATTCCCACTGTGACCCAGCCACTGCGTTCTTACTGGAGCTAATAGTAATTTTTGTCCACTCTTCCCCAGTAGCATACAGATTATTCTACTCTAAGCCTAATTGCTGATTTCTCTGACCACAGTTCTCATTTTGCAGTATATTAACTTTGCCCAACACGAGGCTTATCTTTATAATACACTTTGAAAAACCCAGTGGAGAGGGGATAATAAAGACCAGCAGCGTGGACAGCTTGGCCATAAAGCTTTAGCAAAACCTCCACAACGAAGTGGACTATTCTTTCCCTGAAGCTGAATCTTTGAGCAAATGCAGTAAATGCTTAGATTACGAATTGTTCGAACTGCATTTTCAATAAAATATTGGCCTTTTTAATAAAAAAAAAAGTTTGCTTTTAAGATGAAAAAGACCTATGCTCAAACAGAAAGAACTACGGTGAGTAAACTTGATTGCTTAGAGTGCACATGGGTTTAAGAAAGCCGTGGTACATATACACAATGGAGTATTACTCAGCCGTTAAAAAGAATTCATTTGAATCAGTTCTGATGAGATGGATGAAACTGGAGCCGATTATACAGAGTGAAGTAAGCCAGAAAGAAAAACACCAATACAGTATACTAACACATATATATGGAATTTAGGAAGATGGCAATGACGACCCTGTATGCAAGACAGGGAAAGAGACACAGATGTGTATAACGGACTTTCGGACTCAGAGGGAGAGGGAGAGGGTGGGATGATTTGGGAGAATGACATTCTAACATGTATACTATCATGTAAGAATTGAATCGCCAGTCTATGTCTGATGCAGGATGCAGCATGCTTGGGGCTGGTGCATGGGGATGACCCAGAGAGATGTTATGGGGAGGGAGGTGGGAGGGGGTTCATGTTTGGGAACGCATGTAAGAATTAAAGATTTTAAAATTTAAAAAATAAAAAACTAAAAAAAAAAAAAAAAAGGAACTTTTGGAAACTTTTATGAGTCAGATGGGGCTTTCCTGATAGCTCAGATGGTAAAGAATCTGCCTGCGATACAGGAGACCCAGGTTCAATCCCTGGGTCCGGAACTTCCCCTGGAGAAAGAAATGGCAATCCACTCCAGTATTCTTACCTAGAGAATTGCATGAGCAGAGAATCCTGGAAAGCTACAGTCCATGGGGTCGCAAAGAGTCAGACACGGCTGAGCGTGCATATGAAAGGAATGAATAAGTCAGATAATTCTTCCAAGCATTGGCGTGTGTATTATCACTTTGTTAGATGTTAAACATGGGGAAAATGACTGATGCAGTTTCCCTTTTTCTTCCACGTTTTTCCTCAAATTAGGAGCTACAAGAATTTGATGTTGAGAAAACTAAAGATCAGAACTTTTTTTTGGCATGGCTAAACTGGAAAGTATTTTAGCAGAGTGGTAATAACTGTATTTTCAGTGCATAACTCAGTGGCTGTTACCTCAGGAAATATCTGGAGAACAGCATAATTGCTCAGAATTTCAGAGAAAGATAAACATTTTAATAAATCCATCTGCATTTCCAAGGGATTAAATCCTATAATACAAGAAGAAAAGCTTGATCATGAAATTTGATTTTGTAAAAGTCAGGGAACTTTGGATAGTATTAGGTGAATAAAACATAATTATCAAGAGCTAAAATTAAAATGTACTGTGTACGGCTTTATACTATAGCTTAATAATATATTTTGAAAGAAGAAATGATGATAGTTCCAGCTTGGTTCTTCTTTCTAGAGATTGTTTTGGCTATTTTCAGATTTTTGTAGTTCCAAGTGTGTTTTAAAACTGTTTCTATTTCTGTCCATTTGGGATTTTGACAGCATTTCATTGAATCTATAGATCATACTGGACAGTATAACAATGTTAATTGTTCCAACATATAAGCGTGATATGTCTTTCCATTTGTTTGTGTCTGTTTAATTTCTTTAATCAGTGTTTTATAGTTTTCAGTGTATAGTTCTTTCATTCCCTTGGTTAAGTTTCTGCCTGTGTATTTTATTATTTTGAGACTGTAGTAAAAATCTTTGTTTTCTTAGTTTCTCTTTCTAGATAGATTGTTGTAAATACATAAAAATGAGGCTAGCAGGAAGACAAGCATGTAGACTGATACAGAATAGAGAATCCAGAAATAAGGTCATGCCTATGCAGTCAGTTATTCTTCAACAAAGATGCCAAGAACATACAACGGGGAAAGAATAGACTCTTCAGCAAATAGTGTTGGGAAAACTTTCTATCTGCATACAAAAAAAAAAAAAAAAAGGGAATTTAGACTCTAATCTTATACACACAAAAAAGGAACCCACAGTGAATTAAAGACTTAAACATACGACCTGAATCTACAAAATCCCTAGAAGAAAGCATAAGAAAACTTCGTAACTTTGATCTTGGCAATTATTTCTTGGATATGACACCAAGAGCACAGGTAGCAGCAGTGAAAATAAATAACAAGGACGGCGTCGAACTAACCAAGGGTGTGCCTGGCGAAGGAGACAGAGGTAAAGGAGTGGAAGCCAGCAGGGAAGAGACACCATCTCATCCAACTGAGCTGAGAAAACACTGGCAAACGATATCCGATAAGGAAGGAGTGGAAGCCAGGAGAGAAGAGACACCGTCTCATTCAACCGAACTGAGAAAACACTGGCAAACAAGATATCCGATGAGGCAGTAGTGTAGAAGACAAGTTCAGTTCAGTTCAGTTCAGTTCAGTTCAGTCGCTCAGTCATGTCCGACTCTTTGCAACCCCATGAATCGCAGCACGCCAGGCCTCCCTGTCCATCACCATCTCCCGGAGTTCACTCAGACTCGCGTCCATCGAGTCAGTGATGCCATCCAGCCATCTCATCCTCTGTCGTCCCCTTCTCCTCCTGCCCTCAATCCCTCCCAGCATCAGAGTCTTTTCCAATGAGTCAGCTCTTCGCATGAGGTGGCCAGCGTACTGGAGTTTCAGCTTTAGCATCATTCCTTCCAAAGAACACCCAGGACTGATCTCCTTTAGAATGGACTGGTTGGATCTCCTTGCAGTCCAAGGGACTCTCAAGAGTCTTCTCCAACAGGAATTCCTTTTAACTCAATAGCATAAAAAAAAAAAAAAAGAATTAAAAATGGGCAGAGAAACTGAATAGCCATTTTCCAAAGGACACAAGTAGCCAACAGGCACGTGAAAAGACATTTAGCAACACTAATCACCAGGAAAATGCAAATCAAAACCACGATGAAGTATCACCTCACATACCTGTCAGGATGGCTTTATCAAACAAAAGATAGCAAGTGTCCGTGAGGATATGGAGAAGGTGGAGCCCTTGTACACCATTGGTGGCAATGTAAAATGATCCGGCCATTGTAAAAAATAGTATGGAGGTTCCTAGAAAGATTAAAAACAGAGCTGTCATATGATCCAGCAATCCCATTCCTGGGTAATTATCCAAAATAATTGAAATCTGATCTCAAAAAGATATTTGCAATCCTGCATTCATTGGAGCACTTACTCACAAGATTCAAGCTGTAGAAATAAGTTTAATGTCCATCAGCAAATGAATGGATAAATAAAAAATTAATAGAATGAAATATTACTCAACCTTATAAAAAAAAAGTCTTGCCGTATGTGGCAATCTGGATGAGCTTGGAGGACGTTATGCTGAGATAAGTCAGACATAGAAAGACAAAGACTGCTTGATTCCACTTAGATGAGGAATCTGAAATAGTCAGACACATAAACAGATTTCAGCGGTGGTTGACGGGAGCAGGGGAAGCGGGGGGATATGAACTGCTGCTCAGTGGGATCAAGCTTCTAGAGAGCTAATTTTCTCCCTTGGGTTTGTAGTTAGCATAATATTGGACACTTAAAACTTTGTGAAAAGGGTAGATCTCATGTTAAGTGTTCCTACCACAGTAAAAAATATGACGTAAACAACAGACCGATGAGGTTGAGAATAATTCCGGGTACAATTCTGGAAGGCATGCACTTGTTTTAGGAAAATTCTAGAAAAGAAAGTGGAGATCACGAGAGGACAGCATGTGACTGCTAACAAGCCCCAGCTTCATCTCCTTTTCTGGTGCATCAGTGGGGGGATGAGCTCGATAAATGCCTTTGCAGCGTCTCTGAACTTTAGCAAAGCCCTCTTTTTTAATTACTGAAAATGCAGTAAGATCCATGTACAGATAAACATACACACACTACATGCATGTCTGTCTGCACGCACGCATGCACATACATGCACACAGACGCGCGTCTTCCAGTCTTTCCAGTATCCTTCTGTCTGAACATTTAATATATCCCAGTGTAGTAGTGACCTTGACTTACTCCCTCTGAAAGCAATTCTTTAAATGCTATTGTTCTGTAAAGTACTGTGCAGAGACTGTCTGGAAGATAGTTTTGTGGAAAGCCTTTTGAATATCTCCAAACAAGCATTATTTGGAATAGGAAATGAAGTAGAGCTTTTCCCAGAGGAATATACAGTGTTTTTCTCTCAGCAATATTGAATTCTCACTGCACACCATTTTTCAGAGCACATCTCTATAATGACTTGATGCTGTGTATATCACATTTCTGACCAGAATGAATGTGGTTTAGTTTAAATATCTATCTCACAAATGTTTATGATAGTAACTGCAATTGACTACTTTTTACTGGCCATAACATTGGAGAGTTAGCCACAGATTTAGACTTGGGATAAATGAGTTTGTTTACCACAGCTGACAGAATTGAACATTTTTCCAAAATTCAGACATGACTGAAGTGACTTAGTGCACACCCCCCCCACCTCAATATTGCCTGTGGTTATTAGAATTCTGAAGACTTGTTCTTGAGTATATCTCCATTTATTGCATTTTTCCAGAGATAACGCTGAAAACTGTATTACTTTAAAATACCCTGTTTCTCAGTAATAAAATTTACAGCTAGATATGATCACAAACTGATGATGCCCAAACACATCATGGATGGTTAGGAGATAACTGCTTGTGATATCGAGTAAATAAAGTGGAAATTGGATCTCCACTCTTTTTTTTTTTTCTTTTTCTTTTGATCCACAAAATCTGAGATGCCAAAAGACAGCTGTTTCATAAAAATAACATTTTAAAACGGATTTGGTATTCAACTGAAATACAGAAACTTTATAAAATAGAGTCCTGATTATTATTCCTTTTGATAAACCTGTTATTCCTTTTTAAGTTAAGATAAGAGAAAGAAAAAGAAAGTGAAGTTGCTCAGCCGTGTCTGACTCTGCGACCCCAAGGACTGTCGCCTGCCAGGCTCCTCCATCAGTCAAAGCTAGCAATGAATACTGCGTCTTGCAATTGGCTTAATCTGGGGCGAAGTACTCAGCTATTTTAAACCTGTCTTCAAAATGGAATTATAAGTGTGTAGATTAAGAAGGGTTAACTAACGAACAAATGATATCTTGAATGAACTAAGCACACTTCCTGTCAGACAAAATCCTCATTAATTAGTAGTTGTCTTCATAGTTGCAAGAATTACAGATGAGATTAAGATTCAACCAGGTTAGTTTTTACATTAGACTAGAATTGAATTTTATAAGCTTATTCTTTGTGCGTGAGTTCCAAGCTGAAATGAGAGCGCATACAAACAGAACGTTCTCGTCACAGAGTTTATGCGCTGTCCTTAAACGTGTCCTCATTTACGCTTCTTTCCTTCATGGTTTTGGCCAGCAAAGCCTTCCCTTGCCTTCATACCTGCTGTTCAAAGACATACGCATTAGGGAAAACCCAGCTGAACAGTTCTATCTTCCTTGACGTCTTTTCAGATACTGCAATTTGAATAAACCTGTCCTTCTCTGCCATTCCCATAGTGTCTATTATGTTCAACTTCTGCAGCTGTTTATGAAATATCCGTCTGCCCCACAGACCGAAAGATGCCCGTATTCAGTTCTATATCCTCTGCTGCTTGTAACACAGCCTTGTGTACTCAATACATTTATTTGCTCACCACAACATTTTCTGGCTGTTTCAATTTGCAAGCCGCTGAAGGAGTATAAAAGCTCCATGATAGTGAGCGGTAACAGTGTGTGCTTTGTGCTAAGGATCTGACTTGCCCAGCTGTCACGGTTCTGGTAGACTCTGCTGTCCAGAACACAGGTGTAGATCTAAGACTTTTTAAAAAGGCAGGGGGTGGGGGGAGATGCTTCTAAATACTAATGAATGCAAGTCTCCTAAAGCCTGTAGCTTACTCCGTAGGTTTCTCAGTGCCCAGGTCAGAGTGTACTGACTTAACTATATATATACATATCTAATTAAACTGAGGGTTTCATATATTCGTTACCTGGGTTCCACTGGCAACCGTTAAATCCTAAGTCCGAGTGCCATAGAGTATAATTAGGAATGGAAGGGAATCACTTGGGGCACAATCAGTGACAGCCTCAGAGTGTCAACGGTGAGAAATGATATAGAATCATTATAAGAATGGCAAACTGGACCTTTTAGTGGGAGAGCAGCCCAGCTCCACTTATGTCAATAGACTGTGAAGGTTCCTACAGAGCAAAAATAAAGTGCTTATTAGCAAGGGTAAGCATGCCTCCGACAAACAGCAGTTTGGAGCTATAAAATGATTCAGCATCCACGGAGATGAATGCACTCGTCGTAACAAACGGCTATAGAAACCAGCAGGGGCTGCGGACAGTGAACCCCAGGGGCTCACACAGGCCCTGATGGTCACGGCCGTGTGTCCAGCGGGAGCACAGACTCAAATGTTTGTAAGCTATCTTTACCAAAACAAGTATTCTGCAACTATTTAAAAGGACTTTTTCATTAGTGGATAAAATTTTCCTAAATAATGTCGCACAGGTAATTAAAAGACATAGTCCATATATTGAGGAAATCCAGCTAGTCAAGTCTCAGGTTGATTTAAACATCAGTTGGATGGATGATAGATTAACTTGGCTATGCATTCAACAAGAACAGTGAGAGGAGCAGTTAGTTCTCAGGCGTATTTCGAAGTATCTAATTTTAGATTGTATCATCTGTTGAACTTGGAATTGATATTGTGACGTGAAATGAGGAGAGGACTATCATTTATCTGGCTTCCTGGAAGAATTTAGCTCTGTTCTCTCAGTGGTGTCTGACTCTTTGCAACGCCAGGGACTGTAGCCCGCCAGGCTCCTCTGTCCGTGGGATTCTCCAGGCAAGAATACTGGAGCGGGTAGCCGTTCCCTTCTCTAGGGATCTTTCCAGCTGAGGGATAGAACCCATCTCTCCCGAACTGCGGACAGATTCTTCACCGTCAGAGCCACCAGAGAAATACCTAGGAGATACTGGCTTTAGATTCGCTGTGATCAAACTAAAATTGCAGTGTTTAATCAATAGCCGATTAGACGGTTGAGCTAATCATTTCAAAGATTTGAAGTCATCAGCATACAGATTATAGTTGAAACCACAGAATTAGGTACACATATCACCCGATAGAGTGAATACAGTGTGAAGGCAGCGAATCTTCTAGGATTGAAGTTTGGACAGTGGAGAAGGTTCAGCAAAGAAGCAGAAGGAACGGTCAGCGAGGTCAGAGGGAAACCACTGTGCAGTGTGTGACCGAGAGCCCCAGGGGCCGCAGGAGGCCAGCGTGGGGAACTGACAGCCAGTCCGGTCTTCACGAACGTGCCCTCTGATACGCAAGTGCTGGGAAAGTGATAAACCACTTTGTTCCACTAGGTTGGTTCCACTTTCTTCATTGAGTTGAAGCCTTTTCTGCTGGAAGTCACACTCCCAGTTCTGTTTCTCAGCCCAGAAAGTCCACATCTATATTTTCACCTTGTGGTTAGGGGCACCTGCTATCTGCCGGATAATGGAGATACACGGGTATGCAGAGGTGGTCGTGATTCCTGGTTCTTGCCACTATGAAGGGTACGTCCTAGTTAGTAAGGGCGGTGCTTGTTGAACATTCACAGTGAATTAATTAATATGCTAACTATTCTCTGCGTGTTTTCTCATTGATTCTTACAATGACTCTGTTAGGGAGGCTATCATATTATAACCTGTACTTAATGAAGACAAAAAGTGAAAGAAATTTTAATTGCTCTGCTACGTTGGGAGAAGATGAAATAAGTCCAGTTATCTTTTATTTGACACCCTTTCCAACTTTTGTAGCAACTGTCGTGTTCTGTAAGTACTGCCTTTTACAGAAGAGCTATTCCTTTTATGACAAAATTTTCAAGCCTGTTGTCTTCCTAGATAAATTTATCAAGATATTCTAACTGGGCACAGTGACCTCTTCTACAGCCTTGTTGGGTATAGTCTTTCAAACACAGTGGGATAATTATCTCTTTTATTGTATAAACTCCAGGTCTCCTGACATTATTTTATAGCCAGCTTTTCTGCAGTTATACGCTGTCAAGAGATTTAAACAAAAGTCATAAAAACCTGTCATTCTTTTCGTATATAGTGAAATTATGTCACCTTGTCCTTGGATATGAATAATTTGGGGGTCATTGTTTCTTTAGTTCTAGTAGATAAAATGGCATTGAAAGGGATCTTATTCCACACGAGGCTCTTCTTGTGATGCCAGGAGTACGCACACTCAACAAATTCTAGGGCCTGTTGCTGTCATTGTTTTGTTCTAGAGATGAGGAAACTGAATGGCTTAGGTTTCTCACTCTTAACAAACAATTTTATTGGGTCTTTTAACCCAATGTATGGATTTAGGGAACCTTTGGTTTTCTCATTCTGAAACTAACAAAGACCACCTTAGGCTCGTGAACTCTGCTTATTCCTGACTCGAGGCCTTCAGGCACCATTTATTTTTCAGCCCTCCCGCCCTAATTCACTCCATGTCTTGATCTGCTTCTGTAAAGCACACGTTTCCATCAAGAGCCCCTTTGAGAGTCTGGTAGCACTATACACTTTCTTTAGAGCTTCTGAATCCTTTTCTTGCCAGAAACCTGGTTGTTTTACCAGAATTTAATTTTGTACATGTTCAGAAAAAGCCACCTTCCTTTCTAACATTACTCTTTGAAGTTATTCTTATATTTGCTCTAAAATTTCTGCATCGCACTCCTAAACTGTGGAATCATGACCCTTATCAGTGCTTCCCTTCTGGAGGTATAAATTCAAAGTTGGAAACATACACTTCTCTCTCTGTACTTTGTTAAGCTGAAGCAACTCTCTTTATTATTAGGGAAGAACGCTTCCTGTGAGACTTGTAAGTGGGACAAGTTAAGAGCTATACACATTTCATTTATAAGAGTAAAGGAACCCAGAAGAAACCTCCAATAAGAGCTCTCTCCTTTGACGTGTTGCTACAGGTCAGCTGGGTGACCTGTAGCAGGATCAAGTCGCCATGCCTTCTGTCCAGCTGGCCAGCCTGTGTGGAACACATTCCCACAAGATTAGCACTTTGCTTTTTTTTTTTTTTTTTCCTTTCATCAACACCCAAATGTTTCATTTGGGATCTTAGTTTCCTGACCAGGAATCAAACCTGTGCCCCCTGCATTGAAAGCATACAGTCTCAACCACTACATCGCCAGGAAAGTCCCCACAAGCACTGATTCTTTTACTACCGTTTTCCTTGTTGACAAACAGGCCTGTTCCATACTTACACTTTAGACTGTTTCCTTTTTAACCAAGAAAGCCTTCCACAGCCCTAAGAAAACCTATCACTCACCCTGACATTGATTTTTTTAGACTGTGAGAAGAAAAATATATAGCGTATTAAAGTACATCTTCAAATCCATTTAAGGATAAGATAATATCTTGCGTTCCTTGCAGGAAAAAAACACCTTCACTGCTTACTTTTCTCCATTTCACCCAACCAGGAGGGCACTTTATTTGACTTCTAACTATCGCACTGTTGCTCATATATGAAAATTAAAATAAGAATGTAGTCAAACTTCTTTACTTTTCAGAAAATACACATAGAGCTACATATACGTAGAGCTCTATATAATAGAGCTGTTTAATTATAGTATCAAAGTTTACTATACTTCATGTTCCAAAATTCTGTGAGTTTATGATTCTACATGCATGTGAGACACACAGATTGTTACTTCACTTGATGTTATTATAGCTATCGATAATTCACATTACAGATGGTCCTAAATGTACACCTAAACGCCCTAAAATGGTTTTCAATACTTCGTTTTCGTTAGACTTACACACAGTGAAAATGGGGAAATGGAAGAAAATCAAGGCTAAAAAAGAACCATATGTCTTAATATCTGTAGCTCATATATCTTATGGTTGCTTACCACTTGTGTTTTCTTGCATGTTAATTCATTCAATGAGTTTGTGATGGGTGGATATTGAAGGCAGGACTTGGTATATGATATGTACCATAGTAATAAAATTCTGTTGAATTAAAATATGTTTATTCCTTCATTAAATTTTACTACTACTCAATAGAAAAGTGTTTCTGTCAATGAAGAAGATGGTGTAGAGAAAGTTGGAAGACCAAATTTCAGCTGTTTCATCTAAACGGCAGCAAGTAGATAAGACTCCTTCAATTCAGTTTTTGTTTCCTGTAAGATGATTTTGTTCTTTCAAAACAATATTTCAAGGTGTTTAAGGACATAAGGAGCTAGATTTGACATGTTTACTATTGATGCTATTGGTATTATTATTATTGAAGGCATCCAGAGGTCAGGTGAGCGTTTGTTAAAAATTTTAATGCATTTTCTCTTGTTTTCACATCACAGGTGAGAAAAACAGATAAAGTTTATTTATTCATTCACTTAACCGATATTTACTGAGCAGTTTTTTTTGTTTGTTTTTTCACCCCAGAGGTTTGTTTTTATTTCACCCAAACAGGGGAGGTGAGCAAGCGATGCCCTCCTTCTGGCCGCGGCCATGGCTCTGATAGGCCTCCCCCCCTGGGCGTGTTGGCCCTGTACCCAGCCGGCTGAGAGGGTCCCTCCTGGTCAGCTGGGGGGTGGCGGGAAGAGAAAAGCAGACATGGGCCGGGGGGTCCTACAGGGCACTGCCAGCCCCTCCCCACCCACCCTGAGCCCCCAAGGGCTATGGGCCAGACAAGCCGGGAGACCAGAGAGGGAGCTCTGAAAACAGCCCACCCCCAAATTCTGGAAAGTCGGTGCACACCCGCTCAAAAGCAGGTGAAACATGTGCCCTCATGGGCTGGCGTGCTGCCCATACATTCACTCACTTATTACCGGACGCAATAAATGAGGTAGACTGTATGTTAGAAGTGGATACGTTCTTTAGAAAATAAAAAACAGAGCGAGCGGAGAGGTGAGGAGGATCCGATTGCTGGAGTGACGCAGGGAGTCTGGGACGGTAGAGAGTCACTCTTCCCCCGGTTACAGCTTTCGGCTTAAATCCTGCTGCATCCGACATCAGGACTGTGGTCTCTGAACTCTCACGCTTCGTCTTGTCTATTAAACTCTGCCCGCTTCTTTGGTGTTTAGAACTTGGATCACTGCGTTTCAGGCATCTCTTGTCAACAGGGTTAGGGACTGATTGTGCTTTATGAGCCGATTTGAAATGTTTCTTCATTAAATGAGCATCCCTAATGACATGCTTTGGAGAAGGAAATGGCAACCTGTGTTCTTGCCTAGAGAATCCCAGGGAAGGGGGAGCCTGGTGGGCTGCCGTCTATGGGGTCGCACAGAGTCGGACGCGACTGAAGCGACTTAGCGAATGACATTTATTAGATTACTGATATGTTGGATCTCAGTCCTGTCACACTGTCTCATGTTATAATTACCATGTGTATTATTATACTTCTACTCTATTTTCACTCTCTCCCCCAAAGATGACAAAGGCATGAACAGTAAACAGGCAATCGGACTTCTCAAAGATGAAATATAAAGCAATGCAACATGAAGAAGCATTTCCAGAAGAAAAAAAATCCTGACATGAGCTTTTTCAAGTGTAAAAATAATAGAAAATCAGGTTTTTGAAAATTTTATTTTTTAATTAAAATATAGGTGATTTACAATATTGTATTAATTTCTATTATGTAGTAAAGCGATTCAGTTACACTCTTTGGGGGTCCTGAGAATGTTAATTTTTTTTAAGGTCTAATAGTTTTAATCAGATATATTTTGGAGTTGCTTGTTCTAATTCAGTTTTTTCTGATAAGCTTTTGGCCCTTTTGATATACTGATTTCACTTTATTTTATGGAAAGTTGTCTTGGATTATAGTGGTAAGTGTTAGTTCTGTTCCAAGGTTTTACTTTTCTTCCTCAAGGACTCCAAATATGCAAATTTTGCACAACCTTTGCTCCTGTCTGCGATGTTTGAGGAAATAAATGCGCGGATGCGGAGGGGGCTGGAACTGACTGTGGATGCGGACGCCGCTGTAGATGTGGAGAAAGAGTCTGGTGGGAGGTCAGAGGGGTAAGGAGATGTGGGGCACTGCACGGGCTGAATTAACTGGTCTGAGGTTTACAGTTGGTGGAGCTGATATTCAAATCTGAATCTGCCTGCAACCTGTGTTCCCTGCACAATATGCTCTTCACGAAGAATTTTAAGAAGTTCACCCAAATTAAAGCTATAACTCAGACTCTCCAATTTTTGGATTGGTACAATAATGTTCTGGTGTGGAAATATCATTGGGGACCCAATTTATCTCTGGTCTTTGCCCTTCCCTTGAGCCAGCTAGGCATTTCCCCTGCCGTCCCTGCACACAGTTCTAGGAAATAATTGAACCCTTTTAACATGCTATTCAGACAATCCTTTGTCTCATATCTTTGTAAATCTTTTAAAAATATAGTAAATATAGCAGCTGAGACAATAAGCCAAATATTTATTAGAAGCAGAGAGGAAACAATGAAATAACAAAACCTGTAATACTGACATTATATAGTGCCTATTATGTGCTAGGAACTACCGTAATTCCATTATATATATTCAATCATTAATTCTTAGTCCTAAGAACTAAGTATATTGTCAATTCTAGTTTAAAGATGAAGAAATTGAGGCACAGTTAAGCAGCTTCCCCAAGTCTGCCCGTGGAATTTAGCTGATCTGGCTTATAGAATCATCTCTCTGCACAAGCATAAGTACATTATCTCTACAAAAATCTATTGAACTCTTAGAGAAAGGTTGAGTCCTTTCTTCTGGCTGCCTTTTCCTATCTCCGTATTTCTCTCTTGCTGTCATTCCCGGATAATTGACACGAGGCTGTTATCTCTTTCTCATATGACTCCACTTCCTTAGCAAAGGGATATGTCCTTCCCTTTTAACCACAAAGAAATAAATTTCATACCACTTTTACTGGAAATAAACTGGGGTAAGGGCATGGATATCTTTAAAATGACCTAGCAGAGATTGTATTGTCTCTCTTCTGTGTCTTAAATTTCTTTGTGCATTTCAAATATCTTTGTGTCTAATTCATTACTGGGTTTATTGAAAAAGATAGCTGAGTCTGATGTCCCTTTTGTGTTGTCTTCCAGTTCGTTAGATACATGCTTTCTCATCAGGAGCACTGGGAGTATCCAAAAAGAAAGAGGCACGAAGAAGCCTTTTTAACAAGTCTACTCCTTTTAAGCCCTCCCCATTCAAAACTATATAGTCAAGTAACTGTGTCGCTTGCTTCTGAGAGTCAGGAAGCAAACTCAAACGAACGAATGCGTGGGGTTACAAGGATGGGTACAATTATAAGCTGATCATAAAAGCACAGGGCAGTGGGTGCTGTAAATAGAGAAGGTCAGAGGGAAGACCCATGATCTTTCGTCAGACAAGATAAGCCAGGGCATCCTGACCCTCCTTGCCCGCCGTGGTCTATCAGCGGAATGTTGGTCTGCGGCCCCCTCTCTGCATCTTCAGGAAGGCCCTGCAGAGAAGTGTCAAGCATGCAGGTGTTTGCACAGGCCCATGAGAGACAGCATTCCTACTGCGTGCCTGGTACATGGAAACCACTCTCCAGGAATATGTTAAATCCTGGAGAAATGAGTGGTCACTTGAGGTGTGCCGTTTTTCTGGTTAATTCAGAGGAGTTGAAAAGTAAAACTCTTGAATGGCTTAGGTTAACGAGACACTGGCCACACTGTTGTTGTGAGCAGGGTGAAAGGATCCCGGCTGCGGCAGTAGAAAGACCGTGTAAAGAATCATGGATTCATGTCCTAGCATTACCCTCGACTAGGCATTCATTAATTTACTCATTTAATTAACACATGTTTACTGAGCATCTACTCTGTGCCAGGGCCTGTTTTGGGGCTGAGATGGCAGTCATGATCAAAAACAGGTGAAATTCCTAGCTTCACGCAATTCACATTCCGTGGAGGGAGACAGACGGGAAGCAAGATACATGCAATACATGCTATAGAGGTAATTACTAAACAACGGAAGGAAAAAGAAATGTGAGGGGTCTGGTGTTCAAAATTTCCGGCACAATTGCTGGAGAAGTGCGCACTGGAAGACGTGACATTTTAATGAACTACCTGGGACTCAAGGGGCAAGATGTTTAATCTCTCTGCACTTAGTTTCCTCATCCATAATTTGGGTTAGGATTAAACTGAATCATTTCTGCCAAAGGAAATAGCTGAGTAACGACACCTAACCGATGCTTTCGACACAGCTGTCCTTCTGATGCCCAGGCTCAAACTCAGCAAGCACCACAGAGGGTGGTGTCAGCGGTTTGCCAGCAAGGGTTTAACTGTTTTAAAGGAGAAAAAGACACACAAGAGAGCCAGTTCATGCTGGTAAAGATTATTTTGGCCTTTGATTAGACATTTCAGCATGAATGTCACCTATGGAGATGGACCCCTGTAGACCACATTAAAGCAAGTTTTCATTCGTGATTAGAAGGCAACCTTGGATTCCAAGGGCACAGCATACATTTACCGACACTTCTGACGGCATCAACGACTGTCAGCGTCGATGGCTCAGGCTACTCATCATCAACAAAAAATAAGAAAGAAAGATGATGTTTCATTCATTCAGTACTAACTTGCGTATATCTTGATACAAAAAAATAAAGCAACTCAGCCAATAGATGGTGCCAGAGAGTTGCTTCTCACTGTGAGGCCAAAATCAGTGTTTTCTGGGATTGTGACTTCTCTGACCACGTTAAGCATTTCTCGTATTTGAAGAATTGTTAACATAGGAAGAATCCAGAACTTTGTTAGATTCTCATATATTCATGGAATGAATACTTATAAATCTGTTCAACAACTATTTAAAATTAGAAATTTCAAATGAGTTAAAAAGGAAAAAGTTAATTCTAATGTTTAATAATCATAATTAAACAACTTCAGCATTTTAGTAAAAATGTTACACGCATGACTTGAATATATATTCAATGTATTGAACTATGAATATGTATGTGTGTGTGTTTGTATGTATATATTTTAATAATGCTGGAACAGTTTAACACAAATTATGCACGGAATACATGATGATGCTCTCCACCTATCTCTGGAGGTTTTCTCACCAAATTATTTCTCACTGAAGTGCGTTCTTCTGGATGAAAGGCCCCATGTCCTACCCACCCACTAGGCTTTTGATCGTAATGACATTACATAGTTTCATTCATTCAGCAAATATTGTTTGAATTAAAATCTCACATAGTGATATTTTGTTTTCAAGACCTCCCACCTTCTGTATTATTTTTATAAAACATTGTCTTAATTAACTAACTGAAGCTGAAGATATTAAGAAGAGGTGGCAAGAATACACAGAAGAACTGTACAAGAAAGATCTTCACAACCCAGATAATCATGACGGTGTGATCACTCATCAAGAGCCAGACATCCTGGAATGTGAAGTCAAGTGGGCCTTAGAAAGCATCAATATGAACAAAGCTAGTGGAGGTGATGGAATTCCAGTTGAGCTCGTTCAAATCCTGAAAGATGATGCTGTGAAAGGGCTGCACTCATTATGCCAACAAATTTGGAAAACTCAGCAGTTGCCACAGGACTAGAAAAGGTCAGTTTTCATTCCAATCCCAAAGAAAGGCAATGCCAAAGAATGCTCAAACTACCACACAATTGCACTCATCTCACATGCTAGTAAAGCAATGCTCAAAATTCTCCAAGCCAGGCTTCAGCAATACATGAACCATGAACTTCCAGATGTTCAAGCTGGTTTTAGGAAAGGCAGAGGAACCAGAGATCAAATTGCCAACATCCGCTGGATCATGGATAAAGCAAGAGAGTTCCAGAAAAACATCTATTTCTGCTTTATTGACTATGTCAAAGCCTTTGACTGTGTGGATCACAATAAACTGTGGAAAATTATTCAAGAGATGGAAATACCAGACCACCTGACCTGCCTCTTGAGAAACCTATATGCAGGTCAGGAAGCAACAGTTCAGATTTGACATGGAACAACACACTGGTTCCAAATAGGACAAGGAGTATGTCAAGGCTATATATTGTCACCCTGCTTATTTAACTTATATGCAGAGTACATCATGAGAAACACTGGGCTGGAAGAAGCACAAGCTGGAATCAAGATTGCCGGGAGAAATACCAATAACCTCAGATATGCAGATGACAACACCCTTATGGCAGAAAGTGAAGAGGAGCTAAAAAGCCTCTTGATGAAAGTGAAAGAGGAGAGTGAAAAAGTTGGCTTAAAGCTCAACATTCTGAAAAAGAATATCATGGCATCTGGTCCCATCACTTCATGGGAAATAGATGGGGAAACAGTGTCAGACTTTATTTTTTTGCAAAATCACTGCAGATGGTAATCGCAGCCATGACATTAAAAGACGCTTACTCCTTGGAAGGAAAGTTGTGACCAACCTAGAGAGCATATTGAAAAGCAGAGACATTACTTTTCCAACAAAGGTCCGTCTAGTCAAGGCTATGGTTTTCCAGTGGTCATGTATGCATGTGAGAGTTGGATTGTGAAGAAAGCTGAGCACCGAAGAATTGATGCTTTTGAACTGTGGTGTTGGAGAAGACTCTTGAGAGTCCCTTGGACTGCAAGGAGATCCAACTCGTCCATTCTGAAGGAGATCAGCCCTGGGATTTCTTCAGAAGGAATGATGCTGAGGTGGCCAGTACTTTGGCCACCTCACGTGAAGAGTTGACTCATTGGAAAAGACTTTGATGCTGGGAGGGATTGGGGGCAGGAGGAGAAGGGGACGACAGAGGATGAGATGGCTGGATGGCATCACTGACTCGATGAACGCGAGTCTGAGTGAACTCCGGGAGTGGTGATGGACAGGGAGGCCTGGCGTGCTGCGATTCATGGGGTTGCAAAGAGTCGGACACAACTGAGCGACTGAACTGAACTGAACTGAACTGAATCTTCTCTTAGGTATACATACTGATTACCCATGTTTTATCCAAAACTTTGTTATAATATGGAATATATGAATTTTTAAGACCAGTTCTCTTAGAATAGTGCCAGGCAACATGGAGAACATGATATAAATGTTGTTATTAATTAGTTCATGTTTGTAACATTATTAGTAATATGCACAGAACCACGATATTAGACAGTTTATTTCAAAGTACAAGGAATGATAAAAATATATATCACATTAAGACAAATAATAAAATTTAATGAACCCCAGAATGTACTTCTAACTTTCCCATTTGTGCTTTGATCTGACTCTTTAAAATGGTCTTGTCCTGGACATGTTTGTATTTTCATCTGAATAAGTTCTCCTCAGCAACCAAGTTAGGTTTCCTAACTCCATATTATGGGTCTAACACAGCCTGGGTAAGCGTCCATAAGAGGTAAGGTTGTTTTTCAATTCTAGACATATTGATAACTTCAAGAATCTTGTTCAGTCTATCTCCAGGGCCCATATGGTCTGCATGTCTGGGACAGTTCTGATTTATGTCCTTCTAGTTCAGCATTTGTCCTCCACCAAAGTGTCCTACTTTAGATGATAAATTGAACGCTCACTCTAGATCACGCTAAGAAACCAGAATTACTTAATCAAGATTCAGACACAGAATCAATTCACTGGAAAGCTAGGAATGTGGTTTCTACTTAAGAGCTTTAAAAAATTTAAAAAGAGAATCCAAGCATCTATTCAAGTTAGTGTCTAACAGATATTTGCATGAGTATCAGTGTGTACACCAGGTAGCCCAACACTAAAAAATCAAAAAGATATGAAACATGGGGGTGAGTACTAGGGATTAGTATTAGAAACTTGTGTGCTGCAAACATGATTTGCAGAAAGAATCTGTCCCTGACTAAAATTTATTAATAAAGGGTGCTCTTCTTCAAGTGCTTCTGTGATAATTTCCCGCCACTATTTTTCTAAGTGACTTACAACAAAACAGGTTATGTTTTCAGCCAACAGAGTTCTAAAAGTATTATCATCAAAACAATCATCTATACGTAGATACAGACGAGCTGAGCATCTGGTCAGTTTTTGAATGACCCCCGGAGCCTTGGCAGTTGGCATTCCCTGTACTTGGAAATTTTTTTCCTTTTGAGATTCTCGTTGCTTGCTTCTTCTCCATCAGGTCTTTGCTCAAAGGTCGTCTTCTAATGCAAACCTGTGTAACTGGACTAAAGCAGCACTCGCCTCATTCTCCACACACCTTATTTTTTTCCCTGCTTGACTCTTCTCGGCACACTCGTGCTTTCTAACATACTGTATCGTTTACGTATTTCTGACTCTTTACCCACCCCTCTGAAATGGAGGAGGGAATGGCAAGCCACTCCAGTACTCTTGCCTGGAGAATCCCATGGATGGAGGAGCCTGGTGGGCTACAGTCCATGGGTCGCAAAGAGTCGGACACAACTGAGCGACTAACACACACAAAATGCTACCCCACTGAGAACAGGTTTTTATTTTGCTTTGCTTCGTTTTTTAGTGTCTGTTTCTTTCACTAATATTCTTGCAATATATAACATAATGTCTGACATATTGTGGGTCTTCAATAAATGTTTGTTGACGAAAAGAATGAAGACGTAGATTCTGAATATGCTGAATTTCAGCTTAGAGATGAATGCTCTGACACTCTTGTTGGAAGCATGTTTCAGAGATTAACATGGTGATTCATGGGAACAGCAGCTTCCTTTGGTTACTCAGATATTAGCCATCTCTGAGAACCAACACTGGTTACATCTTTTGTGCATACATAGTACCAAAACTCACAAAAATACTACATGATGGATATGAAATTAAGTAATATGACTTTCTTATAGTTATCGAAAGACAGGGGTTCTATGCATAACCAGTTTGTTTGTTTTTTTTTTGGTTTGCTTGTTTGTTTTGTTTTTCCTATAGCAATGGGACATTTTTGCAGTGTGATTGAACACAAAGTTTAAGACTGATGTTCTTTCTTGGGTTGTGAATCCAGCCTCATTTCCTTGTAGTTACACCATACTGAAGAGCTGATTCCCGAGGGCCCAAGAGAGCTTCCTTTCTGATACTACTGAGGTTCCCATTCAATAGGCACATATTAATCAGAGATTCTATGGGCAACCATGAAAAACAGTTGTTTCCTTGAAATAGCTTTTTCCATTCAAAGTAATATGACCAATCTCATTTAGACTAACTCATGAAGATGGGACAATAAAGAAAAATAACATCACTGACTGACTACTGACTATATGCTAGGCAAACCCAGTCATCATTTGAATTTTACAAGGTTATATTTTTAATTAATTTTTTATTGGAGCACAGTTGATTTACAATTGTGTGTGAATTTCTGCTGTGCAGCAAAGTGAATTAGTTACACATATATCCACTCTTTTTTTAGGTTCTGTTCCCATATAGGCCATTACAGAGCACTGAATAGAATTTCCTGTGCTGTACATAGGTTTTTATTATTTATTTATTTTATGCATAATAGTGTGTATTGGGGGCTTCCCTGGTAGCTCAGCTGGTAAATAATCCACCTACAGTGCAGGAGACCCTGGTTCAATTCCTGAGTCGGGAAGATCCCCTGGAGAAAGGATCGGTTACCCACTCCAGTATTCTTGGACTTCCCTGGTGGCTCAGTTGGTAAAGAATCCACTGCAATGCAGAATACCTGGGTTCGATCCCTGGATTGGCAAGATCCCCTGGAGGAGGGCATGGGGACCCTCTCCAGTATTCTTGCCTGGAGAATCCCATGCACAGAGGAGCTCGGCAGGCTACAATCCAAGAGGTCACAAAGAGTCGGGCGTGACTGAGTGACTGAGCACAGCAGTGTGTATAAGTCACGCTCAGTTTTCCAGTTTATCCCTCCACTCCCCTCCCGCCTTGGTAGCCAGAAGTTTTCTACATCTGTGGCTTGTGATTCAGTTTCTATTGTGTAAATAGGCTCACTTGTAGCATTTTTTTTTAGATTCAACATATAAGTGATATATTTATCTTCCTCTGTCTGCCTGACTTCATTCAGTATGCTTATCTTTAGGGCCATCATATTGCTGCAATGGAATAGTTTCTTTCTTTCTTATGGCTGAGTAATATCCCATTGTATACATGTACAGTATCTTCTTTATCTGTTCCTCTGATGATGGACATTTAGGTGCTTCCAGGTCCTAACTGTTGGAAATAGTTCTGCAATGAGCAAAATGAGGATGCATGTATCATTTTGAATTATGGTTTTCTCCAGACAAATAGATAGGAGTGGGATTGCTGGGTTATATGGTAGCTCAATTTTTAGTTTTTTAAGGAGTCTCACACTGGTCTCCATAGTGGCTGTAGCAATTTGCATTCCCACCAAAAGTGCAGGAGGGTTCTCTTTTCTCTACACCCTCTCCAGCCTTTATTGTTTACAGACTTTTTTAGGATGGCCATTTTGAATAGTGTGAGGTGATACCTCATTGTAGTTTTAATTTGCATTTCTCTGATAATTAGTGATGTTGAGCATCTTTTAAAGTTCTTTTTGGCTATCAGTATGACTTCCTTGAAGAAATGCCTATTTAGATTTTCTGCCCACTTTTTTAGGGGGGAGGATTGTATTTCTGACATAGAGCTGCATGAGCTATTTATTTTAGAGATTAATCCCTCATCAGTTGCTTCATTTGCAAATATTTTCTTCCATTCTATGGACTGTCTTTTTGTGTTGTTTATGGTTTCCTTTCTGATGCAAAACTTTTTAAAGTATAACTAGGTACCATTTGTTTATTTCTGTTTTTACTTTGATTACTCTAGGAGGTGGATCAAAATAGATATTGCTGTAATTTAGGTCAGAAAGTATTCTGGCTATGTTTCCAGAGTTTTATATGAGTTTTATAGTGGCCAGCCTTACACTTAGGTCTTTGATCCTTTTTGAAGTGTTTTTTTTGGTATGGTGTTAGAGAATGTTTCAACTTGAACCTTTTCACATTTAGCTGTCCAGACTTCCTAGCACGAATGATTGAAGTGACTGTTTTAGCTCTGTTGTGTATTCTTGCCTCCTTTGCCATAGATGAGGTGACCATAGGTGTTGGGGTTTATTTCTGGTCTTTCTATCCTGTTATGTTTCTCTCTACTTCTGTTTTTGTGCCAGTGCCACACTGCTTTGGTGACTGTAGCTTTAGAGTATAGTCTGATGTCAGGGAGCTGGTTTCCTCCAATTCTGTTCTTCCTCAAGATTATTTTAGCTATTTGGGGTCTTTGGTATTTCCATACAAATTGTAAAATTTCTTTTTTGAACTCTGTGAAAACTGTCATTGATAATTTACAGGAACTTTATTGAATTTGTAGTTTCCTTTGGGTAGTGCGATTATTTTCACAACACTGGTTTTTCCAATCCCAAAACATGGTATATCTCTCCATAGGTAGGTTTATTCCTAGGTATTTTATTCTTTTTGATTCTATGGCAAATGAAATTGTTTCCTTAATTTCTCTTTCTGATCTTTCAGTGTCAGAAAAAGAATGTATAGGGATGAAAAAGATTTCTGTGTATTTATTTTGTGTCCTGATACTTTACAAATCCACTGAGGAGCTCTAGTAGTTTTTGGAAGTGTCTTTAGGGCTTCCTATGTATAGTATCATGTCGTCTGCAAACAGTGACAACTTTACTTCTTCTTTTGCACTCTGGATTCTTTTTTACTTCATTTTCTTCTCTGATTGCTGTGAGTATGACTTCCAAAACTATGTCGAATAATACTGGTGAGAGTAAACACCCTTATCTTGTTCCTGACCTTAGACGAAGTGCTTTCAGATATTCACTGTGGCGAATGATGTTTGCTGTCTATTTGTCATATGTGGTCTTAACTTGCATTGAGGTATATTCCCTGTATGCCCACTTTCTGGAGAGTTTTTATCATAAATGTGGGTTGAATTTTGTCAGAAGCTTTTTCTGCATCTTTTGAGATTATAATATGGCTTTTATTCTTCAGTTTTTTAATGTGGTGTATCACATTGATTTGTGTCTATTTAAAAATTCTTGCATCCTTGGGATAAATCTTTCTTGATCCTTTATATGATCCTTTTAATGTGTTTTTGAATTCTGTTTACTAGTATTCTGCTGATAATTTTGGCATCTATGTTCATCAGTAATATAGACCTGTAATTTTTCTTTTTTCATGATTTCTTCGTCTGATTTTGGTACCGGGGTGACGGTGGTCTCATAGGATGAGCTTGAGAGTATTCCCCCTGCAATTTTTTGGAAGAGGTAGAGAAGGATAGGTGTTAACTCGTCATTAAATGTTTCCTGAATTCACCTGTGAAGCCATGTGGTCCTGGACTTTTGCTTGTTGGGAGATCTTTAATCACGGCTTCAATTGCAACACTTGTGACTGGGCTTCTCATACGTTTTAGTTTTTCCTGGTTCAGTCTTAGAAGATTTTACTTTTCTAAGAATTTGTCCCCTTCTTCCAGGTTGCTCATTTTCTGGTCATATCGTTGCTTTTACTAGTCTTTCATGACACTTTGTATTTCTGAGGTGTCAGTCATAACTTCCTTTACATTTCTATTTTCATTGATTTGAATCCTCTCCCTTTAGGTCTGGAGGAGTCTGGCTAAAGCTTTATTAATTTTGTCCATCTTAAAGATCCAACTTTTAGTTTGCATGAACTTTGTTATTTTCTTTGTCTCTACTGCATTTATTGGTGCTCTGATATTTATGATTTCTTTCCTTCTACTAATTGTAGGTGTTGCATGTTCTTCCTCTGATTGCTTTAGGCGTAAGTTTACACTGATAACTTGAGTTTTTCTTCCTTCCTGAGGTAACATTGTATTACCCTAAATGTTCCCCTTAGAACGGCTTTTGTTGCATCCCATAGGTTTTGGATCATTGTGTTTTGTTGTCATTTTTCTCTAGGTACTTCTTTATTTTCTCTTGATTTATTCAGTGATCCATTGGTTGTTTAATAATAGATTGTTTGGTCCCCATGTGTTTGTGCTTTTTACAGGTTTTTTTACCTCTAATTGATTTCTAATCTCATAGTGTCTCAGTCAAAAAAAAAAAAATGTTTGAAACAATTTCAATTTTCTTAAACTTACCAAAGTTTGATTTGTGACCCAAGATGTGATTTATCCCTGGAGAATGCTCCAGGTGCACTTGAAAAGAAAGTGTATTCTGCTGCTTTCAGATGGAATGTCTTATCAGCATCAATAAAGTCTGTCTGGTTCATTGAGTCAAATAAGACTTGTGTTTCCTCATTAATTTTCTGCCTTGATCATCTGTCCATTGGTGTAAGCGGGGTGTTAAAGTCCCCCACTGTTGCTAAGGATTCTCCCTTTTATTGTTTTATTTATTTGCCATATATATTGCAGTGCTCCCATGCTGGATGCATAAATATCTACAACCTTTATATCTTCTTAGATTGATCATTGATGATTATGTAGTGTCCTCCTTGTGTCTTGCAACAATCTTTAAAGTCTATTTTGTCTGATATGAATATCGCTATTCCAGCTTTCTTTTGATTTCCATTTGCATGGAATAGCTTTTTCCATCCCCTCGCTTTCAGTCTGCATGTGTCCCTAGGTCTGAAGTGAGTCTTTTGTAGACAGCATATATATGGGTCTTGTTTTTGTATCCAGTCAGCCAGTCTGTGTCTTTTGTTTGGAACATCCAATTCATTTACATTTAAGGTAATTATCAATATGAATGGGCTTCCCTGGTGGCTCAGATGGTAAAGAATCTGCAAGCAATGCAGGATACCTGGGTTCGATCCCTGACTTGGGAAGATACCCTGGAGGAAGCCATGGCATCGATATTAATGTTCTTATTTCCATTTTCTTAATTGCTTTGGGTCTATTTTTGTAGGTCTTTTTTCTTCCTTTGCTGTTTTGTTCACTTCTCTTATGGTTTGATAACCATCTTTAGTGTTGCATTTGGGTTGCTTTTTCCTTTTCGTGTGTGTATTTATTGTAGTTTTTTAGTTTGCTGTTCCCATGAGATTTTTATTTCAGTTCAGTTCCGTTCAGTTGCTCAGTCGTGTCCGACTCTTTGCAACCCCATGAACCGCAGCACGCCAGGCCTCCCTGTCCATCACCAACTCCCGGAGTCCACCCAAACTCATGTCCATTGAGTCTGTGATGCCATTCAACCATTTTGATTTAGCAGTCTATAAATGTATAAGGTTGTTTTAAATTGCTGTTCTCTTTTTCACCTAGAAAAATTCCTTTAGCATTTGTTGTAAAGCTGGTTTAGTAGTGCTGAATTCTCCTAGATTCCACTTGACTGTAAAGTTTTTTATTTCTCTGTCAAATCTGAAGGACAATTTTGCTGGGTAGAGTATTCTTAATGGTAGACTTTTCCCTTTTATAACTTGAAATATATCTCACCACTCCCTTGTGGTCTGGAGGGTTTCTGCTGAAAAATCAGCTGATGACCTTATAGGTCATTAGCTTTTGATATTTTTTCTTTGTCTTTAATTTTTGCCAGTTTGATTAATATATGTGTTGGCATATTCCTCTTTGAGTTCATCCTATATGGGACTCTGCTTCCTGAACTTGAGTGAGTGCTTCCTTTCTCATGTTAGGGAATTTTCTCAGATTTAATATACTCAAGTATTTTCTCAGACCGTTACTCTTTCTCTTTTCCTGAGACCCCTATAATGTGAATGTTGGTGTGTTTAATATTGCTCCAGAGGTCAAGATGAAATATTACTATTCTGATATAGTAGTTTAAAAGAAAAAAAAGAGTCCTAAACTAGCTTCACAATGCTTCGTACCAATAAATATTCTGAAATTGTTAGTGCCTTTTATTTTCTTCACCAGCCCTTGAAGTTCCCTTGTATTTGAAAACTGAATGTAAATATATGAACTTATCCGAAATTGAGTGTAGATTTCCTAGAAATTAGAGAAATTGTGAAAATTAAAGGGAGCATTACCTGTATATTTGTAAATATCCCTTAAATGCATATAAAATGAGTAAAACTCATTATGTCTTAAACTGCATTAAGTTTAAGGAGCCATATGAGGATAATCAATTCTCTGTTCTCCCATTAAATATCTAAAGTAGCTTGGGAGGTTTTTTGTTTCATTTTGCTTGACTTTGATCATAATTTTATAGCTAATATCATTCTCAAACACATAAGACAATGGAAAAATCTTTTACATGGCAGAATGAGCTCACTTTAAGATGCTGATTCAGATTTTACATGATGCTAAAGATTGTTTTAGTGATCACATTATGCAAGTGAAAGGAATTTCAGCTGCTGACACTATAAAGATTGCTTTCATGGTACTTTTATAAAGCATACCAAAAATCTATAGGCTTCAACTGACTTGCCACATAGTGACAAAGCCAGAAGTTGCTGTGCCGCTTTAGTGATAATTTCTTTTTCAAATTGTTTAATTGGTGTTGAATTGTCTTCAATCTCTTGTACCCTCAAAAACTGTCCAGAGCAGTGCCTGGTACACAGTAGTTGTTTTTCAAATGTTTGTCCATTTGCCAAATTAGTTTTCTTTTATTGAAAAACAAATGAATATGCTTTCACAGTAAAAAACTTCCAATAGCTCAAAATAATTGCAATCAAAGGAAAGTGTCCTTTCCTTCCTAGAATCCCAGTCTTATTGCCAGATGAACGTCATCCAAGTTTCCTGGAAGACTTCTAGCTGACAGAGAGCATTTTGTATTGATACCTTTTCCCTCATGATACTATATTAATAAAAGGACTTAAAACAATGTAGACTAGCAAGTTTTAAAAGAACAGAATGGTGGTCATCTGCAAACAAATACCTTCAACAATCCCAAGGAGACCGATTTTGACTGAAGAAAGCCAAATGAGGAAACAGAAGAGAGAAGGTCCCAAAGTGAAGCAACACTGTAAGGCTGGGGCAAGGGGTCACTCGAGGGTGTCTTTCCTACAAATTGGGGAACAAATCAAGAAGGAAGAAGAGAAGTTCAGGAGACCCTGCATCAAATCCCAGATGAGACCATGAAGCAGGACTAGAGAGTGGGCAGTCCCGGTTGAACCCGGCCCCACCAAGTGGAGGACCAACCGGAGAGGAGGAATATAGGAGAGTATCTCAGAAAGAAAGAGCATCCTTCACTGAACATAGGGTGCTCTTCTCCCTTTTAAGTTCATATCTCTTTTTAAAGTATGGATAACATTTCTTTGTAAAGGCAGATATTTTGATTCTTTTTCCTTCTCACTATTATTATGAAAATGTATACATGTGGAACCGTGGATAAGCCACAGTTTCAGAAACAGCAGGAAGTGTGCCAAAGACAGAGTCACTGGTACTGGTGACCACATAGGAAAAGGTTTGGACATTGTATTAAAAGATGTTGGATTAGTCAATAGCCCAAGAGGAGAAATGACCCCTCAGAGCTGATGGCCTGTCTGCTGGAAGATGAGGTTTTTCTGTGTGGCTGTCAGAGTTATAAAAAGATATAAATAGGAAACGTGAACTAAATAGTGTTATGGATTGAATGTGTTTCCTCAAAATATATCTGCTGAATCCTAACCCCATTGTGATAGTATTAGGAAGTAGGGCCTCTGAAAGATGATTGCATCCTGAGGGCTCCATTCTCAGCAATGGGATTCGTGCTCTTAGAAAATGGATCCCCGAGAATTCCTTTGCCCTGTTTCCACCATGTGAGGATACAATGAAAAGTCGGAAATCTGCAAAGGGTTCTCACGAGGACCACCATGCTGGCAATCTGCTCTCAGACTTACAGCCTCCAGAGGCGCAGGGGATACATTTCTGTTGTACCCAAGGCATCCAGTCTGTGGTATTTTGTTACAGCAGCTCAAACTAAGACAAACAGAAAACTGAAGATGATGGACCTTCTCTGTCTAGGATTCTTCTGACACAGGAAAGGGGAGGCATCAGGAGAGGAGTTGAGGGAAGAAAGAGAGGGAAGGAGAGAATGAGAGAGGGAGAGAGAAGACTGAATCTTGGACTTGTGTTTAACCGGGTTCTCCTTCTGGCTTTACGTCCCAGTTGGCAGCTGGATACGGGATCCCTCAAGAGGTAAGCATGCCTCACTAGAGAAAGGATGAAGAGAGGTCTTGCTGGATGGACTCTGACTTGCTCCCAGCGAGGACAGTTTACCACAAATGGGATGGCGGAGAAAGGACACCTGGGGGATTTTTCTTTAGCACCAGTCGTTTTGGGTTGCATGGCATCACCGACTCAGTGGACATGAGTTTGAGGAAACTCGGGGAGTTGGTGATAGACAGGGAAGCCTGGCGTGCTGCAGTCCACAGGGTCGCAAAGAGTCGGACACGACCGAGCGACTTCACTTTCACTTTTCACTTTCATGCATTGGAGAAGGAAATGGCAGCCCACTCCAGCGTTCTTGCCTGGAGAATCCCAGGGATGGGGGAGCCTGGTGGGCTGCACAGAGTCGGACACGACTGAAGCGACTTAGCAGCAGCAGCGTTCTGTTCATCGGCCTGTCGCCAGGTCACTGAGCAAAGTGCTAGTCACACTGGAACAGCCCGCATGGTTGCAAATGGGTTCTCCAGGAAGCAGACTCTGGGATGAAATTAGCACCAGGGATTGACTGTAATAGGGATCAAGACCTTTGTGAAAGGCTGGGAGGAAACAGCATTGGGCGGAGGGAGAAGTGCGCCTGTGATGCGGGCTCAACAGCCTCAGGCGAGCCCGGGAAAGCGCGGGAGTGAATACCGTCTGTCCCAGCCGGTCTCCACTGAGCCCGAAAGGGGAGAGCTTTATCCCCTGCCTGGATCAGCTGTCTCCTGAGAGCCGCCCTCAGGTGTGTGTCCTTGGTCAGTGCAGCTCTTCATGTGAGGCAATCTGGCGAGGACCGTCAGCCGAGAAAAGGCAGCTTGCTGGCAGCGTTTTCAACTGCTGAGGCAGGCTCTTCCTTAAAGGGGAGCCAAGCAGTGTCGTAATATGCTTGAGACATCAGAAAAGCTAGACAGTGACAAAGGCAAGGGAAAAAGTAGAAAAGGAGAAGAGGACTATTTTAAAATCTCTGAGTGGACGAGCAGGAGGGACACAGTCAGGTAAAATTGTTCAGGAAGTCAGTATAATAACCATTTGTCTTTACAGAGCCGCTATAGCCTCAACATCATTTGATTTTATATTCAACCTGCTTAAATTCAGAAGACTGATAGTTATGAACCAAAATGCATTTGTTCTTCACACCAGTAATCAAAATTTAAAATTATAGAGAATTGGTGTTTGGGAGTAGAAAGTAGAGACAGAGCAGGGTTACAAGGCAAAGTGGCAAATATCAAGTATGTTAATGGGACAAGAAGTGGAGGTTTAAGTAAATTATTCAAACTTGCATGGTTACCAATAGTGAAATTAAAACAGTGATGTGATTATATTTCAAGAAATGACACGGGAAAATAATGATAGTGTAAATAAGCTATCTTGTAACATGAGAGCAGGAATCATATTATTTAGAGAACTATAATAAACTAGCTGGAGGATTTTTTAGAGCTGTTGAAAGTTAAATACTCGCAGGGAAATAACATAAGTAGGGGGAACTGAGGCAGAGAATGACTGCTTTACTTATAAGTATCCACACTATTTCTATTCCTATGTACTTATGTATACAAAATATTTTTAAATTTTGAAAGATTTCTGTTGTATATTTCTAAAAAGTTCCTATGGGCTTTTTAGAGACCTAGGATCAGTCTTGTTCTGCATCTTATTATGTTATGGTGAGTGTTTTTCCTTATTAGCTTATTTGTTTGCAATAGTATTCTAGTGAATAGTTCATTATTTAACTAGTGCCCAATAGGGAATTGTAGACACAGTGCAGGTTTTCCAAAGATGTTGAATCCATATCTCCTCACACAAATGGTGTGTGAGAATGCCTGTTTCATCTTTTGCCCCATGTTTAAAATGTGTCTTATAAAACTTTTTACATTTATTAATGTCATGGGTAAAATATATATTCTTGTTGATTTATGTGCAGTTCCTTAACTATAAATGAAATTAGTTCATATTCATAAGCTTTTCCTGTGATGCACATATTAATATTTATTGTTATATACTTAAGTATTAGATTTTTTTTACTTATTTGCAAAACATATTTTCTATGATAAAAGTAATTGCATTCTCATCATTTTAAATTTTTATTTGCATCATGACCATTTTTTAATTTTTACTTTTAAAATCATATCTAGAAAAAAAAAGCTTTGTAGTCTATATAGTATTGATATTCAATCAAATAAATAAAACTTTAAAATGTTTCTTTCTCTGTGTACTTCCTAGGAGGTTCTTTTTTTCTTCTTCTTTTTAAAATTTTTGGGCCTTGCTGTGCAGCATGTGAGATCTTAGTTCCCCAACCAGGAATCGCACCCAAGCCCCCTGCATTGGTAGCATAGAATCTTAATCACTGGAGCACCAAGGAAATCCTAGAAGCTCTTTCCTAAACAAGTTTCTTAGAAAATGTTTCTTCTAGAAATTTTGTGATTATATTTATATTTTTGTCATTAAGACTGTGACCCACTTGAAAATATTTTAGAGTAAGAAATAAGGTATTTTTTCTGTGTCAATTTAGTTGTCTCGATATCACTACTTTGAATAAAACATATTTTACCTACTGATATGAAATGGTAATTCATGATATTAGTTATCTTGAAGCAATTTCTGGAGTATCTTTAGCATTTCATATATATGTATACACATATGTATATATATTGGAGAAGGAAATGGCAACCCACTCCAGTGTTCTTGCCTGGAGAACCCCAGAGGCGGGGGAGCCTGGTGGGCTGACGTCTGTGGGGCTGCACAGAGTCGGACACGACTGACGCGACTCAGCAGCAGCAGCGCGTGTATATATAGGTTTCCCTGGTGACTGAGTATAAAGGATCCATCTGCCAACGCAGGACACACGGGTTGGGTTTGATGCCTGGGTCAGAAAGATCCCCTGGAAAAGGAAATAGCAACCCACTCCATTATTCTTACCTGGAAAATCCCATGGACGGGGAGCCTGGCAGGGTATAGTCCAAGGGGTTGCAAAGGAGTTGGACATGACTTAGAAACTAAACAACAACAACGTGTATATATTAATATGTATATATCTATACACACACATATATGTATGTATACATATAAATATGGCTTCCCTGGTGGCTCAGACGGTAAAGTGTCTGTCTATAATGCGGGAGACCCGGGTTTGATCCCTGGGTTGGGAAGATCCCCTGGAGAAGGAAATGGCAATCCACTCCAGGACTATTGCCTGGAAAATCCCATGGACAGAGGAGCCTGGTAAGCCACAGGCCATGGGGTCGCAAAGAGCTAGACACGACTGAGCGACTTCATATATATATATATATATATATATATATATACACACACATATATATATATATACACACATATATATATATATATATATATACATATATATATATGGCCAACAAAGGTCCATCTAGTCAAGGTTATGGTTTTTCCAGTAGTCATGTAGAGATGTGAGAGTTGGACTATGAAGAAAGCTGAGTGCCAAAGAACTGATGCTTTTGAACCATGGTGTTGGAGAAGACTCTTGAGAGTCCCTTGGACTACAAGGAGATCCAACCAGTCCATCGTAAAGGAAATCAGTCCTAGGTGTTCTCTGGAAGGACTGATGCTGAAGCTGAAACTCCAGTACTTTGGCCACCTGATGCAAAGAGCTGACTCATTTGAAAAGACCCTTATGCTGGGAAAGATTGAGGACAGGAGGAGAAGGGGATGAGAGATGATGAGATGGTTGGATGGCATCAGCTACTCGATGGACATGGGTTTGGATGGACTCCGGGAGTTGGTGATGGACAGGGAGGCCTGGCGTGCTGCAGTCCATGGGGTCGCAAAGAGTTGGACACGACTGAGCGACTGAACTGAACTGAACTGATAAATACATATATACATATAAATACCAGGATCAACTACCAAACCCAGCTTTATGATGGGTTTATATTTTCTAACATCTGATATGGCTATTCCCTTTCAATATTTATTTTATTTCTACCCCTCTTCCCCATTCACCCCAAATTATATCTGTTCTTAGATGTTCATTCTTTCTAGATCACATTTCAAGTCTTCCAAAATGATGTTTGGAATTTTATTATTTGTTTGTTTTGGGGGGAAGAGTATACTATATTGAATTTTCAAATTAATGTGGAAGAATCACCACCTTTCCAATTTGTTTGCTTATCCAAGAATAAAGTATATAGGACATTTATTCACTTGCGGTTACAGTATGCAATTTTTGCGTCACTGCAGTTCATGGGGTCACAAGGAGTTGGACATAACTGATTGACTGAACTGAATTGATCATAAATGTGATCAGGCCATAGTTTTGTTTTGTGACTATATCTTTATCAGGATTCATTCCAATGATATATGGAATTTTTTAAAGAGATTTGATGTTAAAAATTTTTTACTAGTCTTAATGAACTTTGAATTGGTTTAAATAATAGTAAAATATATATATTCCATTGATGTTTGGTTGGTTGCACCTTTGAAATCATATCAGTACAACATTTTACAAATTTCTCAACTTCCTCTATTATAGTTGATCCATAAGTGTTTATTAGAAAGAAAAGATAACTCATGGATAACTATGAATATAGATTTGAAAATTTAGAATTAATTTAATATTTTCTTTATTTATTTTTCCAATTAAGTTTTGTAACTTTGTGATTTGTCCATCCGATTCTTAGTTTGCTTAATAAAAGTTTGTCTATTTTAATATTTCTTTCAAAGAACTACCTGTTGGATTTATATATTAGCTGTACTGTATTTTCACCTTCCTAATGTCATTAGGAAAATGTCAGTTTTCATTACAATTCCAAAGAAAGTCAGTTCCAAATGATGTTCAAATTACCACACAATTGCACTCATTTCACTGCTAGCCAAGTAATGCTTAAAATCCTTCAAGCTAGGTTTCAACAGTACATGAACTGAGAACTTCCAGATATTCAGTCTGGATTTAGAAAAGTCAGAGGAATAAGAGATCAAATTGCCAACATCCATTGGATCGTAGAAAAAGCAAGAGAATTCCAGAAAGATATCTACTTCTGCTTCATTGACTATGCTAAAACCTTTGACTGTGTGGATCACTTCAAATTGTGGAAAATTCTTAAGAGATGGGAATACCAAAACACCTTACCTGCCTCCTGAGAAATCTGCATGCAGATCAAGAAGCAACAGTTAGAAGCAGACATGGAACAACTGGCTGGTTCAAAACTGGGAAAAGAGTACGTCAAGGCTGTATATTGTCACCCTGATTATTTTACTTACATGTAGGGCACATCATGTGAAATGCTGTGCTGGATGAAGCACAAGCTGAAATCAAGATTTCTGGAGAAATATCAACAACTTCAGATATGCAGATAACACCACCCTTATGGCAGAAAGTAAAGAAGAACTAAAGAGCTTCTTGATGAAAGTGAAAGAGGAGAGTGAAAAAGTTGGCTTAAAACTCTACATTCAGAAAACTAAGATCATGGCATTTGGTCCCATCACTTCAGGGCAAATAGATGGGGAAACAATGGGAATGGTGACAGACTTTATTTTCTTGGGCTCCAAAATCACTGCAGATGGTGACTAATCATGAAATTAAAAGATGCTTCCTCTTTGGAAGAAAAGCTATGACAAACCTACACAACATATTAAAAAGCAGAGACATCACTTTGCCAACAAAGGTCTGTCTAGTCAGAGCTATGGTTTTTCCGGTGGTCATGTATGGATGTGAGAGTTGGACTATAAAGAAAGCTGAGTGCCGAAGAAATGATGCTTTTGAACAGTGGTGTTGGAGAAGACTCCTTTGGACAGCAAGGAAATCCAACCAGTCCATCCTAAAGGAAATCAGTCCTGATTATTCATTGGAAGGACTGATTCTGAAACTGAAGCTCCAATACTTTGGCCACCTGATGCAAAGAACTGACTCATTGAAAAGACCCTGATGCTGGGAAAAATTGAGGACAGTAAGAGAAGGGGACAACAGAGGATGAGATGGTTGGATGGCATCACCAACTCAGTGGACATGAGTTTGAGCAAGCTCTGGGAGTTGGTGATAGACAGGGAGGCCTGGCGTGCTGCAGTCCATGGGGTCGCAAAAAGTCAGACACAACGCAACTGAACAACAGCAATGTTGTTAGTTTCTGTATTTATTAGCTTTTATCATCTGTTTCTTTAGATTTATTCTTAGTTTTTTTTCATTAGCTAATTAATTCAATTTATATTTTCTAATTTTGGTATGTATTTAAGACTGTAAATTTTTCAGTAGTGGCAAATGTGACCTGTATTATAGGTACTGTTTTTTGGTGTTTATTAATGAGATTGAACAAACTCCAGGAGATAGTGAAGGACAGGGGAGCCTGGTGTACTGCAATCCATGGGGTTACAAAGAGCTGGACATGAGTGAGTGACTGAACTACAGCAACAGCAAATCATTATATTAAGACAGTCTATAATTTTGTTTTTGCTTTCATTAGATTCCATATTTTTATTTGAAATTGTCACTAGAAATCTAGGTATATATAATTCATAAATTGAGAAATTCCCTAAAGAATAATTGGAGCCTAAAAGGTAGCAAATTTTGAATATATACCCAAGAGAATTTGAAAGAAAGTGTATTTTCTGTTTTCAGGGTATGAAAAGTGAAAGTGAAGTCGCTTGGTTGTGTCCGACTCTTTGCAACCCCATAGACTGTAGCCTACCAAGCTCCTCTGTCCATGGGATTTTCCAGGCAATAGTACTGGAGTGGATTGCCATTTCCTTCTCCAGGGGATCTTCTCGAACCCTTTCCGGGGTATAGCATTCAATATAATCATATACAGCGAAAATGTCTTACATATGAATTATATTTTAAACCTATCGTCTATAAATTCTTACCATTTTACCCTACTTGATAAGCCATAGATTAAAAAACATAGCCACACACTTTTCTTATATCTGCTTCATTCTCCAAGTATTCTGTTTCCATTTTTGCTTTATACATGTTGAATGAAAAATCTTTATTTTGAATTATACAATATATACAATCTTGTCTTCTTTAGGGATTTGACCTTCAAGTCAAACATAACTTTTACTCTTATAATAATATCGCCATTCTTTTTCTTTGTATGTATCAAGATTTAATTTCTAGACTCTGAGTTATTTTGTTATAGGCAAGCCTTTTGTTTATAGCAATAATTATTTTTACATATTTGTCTTTTATTGTGCATGTTTTTTGAGAAACACCAGGGGACTTCACCTGATTGTATGCTCATTTGATGTTGCTCCATTTCTTCCCAGGTAAACCTGCCTGGTCAATCTAGAAGAAATTCTGCAGAGTGCTTTTCCTCTTTTCCTTGAGTTGAAGCAGCTCTTCATATTAACATTTTTATTTTGTCATGGTAGCATCTTTATCTTGTCATATTCATATGTGTGTTAACATTTTCATTAGCATATTAACATTTTAGTTTTGTTCTCTCCTCATGGACCCATACTAATGACAGTTATCCAAATTGGAAAGTTGCTTTTCTCATGATCTTATAAGACCTACAAGTTCAGTTCTCATAGAAAATTTAAAGTCAGTCCAGAACTTTGCAGACTCTGAAACACGTGATTCAACACACAACCTTTTTTCCAGCTCCCATAACTTTACTCAGTTTCTTCTACTTTTAAATATATGCACATCTTTAAACGCTTGGGCTTCCCTTGTGGCTCAGCTGGTAAAGAATCCGCCTGCAATGCAGGAAACCTGGGTTCAATCCTGGGTTGGGAAGATTCCCTGGAGAAGGGAAAGGCTGCTGCGGCTGCTGCTGCTGCTAAGTCACTTTAGTCGTGTCTGACTCTGTGCAACCCCATAGACGGCAGCCCACCAGGCTCCCCCGTCCCTGGGATTCTCCAGGCAAGAACACTGGAGTAGGTTGCCATTTCCTTCTCCAATGCATGAAAGTGAAAATTGAAAGTGAAGTTGCTCAGTCGTGTCCGACCCTCAGTGACCCCATAGAAGGCTATCCACTCCAGTATTCTGACCTGCAGAATTTCATGAACTGTATAGTCCATGGGGTCACAAAGATTCAAACACGACTGAGCGACTTTCACTTCACTTCAAATCCTTAATAATTCAAAGACTTCTCTTGTTTTCAAGATAATGCCAAACTCCTTCATGTTAACTTATCATGCTTTCCTGATAAGAATGCATTTTTGTTCCCTATCTTGCTTCTTAAAACTTCTTGCACTCTATGCTACAATCACAACATTTTAGCTCAATTATTAATTCATTAATCTAATTTGGATCTATATTTGAACCCTGCATAAAGAAATATATTTTTGAGACAAAGAAATTTGACTGCTAATTGGATTTTTGATGATATTAAGAAATTATTGTTAAGGTTTATAGATGTGGTGATTGCTTTGTGTTTTTACTTAAATAAACCTTATCCTTAAGTTATGATGAGATACTTAATGAAAACATGATATAATGTCTAGATTTGGTTCCAAATAACCTGAAATTGGATAGTAGATAAAACAGAGTTCTTTTGAACTGACAATTATTAAGCTGGATGATGGGTATGCACTTTCATTACTCTAGTCTTTTGATTTCTGTATATGGTTGAAACTTTCCATAATAAAAAATAAATAAAAAACAGTCTTGACTAAACCATCTGATGTAAGTTATTTTCCAGCTTTCTCATATCACCAAATAGATAAATCATGCTGAAAGGAACCGTCTGGCATAAGGGATGGAAGCAGCACTGGGCCAGTCTCTGCTGAATCTAGTATTTTCTGGAACGTGGATATTTGGTCTTGGCGCATTGAGAACCGGCAGCCACTTGATAGCGTGTGCATTGATAGACCCCTGGATGTGTATGAGCTACATTTAAAACAAAGATGGCAGAACCTTGATTCTGGTAGCCATGGTGGACTCTACCCTTGCCTTAGGAAGTAGCTCTAACACAAATATCCAACCAGCATAATGTATTTTGCATCGCTATGAAAAACCCATGTTGACTTCATGGCCTGTAGCAGGAACACCAAAATGAGGGCATTCTCTTAAAAAAGTTTTCTTACACATTCACACAACCAAAAGATGGAAGAAGTAGGCATATGTGCAAACATAGTTATATCATTAACACGTTAACACTACAAACCAGGCTCTGAATCAGGATCCAAGTATAACAATGAAGGCTGTACTTACAAGAGGTTAAAGTTGGAGACAAGATAGGGTAAGTGAAGCTGCTCAGTCGTGTTCGACTCTTTCTGACCCCATGGACTGTAACCTACCAGGCTCCTCCATCCATGGAATTTTCCAGGCAAGAGTACTGCAGTGGGTTGCCATTTCCTCCTCCAGGGATCTTTCCGACCCAGGGATTGAATCCAGGTCTCCCTCATTACAAGCAGTCGCTTTACCATCTGAGCCACCAAGGAAGGCCCAAAATAGGGTGGAAGGATATTAAAAACAGTTACAGTTTTTCATCCAACCCCACAATTATATCTCCTCAAGAGATTTAAAAAATAATATACCTTGGTTCCAGCCAAAATGAAATCAATCAGACTCTCTGGAGTTGGGACCAACTATAGGTATTTTAAAAATTTTTCCAGATAATATTAGTATGTAGCAAATACTTAGAACACTGATAAACAGAAAGTTTTGCAAGCCTTTTTCTGAGGTCAGAGGCAAAGCTTTTTTGCCACCTTGCCTTCCATTGTTTACTCTACTCTCAGATCTGGTAAGAGGAAAAATGAGTTATAAATATAGGACAAATGGCAATTATATGGTGCTTGGAATTTAGTCACTTATTTATTCTGCAAAAATTTATTGAGCACTTGTTATGCACTGTATGCTGGACATTCTGGTAGTTGCTAGTAATATAAAATTAGTTGACCATTGAGCTTGTTCCATCTACCGGGAAAGACAAGTAAAAAATCTGATTATGAATCCTAATGATAAGTCCTGAGTTGTAAGAAAAATTTCAGTTATCCAGGTGAAAGTGAGGAAGTGGAGTGGCTCTACTGAAACAGAGGAAAGAGGTCTGCCTCTGTCTTTTCTGTTTTCCCACTTAATTCATTTGTGGGAGAAAAAAATGAGCAACTTGTCCCATGGTATTTTTAACTTTAATCTTCTAATTTTTTAAATATTTGTTTCCACTGCCCTGTATTTCCTATAAACTGCAAGTTAAATCTAAAGATGGATCTGATTCTGGTTCAAGTTTTGACAGGAATACTTCATAGATAGTTTGAGTACTTCCATCAAGAGGCCAAAGGTATCCTCTCATCCCTCTTCTTGGATTTTAGTGACCATTTATGATCATTGCCTAAAATCTGGTATTTCATCAAGGACTCCAAAATGGTGATTTCTTCTTAACTTATTTGCTGTAATATTTATGTGAAAAGAACTTCTGATCAGCTCTTTAGTTATGCTGCAGTACAGTGTATATAGGAAAATCAAGATAAGTGCTCTATTCCTTATCAGTTTTCAGAACAATGAATTGGCTAGTATCATTTAAATGCGATTGATGAAGCATTTCTCTATCATTAGGAACTCATGTGCTCAAATATTGAATGTTTTCAATTCATTACAGAGATTCTCTTTTGTTCCTCCAATCTCTGCAACTTAAGTCAGTGTGAATCACTTCAGATTGGCTCCAGAGAAATCTGAAGCAGAGTTATCTCTAAGAGCATCTCTGCTTCTGGTGTGATAGAATGTTACCAGCTGTTTTCTGCCTTTCCTTTTCCATAGCCAGAGTTAGCCGGTCTTCAAGTACATTAGTCAAAAATGACGGATAGGGACCCACTTCTGCAGCCTCTAACCTGAATTTGTATAAACTGGGGAGGATGCTGGTGATTTTCTGAGAGTGAACATGAGGAATGGGTATTTCCATGTAGCATGGAGTGTGTGGTACTCTGTGAGAAAATACTGCCCTCCTGACAAGCTTTTTCCCCTAAGCGTTCTCAGTAAAACTTTCAGGCAAATATTTGTAGGCTGTGTCCCCTTTCCCCTGTGGCTTATCTCCTTGGATAAGAAAAGCCATGTGATAATAGCAGGTAATTCTCTTATAGAGGACTACCGTTACATCTCATGGAACTGTGTATCTGTCTGGGTTTGATGATGAGCAGAAAATGTTGACTGAAGAGTCACTATACAAGGTATAAGGGATCAAACATGATTAAAACTTTGTTTCACCTCGTCCTTCGGCTCACTTAAATGGTGCTAAATGCTACTGTGGGAGCCCAGAGGAGGAAGTGAGAAGTGATGAATTCTCCCTGATCGAAAGAGACAAGCATTTGAGAATGAAGTTTGTTTGTTTGTTTCTTAGGAAGATGGTTTTGAGTAAAGGTCTGGAAAGGAGTAAAACTTTGGTTTTAGGGGTGCGGACAGGAGATGGAGGATAGAATGTAAGATATTATTTAAAACAACCAGGACATCAGGAGTAAGAGCTAGGAATTTCCAACCAGTGGCTGATCCACGTGGTTATCCCATAGAGAGCTTCAGTGGAAGTTTGACTATTATGCTGAGATACTTGGGTTAGTTTGTTAAGGCAGAGGGATCCCTTAAAAGATACTATCTAAACTTAGGTCGTTGCTGTGAGAAGTAAAGAGGGAAGCAGATTGCTAAGACCCTGTAGAGACAGAGCAGTCATCTTGGTGAATGAATAAGGGCGGGGGGGGGGCGGGATTTAAAGAAGATAAACAGGGGTTCCTTGGTTGTCCAGTGGCTAAGACTCCACATTCCCAACGCAGGGGCCCGGGGTTCAATCCCTGATCACGGAATTTGACCCCACATACTGCAACTAAGACCCAGCACAACCAAAAAATAGTAATAAAAAAAAGATACCAAAATAATTTTGTTTTGACGACTAGTATTATTCTGTTGATAATGCAGTGAGACCACCCCAGGGTAGTTAAAGCTCAAAAACAACCAAATAGGATAAAGATATTAAAGAACTTAAAAAAATCAAACACCATAAAGAAGTCAAGTAAGCAAGAATCAGAGAGATTCACTAATAAGTGAGTTATTTAGCAGAATCGGGGTTTACTGACTTGCTCAACACCTCATTTATTTATTCATTCATTTACATGCATGAATGATCATATTTACTCATTCACATCCTCTCTGCCCAGAATCATCTTCTCAGCATAGTACCCAGATGTCCACAGAGGTGCTTTATACTGCAAACACACATATTAGCTACCCTTTCAACTTTGAAGTCACTGTTCATTTTAACTTGCTATGTTCAAGAAACAGAGAAATAAATATGGTCCTGCCCTTGGATCTGTTATGATATAGCGTGAAATAACCTAGTGTTCGTTTCATCATGACGCCTCTAACCTGTCCTATCTCACTTGAGTCTGCTCTTCACGCTTTGACTCAATATTTTATAGCAAAGGCAACATCACGTTTGCCCATTTTTGCTCCACGTTAATGTTACACCTGATCATGAAGAGCCTCTGTGCTCGGGCAGGGCCATGTGTGGATTCCCACTTCAGAACCCTCGCGTGAGTGTGTTTGTGAATCTGAGTATGTTTATGATCGACTCTGTCCAGAGCACATGTTAAGGACTCATAATCCCTCTTCAGTGAAGTGTGACAGTTCACCTCTTACTGTTCAGGCCTTGAGTTAAGGGCATGCTTCTCTCACTATGGAGTTGTGTCTTTTTCCCTGCTTCTATATATTAGATTAGGCTTCCCGAGTGGCTCAATGGAAAATAATCTGCCTGCCAATTCAGGAGTTGCAGATTTGATCCCTGGGTTGGGAAGATCTCCTGGAGCAGGAAACGGCAACCCACTCCTGTATTCTTGCCTGGAAAATCCCATGGATAAGTTGAGCCTGGTGGGCTACAGTCCATGGAGTCACAAAAGAGTCAGACACGACTGAGCAAATAAATAGCAACAGCAGTATATTAGGTTGCGCTGTCTGCTCAGTCGCTCAGTCGTGTCCAATGCTTTGCAACCCCATGGACCACAGCACACCAGGCCTCTCTGTCCATCACCAACTCCTGGAGCTTACTCAAACTCATGTCCGTTGAGTCAGTGACACTATCCAACAATCTCATCATCTGACCCCTTCTCCTCCTGCCCTCAATCTTTCCCAGCATCAGGGGCTTAAGTGAGTCAGTCCTTCTCATCAGGTGGCCAAAGTATTGGAGTTTCAGCCTCAATATCAGTCCCTCCAATGAACACCCAGGACTGATCTCCTTTAGGATGGACTGGTTGGATCTCCTTTCATTTTCATCAAACTAACTTTAAAGAAATATTTTACTTCTCAATACATCTTGGTAAATAGAGCAGCTCACATCTAATAGTGTGCCTCGAAAATGATGCCCAGGCCTTCCACTCTTTTCTTACATTCATCTTCCTTAATTTAGTCTCAAAACACCCCTAGGCAGTTGAAGTTGACTTTTACTTATTTGACGTCAAAATTCTTGAAAGCTTGTTCCTCTGCCGCAGGGTTTAACTTTTTTCACTCTAAGATAGCTTCTCTATTTCACACCTACAGAAAAGAAAACCCATCTTCTTCCATCTATTGCCCTGATTTCCTCCTGCTGCTGGGATCCTGGTTATGAACTTTCTGCTCAGGATCAGTTCTAACTTTTTCCCCTGAGAAGACACCTAAATAACTTCAAAGATATGTTTTGCCTTTATTCTTTTCCTGTATAAGGAATTACTCGTAACCCTTTCTGCCAAGCCTTCAGTGCATTTTGTCCACAGTGCTTATAAACCTGTTAAGAATGTCTCAGTGTACTGTTCCTTTAGAAGACACTTTGGGAAAGAAACATCATGGATTACTTATCTTTCTTCGTGAGATGATTGCCAAAAATGTGAGAATTTTCATAATCTCATAATAATTTCAGCTCCTCTCATCAAGAAGTTCTGATTTCTTTTTTTTTCAGTTTTTATTTTTTAATTTTAAAATCTTTAATTCTTACATGTGTTCCCAAACATGAACCCCCCACCCACCTCCCTCCCCATAACATCTCTGTGGGTCATCCCCATGCACCAGCCCCAAGCATGCTGTATCCTGCGTCAGACATAGGCTGGCGATTCAGTTCTTACATGATAGTATACATGTTAGAATGCCATTCTCCCAGATCATCCCACCCTCTCCCTCTCCCTCTCCCTCTCCCTCTGAGTCCAAAAGTCCGTTATACACAGCTGTGTCTTTTTTCCTGTCTTGCATACAGGGTCGTCATTGCCATCTTTCTAAATTCCATATATATGTGTTAGTATACTGTATTGGTGTTTTTCTTTCTGGCTTACTTCACTCTGTATAATCGGCTCCAGTTTCATCCATCTCATCAGAACTGATTCAAATGAATTCTTTTTAACGGCTGAGTAATACTCCATTGTCTATATGTACCACAGCTTTCTTATCCATTCATCTGCTGATGGACATCTAGGTTGTTTCCATGTCCTGGCTATTATAAACAGTGCTGCGATGAACATTGGAGTATATGTGTCTCTTTCAATTCTGGTTTCCTCGGTGTGTATGCCCAGAAGTGGGATTGCTGGGTCATAAGGTAGTTCTATTTGCAATTTTTTAAGGAATCTCCACACTGTTCTCCATAGTGGCTGTACTAGTTTGCATTCCCACCAACAGTGTAGGAGGGTTCCCTTTTCTCCACACCCTCTCCAGCATTTATTGCTTGCAGATTTTTGGATCGCAGCCATTCTGACTGGTGTGAAGTGGTACCTCATTGTGGTTTTGATTTGCATTTCTCTAATAACGAGTGATGTCGAGCATCTTTTCATGTGTTTGTTAGCCATCCGTATGTCTTCTTTGGAGAAATGTCTATTTAGTTCTTTGGCCCATTTTTTGATTGGGTCGTTTATTTTTCTGGAATTGAGCTGCGTAAGTTGCTTGTGTATTTTTGAGATTAGTTGTTTGTCAGTTGCTTCATTTGCTATTATTTTCTCCCATTCAGAAGGCTGTCTTTTCACCTTGCTTATATTTTCCTTTGTTGTGCAGAAGCTTTTAATTTTAATTAGATCCCATTTGTTTATTTTTGCTTTTATTTCCAGAATTCTGGGAGGTGGATCATAGAGGATCCTGCTGTGATTTATGCCGGAGAGTGTTTTGCCTATGTTCTCCTCTAGGAGTTTTATAGTGTCTGGTCTTACATTTAGATCTTTAATCCATTTTGAGTTTATTTTTGTGTGCGGTGTTAGAAAGTGATCTAGTTTCATTCTTTTACAAGTGGTTGACCAGTTTTCCCAGCACCACTTGTTAAAGATTGTCTTTACTCCATTGTATATTCTTGCCTCCTTTGTCAAAGATAAGGTGTCCATATGCGTGTGGATTTATCTCTGGGCTTTCTATTTTGTTCCATTGATCTATATTTCTGTCTTTGTGCCAGTACCATACTGTTTTGATGACTGTGGCTTTGTAGTAGAGCCTGAAGTCAGGCAAGTTGATTCCTCCAGTTCCATTCTTCTTTCTCAAGATTGCTTTGGCAATTCGAGGTTTTTTGTATTTCCATACAAATCTTGCAATTATTTGTTCTAGTTCTGTGAAAAATGTGGCTGGTAGCTTGATAGGGATTGCATTGAATTTGTAAATTGCTTTGGGTAGTATACTCATTTTCACTATATTGATTCTTCCGATCCATGAACATGGTATATTTCTCCATCTATTAGTGTCCTCTTTGATTTCTTTCATCAGTGTTTTATAGTTTTCTATGTATAGGTCTTCAGTTTCTTTAGGTAGATATGTGTTCTTCTAATTGTGTTCAACAAATTTACAATGATTTTGCTTTACTAACTTGACTATGGTTTTAAAAAAAAATAGTTATTGAATTTTCAGAATTGGAAGAGATGGTGGAGGGTTGAGTTTCACGCTCTCATTTTTCGGGTGATTGCCCCGAGGCCCAGAGAAAGGTGGGCACTGCTAGATTCTGCAGGCTTCAGGAGGACCAGGTTAGGCCTGGACTTCCTGCCCCCGCCCGCTGTCTCTGCTCATCACACACTTCAGCATCACTCCTGAAGAGGAGTCGGCTCCTCTCGGGGGATCCTCTGGCCTCTTCTTGCACAGACCCCTTTGTATAGTCAGGATGATTATACAGGACTTTATAAGTATCAAAAAGGTAGTTTTTCTTATATCTTCAAGACTGAATAATCCTGGTAGACAGGATAATTTTCTTTATGCTTTAGCATATTTTAGCATAAACTAGACACTCGATAAAAATCCATTGTACAAAACAACTCTCATATGCGTATTAGTGTGGCCCATTCTTGCTTACTAAGTAACATAAGAAGTACAACCTTATAGAATATTTTACAGTAATCCCTTCAAAGGAAACACAGGTTGACTTATATGTGGTCCTTATATTTGATCTTACTTTTACATTAAATTTGATTATAAGAGGGCATATACCAATGTTTTTGGTGCAACAGAAAAAAAGACAAAATTCAGTTTTATCTATTAAGTTGCTTAGAGTTCTTAAAATATAAATATGCTTAAAGAACTAAAATAAAGGATTTTTCAAACATAAAACCCATAATCAACAAGATTTTCTGTACTGCCAGTTCCAAATTGTTTGATAAATATGTTATTCTGAAAGGTTAACAAGTATATCAATTGAAAATTACTTGTATTTTTCCATGAAATTTGTTTGCTCTTGTAGTTCAGTCGCTACTGCTGCTGCTAAGTCACTTCAGTCGTGTCCGACTCTGTGGGACCCCATAGACGGCAGCCCACCAGTCCCTGGGATTCTTTAGGCAACAACACTGGAGTGGGTTGCCATTTCCTTCTCCAATGCATGAAAGTGAAAAGTGAAAGTGAAGTCGCTCAGTCATGTCCGACCCTCAGCAAACCCCGTGGACTGCAGCCTACCAGGCTCCTCCGTCCATGGGATTTTCCAGGCAAGAGGACTGGAGTGGGGCGCCATCGCCTTCTCCGAGTTCAGTCGCTAAGTCGAGTCCAAATATTTGTGACCCCATGGATGCAGCGTACCAGGCTTCCCTGTCCTGCAGTATCTCACAGAGTTTGCTCAAACATATGTCCATTAAGTCAGTGATGCCATCCAGCCATCTCATCCTCTGTCACCCCCTTCTCCTCAAGCCCTCAGTCTTTCCCAGCATCAAGGTCTTTTCCAATGAATCTGCTCTTAGCATCAAGTGGCCAGAGTATTGGAGCTTCAGCTTTAGCATCAGTCCTTCCAATGAATATTCAAGGTTGTTTCAATTAGGATTAACTGGTTTGATCTCCTTGCAGTCCAAGGGACTCTCAAGAGTCTTTTCCAGTGCCACAGTTTGAAAACATCAATTCTTGGGCACTCACCCTACTTTACAGTCCACCCTTCACATCTGTCCATGACTACTGAAAAAGCCATCCTTTGGCTATATGGACCTTTGTCGGCAAAGTGATTTCTCTGCTTTTTAATATGCTGTCTAGATTTGTCATAGGTTTCTTCCAAGGAGCAACCGTCTTTTAATTTCATGGCTGCGAATATAATCTGCAGTGATTTTGGAGCCAAAGAAAATAAAATCTTCCACTGTTTCCGTTGTTTCCCCATCTGTTTGCCACGAAGTGATAAGATTGGATGCCGTGATCTTAGTTTTCCGAGTACTGAATTTTAAGCCAAGCTTTTGATTCCTCTTCTTCGTCTTCATAAAGAGGCTCTTTAGCGCCTCTTCACCTTCTGCTATGAGGGTGGTATCATCTGCATATCCCAGGTTGTTGATATTTCTTACGGCAGTCTTGATTCCAGCTTTTGATTCATCCGGGCCAGCATTTTACATGATGTACTCTGCATGTAAGTTAAATAAGCAGGGCACCAATGAGTCTTGACGTACTCCTTTCCCAATTTTGAACCAGTCCATTGTTCCATGTCTGGTTCTAACTGTTGCTTCTTTATCTGCATACAGATTTCTTAGGAGGCAGATAAGTTGGTCTGATATTCCCATGTCGTTAAGAATTTTCCAGTTTGTTGTGATCCACAGTCATAGTCAGTGAAGCAGAAGTAAATGCTTTTCTGGAATTCCCTTGCTTTTTCTATGATCCAACGGATGTTAGCAATATGATCTCTGGTTCCTCTCCCTTTTCTAAATCCAGTCTGTGCATCTCAGACCACATACTGTTGAAGCCTAGCTTGAAAGATGTTGAGCATTACATTGCTACCATGTGGAATGAGCACAATACTTCAGTAGTTTCAGCATTCTTTGGCATTGCCTTTCTTTGTGATTGAAATGAAAACTGACCTTTTCCAGTCCTGGGTCTACTTCTGAGTTTTCTAAGTTTGCTGGTGTATTGACTGCAGCAAGAGCTTCCCTGTGGGCTCAGATAATAAACAATCTGCCTGCAATGCAGGAGACCTGGGTTTGATCCCTGGATCAGGAAAATCCCATGGAGAAGGAAATGGCTACCCACTCCAGTAGTCTTGCCTGGAGAATCCCATAGACAGAGGAGCCTGGTGGGCTACACTCCATGGGGTCACAAAGAGTTGGGCACAACTGAGTGACTGACACTTTCACTTTTCTGAGTGCAGCACTTTAACAGCATCATCTTTTAGGATTTTAAATAGCTCAGCTGGAATTTCATCACCTCCAGTAGCTTTGTTTGTAGTAATTCTTCCTAAGGCCCACTTCACACTACAGGATATCTGGCTCTAGGTGAGTGAGCACAACATTGTGGTTTTCTGGGTCATTAAGACCTCTTTTATATAGTTCTGTGTATTCTTGCCACCTCTTCTTAATCTCTTCTGATTCTGTTAGGTCCTTGCAGTTTCCGTCCTTTATTGTGTCCATTTGCACATGAAATGTTCCCCTGGTATCTCCAATTTTCTTAAAGAGATCTCTAGACTTTCTACTCTTCTACTGTTTTCCTCTATTTCTTTGCATTGTTTCTCTTAAGATTGCTTTCTTATCTCTCCTTGCTTTTCTCTGGAGCTCTGCGTTCAATTGGGTATATCTTTCTTTTCTCTTCTCCTTTGCCTTTCACTTTTCTGCTCTTCTCAGCTCTTCGTAAGGCCTCCTTAGACAACCATTTTGCCTTGTTGCATCTCTGTTCCTTGTGGATGGTTTTGGTTACAGCCTCTTGTACAGTGTTATGAGGCTCTGCCCATAGTTCTTCAGGCACTCTGTCTACCAGATCTAATTCCTTGAATATATGTGTTATTGCCACTGTATAATCATATGGGATTTGACTTAGGTCATACCTGAATGGCCTAGTCATTTTCCCTAATCTCTTAGATTTAAGCCTGAATTTTGCAATAAGGTGCTCATGATCTGAGCCACAGTCAGCTTCTGGTCTTGTTTTGCTGACTGTATAGAGCTTCTCCATCTGTGGCTGCAAAGTATGTAATTAGTCAGATTTCAGTACTGACCATTTGATGATATCCATGTGTAGAGTCGTGTCTTGTGTTGTTGGAAGAGAATATTTGCTATGACCAGTACATTCTCTTGGAAAAAAAAAAAAAAAAAACTCTGTTATCCTTTGTCCTGCTTCATTTTGTACTCCAAGGCCAAACTTACTTGTTAATCCAGGTATCTCTTGACTTCCTACTTTTGCATTCCAGTCCCCTATGATGAAAAGAACATCTTTTTTTGGTGTTAGTTCTAGAAGGCCTTGTAGATCTTCATAGAACCATTGAACTTCCTCTTCTTCAGCATTAATGGTTGGGGCATAGACTTGGATTACTGTGATATTGAACAATTTGCTGTATAAATGAACCAAGATCATTCTGTTGTTTTTGTGATTGTACCCAAGTACTGCATTTGAACTCTTTTGTTGACTATGAAGGCTACTCCATTTCTTCTAAAGGGTTCTTGCCTAGGGTAGTAGATATAATGGTCATCTAAGTTAAATTTGCCCATTCCAGTCCATTTTAGTTCACTGATTCCTAACATGTCAATGTTTACTCTTGATATCCCCTGCTTGACCATGTCCAGTTTGCCTTGATTCATGGACCTAACATTCCAGGTTCCTATGCGATGTTGTTCTTTACGGCATCGGACTTGACTTGGACCACTAGACACATCCGCAACAGAGCCTTGTTCTCACTTTGGCCCAGCCACTTCATTCTTTCTGGAGCTATTTCTCTGCTCTTCCCTAGTAGCATATTGGACACCTACTGACCTGGGGAGTTCATCTTTCAGTGTCCTATCTTTTTGCCTTTTCATACTGTTCACGGGGTTCTCAAGGCAAGAACACTGAAGTGGTTTGCCATTCCCTTCTCTGCGAACCATGTTTTGTCAGAACTCTCCACCATGACCTGTTCATTTTGGGCGACCCTACACAGCATGGTTCACACCCTCACTGAGTCACGCAAGGCTGTGATCCCTGTGATCATTTTGCTTAGCTTTGTGATTCTGTTTTTCTCCGTGGAAGCTGTGCAATTATAGTTCTTCCTTCTCCTGTCTGCCCTCTGATGGATGAGGATCAAAGGTCTGTGCAAGCTTCCAGATGGGAGGCCCTGGCTCTGGGGAAAACTGGGTCTTGCTCTGGTGGGCAGGACCCTGATGAGGAAATCAACAACCCCAAAGAAGTTTTCACACTGTTGCAAAGTTCTAGGCCCCACGTTAGACTGCTCAACCTGGTGATCCGGAAAAGGGACTGGGAATCCCCAGTGAATCTGACTTTAAAGGACGGCAAGATTTGATACAGAACTTCCACAAGGCTGGGGGACACACAGACTCTAAGAGGGCACAAGCAAAACGTTGTGCACACCAGGAGCCATGGGAAGGAGCAGTGACCCCCCAGGAGACTGAGGCCGACCTCCCTGGAGGTGTTTGAGGGCCCCTTGAAGAGCTGTGGGTTGGCAGCAGCCTGCCGTGGGGATGGGGGCATTGGCAAGCAGCAGTCCTGGAGTGTGCGTTGGCCTAAGTCCTTTTGAAGCTAGCCTTTTGCCCTACCATCTAGCCTGTGGACTCCAGGACTGGACCGCCTCGGGCCAAGCAACCAACAGGGAGGAAGCACAGCCCCACCCATCAGCAGGACTTTCTTAGATATGTTTATTAAATGCAACTTTGTATAATATGTTTCAGAGAGCAGTTCCAGGAATTTCTTTTTTCAAAAATGTATATAAGCATAACCAATTTACCCTTTCAATTGTTTTTCCACAAATGTTTTTACCTAATTTATCTGAAATAAAACCTTACAAAATACTCTTTAAATACAGATCATAGGGGAATTATAGGTAATTGCCTGATTCCCCAACCAATAGTTTAAAATTTGCTTCAAAAGTACAAAAACTGCCATCCAAAACTTGGGGAATATTTTCAAAACTAAATTACTAACTGAAATTTTAGAAGATGATATTTAATTTAGGGAAAGATATTTGATGGTATTCGTGCCTCAAACCAAAATATTATCAAAGTCAAGAATATCTTTTCTTCTGGAAGGCCAACTTTTTTTCTTTGTCAGATTCCTTCATGATACAGACACATAAAAGTCTGTATTTTTTAGTCCTCCATTTTCCATAGATGCTACACTGCATGTCTTTTAATAATAACTTATAGATATTGGGTTATCTTTTCTTTATGAAATGATGATCATGGGATATACTATTTTTTTTTTAATGTCTTTACTTGAAAGAAGTTTTCCCTCTTGGAGATATAGTCTGATTCATGAAATCCCAAAGTGAAGGAATTGCTCATCTAGAAATAAAAGTGTTAAATTAGGACTGCTTATCCTATGATTATATTAAAAGTGCATTTTATCCCTTTCTTCAAATAATCTGTGAGATTTTGTAGCTGTCCATATGGCAGAAATAGATCTTAGTTTGTGACTTGCATGTAAATGTATTAATACCAAGCTTGATTGCAGACACGGCACTTCTACCTGTGGATTTCTTAGGAAGCTGCTCTAATCAAAACCATGGCCTAATATTCTTAATGTGCTCCCAAATCCCATGTCTCAAATAGCATTTAGTCAGGAGAGAAAACTGATCTTACAGTTTTCTGTAAAACTGTAAGCCATGAGGTGTCTAAATCTGTCTCCATGGATTCAGTGTGTTATGTGTAAGAGCAGATGACAATTTAAGATCCCCAACCAATCCTATAAAAATGTTATGGATTCCACTCAGCTAAATAATAGCTAGTTATGCCATAGTTATGACCAACCAAATGATTATCAAGGGCCTTCTGTGTTCAGCATTTATGAGGAACACCAGAATGAACAAAGAGCTTATAATCTTCTAAAAATGTTTTCTGTTGCTTAAGCTTCATTACATACTCTTTGGAGGAATAAACTGGGAATTAAAGGAAAGAAGACGCAGAAAAATTTCATCAAAATGGGACCATTTGAATTAAGCCTTGAAGACTTAGCTTGGTTTTTTCCAATTGTCAAAGTCCTGGATGAAATGGAATTTGACCTTGGTTTGTCCTTGCTAAGTAAGTTAGTAAACAGTTAAAATACAGTGCAAGTAACATGGTTCAGCTATTTTCAGACCGTACTAAATACAGATTGGAGATGATATGAACAATTAAAACTTGGTCACGATTCTTCTTATAACTTTAAAAAGAAATGAAAGAAAGTATGGTAAATGGGACTAAGAATAGATTACCTATTTTAAATGTCATATTATAATATTAAGAATAAATAATTTGCCTATTCCTCAATGATCACAACAAAATGTGTTTTTCAGAGACTTTGTGAATCAGAAAAATGTACCTACAACATACTCTATCTAACAATTTAAACTGGTGATAAACCTGGAAATAGAAAAGAACAAAGATTGCTTCTGAATGGAAAATGCTTAAGACCAGCAGTATTTATTGATATCTTGTGCAATAAAAGAAAATAAAAGATGCAATTACTTCAACTACTTTCTCAGTTAAAGCAGTTTTTTAAGGAAAACTCCTTAGAGCTATGGCTAAACTGGCTCCCACATGAGATGACTTTTTTATGACATTCTCAATGTACCTTCGATGCACGTGCTCCTAGTCTAAATTATTAGCTTGGACTACTTTCCCTTTACCCACTCAGATAGCATTTTTAAAGGAATAAATACATGTAGCACAAATGGAAAATAAAACCACTTTCTCTTTCACTCTTTATAGGAGGTTGAACTTCTTTGGATTGCTGGAGCTATAGACTTTTCAGGATGTGTGTTTCAAAGTGAAGTGATATTACTTTTCTCTCAAATTATCAGTCAACTGAAAAAAAATTAGATCTAAATTTCGAATTCCACCTAAGTAAGTAATACAGGAATATTTTACTTTTTTCACTTTTTAAAAAAATATTGTCTATATGAGAATGGACAATGACTGATTATTAGAGCTGAATTGTCAGCTTTGTGGATTACCTACTATTCAAAGAACCTCCTGCAGCATTTTTTAACACAGACAACAATAACCGTGTGATAAAAATTCTTTTCAAGAGGCTGCAAAAGGTCAGAAAAATTATTTCAATCTACTTCAACATAATGTTGTTTCTCAAGTCTCTTTCTTATTTTCACATTTCCCAAAGAAAGCTAATGCTGATTGAGCATCAGAGCATAACATAAGTATTGGTAACAACAGCCATTTATTACGAACATGACACTCTGCCAAGTCTCTGTGCTGGGCACATCTGTTTGTTCATTTGATACATATTTATGGAGTATCCACTATACATCTGGTAATATGGAAAAATTAAAATAAGAGAAGTGACCGCTGTCCTCAAAGAACTTATAATCAAATATTGAAATAGATGTCTTTAAAGCAATGATAAAGATAGGCTATGGGAGTTATTAGGGGAGAATAGACTTGCCCTTAGCAAAGTTTTCTAGAGGAGTTGAGGGCAGAGCCAAATATTAAATGATAAATTAGAAGATTTTCACAGAAAGGCCAAGCAAAGTGACATTCTAAACAGAAAAGTATAAACAAAAGTATTAATGGGAAAACTCTATGTGCTTAGGGAGCTACTGAGATTTTGGTATTGAGAAGCTTTAGACTGATGAGAGGTAAGGCTGGGAGAGTATGTATAGTTAAACTCATGAACTGGTGTGACATCCAAAGATATTTAAACTTTATCCTGCAGCTTTGAGAAGCCAATCAAGAGTTTCCAAGGTTCTTCATTGCTTATATACATATCTTACACATATTTCAAAGAGTTTGCATTTATGGGGATATATTAACTGCAGAAATAAATTATCATAGACTAGGCAGCTTAATTATCATAGACTAGGCTTCCATGATAACTCAGCTGGTAAAGAATCCACCTGCAATGCGGGAGATCTGAGTTCAATCCCTGGGTTGGGAAGATCCCCTGGAGAAGGGAAAGCCCACCCATTCTAGTGTTCTTGGCCTTCCCTTGTGGCTCAGCTGGTAAAGAATCCACCTGCGATGCAGGAGACCTGGGTTCAATCCCTGGGTTGGGAAGATCCCCTGGAGAAGGCAAAGCCTACCCACTCCAGTATTCTGGCCTGGAGAATTCCATGTGCTATATAATCCACCAGGTTGCAAAGAGTCAGACACAACTGAGTGACTTTCACGTTCACGTTCAGGCAGCTTAAACAATAGAAATTTACTTTTTTCACATTTCTGGAGGCTGGTAAGTCCAAGATCAAGGTGCTGTAAGGAGGGTTTCATTCTGAGGCTTCTTCCCCTGGCTTTTAGGTCGCCATTATGTAGCTGTGTGCTCACATGATTGCTCCTTTGTGCTTGAACAGAGGGAGAGGGGGAGAGACAGCTCTATGCTATCTCTTCTTCTGAGGACACTAACCCCATCATGAGGACTGTACCCTCATGACCTCTCGTTAATTACCTCCTACAGGCCCCATCTTCAAATCACATCACATTTGGGGTTAAGACTTCCACACAGGAATTTGGGGAGGATGCAAACATTATGTTATCAGGAGAGCGAATGGTTGTCATCGTAGTAAGGGGCTAGGATAACGAAGCCTTCACGGAGAGGAATGAAAGAGCAGCTATGAGATGAAATCAGTGGGTTTTGGCAGCTGATTGTTTGGAGCCTTTGGGACAAAAGGCAGGCCACGGTTTCCATCTTCATTGTCATCCATCCACTCCAAGACACCAGTGAGGCTGCTTCTTAGCCTTTGCCCTGGATTCCCTCCTGCACATCACGCATCACCCAGTACCCACCCATCATTTCCACTGCGGTCCTTCACCCACCCTCCTGGGTACATAGTGACTCCGAACAGCTTGCTTCAAGTCCCAGATTCTCTGCATATTACGGTGAAAGAAATAGATAAGTATACAAAGAAACGCAGCCCCGTATGCTAAGCACTACTGGAGCACAGAAGAGGAAGCGACTAAGGAAGGCACAGTCAGTTCTGCTATGATACAGCATGCGCTTTTCTAAAGGTCACCACACTATGAAAACCTGTGCAATTAAAACAGATACAGGGCTAATGAGAAGATCTGGGTTTGAAGCATAACATTAAAACATTTCATTAGTGACACAGGTTTTACATTGATAAGAATCTAATAAAATTATAGCACTGTTTATATATATTGCTATTGTTCAGTTGCTAAGTCGTGTCTGACTCTGCAACCCCATGGACTGCAGCACGCCAAGCTTCCCTGTCCCTCACTATTTCCCAGAGTTTGCCCAAGTTTCTGTCCATTGAATCAGTGATGCTATCCAATCATTTCATCCTCTGCTATTATATATATTAATATATTGATATCAACATGACTGTGATATATATATATATAGTGTGTGTGTGTGTGTGTGTGTGTGTGTCTGTGTGTGTATGTTAGTTGCTCAGTCCTGTCTGACTCTGCACAACTTCATGAACTGCCAGGTTCCTCTGTCCATGGGATTCTCCAGGCAATAATGCTGGAGTGGATTGCTATCATATATATATAAATAACACAACATATATGCTACTTTTACCTTAAAACCTGAAGTTTGCATTTGCCATTGGAAGAGTTGTAGCTGTGCGTCTTTGTGAGGGACAGAAGGAGAGGAGAGCTGAAATCAGAGGGAAGGGTGTAGCTCATGCAGACGGACGTGGCTAACACGTGCAGTGAACCGGCAGCATGTCTGAGGGGTGTGTTCGGTGCATTTTATGTATTTCTATCTGCTTAAGTTCAGCCGATGCCATTTTTGTATTCACCCCTGTTTCTCATTGAGGAAATCACGCATAAGCAAGCTCAAATTGTTCCCTTCTATCAATTGTTCTGGAGCAAATTCACGTTTTCAGAGCAGAACTGAGTGTAATTGTGCCTGGAGCAGATGGGAAAATCGCCCTAAAGGTCGTGACGTGAAAATGTGTGAATCAGCAGAAAAGAGGGAAGAGAGCTAGGCGAAAAGAACAGTGTGCATGCTCAGGGGGCCACGTGTGAAAGGGAATTTCACCCTTGGCAATTTTCTCAATGTGTGAGTTTCTTATCTTCATCCCTTATACATATTTTTTATTGTTTTGGAAATTATTTCTTCCTCATAGTAGCTGTTCTAATTTGCTTTCTTTTCCAACACTTCATTTGTTATTGTTTATAATATTGGGGGAGATTATTTGCCTTCATTTGATATCTAAAAAGCATCTCATGTGTGTTTTTGTTTCTGTGTAATTCGCCAGATAATACGACAACTTTGTGCACATTTCAAATGCCTTCATCTTAACAACTGAGCTGGCTTTGCCTTGGTGTCAAATATCACAGACAGTCCTTCCAGGTCCTGAATTAAGGGGGATTTACATTCTTGGAATGAGTAAAATTAATTCCATTTAAATACTTGCAGTGAGTAAAACTGCAGCTTTATGAATTCTAATCCAGGGATAATCATGTTTTTATTTTATCTGTATTCTCAAATATTGCAAATGTAGTGACTAAAATTACGGTTAGACTTTTTAATTCAGTTAAAGAAATATTGCTCCCAAGGGTTTAATTTACTTAGTCTATTCAGTTCAGTTCAGTGGCTCAGTCGTATCTGACTCTTTGCAGCCCCATGGACTGCAGCACGCCAGGCCTCCCTGTCCACCACCAACTCCTGGAGCTTACTCAAACTCATGTCCATTGAGTCAGTGATGCCATCCAACCATCTCATCCTCTGTCGTCCCCTTCTCCTCCTGCCCTCAATCTTTCCCAGCATCAGGGTCTTTGCCAGTGAGTCAGCTCTTCCCATCAGGTGGCCAAAGTATTGGAGTTTCAGCTTCAACATCAGTCCTTCCAATGAATATTCAGGACTGATCTCCTTTAGAATGGACTGGTTGGATCTCCTTGAAGTCCAAAACTCTCAGGAATCTTTTCCATTATCACAGTTCAAAGTCTATTACAAGTTAACAAGACAGAAGATGTGTTCTTATATTGCATGGATTCATTAAATTAATTAACAATAGCTTATTAAATGCCTGCCATATGTGTGATACCATCTTTGGTCTATGATTCTATTTCATTTCAATTCATACATCATAAGACTTCCAGTGCTCCCCTTGCACTGAGTATCATGGATATATTTTAACAACACTTTTGAAGGAAGCATGCTGAATGAGAAGAAATATTTCAGTAAAATACAGCAATATTATTTCATTCACTCAAATGATTGTGTTAATTGATTTCCTGATAGACATGGTCCTTGTTTTTCCACATGAATGATCAAATTTGTTTTAGAGTCTAATCCTTTGCAGATTAAACTGGAATCTAAGTTTCTCCATAACTTACTACTTCATACTGGTAAATATCTTTTTAGATGAAGCAGTCACTTGAGAAACTAGTATTGTAGCAATGAAAAAACATCACATTATCAGCAAGATCATCGAGCCCATTCAAGCTGTGCAGTACACGGTTCCCTTCAGGGTGCTCTGAATTGGTTTATGAAATATTCTAAATACTTCTTTTATTTTCCACAAAAAATCTTTAGTACTTTAGTGTTCCGGGTATTCATTAACTCTCCCAGCACATTTTGAGGATGTTTGTTTTACTCAAATCTCAGAGATGGTTACTGTAGTGACTCTTATTATCTAAGAACTGTTATGCAGATTCTTTTTTTTTTCCCCCTTGCCCCTTCCTGACCTTTTGCTGATTTCACTTAATTCACTTTACTTTAGATATTTTGCAGCTAGAAATAGTATGGCTTAATAAACTTAGTATCAGTTAATTTTACTATTGTTTATTGGGATAAATCAAAGTAAAAGATATTATAATGGACTAATGAGAACTCTAAATATTCACTTTATTTAGCTCTTTTCTCCAAATACCATCCATTAATAGGCTATTTCTCTATTCTTCACTGTTTTATTTCTCTTTTTGTTTAACTTTGGATGAATATTTGTAATATGAAACAATCATGGGTAAGTTAGCTGTGTGTTTTAAATAATATGTCTTGTTCATCAGTGTAAAATGTATTTGGAGTCCTAGGGCTTCCCAGTTGGTGTAGTTGGTAAAGAATCAGCCTGCTCAGTGCAGGAGACATACGAGACATGGGTTCAGTCCTTGGGTCAGGAAGATCCCCTGGAGGAGGAAATGGCAACCCACTCCAGCACTCTTGCCTAGAAAATTCCATGAACAGAGGAGCCTGATGGGCTACAGTCCATGAGGTCTAAAAGAGTGAGACACGACTCTGAGAGAGAGACACGACTGAGCATCCACACACGCTTTGGAGTCTTATCATTCAAGGATGTTAGGCGGCAAAAAGACAATGCACAAATACAGTCACAGATGTGTCCATTGATAATATGCAAATAAAGTAAATTAGAAATTACTAATGTAAAATATCAAAGAACACTTACAGCTTAAAATTACTTTCATAATCATATGCAAATAATATAAAGGAGAGCATCAATCTTTCAGTTTTATGACCAAATATCAAATAATTAAGGCAGGAAAATGAAGAGAAGTGGATGACAGTCTCAGGAGCTGGAGTGTGATCACCCAGTTTTTGGACACAGCGTATGCTAGTTCATATATTTCTGTAAGTTTATCAATGAAACTAAGTCAGAGAAATGTGAATCTGCAGGCAAAAAAGAAAAAAATAATAACCACTTTAGTGTGATTGCCAAAATTCTTGTCCTTGTAAAAGTAATTTTTGAGGTTAAAAGGAAAAGAAATCTAGCATCTGTAAGCATTTTACTCTTATAACATTTTCACAGGCAAGTTAAAGCACTGTTTGGAGAATTTCCACATGGCTGGTATTTATTAAACCTAAAAGTTAAAATTACTTTCTTCAGTTTTATTGCTGTGCGTTCTGTATTGTTTGTCAGGATAACTTTATAAACGATCTAGAAATGATAGATATGCTGGTGATGAACCACTACTGGGGAAAGCTGAAGGGACTTCGGCTCCTGTCACATGTGAAGTGTGGCATTCCGCATTACAAGGAGGGTTATCTCTGTCTACACATCTCTCCTGAGATAGAATCCGGGACATTCTAGCCGTCTCTGGCTAGTTGAAAGTACAGATTATTTTTTAGGTTTCTGAGTCTATTTGCCAGAGGAAAATTAAATCGCATGTTTTAATAAAAGCAGTTTATTTTCATCACTATGCAGTTGGAGTGAGAGTAATTGAGAACAGGTACCGAGTGCTGTGTGCTCAGTCGTGTCCGACTCTTGCGACCCCGTAGACCGTAGCCTGCCAGGCTGGTGGGATTCTCCAAGCAAGACTACTGGAGGGGGTTGCCATTTCCTCCACCAGGGGATCTTCCGACCCAGGAGCTGAACCCAGGTCTCCTGCACTGCAGGCCTACTCTTTACCGACTGCGCTACGAGGGAAGCCCAAAGGAAAGGCACAATAAGAATCAAAGAGGAAGAGTGAAATCTCCAGATTATTATCCGCTTGTGTTCCTAAGGGATGAATCACCGTCCCGTTTGATTTAAGAAAGATCAGTGGTGTGCCTCTTAGCAGCAAACACTGGCATTCTGTTCCTCCTGAGTCTGGTGTGGCAATGGCCAGGCCTATCACAGAAGAATGCTCTAGGTGCTGCGAAAACCACAGAAGAGAATGACTCCATCTCTCCCGAAAGAAAGGCAGGGACAGGGTATCCTCTCAGAAAGCAAGTACATGCAAAAGAAGCAAAGCTACACTCAGTGGAGTGGGAAACTCTAGCCTGACTTTTCTCACGTGTGTAAGTGCAAAAATCTAAACAAGAGTAAAATATTAGTAAGTCAAATGCAGTAATCCATAGGAAAGGTAACATGTAACATTGATCAATAATGTTGATAATCAATAGCATTAATTGCATTGAGTTTGTTGTAGAAAGCAAGTCTGGTGTAACATTTACAAATCAATAAAAATATTTCAGAATAAATGAGAAAAAATCACATGCATCAGTAGATGAAGAAAAAATTTGACAAAATTCAACATGTAATCATGATGTTAAAGAAACTCTTGGAAATAAAGGAAAATGTCTTTAATGTGCTTAGGTGTTTCCGAAAATAAAACTATATGTAAAAAGAGCTAAATCATACCTGCTGGTAATTATTGAAACTTTTTGTCCTGAAATCAAGAGTGACAAAAGAATGCCCACTCTCACCATTAATATTTAGCATTACACTGGAGGTCATAGCCTTTGTAGAAAGGAATAAAAACCATCCTTATTTACAGATAATGTGATTGATATATAAGAAATTAAAACTAGACTGTTGCAATCAATTACTTAACAATTCCAGAAGGTCAATAGACAAATTCAGCATTTTTTCTCTGTACCATCAAAGGCAGCAAACATGAAAATGCAACCCTAAATACAGTATTTAAAATTTTTCTTAAAAATCCCAGTATTTCAGAACAAATCTAATTGAACGTGTGGACTGAAACTTTCAAGACCTGTTCATGGATTTGAATACTTGCTATTAAGATATCATTTCTAACCAAATTAATCCTTAGATTCAATGAAAATTTAATGAAAACCCCCAAAATTTTTAAATAAAGACTGACAATCTTATGCTAAAATTCAATATGGAAATGCAAAAGACTAAGAATATTAAACACTCATGAAATGAAACAAAAAAAAATTGGCAGGCATATACCATTAGATATCTAAACTCACTATAAAGTCACAGTAGCTGAGATCATGTGTGTGGTACAAGGATAAATCAACAGACTAGAGGAAACGGGTATATAAACTCTGGAAGTGGATTTTCCCATATATGGTCAATTGGTTCATAACAAAGGTGACTCTACATTTCAGTAGGAAAATAATAGTCTGTTTCAATGATATGCAATACATTGGATCTCCATTAAATAATAGCTCTAAATCTCGATGCCCTACCTCACACCATACAAGAAATAATTAGAGATCAAAAGATGAAAATAATAAAACATATATAAGTAACCATAATAGCATATTTTCATTATTGTGGTGGGCACAAAGATTTCTTAAGAATAACAGACATAATAACCTCAACAGGAAAGAACTGAAAATTTAGGTCTTATTTAAAATTAGAACTTCTCTTTGGAGAGTGAAAAGCGAGCCACAGTGCAGAAGAAATTTGGTGTTTTTTTTTTTTCTACTGCTGCATGATTTTTTCTCATTTATTCTGAAATATCTGATTGATTTTAAGTGCTGTATCAGACTTGCATTTCTAGAACAAACCCAATATGATCATGATATGCTATCTTTTCTATGGATCACCACGTATGATTTGCTGATATTTCGCTCTGGTTTAGATTTCTGCACCTGTGAACATGAGAAAGCTTAGACTATATTTTTCCACTGCATCGCTTCTTTTGAATGCTCTACGTTTCTGTATATATATATGTATATACAAAGGACTGTTATCCAGAATTTGTAAACAATTCCTACAAATCAAATTCAAGGAAAAAACACTGAAAACTCAACAGAGAAATGAAGAAAAGCTTGAAATAGCACTTTAAAAAAGAAGACATGCAAATGAACAAAATTTAATGGTTTTCAGCCTCACTTAATCACCAGGGAAATGCAGATTGAAAGTACAGTGATATTCCAGTACATAGCCACCAAAATGATTAGAATAAATATACTGACAAATGTTGGCAAAGGTTTGGAACATCTTGAACTGCCATGCATATCTGGTAAGAATGTAAATTAGTATAAGCACTTTGGAAAACATTATAAAGCTACAATAATTAAAGCAACTTATTAGGCATATCTATTAACACCTGATTGTGCATTACCTTATGAATTAGTAATTCTATTCCTAAATATAAATATATGTCCCTTAAGAAAATATACATGTTTACCAAAAGACTCATTCAAATATATTCATAATACTGTTAATTCTAAAAACCCCAAACTGAAAGTACCTAAAAGTTCATCGATAGTAGACTGGACAAAAAAAGTTGTTTTAATTGATACAATCAACCACTACAATATTAATGACAATTGATAGAATATATGGCGGCCATATGTTTAAATATCCCAAACATAATTTTGGGCACAAGAAGCCAAATGTATAGAGTAAAAGTGAAAGTCCCTCAGTCGTGTCCGATTCTTTGCCACCCCATGAACTGTACAGTCCATGGAATTCTCCAGGCCAGAATACTGGAGTAGGGAGCTGTTCCCTTCTCCAGAAGATCCTACCGACCCAGGGATTGAACCCAGGTCTCCCACATTGCGGGCAGATTCTTTACCAGCTGAGCCACAAGGGAAGCCCAAGAATACTGGAGTGGGTAGAGGGTATGATTCCATTTGTAAACAATTTAAAAGCACAAATAATTCGTGGTAGTATTACTTGGTATGGTGGTTAACTTTGGGAAGAGGTCACTGGGAAAGCGCAGGATGGAGAGAATTTCCTGATGTGAATGCTGAGTCACATAGTGTGCTCATTTTGTCAAAATGTCCCAAACTCCTCATGTATTCTGTGTTCACTTCTCTGTGTGTATATTATCTTTCAATACAAATTTTTCTCACATGAATATTGCATACAGAGGTATTAGTCTGGGCTTTTTGGAAGAAGCAGACAGAAATATTTACATTTAATTATAAAACAAATCCCACTATAGTCTATTATAGTAGATTGTGATCAATATAGTAAATAATTAATTATGTTGACATAAAAGAAGGAGAAGCAAATACCCAGATGAGGGTATTTGGAGAAAGCTTCAAAACAAATGTTCTCTTTGAATTAACTAAGGTAGAAGGGAGAACCTTTCAGAAAATAGACATACTGAAAATATTACTAATCGACGGTTAAGTTTATGAAACAACCTACATCCATGTACTTTGCCTATTTGATGGAAGATGGGGGAAGCTAAGAATATGAAAGAAACATTGGTGAGTCCTGATTATGGCAGATCGAAAATGTCATGCCAAGAATTTTAGATGGTAGTCTCCAGTTATTTGGAAGCCACTTACACAAGGCACCGAAATGGGAAGGGGTAAGGAAAAACATTTCCGGTAGCAATGTGATAGCTAGATTGGCCCACTGAAAGATTTACTAGTGGCAAGATCTGAGTGGGAAAAGGTGGTAATAGTATAAATGGGGTAAAGAAATCCACATGAAAGGGATATGTTGGTAAATTAGTAATAACATGACTAGTTATCAGAGAAGGAGCCTTAGAATATGAGTGAAACAGTAGCTTAAGTATGGTATACCACTCACTCAGTGTGGAAGACAGAATAGTGTTCTTAGAATATCCATGTCCTTGTCCCCAGAACCTATGAATACATTAACTTAAATGGCAAATAAGACTTTGAAAATGTGGTTAAATTAAAGATCTTGAGATGGGAACAGATTACCCTCTATTATCTGGATTGGCTTTATAATCAGAAGTGCTCTTATAAGACCCACAGTATGATCTGTGCTTTTGAAGATAGAGGGAAAGGCCATAAATCAAGAAATGCCAACAGCCTCTAGAAGCGGGAAATGGCGAGGAAATGGATTCTGCAGATTCTACCCTGAAGCATCTAGATGGAATGCAACTCTGCCTACAGTGTTAGATTTTCCACCTCCAGACTTGATAAAATTTGGTTGTTTTAAGCCACTATTATTATGACAATTTGCTACAGCAGCAAAATGAAACTAATAAAAGATTTTGGTACCTAGAAGTGGGGTGTAGTTGTAACAAATATCTAAACACTTGGCAGTGGCTTTCAAATTGGGTATTGTAGTGACTAGAGGCTGGAAGAAATTTTGAGCATGATAAAAATCCTAGATTGCATTAAACAACTGTTGTTAAGGATATGGATGTTAAAGTTGTTGCTAGACAGGACTCAAAAGGAAATGGGTAGCATGATAGAGAAAATCTATATTGTCCTCAGTTCAGTTCAGTCACTCAGTCGTGTCCAACTCTGCGACCCTGTGAATTGCAGCACGCCAGGCCTCCCTGTCCATCACCAACTCCCAGAGTTCACTCAGACTCATGTCCATCGAGTCTGTGATGCCATCCAGCAATCTCATCCTCTGTCGTCCCCTTCTCCTCCTGCCCCCAATCCCTCCCAGCATCAGAGTGTTTTCCAATGAGTCAACTCTTCGCATGAGGTGGCCAAAGTATTGGAATTTCAGCTTTAGCTTGAGTCCTTCCAGTGAACACCCAGGACTGATCTCCTTTAGAATGGACTGGCTGGATCTCCTTGCAGTCCAAGGGACTCTCAAGAGTCTTCTCCAACACCACAGTTCAAAAGCATTAATTCTTTGGTGCTCAGCCTTCTTCACAGTCCAACTCTCACATCCATACATGACCACTGGAAAAACCATAGCCTTGACTAGATGGACCTTTGTTGGCAAAGTAATGTCTCTGCTTTTGAATATGCTGTCTAGGTTGGTCATAACTTTCCTTCCAAGGAGTAAGCGTCTTTTAATTTCATGGCTGCAGTCACCATCTGCAGAGAACACTTAACTCATTAAGCAGAACATTTATCGAAACAGGACATTAAATCTGAACTGAGGAATGCTGGTGAGGATTCAAAAGGAAAAGAGGAATATGTTATTGAAAACAGGAGGAAAAAGGATCCTTTTCATATAACGGTATAAAGCTGTGTTCTGCAGTTTTGTGGAAAGCAGATGAATTGTTATATGAACATATAATATAGCCATGTAGTAAATGATGAGCTTGGATATTTAGGTGAGAAAATTTCCAAGTAATAAATTGAAGGTATGACCTAATATCTTCTTGCTGTTTGTAATAAAATGCAAAAAGAAAGAGATAAGTTCAAGAGAGTACCGTTAAGCCAGAAGGTACCAGGATTTGTTGATGTGGGAAATCCCCAGTCTATGAAGACTGCAAAAAGTGCTAAAATAAATAATCATAAAGTTCACAGTCAGGAATGCTTGTTCTGGAGATATTGCAAAGTGTGTGACTAGACGATTTTTTGCTAGTGGTTTGAAAGGATAATAGTCTGTGTGTTCAGTCGCACAGAGAGCTCTTTGAAGAGATAATTAGCATGTGTCTCATGGATTTCTCAGTTATCTCTGCAGAATCCAGAAATAGAGGCAGGATTATCCACAAGAGAACCGTGGATGATCTTGTCTGATGGAGTCATACCCCATACCCTTCATGGGAGATCCACAAGGTTCTTAAGGGCCTTATACAGGCAGAGATGCTGCCAGCTCGAACTGAAGGGACAGAGAAAGACAAAATAAACAAAGGCCACTGAGCTCCCCAAATTCTGCGGTATTTTGGAAATACTTTCCTTTGTGAAAAGGAGACAGTATGATACAGTTTCTCTATTGCAAACATTTGCTACCTTCAAGAAGGAATCAGAATGTCTCTGAGGATGGAGCTTCAGGCTCAGAGGACAAAACCAAGGACCCAGAGCTCTGGTCCTCAAGGGAAGAACCAAGAAACATGTATGATTCTTCCCAGGCCTTGAATCATGATGAAAATTTCCCAGTTGGATTTTGGACTTTCGAGTTGATGAGATAAAATGGAATTTTGAGCTTTAAGTGGATGAGGTAATGGTCTGAGACCTCATAGGATGCATGCTGTACGTGGGATAGACATAATTCTTTGGGAGCTAGAAGGAAGACTGAAGTGCAAAGAATAACAGCTTTCCTAATATGTCCACATCCCAGTCTCCAGAATTTGTGTGTATGTTACCACATTTGACAGATGGATTTGGCAGGTATGAATAAATTAAGGATCTTAAAATACTGGAATTATCTGGGTGGGCCAATGCAAACGTAAGAATCTTTATAAGAGAGAGGTAAGAGGGTCAAAGCAAGAAGGAAATATGGTGATGAAATAAGTGACTGGAATAATGAGTTTTTAAAGTGGAAGAATGGGGCATGAGCCAAGGAAGATAGACAACCTCTAGAAGTTGGAAAAAAAGAAAACAACAGAGTCTCCTCTGAATTCTTCAGAAAAAAATATAGCCTAGCTAACACCATATTTTCAATTTCTGACTTGCCAAATTATGAGAATAAATTTGTGCTATTTTAAGTCAGAAAATTTGTGGTAATTTTTGCAGCAAAAAATAGGAAACCAATATAATAATTTATAAATAAATAACTGTGGGGCAACTAGTATGTCTCAGATACTGAGTGGGATGTCAGGGATATAGTAGAAAATGAGATAGACATGGTAGATTATAGTATTATAACTTCATGGTATGTTGTAATCGGTCCAGAAACAATGGAAAAGAAGCACTCTTTTTTTGCACTATGTTGGATTTGATATGACTTTTAAACATCTACATGAATATATATTTAGCAATACTACCTATTAGGCTGGTCACTGTTCTAAACATTTTTTTATTTATTAACGTGCTTAATTCTTACAACTATATTAATTATAAATAATAATATGAAGATGTGATAGATGAGGAAACTTTTGCAGATGAAGAAACTGATATGTATATACAGAGCAGCTCGCCCGAGATCACAACGCTGGTGAGTGGCAGAACTGGTATTCAAATAAACCAGGTCAGTCTGGCTCAGAATCTTGAGCTTGAAAGCACTTTTAGCAAACATAGAATTTGAATCTGTAATTCTGTATAGTTGGATCTATAAATATTAATACATTGAATATTAAAAATTAATTAATATTCATATTAAAATTTTTATGGTAAAGAAAACAAGAAACAACAATGGCATATAAGCCAAGAGACGGAGTTTTCAAGAAAAAAGTAATAGTTAATATTGTCAAATATTGATTCAGTTCAGTTCAGTTCAATCGCTCAGTCATGTCCGACTCTTTGTGACCCCATGAATTGCAGCATGCCAAGCCTCCCTATCCATCACCAATTCCCGGAGTTCACTCAAACTCACGTCCACTGAGTCAGTGATCTCATCCTCTGTCGTCCCCTTCTCCTCCTGCCCCAAATCCCTCCCAGCATCAGAGTCTTTTCTAATGAATCAACTCTTTGCATGAGGTGGCCAAAGTATTGGAGTTTCAGCTTTAGCATCATTCCTTCTAAAGAACACTCAGAACTGATTTCCTTTAGGATGGATTGGTTGGATCTCCTTGCAGTCCAAGGGACTCTCAAGAGTCTTTTCACCACAGTTCAAAAGCATCAATTCTTTGGTGCTCAGCCTTCTTCACAGTCCAACTCTCACATCCATACATGACCACAGGAAAAACCATAGCCTTGACTAGACGGACCTTTGTTGGCAAAGTAATGTCTCTGCTTTTGAATATGCTGTCTAGGTTGGTCATAAATTTCCTTTCATTAATTAATATCAAATAGAATGAAGATTAAGCAGAAATGCTTTGATTTGGTATTCTTTCCATAAACTTTGCTCATTACCATTTTCTACATTTATATTTATTAGTCACTATTTCTCAGTAACATGTCAAGTCTTTGCACATAGTGTTCAGCAATTTATTTGTTTCATCTGTTTCAGTGTATATAGGCAGCTGCCACTAACCCATTCACGTGATGGTCACCAACTCACATACATGTATCGTGGCTTACATTTCTTCGATGTCCTCTAGGACGGATATTATGTCTTCTACTTCCTTTGAAATTTCCCAAAATATCTTGTCCATTGATCTGCATGGAATGAGCTCTTGTCAGATACTTACTGACTTACTACACAAATTTCTATCACCACTCACTGCCACTTTTGCAAAACTAGAAGCAGCGTTTAGAATGTCAGTATTCTGGATACATTTATTCTCTTTGATACAGACATATATCTTCATTAAAACATAATTTTTAAAGCCTTTAGACTCCCCTACTATTATTAAATAAAAGTTTAAGATTAAGATCATAACCATTTTACTGTCTTCCTCTGCCTTTTATATCTTATACAAGTATACACTTAACAAGTTTCTGTGGGATGGAGTAATGAGGAATAGAATTCTACTGACTACTATTGAGAAACGCTGGACTGGAAGAAACACAAGCTGGAATCAAGATTGCCGGGAGAAATACCAATAACCTCAGATATGCAGATGACAACACCCTTATGGCAGAAAGTGAAGAGGAGCTAAAAAGCCTCTTGATGAAAGTGAAAGAGGAGAGTGAAAAAGTTGGCTTAAAGCTCAGCATTCAGAAAACGAAGATCATGGCATCTGGTCCCATCACTTCATGGGAAATAGATGGGGAAACAGTGGAAACAGTGTCAGACTTTTATTTTGGGGGCTCCAAAATCACTGCAGATGGTGACTGCAGCCATGAAATTAAAAGACGCTTACTCCTTGGAAGAAAATTTATGACCAACCTAGATAGCATATTCAAAAGCAGAGACATTACTTTACCAACTAAGGTCCGTCTAGTCAAGGCTATGGTTTTTCCAGTGGTCATGTATGGATGTGAGAGTTGGACTGTGAAGAAGGCTGAGCGCTGAAGAATTGATGCTTTTGAACTGTGGTGTTGGAGAAGACTCTTGAGAGTCCCTTGGACTGCAAGGAGATCCAACCAGTCCATTCTGAGGGAGATCAGCCCTGGGATTTCTTTGGAAGGAATGATGCTAAAGTGAAGCTCCAGTACTTTGGCCACCTCATGCGAAGAGTTGACTCATTGGTAAAGACTCTGATACTGGGAGGGATTGGGGGCAGGAGGAGAAGGGGACGACCGAGGATGAGATGGCTGGATGGCATCACGGACTCGATGGACATGAGTCTGAGTGAACTCCAGGAGTTGATGATGGACAGGGAGGCCTGGCGTGCTGCGATTCATGGGGTCGCAAAGAGTCGGACACGACTGAGCGACTGAACTGAACTGAACTACTGTCTTAAATTTACTAATGAATGATTATGTGGAATATTATGACAATTGGAAACAAACAATAACTTTCATCAACATTACCGGTTGAATACCAGTGTTATATGATCACTGACTTTCTATATCAACACGTGTGTTTCCTAGAAGCTTTCCACTCGTCTCAGTAATTCTCTCGCTAACACTTCATGATCACCCATGACTGCTCTTTCAGCATGCCATCCACAGCACTCCTCCACGTAACCCAGAGGAGACGGAATGGACCCGATTACTGTCAAAGATTATTTTTTTTTATACATTCTGAATAGGACTGACTACACATCTACGTTCAGAATACCTATTCTGAACCTATAGAATATATTCTGTCCTATCACTCAATTTATTACTCATTCATGTCTGTATTCCACACTAAAATAAAAGCTGCATAAACAATCACATCTGCTTTAGCTCAGAGCTCCAAAGTGCACAAAGTGCATTTATTAGGTATATGGAGGAAAACAGGTTAATTTAATTTCAATGAAGGTGCATATCTGGATATTAAATTAAGTTAATATCTGGGCAATGTTAATATTGCCCAGAAAGGCCAGCAGGCCCGAGGGAATCCACCCTGAAGTGCCAAGAAGCAGGTGACTCTGATGACCTGATGTCCAGGAGAGTGAATTTCGATCACACGCTTTTGTGAACTGCCTGGGACGTAGTGACCCCACAGAAGCCAAGAGGCAGAGCAGGGCCGAGTCTCCCCAGAAAGACCCTCCGGGACAGCCAGGCTCCAGGTGGGTTCTTGAGACACTCTCCCTCGCTTTGCAGTAGCAGGAACAGCACAGAGGCGGACACGACTGGGCGGCTGAACTGTGCAGAGGCACCGGGTGGTGGTGGCGGCGGGTGCCCAGGCGCCTCCGTCTCTGGAAGTGAGGTGCAGTATACGTGTTCACAGGGACTTTCACATCTCTCCCCATCACTGCCCTGCAGCGTGTTCTGCTTAGGAACAGACCCTGGTAGGAAGCTAGGGACCCAAGAGGGGTCCACGTCTGTGTTCTCCCTTCCTGCCCACAAAGTCCCAGCACAGGGACGCTGGTCCAGGTGGAGGCCCCGACTGCTGTGCTGATGGCGCAGAGTGCAGCTGGTTGCTTCTTTCTGAATCCTGAGCTGGCTGCTCTGTAAGTGTTTTGGGGTGTGGACACTTGGCCAGGTGGTGCCGTGTCTCTGGGAGCGTATAAGGATCTCGGGCTGGCCAGCGTGAGCTGGGGGCTTTCACCGTGGCCCAGTGCCTTCCTCAGAGGTGGGCGTCCCCTTGCTGGAGAGCTGTTAGCAGCTGTGGCCCCTGATGTTCTGCATCCAGGTTTTCACCTGAAATTGCCAGATGGCATTTTAGAAGTGGACTCCAACCCTGAGTCCTCACCAGTGTGGTTGTGGACAGCTGTGCACCCCCACAACCTCCCATATTGAACTCCCCATCCTGACTTGCAGGAAGCGTAGTTGGAATGTCTGTGTCAACCTGTGTATCAGTGGCCAGTCTCTGAAGTGTGCTTTTGTATGACCACTGTATTTGTGTCCTTAACCACCCTGTAAATAATAAATTCATGACAACTTCTGCCCTTCAAAAAAATAAAGGCTTAATATTAAAATAATAAAGAATCAGGTTAACCTGATCCAGGTGGGAACATGGGTAGTTATGCTATCAAAAACTTGTACAGTTCCTCCAGAAAATAGAAGAAGCAAAACATAATTTTTTTTTCATTTTATCAAAGTAGTTTTTCTGTATAAAATTAACCATAAAAACATCCACTTCTTCTTCACTGACTATGCTAAAGCCTTTGACTGCATGGATCACAACAAATTGTGGAAAATTCTTAAAGAGGTGGAAATACCAGGCCACTTTACCTGCCTGCTGAGAAATTTGTGTGCAGGTCAAGAAGCAGCAGTGAGAACCTGACGTGAAACAATGGGCTGGTTCAAAATCGGGAAAGGAGTACGTCGAGGCTGGATATTGCCACCCCGCTTATTCAACTTCTCTGCAGAGCTCAGTGAAGTTCAGTCGCTCAGTCGTGTCCAACTCTTTGCGACCCTGTGGCCTGCAGCACACCAGGCCTCCCTGTCCATCAGCAACTCCCAGAGTTTACTCAAACTCACTGTGATGCCATCCAATATCTCATTCTCTGTTGTCCCCTTCTCCTCCTGCTTTCAGTCTGTCCCACCATCAGAGTCTTTTCCAAGGAGTCAGTTCTTCACATCAGTTGGCCAAAGTATTGGACTTTCAGCATCAAGTTCTTCATGTGAAATGCTGGGCTGGATGAATCACAGGGTAGAATCAAGATTGTCTGGAGAAATACCAACAAACTCAGATATGCAGATACTACTCTAATGGCAAAAGGCAAACAGCAACTAAAAAGTCTCTTGATGAGGGTGAAAGAAGAGAGTGAAAAGGCTGGCATAAATCTCAACATTCAAAAAACTAAGATTATGGCATCTGGCTCCATCATTTCATGTCAAATAGATGGAGAAAAAGTGGAAACAGTAGCAGATTTTATTTTCTTTGGCTCCCAAATCACTGCAGACAGTGACTGCAGCCACAAAATTAAAAGATGCTTGCTCCTTGGAAGAAAAGCTATGACAAACCTAGACAGCTTATTAAAAAACAGAGACATCATTCTGCCAACAAAGGTCTGGATAGTCAAAAATATTGTTTTCCCAGTAGTCACATATGGATGTGAGAGTTGGACCATAAAAAAGGCTGAGCGCTGAAAAACTGATGCTTTTGAACTGTGATGCAGGAGAAGACTCTTGAGAGTCCCTTGGACTGCAAGGAGATCAAAACAGTCAATCCTAAAGGAAATTAACTCTGAATATTCATTGGAAGGACTGATGCTGAAGCTGAAGTTCCAATCCTTTGGCCACATGATGTGGAGAGCCAGCTCACTGGAAAAGACCTGATGCTGGGAAAGAGTGAGGGCAGGAGGAGAAGGGGACAACAGAGGATGAGACGGTTGAGTGGAATCAGCAACTCAGTGGACGTGAGTTTGAGCAAACTCCGGGATACAGTGAAGGAGTCTGGCGTGGTGCAGTCCGTGGGGTCGCAGAGGCAGACATGACTTCGAGACTGAACGATAACAAATCCAGGTAGTTACAAGCGGAAATCCCCCTTCCTTCTCCGTTATACTATTTTCTTACAATCATTTCCCTAGTTGGTCTTAGAAGTTGGGAACCAAAGGTTTTTTAACTGGAATAATCACCTTTCACACGCCGTATTTGTCTTCATATTTTGCGAGCCTCTTAATGACTTGTGTTGCACAATTCAGGTGGGCTTTCTAAAGCTTTTGAAGTATAATTTAAAGACAACATGCAATTTAGCATTCACGGAGCTAAAGGAGACAGTTTGGGAAACAAAAGTGGAGCCTCTTTTTTTTCCATCTATAGCTCCTGTTTCTGTATCTAAACCCATTTAAGTGAACATCTAAGAATGGTTTTTATGACAGTAAGAGAAAAGAGAATTTCATTTACATATTTACTCTTGACATACTGCTGTGCCGGTAATGGCAAATGCAGAATTTATGAAAATAGTTGTCTTTGAACACACATGCGAGGTCAAAGACTATCCAGGTGTCTCTGAGCCCTTTAGCAGACACAAATACACAAAATGAGGGTTGGAGTTGGATTCCTGAAATACCCTTGGGCTGTGTAATGCTAAATTATACCTGAAAATTCAATCTATTCAACTCAGCAGGCTGAAGTAGCTCATCAATGTGATAATTATAACTAAATATGAACAGGAAAGGAATTAGGAGAACAGGACTGCTGTGTATACTGCTTTATAGACAGGCTGAAATGAATTCTATTAGTATATACTTAAGATACTTTATGCATATTTTACATTGGAAATGCTTAGACATTTTGAAGTAACAATTTTGATTTTATCGTTAGAAACCAAAACGTGCTGAATGCGATCCATAAATAGAAATTTGTTTTTGCTAATATGTTTTAAGAGCCCATAATCACATACCTAGTCTCTTTGCCTATTTAAAATATTATATTTTAAACAATGAAAACTATTATAATGTCTAGCCTAATATTTTCAATATTTTGTGTGTATGTGTACTTAACTTTTTGACCTAATCTTATCCATTTTTAATTGAAAACTTTTTCTGGGTCATTCTGAATTGCTTAATTCATTTTCCTGAAGAATATTTTAAAAGTCCATACTAGGCTTTCATGCATTTGTGATCATTCGTGTCCAACTCTTTGCGACCCCTTTCCCAGGCGAGAGTACTGGAGCGGGTTGCCATTTCCTACTCCAGGAGACCTTCCTGGCCCACAGATCAAACTTGCGTCTCTTGCATCTCCTGCATTGGCAGGCAGATTCTTTATCACCAGCGCCACCCAGGAAGAAGGGAAGCCCCTGTTCTAGACCTTAGGTTAATACAAATATATCATGTGTATTGGATAGCTCCTATTCTGCCATATATGAATATCTGTAGAATTCTCATATATGCATCTCTAGAATCCTTTATTTGGAGTACTAGGATGGGTGAGTATCAGCAGGAATTCTATACTGAAATTCTGTATATCAAAATTATTTTCCCATTGTATCACACATTAAAATCAGGTCTTTTTCCAAAATAATTGCAGTAACCCCTAGCAATTCAAATAGAAGTAAAATCCTAGACAGTGTTTTCTGTTATCTGCTGTTTTCTGAGTTTTCTTTTATTGTCTAACATTTACTTGTTCAGTGTCTAAGGTAGCAGTATGGATTTTGCAGCCCCAACTTGGATTCAGATTCCAGCTCTACTTCTTGCCAGCTCTGTGAACTTGACCCCTGAACCTCCATTCCCTTATCTTACCACTCCATCCTCACACAGCTGCCTTAAGGTTAGATAGAGTAGCATAAGTGTATTTTATAAAATAATAGCCATAAGCTCAGCAATTCAAATTGAAATAAAATGCTGAATTGTGTTCTGGCACAAAGTAAGCACTTAATAATTGTATATATAATTCCATTCAATTTTTATAATTAGTGAAGAGTTAATTGAAGTATCTCATGTGTATTTACATTGCTTATGTTATGAAACTAATATTGGTGGACCCTAGAGATGGTGATGTGAAATTGTAATATTTGGTCCTAACCATAATAAGGTATGCTGTTTAAAGCGATCAATACAATGGATCAAACAGTAACAGTGAAGTGATAAACCTCATGGGTCAGCCTTCTTTGTATCATGTACTTCTTCCTTGCCTAATACCAATAAGAATCTGAGGTAATTAACCTCAGTTTACTCCACTATATGGCTTTACAATGAAGTATGGTTTTATAGAGACAAGAGACAGCAAGAAGGGAAAATGACAGCAAGAACAACAAGACCAGATGTTTATGAAAGGAGCAAACAGAGGAAAAATCCTCCAGAAAAAGAGGATGGCAGGGCCTGAGAAATCCACAGTTGGGGCAACAAGACTCCTCGCACTTCATTTCTCTCTGGAGCTTTGCTTCGTCTTGTGTTCCGCTGCCTGAATGTCGCTTGGTGGTCACCACGCTGGCCTGCATCCTCTCCGCCTTTTAAAGCATCTTCTCCGCCTTTTAAAGCATCTTCTCCGCCTTTTAAAGCATCTTCTCCGCCTTTTAAAGCATCCTCTCCAGTTACATTCCAGCCACTGGAGAATGGCATACTCCAAGCACCCCGGAAGCCCTTCTGCTAGGTAGTTCTATAACTCACAACTGGCTTTTAAGGTAGGCAGATAAAGAGATACAAAGTATAGAGATAGATGATAGAGTATATGCGAAATTCTATGCATCATTTTCATAATCACAGAAACCATTATGACTTGAGGAATGTGATGCTTTCTCATCACTATGCCTTGTAAAGATGCCTTAGTGTCCCTCCATCTTAGGACACAGTGGATATAGTGTTTCTGAGACAGAACTGGGAACTGCTGAGAACGTGTTTTTCATAGATAAAACACCTGGCAGGAACGTGGCACAGCAATTCTCCCACATCATGCCCACCTCCAGTGAATTATATTACTGTGTTCCCATGTCTGCGAGGTAACTTGTCATAGGATAGCACCTTTTATGTGGCTATGATCTCAAAGTGAAAGGGAAAGTGTCAGTCGTTCAGTCGTGTCCAGCTCTTTGCAGCCCCGTGGACTGTAGCCTGCCAGGCTCCTCTGTCCATGGGATTTTTTCAGGCAAAATGCTGGAGTGGGTTGCCATTTTCTTCTCAGGGGGATTTTCCTGACCCAGGGCTCACACCCACATCTCCTGAGTCTCCTGCATTGCAGGCGGATCCGTTACCTGCTGAGCCATCGGGGAAGCTCCTGTGATCTCAAAGAGACGGTTTATTTAGGTCTAGGATTATTAGACTTAGCAGCAGCAGCAGCAGAAGCAGGATTAGTCCATCTCTCTTGGGTAATTTGTTAACAACATTTATTAAGATATGTTGAAGTGAGGTAAACTATTTACACAGATATACATAATTCACTTCATACTCTGAGAAAGTCAAGGTTGATTTAAATATATGTTTTAGTCTTCTTTAAACATTTTTTTTTTTTTTTTTTAGTAACCATTTGGTATTTGGCCCCATCCACATGGTGGCTCAGATAGTAAAGCATCTGATTGAAATGCGGGAGACTCAAGTTCAATTCCTGGGTTGGGAAGATCCCCTGGAGAAGGAAATGGCAACCCACTCCAGTACTCTTGCCTGGAAAATCCCATGGACGGAGGAGGCTGGTAGGCTACCGTCCGTGGGGTCACAAAGAGCTGGTCACAACTGAGCGACTGCACTTTGCACATGGTTGAATGGTATCATCAACTCAATGGACGTGAGTTTGAGCAAACTCCGGGAGTCAGTGAAGGACAGGGAAGCCTGGTGTGCTGCAGTCCACGGGGTTGCAAAGAGGTGGACACGACTGAGTGGCTGAACAACAAAAGCATGTGCTTAAAAAGGTAGAATGCCATCATCCTTGAGATGATGCAAGTGTATCCAAATAAAAATGGGCAAATAAGACAATGAAGAAGATAGAACTAAGTCTAAATAATCAAATTTCAGCTAAAAGGAAACATGAAAACTGAGATAATATGCAATGGAAACCACACAAAGAAAGGGTAGTGAGCAAATGTGAAAATGCTCAAAAACAATCACCACTCAAGAGAGTCAATGAAAATAAAGTCATTTCTAATGTGAGTTATAGAGGAAAAGTATTTTAACTATTTAATATGCCTAAGTATTAAATGTTTCAAAAAATTAATGATTTCAAAGGCTTGTCTGATATCAGAGCATAAGAAATTGGAGGAAGTCCAAAGAAATAAATGAAGACATAATAATAAAATCCAATTATAGTTTACAAAAATCTTAGAAAAGTCTTTTCCAGATACCTAACAATGTGCAATGAACCAAAATGAGGAACACAAAACTGAGATGTTTGTTCATGGTTTCACTTTCGACAATGGTCAAGTATAAAGAAATACCATTCAGGAAAGTTTTTCCTTCATTTGAACCAATATTTCAAATGAAAACTTGCATCAAATATGAGAAGTTTTATGTTTCTTCTGATTTAAAAAGAACAGTGACAAATATATTCGTAATATGAGGGGCTAGGTATAATGAAAAGATTTTTTTATATGCTAGCCACTCAGTATTTTAATTAATAACTATTTTCAGATTATCCACTTACAGGAGAGCACTTGACTCTGGACAAATAGCCATGGGGACAGTTTCAGAGGTATTAGGCAAGACAGAAAACCATTTAGTGTAGACATGTACAGAAAATGTAGATATATTTTCTTAAACTGTTAAAAAGAGGGATTGGTGATTGTGCCGGGGCAGAAAATTATTGGATGTTACCCCTGAAAGAATCCGAGGAAAGGACTTCTGTCAAAAATGTACAGGCACCTCGCTAGTAAGGAGATGTTTCAGTAAAGAAAATAGCTTTCATGGAATCTAAAATATAACATAACTGAACTGACCCATGACACAGAAACAGACTCACAGATCTAGAGAAGTGATTCGTGGTTGCCAAGGAGGATTTGAGAGGGAGGGTTGGATTGGCCGTTTGAGATCAGCCCGTGCAAAATCTCACGTATAAAATCAGCAGATAACAAAACCCTGCTGCACAGCACAGGGAACTCTCTTCATCACCCTGTAAAAGCCGTGATGGGAGAGAGTGTGAAACAGAATATATGCATAACCGAATCACTGCTGTACAGCAGAAACTGCCACGTTACAAATCAACTATACTCCAATAACAGATTTTAAGAAAGAAGACAGCGTTTCTGAGAGGAAAGCGGCAGCGCTCCCATGGAGCCAGCTGGCCCGGCGGCTGCGGAAGGACCCAGAACGCCCACGTCCGAACACCGGCTGCTGAGGGATAAGAAGGTCGTAGGAGAGAGCTTAGCTCTGTATCCCAACTGGAGGAAAACAGACCAAAGGAGAGCTGAGCTATCACATACGTCACTTAAGCCTGTAGTTTCAGGACCAGTGCCTTCAGAGGGAGGAGCGGTGGGCTCACTCTCAAGGACTGGCTGAAGTCACTGCTGGAAGTGCTGGCATCTCAAGGCTTGATGACATCTTCACGGGCACCTTCCATTTTCCATCCTTCACCACAGAGCTGTCTGTGATGGGCCAGATATCTATAAATGAGGGATTTTGGCAGCATAACTTCATTACACTTTCTCAGTTTCAACACTTTATTATCCTAATAATACTCTGAAATACAGTTCAGTTCATTTGCTCAGTCGTGTCCGACTCTTGGTGACCCGACCCACTGCAGCACACCAGGCCTCAACTCCCGGGCCTTGCTCACATTCATTTCCATTGAGTCAGTGATGCCATCCAACCATCTCATCTTCTGTCGTCCCCTTCTCCTCCCGCCTTCAATCTTTCCCAGCATCAGGGTCTTTTCCAATGAGTCAGTTCTTCGCATCAGGTGGTCAAAGTATTGGAGGTTCAGCTCCAACAATCAGTCCTGCCCATGAACACCCAGGACTGATTTCCTTTAGGATGGACTGGTTGGATCTCCTTGCAGTCCAAGGGACTCTCAAGAGTCTTCTCCAACACCACAGTTCAAAAGCATCAATTCTTCTGTGCTCAGCTTTCTTTATGGTCCACCTCTCACTTCTCTATGGTCTATCCATACATGACCACTGGAAAAACCATAGCTTTGACTAGATGGACCTTTGTCAGTAATACAAGTATTTATCTGAAATATAAGCATCATGCAGTTCAAATGAAATGTTTCTATTTGGGCTGCATGTGATGTCCTGGTAAAATTCTTTAAAGTTTTATCCAGAAAACCAGATAAGGATGCTAGAACTCTGGGCGTGCTAATAATTCGATACTCTTTAGATTCTTTAAATGTCCTTCTGGTGTTTTATTTGGAGGAAAGGGTTAAGATTGGGCCTGGGGAGAAGAGGTGGGGAGGTGACCCGTCTACAAAGGGGAGCCACCACTGCCGCGGAGGTGAGCAGACCTGTCCTGTCCCGAGTGGTCTGCTGCGCGTCTGAACGTGGCTGTCCCTGCCAGAAGCCAGAACTCTGCAGTTGATTACATCCACCCAGCTTAGAACATAGTGTGACACCACTTGTTGTTATGGAAACACGTCCCTCGTGAGTTCTCATCCGCCACCACCAAACTAGCTACCAAAAGTGTCCATTCAGCCTCACACGGCGTGTTCTAGTGAACCAGCTCTGGAAATATGCCAGCCACTTCAAAGCAGGGCACGATCTCTTGTTCTCTGGGAGACTTTAGTTGGAACGTTTTTGCGCTCAGCCTCATGTGCACCAACAGACTGGTTCCAAGTAGGAAAAGGAGTATGTCAAGGCTATATATTGTCACCCTGCTTATTTAACTTATATGCAGAGTATATCATGAGAAACGCTGGGCTGGAAGAAGCACAAGCTGGAATCAAGATTGCCAGGAGACATATCAATAACCTCAGATATGCAGATGACAACACCCTTATGGCAGAAATTGAATAGGAACTATAAAGCTTCTTGAGGAAAGTGAAAGAGGAGAGTGAAAAAGTTGGCTTAAAGCTCAACATTCAGAAAACAAAGATCATGGCATCTGGTCCCATCACTTCATGGGAATTAGATGGGTAAACAGTGGAAACACTATCAGACTTAACTTTTTTGGGCTCCAAAGTCACTGCAGATGGTGACTGCAGCCATGAAATTAAAAGATACTTACTCTTTGGAAGGAAAGTTATGACCAACCTAGATAGCATATTAAAAAGCAGAGACATTACTTTGCCAACAAAGGTCTGTCTAGGCAAGGCTATGGTTTTTCCAGTAGTCATGTATGGATGTGAGAGCTGGACTGTCAAGAAAGCTGAGCACCGAAGAATTGATGCTTTTGATCTGTTGGAGAAGACTCTTGAGAGTCCCTTGGACGGCAGTGAGGTCCAACCAGTCCATTCTAAAGGAGACCAGTCCTGGGTGTTCTTTGGAAGGAATGATGCTAAAGCTGAAACTCCAATACTTTGGCCACCTCATGCGAAGAGTTGACTCATTGGAAAAGACTCTGATGCTAGGAGGGATTGGGGGCAGGAGGAGAAGGGGACGGCGGAGGATGAGATGGCTGGATGGCATCACTGACTCGATGGACATGAGTCTGAGTGAAGTCCGGGAGATGGTGATGGACAGGGAGGCCTGGCATGCTGCTATTCATGGGGTCTCAAAGAGTCGGACACAACTGAGTGACTGAACTGAACTGGACTGAAAATGATGACAATGATGATAATAATAAATAATGTGAAGACGATGATAACAATGATAATAAATCCATCACAGAACTGTTTTCGGGATGCACGGAGTAAGGCATGTAAGACTTGTGGGAATGAGCCTAGCACCTGATGTGCACTCCCTAAGGGAGTGTTAGCTCTTATCAGACCATAGAGTGTTCACTCCCTGTGACGGGCTCCAGCAAAGGTCATTTTGTTGATTTCAGGACGTTGCCACTGACATTATGGTGGCCCTTTTATATAAGTCGTCTCCAGCCACTGCCCCGTGCAGTGCCCCCTCATTCGGTCCTAAGATCATTTAGGGTTAGTTCCCAGTTACATGTTCTCATGTCCCTGAGTGTTACCTGTCCTTGTCCTCATTTGGTTAAAGTTTGAAAGTGAAAGTGAACTCGCTCAGTCGTGTCCCACTCTTTGCAACCCCATGGACTGTAGCCCACCAGGCTCCTCCATCCATGGGATTACTTATTTCTAAATCAGAGTTAAGGATACCGAGGGAACAGGGTTCTAGTGAAGATTAGCAACACAGTACATCACTAGCCTAGTGCTACACACACACACACACACACACTCAGACACACGCACACACACACAGAGACACACACACAGACACACACACAGGCACACACACACACACAGAGGCTTGTTTCTTCCCTCTTCTTTTCCTCTTTCTCTTTCTTTCTCTTCCTTTTCTTTCCATATGTGTTATTCACTTGCTGTTAAAAGACATATCCTTCTCTTTGCCAGGTACTTTTATTTCAAACTGATTCCTACCATCCACAAAGGAAATACTGTTGATATAATCGTTTGATTTTAGATGGGAACTCATCCTTCCTCATTAATCAACATTCATTGAATTTATGTTTAACTACAAAGTAAAAAGATTGATCCCGTTAAAGGAAATCATATTTCAGGGGAACAGGCGGGAAGATATTTTATAAAGCAAGAGAGCTTTGACCTCTGTCCACGATAGGCATAAAGCTGAGCTTGAAGTCAAAACACCTCTATTCAATCTGGAGTTTTTAAGAGGGTGGGAAAAAAGAGGGATTCGCCCATACAGGTCCTCCCTTTAATGATCTCTTATCTCGCTGAGTCTGCATCCTTCCACTACGTTCTCTCAGCTGAAAGGTTCCCGGTTCTGGTCCTGCTTTTGCTGAAGCGCTTCCTCTCCCCAGCCCCTGTTCCTGCTCTCTCTTGTCTTCCTACCTGGACTGCATTGTGGGACTCATCAATGCAGCCTTACCCAGTCTTGTATATCTGACATCCATGTTTTGTGCTTTAAAACAGGATTGAAGCCACTGGCCCCAGATATAAGATTTAGGAGTAGATGCTCTATATACCCTGAGGTGAGAAAAGTGATGTAGAAAGGACTTGATGGGATAAAAATAACCCTATATAGAACCTAAGAAAGTCAACTGTGGTACAGGATGTGTCAAATATTGGCAGTCATGAGTCGGGATATTTCCTTTAACATGTATCTGTGTGTATGCGTCATGATGAATGAGGCTACATGAGGGATTCTTGTGTGTGTGATGCATATGTGAATGAAGTTAACTATTGTATAGGTGAATGGAGGGATTGTTGTATATGTGAATGAAGTTAATTACATTACTACATGATCCTTGAAAAGAGTGTTCAGGTGGATGTTAATTATAGATGATGAAGAATTAAAAATGACATAAAGAAAAACTACCAATTTGATTGTACCATGAAATATTATTAAAATTAATAGCATTTGTGCCATTATGTAACTAGACTATCTCTAATAATCAGAAATGACATGGTATTTTATATAAAAATATATATACCATAATTCTCAGACAAACCCTGTTTTAATTTTGTTTGATGATGATACGTTTTATGTTTATTGGTCTTATGGAATGAGCAATTTTTATAAAGGAGAACTTATTGGTTTAATGAAGGACAGCCAATTGCTTATTGGTTGTAACTTTGCTTATTTTAAAATACATTTAAAAATATATCTTCACATCTCTTCCCTGGTGGCCCAGATTGTAAAGAATATGCCTGCAATGCAGGAGACACAGGTTCAATCCCTGGGTCAGGAAGATCCCATGGACAAGGGAATGGCAACCCACTCCAGTGTTCTTGCCTGGAGAATCCCATGGACAAAGGAGCCTGGTGGAATACAGTCCATAGGGTCTTAAAGAGTCAGACATGACTGAGTGACTAACACACACACACACACACACACACACACACACACACAAATCTCTGAATATAAACAATTTCATCTCAATCAGTGAATTTCTGCAGACCAATCTGGGACCAAAAGATATATGTGAAATGACAAGTACTTGCCTTAAGTAAAAAAGTAATTCTAGTTAACAAGTATAAATTTGGCTATTGTACTAATTTATCATAAAATAATCTGTGATCATACAGTTTTTGTAATTTAAGTTTGCTCATAAAGGCCATTTATTCAGCAAAAGTTTACTGAGAGCCTACTTTATGTCCAGCACTGATGTACTGTCTGGCGATGCATCTCTGTAGAGAAGCAAGCTCCATCTTCTGGAAGCTTATGTTCCAATAGACAGAGACAGACAGGAAGGAAATAAACAAGTGAATAAAGATCGTGTTGGGTGGTCACAAAGTGCTACGGAGAAAAATTAAGCAAGTGAGGTTGGGGACCATAAGGTGGGTTACATGTCATTCAGAAAAGGCCCGCCTTCTTTTTGAAATATTTTTATCTCACTATTATGGAAAACCCAAGGAAAATCTTCCTAGGGTTTCACATTTTATGTAGATAAATACAGACACTGACAGTGCCTTATTGTTAAGAAATACCCACCGTGGTCTTTGACGGAGTCTTGCTAAACAGTGCAGTTTGTTAGTCTGAAATCAAGAGAACTAGAGAAGAATTCCGCTAAAAACTTAAAATGCTATTCTTGGTATCTGGGAGTACAAACTGTAGCAATTACTTACATACAAAAGTATTAATGGCACTGAAAGAGTGCTATTATGAAGAATTGTGGGAATGATACCTGCTCCTATTAATAAGTAGCTTGAGTTCGCTAACACTAAAAAAGAATTTCGTCAGCTGGAGGTGTTTCCTGGTTTTGGCTGGAAGATGAAGTTTCTGCATAGTCGAGTCACAGCGCACAGAAATTCTTTACTAGAATTTGTAAATTCTTTTGTAAATTCTTCCGTATTTTAAATAAAAACTGCACTGCAGACACCCCAACGAGCACGCGAAGGCGACTTGAAGTCTGACATTCCCCTGCAGGAGTGGAGAGGGGGTAGGCCCTGGGCTTCAGCTGGGCGCCAGGCGCAGCTGTCAGAGGGGAGAGAGCCACACGTGCAAAGACCAAGCTTCCTCAGCTGAGTGACGGTGTTCAAAGATGTGCCCAAGATCCTGAGACAATGTGCTGTGGAAATAGAGGTTTGCAGACTCTTCCGAGGTGGCAGGGTGAGGGCAGGAGGGAGCTTCATGACAGGCTTCTTTCTGGAGGAGACCAAGCGTGGAGCCCAGAGTAGGCACCCCCCAAGCCTGAGACCGTGGTGTGTGGTCTGCACTAGGCCTGAGGATATAACGTGGAAACGCGCAATTCCTGCTTTGCCCGAGAAACGGTCTGGTTGGAGAATTAGACAAAACTAAAAGCGATAATGGCTTTAATCATTGAACCCACAAAGTGCTTTGGGAGCTCAGAGAGGGAAAGAATTTAGTCGTTTCCGAATAAAAGGCAAATCTAAACATTCTAGAGTGGCTGAAAGACATGGGAACCCACAGGATGGTGTTTAATTTCTGTGAATATCAAACAGGGGTTCTGGTATGTCACATTTAGATTTTCCAGGTTTACTATTCTTGCTAAATATATGAATCCTTTCTTAATCCAACGTTGCTTCGAGCACAGCACTTGAGCAGCAGAGATTTCATTAGAGAACTTAACTGATACCGGTTGGGGGGGGTGAAGGAAATACAGTTTGCTCCAGAAGATTTGCATTAGAGAGAGTAGTTGCAGGCTGTGGCGTCTCCCCTGTAATTTTATGAGAATGGTATTACCCTGGCTTTCACTGTGTGACTGCTGGTTACCTTCTGTCAGTGAGCAACAGTCTTACTGCAAAGCAGGAGCACAACCCGTCTCTTTGTCTCCGTGGTCAAAGCAATTACTTCTTAGAAAGTCGGATTTTTTTTTTTTTCAGAATGACCATGTACAGGAGCAAACGCAGACATCAGAGATGTAAGTAAATTCGGAACCAACTTTTTCATATGGCTGTGGTGGGAGAAACATACTCGATTTCTTAAAAGACTAATCATGACTTCAGATTTATCCTGGGAGTAGAAAAGATATGGTAGCTTTTTTTCACCCTAACCTTCATCTTTATCCCTGTTACATGCTTGAAAGATGTTGGGGGGAATCGGACTGATTCACTTGTTACTATGGAAACCTTTGGAAAGGTTTACAAAATCAACAGAGAAACAGATCAAATGCAATTTCAGTCTAGCTCAGCATCCTTCATACAGGCATGGTAACTGGACAGTTCTCTCTCCCTCTTTCTCTCTCTCTCCCTCCTTTAAAATGAAAAAACTTCTATGTATTCATTCAATTTCAGTCATAACTCTTAGGGGAAACAACACAGATCTGAATGGAGGGGAGAGAATTAATTGTGAATGGCAAGCTGAACATGTAACAGGATCTTCGCTGCCAAACTTCTTGGTCCAGAGCATGTTTGTAACATAATTCACTACAGGCACCGTTTCCAAGGGTTAAAAGGAGTCACCTGTAATCTAACCTAAAGGGACTGATTCTGACGGGAAAAGAGCAGCACCATCACCCTGGCCTAAAGCCCAGAACAAAGATGATTATGGAACTGAAAGCCTTTAGGATGCAGCTAAAAATCAGAAGTCTTACAGTAAAGCTGTGTTTTATGGTAAAGCAACATGCCTGTCATGGAAAGCTCTCCAGGCACATCTGTCTCCAGGGAGCACAACTCCGGATCCCTTGCTCTCCTGCGTTGCCTAAAGTAATTATCACCGTGGTGAGCCCAGTGTGTCCTGTCACCGACTCTATTTGCCATCTTAGACAGGTGACTACAACTTGCTCTACAGCCCAAGTCGGCACTTTTCATGATCCCTATGATACCTTTATGTTATCAAATATTTATGTTATCAAATATGTTATCAAAATATAGGAATACCATTAACATTAATCACTCCATCAAAAGATCAAACTGTGATAGACATGATCTTTTTGAGTGATTTTTTTTTTTTTGCTCAATTTTAATTTAAGATATGAGCACTGACATTTCTCTTGCTCAAAGTTTTACGCAGCGCAGAAGGCTCTGAGGGACAGGACTACCAGTCTGATTTTCTATGTCTGATTGCCTTTTGATACTATTTATTTCTTGTGATTGGGAAACAACATGCAGTAATTTGCTACTTTTTTTCTTATAGAAGTGATTGGTGCGAAATCTGCAAATACATTGCTGATTAATTCCCTTGTGATTCCCTGCCATAAGAATGAATCTAAATTGTGCATGGACTTGAAAACCACCTTGCACCTTTACTCCTGTGTCTTTTCTACACCCCTCATTTCTTTCCATGGGAGTAATCATTGCCTTAATGCCCATGACAAATGAAAGATTCACAGGAAAATCATACTGAATCTCTCCCCCTAGAATGTGCTTGCTGAAGTCTGCGGTTAAGCAGCAGGAAGAAATTGTGAATTACATGAGACAAGTTAGAAGATATATAATTATACAGATGAACACAGTAGGGTGTACTGAATGGTTTAGTTTAAAAAAAACAAAACTAATGCGTTACTTATGTTTAATTGTATCAGTTAGTTGTACTATATTGAATTAACTTTCTGTATTCTAACCATATAAAATATTGGAGGGCAAGAATATAATAAAGTGTATAGGAAGCTTAGCAATAAAAGCAAATAGAATCCTTCGATGAAGTTGTTTCTTATACTAATAACATTTGCCAAAGTGGAATGTAATATAATTATTTGCTATCTGAAAATATCTGAATTATCCTATCACCAGAATACAGAGTATTTCCATCTTAAATCATGTTTTTATCATGGTTTTGATCATGTGAAGAACATAAACTAACCTAGAGGCAATTGTAATCCAATTAAAGCACTAATTGCACACTTAACAAATTTCAATGTGGTAAAGAAAGTGTTCTTATGATTTTTTTTTGAATTGAAACATTACATAAGTAAAGTTTCTAATGTCCTCATTCCCCAGCAATCTAATATAATGTCCTTTAGTAAAAATAATGCAACTTTCTTTTAGAAGCTCCAAGAGGAGAAATAGGAAAGGTGCAGAAGATTATGCCAGGGGTTTGAGAAGAAGCAGGAGAGTGAAAATCCTGGAAAAAACATTTTAAAGTAACATCTCAACATAAAAAAAAGTAACATAACATCTCCTTGGAAATCCATGGGGGACTGTGAAACCCACTCCTTAATCATGTCTAGATTGGTTGTTTATAATTCCTGGTAGAGAAGGAGGAGAGAGAGGGAAGAGTCTCCCCTTTCCTCACTCCATCAAAATGGAACAATTGTTTCAGAAAAGGAAGCTGCTTCAGTGTTCATTCAGATGGCAGACCTTACCTGTGCGTAACTGCACGAGGGCTTTTAATTAGATACAGGATTTTTCAAGTGGTATTAGAAACATTTCCCTGTGTCAGAGATGTGTTTTGTCAGAGCCAAGCAGGCAGAGACCACTTTAAGGAACTCTTAGCATATATAAGCCTGTTTGTACAAATTAGGTTGGGGCGGTAATCAGCACCAGTATAAATTTTTCTTTTAGCATTTAAATATTTAATTTTTATACATATTGAATCAGTCCATTTACTGAAGTGTGTGGCTTATGTTTAATTTTCAAAAATCTTTATTATGCATAAGATAAGGTACACCTGTAATCTCCTTTGCTGAAATTCCAGATGACCTTGAGAAAATAATTTTTGGTTTTTAAAAGAGATATAGAGATACATTCTTAAAGATGAATATGTTTTTGAAATAGAGACTTAAGAGAAAAACTATAGTAGGATCCATATGATATTAGATATAGAATTTGAAAAATATTACAATCCTTGTACCATGGAAGACAGACTGTGTACATTGAATTTTAAGCGTATAGCGTTTTGTTTTACTAACTAGGACCAGGTTTTTGATTGCTAATGATATGTTTGGGGGATCTTATCCATCGTCTTATGGAAATAGGTGATGAGATCACTTCAGGAATCGGAATCCTAGTTATAGGTCTCTGCTCACAGTCTCGGCTGATACCTGTTATCTCTGTGGGTTGCCATTTCTTCTTCCCTAACTTCAGCAGACTGTACAGAGATGTTTTCCACAGTGTCTTTCATCTCTAATCCTCAGTCTTCCCCAACACAGGCCTCTCATGTAAGCTTCCTACCGAAAGACAGGTGTAAATTCTCATCCCCTCTGCCCTGGCTTTGTCTCGTGGGCTTCCTGTCCATGTGACTGTGGTTTTACTGTGAGAGACTCTAGTATCCATACGGATATCAATCGCTGCCCATATAATAATAAAAACATGTATATGTATATTGTATACACGTACATATATACACATATGCCCACAGTTTTGGGTTCTAATGAAAACTAATATATTTAAAAGGTTGTACTGAATTTTTAATGGCTTTTAATGTCATGTATTTTATATTTAAGAAAGACAACTATATCACACAGGGATCTCAGGTTTCAGTGTTTCAGAAGGTGTTTTCATATTCTCAAATATTGGGAGTTGCTGAACTAGAAAATGAAGCACAAGCGTAACCTTATAACACAGACCTTGGCGTCCTTGTCACTCACGGCATCCTTCCTGATGACTGTATTCTAGCCTTTATCGGGCTACACCATTATCCCCAGATCCATCAGGTGCTGTCTCGTCTGTGCGTCTCTGCCCACACGTCTTCCTGTTAATGGGAGGCCTCACTTGCATCTTAATGTATAGAAAGCATCTCTGCCATCCAGGAAGCAGGGTTTGCTCCTTCATTTCCCTTGGGTGTCTGATTACGTGTCACCTTAATCACACTGGCTTTTCCTGACTACCCCACTGAAAAGTGAGAGCCGCTCAGTCATGTCCTGTAGTCCTCCAGGCCCCTCTGTCCATGGGGTTTTACAGGCAGGAACAGCAGAGTGGGTGGCCATCCCCTTCTCCAGGGGATCTTTCCAAGGCAGGGGTTGAACCAGGGCCTCCTGCATTGCAGATGGATTCTTTCCCATCTGAGCCACCAGAGAAGCCCCCTATCTCCCACCCCATCTTCTGAAACTCCTTTTCCGTTGTTTGCTCTCTTCCTGGATAGTTCAGGAAGAAATGGCATGAGCAAGGTTCCTAGGGTACTTGGGATATTGGAGGACCACAAAGGAGGTAATAAGTGGAGTTAATGAAAAGACGTGAGCCTGAGATTAACAGATGCACACTACTCTATATGAAATAGATAAGAGCCGTGGCCCACTGTAGGCTTCCCTGGTGCTCAGCTGGTAAAGGATCCGCCTGCAGTGCAGGAGACCCCAGTTTGATTCCTGGGTTGGGAAGACCCCCTGGAGAAGGCAATGACAACCCAGTCCAGTGTTTTGCCTGGAGAATTCCATGGAAGGAGGAGCCTTATGGGCTACAGTCCATGGAGTCACAAAGAGATATGACTTAGCACAGCATGGCCTACTGTATTCAATGTCTTATAATAACCTATAATCAAAACTAATCTCAAAGATAATATATATATTTATATTTAACTGAATCACTTTGCTGTATACCCGAAACTAACACTCCATTGTAAATAAATTATACTTAAAAAAAAAAAAAAAAACTTTGAATATAAAAAGCATTGGGAACACTGACTGGGTAGACCAAGTCATAGAATTAAATGGAATGGTATATTCTATGTATAATTAAATTGAGATATAAAGTGTATGTATTAACTTTCAAGTGATTCATTCAATGCTTTGATTAAAATGACAATTGTGAGAATGCTTTAATTTCGTTACACTTTGTACTAGGCAAGGTATCCAATCATCAATTGAATGACAGTCAAACAGTGGTCATCCAGAGGTCAGAAAGATATTATTTAATCAAGAATATTTTCTGATTTATCTTCTTATAAATACCCTTATATTCTTGATATGTTAACACTCTCTTTAAAAATCTTGCTATGAGAAAAAATAAGTTTATAGTTTGATAGAATCACTATTAGATTTCTTACGGCTTGGGCAGAAAGACACGAGATCACTGTACTCTCTGGAGTATGCTATTAAATTCAATCCTTGATTTTTCTGTTATTGATGCTTATTGGGAATTCTGCTTTGACATCTGAAATTCCTCAAATCTTTTTTTCCTCTCAAGTTCTTAATATGAATTCTATGACTGGTATGGACTGATAATTTGTGACTCTGTACATTGCTCCTTGGAATCATGTCTGCATGGATAGAATCAGGATGATCTGATTGAGCATGCTCAATGGGACCATAGCCGCCAGTTTGAGAGCAGAGATGTACAAAGGCTGACTGATGACACTCTTGATACAAATTGACCTTATATGGAAATGCCTGTTGGTCTGCCCCGTGTACCTTAATCATCTGCTTTGCCTTTACCGGCTCCAGCCTGCGACTGATTCTGTCTGTGGGAATACTTACTCATTTCTCTCTCTCTCAATCTACTCCGTGTATTTTTCAGTCTAACAATGCTCTGCAAAAGTAAAGGTCACTTTGTGAGCATCTGTACATTCTCTTTCAGCTGATCTACATTCAGAAAACAATGTGTCCCTCGTATATCACCTGTTCTCAGGTTCTCTAGTCTAACAATCTGCGCTGCATTTTTATCTAGACTGGCATAAAACCCATGGCATTGCCTCTGCCTCAAGATGATCAGGTAAATGTTCTCTACAAACGGCATTTCTCTCTCAAAGAATGTTATAGTTAGAAAACACGCTGTAGATTTGTATTTATTGAGCACAGAAGATACACGCGTGGCAACTAGGCTCTTAGCAAAATAAGACTGCTGTTAAACTAGATATCAACACACCTTTTTAACATATTGTCATGAATGCAGGGGTGTTTTACATGGCGATGGCACCCCACTCCAGTACTCTTGCCTGGCAAATCCCGTGGACGGAGGAGCCTGGTGGGCTGCAGTCCATGGGGTCACTAAGAGTCGGACACGACTGAGCGACTTCCCTTTCACTTTTCACTTTCATGCACTGGAGAAGGAAATGGCAACCCACTCCAGTGTCCTTGCCTGGAGAATCCCAGGGACGGGGGAGCCTGGTGGGCTGCCGTCTATGGGGTCGCACAGAGTCGGACAGGACTGAAGTGACTTGGCAGCAGCATGAAAAGATGACCATTCAAAAGCATTGATGGATAGTGGAAAATATAGGAAGTCTTTGTCCCACGTGGGGGACAACTTTCTTAAAAACCTTAATCTAGTATAATTATGTTTTTTGGACAGTCTATGCATTTGGTTGAGCCATTTTAAATTGTCATTTTTTGTAAGTAAAAAAAACGGCAGTTTCACATTGTTAAATGCAAATACCAGCTATGACAGAAGCTGGCCCAAAATAGATGGGGCCAGGTAGCTAAAACATCAACACAAGTTGACATTATAAAGGTCAAGGACATTTATAGCTAAGCATGAAGGTGTTAGTTGCTCAGTCGTGCCCGACTCTTTGTGACCCCATGGACTGCAGCCCACCAGGCTCTTCTGCCCATGGGATTTTCCAGGCAAGTACACTTGAGTGGTTTGCCGTTTCCTTCTCAAGAGGATCTTCCCAACCCAGGGATAGAACCCCAGTCTCCTGCACGGCAGGCAGGTTCTATACCAGCTGAGCTACCAGGGAAGCCCTAAGCTAAGGATGAGTATTTCATATGCTAAAAGAGAAGATTTAAGTAAGACAATGTATTCATTGTTCTTTATGGTAAGTAAATTTAACCTTCCCCAAAGAAAGTGTATTCAGCCTTCTCCACAGAGGTTAATTAAGATGACCTTTCTTTTGCAAGTGAAATATCCTACTGGGCTTCGAACAGTATCGAAATTCTTGCCATTCTTCCACCAAACTTAAAATGTTTATTTAAAAATTCTGATTTCTAGTTTTACATGATTTTAATGTTAGAACTTTGCTTTCATCCAAATGAAAAATGGGACTTCTCTAAATGAATTAAAAATAACACAAAAAAACAATAAAAATAACATTAGACATTTATTGAATTCTTGCCATAGGCCAAGTATTGTTTTAAGCTTTTTGGTACCTCTGGCTAATGTAATTTATGTAATAGAACAATAATTGAACGTATAAAAGCAATAATACAGTAATCCATGGCACTTTCAATTTTTATTGCACTTTCAAAATGTTATTTATAATTTTGATATCTAATCTTTAGGAAATTGTATGCCCAAAGTTAAATTAAAATACCTATTGACTAGAGTGAAAGAAAAGCTTATATGTCCCCCGAGGAAACTAAGAAATTAACTTTTAAAAGGCAAAATATAGTGTTTGATCAATATCCCTATTATTTGAGTCATATAAAAACAGAGAAAAAAAATATCCTGAGGAAAAGTTTTACATAGGTATATACTCAATGAAATGTTCACATATAATGCATTGACTTTGTCTGCTATCTCTTCTGCAAACAGATTAAAGATTTCAGGACTTACGAAAGCAAAGTGCTTTGCAGTGAGTGATTCAGTAATTCATTGAGAGTCATTACACTCTTCTTGTTTTAGAACACCTAAATTGTTTGGCATAACCTTTTGATTCATTTTCCTTTTTGTAGTTATTGATTTTCTTGGCAGTATTTACTGAATTGCACTCTCATTCTGACTATGGCATTTCAGACACCTTTAGTTTTACAGAGCTGCATTATATATGTATTCATGTTGATTCAAGGTTTTAATGGTCTCTTACCATTGACGCTATATTATCCCTAGAACTTCATTTGTATTTTAAAATAAAGATAAAATCCATATCTATTTCCTTGAACTCCTTATAGAGTCTGTGTCTTATATTTTCGCAATGTTTCATGCCTTAGGCTGCTTATCATTGGAAAGTATATTTTTATATTATATGATTCTTTTGACCCTCTGTGAACTTGAAAATGCCTTAGAGGAACAGCTGGATGTATTTCCTTAAATAAACACACATTGTTCTTTAAATTGCTAGTATCTGTCTTCTTAATAGTCTCCACAGGCAATGGGAATTTTGACTTTGAAGTCACCTCTGCTGGGTTCATGTAGGTGTCTGGCTACTTTATACCTTTTTGCTTCCATAATTGAACAGTGTCTTTCAACTCAAGTATATTTTTAAATAAACTATACGACAACAGCATATAGTCATAACTTAATCTTTACCTGTACTTTGGGGTTATAATATTTTTGGTGTTTTATTTTATATGATATCAAACATAACCTAAATACAATATCAAAAATATACTACAACCAGTAAAGGTACAGACTCCTGGAGTATTTAATTCCACTTAATTTAGAGTGTCAGTAATTAATGAGAGATTAGTTCAGAATTAAATAGAAATTCACGTACAGAAATTGAGAAAACAGTCATTTTTATTTGGAGTTAAAGGAAAAATTCATTCACTTTTTCACTTTGGCTTTGCTAAGGTAGCAAGGGAAAAATGGACACTGGGATTTTAAAAGTGGTCTCAAAACGTTTCCCAGCACTGGATTTGTCCCCAGAGAACTTTTTATGTGAAAGTAGCCTTTTTCTAATGATTATTTCTAACAAAGATTGTACACTCAGATTTGATTAATGGGTACAGAGTCTTCCAAAGAGGCTGCAGCAGTGATGCTCCATGAAGGTTTCTAGGATTGCTTGTTTATTCACAATTTAGACATAAAACATCTTCAGATGATTCACCATGCCAGCTCTCCAAAACCCAAGCTTGATTTGGAGGGAGGAGGCTATTTGAATGGACATGAAAAATTTATTTGAAATTGAGAGAAAAACAAGTCATTTAAAATTCTTTAAAAAATGTTCTTGGTTACTTGAATATTTAGGGAAGCAGTTAATAGGCCAGCACAGGAACAAGATATAAGAAATTGTGTCATGGAGATCGTAGATAGGGCTGCTGCTGTGATTTTCTTGAGTCTATGGAAATGGGGCTTTGGAAATCGGGAACTTACTAAGTTCACTAGTAATCTATCAGGTTGAAGATGCCTATAAGTTGTTTTTGTCCAGTGAAAGCAGTCATCTAATGTACTTAGTTGGGGAAGCCGTTAGACATAAGTGTGAAATGCAATGTTTTTGCTCTGTGCTCTACCTGTAAACAAGCCTTCTCCAAATAAAAATTCCTGAGTCCAAGTGAAATAAAGCCAGCTATTCTGAGGCCATCAGCTACGTCAGCTGAGGAGCTGGGGGGGCTGTGAGGGGCGGCCATCCACCATACCTGCCGTCTCTGATGGTCAACAAGGAATTAGGTTGTGAGCAAAGCAGGATCGGCCCCACGCAGCTAGATGCATGTGAAAGGGAATTCAGCAAGCCAGGACACTTGCCTCTTCCTGTACAGAGATCACCAGACCTCTTCACGTGAGAGATCTGGGTTTTCTGAATTAACAGTAATCTTTTGATATCCAGATTACCTGCTGCTTGCTGCAAACTCGTACATAGCCTGGCTTCTCTCTCACCTCCTCGGAGTCACTCTCTTGAGGTCACCTGGGACACTGTCTCCCAGGCTCAAGTCCTAACATTCTGGCTGAATAAAAACTAACTTTTAGATTACACGTATTTTCTTTGAGTCAACATAAGTAATACGATTTCTCCTAGATTACCACTGACAGTACTTAAAATCCACAGTTGTATTAATTTTTCATATACTTTAAGCCCAATTAAGTAAATGTTGTCTTGTTTATCTGAATGTTAAAGGATCAGGTGGCTTGGAGCCTGAAATTCTCAGTAAGTTGCCCACATTGTTGAATTATATCAGTGTTAACCTAGGAATTGGTTGAAGAAATACCTAATGTAATATTTTTTCCCCAAAGCATGCTCTAAATATTGTAATTCAATGCAACATCATTGTGACAATATAACTTTATTTTGGGACCAGGATAATTAAAAGCCTGGAAATATATAAAGAATGTTGTAATGATGACTGTATCCCACTAATCTTTGGAGATTTTTTTGTAATTTTAAAAATTTTATTGGAGTATAGTTGATGGGGAATGACTGAAGGCAAAAGGAGAAGGGGGCTGCAGAAGATGAGATGGTTACATAGCAACACCAGCTCCATGGAAATTTGAGCAAACTCCAAGAGATAGTGGAGGACAGAGGAGCCGGACATGCTACAGTCCATGGGGTCCAAAAAAGTTAAACACATACACATATCCACTCTTTCAAAATTATTTTTCCATATATGTCATTATAGAGCATTGAAATATAGTACGCATGCTATAAAGCAGGTCTTATTAGTTATCTATTTTATATATAGAAACTGAAGTCGCTCAGTCGTGTCCAACTCTTTGGGACCCCATGGACTGTAGCCTACCAGGTTCCACCATCCATGGGATTTTCCAGGCAAGAATACTGGAGTGGGTTGCCATTTCCTTCTCCAGGAGATCTTCCCGACCGAGGGTTTGAACCTGGGTCTCCCATGTTATAAGCATTATAGGCAGACACTTTACCATCTGAGCCACCAGGGTACCCAGGTCTCCTGCGTTGCAGGCAGATGCTTTAACCTCTGCGCCACCAGGGAAGCCCATTTATATATATAGTAGGGTGTACATGTGCTTCCCAGGTGACGCAGTGGTAAAGAGTCTGCCTGCCAGTGCAGGAGATGCAAGAGACACAGGTTCGATCCCTGGGTTGGGAAGATCCCCTGGAGGAGGAAATGGCAACCTACTCCGGTATTCTTGCCTGGAAATCCCATGGACAGAGGAGCCTGGCAGGCTACAGTTCATGGGGTTGCGAAGAGTCAGACTCAGCTGAGCATGCACGCTCACAGTGTGCCTATGTCTACCCCAGCCTCCCAGTTTTTCTCTCGCCTCCTTTGCTTCTGGTAACTCTAAGTCGTTTTATTTGTTTTACATTTTTGACTCTATTTCTGTTCTTTAAATAAGTTCATGTGTATCATTTCTTGACTAAGATTTCAGGCACTGGGTGCAGACTGATACTTAGAATATGACTGCCAAACAACTCTTGGTTCTTGGAGACTTTCTGGTATAGTGGACAATTTTTACACTTTACTATACTTTTACTTGTTCGAATTTAAATAAACTTTAACTGCCAAGTTTCCTTAAAACCTATGTAAGTCTAGAGGTCATTTCAGTTGACAAGCAAGCATCATCACTCTGTGTTATCAACCAAAAGTTTTGTGGGTTACTCTTTCAGTTATTCTGAATAAATGTCTACATCAATATTAAAAGTCTTCCTATTACTTGTCCATCTAAACTTTGTTGCGTAGGTGTTATAGCGAACAGACTTTTCAATCATTGCATTAAAATATATGTTAAGAGAGCATTGCTTAATTTTATGACTTTAAAAAGACTTACAGAGTATTCATTTCCTGATCAGATATTACCTTACTTTGTGTATGAATTCATTCCAGGCCATCCCATTTTGCATATTCCGGTGTGGTGTGTAAAGCTCTTCTGTGTATGATTCTTCTGTTTTGTGAAGAATTCTTTCCATTATGACTTCCTTGTATTGCTTCTTATATTTTGAACACCCTAACCCCCATCTTAGTTAATTCCTACTTATCCTTCAGGGGCCAGTTTAGACAATCACGCCCTGCTCATTAATTTCTCTAAGCTCCACATGACTAGCAGAGTTGACCTTTACATGTATTCCTGTGTACTGATGTATGCCTGTGTGTAAATTATAACGTATCCAATCATTTAACTATAGCCCCTGAGGACAGAGACTAGACCCGTTTCCTCACTGCTACATCCTAGCATGGTCTGGCATTGGGAGACCCTCAATCAATAGTTGTTGAAGGATTAAAGGAATAGATTGCTTTACTTATGCGCTTGCTTCACAGAATAGAAACTACAGTTATTCCCCCCAAAAAAGTCACTGTGATAGTCTATCGATGAAATATCTTTTCTTCTTTAAATTCAAAAATATCTGTGGATGATGTTCATGTACTAAGTCCTTTTGAGCCTCAGCTTTTAGAGTTGTTTGTCTCTATCAACAACTCTAATATATCTAACATGAATTAAAGGAAGATGTATTAAGAGGACGGAGAAGGCAATGGCACCCCACTCCAGTGCTCTTGCCTGGAAAATCCCATGGGTGGAGGAGCCTGGTGGGCAGTATTAAGAGGAATCTAAAACCAGTTACATTATGTCTTGGGTAATTTAATATTGCTTACCCAAAATTAAAGGCACACTTTGAAAGTGATATAAAATAATAGCTTTCTCCCAAGGACATCTGTTGCACTAATTATTGGGATGCTTCTGCTGCTGCTGCTAAGTTGCTTCAGTCAAGTCCGACTCTGTGCAACCCCATAGATGGCAGCCCACCAGGCTCTGCAGTCCCTGGCATTCTCCAAGCAGGAACACTGGAGTGGGTTGCCATTTCCTTCTCCAATGCATGAAAGTGAAAAGTAAAAGTGAAGTTGCTCAGTAAGTGTCCGACTCTTCGTGACCCCATGGACTGCAGCCTACCAGGCTCTTCGGTCCATGGTATTTTCCAGGCAGGAGTACTGGAGTGGGGTGCCATTGCCTTCTCCAATCATTGGGCTAGTTTTTAGTTAAAGTTTCCAGATGTTTGGATCATTACAAGAATTGAAGACTTAAGGCTGATAACACTTTCAGAATTAAAACTTGCTTCTCTGCATTCTCAGTTTTTGCCCCTATCCAGGGTTGGCTCTATTTCTAGTTTTCATTATTTGTTAAATCAATTTTGCATCAGTTAGAAGAACAAATTGTTTCTCCACAGATTTGTAGCTATTAATCTCAGCAGTAACTCAGTGACTGATTTTTTTCAGACCTCAGCGTCACAGAGAGAGACTAGAAAGAGTAACTTGAACCAAGTCTAGGACCTACCCGCTGAATCTATGAAAGTCGAGACTTCATGTCATACATAATACATCTGTGTTACTCAGCGGTGATGTTACTTTTCAACTTGGGGATATAATTAGAATGATCATATAAAGTTATTTCACTGCCTGCTTTTTTCTTCTTTTCTTTCAATGTCCTTTCTATTATTCTCACGACTCAATAGTGATATCAACTAGAAATTCTTGAATTGTAAGTAAAAGTGACCTAATTTCCGAAGCATTTAGTTATTGCAGGTAAAAGCTCTCTCAAGGGCTTTCAATATTTCAAATATGTGGATGTACAATCTGTGTCAATAATGAAGACTGCACATTAAATTGACCTGAATGGTTAGAGCACAAAATTTTTTCTCAGCATTGGCAAATTTCTGACGTAAATGCTTAGAATGGAAGAGCTGAAAAGAAGCTATTAGAGTAGTGCAGAGACCCTGAAAAGATGCTACATGTTTTTTTTTTTATTTTTAAAGTATAATTGAGATTTCTAAGAATTTTTACTGACAAGTCATTTTACTTTCTGGACTTGGTAACTGAAAAAAGGATAAAATTGTTAGAGGAGCAATAAGGAATTCAATAAAGAAAGTAAAATATTATGTGCTTGATAAGTGTATTTCAAATGTCTTACCTGAGTTGGTTAGAACACCGAGTTAAAGGTTCCAAGGTCACAGATTTGAGCTTTCTATGGCTTAGATGGCTTAATCCCTTTACTGGATCAGGGACCACTGTGGTCGCCCTGCCCAGCCATCCTTCAAAGAATGACCTCCTTGCAAGATAACACTAATGCAATAAGGAAGACAGACCAGGCTAGGGCCAAAACACAGCCATCAGAACCACAATGTCTCTTTCACATTTATATATGTAATATTCGTGCCACGTTGCTTGTGACACCTTCACATACACAATGGAGTACACCTCTGTTCGAATAAATAGTTATTTGGTTTTATTTTGCCTTATAAAGTCAGTAAACTTAAAATTCAACCACCTGAATCTTCTTTTTGAAGATTGATCGAGTGTCCAATGTATACACTTGGAATTTCACAGAATACAAACATGTACACTTTCCAAAAAGGCTTACTTCACAGAAGGAGGTGAAGTTAATTTCAAATAATATTTTTCATTATAGTCTTTTCATTTTAGCAGGCATAAGTTAAATTTTAGATATTTTGAAGGACACTAAACTAATAAAGTATTCTATTATCTGTTCATTCAAGGCTTCAGAGGAGCGTGACTAAATTCCTCTAAGAAAATGTACTTTGCTGATCCTGAAAGAATCTAAGATTTGTTTCATTGAGAAAGAATTAGGATGGGTTCAGGTCCTGCTTTAAGTAAAATTAGTAGTGAAATTTCCAATTTTATCTAGTTAGGATGACAGTCTTTTTATAACCACACACCTTACACCTCCATTAGCAGTGTAGATGACAGAATACTGATTTTCTTCCAGTTTGAACCTAAAGTCACCATGTTCACCACACGCTCCATAGACGGGTCTGGTTGGACAGAATTGTCAGGACTTTCATTTGATTCATGCTCCATTTTCTATAAATGTTACCCAACAATGACATAGAAGCAAGCAAAAAGCCTGCAAAAGCCTGCAAAGCTATTTCTGCTAATGTCTTCAGTTTCACAGAAGAGAAGCGGATTTATTCCATTGCTCGTCAGCATTTATTGTGACCAATAAGTGGGGGATTAGGGGCTTATTCAGCTCTAGTTATTGCATTAAAAATAACATTGTTACTGAAAACCTAAGGTCTAATAGAAATACATGTGATAATATTCTTTTCTTATATTCAAATGAAAGAAAGTGAAAGTGTTAGTGGCTCAGCTGTGTCTGACTCTTTGCGACCCCGTGGACTATCGCTCGTCTCTGTCCATGGGATTCTCCAGGCTAGAATACTGGAGTGGGCTGTCATTCCCTTCTCCAGGGGATCTTCAGCTTTCAAGTAGTTCTTTTTATTATTACAATCGTCTATCTGCCTATGTACAGCCACCTTTTCTAAACTCACCATTCTGCCACGTGACTTCTCCCTCCATGCTCTTTCACTATCCTTTATAATATCTAGTGAAATACTCACCATACTGCAAATTCCGTCTTTCTTTGCACAGGTCTAGATTTATTTTTAACCTTTGTTATCTTGCACTTTACCTGACTCTGTACCCTGCTCATGATAGGAGCCTGATGATTATTTGATGAGTAAATGAATGATTTCACTATTATAGTCAAGTCTTTGACTTCAATTTTATCTTCTCCTGATGGCTCAGAGGGTAAAGCATCTGCCTGCAATGTGGGAGACGTAGGTTCGACCCCTGGGTCGGGAAGATCCCCGGCAGAAGGCAATGGCAACCCACTCCAGTATTCTTGCCTGGAAAATCCCATGGATGGAGGAACCTGGTGGGCTATAGTCCATGGGGTCCGCAAAGAGTCGGACACGACTGAATGACTTCATTTTCACTTTTCACTTTTTTTGTATTTTTTAACTTACATGATTACATTCAGTAACATAAACTAACACATATATTTACCTTCTAATGAAATTGTCCCTGAGGCAGCCATAATATTCTTTGCAGTTTTTAAAATATTTATTTACTTTCGGCTGCGTCAGGCCTTAGCTGAGCACGTGGGATCTTCGCTGCAGCACGTGGCTTCTCTCTGGTGCCTGGGCTGGGTAGCCCGCAGCCTGCAGGTTTAATTTGCCCTTGGCATGTGGGATCTTAGTTCCTGACAAGGGATTGAAACTGTGTCCCCTTCATTGGAAGATAGATTCTTTACCACTGCACCACCAGAGAAGTCCCTCTTGGCAGGTTTTTACATGTGCAAGATTACAAAGTTTTAAACCTCAACTCCTCTTCATGGTTGGCAATCTAATAATTATTCCAAATTAATAATCTGAAAACGTCAGTGTCTGTATTTCAGTAACGATATAAGGACAGGTTTCACATCTGAATTAAAGATATTTCATCATAATTTGTTCACCCCTTTAGAGTGCTAGGCACCTTTATTATAGATATTCAGTTAGCCATTTGTTTATCTGTGGTATAAGAACAAGACTCTTGACCTACTGCTCCAATTTCTGGCAAACTTGAAAAGTATCATCTTTGACGCTCATTTACAATCCATCTTTTCTGTCTTTTCTGGCCCAGAGCCACAGGCTTTGACTGAAGACTTCAAAAGCAGCTTGTTCTAGCCTCTGCCCTATTACTTACCAAATCATTATATAACCAAGTTCCGCCCCGCCCCCCCCCAAAAAATAAAATCCTCCTCTATATTTTGTCTATGTGATTACCAAAATTCTCAACTACTCCTCTGGATCTTACTTCATCATCTCCCCCTACACTGTGCACACTACACTGTTTGATATTTTATAGGCGAGCCCCTCATTTCCCTGAAATTTGTGCTTGGAACTTCACCAGATAACCATCAAATCAATAGTCCATAATCAAACTCTAAGAAGTACTCTGTATTTTTCACAATGCCTAATTAATCTCCCCCAATGGAACACTTCAGTATTATTTTCATAATAGGATAGTATTATGAGTTTTAAGAATATTCTCTTCTGCAATCACATATTAATTATGAGCATAGCTTCCTTCATTGTTTTCCATGATGTGCAATCATCCTGCTATTTATCATGGTCTGAATCTAATAGCAGGTAAAAACATTGTATATACTTTAATTGTATGTATTTAATGAATATTCTCTAAATTTCCCTCTGCTTAAGATCTTCCTAAACCAGTATTATTTTTTTTAATCATCTGGGCACCAGTGTTATTCAAATGCATTATGTCAAAATGTTATTTTCCTCTTTTGAGAAATGGCTTAATTACAGTTTTTTTTTTCTTTCTAGATATAACTTAATTGCCAGGGTCATTAAATTATATATGAGGATATATTGTCACGACAAAAAACCAACCAAGAAAGGATATAGGCCACATTGGTTTCTTTCCCCATTGCTGTAGAAATTTGATTTGTGATAATGATAGTTAATTATTTTGAACAATGAATCCAATCAATCTAGTCAGTTTAGCAAGGAAAAAGGATAGCATTAAATAAGAAGTTTGATAAGATTAGAATGGACTACTAAAATAGATTAATTAGTTTGATGCATGCTTTAATCAAAAAGTGTTGTAGTGTCCTTTAGTAGAAAACACATCTGTTCATGCTTTAAAAAATGATGTTTCTTTAAAAAAACGTGATTTTCTGTTCCTTTAATAATAATTTTTACATCCCCCATGTTCTAGTTGAGTGTGAACATTATGTAGTATACGTCTAAGGGTCCTTCAATTTAGAAATATGAGTTACTGTGAGAGAGATAATAAAACTGCCAGAACCCAGATACATGAATCTCATAATGAATGATACAGATTTCTATATACTCTACTCATAAACACTGGAGATGATGAAAAGCTTAATCGAGTTGTAAACAACCTGCATAAATACATTTTATGCTTTTCTTTTTTCTGGATGCATACAGGACTAGCAAACAATGTAATAACATTGAGCAATCTAGTTGGAAATCACTGGTCTCCTTTAAATTTTAAATGAAGATTATGAAAATAATTACTCTTTCCAAGCAAGGAGCTTTGTATGTTCATTGGATATAAAACAATAAATTATTACTACTTCACAAAATTTTAAGAGAACAAAACTATAAAATGAATTCAGGTATTTAAAATGACCTTAAAGCAAGTTGAATGCATAAAATCAAGAAAGCCTTACATAACTATCATTTTGAATAGCTTCATAATAGACAAACCTGCTAAGAGGCAGCATAATTGATCCAGGTTACATTTACGTAACTTTTTTCTGGGAGTGTAGTCATATGTAATATCTTTTTTGCAGATAATTTTCAGAAAATAAGAGAAAGTCCGAAAGAGATGTTTTAGTTACCACCTAGCAGTTTACTTGGTGTTTGTGGGCTATAACTAAAGGATAATCATTAACATAATATGATTTAAACTCTATTTAGACTTTCAAAAGAGAGAAAACGGCATATGCCATTTTTAACAGCAATATTTATAAAACATAAATTGGCTTAAATCCATGTTGGAAACAAAATATGCAATATCATATAAAATATCCATAAAATATATATGGATATTTTAAGTGATAAAAACATTAAATTCATTCACGTACTTAGCAAATGTTTATTTGATGATAAGCTATACTAGGGGCTGTAAATAGATATAAGGTAGTAAAGAAGTTTACACAAATACAACACAAACTGGTCTCAAAATTCACTTGTCATCTTGAGAAGATAAGATTATTCCTGCTGTGATATTTAAAATTTGAAGGGCAGGTAGACTCTTGGTGATTGGAAGTAGGGAGGAGGTTATACAATGAAACGGAAATGGAGACTTGGAAGTTGGTGGTTTAGAGAATGAAGAGGGGTTAAGTTTATCCCCAAGATGGAAGTCCTCTTGAACAAGTCTGCTGGAAAGGGAGTTATGAGATGTAAGTACGAATAGACGTTGGATTGGAAGATCTCCAACAGTTTACTTTGGAAGTGTGACATTCATTCTGTGATGATAATGACATCAATGATTAAATATCTCCTGACATGTATGAGGCATGATTCCAAACATCTGAATCCATTATCTCAGTGATCCTCAGGACAAGCCCATAAGGAGTCAGTGTCTCCAGTTTTGGAAGAGGAGTCAAGCCCTAGAGACATGCCTCTAACCCTAGAGACATTCCCTCTAAACGGGTGAGTGCCTGAGCCAAAACTCAAACCAAAAAACACACCAGAGCAACCTTTCTGACTCCAAAGATCTAAATAAATCCTCATCAAATTTCGATTTCACACACTCATCAATGAAAAGCTACAAAAGGTTCTGAGCCGCATAATGAGATGTGGTAAAAAGTTTAGGAAGACTAATCTGACGGGGGGTGGGGGGTGGGCTATCCCATGATTTGGAGGTGGCAAGTCCAGAAGCAATGACGCAGTCCATCTTAGGAGAGGGATGAAGGAATAAAGTCCAGTAGTCAGTAGTGGTAACGGGGATGGAAATAAGAGGGCTAATACACAAAGGGAAGGAAAAGTCAGGTTGAGGTGAATGAGTATGTTAATGAGTAAGAAGAGATGGGAGGAGGAGAAAGAGAAAAATGCTAACTATGGTGGGTGGGTGGGTGGAGGAGGAAGGGGCGAAAATGGAGATACAAGAGGGGAAGGCACAGGAGAAACAGGGGTGGAGGAGAAGGAAACCTGGAAAGCAGGAACAGGAGCATTTATTCCCTGAAAAATCCCATTTGACAAGAACTAGACTAAACAAGTAGGCTACATGGAACATTTATTTGCTTTTTATGACAACTTTATACAGTCAGATAGCATTATCTCTGATTTGTACCGGGGAAATGAAGGCTGGGATAATGTCTCTTGTCTGGGGCCACAGAGCCTGTAACAGAGGAAACAGAACTAGGGGGCAGAGCTCAGGATCCCTTGACCTTCCAGTGACTCTGTGAAGTGAGCAGGATGGGTTTGTTAACCTTCTTTGGAGGATAAAGCTCAGAGAAGCATTTTACCTGAAAGCATAGGGTGGGATTTTCTGCTTTAAAAACCTCCCTCTCTTTCAGAATAAAGAGAAGCAGCATGCATAATGATTATGCAAGCAATTTATCTGGTAATCATCCTTGAGTCTCTTTTTCCTTTATCCTCCGTCTTTACTCCATCCCTGAACCTCACTGACTGTATCTCTTAAATCGTCCTTTAGTCCATCCACTTCTCTCCATCTTCACACCTACCCAGCAAGCCTTGCAATAACCTCTAAAGTGGTGCCTCCCACATCTGTTAGTTCCATGCTGCAGTTTATTTTTTATACTCTAGCCAGGGTGATGTAAAAACTCAAACCTAATCTTCACATTTAGCTCCCCAAAATAAAAATAAAATACTGATACAAAACATCTTTGATGGCTTCCTATTGCCCTTAGTACAAGACCGAAGCCCTTCAGCCACCAACAAGGTCACAGCCAGGCTGCCAGGACCACCCCTGTACCTTCAGCCTATATTCCATGTCGCTCTGTCATCTCAGCCACCCTGCCATCATTTCCCATCCTTCAGCACGCTGGGACTCCATTCGTGATGTTTTCTTTCATAAACCATTCTTAAATCCTCACGCCCACATTTTCTTTATGTAACACACATTTTGTGTCCTTGAAACCTCAGGTCAAATGAATCTTCCTTTATCTCCCATATTGAGAAGGTCTCCCTTTTATGGGGCTCTCAAGCTCTCTATAGAGCTTCGCAGATGGTGAAGGGGTAAAGAATCTGCCTGCCAATGCAGGAGACTCCAGATGCAGGTTCGACCCCTGGGTCAGGAAGACCCCCTGGAGGAGGAAATGGCAATCCACTCCAGAATCGCCTGGGAAAGTCCATGGACAGAGGGGCCTGGAGGGCTGCAGTCCATTAAGTCACAAAGAGTTGGACATGATGGAGCGACTGAGCACACACACACAAGCTCACCCTGCTTTTCTGTGTAACCCTCACCTCTATTGGGACATATGGATTCACAAATGTGTTCTTTGTTTACTATCTGTTCCTTCCATTTGTCTAGAAGCACCTGAAAAAGAAATCACATGTTGTGTTCATTGTTTTATACCTAGAACCTACACCAAGACAAAGTAGGTGTTTAGTAAATATTTGTTCAACTGAACCATGAATGATTAATAGCCCCATCTGTGTTTATATACTGGCTCCTCCATTTACTAAATGCAAGGCCTTGGATAATTTTCTTAAATTCCAGAAACTTTTCTTTCCCTATTAGATGAAAAGGGATAGTTACAATCCAATGAGTAAGGTTATTCATGCAAAACTCTTAACATATATATATATATATATAGTACTAAAAAAATGCTATTATTATACTGTAAAAATATCAGACATCAGGGATCTCAAAGGACCACATTAATATTAATTGGAGGGAAAATGTCTTTTCATATAAATTAAAAAAAATACTTTTTAATTTTTTAGCAGCATCTAAAAAAATGTACTTATAGCTTACTTGACAAGACTGTTTAATTTTTTTTAATTTATTGAAGTATAGATTTGCAATGTGTCCATTTCTTCTGTAGAGCAAAGTGACTCAGATATGTATATATATGCTTGTTCATGTTCTTTTCTATTATGACTTGTCTTGAGATATTAAATATAGTTCCCTGTGCTATAGTAAGACCTTGTTGTTTATCCACTAGTTTGCCTCTGCTAATCCCAGGCTCCCAGTCCGTCCCTACTCCATCCCTCCCTTGCCACAAGTCTGTTCCCTCTGTTTAACAAGACTATTTTTATAATCATAATTTTAAATACTTAATTTAAAAATCAATATGCTTTTTATCCTGATCCCTTTGGGGCTTAGAGTCAGATATTAGTTTGGGGAAAGTCATTTCACTGGTCATTCCGTAACAAAAAATCGAAACTGTGACCCACCATACTATCATGGTACCTTTTTGATATGCTAATATTTACTGCTATCAGGTACATGGAGATTATGAAGAGTGTTTAAATGCACAAATAGGACACAGGTTTAGAGTGAAAAGAGCTTCCCTGGAGGCTCAGTGTTAAGAATCCACCTGCCAACGCAGGAGATGCATTGTCAACTGGCATCCATACGTCGTCAGTTTCAGATCCCTAAGATATACTTTCTCATTCACGTGTACAAAACACAAATGCCCTCATATTACCAAAGTTAAAAATTAAACTAACCTAAAACTTTAGGATTTCTTTTCGTTCCGACATTGCATGGTTTTCTCCCTGAACCGCCCATCGTTGTGAACCTCGGAGCACAGGGCTTTATGTGAGGACACAGAGTGAAGTGCGTCATACTCGCACTAGTACCGGAAACAGGAAGATGCAGTTAGTCCCGACGATGGAGGGAACGCGGAAACAATATAGCGGCGTTTATGAGAGAACCAAATTTTAGTCCAAGCTTTATAGAAAACGAACGTATGGTTACCAGAGCGAAGTGGTGGGGGAGGGATAATTGAGGAGAAGGGGATTAGCATATACACTTCTATATATAAATCAGGTAACCAACAAGCACCTACTGCATACACGGGGAGCTATACTCAACAGTTTGTAATAACCTACAAAGGAAAAGACTCTGAAAAGAATATAAATACATGTGTACAACCAAATCTCTGGGCTGTACCCCTGGAACGAACATGACTTTGTGAATCGACTATGCTCCAGTGAATAAAGAAGCACTTTGCTTGGAATCAAAGTGGCCAAAGTTAGCACGTTTCCTTGCCACACTAGCCTGTTTGCTCATCTGTGTCAGTAGGATTTACATCATATGGTTGTTAGGAAGTAGGAAAGTTTCCTCAAAAGCCTTAGCCCTGTGCACAGGCCACAGCGAGCCCTGGATGCACGGTCGTCAGCACTGAAACACGGGTCCTGTCACAGTCAGTCAAGTGCAGAGATGGGAGAGATTTGTAGCACAGATGTGCCATCTGCCTCTGGATGGGCCTTCTCAGGTGGCGCGAGTGGTAAAGAGCCCCCCCCTGCCCATGCAGGAGAAGTGAGAGACATGGGTTCAGTCCCTTGGTAGGGAAGATCTCCTGGAGGAGGACACAGCAACCCGCTCCAGTGTTCTTTCCTACAGAATCCCATGGACAGAGGAGCCTGGTGGGCTGCAGTCCATGGGGTCACAAAGAGTCACACACGACTGAAGTGACTTAGTGTACACACATACACACAATCACACCTCTGGATTGAATGTACAAATGAGGCTAATGAAGCTATTAAAAAGGGAGAACAATGTTTGCTGTTGCTGCAAAATAAATGTGAGTGTTGACCTACTTACAAAGTATTCTTTCTGTTTGAAAATGCACACAATCATTATACTTGGGGATACTGTTGAAAATGAGTCTTGCTTTATGTGTATGAACTGCATGATTTATGCACACAGATTGCAATATACAAATTCTACACAGTCTATTTGAATCAGCAAGTGGGCAGTCAGATTTATTTCTGCTTATCCTTGAATATCTTGCTGTTAATTCATTTTCTATTTCTGTTGCGCCTATCATCACTCAATTTAAATTTCTGAAAAACTAATTTACTAAATGAAATTGTTTTTAGAGCAAAATATTTCTTCTCATTTAAAAATATTGTAATTGACTAAAACAATGATTTTTTTGTATTGTTGTTCACTCTGTCAGTCGTGTCCAACTCTTTGCAACCCCACGGATTGTAGCACACCAGGCTTCCCTGTCCTCCACCATCTCCCAGAGCTTGCTCAAACTCATGTCCATTGAGTCAATGATGACATCCGAACATCTCATCCTCTGTCATCCGCTTCTCCTCCTGCCTTCAGTCTTTCCTAGCATCAGGGTCTTTTCCAGTGAGTTGGTTCTTCGCATCAGGTGGCCAAAGTATTGGAGCTTCAGCTTCAGCAACAGCCTTCCAGTGAATATTCAGGATTGATTTCCTTTAGGATTGACTGCTTTGATCTCCTTGCTGTCCAAGGGACTCTCAAGGGTCTTCTCCAACACCGCAGTTCAAAAGCATCACTTCTTCGGCTCTCAGCTTTCTTTATAGTCCAACTCTCACATCCATACATGACTACTGGAAAAACCACAGCATTGACTAGACAGACCTCCATTGACAAAGTAATGTCTCTGCTTTTCAATAAGCTGTCTAGGTTGATCATAACTTTGCTTCCAAGGAGTAAGCGTCTTTTAATTTCATGGCTGCAGTCTCCACCTGCAGTGATTTTGCAGCCCAAAAAGATAAAGTCTGACACTGTTTCCACTGTTTCCTCATCTATTTGCCATCAAGTAATGGGAATGTTGAGCTTTAAGTCAACTTTTTCACTCTCCTATTTCACTTTCATCAAGAGGCTCTTTAGTTCTTCTTCACTGAGGTTATTGATATTTCTCCTCACGTGTAAGCATAATTCCAGGATAATTAGATGTTTTCAGATCAGGTAATACAAATCAATCATGTTTTTTCATTAAAAATATACTGGTTACCTACTATATGTCAGACATTGAGCTAGGTATTGACATGTGATCAAATTATATATGTTCCTTCCCTTGGTGAAATTGCAGCCAGATATTCAGGTAAACAAATCAATAATTTTACTAAGTTCTATGATAAAGGGAAGCAGAGATTCCCATGGGAGCCAGAGGAACACCATTCAAATCAGATGGTGTAATTTAGGGAAGGCGGGGGAAGTACAACTTGAGTTGAGTTTGAAAAGTAGGAATTCAAAAGAAGTTGACATTGCGGGTGGAGAAAATGGAGGAACAGCATCAAGAAGTCCTTAAGAGATGTGGTTAAGACGAGACTAGAGCCAAGCTATGATTTACTCATGTGCCAAACTAAAGGTTTAAATGCTCTCCTAAAATCTATGAGGCGTCATTGCAGGACTGTTAGCCACATGTGAGGTTATATCTTATAGAGACTCTTAAAACCTGGATTTGCCTCATTGTCAGCAAAACTCGTACAGATATTTTTAATACCCTTTGATATTTTGTGTATTTTAACCTTCTCCCTAAATAGCAAATCCTCTGGGAAAATATAAACAAAAACCACCTTTGCAGGTACATCTTGAGCATGGCGTATACACGTATATAATTACTAATGTGAGCATCATGGATAACGGAACATTACTCTGTAGTAACTAAACATACTTTAGTATACTATGAACCACATTTCTGAATGTCTTGATATTTTGGGGCATATGGTTTTTGAAATGACTGTAATGTTATAATAAATGTAGTGAAGCTTAACGGAATCATTTAAACAGTAACTTTCTAAACCTATTTGTAAGGGTTTAAACTTTGCAATTGTTTGGAGATTTAAGATTGATTATTTTCTTAACTGATGAAGCTTAATTTTTAAATTAAACATTTATTCATACACTGACCATTTGGTATGAAGCTCATTAAGAGATAAATGGCTCATTAAATAAGAACCATTTTTAATCTATACTTATTATTTTTTGAAGGTGACATTGGAATTACCAGCAAAAACATAAATAATGTAGATTTTAAAGTTAATGTATTTACCCATTTTTAAGATACAGTTTTTACTCTGAATGTTTAAATTTGTATATTGCTACTTCCATAGTTCTCATTGAAAATTAAGTTCATTAGTATGGCTAAATTTAGATTGAAAATATTCAGGCTGAGGCTATAGTTTTCTTTTTTAGGTTCATAAACAATTATCAAGCGCCTCTGTCAATTCATAGACAATTATCAAGTGGTTCACATTGTATTAGGGCTTCCCTGGTGGCTGAGAGGTTAAAGCGTCTGCCCACAATGCAGGAGACCTGGGTTCGATCCCTGGGTCGGGAAGATCCCCTGGAGAAGGAAATGGCAACCCACTCCAGTATTCTTGCCTGGAGAATCCCATGGACAGAGGAGCCTGGCAGGCTACAGTCCATGGGGTGGCAAAGAGTCAGACACGACTGAGTGACTTCACTTCACTCACGTTGTATTATCACTGGAAAGAGAACTCTCAGTTATCAGTTAACCAGTTGAATTAAATACTTTAGTATAAAAGAAACTAGAAAAGCTTAAGATCAGATAGAAACATGGAAACAGAACAATGTAAATGAACTGTTGGTTCACAATCTCAGGCGCCTCCTGGTATAATCTGAAACCTCCATCTCCTTACAAGGAGGACAAGGAGAGACCTAGGAAAAACACAAACCACCCCAGTTTGGAAGGTGGCAGGTATTTTTGTTGTTTTTGTTTTTTAATTGGAGTAAAGTTGATTTACCTATGTTATTTTCAAGTGTACAGTCAGTTGATCCAGTTATACATCGATATATATCTTTTCTTTTTCAGATTTTTCCCTTATAAATTATTGCGCAATATTCAGTATGTTTCTTTGACCTATACAGTAGGTCTTGTTTTGTTATCTATTTTACATATAATAGTATGCATATGTTAATCCCAAGCTTCTAATATATCCCTCCCCACTTGTAACCACAAGTTTGTTTTCTCTGTCTGTGGGTCTGTTTCTGTTTTATTTATAAGTTCATTTGTAACCTTTTTTTAGATTCTGTGTATAAGTGTTACACGATCGTCTTTCTCTGTCTGGCTTACTTCACTCAGTATAATCATCTCTAGGCCCATGTTGCTGCAAATGGCATTGTTTCATTCTTTTTTTATGGCTGAGTAATATTCCACTACACACACACACACACACACACACACACACACACACACACCCCACATCTTCTCTAGCTATTTCATCCGTCCATGGACTTTTAGATTGGCTGTTGTAAATAGAGCTGTGATGGACATTGAGATGCATGTATATTTTAAAATCACAGTCTTCTCCAGATATATGCCCAGAAGTGGGACTCACACGTGGCAGTTTTATTAAGCAAGGGAACTTACTTGTGAGAGTTGTCTTGGGCAGCCACAAGACAAGTAGATTTCTGCACCTGCTAACCAGAATCTTAGAAGTCTCTATAGAAGACCTCACTGGGTTCAGTCATCTGAACTGCCCATGTTGGCTCACCATCCCATCAACACCTCAAGCTGTGTCTTTGGGGCAGCTTTGGGGAATGAGGGGTGCCATGAGGACATGCAAGCCAAGGACAGGTTAGGGGAAGAGGCATCTCCAAGTGCCTGGGTCCTGCTCGTGGGCCAAATTGGTAGTCAAGTCTCCTCCATGACCTCCCCAAATAAACAACTGGGTAAAAACCAAGGAAATGAGAGGTATAGACACAAAGAGCTATGAGCTCGAAATTTTCAAAGAGAAATGCTATGCTTGATGTCTTGAGGAAAATAATGAAAATTATTGAGCAGGAAAGAGTGAAAATACATTTCATGTAGAAAAAATATTTGAGCAAAATTATAAAGGAAACAATTAGCAAGACATCTAGAGGATGGATGAAAGTGGTTCAGTTGCAGGAAGCAGATGAATCATTTTTCATAATAGTGAAAGGTCACTTTGGAGAAATGCAGCTGAGAACTATTAATTGAGTAGGATTTAATGGGAATCTTTAAAGTGAAACCTCAATATAAAAGAGTCAAAAATAGATGCCTTAAAACAACAATAAAATGAAATTATATAAAAATTAAATAAACGTGTAAAATGAACAGAACAAGAAAGCCAAGTATTCACCCAGGCGTATGTGTTTGACGGGTTTGTTTGAGGGGAGTAGCTAGAGCAACTGAAAAGAATCATTGCATCATGCAGGCTTAGTCCAATGGTGAACGTGGTGAATAAACAAAGCCAAAGAACAATTAAGAATCGTGGTCTAGTGGTATGAAAAAAATTGGAGAAAGGCAATACTGTTCGTGTGTAGGAAGGAGCTGATGGAACAGATTTCTTAGGAAAGGAAGATCACCAGCTTAGGTTTCTGTGTTACATGCTAGCTATATGTCATTTTCCTGTGGAAGCAGAAGACTTCAAAAATGAAGTGGAAAGATTTTGAGAGATCTAGAGTCATCCATGGGAAGATGGCTTTGAAACTTAAAGAGTTAGTTTCTCTACGTAGGATGAATTGCTGAGGAAAAAGACAAAAAGACTAAGTCCCGGGTGTTACTGTTAAAATTCAGGAGAGAAAAAAAGAGGCACAAAGTTTTCTCTCACTTGTAGAGTAAAAGCAACCAGTGACAGAGAAATTATATGAGTATGATTTATTCTAAAAAGAGAGTCTGTAAAGATTTAAGGATGCACTGAGATGCCCAAAGCACATTAATAATTTCTGAACTTGCAGTATAAGTCCAGAGGTTTACATTATATAGGGCATAAGGTTGATGGCTCTAACAAGTGGCTGAGAAGTTTCTGTGTTATTCTGCCAAAAGCTTTCAGTAATTGAAGGCTATCCTAGTCTTAACAGGAGGGTTCAGTGATGAGAAAACACCTGGAAATGCAAATATAATGAAAGGATTATGCTCCTAATGTAACCAAACTGCCAGATGACACCTCTTTGTGTTAATATTATAGTTGCACACTAATAGGTTATGTCTTCCGAGGCCTGAAGAGTCTTGCAAGAAACCTAAAAGAAGGCAGATGAGAGAAAGAAGGATGGAGGGAGGGTACGTGTCTTGAACTAGAGAGCCATCAGAAAAGGAGCCGTGGTTTATCAAGCCAGTCCCCGAAATGTGCTTGGAGGAGGGGCTAAAGGGATCTGACCCCGCCCCTAAGGGTGTACTGCTTTAATGTCACTCTCTAGACGAGACCGGGCAGAAACCTTGAGGAGAAAGAACACTGCCTCATACAGAGAGTGGAAAAGATGACGGCAGCGCGGTTAGCCTCTGGGGCAAGTCTCTTCCAGGCTGGCGAGCCATCGCTCCACCACTGCTGTCTGCTCCTGGAAAGTGATATGCAGAAAGTCTAGGTAATTTACAGGAGAAAATGTCACTTTGAAAAGAAACAATTTGTGTCATGGAATGCACATAGACTGGAAAAGGTCAGTTTTCATTCCAGTTCAAAAGAAAGGAAATGCCGAAGAATGTTCAAACTGCCATAGAATTGGACTCATTTCATATGCTAGCAAGGTCATGCTCAAAATCCTTCCAGCCAGGCTTCAACGGCACTTGAATTGAGAACTTCCAGATGTACAAGCTAGATTTAGAAAAAGTCAGAGGAACCAGAGATCAAACTGCCAACACCCACTGGATCATAGGAAAATACAGGGAATTCCAGAAAAAAACACCTACTCCTGCTTCATTGACTTTGCTAAAGCTTTTGACTGTGTGGATCACAACAAACTGTGGGAAATTCTTCAAGAGATGAGAATATCAGACCACCTTACCTGCCTCCTTAGCAACCTGTATGCAAATCAAGAGGCAGCAGTTACAACCAGACATGGGACAATGGATTGGTACCAAATTGGGAAAGGCTATATATCGTCTATAGACTGTCACCCTGCTTATTTAACTTCTATGCAGTGTACGTCATGCAAAATTCCAGTCTGGATGAGTCACAGGATGGAATTAAGACTGCTGGGATGAATTTCTGCAACCTCAGCTATGCAGATGATCCCACTCTAGTGGCAGAAAGTGAAGAGGAACTAAAGAGCCTCTTAATGAAGATGAAAGAGGAGAGTGAAAAAGCTGGCTTAAAACTCCACATTCAAAAAACTAAGATCATGGCATCTGGTCCTTTAACTTCATGGCAAATAGAAGGGGAAAAAATAGAAGTAGTGATAGCTTTTACTTTCTTGGACTCCAAAATCACTGACGATGGTGACTGCAGCCACAAAATTAAAAGACTCTTTCTTCTTGGAAGAAAAGCCATGACCAATCTAGACAGCATATTAAAAAGCAGAGACATTACTTTGCAACAAAGGTCTTTTAGTCAAAGCCATGATTTTTCCAGTAGTCATGTACAGGTGTGAGAATTGGACCATAAAGAAGGCTGAGCGCCAAAGAATTGATGCTTCAAAATGTGTTGCTGGAGAAAAGTCTTGAGAATCCCTTGTACTGCAAGGAGGACCTGTTGATCCTAAAGGAAATCGACCACGATTTTTATTGGAAGTCCTGATGCTGAAGCTGAAGCTCCAATACTTTTGGTCCCCTGATGCAAAGAGCCAACTCATCTGGAAAAGACCCTGATGCTGGGAAAGACTGAAGGCAGGAGGAGAAAGGCGTGATAGAGGATGAGATGGTTGGATGGCATCTCCGACTCAATGGACATGAGTTTGAGCAAACTCCTGGAGATAGTGAAGGGCTGGGAAGTCTGGCGTGATGCAGTCCATGGGATTGCAAAGAGTCAGACATGACTTAGCAACTGAACAATATCAACAACAGACAGACAGACATAAATAGCACATATACAACCCTTCCTGTAAGAACCTTGCTTAGTTTAATGAGATTTAATTTTCACCATTGTCTGTACTTCATATTCTTTAAGTTGGTAGCTGATTAAAAATGTGAACCAATATTATCCAAGGTTTGGAAATTAGACTGGCCATTTATTTCCAGGGCTGTATTTTTTTAATTTAGCTTCCCCCTCGTGTCTGAGGTTGGGTGCAGAATGGAGTTGACGCAAAGACAAAGAAAAGATGAAAACTTATAAATGAGAGGTTGATAGTCAAATCAGGATTAATTTTTAAAGGTTCAAATGTCCTTGATAACCTTGTCTGTTACGAGTTTAGGTAGAAAAACCCTGGCAAGGCTGTAGGCAGGCATTGGACTATAGCCTTATGAATTTAATGGATAAATATCCAGTATAAAATACCTTCATGGACAATTGGTTAGCATTTTATATATAATAGCAGAAGTTTCTGCCAACAAAAGGAGTTTGTGTTCTGATAATACAGTACTTTAAAAAATTTTTTGTGATAATTGGAACTATCATGCAATTTTGTATTTGTGTGTTAATCTCTCAGTTGTGTCCGACTCTTTGCAACCCCGTGGACTGTAGCTCGCTGGGCTCCTCAGTCCATGGTATTCTCCAGGCAAGAATACTGGAGTGGGTTGCCATTTCCTTCTCCATCATGCAATTTTAGTTTTCCTGAAAAAAATTTCCTCAGCAGATAGTATACAATTACAAGCAAGGGGTAACTGATCAATTCATGAAAACAATAGTAGAGTCCAGGAAGTTAATTAGAACAAGAATATTTGTTCAAAAAAATATCAATCCCCAAAAGTTGACTCTATGCAAAAGAAGAAGAGATGGGGATACGCCCAAATAACTGTTACTTCCTGTTTCAAGTTTTATCAGCTGTCTGCTTCAGTTACACATGTCACAGCTGTGACTCCAGGCATAAGAAAGATCTACAGAAAATTGAGAGAGGTACATCAATTCCTACAGGCCAATGACTGTGAAGTGCATCAAGCATTTAAAGCAAGGAAAGGCAGATATAATGGAACATCCCCCAAGGGAAAACAATACCTTTCGTAGGATAATACGTTACACGTTGGTCCTGGTGAAGTGTTACAGAGAATCAGCTTGTCCTTCAGTGATCGGATTAGGTTATCCATCAGGCTGACTTGGGCACTTACAGTTTAAATCAGGAAAGAATAGATAGTAGTCCTAAATTTTGTGTGCTCCTAAGGGGAAAAATAATTGAAAGCAGAAATTAAGGCTACTTATTGACCAAGTGAGATCACTGCGTAACATTAAGCTTGGCATTATTCAATTTATCTTTCCCTTGTCTGATACCTGATAGAGTTATTTCTCTCCTGCTATTTCCTGGCAATCCCAAGAAAATAAATTACAGTCACACTATCTACTAGTTTTAAAAATGTATTCAATTATTTTTGTATCACTTTTGATAGCTGTAACACTTGCTAACTTCAGACAAATTGACTGCAGGATTAATGTAATCATTTCTGTAGAAAGCATTTCAAAGCTTTAAAATGACAGCATTCTAAAATAAGGTCGTGATTCCCTGACATGGGATACAGCTCAATGAAGAAGTTTTCTACTCTTTGCTCTTTCCTCTGCTTCAAAGGTCACTTTGCCTTTGAGTGTGACTCTTCACTGAGCTACTTCACTTTCACTTTTCACTTTCTTGCATTGGAGAAGGAAATGGCAACCCACTCCAGTGTTTTTGCCTGGAGAATCCCAGGATCGGGGGAGCCTGGTGGGCTGCCGTCTCTGGGATCGCACAGAGTCGGACACGACTGAAGCGACTTAGCAGCAGCAGCAGCAGCAGCAGACAGTTCTAGAGATGGATGTCGTAACGGTCACACAGCAGTGTTAACACCACTGAACTGTGCTCCTAAAAATGGTTAAAACGGTGAATTGTGTTATATTTTACCACCACTTTAAAAAATGAAAGGAAATAAGGAGAATTATGAGAGGGATGGAATAAAAAGCAAATAGTTTTTTAGTTACTCCTTACTCAGCAATATCCTTAATGCTAAGCTCAAAGCTCCCAGAAACACCCCTGACCCACAGACACGGCTGGTGACCCACAGACACCGCTGGCTCTGGCTGGAGGGGTAAAGGGAGGCATGGGAGCCCCACTGTGAGGCCCACCCACAAACCCAGCGTTGCTCCAGTTTGCCTAAAAGTGCTGCTGGACTGAGCCAGGCATTCTCTTGCCCTTACCTTTGTCTCTTTGGGTCCCAACAAAGTAGAGCAGGAAGTCACACCCTTAAAAGAGACAAGAAATCTGAACCTACCCCAGCAGGCTCAGAGCGCCAACTGCTTGGCCTCTTTGGGAAGAAACTAGACCCTATCTGGTCACGTGGTCTCGTTTAAAACACAACGCAGCCTGTGTAGGGGCCAGCTGTTTTTTTGTGAACCACACTTTGAAAATCGCCAACTTAATCTGCTGACGAAAGGTCAGGGTAGTTCAAGATTTCTTAAGGGAGGATCCCTCAGAGAAGGCCCCGAATTGCCTTCTGTTTTGCTGATACTAAAATTAGAGGGATTCATTTTGTTTAGAGAAGCAGAGATCTGGGACTGGTATCGGAATGGTGCTTCGGTTTTAAACCATTTCATCTGCCCTGGAGATGATGAGCAACAGATGATGATGCTCACCCTTGAAGTGCAGGCAGTTATTCTGAAACTGTGAATCTGTTCCAAAGTAATTCATCTACTAAAGAGGAATTGTCTCTTTGTGTCTAAACATTTATCTAGGAGAAACATTAAATGAGCATAAAACATTCACCCAGTTGAACCTAGCCAAGGATGCGCACACAGCCACTACCCCCAAACATATACACAGAAACGCACCCTCAACACCTACAGTAAAAATGCACCAGTCACCTTAGTCCTTCCGTACCTGTTGCTCCAGGCTCCCCTGCGATTTCAGGGCACCCCTCTACCCCCACCGCCTTCCACCAACTCACCTTGACTCACAAGTCACAACGTTTCCACAAGCAAGTGTCAGGGTTTTTTTTTTCAAGATCAAGTGGTATATTTATTCCAATGGTTATGTGTTTCTCAACAGCTTAGCATGTGTAGAACTGCTACTGTTTGTATTAGGATCCTCTTTTTTTAAAATGTGTCGCCAATGGAGTGTTTGAGTGCTGAACGATGACCCACGTTTCCCCATAAACCCTGTGGTTTCTATTGTGCAGAGTCTGGTGTTTGTAGGCACATGTTGTAACAGAAGTGGCTCTCTCGGGTAAGCTGGTGTCACGGGGTTACTCTCCTCTGTTCAGTAATGCAAAGGAAGCGTGGCTTCTCTGTCCGCAGCTACTCAGTTTTCTTCATGAGGCTCCCACTTCATAGGTAGCATATAGAATTTTACACTCATGAGGTATATCTGATTTAGGCAAGTCATGTCAATCTGGAAACTGTCCTTCAGAATCCCACACAGAAACTGGCTAAAAATCCTATAATGTTGTCTTTTCTTTCAATCCAATCACTGCATTTTTGATGTATGGATCGCACTGCCTCTCTCCTACGTCTATTCCTGTCTCCTTCTTCCTATAGCCCTTGCAGTTAAAAGTGTTCGGTTTCCATTTCTATAGTTTTTGGCTTGGACTTCTCTTACATGTTATGTTTCTTCCTGAGGCAACTAGCCTCATGGTTCAGGCAGATTAGTTGAAGCACTAACTTCTTTAGGCAATGGAAGAACCTAAGGTTGGGTCTACAGGGAGTTTCTTGATATTTACTAAGAAAGAGTAAAGGAATAGAAATTCTTTTATCTCTCAACAAAGCCTGGCTTTCAAGATTGTTTTCTAGTTTCCGAATCAAAAAAATCCCCCTCTGGATGTCAACATTTTAGAGTTTTTTTCTAAAAAAAAAAAAAAAGAAAAAGTTTTGTTTTGTTTTGTTTTCTTTTCATTCTGTGATAACAATTTGAATCCAAGGCAGTAGACCCTTACCACCTCCCACAGGACGGGGGAAAGTCACCCCCCCCCCCAACAAAAAACATGACATCATAATAATAATGAAAATTTTTTCAACAAATACTAGTTCCGTCACAAGTATATAACCTATTTAGACTGACATCAGTTCAGTTCAGTTCAGTCACTCAGTCGTGTCCAACTCTTTGTGACCCCATGAACTGCAGTACGCCAGGCCTCCCTGTCCATCACTAACTCCCGGAGTTCTCTCCAACTCACTTCCATCGAGTCGGTGATGCCATCCAACCATCTCATCCTCTGTCGTCCCCTCCTCCTCCTGCCCCCAATCCCTCCCAATATCAGGGTCTTTTCCAATGAGTCAGATCTTTGCATTAGGTGGCCAAAGTATTGGAGTTTCAGCTTCAGCATCAGTCCTTCCAATGAACACCCAGGACTGATTCCTTTTAGGATGGACTGGTTGGATCTTCTTGCTGCCCAAGGGACTCTCAAGAGTCTTCTCCAACACCACAGATCAAAAGCATCAGTTCTTCGGCACTCAGCTTTCTTTATGGTCCAACTCTCACATCCACACATGACCACTGGAAAAACCATAGCCTTGACTAGACAGATCTTTGTCGGCAAAGTAATGTCTTTGCTTTTTAATATGCTATCTAGGTTGGTCGTAACTTTCCTTCCAAGGAATAAGAGTCTTTTAATTTCATGGCTGCAATCACCATCTGCAGTAATTTTGGAGCCCCAAAAAAGTCTGACACTGTTTCCACTGTTTCCCCATCTATTTGCCATGAAGTGATGGGACCAGGTGCCATGATCTTAGATTGACATAGGCAGAAAGAAAAAGCTATTTAAAAACATCTAGAACATGAAACTCTAATGTTTGAGTCCTTTCAAAAAATTCATACTTTTTAAAATTCTCAGGCAATTTGGCAAAAAGTAAGTTTCTACTTCAGAAAGGGCACAGCAGTTTCTTCATCAGAACATAGCTAAGGCAGAATATATAATGAAGAGACAATCAGGGGGTCAGTTATGGTCCATAAGCTGGAGTCTTGTGGACTTTTAATTTTATTGGACTATGCCCCCAAACACAACTCTTGGAAGGCATTTTTTTTCTCATGGAAGGCATTTTGTAGGGAGAAAAATAAATTATATTTATAACCCGATAAGAACTTGCATTGAAATGGTCTAGTACTCCCCAAGCTAGCTCAATAAGAAACTAGCTCCATGCATAAAACTGAAAGAATACAGAGAAATCTGGCAATTTACCTGGATGTCAAACATTAAAAAATAATTGTTGTTCAGTCGCTAAGTGGTGTCTAACACTTTGCAACCCCATAGACTTCAGCCTGCCAGACTTCCCTGTCCTTCATTATCTCCCAGACTTTCCTCAAACTCCTGTCTGTTGAGTCAGTGATGCCATCCAACCATCTCATGCTCTGTCACCCCCTTCTCCTCCTGCCCTCAAACTTTCCCAGCATTAGGGTCTTTTCCAGTGAGTCGGTTCTTCCAATCAAGTGGCCAAAGGATTGGAGTTTCGACTTCAGCATCAGTCCTTCCAGTGAATATTCAGAACTAATTTCCTTTAGGATGGACTGGTTTGTTCTCCTTGCAGTTCAAGGGACTCACAAGAGTCTTCTCCAACAACACAATTCAAAAGCATCAATTCTTCAACCTCAGTCTTCTTTATGGTCCAGCTCTCACATCTGTGCCTAACTACTGGGAAAACCATAGCTTTGACCAAATGGACCTTTGTCAACAAAGTCATGTCTCTGCTTTTAATATGCTGTCTAGGTTTGTCATAGCTTTTCTTACAAGAGCAAGTCTTTTAATTTCATGGCTGCAGTCACCACCTGCAGTGATTTTGGAGCCCCCCAAAATAAAAATCTGTCACTGTTTCTACTTTTTCCCCTTCTATTTACCATGAAGTGATGGGACCAGATGCCATAATCTTAGCTATTTGAATGTTGAGTTTTAAGCCAGCTTTTTCACTCTTCTCTTTCACCTTCATCAATTGGCACTTTAGTTCCTCTTTGCTTTTGAGCAATAGAGTGGCATCATCTGCATGCCTGAGGTTGTTGATATTTCTCCAGAAATCTTGATTCCAGCAGGTGACAATATACAGCTTTGACATACTCCTTTCCCAATTTTGAATTGGACCATTTTTATATGTCCACATCTGTTTCTTCTTAACCTGCATACAGATTTCTCAGGAGACAGATAAATTGGTCTGGTATTCCTATCTCTTTAAGAATTTTTCACAGTTTGCTGTGTTCCACACAGTCAAAGGCTTTTATGGTCCTTCAAAATAATTAATAAGATTTACTTAAAAACCGAATAATGGGCTATAATTTAATATTGTTGTTTAGTGGCTCAGTTGTGTCTGATTCTTTTGAGACCCCGTGGACTGTAGCCCGCCAGGCTCCTCTGTTCATGGGATTTTTCTCAGGCAAGAATCCTGGAGTGGGTTGCCATTTCCTCCTCCAGGGGATCTTCCTTATCCAGGAATTGAACCCACATCTCCACGTCTCAGATACTTCATGTGTAATGTTATATACACATGTATAATGTTAAATATATAGATATTTAAGTAAGTTAAATTTATTTAAGTAAGTTCATTTTTGCTTATTTAAGTTTTTATTTAAGTTAACTTTTAATTTATTAACTTACACATTCAAGTCTTAATTTTCTTAAGATTTAAGTTCATTAGCCTTATATAACTGTAAGTTATGCTTATACTTTTGGTAATTATCTTTAAAATAGGTGCTTATTCTTAATATATTCTTTGATTAAAATTTAAGTTAATTCTTTTGTAAGAAACTGAATTTCTCTATAAAACTAATCCAGTTTGCAAACAATTGTAATGTCTTAAACATTCATGAAACTAAGTATGTAACTTTAGTACATCTGATTCTCTTAATATTTTAAATGCCTAAAAGGGAAGATACAAATATAGCATGCACTCTTTTTCTAAGTAGATGATATAAATATTAATTAAGCTATAATTATTATTTCAAGTAACTTAAGTAACAAAGTTTAATAGATTATGCTAAATATTTTAAAAGTTAACAGAAAAATTATAATAATTTTAAAATTAATTTAATTTGTCTTTTCTCTACTTATTTTTTCATCTTTTCAGAGTTTAAAGATACTTAGGAAGGAGACTAGAGTTTCCACTGTACTTAGACAGAATCCAAGGTCATCATACAGATATGTATCTCTTTATCACATATTTGAGCCCAAAGGAAAACACTGGACCCTATATATTCTCTCAGGTTCTAAGCAAGGTACAGGTAAATGCCTTGAAATTTTTCTTGGAGTTAATTCCATATGCTTGGTCACAAATAAAAGACAAGTCCACATATTTCAGCTGAGAATTTGTGTTTGTAACTTAGTGAATCACTTTTCCACTTCATCATGATCTCTTGAATCTGTTTTTAGCTCATTGGAAGGGGAAGTATAATTTTGTAACGCACTAAAGTGACAGGTAGCTTCCAGCACTTGTTAAAGGAATTCATCTAATCTTCTCACTGCTTGAGATGATTCTGAATTCTTTTCTTTTTATTTTTTCCCTCTAAGTCTTGGCCGTAATTCAACAGAAAGTTTATGAGCTCAAGCGTATCTTCACAGGTAGAAATAGTAGGTAGGTCTGGGGTGAAATATTAAGCATAGTTTACCCAAATGTCAAATAAAATATGCGCCTGTCATTCATCACAGTACAAGCTTGAAGAGTATGTGGATAATATGGACGGAAGATGAGTAAGACAGGAGAGAAGCAGCTCAAATGGAAAATGATAAGATCCACTGCCAGCCTGACCCTCGTATCTAATCTTTGAAAATCACTGAGAAAAAGATGATCCATTATAATTCTGCCTCAAGTTTCTATACCTGAAACTCTTTCAGTGACATAAAAAACAAAGGAAATGGTATATTGTCTGGAAAGACTTTGAACCCAAAGCTACTGTAGCAAAAAAAAAAAAAAAAAAAAATATATATATATATATATATATATATATATATATAGCTTATAGTAAAGCATCGCTTCCTTGTGTTAGCATTCTACATGAATGGATCACTTCAAATACACTGACTTTGCATCCTGACTTCAAACTATGCAGTGTTTGGTCCTTTGATCAGAGTCTGGAGTCTGCTGACTGGTTGAATGCAAATGTTTAGTATTTGTTTATGTGAGTATGCATGCTCAGTCGTGTCCAGCTCTGTGCAGCCACGTGGACTGTAGCCCGCCAGTCTCCTCTGTCCTTGGGATTCTCCAGGCAAGAGTACTGGAGTGGGTTGCCATTCCCTTCTCCAGGGGATCTTCCTGAGCCAGGGATCGAACACGGGTCTCCCGCATTGCAGGCAGATCTTTACTGTCTGAGCCAGCAGGGGGGCCCTAATATTTGTTAAATAACCTAGAACTGTGTAATCATACCAAAGTTTCCCAAATACCATTATGAATACAAGCCATTACTCTTTAACCTATTGATTATATCTTGATGTAGGTTTTCATACAGTGCAAAGTATCAATGAGCAGGCATTTTCTGCCGTTTTCTCTCAGGTCTTTTATCTCCTTTGTCTCCTTACTATTTTCCTTGGCCATCTTCACTTGCCCTAACATCTGTTCTCTGCAATTAACTCAATCATTTCTGTTTTTGACACTTTCTGAAGAGCGAATTCTCCGTAATGGCAGTGGCATTGTTCTAAGAATTGAACTGAATGATAAGTTAACCTCCCCACTGTCCAATAACTAGTTAAGTGATGTAGTGAAGTTGAAAGAAAATTATATGCCAAATGTTCAAAGAAGTATGAAGTCTAGATATGAGAATCTTTCTGTGACACATAATGGGAGCTGTGAGAAAATAAGTGTTACTAACTTTTTGCAGTATTCTTACCCCAACCACTAACATTGTTTATGGCCTTTTTATGATTTTTCATCCACATCATTTTAATAATGTGTTAACAGATCTCACTGTCTGATGCATTTGCTGCTAATGCTTTTCTACAGACGTGTGGTCATATCATTTTGTCTAGAGCACAACTTCTAATTATCCTTCTTTTGAGTCCTGTGTTCATTTATCTTACAAACGATTTTTAAACACTTATTGTGTTCTGAGGAACTGTTAGGCACTGTATTTTAGAGAAAGTCACTAATAAATATATTCTAGATACTATGAAAGATGTACACCTGAACCCTTGGAGAAAGGAGCTTTACCAAGGAGTCAAGGAAAAATTGTCCTGGAGAAATGATAGCTAAGCTGAATTTTAAACCAGTCAGGCAAAAATTCACAGGGTTTAAATTGGTAAGAGAAAAGACATAGCATCTTTGGGCATTTACCATATAGTACATAAAAAGCTTTTTATCCCATATGACCAAGACTAGTTGCTCATTAAATAGTTAAAATAATCATTTAAGAAATGATGCATTAATACTGTATTAGTTAGATGGGTATCAGGCACTGTAGCAAAATGCAGAGCTTTTAACAAGATGGAAATCCATTTCACACATTAATGTCTGAACACAGGCTACCTGTGACTGATGTGGTAGCTTGTGATAGGACTCAGACTTTTTCTCTTATTATGATTTTATACCGGCCATGTTGTCTTTCTGCTCTTGATTGAAGATGGTCAACCAGCCATTCCAGCCAGTGGGAGTGGCTGTGGTCCATCTGCTCTGATGCCCCCTGTTTCTTCCCTGCACTGACTTTGCTCCTACATGGACGAGAGGAGATGAAGGGACTCTAGACATTCTCTTTTTAAGTGTCTGACTCTGGAAATGTGTTAGTCCTTTTGTGGGCACATCAGCTTGCTTTGAACCTATTTTATGTGATCATGAGTATGAGTGATGGCCTAAACAGGCTCCTTTGGCAAGGAGTTCGATTTCTGGAGAGTCCAGGTATCAGTCTGATATCCAATTAGTGGCCATCACTCCAACAAGTTCTGACATGTGCAACTTTTTGTTCCCAGGTTGAGGCAATTTCAGGCAAGTCTATGGTTGCAAATAGCAATTACCCTCCATGGATAACTCATACTTGTATGTCAGTGACAGAACAGAATCCTGATTTGAATTATGAAATCAGAATGGTGATCCTTGCCCCCTGCTAATCTGCCATCCCACCTTTCTTATTGCTGTTCAGACACTACGTCGTGTCTGACTCTTTGTGACCCTATGAACTGCAGTGTGTCTGCTTTTCCTGTCCTTCACTAGCTCCCAGAGTTTGCTCAAACTCATGTCCATTGAGTCGGTGATGCCAATCAACCATCTCATCCTCTGTTGCCCCTTCTCCTCTTGCCCTCAGTCTTTACCAGCATCAAGGTGTTTTTCCAATGAGTAGGCTGTCCCAACTTACCTTCTCCCAAGTTCCCCTTTTCCTTTGCAGATAGCTCCAGGAAGATAGATAAGCTAAAAGATTAGGTAAACATCCAATGACAAAGCTATCAGTAGTCCTTTCATGTTAAAATAATTGCATTTTATGAGTGATTTTCTTGAAATCTTTAGAGGGGTACTCAAGTTGGGTACCACCCTCACCTTTCTCAATGTGAAGAAGAAAGGAGAGGATGGGTCATAAGTACTGCACCTTCCGACTAGGCAACTCTACCCATCACAACACCTCCTCTTTTATTAAATAAAGTTCAGAAAGATAAGGAGGAAAGAGAAGTGATGGATAACACCACCCAAGAGGCATTATTATACAACCCACATATAAGATGGTGGAGTATAAGGACATGCTCATATTCTCCTGTGAGAACACCAAAATCGTAGCTAGCTGCTTAACAGCCATCAGCAGGAGAATGTTGGACCCTGCCAAAAAAGAGATACCCTGCATCCAAGGGCAAAGGAGAAGCCCCAGCAAGATGGTAGGAGGAGCACAATCTACATTTTAAATCAAACCTCAAACCTACCAGAGACAATCGGAGGGCTCAGACAAAACCTTGTGTGCACCAAGACCGAGGGAAAGGAGCAGCGACCCCCACAAGAGACTGAGCCAGACTGTCTTTGAGTGTTTGAGTGTCTCCTGCAGAGGCATGGGTCCCAGTGACCTGCCCCGCGGACCTGGGAAGTACAGTGTGTGGCCTAGGTCCTCTTGGAGGAGGCGCCGTTATCCCTACTACAGAGCCACAGAGCAGATGACCCCCAAACTGGAGAACAGTTATATCAAAGACGTCCTTGCACTGTTGCCAAGGTTCCAGGGCCCACAAAGATTTCCCAACCTGGGGATCCAGCAAAAGCACTGAGAAGCCCCAGGGAAACAGACTCTGGGAGGGCATAACTAAGTGCCCCAGGACCCAGAGAAAGGAGCGGTGACCTCACAAGAGAGTGAGCCATATTGTCTGTGACTGTCTGAGAGTCTTTGGTGGAGGTGTGGGTTGACAGTGGCCTACTGGGGGTCAGCGGTACTAACTGCAATGGTCCTGGGAGCCGAAGCATGCTGGCATCAGTGCTTCTGAAGGAGGTCACCATTAATACCGTTACAGCTACCATAATTTGGCCTCAGGCCATACCACAGGTAGGAAACACAGCCCCACCCATCAGAAGAAAATTATATTAAAGATTTATTGAGCATGGCCCTGTGGTGTTGGAGAAGACTCTTGAGAGTCCCTTGGACTGCAGGGAGATCAAACCAGTCAATCCCAAAGGAAATCATTCCTGAATATGCATTGGAAGGACTGATACTGAAGCTGAAACTCCAATATTTTGGCCATCTGATGTAAAGAACTGACTCACTGGAAAAGACCCTGATTCTGGGAAAGATTGAAGATGGGAGGAAAAGGGGACAACAGAAGATGAGATGGTTGGCTGGCATCATCGACTCAATGGACATGAGTTTGAGCAAGCTCCGGGAGTTGGTGATGGACAGGGAAGCCTGGCGTGCTGCAGTCCATGGGGTCACAAAGAGTCAGACATGACTGGACTGAACTGAACTGAGCATGGCTGTGTCTACCAGCGCAAGACCCAGTTTTACCCACTCCCACCAGGAAGCTTCCACAAGCCTCTTATCCTCATCCATCCAAGGGTGGGCAGAATGAAAACCACAATCACAGAAAACTAATCAAACTGCTCACATGGATCCCAAAGTTGTCTAACTCAATGAAACTATGAGCCATGCAGTGTAAGGTTACCTAAGATGCACGGGTCATGGTGGAGAGTTCCAACAAAATGTGGTCCACTGGAGAAGGGAATGGCAAACCACTTCAGGATTCTTGCTTTGAGAACCCCATGAACAGTATGAAAATGAAAAAGTTATGACACCAAAAGATGGAGAAATAACTCCAGAAAGAAGGAAGAGATGGAGCCAAAGCAAAACAGCACCCAGCTGTTTTGTGTGACTGGTGATGGAAGGAAAGTCTGGCGCTGCAAAGAGCAATACTGCATAGGAACCTGGAATGTCAGGTCCATGAATCAAGGCAAATTGGAAGTGGTCAAACAGGAAGATGGCAAGAGTGAACATTGACATTTTAGGAATCAATGAGCTAAAATGGACTGGAATGGGTGAATTTAATGCAGATGACCATTATATCTGCTTCAGTGGGAAAGAATCCCTTAGAAGAAATGGAGTAGCCATCATGGTCAACAAGAATCCAAAAACTGGATGCAGTCTCAAAAACAGCACAATGATCTCTGTTCATTTCCAAGTCAAACCATTCAGTATCACAGTAATCCAAGTCTATGCCCCGACCAGTAATGCTGAAGAAACTGAAGTTGAATGGTTCTATGAATACCTACAAGACCTTCTAGAACTAACACCCCCCAAAAGATGTCCTTTTCATCATAGGGGACTGGAATGCAAAAGTAGGAAGTCAAGAAACACCTGGAGTAACAGACAAATTTGGCCTTGGAGTACAGAATGAAGCAGGGCAAAGGCTAACAGAGTTTTGCCAAAAGAACACATTGGTCATAGCAAACACCTTCTTCCAGTAACACAAGAGAAGACTCTACACATAGACATCACCAGATGGTCAACACCGAAATCAGATTGATTATATTCTTTTCAGCCAAAGATGGAGAAGCTTTATACAGTCAGCAAAAACAAGACCAGGAGCTGACTGTGGCTCAGATCATGAACTCCTTATTGCCAAATTCAGACTTAAACTGAAGAAAGTAGGGAAAACCACTAGACCATTCAGGTATGACCTAAATCCAATCCCTTATGATTATACAGTGGAAGTGAAAAATGGATACATGGGATTAGATCTTACAGACAGATTGCCTGAAGAACTAAGGACAGAGGTATGTGGCATTGTACTGGAGATGGTGATCAAAATAATCCCCAAGAAAAAGAAATGCAACAAAGGCAAAATGGTTGTCTGAGGAGGCCTTGCAAACAACTGAGAAAAATAGAAGCAAAAGTCAAGGGAGAAAAGGTAAGATATATCTATCTGAATTCAGAGTTACAAAGAATAGCAAGGAAAGTGAGAAAGCCTTCCTAAGTGAACAATGCAAAGAAATAAAGGAAAAAAATAGAATGGGAAATACTAGCGATATCCTCAAGAAAATTAGAGATACCAAGGGTATTTCATGCAAATATGGGCACAATAAAGGACAGAGATGGTCTAGATCCAGCAGAGGCAGAAGATATTAAGAAGGGGAGGCCAGGATACACAGAGAACATACAAAGAAAATCTTAGTGACCCAGATAACTATGATGGTGTGATCACTCACCTAGAGCAAGACATCCTAGAATGCGAAGTCAAGTGGGCCTTAGGAAGCATCACTATGAACAAAGCTAGTGGAGGGGACAGAATTCCAGCTGAGTTATTTCAAATCCTAAGAGATGATGCTGTGAAAGTGCTGCACTCAATATGCCAGCAAATTTGGAAAACTCAGCAATGGCCACAGGACTGGAAAAGGTCAGTGTTCATTCCAATCCTTAAGAAAGGCAAGGCCAAAGAATGTTCAAATTACCGCACAATTGCACTCATTTCACATACTAGCGAAGTAATGCTCAAAATTCTAGAAGTCAGACTTCAACAGTATGTGAATGGAGAATTTTGAGATATTCAAGCTGGATTTAGAAAAGGCAGAGGAAACAGAGTTCAAACTGCCAGCATCTGTTAGATCATAGAAAAATCAAGAAAATTCCAGAAAAACATCTACTTCTGCTTCATTGACTATGCTAAAGCTTTTGTGTGGATCACAACAAACTATGGAAAATTCTTTAAGAGATGAGAATACCAGACCACCTTACCTGCCTCCTGAGAAACCTGTATGCAGGTCAAGAAGCAACAGTTAAAACCAGACATGAAACAACAGACTGGTTCCAATTTGGGAAAGGAGTACATCAGGCTGTATATTGTCACCCTGCTTATTTAACTTATATGCAGAGTACATCATGCGAAATGCTGGGCTAAATAAAGCACTAGCTGGAATCAACATTGCTGGGAGAAATATCAATAACTGCAGATACGCAGATGACACCACCCTTATGGCAGAAAATAAAGAGGAACTAAAGAGTCTCTTGATGAATTTGAAAGAGAAGAGTGAAAAAGCTGGCTTAAAGGTCAACACTCAGAAAATGAAGATCATGGCATCTGGCTCCATCACTTCATGGCAAATAGATGGGGAAACAGTGGAAACAGTGACAGACTTTATTTTCTTGGGCTACTAAGTCACTACAGATCGTGACTGTAGCCATGAAATTAAAAGGCGCTTGTTCTTTTGAAGTAAAGCTATGACTTTGTCAACAAAGTTCTGCTTAGTCAAAGCTATGGTTTTTCCAGTAGTCATGTATGGATGTGAGAGCTGGACCATAAAGAAAGCTGAATGCCAAAGAATTGATGCGTTTGAACTGTGGTGTTGGAGAAGACTCTTAAGAGTCCTTTGGACTGCAGGGAGATTAAGCCAGTCAATCATAAAGGAAATCAATCCTGAATATTCATTAGAAGAACTGATGCTGAAGCTGAAACTCCAATACTTTGGCCACCTGATGTGAAGAGCCAACTCATTGGAAAAGACCCTGATGCTGAGAAAGATTGAAAGTGGGAGGAGAAGGGGACAACAGAGGATGAGATGGTTGGATAGCATCACCAACTCAACAGACATGAGTTTGAGCAAGCTCCGGGAGTTGGTGATGGACAGGGAGGCCTGGTGTGCTGCAGTCTCTGGGGCTGCAAGGAGTTGGACAAGACTGAGCGACCGAAGAACGACAATAGGCATGGGAGGTGGATGATAATAATAATAAGAATGGAAATAAAAATAACCACCACAACAGCTAACCATTGAGTGTCATATAATGATATGCCAACTTCTCTCTAAAAGCTTTTCATGTACTTTTTCACATAATTACTCCCCTAAGCATTTTGAGGTAGTAGAAATTTTTTTTGTTGAGGCATCAGGTTAGATAACTTTCTCATTTCCAGTCTAGTGAGTATCAAAACTAGAATTTGATCCCAAGCAGTCTTGCTCCTGAGCCTGGTGCTATGATCAGCTACAAATATATTGATACTTAGGCACCATGGGACCTTGAGTTTCACCTGTCAGGATAACAGAGAGAGTGCATATCTACAATTTAAAGGAACTATTGAAACATGGGTAAATGTCATATGTTTGCTGTAAAGCTGTAAGAGAGGAGATGAGTCAGAATCAGACTCTGGTGTGGTCAAAGAAGCAGTCATATCTCCTGCGGGTTCCCTAAACCAGGTAACAGTGTTTTGAAGGGATGTTAAAAATCAGTTTTGACCCCTATCAGTCTTTTCTGTCACAGCTGCACACATGAGCAACAAGCTGTCAACAGAATAACCTTCTTAAGGCTTCAAGGATGCAGATGTATAGCAGGTACTTTAAATCTCAATGACTATTGAGGCTTCTTTTGTACTGTTTCAGTATGCCCACACATCTAACAAATGCTGTAACCATGAATAGAGTGGACTTTGTTTCAGTTTTGCAAAGGCAAAATTGAAACATTTAAAGATTTTCTAGTTAGAACTGGTGAACTGTTGCTTTTACTGAATTCCTAGATTTTTCAACATGGTTGACTTTGTATGTGTATGACTGCTGTGTTTTTATAAAGCTGCCTCTTTAAGAAATAGGAAATTACCTATCTTATGTTGCTTTACAATATTCAAATGCACATATTTTACATACAAATGCAAACATAATAATAGAGTTATACAGCCACAGTAGAAATTCAAGATGTTAATTACATAATATTGTCACTAAATTTGTAATCCACTTAATCCATTATTGCAAATGTTTTATGGCTTGACAGCTGTTATAAGAAAGGTAAAATGTGTCATATTGTAAAAAAAAAAAAAATCAACCTTTTACTGAGTGGTCTTAACACTTGTGCGTGCGTGTGTGTGTGTGTGTGTGTGTGCTCGGTGGCTCAGTTGTGTCCGACTTTTTGTGACCCAATGGACTGTAACCCTCCAGGCTAGTCTATCCATGAGATTCTCCAAATGAGAATACTGGGATAGGTTGCCATTTCCTCATCTAGGGCGTCTTCCCAACCCAGGGATCGAACTGGCTTCTCCTGCATCTCCTGCGTCTCCTGCATTGGCGGGCATCGGATTCCTTTACCACTGAGCCCCCGGGAAGTCCCCTGGACACCTGACAGTACCTAGAAGTTAAAAGCACAGAAGTCAGAGTTCTAAATCATGTGAGCTATGATTAACCTGAGTATTTCCAAAAAGATTTATAGAAACATTGTTATAATTTATTGCCACCAACAAACAAAGGTAACCCACAGCTTTTTGAATTTTACTTATATACCCATAAAGTATAAGGGATATGCATTATCTATACCAATGTACCATGGATTTTATTGCCCATATAGCATCTAAAACCTTCTCCCCACCAAAAACAGCAGGAATATTGAAATATGAAGCGATAAAATGTTTCAGACACTGTAGATGCCTAATTTCTACGTAAACAAGAAAAGAAACAGTAAAGCAAAAAAGAGAGGTAAATGAGAAGCCTGCGTGATACAAATTTATTAATAGGTAGCACTCAAGATGAAGGGAAGAGATTATGGGGACAGCAAACAAAAATACCTGAAGAACTTCCGTAAAATCACGGATGGCACATAACACAGTGGTAGTTTCCTATTCTTTCCTACAGATAGAAGTTTAAACACGCTAATACAGTCTACTAACAGTTACATCATCTTCACAAGCCACACCTACAACTGAAAATGTTGGCTTTGCCAGCATTGAATTGTCGCATTTCTAAGATAAAATATTGATGGTTTAATGTCATTTTATTTTTGTGCATATTGTAGGAACCCACTCATAATGTGACTCTCTTTCCCAGCAATTCCCTTGTTAACATGATAATTTATACAGCATCACCTGCTGATAGTGGAGTTCCACTCTGAGGAGGGATGCAGTTGTGTATAATTAATTATATTCACATTTTAATATTCATATTGCTGTCCATGATTTATTATCCAAGCTTTATATGCAGGGCAAAGGCATAATAAAAAAGCTATTCTACTTTTTGTTAGCAGAACTAATTGATTTGTAGATGAGCACATTTTCCTTTACTTAATGGAAGCACATTTTGATTACACTGTGAATAACATCACGATTACTTTTCCCTTTTTAAAATATACATAAATTATTTGTCTCATTTATCAATTCCTTACTTGATTTAGGGACAACAACCATGAAGTCTACCATTCTTATTTGAAATTTTCTGTGGTACTATACCTTGTCCCCCTCTTAAATTTAGCAGTAAAAACATATATGTTGATTCACTAACAAAGAAAATTTAAAATAAGGAGAAAAATTACTTCTGAGAAATAGAACTCCACATCTTCTATGTAGACATGTGGAGCTAATTTGTTCTTACTGAATATTAGTACCCCGCTTATTTAATTTATATGCAGAGCACATCATGAGAAATGCTGGGCTAGATGAAGCACAAACTGGCCTCAAGATTGCTGGAAGAAATATCAATGACCTCAGATATGCAGATGACACCACCCTTATGGCAGAAAGTGAAGAAGAAATAAAGACTCTCTTGATGAAAGTGAAAGAGGAGAGTGAAGAACTTGGCTTAAAGCTCAACATTCAGAAAACGAAGATCATGGCATCTGGTCCCATCACTTCCTGGCAGATAGATGGGGAAACAGTGGAAACAGTGGCTGACTTTATTTTTCTGAGCTCCAAAATCACTGCAGATAGTGACTGCAGCCATGAAGTTAAAAGACGCTTACTCCTTGGAAGAAAAGTTATGACCAACCTAGACAGCATATTAAAAAGCAGAGATATTACTTTGCCAACAAAGGTCCGTTTAGTCAAGGCTATGGTTTTTCCAGTGGTCATGTATGGATGTGAGAGTTGGACTATAAAGAAAGCTCAGTGCTGAAAAATTGATGCTTTTGAACTGTGGTGTTGGAGAAGACTCTTGAGAGCCCCTTGGACTGCAAGGAGATCCAACCAGTCCATCCTAAAGGAAATCAGTCCTGAATATTCATTGGAAGGATTGATGCTGAAGCTGAAGCTCCAATACTTTGGTCACCTGATGTGAAGAACTGACTCATTTGAAAAGATTCTGATGCTGGGAAAGATTGAAGGCAGGAGGAGAAGGTGACGACAGAGGATGAAATGGTTGGATGGCATCACCAACTTGATGGACATGAGTTTAAATAAAGTCCAGGAGTTGGTGATGTTGCAGTTCATGGGGTCGCAAAGAGTCAGACATGACTGAGCAACTGAACTGAGTATTAGTAGAATTTATAAATATTTGTGATAGCATGAATATGTGGCTATATGCTATAAATTAAGCTCAGATCAGATCTAATATCAAATATTACTGTAGCAGTAGAGAACATTGGGCTTCCCTGGTGGCTTAGCAGTGAAAATCTGCCTGCCAGTGCTGGAAATGAGGGTTTGATCTCTGGAGAGATCAAACGATCCCTTGGAGAAGGAAATGGCAACTCACTCCAGTATCCTTGCCTGGCAAATCCCATGGATAGAGAAGCTTGGCTGTCTACATAATCTTTATCCACTAGAAATGTCCTTAGGAATTAGTTTCGAAAGGTAAAACTAATGCTGATCTCACAGAGTAATCAATAACAGATACTGACTTATATAACATAATGATTTTCCCTACTGCAACATTTAATTAGGGAAATTCATTAAACCTCATGCAGACAAATCCCCAGTGTGCAGTTTGTGCGTCTCCTTTATATTTGAACATGAGCTGATTAACATATAAGTCAATATTTAAACTGAATTTGGGGAATTATATTTTAACATACTAGAGCAGTGGATTTAATTAAATAACATTTCCATTTAAAAGAAATTATGAGTGCTGAATCTGTGATCTGAATGTTAGTCAAATTAGAAAAGAGGATGGAGAGAAGTCGGCTACTTCTTATGTGATAAGTGTAGTGTGGATTTGTCTAGGTGAGACAAATTACACTTATAATAGGAAAAAAAGATGCTCTGTTTGAATAATCGTATTCAATTTGTAATTCAACTTAGGAGTATCATGAAGTTAATGTCTATTTTCTTTAGCTGATGTATATATGCGTATCCCTGGTGGTGCAGAGGTTAAAGCATCTGCCTGCAGTGTGGGAGACCTGGGTTCGATCCCTGGGTCGGGAAGATCCCCTGGAGAAGGAAACGGCAACCCACTCCAGTATTCTTGCCTGGAGAATCCCATGGACGGAGGAGCTTAGTGGGCTATAGTCCACAGGTCGCAAAGAGTTGAACACGACTGAGTTTCACTTTCACTTTCATATATATTTTTGGCTGGAAATCATTAAACTTTATAAATTACAGCCTACAGAATATTTCTATATAGAAAATTAGAAAAGCCTATTAATTAATCTTAGTTTATGATGTGCTTTGTTCTATTAAGTATGGACTTCAAGGGAAAAGCAAAATACAAAAGAAAGAATAGAGGAAAAAAATCAGAGGTTAATTGCCTTAGTTTATCACAGTAGTTTTGACAGCTCTGATCCATTAAAATATGTGTAAAAATGGATGATTGTATTTTTAGTAAAACTGTGTTTTGAGAAATTTTATTCAAATATTAGTGTTTAAATTCCATTTATAATCTGAATAGGACTTCCCTGGTGGCTCAGATGGTAAAGCGTCTGCCTACAATGTGAGAGACCTGGGTTCAACCCCTGGGTTGGGAAGATCTCCTGGAGAAGGAAATGGCAACCCACTCCAGTACTCTTGCCTGGATAATCTGAATAAAAGCTGAATAAATTACACTTATAAAAATGTCAGCTTTTGTATGTATACATTGTTACATTTAAAATATTCCATGTTTTTCTTATAACTTACCAATGAAATAAGCACATTCACATCACTTTATTTGTAGAAAATGTGAAATATTCACCTAAGTTGCATTTTATTTTTCTTTTCTACTTGTTTCCTCTTTTTAATAGGTAAATAAGAAGATTAGGGGGGAAACGAACATTAGAGAAACTGTATTAATTATCTATTGAAGAAGGAAATGGCAACCCACTCGCATATTCTTGCCTGGAGAATCTCATGGTCAGAGAAGACGGGCAGGCTGCACAGTCCGTGGGGTCGCAAGAGTCAGACACGACTCAGCGGCTAAACCACCACCACCATTCGTCATCTATAACCACATAACAAGCTATCATAAAGCCTCAATCTAAAACAACAAGCACTGACTATTTCATTATTTCTGTGGGAAAAGAGGTTAGAGCAGCTCACCTGGGTGGTTCTGATTTAGTCTCTCACAAGGCTTCCGTCCAGGTGTCACCTGGGGCTACACTCGTTTTAGGGTTTGACCGGGGAAGACATTCTTCCTAGTTCATTCATGTGGTTGCTGAGGGTGCTTGTTTACCCCTCTCTGCACCCTGTGGCTTCTTTGCAGAGTGACTGATGATGTGCAGCCAGGTACCTGGGAAATGTAGAAGAATCCAAGAAAAAGTGAGTGTACCCAAGACGGGAGGCACCATCTTTTTAAAACCTAGTCTAGGAAGTAATATTCCATTTTCTGCTGTGAAAGTGAAAACAAAAGTCGCTCAGCATACAGTCCATGGAATTCTTCAGATAGGAATATCGGAGGGGATAGCAGTTCCCTTCTCCAGGGGATCTTCCCAACCCAGCGATCAAGCCAGTTCTCCCATATTGCAGGCAGATTCTTTACCAGCTGAGCCCCCAGGGAAGCCCATTCTGTCTCCTGCTAAGTTCTGTTTATTAGAAGTGGGTCTCACATTCTACTCATTAGATGTTAAGTCCAGCCCACACTCACACAGAGGTGAATTACACTCTACTTGTTGAAGAAGAAGAGAGTATTATTTTACATTTATATTGCTGCTTTAACAAATGATAGGCATACTTCACTTTATTGCACTTCACTTTGCAGATGGTGCTTTTTTTTTTTTTTTTTTTGGCAAATTGAAGGTTTGTGGCAATGCTACATCAAGCAAGTCTCGCAGAGCCACTTTCCCAATAGCGTTTGCTCATTTTGCGTGTATGTCACATTTCGGTAGTCTCATTTCTAACTTTTTCATTATTATGATATTTGTTCTGGCTCTAAATGATCAGTGATCTTTGATATCAGTATTATACCTATTTGGGGTTACCAGGAACTGTGCCTGTATAAGATGGCAAATCTGATTAGTCATTGTTGTGGGCATTGTAACTGCTTCACCGACCACCCGTTCACCCCTCTCTCCACTTCTCCTCAGGCCTCCCTATTCCCTGAGACAGAATGATATTAAAATTAAGTCACTTAATAACCCTATAATGATCTCTGAGTGTTCAAGTGAAAGGAAGAGTCACATGTCTCTCAGTTTAAATCAAAAGCTAGAAATGATTAAGCTAGTGAGGAAGGCATGTTGAAGGCTGAAAGCTAGGCCTCTCACATTAAACAGTTAGCCAAGTCGTGTATGTAAAGGGGACATTCTTGAAGGAAATTAAAAGTGCTGCTCCAGTGAACACACAGATGATAAGAAAGCAAAGTAGCATTGTTGCTGATAAGGAGAATGTATTCATGGTCCAAATAGATGATCAATCAGCCACAATATTCCCTTAAATCAAAGCCTAACCTAAAGCGAGGCTTTAACTTCCTTCAATTCTGTGAAGGCTGAGAGAGGTGAGGAAGCTGTAGGAAAAAATAAAGTTTGATATTAGCAGAGATTGGTTCATGGAGTTTAAGGAAAGAAGTCATTTCCGTAATACCAAAGCCCAAGGTGAAGCAGCAAGTGATAAAGTAAGAGTTGCAGCAAGATATCCAGAATTTCTAGCTAAGACACTTAATGAAAGTGACTACACACAACAACAGATTTTCAATATAGATAAAACAGACTTCTGTTGAAAGAAGTCATTTAGGACTTTCATAGCAAGAGCTGACATCAATGCCTGACTTCAGAGCTTCCGAGGACAAGCTGACCCTCTTGTCAGCGGCTAATGCAGCTGGCTACTTTAAGTTGGAGCCAAAGCTCATGTACTATTCCAAAAATCCTGGGCATCTTAAGAATTTTGCTCAGTCTACTCTGTGGTCTGTAAATGAAACAACAAAGCCTGCATGACCGCACGTGTGTTTACAATGTGATTTACTGAATATTTTAAACCCACTGTTGAGACCTGCTGCTCAGAAAAAAAAAAAAAAGATTTCTTTCAAACTATTACTACTCATGGACAATGCACCTGGTCACTCAAGAGCTCTGATGGAGATGTACTATGAGATTCACGTTTTCATGCTTGCTAACCCAGCATCCATTCTGCTGTCCATGGATCAAGGAGTAATTTTGAATTCTGAGTCTTATTACTTAAGAAATATATTTTTTAAAGCTATCGCTGCCATAGATAGTGATTCCCCTGATATATCTGGGGATATATCAAGTCAATTTTTCACTTTTCAAGTCAACTGAAAATTTTGTGGAAAAAATTTATCATTCTAGATGCCATTAAGAACATTCCTGATTCACGGGAGGAGGTCAAATCTCAACATTAACAGGGAGTTTGGAAAAAGTTGATGCCAGCTTTCAAGGATGACCTGGAGAGATTTAAGACTTCAGTGAAGGAAGTAACTGCAGATGTGTAACTAGCAAGAAAACTGGAATTAGAAGTGGATTCTGAATATGTGACTGAAGTGCTGCAAGTCCATGATAAACTTGTAATGATGAAGAATTGCTTCTTACGGATGAGCAAAGAAGGCGGTTTCTCGAAATGGAATCTGCCTCTGATAAAGACGCCGTGGAAATTGCTGACATGACAGTAAGGGGGAATATCACCAAAACCTGATGAAGCAGCAAGATCTGAGAGGCCTGACTCGTTTTGAAAGAAGTTCTACCGTGGGTAAAATGCTGTTGAACAGCGTTGCACGCTACGGGAAGAGTCAGTCAAGGCAGCAAACTGTTGTTCTCTTATTTTAAGAGATTGCCTCAGCCACTCCACCCTTCACCAACCACCACCCTGGTCAGTCAGCAGTCAGCAATATCAAGCCAAGCAAAAAGATTACTACTCCCTGAAGGTTCAAATGGCGGTTAACATTTTTTAATGATAAAGTATTTTTGAATTAAGGAATGCACATTTTTAGGCATACAGCTATTGCACACTTACTAAACTATACTCTGTGTGTGTGTGTGTGAGCGTGCACACACGCTCAGTTGAGTCCAACTCTTTGCAACCCCATGGACTGTAGCCAGCCAGGCTCCTCCCTCCATGGAATTTTCCAGGCAAGAAAACTGGAGTGAGTTGCTATTTCCTTCCCCACGGGATCTTCCTGGCCCAGGGATTGAACCTGTGTCTCTTGTGTCTCTTACATTGGCGGGCATGTTCTTTACCAGCTGAGCATAAGTTTTGTATGCACTGGGGAACCCAGAAGTTCATGAGACTCATTTTATTGTGAAAGTCTGGAACTGAATCTGCATTGTCTCCTGAGCATGCCTGGACCATAAATTTAGAGAATTAATATGAATTTCTTAGAGTTCTGTAGGTCAAAAATCCAGCCCAGGTCTCGCTGGGTAACAGCAAAGGTGTCAGCTGGGCGTGTTCCTTTCTGGGGTGCTTAGGAAGACTCTGTCTCCTTGTCTTTTCTAGCTTCTAAAGGTTCCCACGCTCCTTTGCTCATGGTCCCCTTCTTCCATCTTCAAAGCCAAAAATAGCGGACTGATTCCTTCTCACCCTGAGCCATTCTGACCTTCCTACTTCTTCCGTATGTAAGGGTCATTGTTATTACACTGCGTCCACCCAGATAAGTTAGGCTAATCTCCCTATTTCAAAGTCACCTTAGTTACCCTTTGCTCTGTATTGTAACACAGTCACAGGTTCTAGAGCTCAGGTCATGCATGTCTTTGGGGGATGATTATTCAGCTTACTACATGTTTGAAAGAGTTTGTGGACATGGACATGGACATATTTTAAGCTACCACAGTAATCAATCACAATCAATCACTATCGTATAAAGTCCCTAGAATCTGTCTCCTTCACAAACGCATGCACTCAAGATCCTGTCCGTTAAAGATCCTCATCAGACGCTAATAACTCATGCAACAAGCCGCCTGCACTGGTCATTCAATATCCAGTGGAGATAAACATCTCTTCCTTTCTTTTTCTCAAGCTTTTGTGATTGCTGAGAGCAATAGCATAAAGTTTCTACCCATAAAGACGCAACAGATAATTGGGGTATAGTTTGAAGACTGTACCTTCGGATTCAGAAAGAATCTAATTTTAATGTGGATTTTGCAAGAACATTATCTGAGTAGCCTTATGCAAGCTATTTTTCTCTCTTGCCTAAAATTTAATTACCTGTAAAATGGTGAAAACAATATAGAACATTGCATAGATATTACGCAGGTTAGTTTATAATTCAGAAACTTATTATTTAGTCTTCTTATTGTCCAAAATCTAATATATTTTTATTAAATGGTTCCTATTAACCCCACTACATATCTGTGACATTAAATTTTTCCTTTAGTGCCCCTAAGTCACTAATAAGCAGTGTTTATTTAAAGCCAAATTCTAGACATTCCACCAATTATTTGTAATACTGAGCCTTGAGACAAGTACCTAACCTCAGTTCAGTTCAGTTCAGGCGCTCAGTCGTGTCCGACTCTTTGTGACCCCATGAATCACAGCATGCCAGGCCTCCCTGTCCATCATCAACTCCCGGAGTTCACTCAGATTCACGTCCATCGAGTCAGTGATGCCATCCAGCCATCTCATCCTTGGTCGTCCCCCTTCTCCTCCTGCCCCCAATCCCTCCCAGCATCAGAGTCTTTTCCAGTGAGTCAACTCTCCGCATGAGGTGGCCTAACCTAGACATCAAGAATTCCTTTTGAGGAAAAAATTAAAATTAGAAACTAGCATATGACCCAGCAATTCCACTTCTGGGTATGTATTCAAGGAAATAAAAATGTTAACCTGAAAAGATATCTGCAAGCTTATTTCACGCAGCATTTTTATAGTTGCTAAGAAACCAGCTAACTTAGTGTGAAACAAACTTTGTGTCCCTCGATGAGTGAATGGATAAAAAAACGGGGAAGGAAATTTTGCCAATTGTGACAACATGGATGTACTGTGACAGCATTATGCTCATAGATCTCTGTATCGCTGATACAGATAACAGATTGGAGGTTGTCAGAGTTGCACCCCACTCCAGTACTCTGCCTGGAGAATCCCAAGGATGGAGGAGCCTGGTGGGCTGCAGTCCATGGGGTCGCTAAGTTGGGGATGACTGAGCGACTTCACTTTCACCTTTCACTTTCCTGCATTGGAGAAGGAAATGGCAACCCACTCCAGTGTTCTTGCCTGGAGAATCCCAGGCACAGGGGAGCCTGGTGGGCTGCCGTCTGTGGGGTTGCACAGAATCGGACACGACTGAAGTGACTTAGCAATAGAGCTGCAGAGTGGGGGTTGGTGTGGTGGAGGGTGGGGGAAATAGGTGAAGAGGGTGAAAGTGAAAGTGAAGTCGCTCAGTCGTGTCCGACTCTTTGTGACCCCATGGACTGCAGCCCACCAGGCTCCTCTGTCCATGGGATTTCTCCAGGCAAGAGTACTGGAGTGGACTGCTGTTTCCTTCTCCAAGGGATCTTCCCGACCCAGGGATCAAACCTGGGTCTCCTGCATTGTAGACAGAGGCTTTACCGTCTGAGCCATTATAAAATAAATAAGACATGGGAATGTAATGTACAGCATGGGGATTGTAGTTAATAATACGTATTATATACTTAAGAGTTGCTAAGAGAGTCGATTTTAAAAGTTATCATCAAAAATAATAATTTGTATGTGTTTCGGGGGCAGGAGGAGAAGGGGACAAAAGAGGATGAGGTGGCTGGATGGGATCACGGACTCAATGGACATGGGTTTGGGTGAACTCCGGGAGTTGATGATGGACAGGGAGGCCTGGCGTGCTGCAATTCATGGAGTCGCAAAGAGTCAGACACAACTGAGCAACTGAACTGAACTGAACTGGTGATAGATATTAGCTAAACTTGTTGTGATGGGACTTTTGCAATATCTGCATATATCAAATGATTATATTGTATGCCTGAGACTACTGTAATGTTATATGTCAGTTATATGTCAAAATGATTTTTTTTAATTTTTAAAATATTTTTAATTGAAGGATAATTGCTTTACAGGATTGTGTTGGCTTCTACCAAATATCCACATAAATCAGCCATAGGTAAACCTCCCACTAGATCATCCCTCCCATCCCCCTTCCCTTCCCTAAAATAATTTTGGCGGTGGTTTAGTCGATAAGTCATGTCCAACTGTTGCAACTCCATGGACTGTAGCTTGCCAGGCTCCTCTGCCCATAGGATTCTCCAGGCAAGAATATTGGAGTGAGTTTCCATTTCCCTCTCCAGGGGATCTTCCAGACCCAAGGATTGAACCCAGGTCTCCTGCACTGGAGGCAGATTCTTTACCAACTGAGCAACCAGCGGAGCCCTTAAAATAATCTTGATTTATTTCTGTTTTAAGGTAAAGTTGGTATATGCACTATATAAGTTTCAGGGGCTCAATGCTATGATGAGCTGTGTGTGTTCCTTATAAACTGGGCATCACCCGAAGCCTAGTCACCGCCCCTCTCCAGGCTCCAGACTCCCATCCGCCTTTCTGTTTCCTCCAGTCCCCTTCCCAGTCCAGTAACCACTAAGCCGTGTCTGTGTCTGTGAGTCTGTGTTTTATATTGCTTTGTTTGTTTACTTTTTTCAGACTCCAGGAGTGAAATCCTATAATTTTTGCCTTTCACCTTTTCAGTTTAATTCACTTAATATAATACCATCAAGTCTACTCATGTTGTTAAAAATGTCAAGATTCCATTCTTTTTTATGGCTGAGAAGTATTCCACTGTGTATATACACAACACCTTCTTTATCTCTTCATACATCGATGGACACGTCATAGCTTGGCTATTATAAATAAAGCGTCTGTGAACATACATATTTTCAAATTAAAGTTTTTCTTTTCTGTTCTTTGGATAAGTACCTAGAGGTAGAATAGCTGGACCACATGGTGGATGTATTCTTAACCTTTGGAGGATTCTCACATGTTTCTCACAGCGGCTGCAGCAATTTATATTTCCACCAACATTGTCTGGTGGCTTCCTTTTCTCCACATCCTCTCCAACACTTGTTATTTCCTATCTTTTCGATGATAGCCATTCTAATATGTGTGAGGTGGTATCTCACACCTGCAGTTTTGATTTGCATTTCCCTAATAATTAGTAATAATGAACATATTTTCATGTATCTGTTGACAATCTGTATGTCATCTTTTGAAGAATGTCTATTCAGATCCTCTGCCCATTTTTAACCTGTTGTTTGATTTTTTTTACTGTTAAGTTGCATGACTTCTTTGTATATTTTGGGTATTAACCTCTTGACAGATATGTGGTTAGCAGATATCTTCTCCCATTTAGTAGGTTGCCTTTGAAATTTGATGATGACTTCCTTCACTGTTAATTTGATGTAGACCTGTTTGTCTATTTTTGCTTTTCTTACCCTTGCCTTTGGAATCAGATCCACAAAAACGTGGCTAACCTTGGGGTCACAAGGGTAAGCCCCTATGTTTTCACCTAGGATGTTTATGGTTTCAGATCTCAACGTCCAAGCCTTTAATTCAGTTGGAGGTATTGTTTTCATGCAGTGTTAAGAGAGTGGTCCAGTTTTACTCTTCTGCTTGCAGCTGCCTGATTTTCCAAACACCGGTTTTGGAAGAGACTGTCCTTTCTCCAGTGCACGCACGTTCCCGACCCTTTGTCCTAAATTGGTTTTCTGCATATTGTGAGTTTATTTCTGGGATCTCAGTTCCGATCCATCGATCTATGTGCTGGTTTTTGTTATGATACCATTACTGTAGCTTTGTAGTGTACTTTAAAATCAGGGAACATGACAATTCCAGCTTTTTTTCTTTTTCCTTAATATTGTTTTGCCTACTTAGGCTCTTTTGTGGTTCTCTGCAAGTTTTAGAATTATTCTAGTTCTGTGAAAGATGCCACTGGACTCTTAAAATGGATGGCATTGAATCTGTAGATTACTTTAGGTAGCATGGACATTTTTGCAGGATCAATTTTTCCCACCCATTAGCACAGAATACCTTTCCTTTATCGGCACTTTCTTTAATTTCCCCCATTAGTGTCTTACAGGTTTCAGAATTTAGGTCTTTCACCTACCTGTTTAACTGAATTACCAGCTATTTTATTATTTCTGATGCAATTGTAAATGATACTGCTTTCTTGATTTCACTTTCTGACAGTTTTTTATTAGTGTATAGAAATACCACTGATTTTTAGGTTGATTTTGTATTCCACAACTTTACTGAATTCATTTATTAGTTCTGAAAAGTGAAATGGAAGTGTTAGTCATTCAGTCATGTCTGACTCTCTAAAACCCCATGGACTGTAGCCTGGCAGGCTCCTCTGTCCATGGAATTCTCCAGATAAGAATACTGGAGTGGGAAGCCTTTCCCTTCTCCAGGGGATCTTCCCAAGCCAGGAACTGAACCCAGGTCTCCTGCATTGCAGGCGGATTCTCTACCATCTGAGCCACCAGGGAAGTCCTTATTAGTTATAACAGGGTTTTCTTTTTGGTGGAGTCTTCAGGGTTGTAGCAGTTTTTTTGACAGTCTTTAAGGTTTTCTAGGTAAAGTATAAGGTGATGGTTTGGCTTCTTTTTGATTTGGATGCTTTTCATTTACTTTTCTTGGCTAGGACTTTCTATACAATGTTGAATAAAAGTAACAAGTGGGCATCCTGCCTTGTTCCTGATCTTAGACAAAAAGTTTTCGGCTTTTCACAATTATGATATTAACTGTGGGTTTATTATGCAGTCTTCATTATCTTGAGATTCATCCCCTTTATACTCACTTTGTTGAGAACTTTTATCATAAATGTTGAATTTTGTCAAATAGTTTTCTTACATCTGTTGGGATGATAATATGAGTTTTATCTTTTGTCTGGTTAATATGGTGTATCACCTTGTTTAATTTGGGGATGTTGCATGCTCTTTGTATCCTTGGAATAAATCCCCATTGATTATAATTTATGACCCTTTTAATGTGTTCTTGAATTCAGTTTGCTAATATTTTGTTGAAAATTTTTGCATCTGTATTCATTAAAGACATTTCTGTGGTGACATTGCCTGGGTTTGATATTAGAGTAATGCTGGCCTCATAAAATGAGGCCCTCCCATCTTCAATCCTTTGGAAGAGTTTGAAAAGTATAGGGTTTAAATCTTTTAAATTTTGATAGAATTCACTAGTGAAGTCATCTGATTCACTTTAACCTTTACTATTTCTTTCTTTCTACTGACTTTAGGCCTTGTTCTTTTTCTTTTTCTAATTTCTTTAGGAGTGAGTTACATTGTTTTAAATTTCTCTTCTTTATTGAGACAGACTTTAATTGCAATGAATTTTTGTCTTAGAACCACTTATGCTCCATGTCATAGATTTCGGATGTTGTATGCTTGCATTGTCTCTATGTAGTCCCTATTTTTTCTTTGATTTTGGATAACCCATTGATTATTCCACAGCATATTTTTTAATCTCCACATACTTGCACCTTTTCCAGGTCAGAATGTTCTGATTATATCTATTAAGTCAATCTGGTTTCGTGTGTCATCCACGGTCTGTGTTTCCTTATTTATTTTCTGGCTGCTTGATCTGTTCACCGATGTAAGTGGGGTGTTAAAGACCCTGCATTGCTGCCAGTTCCTCCCTCTGTGTCCATTGATACGTGCTTTGTATATTTGAGTGCTCCTGTGGTGGGTGCATATATATTATAAATGTTATACTTTATTACTGGATTTCCCCTTTATCAATAATATAATGCTCATCTTTGTTCTTTATTGCTGTGTTTGTTTCAACGTCTGTTTGTCTGATACGAGCATAGCTACACCAGCATTCTTTTCCTTTCCATTTGAGTGGAATAGCTTTCTGCATCCCTTAACTTTCATCCTGTATGTCCTTACTTTTGAAGAGAATCTCTTATAGAAAGCATATAGATGAGTCTTGCGTGAGTCTCTCTTTTTTTTTTCCCCTTTTTTTCTTCACCTAACCACTCTGTCTTTTGATTGGAAAATTTAGTCCATTTACATTTAAAATAATCGCTGACATTCTGTTTACATTTGACATCTGTTTGCTTCCCTGGTGGCTCAGATGGTAGAGACGTCTGTTTCTCTAGTCGCTCCTGTTTCTTCTTCCCTGTCTCTCCTCTCTTGTGGTTTGGTGGCTTTCTGCCTTGTTCTGTTTAGATTCCTTTCTCATTTTCTTTTGTGTGTTTATTATGAGTTTTTGTTTGTAGTTACTGTGAGGTTCACATATTGCTCCTGTTTTAAATTGATAGCAACTTAAATTTGAACACATTCTAGATGTTTACATTTTTACTTCCCCCATCACGTTTTATATTTTTGATGTTTCTTCAACCCTTCCAATTTTAACTGCAATTCTTCTTTGTGTGTATTTCTTTGGGTTCATTCTATTTGGGATGTTTTGGGCTTCCTGCACCTGAATATCTATATTTTTCCTCAGGTTGGGGAAATTTTCAGTTCTTATTTCTTCAAATACATTTGCTGGCACTTTCCCTACCTGTTCTTTTCATGAGGAACTTATAATGAGAATGTATTCCACTTAATGTTGTCTCAAAGTTTCCTTAAAGGATTTTAACTTTTTAATTTTTTTTTCTTTTTGCTGCTATGTCAGGGTGATTTTCATTGGTTTGTCTTCCAGTCCAATGATTCATTCTGCTGCTTCATCCAGTCAGCTGCTGAATCTGCCTAGTATATTTTTCAGTTTAGTTCCAAAACTTCAGAGCTTTCTTATATTTTCTATCTCTGTTGAAAATGTTGCCATGTTTTTCAGTCTTTATCTGAATTCATTATCTTTATGACCATTACATTAACTGCTTTATCTCATCTCCATTTCATTAATGTCTTTTTCTGAAGTTTTTTCTTGTTCTTTCATTCAAAATATATTTCTCTGTCTCCCAGTGTTGCCTGACTCTTTATTTGTTTCCGTCTATGAGATGAAGCTGCTGTCTCTGCCAGTCTTGAAGGAGCAGTCACTGGAAGACTAGGGGCGTGCTGTGGTCTGTCTGTGCCGTGCTTTGGCCCCAAGATCTGTCTGTGTTTCAGTCTCGAAGGGCCCAGAAATGCTGGGCATTCAGTGGGATTCTCTGTGTGACATGCACACACCTTCCAGGATCAGTGCTATGGGGGCTGCAGTAAAGCCATTCCAGGCCTGGATGAGCACATCCGCCAGATCTGGTGGCGCAGGGGTTACTATGAATGGGCTTGAGACTGGGCCACACCTATTCACCAGTTCTGGTGGGAAAAATAATTTTTCTTTTTTTGAGCAATCACATAGCATCCTGGATTGTCATTCTATGAGCAATTTCTAGCCGTAATAATTAGTCTAAAGGCTTTTAAATAACAATAGTTGATTATTTTATTCATAACTTTTGTAAGGCCATAAGTTAATTTACTTATGTTCATTAGATACTTATTTTAAAACCAAAGCCCTTATAGTTATATTTGGAGTGGGTGACCAATGAGTACCTGTAGTGCAACACTGGAAATCCTGCTGAAGGTGATGTGGCAGCTTGGACGGGAGGAGAGTTTGCGGGAGAACTGCTCAGTTGCTAAGTCATCTCTGGCCCTTTGAAACCCTGTGAACTACAGCATGTCAGGCTTCCCTGTCCTTCACTGTATCCCTGAGTCTGCTCAGACTCTTGTCCACCGAGTTAGTGATGCCATCCTGCCATCTCATCCTCTGTCGCCCCCTTCTCCTCTTGCCCTCAATCTTTCCCAGCATCAGGATCTGTTCCAATGAGTCAGCTTTAGAATCAGCCCTTCCAGTGAGTATTCAGAGTTGATTTCCTTTAGGATTGACTGGTTTGATCTCCTTGCAGTCTAAGGGACTCTCAAGAGTCTTCTCCAGCACCACAGTTTGAAAGCATCAATTCTTTGGTGCTCAGCCTTCATTACGGTCCAACTCTCACATCTATGCATGACTATTTGGGGGAGAATAGATACATATAATATATATATACATATATATATACACATATGCCTGAATCCCTTTGCTGTCCACTTCAAACTATCTCAACATTGTTAATCAGCTATATTCCAATACAAAATCAAAAGTTTAGAATGAAAAGAAAATCTTAAAAAAATCAATAAATATTTCTAATAATAGATAGATACATATATGTAAAACAAAAACCCTTATTCTTGATTACTAAATGATGGCTGTGAAATTGCTGACATTATATGTGAATGATGGTTTAAATTTACTTTTAAAATTCAGCATTGAAGATAAAATAATGTGACCTTTGTAGTGATACTTTGAATACAACTTTGAATGGAATACAGAATAGTGGTAAAAAATAATGATCTTAGTAATTTAGGAGACATACATATTACAATACATTTGGAGTTGGTTATGTTACATAAACAACACATGATTACATTAAACAAATGCAATCATGATTTCTACTGATTTACACAAACTGAGCTGTATCACATTTTATAAATATTTTATGTTTATTTAGTGAAAGTTTCTCAGTCATGTCCAGCTCTCTGCGATCTCACGGACTATACAGTCCATGGGATTCTCCAGGCCAGAATACTGGAGCGGGTAGCCTTTCACTTCTCCAGGGGAAAATCCCAACTCAGGGATCGAACCCATATCTCCCGCATTGCAGGCAGATTCTTTACCAGCTAAGACACAAGGGAAGCCCAGTTCTGGAATGCAAAGTCAAATGGGCCTTAGCAAGAATCACTAAAAGCAAAGCTAGTGGAGGTGATGGAATTCCAGTTGAACTATTTCAAATCCTAAAAGATGATGCTGTGAAAGTGCTGCACTCATTATGCCAGTTAATTTGGAAATCTCAGCAGTGGCCACAAGACTAGAAAAGGTTAGTTTTCATTCCAATCCCAAAGAAGGGCAATGCTAAAGAATGCTCAAACTACTGCACAATAGCACTCATCTCACTTGCTAGCAATGCTCAAAATTCTCCAAGCCAGGCTTCAACAATACGTAAGCCGTGAAGTTCAAGATGTTCAAGCTAGGTTTATAAAAGGCAGAGAAACCAGAGAACAAATTGCCAACATCTATTGGATCATGGAAAAAGCAAGAGAGTTCCAGAAAAGCATCTATTTCTGCTTTATTGACTATGCCAAAGCCTTTGACTATGTGGATCACAACAAACTATGGAAAATTCTGAAAGAGATGGGAATACCATACAACCTTACCTCCCTCCTGAGAAATCTGTATGTAGGTCAAGAAGCAATGGTTAGAACTGGACATGGAACAACAGACTGGTTCAAAACTGGGAAATAATTTTATACTATCACACTGCTTATTTAACTTATATGCAGAGTGCATCATACAAAATGCCAGGCTGGATGAAGCACAAACTAGAATCAAGATTGCTGGGAGAAATATCAGTAACCTCAGATATGCAGATGACACCACCCTTATGGCAGAAAGTGAAGAAGAATGAAAGAGCTTCTTGATGAAAGTGAAAGAAGAGGGCGAAAAAGTTGGCTTAAAGCTCAACATTCAGAAAACTAAGATCATGGCATCCAGTCCCATCACTTTATGGCAAATAGATGGGGAAACAATGGAAACACTGACAGACTTTATTTTGGGGGGCTCCAAAATCGCTGCAGATGGTGATTGCAGCCATGAAATTAAAAGACGTTTGCTCCTTGGAAGAAAAGTTATGACCAAACTAGACAGCATATTAAAAAGCAGAGACAGTACTTTGTCGACTAAGGTCCGTCTAGTCAAGGCTATGGTTTTTCCAGTAGTCATGTATGGATGTGAGAGCTGGACTCTAAAGAAAGCTGAGCACAGAAGAGTTGATGCTTTTGAACTGTGGTGTTGGATAAGACCCTTGAGAGTCCCTTGGACTGCAAGGAGATCAAGCCAGTCAATCGTAGAGGAGATCAGTCCTGAATATTCACTGGAAGCACTGATGCTGAACCTGAAACTCCAATACTTTGACCACCTGATGCAAAGAACTGACTCAGTGGAAGAGACCCTGATGCTGGGAAAGACTGAAGGCGGGAGGAGAAGGGGACGACAGAGGATGAGATGGTTGCATGGCATCACGTACTCAATGGACATGAGTTTGAGTAAACTCCGGGAGTTGGTGAGGGACAGGGAGGCCTGGCGTGCTACAGTCCATGGGGGTCACAAAGAGTCAGACACGACTGAGCAACTGAACCAAACTGAACTATGTTTATATAGTCAGAAAACCACACTACAAAGTTTTTCTGTTGAATTTTATTTTGAACTAAAAAGACAACATAAGTATGTTACCATTTAGTCTCCCTTCGCCACCTATCATCAGTTGTATTTTAGAAATGTTTGAGCTTTTGAAAAACTACTTTGCCAATCCTTTTAATGTTGATTACATTTTGCTCAAAAGTAATTGGAAACCTCTCATTGGAATGTTTCACAAAATTCAAATTTTGAGCTTTTAAAGAATTTCCATATTAAAAGAAAATCTTACAAATGAAAAGACAAATTCTTACAGAAGCAAAGGACTGGAGTAGGTAAACAATGAATGTTATAAAGATGTACGTGATTTAATTTTGATTTTTCTATGACAGTGCTTTGAAATAACTCAACTTGGCAGAAAAGCCTTTTGATGGGGCTTCTATTTATAATTAGATAGTTGTATTTTATACCAGAATTAAAAGAAATTGAGAATGCTTGTGGTTGGATGGAATCTACATTTGCTGGAACAGTCAAAAGGACATTAGACATGTTGGAGAAGTTTTAACTTATTAAAAAATATATGTCAGGAAAAGTACGCTGAATGGTAAAAAGACAGTACCTATGAAAATATTTGGGCTAATATATTTACACATATCAATGTAAAAATTGATATGTGTGAGAATTGAGACTGTTTTCCACTAATAATTATTACTGATATTATTTCCCTTAACACCTATAGAAGTATTTTCTCAATTAAAATTGGAACAAAGGCAATATTTATATCTGTTTACCAAATCCTTAGCACAGTTCCTGGCACATTCTGTACATTCAATAATTATTTGATAAATGAAAATGAATGATTTATAGCATCTCTATTTTCTTCATAATATAAACACTGGAAGTAATAGACATAAATAAAAATAAGCATCCAAGTATATATGCCTCGGAGGAGGCAATGGCACCCCACTCTTGCCTGGAGAATCCCATGGACGGAGGAGCCTGGTGGGCTGCTGTCCATGGGGTCGCGAAGAGTTAGACACGACTGAGTGACTTCCCTTTTGCTTTTCACTTTTCTGCATTGGAGAAGGAAATGGCACCCCACTCCAGTGTCCTTGCCTGGAGAATCCCAGGGATGGGGGAGCCTGGTGGGCTGCTGCCTATGGGGTCCCATAGAATCAGACACAACTGAAGTGACTTAGCTGCAGCAGCAGCATATATGCGCATTTTTTCTTACTTCAGTTTCTGTTGGGGTTAAAAGCAGTTTGAATAAGTCATCCAATGATCAGATTTACCAGGTAATTAGTAATAAGTTCAAGTTTCCATTTTCATTTGTCCTTGCAGACCGGGCCTGGGAGCGTCAGGGTGTTTCCTGGTAACAGAAGGGAATCTGGCCAACCAGTGATCTTTGCATTAGCATTCTAGTGACAGAGGCCGGCGTGCCATGAAGCTGTGTCACAGCCAATTTATGAAACTAGATCCAAAGGCTCATTAAAACGGTCACAATTCAGTGACTGCCCGGTAAAATTAGACTACAGTTTCATTCCCATAACAGAGAATATTTTAACATGCTATTAAGGATATATATCAAGTATGAAAACTAGCTTTGATTCTGTGAAGGGAAAAACAACAAGATTAGAAAGCCATTTACTTTTGTGTGGAATTGGTTCCACTCTCAGATTTAGGCTTAAAATGCTTCAAATGGTCATATTTTAGAACATACGTTTGCCTCTGTAAATTTGGTGCATTTTTCTCCAAGAGTAAAAGCACTTTGGTAAAGAATCTGCCTGCGATGCAGGAGACCGGGCTTGATTCCTGGGTCTGGAAGCTCCCCTGGAGAAGGGATAGGCTACCCATGCCAGTGTTCATGCCTGGAGAATCCCATGAACAGAGGAGCCTGGTAGGCTACAGTCCATGGGGCGCAAAGCAAAAGCACTCTGGGGCAGCTCCATCAAACCGTAGGGTTGTTCCATAGGTTGTGCCTGGCCGAGACACGTCAAGCAGCTCAGTTGAAAGTCAGGTTTGTTCACCTGTTGCTGCCAGCCAAATCTCCCTACAGCATTCTTTTATCATGCATCTTCCTCAGTGATGCCACAACTCCTGGGAGTTCAGAATGTATCTTTTTACAGGTCTTTCCACAGCCAAACCAGGTTTAAGCGGCTAAAAAATATGGCATCCAAAGTCTGGTTAAGAGCAATGCGATAGGACAGAAAGTTCTAGAACATGAATCTGGGGCAGTGCCCAACTCTCAGCCATCCCTCCTGGGGCAGGGGCAGGGGCAGGGTGCCCCTCTCCTACTAGTTGAGTTCCTGGCACCTGCGCCCTGCTCAATAATAAAGGCGGGAGTGAAATGAGCTAACGATATTGTTAGGAAAGCCATTTAGTTTCTCGATATCTCAAACATCTATATACATGGCACAGAGATAAAGCCCCCTGCTCTGCTTATTTCCCAGGATGGTCTGAGGCGCTAAACTAATAATAGCTGCACAGGCACTTTTCAATGGCATAGTGCTTATACTAGGGTAAGGTATGGTTTTATGGACTCATTTGTCAAACATAACAGACTATTTTCTTTACCTCCTGAATTTGTATTCAATGGAACGGTAATGAATCCCTAAATCTTCTAAATGTGAACAATAAAAGACTCTGAATGACTTTTCCTGGCAGTCTATATGCCATGGATGAATTATTTACACTTTTATTTAAACCTGAGGAAAGACACAAACACAAAGCAATCCCAAGAGTAAAGATGCTACTTTTAATTAACTTATTTAGAAAAATATCTCTTTTCATTTTTCCTCATCTACAAAAAAAAATGCCTTCATAATGTGGGTGCCTTGTTATCAATTAGAGGTCACTTCAATATCAAGCATAAATTTCTCTAGAAATAACAGATGCCATCAGGGTTCACTGTTGGCAGGGGTAAGTAACGAGTATTTGTTTATTGTAGTAGTGTAATTTAAAATGTTAAATTATCTTTCCAAAAGGGGATATTCCAAATTGAAAACACAGCAAATAAATAAATGGGAAATATTTTTGCATATATTTCAGGGTATCTCATAAACCAATGTTCAGAAGCATTCTGTTCTGCTGGATGTTAACAAGTGTGCTGTCCCAAAACTTATCTCTTTCTCTCTCATATGCACTGAGTTAAACACCATGGGATGTTTCTTGTTTCCAGAATCTTTTTCCTTTAATATGCATTACAAATATATGAGAAAGAGAAATATTGTCACATTTTTACCAAATTTATTTTACCATGACTTGTTTATTTGGCAGCATACTTATTAACTCCTTCCAAAACATTGTTTAGATAAATACCACTTTAGGAATTGCTCTGACAAAGTGTGTTTGGCTGGACACATCACAACTGATGCAAGAACGCACCTTGTGGCCTGTATGAGTTTGGTTAACCAGTGGACTCCTAGAGCACGTACCACACCAACAGCTCTGTTCAGGACACTGAAGAGCCTGAGAAGCTGAGCTGCGACTACGCTTTAGAAGTCCAAAGTCAAAGGGGCAAACACTCAGTGGTCAGTTCTGGGACATCTGGGAGAAGCATGCAATGAAGTAAAACGGGGAGGGCAAAGGAGAGTCACATCTGTTTGGATTTGGAACTGGAGATATCTTCCCAAGAGTCCAAAGCATCAAGTTATTGAACGCTTTTATGATCATCTTTAGTAGTACCCTAACAAGAATTGGCCAAATAAATATATTTGCATGTGTTGGATATCCTTTTCAGGGGTGATGCTTTGGAACGGTACCTGTCTCCCATTTGCCTCATCTCATTTACCTCAAGCCAAAATAGGTTCAGCTCATTGACGTTTTTCAGTTCTGTGACTTTATAGCATATTTCTCTCATGGTATTAGCTTCATTTATTTAGTTTAAAAATAAAGAAGAAAATTGATTAGATTTTGGAACCCTTAATATACTTCAAGCAATTTACTGTGAAAAGACATAGTTAGCAACCCAACGGGATATGTTTCAATTGTTTCAATCTGAAATTTAATAGTAGAAGGATGATTTTAAAGTTCATTGGAATTTTTTCACATTTTTTCATGCTCATTTGAAATATTAAAACTTCAAAATAGATATAGGATCTGTTCGATCAGCTTCATAGTTGGTTCTTACTGAGGTTCATAATGTCGTATGAAAAGCTGCAAATGCCTCTTCTCCCTCCATGTAGAGGTCTGCAGTCTGCAGTCATCTCCTGAAAGAAAGCGATCAGTCACTCAGTTGCTTCCGACTCTGTGACCCTGTGGACTGTAGCCGCCAGTCTCCTCTGCCCATGCAGTTCTCCAGGCAAGAACACTGGCAGGGATAGCCATTACCTTCTCCAGGGGATCTTCCCAACCCAGGACTCGAATCCAGGTCTCCTGAAACACAGGTGGTTTCTTTACCATCTGAGTCACCAGGGAAGTCATCTCCCAGGCATAGATAAAGCTTTAACTCCGTTTAGCTGTACTGTCCTTACGCCTGGACAGGGTTGCAGGGGAGGGGGATGTCTCTACACAGGTGTGATATATGGCGAACCTGTTACCGACCAGTGCTCTTGACCTCTTTAATCAATACAAATCGATCAGAGACCTGACAAGCAATTCAGGCAAGGCTTTATTGGGCCCATGATCCAGCAGGAGGCAGAGAAAACCAACGAACAGGTTCTCTAGTTGCTTCCTTGCCTGCTTGCTCAGGGGATGCAGGTTGCTTCCTTCTACTGGGTGAGGGTAGGAGTATGTTCAGAGGTTGGACTGGAGGGATGGCTTAGGTGTGTTGCCCACTCCATTGGTGGCGTTTGTGCAGGGATCCTGTGCAGCACTCTGCCTTTGCTTCCAACCCCCGGCTTTTGCTCCCTACTCTTCAAATGTGGTTTTGGGCTTTTTTGGTCTTCTTGTATCTTTTTGTCCAGAATTTTCCCCAACCGTGTAGGCATGCAGTTATTTTTCAGTTCAGTTCAGTCGCTCAGTCATGTCCGACTCCTTGGGACCCCATGAATTGCAGCACGCCAGGCCTCCCTGTCCATCACCAACTCCCAGAATTTACTCAAACTCATGTCCATCAAGTCAGTGATGCCATCCAACCATCTCATCCTCTGTCAGGCTTGTCCCTTTGTCCTCCTGCCTTCAGTCTTCCCCAGCATCAGGGTCTTTTCTAGTAAGTCAGCTCTTAGCATCAGGTGGCCAAATATGGAGTTTCAGCTTCAACATCAGTCCTTCCAATGAACACTCAGGACTGATCTCCTTTAGGATGGATCTCCTTGAAGACCAAGGGACTCTCAAGAGTCTTCTCCAACACCACAGTTCAAAAGCATCAATTCTTTGGTGCTCAGCTTTCCTTATAGTCTAACTCTCATGTCCATATATGACTACTGGAAAAACCATATCCTTGACTAGACGGACCTTTGTTGGCAAAGTAGTGTCTCTGCTTTTTAATATGCTGTCTAGGTTTCCTTCCAAGGAGTAAGCATCTTTTAATTTCATGGCTGCAGTCACCATCTGCAGTGATTTTGGAGCCCAGAAAAATGAAGTCAGCCACTGTTTCCACTGTTTCCCCATCTATCTGCCATGAAGTGATGGGACTGATGCCATGATCTTAGTTTTCTGAATGCTGAGCTTTAAGCCAACTTTTTCACTCTCCTCTTTCACTTTCCTCAAGAGGCTCTTTGGTTCTTCACTTTCTGCAGTTATTTTCAGCCCCTTATACTTTCTGTAATTTGTGGCTTGAGGAGACATTTGTCTAGGTGCCAACACTGCAACCCGGCCACAAAGGGCCCAGGTCTCAGCCTGTCTCAAACCCAAACAGAAACTCTTTGAGACACTTCTGCTTCATAGTGCTTGTCTAGTTTTATCAATGCCTCACAAGAATATGATTTTAATTCTCTGATAATACAGTCCATCACCTTGGTATATAAGTACCTCAATATGTACTTTTGCATAACAAGTAGGGATTTAAGTAGGATTTTTTTGACCCATTTCAGAAGCAATGTTGCGATGATTAAATCTACATTCTCTTTTGAGGGTAATGTAAGATTTTTTAAATGTTGGTACTTACTGTGAATCTTCGCAAACTCGGGAATTTAAGAAACGCCACTTCATGTTTTGCATCTCAGCCTTTTATTCCGAAGTTCCTGTCTTGTGAGAGTGGCAGAAAATTGGACCTTGGCCATCCTTCCTCTGGTGCCTCCTGTGGGTGACTTGCACAGCCCCCGCACAATCAGGGAAGGAGGTCTTGGGAGGTCTCTCTGCAGCTGACCACTAAGTTCAGGGTCCAGAGGCTATTTATACTGTCTGGAGGCTTTCTTCAAGGCCAGCAGCTTTTGAGATAGACGAACCTGAACTTTGCCTTCCAAATATGATGGGTTGTTCCAAAAACACAGTGAAATCTTGTATCAGTAAAGCTAAACACAAAGGAAACGCTCACTCATCCAGACCCTGGCCATGCTTTATGTCCCCTGATTTCCTGAGCCCACTGTTCCTGCTCCCCTGTCTACATACAGCCCCTCTCACACACAGCCCTGTCCACTAACGCCAGGACATGGGTGATCTTTACTATAGCAGTGTAACATACATAGATTTCCATATTTAAGCATACATTTATAAACATTCAAAGGAAAACGATGCATTTGAATACTATTGAGTGTTCAGACCCTATCCAGTGTCTCTAAGAAAAAAAGATTTTTTGCACCTGATGTCTGAAATTGCTGTGTAACAACCTTTCATAAAACATCTTCCATTGTGTGCTGGGGCTTCCCAGGCGGCACTGGTGGTAAAGAATCTGCCTGCCAATGCCGCAGTTGCAGGTTCAATTCCCAGGCTGGGAAGATCCCCTGGAGTAGGAAATGGCAAACCTCTCCAATATTTTTGCCTGGGAAATCCCACAGACAGAGGAGCCTGGCGGACTCTATCCCATGAGCTGTAGCCTCCCAGGCTCTTCCGTCCCTGAGATTTTCCAGGCAAGAATGATAGAGTAGGTGGCCATCTCCTTCTGCAGGGGATCTTCCCAACACAGCGGTCAAACCTGCGTCTCCTGCCTTGGCAGGCGGATTCTTTCCTACTGAGCCGTCGGGGAAGCACTCCAGTGTATGTGGTTATTTAGTGTTAGTCACTCATTCATGTCTGACTCTTTGCAACCCCACGGACTGTAGCCCACCAGGCTACTTTGTCCATGGAATTCTCCAGGAAAGAGTCTGGAGTGGGTAGCCAGTCCCTTCTCCAGGGGATCTTCCTTGCCCAGGGATCGAGCCGGGTCTCCTGCCTTAGCAGGCGGATTCTTTACTGTCTGAGCCACCAGGGAAGCTCCCCGACTGTACGGATCCACCATCAAACTCAGAGCCACTAGCTACAGATGATTTTTAAAATGGATGTTACAGTACTTGTTTTGATAGTCTTAAGTCTCTCTTTTTTAATTTACTTATGAGAATTGTTTTTTGTTTGTTTGTTTGTTTATTTTCAGCTCGAAAGGAAAGAAGTCTAAGATAGAAATGCAACAGTGTGTCTAATGATATTTCCTGGATTTGTACCTCTACCATCATTACAGAGCTTATAAAAATAACAGAAATCTTCATTTGTTTCACTCACTTTTTTGTTCCAACTCTGTCATATGTGAAGGGTTAGACAGCCTAGATCTTTATTGGGCCTTAATCCAAATTGTATGAGTCAGTGTCTTCCTAATTAATTCTCAGGACTGTTTTTTACTCAGAATCCAAAGTTATTTCCCACTCAAATCAGAAGAAAATTTCTAGCTGGAGGCTCTAATAATCTTCTCCCGTCCAGTAATCATACTCCCAATAGCTCTTTTTTTCTGTTTACCCACTCACCATCTCCACTGAAATCCTTATTCACCAAAATCCACTGCCCTGACCTGAATATTTATTAACACACACCTCACCACCTTTGTTATCATTTTCCTTTGTAATTGTGTATTAATTATTATAAAAATTAAATTTTTGGATAGACATTAAATTTAAATGTATGAAGAAAATTAAATATTTATATAAAATTTATATTCAAAATAAAATTTATAACATATTTAAGTTATACAGGGTGATGTTATATTGTAAACTTACTTTCTCTATCCAGTTTAAGAAATAGCACATTGTGATTAACTTTGAAGTCTTTTAGATATCCTTCACAAATCCCGTATCCTCATCTACCCGTTTAGAGGCAACCTTCATCCTGAACTCATTTGGTTATTTCTGCTTGCTTTTCTTAGTTTTTTTCCATGTATTTTCATTCCTATGCAATGCATTGTTTAAATTTGCATTTTTATTAACATAAAAGGATTCAGTCTGTCGCTGGGTTTTCCGGGATATCATCTTTTTGCTCGGTGTTATGTTCCTGAGATCCATCAGTACATCAGCATTGTAGCCGATAGCTCTGTGTTTCTCTCTCTCTGGCCCCTACTCCTTCTTCTTTGTAGTATGCCTGTGTGTGATTCTTTTATCCCGTTATCTGCCAATGGATGTTTGTGTTTTTCTATTAATTTTTTACTGTACTGCAATACACACTCTTACGAGATACACACATCCAAGGTGCATGCCTCCTGGTTCATGGGACTTAGCATTTTAAGTGTATTATAAACTTCTAAACTATTTTCTAAAATAGTTTCACTAATTTATGCTTATAGTCACAGTGTATGCAAGTCTGATTGCTCCAAAGCCTCACCAACTTTTGATATTGTCAGTCTTCATAAACTGTTGTAAATCCAGTGAGTATCAGCTATATGTCATTGTGGCTTCACTTGCATTCATCACTTCTGCTGAGGTTGAGAATATTTTCATGTGTTTATTCAGTGTTCATATTTCCCCTTCTATAAAGTGCCTTAGCTAATTTTTGCTCAATTTTCTATTTGGTGGTTTGTCTCTTTTTCATATTACTTGAATGCTTTATATATTCCTGAAACAAATCCATCAGGGATTTCTTTATCTAATTTGTGACTCTTCATTTTTAATGTGACTTGGATAGGCAGAAGCACTTGATTTTAACGTAGTAGAATTTATCATTCTTATGTTTTAAGGCTAGTGCTTTTTATGTCTGGTTTAAGATTATCCTTCCATACTGTGATCTCATAAAGATATTCTGCTGTATTTCCTCCTAAAAGTTTTATATTTTGCCTCTTACATTTAGGTTTTTAATCTAATAAGTAATCTATTTTTATGTATGATGAAATTAGAGGTCCAATTTCATATTTGTCCTTGCTATAATAACCAGTAACCAAAAGTAAACAATAACAACCAATAACCAACTGTTACAGCATCAAAAGCGTATCTCTCACTCACTCGTCAGCTGAGCCGGCTCTATCATAGTTTAAATGTTTCATTTATGTGTATCATTTTGTGGGGTCTCTACTCTGTTCCATTGGTTTGTTTTCTCTTTTTGTATCAAAACCGCTCTCTTCATTATTACAGCTTTAAAATAAATCCTGATAAGGCAAATTTGCCAGCTTTTCTTTTCAAGTATATTATGGCTATTTTGATGTTTTGCTCTATCATATAAATTTTAGAATCTGCATGTCAAATGCCCCACAGACATGAAAAGAGTATTTGGGGATTTTATTGTAAATATGTAGAATCAATAGATCAACTTGAGGAGAATTGATAAATTTATTTATCAAGCCTTCCAAATTCTCTTTTTATGTAAGATAACTGTAAAATCTCCCAATACAGAGTTATAATTTTCTTCATAAACATCTTTCAAATTTTATAATGTATTTATCCCTTGGTACTTGTATGTTACATAAGTGGCATCCTTTAAAATCATATATTTAAATATGTATTGGCGTGTAGGAACATGCAATTAAATTTTGTATATTGGCTTTGAATATAAGAAACTTGTAAAAACTCTTTTAATTGTAGTAATCTGTGGATGCCTCAGAGTTTTTTTGTGGACCCACATGTTATCAGCAATTATGATGGTTCCATTTCTTCTTTCCCATTTCTGATATTGTTTTCCTGTCTCACTTCACTGTCTACAATATCCAGTACAGTGTTATATACAGATGGTGGGAGTAAACACCTTTGTAAATCCCTTGATCTTAAAGAAAATGTGCCCAGTGACCCACTATTCACGGAGAAGGCAATGGCACCCCATTCCAGTACTCTTGCCTGGAAAATCCCATGGACAGAGGAGCCTGGTAGGCTGCAGTCCACGGGGTCGCCAAGAGTCGGATATGACTGAGTGACTTCACTTTCACTTTTCACTTTCATGCATTGGAGAAGGAAATGGCAACCCACTCCAGTGTTCTTGCCTGGAGAATCCCAGGGACGGCGGAGCCTGGTGGGCTGCTGTCTATGGGGTTGCACAGAGTCAGACACGACTGAAGCAACTTCGCAGCAGCAGCAACCCACTATCAAGTATGGTGTTTACTGTGGATTTTATATTGATATTCTTTGGCAGGTGGAAGAGGCTTCCTTCTCTTCCTAGTTAAGGATTACCCCATGTATGGCTGTTGAATTAGATGGACATGCATTTCGTATCCTTCAGTGTGGGCCCTGCCTCCTGTCCCCTCAGATTCCCAAGGATATGAGAATGAAAGCTCAAGTTCTGGTTTCAGCAGACGTCTTCAAGACCAAGCTGGGCTCAGTGTTCCGTCTCCATTGGCTTGCCATGTCCACTCAGATGTAGGCTCCTGTGAATGCCTGACTTTGATGTTAGCCCAATGTGTTTTTTAAAAGAGATAACATTATGCCATTTGAAGCAACATGATTAGAATTGGAGATTGTCATACTGAGTGAAGTAAGTCAGACAGAGAAAGATGAATATCATATGAAATCATTTCTATGTGGAATCTAAAAAAATGTGTACAAATGAACCTATTTACAAAACAGAAATAGCATCACAGATGTGTAGAAAGCAAATTTGTGGGTACCGAGGGAGAAGAGGGGCAGGCAAATTGAGAGACTGGGATTGATATCTACACCCTACTATATATAAAATCAATAACAACAAGGACCTACTGTACAGAACAGGGAACTCCACCGAACACTCTGTAACGGCCTATATGGGAATACAGCCTAAACAAGCCGTGGACAGAGGTCTACGCGTAACCGTTTCATTTCGTTCCACAGCAGAAACTAGCACAGCATTGTAAGTCATGTATACACCAGCGTAAGCTACTTTCAAAGAGCGCCATTATTTTCCATCTAGACATTTTGGTTGCTTTTAATGATGGGTGGTCCATCCATCGCCAGACAGTGTATGTAGCCTCCTGTATTTGGCTCAGACAGTAAAGAATCTGCCTGCAAGGCAGGAGACCTGAGTTTGATCCCTGGGTCAGGGAGATCCCTGGAGAAGGGAATGGCAACCCACTCCAGTATTCTTGCCTAGAGAATCCCATGGACGGAGGAGCCTGGCAGGCTACAGTTCATGGGGTTGCAGAGTCAGACACAACCTGAGCAACTAACACTTTCGATTTTCACTTATGAGAAATAGAACTTTGCCTTTCTTTTCTGTCAAAATAATGCCCCTCACTTCTTTCAAAGCTTTTCTTAAATTTCACTTCCTTTAGATTTTCTTATCATCCTCTGGAAATGTTAACTTTATTAAATATAATAGTTTCTATCACTTCCCAAACCTTTATCAGCCAACTTCATAACAGTTTTACACATTTTTAAAAAATATTAAGGTTGGTAGCTGATGCAAATGCTCTCTTGTCATGTACTTAATTTAGGCATCTTCTTGTCTTATCTTAGAGACTCTGTTATAGTTTTAGTTCTTGAAAGTGAGCAACGTGCTGTCTTTTCCTTCGGATCACTCCAGAACTCTGTAATTGAACATGCCAGTAACCGAATGCATCTTGCTGTTCCCTCAGTAAACCTTATATGCTCTATAATTCCACCTTTCTAACACTTCTTCTCTGCTTACGTGGAGAAGATATTACCAAAGGGGATGCAACAATTCCTCTCATGAACAAAGCTTCATTCTATGAAAATGTCTATACAGAGACACTCCAGGCAAAACTGCAAATCAGTAGGATATCTCATTCTGCCTCTTTCTTTTATTTAAATTAATTTTTATGGGAGTATACTTGCTTTCCAATCATTCTCCCTCTTTTCCTTTCCAGTTTTAGTGAGCATTCCTGATCCCTCTACCTTGTCCAATATTTGCTTTTTCGTTGTACTTTGCACCTTCTAATATGTTACATCGTTTTCGTATTTGTTATGTTTGTGGTTAACTATCTATGCCCTCCCTCTCCATAGAAGACAAGTCCCACAAGGGCACGGATCTAATAGATTTGGTACATGAAATATCTCAAACAGAGCCTGGCCTAGAGTGGGTGCTCAAAACACTTGTGAATAAATGAATGTCATATAACATTTCATAGACAAAAATAATAATAATAATAATAATGCAACTTCACGATTCATTTTCACAAATGGTTTAATACTTTCTTAATCAGTGCTATTTTATGTTTTCAGATATCAATATGGCAGGAGAACCGAAACCGTACAGACCAAAGCCTGGAAATAAGAGGCCCATTTCTGCGCTTTACAGGTGAGCAAGCAAGCTCTGTTTTCTGATTTTCTTGTTCAGTCACTCCGTCATGTCCAACTCACTGGGACCCCGTGGACTGCAGCACACCAGGCTTGCCTGTCTTTCACTATCTCCCAGAGTTTTCTGAAATTCTTGTGATGCCATCCAAACGTCTCATCCTCTGTCGTCCCCTTCTCTTCCCACCTTAAATCTTTTCCAGCATCAGGATCTTTTCCAGTGAGTCAGTTCTTCGCATCAGGTGGCCAAAGTATCGGAGTTTCAGCTTCAGCATCAGGCCTTCCAATGAATAGTCAGGACTGATCTCCTTTAGGATGGACTGGTTGGATATCCCTGCAGTACAAGGGACTCTCAGGAGTCTTCTCCAACACCACAGTTCAAAAGCAGCAATTCTTCGGTGCTCAGAATTCTTTGTGGTTCAGCTCTCACCGTGGGTACATGACTACTGGAAAAACCATAGCTTTGACTAGATGGACCTTGGTTGGCAAAGTGATGTCTCTGCTTTTTAATATGCTAAGTTTGTCATAGCTTTCCTCCCTAGGAGTAAGCATCTTTTAATTTCATGGCTGCAGTCACCCTCTGAAGTGGTTCTGGAGACCAAGGAAATAAAGTCTGTCATTGTTTTTTTTTTTTCCCCCCATCTATTTGCTATGAAGTGATGGGACTGGACGCCATGATCTTAGCTTTTTGAATGTTGGATTTTAAGCCAGCTTTTTCACTCTCCTCTTTCACTTTCATCAAGAAGCTCCTTAGTTCCTCTTTACTTTCTGCCATAAGGTTATTGATATTTCTCCTGAGAATCTTGATTCCAGCTTGTGCTTCATCCAGCCCATCATTTCACATGATGTACTCTGTGTATAAGTTAAATAAGCAGGGTGACAATATACAGCCTTAATGTACTCCTTTCCCAGTTTGGAAATCTGTTGTTCCAAGTCCACTTCTAACTCTTTCTTCTTGAATTGCATACAGATTTCTCAGGAGGCAGGTCAGGTGGTCTGTATACCCATCTCTTGAAGAATTTTCCGGTTTGTTGTGATCCACACAGTCAAAGGGGCTTTGGCAGAAACAATGAAGCAGAAGTATATGTTTTCCTGAAATTCTCTTGCTTTTGCTATCATCCAACAAATGGTGGCAATTTGATCTCTGATTCCTCTGCCTTTTCTAAATATAATTTGTACATCTGGAAGTTCTCAGTTCGCGTACTGTCAAAGCCTAGCTTGGAGGATTTTGAGCATTACCTCACTAGCATGCGACATGAGTGCAATTGTGTGGTAGTTTAAACATCCTTTGGCATTGTCCTTCTTTGAGACTGGAATGAAACTGACCTTTTCTAGTCCTGTGGGCACTACTGAGTTTTCCCAATTTGATGACATGATGAATGCAATGTATTAACAGCATCATCTATTGGGATTTGAAATACCTCAGCTGGAATTCCGTCACCTCCACTACCTTTCTTCATAGTAATGCTTCCTAAGGCCCACTTGACTTCACATTCCAGGATGTCTGGCTCTAGCTAAGCGATCATACCATCATCGTGATTATCGGGGTCACGAAGATCTTTTTTGTACAGTTCTTCTGTGTAGTCTTGCCACCTCTTCTTAATATCTTCTGCTTCTGTTAGATCCTTACCATTTCTATCCTTTATTGAGCCCATCTTTGCATCAAATGTTCCCTTGGTATCTCTCATTTTCTTGAAAAGATCTCTAGTCTTTCCCATTCTGTCTTTTTCCTCCATTTCTTCACATTATTCACTTAGGAAGGCTTTCTTATCTCTCCTTGCTATTCTTTGCAACTCTGCATTCAGATGGGTATATCTCTCCTTTTCTCCTTCCCCTTTCACGTCTCTTCTTTTCTCAGCTGTTTGTAAGGCCTCCTCATACAACCATTTTGCCTTTTTGCTTTTCTTTTTCTTGGAGATGGTTTGGATCACTGCTTCCTGTATAATGTTATGAACATCCATGCATCGTTCAAGCACTCTTTCAGATCTAATGTCTTGAATCTATTTTTCACTTCCACTGTATAATCGTAAGGGATTTGATTTAGGTCCTACCTGAATGGTCTAGTGGTTTTCCCTACTTTCTCAATTTAAGTCAGAATTTTGCAATAAGGAATTCATGATCTTACCTACAGTCAGCTCCTGGTCTTGTTTTTGCTGGCTGTATAGAGCTTCTCCATCTTCAGCTGCAAAGAAAATAATCAGTCTGATTTCGGTGTTGACCATCTGGTGGCGTCCATGTCTAGAGTTGTGTGTCGTGTTGTTGGAAGTAGGTATTTGCTATGAACAGTGTGTCCTCTTGGCAAAACTGTGGTAGCCTTTGTTGCTTCATTCTGTACTCCAAGGCCAAACTGGCCTGTTACTCCAGGTATCTCTTAACTTCCTACTTTTGCATTCTAGTTCCCTATGATGAAAAGTATATCTTTTTTTTTTTTTTTGGTGTTATTTCTAGAAGGTCTTGTAGGTCTTCATAGAACCATTCAACTTCAGCTTATTTGGCGTTAGTGGTTGGGGCATAGACTTGAATTACTGTCATATTGAATGGTTTTCTTTGGAAACAAACAGAGTTCATTCTGTCGTTTTTGAGACTGCACCCAAGTACTGCATTTCAGACTCTTTTGCTGGCACTGAGGGCTACTCCATTTCTTCTAAGGGGTTTTTGCCCACAATAGTAGATATAATGGTCATCTGAATTAAATTCGCCCCTTCTTGTCCTTTTTAGTTCATTGATTCCTAAGATGTCAGGGTTCACTCTTGCCATCTCCTGTTTGATCTCTTCCAATTTACCTTGATTCATGGACCTAACATTCCAGGCTTCTATGCAGTATTGTTCTTTACACCATCAGATTTTACTTTCACCACCAGATATATCCACAACTGGATGTCTTTTCTGGTTTGACTCAGCCTCTTTATTCCTTCTGGAGCTGTTTCTACACTCTTCTCCAGCAGCATATTGGGCACCTATGGATCTGGGGAGTTCATCTTTCAGTGTCATATCTCTTTGCCTTTCATGCTGTTCCTGGGATTCTCAATGTAGGAATGCCAAAGTGGTTTATTTTATGATTCGTAGCAGTAAAAATTCTTACAGTTTTAAAAGAGAATATAACCTAAAAAGAATCAAATATTCTGAAGAAAAATCCTTATTGGCATAAAGTACAGCAAAATGGTGGTGGTATATCTGTATCAAGGAGCATTGGTAGGGATCTGGCCTAACCTTTTCATTTTCACTTAAGCAACCCTTAAGAGCCCTCAAAAGATAGCCTGGAGCTGTGTCCTTGCCTTTGTTCTCTGAAAATTAGCCCCTCTCCTTTTCAGCCACTCACAGCTGTTATTAGGACTATAAAGTAAAAGGGTCAGAACTAGATGAGTTCTAAGGTCCTTTTCATGCCTAATATCTATAAGATATTCCTCTAATAAAACCTAATAAAAATCTCTCATGACTCTACCTAACAAGTGGTAGAAGGTTAATATTTGCTGACCAGTGCATGTCATGTACTGCACATATTTTACATATATTATTTAATTTTCACAGCAATTCTGCAATGTAGATGTTGCTACTCTCATCTTGCAGATCAAGAACCTGATATGTCATTTCTTAGAAATCTTCCCTAGGTCACGCGACTGGTAAATAATGGTTCGGTTCAGTTCAGTCACTCAGTCACGTGTAACTCTTTGCAACCCCATGGACTGCAGCACGCCAGGCCTCCCTGTCCATCACCAACTCCTGGAGCTTGCTCAAACTCCTGTCCATGAAGTCGGCAAATGATGGCGCCACCAATCAAGCTCATGCTTTCTGATGCCATGCCCTGACTTCTTTACAACAGATCATGCAGCCTCTTTGCTACTAAGTATGTGTTTCTTTCACCTCTATTTCCTCGAAGAAAAAAAAAAAAGCAAAATCCTTCTCTTTTCTAGAGAGATATTAACTAATTCCTTTAATCTTTGCTAATATACTTGAATCTGAGTCAGTTTAACATTCCTGTCTTTCTCCTCTACATGCCCCGATTTAGTGTCATTGCTTATGGTCTCAATTTCAGATGGATGGAGTAGAACACACTTAGACTAGACTTCTGTTTGGTTAAGTAAAATTCAACTGATTTGGAGAAGATGTCAAGATTAAACTCATGGAAATTTTGATTCTTTAAAAACAGCCACTTTTGGGGAAAAAAAAAAAATTGCTCTGCTGCTAAGCTGTATGTCCCGCTTCACATGCTTTAGCCGTTGCTTTTTGTAATCCAAGTGCTGACTCTGCATCTCTGGTAAATCCCCTTTTGTTAGACTTTGCCAATTGTTCCACGCTGTTGAGATCGCTTATCATCCAATTTATCTGGCCCTGTCCCAGATACATATCTTCATTCTGTCAGGGTCCACATCCAAAGAACTAATGTAAGTGGTGAGCGAGGCCCCTTTTTCCTGATATCATTTGAATAAAAGAGAATTGAGTTATGCATATCAAAATTGATTATATTCTGATATACTATAGCATGAAGAGCCCTCAAAAGATAGCTTGGAGCTGTGTTCTTGCCTTTCTTCTCTGAAAATTAGCCTATTTCCTTTTCAGCCACTCACAGCTTCCTTTCTTGGACTATAAAGTAAAAGGGTCAGAACTAGATGAGTTCTAAGGTCCTTTTCACGTCTAATGCCCCAGGGTTCTCTAAGGTATGACCATTAGCAATTTGAAAAGACACACTGAAAATATATCATAATTGCTCTTTCATTTTGGCTGTGTCCTTTTATTTAATTTAATAAACATTTTTTATACAAAAAGAGAAAGCTACAGGACTTATCAAATGTTGGTAATTGGTCATAAAGCAGTATTGATATGAAAACTCAGAGATGAAGTCATCAACAAATGCCAAATGTTGCTTTCTGTACCCTGTTAGAGGTAAAGGACAATATTTAAGAAACCGAGAAGTGCAAATAATTTGTAATCAGATAGATTTTAAAATGTATGCATAGAATTGCAGCTAATGCAGAATTTTTGAAATGTCATAATTTCAATTATTATCAGAAAAAGTTGCCAATGGCTTTTTTCTCATCAAAGAACTTCCACTGTCTGTGAAACGATGTTAATTTCGCATTTTCCCTGTTCTTAGATAGTTTCGGTTTTCTTTTGAGAATAGAAGCTTATGACAAGAAACAAATGTCTTTTTAACTGTTATTTCTCTAAGTTATGTTGAATTGTGAATTCAGAAGATTTAGAAGCAGAAGTTTATTTAAATCTGATGTTTTGTATACAAAACATTAGAGGGGAAATGCTTATTTATCCAAGTTTCATCTGTTTACACAAAAGAAGGCTGAGACGTTCTAAAACTGCAAGAAAAATGAGAACAGAGGGGATGAAAGACGGTGAGCATGCAGTTCAGAAATCCCTTTTATTCACATGCCCTCATTCTTACATAAGCTTAATAATAATAATACCTTACTTTATGTAGACCAACTGTGACTTCACAGGCATTATTCCTCGGTTCACCGCAGAACACGACCAAGTTGGTATTATGTGCCTTGCTTCATAGATGAGAAAACAAAGCTTCCAAGACAATAAAGGATTTTCCCGAAGAAAGGTAACAAGATTAGGAATTGAACTCTGGTTTTCAGCCTTCAAGTCTAAAGATCTTGCCACTTGATCACAACTCCCTGTGTTTACTTACCTACTACCATATAAACAATGCAAATTCTGAAGCACAGAGATTTCTGCCCACCAAAACCAACACTCAGTTACGTTTCTGTCCATGAATATCTTGCCAGCAGGTGACAGAGGAAAGCCTATACACTCTACTTAGCATGAGAACAAGAGTTGCCACGGACTTGTGTTCTCATCGGGCACAGGTGTTGCCTTTCAAGTTCTTTACCTAACGTAATAGCTGTATCATTTTTCTTGATAATATAAAATGGAATAATTGAGATGAGGGCACTTCGTTCATTGGAGGGAATATAGTAGCAGCTTGAAAAAGGGTGGTTTCTCTTTTGCTACTCTTTGCATCTTTGGGTCTCTTTCCTTATCTGTAAAATGAAAGAGCTAGAATAATTACATTTGTTCATTCATTCTTTCATGCAAGACCTATTCATTCTGTGTCTACTATGGTCTAGGCACTGAGGTAGCTGCCCTTCTGGACAAATGATCCAGAAAATGCAAAGGCCTCAGGGCAAGTAGAGGGCATAATGAAATAAAAGGAAACCATCTTCATGGCTATGAGTAACCGCTGATTGATCTTTGTGCCCTAAACTACTATGTCTCTCTGTCTATTTCCTCTACTGGGGATGTCAGTGATCTGCCATCAGATTTTTTTTTTCTTCGCTTCTGTCCATTTCATCTGTGTCATCAGCCACAAAGTAGTATTCACAATGGAATATCCATGGAGGCATTGCTTTGATTTGTTCCTTCTAACAGGATTCTCAGCTTAGCCAAGCTTCACTAAGCATATCACTTGTGCTAGATTATCACGGAACACAGAGATGCTATTCTTAAAAAACATAGTAAGGCTTCAGTATACCTATATCATATATATAAGTTAGATATGCCCGTACGTAAGGAGCATACGTGAAGGACACATACAGTTCTACGAGGAAATACCTGAGAGAATTATACGTTCTGCCTGGTGGACAGGAAGTGAAAAGCCTGGTTGACAATTAGGCCAACTTCTGAAGAAGCAGGCGCTCACTCCGCAGACAAAGAACTTGAGGACAGGCATGCCAGGTGGAGAACACGTAGGGACAGTCACAGAGATGAAGACGCATCTCATGCCAAGAACGGGGATACACCTCTTGGATCACCATGCCGTGGTGGCTCAGTCATCCCTCTATGACTGCTGATCAGACAAAGGAATCTGGCTCTTATTCTGCCAGCAACAAGGAGCCATTGAAAATGATGAGTGACTGGAAATGGGGTGTTAGGATGAGTGTGAGCTACAGATATGTCCCAGGTTTCTAGCTTAGGCAGCTGAGGGGTGTGGGGGGTGATCACTTGATTCTACTAAAGCAATAAGAAAGGCACGATGAGCAGCAGAAAGTTCAGGGCTGCTGCTGCTGCTGCTAAGTCACGTCGGGCATGTCTGACTCCGTGCAACTCCACAGACGGCAGCCCACCAGGCTCCTCTGTCCCTGAGATTCTCCAGGCAAGAATACTGGAGTGGGTTGCCATTTCCTTCTCCAAGTTCAGGTCTGGGGTTGGGGAAAAGAAGTAAAAAATAAAATTATTTCAGTCTTGCCCATGAATGCATAGACAGACAATTCATTAAAATAACACTTATAATTAAAATGAGGCTATTTGTAAATGAAATGTAATTAATCATTTGTGAACACTCCATAAATATTAGACCTAGTCCTAATGATGAATAGCAAATCCATTCTCTAGGAAGAATGTTGTCACTTTTCATAAATTGCTGCTTCACATGTGCTATGCACATTACAAAGTATCCAAGGTGCTCTGAAATAATCACTCTCCCCCAGGAAGTGAGTTTCCCAGCATGCCAAGTTCCAATTAGTGCTGAACAATTGCTAAATGAGAATAACTGTATGATGGTTTTGCTTCTGCTTGTAAAGGAGACAGACCTTTCCTCTCTGATGTGAGTAAAGCTGACAACTAGAGAACAAAGATATTATTTATCAAAGCTGAAGAGCACAGGTTTTAACACCCAGAGGAAGCTCTCTGGGTCACAAGGAGCACAGCTCAGTAAGACATGTGAGGCATCAAATGTCATTCCACTCATCACATGGATATTACTAAGGATCATTCCTAAATATGGCTTTGTTGCTATTATAAACTTGTTTTTCATACCAACCTTCCCACCCCACAGACATGACCATGGAAATCGAGATTGCCATTTCGAGTGCCTTCAAGACTCCTTAAGATGGTCACAGAGGAACCTATAGTATTACCATCTTAAGATCACCAAAATTAGAGGTGAAAGTCACGAATGCAGGTTACATTAAAGGAAAATCAATGATCAAAAACCTTTCAAAGTGTGGGCCGAGTAAGGTGACTCTGCAGCAGAATATCTCTGGTGATTTGCTTCCCACTTGACCTATTGAGCTCTACTGCCATTCCTCACGGTGACTCTGGCACATCACAGCAAAGAGGGACCCTCGGGGGATCCACAATGTCCCGCAGAACCTGAACAATAGAAATGAAAGCAATAGAAGCTAATTTCAGCTAATGCTAAACACCAAAAATCAATATGAAGCAAAAGCAGTCTGGGTATCTCCACTGTATTGATTTGTTCTGTGTACTAAAAAGATGTTTACCAGTTAGCTATTGATCATTTGTTTTATGTCTTCTTGTATAAGGTCAAGGATAATCCACACTCACTTTCAGAAGCTCAGTCCTTCCAGCATCAATGCCCGCTTTTACACTGGTAAAGGTGTCTATTTCACCTGCCCAGTCTGGCGGACCCACTCAGAAATGGGCTCTGGGGCTTTTAAATGGACTGTACGGAGAACAGGGAAATGTATTCTTACCCCCTGTACTAAGGCATCCTGTCCTGAAATGGATACAGGCCCAGCCTTGATATGCCTACAAGCTTCAGTTTGAAAGCAAGTTGTCGCCAGGGCTGTGTAGAAGTCATTATCTCTCAAATCACTCTCTCTTTCTTTTTTTCTTGCTTCTAATCCAATTTTCCCTGGGAAACCAACTTACTATCACAGCAAAGTGCAGTTGCCTATATCCACGAGAGAAAATACACACCAAACAGTGTCTGCTTCTAAAACTCAAAGCTGAACATCCATATATCGGGTAACTGAGGGTGACTTCTCTTTAATTCACACTTCCTAAGCAAACATACAATGCTTTTGAGCCGGAATAGGTTCCAAACACTTGCTTTGTGGTTGCTTCAAAATTGTGCACATGTTTGATGAAGAGAGTTTTAGGTGGCCTGCATCCTGAAACTGGCAGAGCATAATCACCAGTAATTCAACTAAACTAAAATCACCAGTAATTCAAAGCGAAGCTCTTATTCTTTAGTATTTTCAGCTTCATAAAGGAAGAGGAAAAGTTTTCTGAAAGATAATATGTGTTTAAAGAGCCTGGACCTCTGATAGATATTCTCCGTATCTTAGCTATTCTCATTATTATGATAATTTTTTTTAAAGTTCTATAACAAAGTATTTTAAGAAGCTATTTAAAATGAGCTGTGAGCCATGATAATGTTGCAAAAATTCACAGTTAACTAAACAGGTTAACATTTCCTTTAACTGCCTAAAGAGGAGACTTAAAAATAAATGATTATGCTTACTTATAGTATATAGCTCATATTTCAACATGAAGCGAATATAATTTATAAACCTTTTAATGTAAAATGTTTAAAGAAATGCTGACACAATACCCATTAAAATAGTTCTGCTGCAGGCACTCCTCTGCTAGGTTAAAGGATGACCTATTTGCAGTCTTCTGTTATGTTCTTAATGCATAAATATCCATGAATAAATTCTTGCTTATAGAGAAAAACATGGTACTGGTACAAAGAGGCTGAATAGTACAGTTCCTTGATGCAGAAAATTCATCTTTAAAACTTTCTGAAAGACTATGGTTGCATTCGCTTGATTTGAGGCAACTTATGATAAAATCAAAGGAAGCAAAAATCATACAATCAATTTTTAAGAAGTAAAAGCCAAGAACGAGGTAGAAGTTGGGAGTGTTGAGGGGGAGGGGTGGATAGGATCAGGAAAATTACACTTAGAAAATGTATACAATAATAAGATATTAAAAGTGGGCATCAGACGTAGCTATGAGATTCCTAGCAGTCAAGCCAAAAGGGAATGCATGATAATCTATTAATCATCTATTAAAGAGAGTCCTCCAATCCGTGACAAGAAATTGACTTTTTTCCCCCTAACTCTCTCTTCTGAGAGGATTACTATTGCGCATGAAATCATCTAAACAGCATAGCAGTTACAACCCTCAGTAACAGTTATGCAACACACACACGCTATTTTTAAACTAATGGGAGTTTTCTCCTGAAGTCTCTCCACAAAAATCAAGGATAAACGGCAGTGCAACAAGCCGCACAGTCTTCCCTTCTGCTTCTCCCAAAGCAGTTTACTATCCTGTGACGACCGCATGAAACTCAAAAAGCGTGATGTCCCAAGACGGCTAGATCTGTAGACCAGCGCCGGTTCAAATCATTCCCACAGCTGCCTGATGGGAGGAGGTGAAAGCGAGAGTGGGCTGCCCAGCCCCAGAGACGGAAAGAAAAACGACCGCGCCTGGATGTTTATGATCTCGACACGAGGGCCTCCAGACCTGCGACTTAACGCTCCTCTCCTGGGACTGGGAGAAACGGGGAAAGCAGTGACGGACCTAGCATGGGAGGGAAGCGGCCGAAATGGCACCCCATCCTCGTAATTGGCCGGTGTGAGGAAGACACACAACTCTTTTCCTCCCGCTGGTGGTTTTCCTGGGCTTGAATCTCCCGCGTGTCATGAAATAGTTGTTTTCTTTCATTTGCAAGGTTTTCTGTGAAACAAAAGCCTCCTGAAAACAGAACTCAGGTGCTATCGCCTTTGTGTGACATATTCGCCGTGTCTCACTCTACGTTTTTCATGCTTTGCGTGATGAGATATCGAGAGTTAGGGCACCAGCAGTCATCAGCGAGGTGCCTTCTGCCGGAGTGGAACTTGCTTCTGGATTTTTTCTTCCAAAAGACAGTGCCCTGGCTGGGTCACAAGATGGAGTGTACTCACTATCAGTACTGATTTCTTAACTTATTCCCATTTGTAACATTCTGGGAGCTTGCTGTTTACTTTCTAGGTCAGAGAGTAAAGTAAGGCGTAGGCAGGTTCTTCATTAGCAGGTTCATGCTTTTATGCCTCCATACTCTCCCCAGTATCTTAGAATATTCATATCTTTTGATTTAGTAAATCCATTTCCAGAAGTATGTCTAAGTGAATAATTCCAAACATCTGAAAACGTAAAAAAGTGAAATTATTCCCAAGATGTTCTTTGTGGTTTTATTTATAATACTGAATAATCTGATTCAACCCAAGTATTATCCAGTAATGTATATCACACATCCACCAGATAGAATGCTCACAAGGTATTCAAGTGACGAGGGAAAAGACTTAAGAGTTGAATTTAAAAAAACTATATGGACAGCATACATGATAGCATCTGATTATATAAACAGTATGGATGATAGACACAGGAAAACAAAATTGCTTACAAATGAAACAAATATATGAAGAGAAAAAATAGAGATCAAAATATTAGCTGTAATTGTTTTTGGACGGTGAGAATATGGATCGTATTTTTATTGCACCTTTAATACCTGATGCAAATATCTTTAATGAGAATTTTATAACCAAAGAGAGAGAGATTTTAAAAGCAGATTTTACCAGTGGTGGATGATAAGCACAGAAGCACACAAGCAAGTAAGCATGAGGACTTTTTGTACACAGTGCTGTGTGAAACCAGTTCAACAGATATGGCCCTTCATCTTTAAAGTGAGACTCGCAGTCACTGTGGTGATTAGAAAAGTTAATTTTCTAAAAGGGCAGCTTCATTAACATTTGTCTAACAGTTCAGCTCAGGCCAGCAGCCCCACGTGGAGAAGGTGTCCCTGCCGGGGCTAAGCGCAGGGTCAGGAGCTCAGAGTGCAGAGAGGAGTAGCGTGCAGGCAGGGATGCAGCTGAAGTCATCCGATCTTCAAAAACAAAAAAGTCAAAATTTATGAGCCCTTCAAGTGATGCAGTAACATCGCTAATCAGGGACGCACGGGGAGGGCAGTTCTGACTACAAATTAGTGAGCCAGTAAGGAGGCAAGGGGTGACCGTCTGACACTAACCGTCCCGTTGTATTTAACGCTGTATCTCAGCCACTTTGCCCCCGCCGCGCTCGCTGCTGCTTTGAAAGGGCACAGTGCAGCGAGCTGCAAAGAGCAAACGAGTAGTTCCGAATAAAGGACAGGTGACAGCCTCAGGGCACAGCGTGCGCTCCGTGGCAGAGAGAGAGGGCAGAGGTTCTGTGTTCCCGACTCTGCACAGAGAAAACCTATCACTGCAGGACAGCCAGTCATAATGAGTCCGGAGAGGGTCAACGTGTTAGATATCCTTTTAGGAAAATAATACACCAACCAACAGCTATTTTTGAAAAGGAAGCAGAAGGAAAATATGGATGCTCGTTTGTAAAACAGCATTTTGAGTTGGATTGCCTAGCAACTGTTAGAGGTACCTTACTACACCTACCCACAACATCAGGGTGAAGGCATTTCTAGAGAAACTTAAGTTGAATTGGAATTTCTAATTTCTTAATTTGATGAAGACTTTGTTTTTCTCATTTGTTTTACTCCTTATTACCTAAGCTCAATATAGCACAGCTCACGTTTAGAGGGTTGAGAAAAGAAATATCACACAACCAATATTTTAAAATAAGAACTAAATTGAGCGTAAAAAAAGTTGAAATGTGGCATGAAAAAACCCATAAAGAGAGTATGAAAGAAATAAGTAATACCAGGCATTCATTTTTAACTGACAAACCAGGTATATTATTTTTTAAGTATAATGCTGAAGAAATAAAACACAAGAAAGAATGGCTTTGTGTATAGATGAGAAAAATGTGGGCAGGCAGTTTTCAGACAGACATTCTATCCTCAGCCTGGCCAGAGAGAGTTTCTTCCAGTAGCCAAGCTCTGAGCACTAACCATAAATCCTGCGCCAGAATAAAGCCCCAGTCCTGGGATACTGACCAAAAAGGGGTGAGAAGGCGGCAGGGCAGCCCGGTCTCCATGAGGGATCTTGAGATGGCACCGCTGGAACCTCAGATCAGATCAGATCAGTCGCTCAGTCGTGTCCGACTCTTTGCAACCCCATGAATCGCAGCACGCCAGGCCTCCCTGTCCATCACCAACTCCCGGAGTTTCACCCAAACTCATGTGCATCAAGGTGGTGATGCCATCCAGCCATCTCATCCTCTGTTGTCACCTTCTCCTCCTGCCCCCAATCCCTCCCAGCATCAGGGTTTTTTCCAATGAGTCAACTCTTCTCATGAGGTGGCCAAAGTATTGGAGTTTCAGCCTCAGCATCAGTCCTTTCAATGAACACCCAGGACTGATCTCCTTTAGGATGGACTAGTTGGATCTCTTTGCAGTCCAAGGGACTCTCAAGAGTCTTCTCCAACACCACAGTTCAAAAACATCAATTCTTCGGTGCTCAGCTTTCTTCACAGTCCAACTGTCACATCCATACATGACCACCGGAAAAACCATAGCCTTGACCAGCCTCTCTGCTTTTTAATATGCTATCTAGGTTGGTCATAACTTTCCTTCCAAGGAGTAAGTGTCTTCTAATTTCATGGCTGCAATCACCATCTGCAGTGATTTTGGAGCCCAAAAAAATAAAGTCTGACACTGTTTCCACTGTTTTCCCATCTATTTCCCATGAAGTGATAGGACCAAATAGTTTTCTGAATGTTGAACTTTAAGCCAACTTTTTCACTCTCCTCTTTCACTTTCATCAAGAGGCTTTTCAGTTCCTCTTCACTTTCTGCCATAAGGGTGGTGTCATCTGCATATCTGAGGTTATTGATATTTCTCCCAGCAATCTTGATTCCAGCTGTGCTTCTTCCAGCCCAGTGTTTCTCATGATGTACTCTGCATAGAAGTTAAATAAGCAGGGTGACAATCTACAGCCTTGACGTACTCCTTTTCCTGTTTGGAACCAGTCTATTGTTCCATGTCCAGTTCTAACTGTTGCTTCCTGACCTACATATATTTTCTCAAGAGGCGGGTCAGGTGGTCTGGTATTCCCATCTCTTTCAGAATTTTCCACAGTTTATTATGATCCACACAGTCAAAGGCTTTGGCATAGTCAATCAAGCCAAACCTATTAGGAGCCAAAAGAGAAACCAAATGCTAGAGACAACTCAAACTGACAGAGACAGAGTGTGGAGGTTAGAGATAAAGGATGAAATAGGAATTTTACATGGGGGTCAGTCTCAAGAGTATACGGCAGAATGATGGAGACCTGGAGGAGGATCTCTGATCCCAGCAATTTTAAATGGCTCACACAGGCTCCAACCTGGAAGAACGACTTATCTCTCAGCCTCTGTAAACACGGCTAGCTCAGGGATTGACCAAATTCAGCCCATATTAGCAACTCTTAACGGATCTAGTGGAGGAGAAGAAAACACAGATTCACTGATACAATCATTCATGAAGTCATTATTATGCACTGGCTGAACTTGGTTCTGGGAATTGAGAGCACCAGCTGTTAACTAATTAGGCTTCTTGTCCCTGTCCTTGCCTTCCAGCATGACGTAAGTGATGATAAACAAAACTAAACAATTAAATTAACCATAAGTTAGAAGGTAGGAGATATGAAAGAAAATGCAAAGCAAGGAAAGAGGGATAAAGGAGTAGAAAGGGGAGAAGTGTTGCGATTTGAAATAAGGTTTTCCATGAAGACATAGCTGAGAAGGTAACATTTGAGCAAAGACTTGAAGGAGGTGATGAGCAGGTGAGGATTTACCTGGAAGAAAAGCATCCTGGGCAGAGGGATTAGCAGCACGAAGGCACTAAAGCAGAAGCATGTCCATGTGTTTGAGAGAAAGCAAGGAGGCAGGTTTTCTCCAAGCAAATGGTAGAGATTTAATGGGAGCACCAAGTCATGTAAAGCCTTATGAAAGTGAAGTGAAAGCTGCTCAGTTGTGTCCGGCTCTTTGCAACCCCATGGACTATACAGACCATGGGATTCTCCAACCAGAATACTGGAGTGGGGAGCCTTTCCCTTCTCCAGGGGATCTTCCCAACCCGGGGATTAAACCCAGGTCTCCTGCATTGCAGGCAGATTCTTTAATCTGAGGCACAAGAGAAGCCCAAGAATACTGGAGTGGGTAGCCTATCCCTTCTACAGGGGATCTTTCTGACCCAGGAATTGAACCAAGGTCTCCTGCATTGCAGATGGATTCTTTATCAACTGAGCTGTCAAGGAAGACCTTAGAACCTTATAGACCATTGCAATTATTTGGCTTTTACTCTGAGAGAAATGGAAGGTCTTCGGAAGGTTTTAAGCAAAGTAGTACCATAACAGGACTTTGGTTTTAAAGGGTCATCTTAGCTTTGAGCTGGCAATAGGTTATGAAAGTTCAGGGAGGAACATGGGAAAACAGGCAGGAGATTATGGAGACTCAGATAAAATGGCAGCATCTGGAATGAAACCCGTAGTTCTGTTAGGGTTATATTTTGAAAGTAGAGCCAAGAGACTTACTGGCAGATTGAATGTGGACTGCTAGAGAAGGTACAGAGTCAAGGATATTATTATCCACTGCTATGGAAAATTGACTGGCTTAAAAAAATGTATTATTTATCATACCCAGGAATCTAAGTTGGGTTCGGTTGAGTGCTTCTACTCTGTGTGGAGTCCAAGAAGGCTTCTTCACTGACATATCTGGTATCTCAGCTGGAGCCGCCTAGAACAAACCGCTGGGGTGGCTGAGCATCTTGTTCTACATGGTCTTTCCATGTGATGAGCTCAGAATTTATCACACCACTGTGGGCTCAAGGTAATCAGAGTTTCACTTAGAGACTGAGTTCAAGAAGGAAGAAGATGCTGCCTTGTAAAATCCAGGTTGGAAGCTGCACAAGGTCACGTCTGTCAAGTATGTGGTTCACTGAAGCAAGTCACAAAGCTCGTCCAGATACAAGTTGGAGGGTATAGATTTCACCTCTTGATGGGCGGATGGAAGGAACTGATGACGGCCAGACTATCTACTATAGATGTTTTCAAGACTTTTGGACTGAGCGTCCGAACACGTGAAGTTGCAATTAAAAGAGGTAAGAAATACTCAGAGCAGAGGTCAGTGAATGCCAAGGTGGGTGGTAGAGATTAGGAGCGCAGCTTTTAGACATACTAAAGTTGAGGTATCTTTCAGACATCCAACTGAGGATGTCAAGTAAGTAGTTCAGTATCCCATCTGGAGTTCAGATGGAGGGCTGGACTGGGTGTCCACATCTGTGAGTCGTCAGTATGCAGATGGTACTCAAAGCTGTGAGGCTGGATGGAAACAAACACCAAAAGTGCAATTAAAGATGGGCAAGAGAAGAATTCCAAGGACCTGGCTCTAAAACACACTAATATTTGAAGTCAAGAACAAGCAAAGGAGACTTGAAAGAAACAACTAAGGAGGTGGTTATGCTAAGTGGTATGAAACCCAGAGAAGAAAATATTTTCAGGAAGAAGTAGTCAACTGGGTCAGTGCTCTCCAAAAGTCGTGTTAACTAATAACTCACCAGCCGACTCAGCATTCTGGGGAGCGTTGGAATCTTTAACAACTGTATCCATCAGGCCTGGGGTCACGGTCAGATCCTGCAGAGGGAGCAACCCAGGAGGGGCTGGACCCTAGAAGCGAAAAGCCGTGCTCTTGTGAGACAGCCACAGTGGTAGAGTTAGAGGTATTCTAACACGGATCCTTGCCCTGAAACACAGCCTCACCAGCCGGGTGGAATTTTCAGCACAGTCTGGGAAGAGGTAATACTGAGTAGCCCAGGTAGACAATCGCATCACAGTTGTGACCACATGGCACAGATGCGTGCCAGTTGTGACCACAAAGTTCATTAAAGTCTGATATTAAGAGCCAGAATTTTTTTTTTTTTTTTTTTTAACCAGCGGGTTGAGGAACTGTGTCTGAAAGAACCCGAGGTTTCCAAGATGAGAACTCAGCCAGGAGACTATCAGCCAGACAAGTGTGTCACGGGAGAGGCAGGGGCTGAGTTAAGCCGCACAAGTAAACATGAGCTGTCTCCAAGCCTGGATCAGACATTAGCTGCAACTTAGGCTGAAGGAGCCTCACGCGTTTTACGAAGAGAGAGCGGAGGAGAGGGGTGAGGTTGCACCTGGGACCAATGTGGGTGTGAGAATGTGGGCCACAGGTGAGCAGTGGGGACTGGAGGAAGGCAGAGGGGCTGTGTGTGGGCAGGAGAGGCTTGTGAGGACGAACGTGGACACGCATCTGGGCCGAGTGGGGCAGCCCTGCAAACCCATGGATTATGTCAGTTAGCACCATTGACACTCTGAACAACTCATTATGGCTGGCGATCAGAAGACCGCACAGAAGTATGTTGGCTCTGATAGGTTCACTTAAAATAGAGGAAGAAAGATAATGATGTTAGAATTCTGCAAAGCGCGGGACTGAGGATCAAGATGGCAAGCTGGGTGGCTCTGTGACTGATCACCTGCTTTCCTGTCTGTGATCTGGGCAGTCGCACAGTTTCTCTGCAGGATTTAACAGCTATTAGTGAGTAACTAAATAAGGCAATGGAAAGAGGCAGCTGAGCAACCACTTGCTAGGTTTTCTTGAATTTAACTTTCCTTCACTACGTAGGGTTGAAACCGAAAGGAGCAAATCTTCCAATGAGAAAATAAGGGAGTTTGAAGGTCTCCCTTCTCAGAAAATAATTTTTCTTATTTCACTAGAAACATCCAGAGTTGTGTGCCTTCCCCTGCAATGTGGGGAGTGACGAGGTTGATTCTGGAATCAGAGCAGAGCAGTGTTTGGACAATTTGCTAAACACTGTAGGACTGTTGGAGAAAGCACTTCAAGTCTCCCAGGGGAACCTGCCAATGGTTGATGACCTTTCTTACCAGGAGATTCCTCTCTATTCTTTACCTCCATCCCTCTTGCCGTGGCTCAAGCCTCTCAGTACAGCTAGGAAAGCATATTATGCCTGTCCAAGGGAGATGAGCCCTGCAGACTCAATTTCCAAGGTGGCAAAAGTCATCACTGTGACTGTCAAAGCTGCCCCTGAGATTCTTGGTTGACACCACAGCCATCCATCAACTTGTCCCCGGGGTCGCCACACAGATGGTGGTGACTGTGAATAGAATGTTCCAAGGAGCCTGAGAGCCCTAAGCAGAGATTTCAACTGGGCGTGAAAGCCCTTGAAAAAAGTATCACGGGAAATAAGAAGGAAAGCTTTTTGTTTTGTTTTTAAACTCCCAGAGAAAAGGAATCCATTGTAGGCAAATTCCACCAGAGGATTGGAGGAGCCTGGCTCGCTACAGCTTTGAGGTGAATTTGATAGCTCAGTTGGTAAAGAATCCGCCTGCAATGCAAGAGACCCCGGTTCAGTTCCTGGGTCGGGAAGATCCGCTGGAAAAGAGACAGGCTACCCACCCCACCATTCTTGGGCTACCCTGGTGGCTCAGCTGGTAGAGAATCCACCCGCAATGTGGGAGACGTGGGTTCAATCCTTGGGTTGGGAAGATCCCCTGGAGAAGGGAAAGGCTACCCACTCCAGGATTCTGGCTGGAGGGTAAGCAAGAGGACCTTAGAATGATGAAAATGTCACGTGGATGTGTTTAGATTACGAACGACTAACGATGAAATTAGTTGTAAGTGTCGTTCAGTCGCTAAGTTGTGTCTGAATCTTTCCCACCCCACGGACTGCAACACATCAGGCTCCTCCTCTAACTCCAGAGTTTGCTCAGACTCATGTCCATTGATTCGCTGATGCTCTAACCGTCTCATCCTCTGGCATCCACTTCTCCTCTTGCCTTCACACTTTCCTATCATCAGGTCTTTTGACTTTTCGCATTAAGTGGCCAAAGTTTTGGAGCTTCAGCTTCAGCATCAGTCCCTCGGATGAATATTGAAAGTTGATTTCCTTTAGGATTGACTGGTTGGATCTCCTTGCAGTCCAAGGGACTCCCAAGAGTCTTATTCAACAGCACAATTTGAAAGCATCAGTTTTTTGCTGCTCAGCCTTCTATTTGGTCCAAATCTCACATCTATACATGACTACTGGAAAAACCATAGCCTTGTTAGATGGACCTCTGTCCGTAATATGTTTTTGTTTTTTAATATGCCAACTGGGTTTGTCATTGCTTTCCTTCCCAGGGGCAAGCATCTTTTAATTTCATGGCTGCAGTCACTGCAGTCACTGTCTGCAGTGATTTTGGAGCCCAAGAAAATAAAATCTTTAACTGCTTCCACTTCTTCCCCTTCTATTTGCCATGAAGTGATGGGACCGGATGTCATTATCATATCTCTTTCACCTTCATGAAGAGGCTTTTCAGTTCCTCTTCACTTTCTGCCATTAGAGTGGTATCATCTGTATATCTGAGGTTGTTGATATTTCTCCCAGCACTCTTGATTCCAACTTGTGATTGATCCAGCCTGGCATTTTGCAAGATACACTCTGCAGAGAAGTAAAATAAGCAAGGAGCCAGTATACAGCCTTGCCGTACTCTTTTCCATGCCCAGTTCTGTTGCTTCTGGACCTGCATACATGTCTCTCAGGAGACAAATCAGATGGTCTGGTTCTCCTGTCTCTTTCCCACAGTCTGTTGTGATCCACACAGTCAAAGGCTTTAGTGTAGTCAACGAAGCAGAAGTAGATGTTTTTCCTGAAATTCTCTTGCTGTCTCCATGATCTAAAAATGTTGGCAATCTGACCTCTGGTTCCTCTGCCTCTTTGAAACCCAGCTTGTACACCTGGAAGTTCTCGGTTCATATACTATCGAAGTCTCGCTTGAAGGATTTTGCTCAGTTACCTTGCTAACATGTGAAATGAGTGCAATTGTATGGCAGTTTAAACATTCTTTGGCTTTGTCTCTCTTTGGGATTGGAATGAAAACTGACCTTTTCCAGTCCTCTGCCCACTGCTGAGTTTTCCAAATTTGCTGACATATTGAGTGCAACACTTTCACAGCATCATCTTTTAGGGTTTTAAACAGCTCAGCCGGAATTCCATCACTTCTACTGGCTTTGTTCGTAGTAATGCTTCCTAAGGCCCACTTGACTTCACACTCCAGGATGTCTGGCTCCACGTGAGTGACCACAACATTGTGGTTTTCTGTGCTTCCTAAGGGCCACTTGACTGCACACTCCAGGATGTCTAGCTTTAGGCAAATGGCCATGCCATCATGGTTCCTGGAGCATTAAGACCTTTGTTATACAATTCTGCATATTCCTGTCACCTCTTCCTAATCTCTTCTGCTTCTGTTAAGACTTTTAGCATTTCTGTCCTTTATTGTGCCCATCTTTGCATGAAATGTTCCTTGATATCTCCAATTTTCTTGAAGAGCTCTTCAGTCTTTCCCATTCTATTGGTTTCCTCTATTTCTTTGTATTATCCATGTAAGAAAGCTTTCCTATGTCTCCTTGGCATTCCTTGGAATTCTGCATTCAGTTGGGTGTATCTTTCCCCTTCACCCTTGCTTTTCACTTCTTTCCTTTCCTCAGCTCTTTGTAAGGCCTTCTCAGACAACTACTCTGCCTTCTTGCATTTCTTTTTCTTTGGAATGGTTTTGGTCAGTGCCTCCCACACAGTGTTATGAGCTTCCATCCAGAGTTCTTCAGGTGGTCTGTCTACCATATCTAATCCCTTGAATCCATTCATTACCTCCACTGTGTAATCATAATAGATTTGCTTTAAGTCATATCTGAATGGTCTAGTGGTTTTCCCTACTTTCTTCAGTTTAAGCCTGAATTTTTCAATACAGAGTTCATTACCTGAGCCACAGACAGCTCCAGATCTTGTTTTTGCTGACTGTATAGAGTTTCTTCACCTTTGACTGCAAAGAACATAATCAGTCTGATTTCAGTCTTGATCATCTGGTGATGTCCATGTGTAGATTTTTCTCTTACATTGTTGGAAGTGGGTATTTTCTATGACCAGCATGTTCTCTTGATAAAACTCTGTAACCTTTGGCCTTCTTCATTTTGTGCTCCAAGGCCAAACTTGCCTGCTACTCCAGCTACCTCTGATCTTCCTACTTTTGCATTTCAATCCCCTGTGAGGAAAAGGACACCTTTTTTTGGTGTTGGTTCTAGAAAGTTTTGTAGGTCTTCATAGAACCAGTCAACTTTAGCTTCTTTGGCACCAGTAGTTGGGGTATAGACTTGGATTTCTGTGATGTTGAATGATGTGCCTTGGAAATGAACCAAGATCATTCTGTCTTTTATGAGGTTGCACCCAACTACTGCATTTCAGACTCTTGTTGACTGTGAGGGCTACCTCATTTCTTCTAAGGGATTCTTGCCCACAGCAGTAGATATAATGGTCATCTGAATTAAACTCGCCCATTCCTGTCCATTTTAGTTCACTGATTCCTGAGATGTCAAAGTTCAGTCTTGCCATCTCCTGCTTTGTTATGCCCAATTTACCTTGATTCATAGGCCTGACAGGCCACGTTCCTATGCAATATTGTTCTTTACAGAATTGGACTTGACTTTCACCACTGGCCTCACCCACAGCTGAGCATCGTTTCTGCGTTGGCCCAGTCACTCCATCGTTTCCGTAACTATTAGTAATTGCCTTCCACTCTTCCCCAGAAGCATCTTAGACACCTTCTGACTATAGAGCATAAGGATGTTCGTGGGGTTCTCATGGCAAGAATACTGGAGTGAGTTGCCGTTTCCTCCTCCAGTGGACCATGATCAGTCAGAACCCTTCACTATGACCCAGCCTTCTTGGGCGGCCCTGCATGGCATGCCGCATAGCTTCATAGCTTCGTTGAATTATGCAAGCCCCTTCACCACCAGCAGTCTGTGACCCATGAAGGGGGTGAAATGTAGACTAAAATTTAAGTATCGATGTAAGATTCCTGCAATCCTTCAGAAGGTAATTAAGCTATTTATAAAGTAATGTATCAAATTATTCCATAAGTGAGGCACAGTTGGTTAACAAGTATTAACTTGCAGTGGCCTGGCCCGCTCTGTGTCCTGTGTGGGGCCAGAGAGACCAGAGGTCTAGCCAGCAGAGCGTGTACTGTGTCCTCTCCCATGTCTCAGAGGATGGAGCGGAGGCTCAAATACAGACATGAGAGACAGGCCTGCAATTGAATTCAGCCTCTGTAAAATTTCTGTGTGAGTTTGAGCAAGTTAGTTAACATTTCTGTACTTCAATTTTCTGATCTGCTCTTGTCAAAGTTAAATGTGTCAGAGAGCCCAGTGTAGGTTCTGGCACATCATGAGCTGTGCCTCTGGTGATCATTATTACTCTCTCCCTGGGCTTGTGGAGAGAATGATGGAACAGAGAGGAATCCAGCACACCATTCTCTGCATAAAACCCTTGCACCCATGTTTGTCTTTAAAACACTATTTGAAATGTAGAGGAAGATCAGTCTTTTTTTAAGAAAAAAAAGAGTATGCAATGAAATAATAGCCTTTCATCCCTTTAATAGAGTAATTCATTCATTCATTAAAAATTATATGTCAAATGTCACTAGATTTTAGTACTAGCTTTGACCTATAAAGACTCTGATCTATATTTATGAATGAAATCCTCCTCCATTTCTCCTCCTTTCTAAGCTTAGCACATGTGGGCTACCTCAAGAGAGAAACCTTCCCTTTTTGAATTTACTCCCATCCCACAGAACTGACTGAAGGCTGATGAGAGACCCAGGAACAGATTTGCTCCCTCAGCCCACGTGGCGGGCCATCAGCTCTGTGTTGGGTGTCATGCCAGTTATAGATGAGGGCCAGTGGCCACGGTTCTCCTGCCCTCTTCTGAACTCTGCATTGACCTCTGGAAGCCTGCTAATGATCCCAAACATTCTCCCCGAACCCTTTTTAACCATTCTACACACTCCCTCTGGGGACCCTCATTATCTCCTATGATGTCACATACTAACTCTGTGTTGATGACATGACTCTTAAATCTGTTTCCTCAGATGAGTTCCAGGCCTGTTCATCTATTGCCTCCAGCATATCCCACCAACACAGCCCAACATATATAACTGCTACAACAATTTATTCCCAAACCTGGGCTCCCTGTAAGTGCTGTATTTAGTTATTTACCTAATTATCTCAACATCCATTAAGAGTTAGATTTAGTATTACCTCCATTTTGCAGATGAGATCATTGAGGCACAAAGAAAAGCACCTTACTTTTTCAAGATCACACAATCAGAAGGGGGTAGCACCAGGACCAGAGTCTGGCAGTCTGATTATGCAAATTGCATCCTTTGGTTCATCCGTCTGAAATGTCGGTCAGGTGTGGGTTATCATTGCTAAAGCGGATAGATTAAATAGTAGTAAAGAATTGCTGTTGCTTCAAAATTTTAACTACAAGATCATATAAATATAGTGATGGATCATATTTATGTCTCTTTAGTTTCATAAAAGAATACTAGTTTTATAATTCTCCTCCAAGAGCCAATCCTTGTAATCCTACCTCAAGAACCAAGGTAGTTGAAGTCATTTCTGCAAAAACCCAGTAAATGCCAAAACACATGGATTTGAGGAAGAAGATGCCACCCAGCAGTGCTGTTGGCTCAGCATGGCTGGAATACAGAATCTGAAGTGGTAGCAGACAAAGGCTGGGGAGGCTTCCTAGAACCAGACTGTGAATGAACTTAGTTATACTAAAGAATTGGGACTTTATTCTGTAGGCAAATAATGGAAGTAGGGGTCAAGGAGCCCGGCACAGAAAATTCATTTGACCAAATCATTTACTAAGACAGTCTTAATGAGGAGCTTGGAAAATACACCTACAGTTTGTAATGCATCATGAGTAAGTGTTACAGGGGGCTATGGGAACAGTTATGAAGCACTCCTAACCACCCTTTGGTGCCTTATAGAGGAATAGCTCCCAGAAGAACTCAGATATTTGCAATCAAAGGAATTACATGATAGCACTTGTATTGTAGAGAGACAGTTTCGCCAGTAGATACAGCTATTCCAAAGAAATACAGAAAAATGGGGGGGGGGGGTCACTGAGGACATTATTTTATTAGCCCACGTGAAAGCTGATGATCACTAGAACTGTGATAATAACTGACAAGGAAAGACAGAATGAAGAGGACTTTTGCAAATACAAGCAGCAGAAGTAGGAGAATCTACTCAAAGTGAGTGTTGCTAGAAAGGAGTGAAGGAGAAAGAGTCCAGCCTTCCTAGTCTGAATATCTGGGTGGTCGGTTATGACACTGAGTTAGGGGTAAAGAGGAGCAAAGGGAGAGACGAATTTCACTTGAAACGTGAAGTTAAAGGCATTGACAGCTGGGGATATGTAGTGGGTGGATACAGCCGTGCATCAACAAATAGCATGGTGCTGCAGACATAAGTTTATGAATATCCATCATGTGGAGACAGCTGAAATCAGACAAGGTTTCTCAGCAGAGCACTGAATGTGTAGAGAGAGGGAACGTGCTGGCGCCAGAAGGCACACATACAAATAAAGCGAAGCCAACAGAACAAATAGACTGGCGCCGGGCAGCACCCCATGCAAGACCTGCCCACAAGAACTTTGGAGTCAGATGCCGAAATTCAAGTCCAGGCTCCACCCCTCTTCAGCTCTGTGACCTTGGGCAAGACAGTCAGCATCCCTGGGTGTCAGTTTCCTCCTCCACAAAATAAGATCTGCTTCAGAGGCATCATGGTACATAAAGCAGCCAGTGTTTATAAAGCATTTTGAGTAATCTTGGCCCTTAGTAAAGACAGCTCAATTTCTTCATTGTTGTTAAAACAAAGTATTATAAATCCTCTAGGCCCAAACAGTGGTCTTCATTTCTCATTCCATTTTAGTCTCTCCTGGCTCTTATTTTTCTGAGGGCTATTTGTTTATCTTATTCTACTCCTAATTCCAGGGAGTCCGGAATAAAGTATTACCAAATGCACTACCTATTTCATGTTCAAAGAAAATCCCAGGAGAGATAAAATCAATCCTCTTCTTCGCAAAACAATTATCTTACAAAACACTCAGAAAAGTTCTCTCTGGGCATATCACAACATAATCACCTGTTGCTAAGGGTAAAATTGATAAACAGTTTTCTCCGAAGGTGTATTTCTCTTGATAGTTTTTTTTTTTATTTTACATTTTTTTTCACTTTTCAGAACTAAAATTGTAAAAATGAGCTATTCATAGATTGAAGGCAGTTTCATCCCTTAGAGTTAACTATTAATATCTGTCTATTAATATCTGACAGTCATGGCTGGCAAGATCCCCTCTCTGCCAGGAACAGTGCTGGCTTTTCTGTATTCTTCACAACAGCCCCTTGAGTTGATCATGATGTTTGCTATAAATTTAACGAGAACAGTGTAAGGCTCTCTGAACCATCTCCAGGTGAGAGAAGCTGACTTCACGTAATGAGCAAGGATTGGATAGCTGGTTACAAAACACAGCAGGATCCAGTGTGGATCAACTGTCCCTTTCCTCTGCTGTGTGTCATCATCTTGAGGATAAGGCATGAGATAGGACTCCCTGGCAGTGCTCCCCACTAAGATTTCCTGTTCCCCGTCACCACTGAAAATGCTTGGGAGTCCTGGTACCTTGTCTTCATGACTTAACAGTGACCGATGGGCAATAATCTTGCCTTTCTGCTCACCTCATATAGCATCGCCAAGCATGTCCCACGTGAGCCCATTGGAAGGCTTAACACAGAGTGTTGAGAGTGTTTCTTATCCAAGCAGAAACGCAAGTTTAATATTCTTACCAGTCTTAATGAAGCTCTCAGTTAGCCTATTAACCAGGATTAATGTCCTGAGAATATGACATGGTGATAGAGATAATAAGTGATAGAAGCCTAAGACAGGGTGGTCCCTGGAAGATGAAGGTGTCAAGACTGGCTTTTTAAATTAGATAAACTCAAAAGATAAATAGAGCGTGATAGAGAAAGAAAGGGGAAAACAGTATTCCAGTACAGGAGCAAAAATTACACCAAAACAAAGCTAAATCACACTTGTTTGGGCTATAAATAGACAAATCTCCTGGAATAATGTGGTTGGCAAGAGAAATGATTAAAAAAAAGAACAAGAAAAGTTGATATGGGGCATGTTGTGAAGAGTTTTTAAATGGCCATCTGGAAAGTCTTTCTATGCTTAGTAACATTATCAAGAAATGTGGTAACATGAAATTGTATTTTAGAATTATTCTCACAGTAGGATCAGAGACGGACTTGGTATTATAGAGAAGAAATGCAAATTATTTTGAACTTTGAAGTCTGTATCAAAATAAAGAGTGCCACTTTTGAGTTGTTTCCAGTTCCTTCCAACAGTATCATTTTTCATGTAATGGCAGCTTTTTTTCTGTAAAGGTCATATAGTAAATATTTTAAGATATAGACTCTGTTGCAACTACTCTCAACTTACTATTATAGCACAAAACCTCCTTAAACAATATATGAATGAATGAGATGACTGTGTACCAATAAACTTTATTTATGGACACTGAAATTGGAATTTCATGTGAATTTTCAAAAGTTCACAAAATATTCTTCTTCTTTTGCTATTTCCAACCATTAAACTTAAAAAAAAAAAAAAAAAACACCCTTAGCTTGTGGGCTGTGTAAAACCAGGTGGTGAGCAGGATTTGCACACCCTTGGTTTATAGCACATCAGTCAGAATGCTGTGCAGCATCATTTTGAAAACTTTGAATTCTCTTCTGAGACCTTTGGTTGAGAACTTGGAAGGAGATAGCTGAAGTGGTGAGTGATGTCGTGAAAGTGGAAGGAGGCAAATAACTAGCAAGACTAACCATGCTAACCACTGGGGTCAGGGGGCAACATATGTACCTTATATGCTCCAATTCACCAGCTACTTATACGAAACCGTCAGGGGAAAAAAAGGGGGGGGGAATCAATCAATAATTAAACGCATTCTGAATTCAGCATTTTAGCAATCACACAGGGAAAGGCAAGTGGTGGGTCTTGCTTCTACTAATGGCAACCCACTCCAGGATCCCTGCCTGGAGAACAGGCAGGACAGAGGAGCCTGGCGGGTTACAGTCCATGGGGTCGCAAGAGAGTCGGACACGACTGAGCGACGAACATGCACAGGATGCCTGTAAGGGAAATGGCCCAGAGCAGCCCCTAAACAAGTGGGGTGGGCAGCAGCATGGAAGGAAGCTTAGTGTGAGTCGCGTGCACCAAGCTGGAGCGGCTCTGAACAAAGAACTTTCATATGGAGAGACCAGCCAGGCGGGGGTAGGGGAGGAGAACGAGCCTGGGAACTGAGTGATGAGAGACATAGAGGCACATAAAAGGAAAGCTCGCTGAACATCGCTAAGTGAGACGTGGAGAGGGAGAGAGCAGTCAGACGGTCAGCGTTTCCACATTCTTTCGCTGCATTGCTCAGTGCTAAGAAGCACGCGGCAATGAGGGGCACGGGGCGGGCTGAGGCCATGGGAAATGGAGAGAGACGAGACTGGAGCCAAGCACCTTCAGTTCAGTTCAGTCACTCAGTCGTGTCTGACTCCACCTCCATAGCATGCCAGGCCTCCCTGTTCATCACCAACTCCCGGAGTTCACCCAAACCCATGTCCATCAAGTCAGCGATACCATCCAACCATCTCATCCTCTGTCATCCCCTTCTCCTCCTGCCCTCAACCTTTCCCAGCATTAGAGTCTTTTCCAGTGAGTCAGCTCTTCGCATCAGGTGGCCAAAGTATTGGAGTTTCAGCTTTAGCATCAGTCCTTCCAGTGAACACCCAGGACTGATCTCCTTCAGAATAGACTGGTTGGATCTCCTTGCAGTCCAAGGGACTCTCAAGAGTCTTCTCCAATACCACAGTTCAAAAGCATCAAATCTTCGGTGCTCAGCTTTCTTTATAGTCCAACTCTCATATCTATACATGACTACTGGAAAACCATAGCCTTGACTAGACAGACCTTTGTTGGCAAAGTAATGTCTCTGCTTTTGAATATGCTTTCTAGATAAGACATAACTTTCCAAAGAGTAGTGAAGTGAAGTCAGTCAGTCGTGTCTGACTCTGCTATCCCATGGACTGTAGCCCAACAGGCTTCTCCATCCATGGAGTTTTCCTGGCATGAGTACTGGAGTGGGTTGCCATTTCCTTCTCCAGGGGATCTCCCTGACCCAGGGAATGAACCCAGGTCTCCCGCACTACAGGCAGACACTTTACCATCTGAGCCACCAGGTTGGACGTAACTTTCCAAGGAGTAAGTGTCTTTTTATTTCATAGCTGCAGTCACCATCTGCAGTGATTTTGGAGCCCCCAAAAATAAAGTCTGCCACTGTTTCCACTGTTTCCTCATCTATATGCCATGAAGTGATGGGACCAGATGTCATGATCTTCGTTTTCTGAATGTTGAGCTTTAAGCCAACTTTTTCACTCTCCTCTTTCACTTTCATTGAGAGGCTTTTAGTTCCTCTTCGCTTTCTGCCATAGGGGTGGTGCCATCTGTGTATCTGAGGTTATTCATATTTCTCCCAGCAATCTTGATTCCAGCTTGTGCTTCATCCATCCCAGCATTTCTCATGATGCACTCTGCATATAAGTTTAAGCAGGGTGACAATATACAGCCTTGACGTACTTCTTTCCAAATTTTGAACCAGTCTTTTGTTCCACGTCCAGTTCTAACTGTTGCTTCCTGACCTGCATACAGATTTCTCAAGAGGCAGATCAGGTGGTCTGGTATTCCCATCTCTTTCAGAATTTTGTGACCCACAGTCAAAGGCTTTGGCATAGTCAATAAAGCAGAAGTAGATGTTTTTCTGTAAGGTCGAGCACTTTACACAGGCAAATAACACACTTAAAGTGAAGTCTGATTGACGATAGGTTGAATCTTTGGCAAACGCAGGGAGGTGGGTATTCTATTAATACCCACATGTTGGCTATTTCTCAAGTATTATTAGATGGAAAAATAAGGGAGCCGTGATATCATGATTTGATGGCCCAAATAAGTAAACAGTCTCCTGAATCACATAATATAGAATCCCCCTTATTTCTTTGAAGTAATTTCTTTTGATCATTTGTCATTGGCCATGTCTTATAAAACAAACAAACATATTTCATTGTTTATCCTAAATGTTTTTCTCTTAGATCTGTTTGCCTATCCATATTATAAATATATGGGGAAAATAAGCATATAATATGACAACTTACGTGGAAGTCTTAATAATATTGGAATTCAGTAAGGGAAAAAGTTTTATAAATATACACCTCCAGCTCAACATCAGCAATTGATTTTCTCCGTTTCTTTCCTAACCGTTGCTGCTCAAAGGACGTCTAGGGTGCCTGTTCCCTAAAAGAGTCCCTTCCTGCTATAATATTGTTCACCAAAGCAGCAGGGCTTCAGGCAGAGAGCCATATCAGCTCATCCAGTAAGCAGACAAGGCATATTTCTAATAAGCCATTTTTATATATACAGAATGAAATAGAGACCAAAATGATATTATCGTCTTCATTGTTTAGACTTGTAGAAAAGTAAAGATATTTGGCTTAATTCTGAAACAGTCCCTTTAGTTGTCCATGTCAAAATACAATCATCTGGTGATCAGTAAATTTTTAGTGCAGAATTAAATGTCTTGCCATTTTCTTATAAGTATTTATATATGAATAAAATAGTTTAAAAGATGAAAGTTTATTAAAAATTTTAACACTGGGGTTTAGATTAAAATGTCCTCAATATTTGCCTATATTTAACCCATAATTTGGAGAAGGAAATGGCAACCCACTCCAGTGTTCTTGCCTGGAGAATCCCAGGGATTGGGGAGCCTGGTGGGCTGCCGTCTATGGGGTCTCACAGAGTCGGACACGACTGAAACAACTTGGCAGCAGCAGCAACCCATAATTATAAGTTGAAAAACTTACATGAAAATGAAGTGGTCAGTGTACACCTAGTAGCTGGTCTCCATAGCTATTATTAGGAAATATTTAGAAGTAGATCCTTTCCTGATTCATTTTACCTTTCACAAATAGTTAATTTATGAAATCAGAAAATTAGCTAGGAGCAAATCCTAGCCTGTATTATAGTGGAAAAAGCAAGCCCCAGAAGGTTTTTAATCGGCTTGCACAAGATGCCACAAGTAGCCAGAAGCTTCGGGATTATAATTCTCCTTCAACGTGTTAGGAAGCACAAAAAAACAACTAGCTCTTAAGAAACACAGAGGAGGCAGGAGTCCCTAATTTATCTCCTCCAGCCCTAAGTGGGGTTGCTTCTAATAAATGGACAGGAACAGTATGCTGCTTCTCTCTTCATTACAAACTATTCACTGGGAACAAATTATTCAGTCTATATTTAACCAAATTCATTACAAATTGCTTCACTACTACAACAACCATCAACAGATGTATTAAAACTTCCACGAATTACTATTAAAAAAGAAAATAAATAAATGTAGACAATACAAATCAGAATTAGAACAACAATATTATCTTAATGTATCATTTAAATGCTACATTTCAAATTCCATGTCTCTCTCATCTTATTTAGCTTCTGCATTAATCCAGCCAGAATTTGAATTAGTCTAGATTAGGTCTTAATATATTATTTATGGTGTTTTAATGGAATGAAATTGTGCATTTTCCTCCAAACAAGTATAATAATTCTGTCATTCAAGTAAAAGAAAAATTTTCAAAATTCTATCATTCATGTAAAATAGAAAATTGTTATATTAAAATAAGTTTTTCATTTTTTTTTCATAGACTTGAGTCAAAGGAGCCTTTCCTGTCAGTTGGGTGAGTATATGTCTAAATTTTCAAAATCTCAGTTCTCTAACATCTTTAATTCAAATTAACAAGGTCTTCTGAGATAATGTTTTCAGTCATCAAACCCCATATTCAAGGTCATAACCTGCCCCTGATGCATCATTTCCTCAGCAATGTGGCTATTTACCTTTAAAAGACAACTAAAATGCTCCTTGAGATCACTGTTTTGTGATCTCAGAAATTTAACTAACCAGTCTATGAGGTCCTGTATCCTCTATAAGAGCTAAAAAAACGTTCACAGTGATTATCTCATCAGATGAAGGTATGGTTTGATGGTTTTAAAAATCCCTCCGAACCCCAGCTTCACTCTCCCTAATCACTCTGCTCATTTTTGTACTGTTGCATTTCACTGACCCCAGTCAGTGTTTCTTCCCCTTTTCCTCTAAATCTGTCTCCAAAATCTTTATCTTTTCCCCTGTCTCTCATTTCACTTTTATTTTGCCACTGCTTACACTGACTGCTTCTTTGAACACAAAGCTGAGGAACCCTGGAGCAGATTAAGTAAGACTAAGGCTTCCCCTCTCTGATAGTATCATTCTGAGTCACAGAACGTGTTCCAATAGTAATATACCGTTGACAAGGATACACATGTACTATTTCTAGTCGTTTAGCTAATTGAGACTCTGCAAAGATGTTTTCACTGATCTACCATGTAATCTTTCACTAACATACCAAAATGTCTTACTAAAGGACTTTTGCAGCATTGGGGTGGATGTTATAAAATATCAGAAAGCATTGGAAGATGTGACGTCTAGTTCAGAAGAAATCATGCTGTTATTTGATGAGGAGGGAAAAAATCACATGTCGGCAGCCAAGGCCAGAAACGTGGGGTGGCATCACATTTTTCAATGATGGCATTGGTTTTATTACTTTGTTCGCAGCCATTGAATATTTCTCTCACTCATTGAACAACACGGTTCCCTCTGTCCTTCTAGTCCTCCTAAAAGCGTTTCAGGAGGCCATTTGAATCAGAAGAATCACAGTAATTGCTGGGGCTTCTGAGAGAGGAAAACGGAATAGAGGCCCTTCCTGGAGGACTTCATGAAAAATGAAAGGTCAAGCTGAACTGGCCCCCAAAATCTTTAGAGCATGCTTCTTCCTTCATTCATCATCAGCTCTCATTGTTAAAAACCTTTAAGCCTGAAGTGATCTTTTTTATTTTGAATTCATGTGCGTCCCGCCCTCAAGTCCAGAGGCTGAAATCGCTTTTCTTCATGCCTCACTTGACACCGTTGTTCGCCTGCGTTTCCTGTTCTCCCGAGTACTTTGAGACAAAACCCCATTTATTGTAAACTTGTATTTTACAAGGGCAGACCCTGAGTAATCTTTGTTTAAACCTCTCAGAAGTTTAGAACTCGGTATGAGAGGACTGAGAAAAAGTTTCCCGAAAAGAATGATCTATCACTCCGCAAATACTACTCAAAATGGGAAAACCGGTGTGGCAGCAAGAATATATTGCTTTCCTTAGATATGTCTTAAAATAAAGTGGGGTGAAACAAGCAGCCCAAATAGTCCTGCTGACTGGCTATTTTGATTTATAGCGAAATGTCTCCATTCCCCTCCAAAAAATGATTTTAAATAAGACCATTCAAAAGTATACATGAATCTCACTGCTTACCCTGTTCAGTAAGAGGCGATAATGAACATAATGGATACTTATGAGCCTACTAGGCAACAGGCAATCTACTATAAGAACCATGATTCAAATTTGTGACTGAATTAATCCAGTCACTTGCCAAAGGGAATGAATAATCTGATGTACTGTCTGTGGTATCAGTTGACATGTGAGTATATGCGATTTAGTTTTTCTGGAGCCCTGCACACCTTACTCACGTTAATTTTAATTCTATAGTCAGTAAAACTTACATTAATGAATAAATCAGTACTAAATAGCGCATGTTTCAGTCCATTGCCTGACATAGTGTGAAAGCACTTTTATGTATATATGTACAGAAGTACAGATAGGATTTGCTTTTTCCTTCATAGGCTGTGACATTTATAAACTATTTTATTGGTTTCTGCAGTTACTTTAACTCCCAAGCCTCAGATTCCTAATTTGTGAAATGGAGATCAAAACAGAAAATTTAGATCGAGGATTTAGCATTGTTCTTAGCACTGTTCACAGCTGTCAATGAGCGAGCTCTGAAATAGCTCAGAGAATAAACCTCTACTTATACAGATTATCCCTTGACTTACATGTAGAAACCAAAAGAACTTTTTATGTTGCTGTCCAGACGCCAAGTCCTGTCTGAATCTTTGCAACCCCATGGACTTCAGTACTTCAGGCCTCCCTGGAGTCCCTTACCATCTCCTGGAGTTTGCCCTAGTTCATGAAACTCCAAGAATTTGGCCACCTGATGTGAAGAACTGACTCATTGGAAAAGACCCAGATGCTGGGAAAAATTGAAAGCAGGAGGAGAAGGGGACGGCAGAGGATGAGATGGTTGGATGGCATCACTGACTCGATGGACATGAGTTTGTACAAGTTCTGGGAGTTGGTGATGGACAGGGAGGCCTGGTGTGCTGTAGTCCATGGGGTCACAAAGAGTCGGACATGACTGAGTGACTGAACTGACTGATGTCCATTGAATCAGTGAATGCCATCCAGCCATCTCATCCTTTGTTGCCCTCTTCTTCTTCTGCCCTCAGTCTTTCCCAGCATCAGGGTCTTTTCCAGGGAGGTGGTTCTTTGTATCAGGTGGCCAAAGTATTGGAGCTTCAGCTTCAGCATCAGTCCTTCCAATGAGTATTCAGGACTGATTTCCTTTAGGATGAACTGGTTTGATCTCCTTGCTGTCCAAGGGACTCTCAAGAGTCTTCTCCAACACCACAGTTCAAAAGCATCAATTCTTCGACGCTCTGCATTCTTTATGGTCCAACTCTCATATCTGTACATGACTAGTGGAAAGACCATAGCTTTGACTATATTTCTCGCCAAAGCAATGTCTTTACTTCTTAATATCATACTCTCCAGGTTTCTCATAACTTTTTTTCCAAGAAGCAATCACCTTCTGATGTCATGGCAGCAGTCACCATCTTCCCTGAGTTTAGAGCCGGAGCAGAGGAAATCCATCACTGCTCCCACATTATCCTCTTCTATTTGCCATGCAGTAACGGGACAGGATGCCATGATCTTTGCCTTTTAAATACTGAGTCTTAAGCCAGGGTTTTCACTCTCCTCTTTACCCTCATCAAGAGCCTCTTTAGTTCCTTTTTGCTTTCTGTCATTAGAGTGGTATCATCTGCATATCTGAGGTAGATAATATTTCTCCCTGCAAACTTGATTCTACCTTGTAACTCATCCAGCCTGGCATTTCACATGATGCGCTCTGCATATAAGTTAAGCAAACAGCCTTGTTGTTTTTCTGACATAAAAATTGTAAATGGAATAAACATGACTACAGATATTGTTTCATATTTCAATGATGAACACTAATAATTACTATTTAAATATTTAATGGAAAAAATATTGATAAAACTTTAATGTGCATCTCTTAATGTAAATTAGGGAGCAAAATTCCTTTGATAAATGTGCTACAGTAATTATGAATAAAATTTTAAATATTACAAACATAAATTCAAGCCACAGATTCCAGTGGAAAAATTTGTCACAGAAAGTTATAACACAAGGAAATATTTGCTTATGGAAGAAGGTTAGGGAATTATGAGAGGAAGTTCAATGAAATTTCAGATCTTAGACCTTCAGCTGTGTAGTGATATGAGAGGAACTTTCTTTCACATGCACCAGTAAAATATTAGTAAAATAATGTCATTAGGAAAAATTAAAAATAAACTTGAGTCTAGAGTGAGACATGAAGGCTCACCCCAGAGTCTGAGTCTGTCAACTCAGGGAGGTCAACAGACGCAGTATTTCCAAAGCTGTCCAGGCAGCTCTGGCACCAGCCAGGCCTGGGACCACCGTTCACATTGTGTGCAGCCTCCCTCGTCCTGTCTGTACAAGACTCACAGGTTGTTCGTGCAGACATTTAAGGTCGGTGGAATCTCTTCAGAAAATCTTTGAGACACAGCTTCCCATGGGTCTCTTCCTGTCTTGGATGTGTATGGTGGAGGTGGACACGTTGGTCTAAAATTGTCCACCAGAGACCAGGGTAGATGTAAAGATACCAGAAGACGCGCCGTGGAGGTCACCACGGTTCACAGGGAGCACAGCACCTGTGCTCAGGGGCATAAAGCTCATTCCATTGTTGTCCTAGACCTAAGGTTGGGGTATTTAATAAATATTTTGTTATATGAAAATAAAATGCTTTATATTTAAAATCATAGATACATTATTGTAGTTTATATGTGACATGAATTACATATGTAAACTGATAGAATACATTTTATTATAAATATGATAAATTTAAATAAGAGATTCAAAAATTCAAGCATTTTCCCATCTCACTCACCTCTCAATAGTAAAAAAGAAAAATCAACTCTTTTTAGAACAAAGCATAGCTTGAGTGCTAAAAAGTGCTAGATGGCTGGTAGTCTGTTCATCCTCAAAATATTACATTTTAGAGTGATTTAGAAAACTCTTCTGGCAAATGTTTGCTTGTATATGGCGTCAGTTAGATTCTGATTTGGGAAATCAACTGGGAGAGAACAGACGTCAAGTTTGCATTCAGCAAAGTAAGAACCCGGTGATGGTCCCAATTAAGAGTCTAAGACATAAATCTTAGTTTAAAACGTCTTGCCTTAGAAAAGTTTTACAGCTTTTTAATGAAGAAAGAGATGAGGGAAAAGGAAACTCCTGTTCACTTGACATTTGAGATTCATAGAGTAAAAGGACACGTCGAGACGATGCATGAATTCCCTTCAAGAGCAAGTGGCTGTGTCGACAGTTTGCAGACACTGAGCCACTTAAAAGTACACTCGAGGCACTAAGTGAAAAGTTCCCTGTGAACTGTTTCTTCTTATCTCTTTAGCATGAAGTTAACCTTTTTCAAAGAAACTTTTCATATGAATGAGTTGTATTTTGGAATCGAAATTTTGAATCATACCAATTTTTTGGTTGATGAATTTTCCTATAAGTAGCTTTATTAGGCTGAGAAGGTGATGGCACCCCACTCCAGTACTCTTGCCTGGAGAATCCCATGGACGGAGGAGCCTGGTAGGCTGAGTCCATGGGGTCGCTAAGAGTCGGACACAACTGAGCAACTTTGCTTTCACTTTTCACTTTCATGCATTGGAGAGGGAAATGGCAACCCACTCCAGTGATCTTGCCTGGAGAGTCTCAGGGACTGGGGAGCCTGGTGTGCTTCCATCTATGGGGTCACACAGAGTCGGATATGACTGAAGTGACTTAGCAGCAGCAGCAGCTTTATTAGAAGGATGGTTATTTACTGCACGGGATTAAATTTTTTTTTCAGGCTTTTTTCACTGTTTTAGAATAATTTAAGTAACTCAGAAGAATTTAAATATTTTTATTAATATAGCTCAGAATGTGTTGTCTCTCAGGCTTGGCTGAGAGAAATTCAAAAACACATCAAGGATTAAATTATCAAAATTATTATAGTTATCTGTTAAAGCACTGGCTTTAAGAGAGAGTCGATCATGCCCCAGCCAAGCCTGGAGTTCCCGCAACCCTGACAAGTCCCAGACCTATTCTACTAAGTCCAGCTGAGAAGGAGCTTACACTGTCAAAAGAGCAAAGCTCTGGACTGAACCGATGCTCTGGACTCTGCAGCTACAAGTATTCCTCATATAATTGCCAACACCTACATTTTGTCAGATAATTTTCCTTGGGGAATATTTTCCCCTTTTCTCTGCAGTCTTGGAACTGAATTTGGAGCTTCACTGTACTTCTGCTGGTGCTATAAAGATGTTATTACACTTTGACATGCTTATTAGGTCAAAGATTTACATCAGTTTACTTCTATCCACGTTTTGTTTGAAACTTTGTGTTCACTGGTGCTTTAGGAAATGGCAACCCACTCCAGTACTCTTGCCTGGAGAATCCCATGGACGGAGGAGCCTGGTAGGCTACAGCCATGGGGTCGCAAAGAGTCGGACACCACTGAGCGACTTCACTTCACTTACATTATTATACCAAGCTGCCTGTTTTCAGAGACTAAACTCTGCCATTGATTTCCTTGATTTGAATTCCATTCTGTCATTTCCCAGCTAGGTGCCTTGGGCAATTTAAGTCCTCTGAACCTCCATTTTCTCCCTTGATGTAATAACTAACTATTAGGGCTGTTGTGAGTGAGATAATGTTGCAAAGTGCTTAGAACAGTATCTGACACATAGTAAACAGAAAATAGATATCATTTGACATCAACACTTTGTGCAACAACTAAGTTATATTATAAATCTTTCCTAAAGAAGTGAGTTCTGAATGACAGAAATTCCAGCTAATTAAATCCAAAGGCCTGAATATTCTAGAAAAGTGGTAATGGAATTGAATTCTTGGAGAAGCAGCTCAGAAGAGAGTGCAATCAAGAGTCGTGAACAAGGACTTTACCTTGGAGATCTTTCAGGAAGATAGACAAGAAAAAAAATAGCATGAAGACAGGACACAATTTTGGAATGTGCTTACATTTATATAAAATAACAAGTACAGTATTTAAAACTTCCGTGAGAGCATGAAAATAGTAAAGCAATACCACCTTAGGGATAATTATAAAAGAGCTTCAAAAAGTAAACAAGAGAATTATAGACTACTGTAAAATGATTGGTGTTGGTCAATCACTTAGGGATTCAAATGTTTGATGTAGGAATTGAGACATTAAAGAAATTAGCCAAATTGTCCAGAAAATTTTTAAAACAAAAAGTAGAACTTTAGTCTATCCTCCATGTGAACTAAGAATTCAATAGAGAAGTAATAAGAATAGCATCCCTGGAAGAAGGAATTGGAAGGAAAAATTGGCAGCAGGGAGAACTGACTGCACCAAGCGCATCAGGTACCCCAGTCCAGCAAACCTGAAGGCTCATGAAAAGAGGAGAGATTAAGATGGGCGGGTTAAATTAGTGGCTGTTGGCAGAGAAATTATACTAATGCAAAGAATTTTCTTTACCTTCTGTGGATTTAGTAGAGTCATTGAATTATTGTGGGCTTCCCTGGTAGCTCAGCTGGAAAAAAAAATCCGCGTGCAATGTGGGAGACCTGGCTTCGATCCTTGGGTTGGGATGTTTCCCTGGAGAAGCGAAAGGCTAACCACTCCAGTATTCTGACCTGGAGAATTCATGGACTATTCCATGGGGTCACCAAGAGTTGGGCATGACTGAGAGATTTTCACCTTCACTTTTCATTTTGAATTATTGTTATGTGTATTTGTCTGTTTTGCTTTTAACTGAAGAATGTTCTCCAAAGTGAGGTTGTAACAGAGCCACTTAGAACACTGTTGCACTCAGGCATGACTTGAAAAGAATCAGAACTTGAGCAGAATGACATCACTCTCACCTGTTAGGATTCAGTTCTGTTCAGTTCAGTCGCTCAGTCGTGTCTGACTCTTTGTGACCCCAGGGACTGCAGCACACAAGGCTTCCCTGTCCTTCACCAACTCCTGGAGCTTACTCAAACTCATGTCCATTGAGTCGGTGATGCCATCCAACCATCTCATCCTCTGTAGTCCCCTTCTCCTCCTGCCTTTAATCCTTCCCAGCATCAGGGTCTTTTCCAATGAGTCGGCTCTTTGCATCAGGTGGCCAAAGTATTGACGTTTCAGCTTCAGCATCAGTCCGTCCAATGAATATTCAGGACTGATTTCCTTTAGGATTGAATGGTTGGGTCTCCTTGCAGTCCAAGGGACTCTCAAGTTTCTTTTCCAACACCACAATTCCTCTGTCCATGGGATTCTCCAGGCAAGAATACTGGAGTGGGTTGCCATTCCCTCCTCCAAGGGATCTTCCCAACCCAGGGATCAAACCCACATCTCTAATGTCTCCTCATTGACAGATGGGTTCTTTACCACTAAGGCCACATGGGAAGCCCTTCATGATGTGTACGTAATTTCAAAACATCATGTTGTATACCTTAAATGCATGCAATTTTCACTTGTTAAAAACAATCAACTCTCAAAGAAAAAAAAAAGAATGGAAAATAAATGCTGATGAAATATTGTTTTCTTTAATAGTGTCAGAATCAGTGAGTGATTAAGTGATGTCTTAGGGAAGTTCAACTGAATTTGGTGGGATCGTGGTGACAGAATGACAGGCTAAAATCCAGGTGTAACATTGAAACTAAGGAAGAGTTAACAAGAAACTGCCTCTAAGCTTTAAATACACCCATCAGACATCATGGGACCACTAATGGCCAATTCAAAACCTATCTTTTGATGGTGTGGATCCAATTTTCTCTAGGTCTCCAGGGAAAAAGGGATAAGGGGATAAAGTCAATTTTCCTCTTCTAAAAATCTATTTTTTTAATTTTTTTAGACACTGTGCTACCACAAAATTAATGATTCTTTTAGCAACTGCAGTTGTTTCATTTTTTCCAAGGTCCTCCAGGCTACTTCTCTGGAGAGTACACAAAGTTTCCACAGTGCTATTTTTGTAATCTAAAGCAGTTGTGCTTTCAGGCCTGATGCTACAACTGTAATTTTAATTTATCAACCTGCCACTCAGTAAAATGCTGTAAAAACATTTGAACGCTTAAACCTATCATTTGTTTCTGCACTTGTCAATGACACTCTTCTATACTTGTCAAAATCATTTAAACTGCACTATGATAGCATACACAATATCACAAATAAATTGGATAATCAATCATGTACGTATATATTTTGACAGTGGTGTCTTGAATGCATGGGTTTCAGGACACACTTTTAAGAAGCAATCATTATGCTTCAATATTAAAAAAACAGTACAGTCATCAAAGAGTCTTCCTCAATTCTTACAATTTAAAAAATGTCTTAGGAAACAGAGAGGATGATTGTGACTGAAACAGCTTTTACTGCTTCAGTGAAATGTTCTCCTTGGGGAAAAGGAAGTAATTGCAGATTATAGCAGGCAGGAATATAGTGTTACTTGGAGGGAAGAAAATACATAGGATCATTAAATAGATTTATTCAAGTTCTGCTTATAAAGAAAGCAGTGGTGCAGGACTTTATAGCTGATGATATTTCAAAAGAGTGCTATCAGCACTTTCACTACTATCTAATTTGTTCATATAATAAAGTGTCACATTAAGCCAAATGTCACAATTCATATCAGTTTTATTTTGAAATTGTTGTCATTATATATCATAGGGAGCCTCTCTCCAAAATTTGGATGAGATCTTTGATCATAACTGTCATATAAAATTAATTTATCATTTGATATAAATACATGTAGGGAAAAAAAGCACCTGCTCAGTCATTAAGTCCATTAAACCCAGCAACAAATCTGGTATCATACAGGCTACATGACTGTTTAACACAAATGTTGTTAAAATTGTAAAAATAATATTGACCAATCTAACTGTACCATCTGAACTCTCAGCCATTACAATTTTTTTCACCATTTAATTATTTTTAAAAGGCAAACCTAATGAGACTACAAAATCTGTGGAGGATTTAAAATCATGTCTTTATCACACAATTCTAACTTATCCAAGCAAATTTATAGACATCAAATACCTATATATAAGAAAATAAATTGCTAAACTTGGCATACATAAAATTCCACAATGAGAAGAACTAATCTTGAGTGATACTATGGAATCAAATCAAAACAATTAAGGCTTTGACAGGTATGTTAACTAACACAACTACCACTGTTTCCATATTGCCACTAATACTGTTTTTGAGGAATTAGTTTTTAAAATGTGAAGCCACATTGGAAAGGATAAGCATATAATCTGATTAAAGATAGATATGTTTACTGAATGTATTTATGAATAAAATAGAAATGGTAGCTCAGATAGTTTAGATGTCATATGTAGAAATACTGCATGAAGAGAGTGCTATTCATCCAATTTGAAATAAAATCTTAGTCTTATGTGCTTATGGAATCTGTCCTGAACACAACCACTCACTAGAAGTAAGTATGCAAAAGAAAGTGCTTTGCTCTCATTTATCTGAAATCAACCCAGCTCAAAGGAAAGAAAATTAGTTAAGCTTATTTGAAGAGAATAAATTCTTGCTTTTTTTTTTAGCTCCATAAAATATACCTAAAGCTGGCTTTCTAGCTGAATCATACTTGATTATCTAAATAATTCCCTAGCAGTAAATACTCTCCATAGAGGGCTCAAGGTATTGATTAGCTTTTATTTTTTGTTGCTCATTGAATCGTTACTAATTCTCATGTAGATAAAATAGATACTAAAGATACTATAATTTTTTCAATACAAGAAAACAGAAGGAAAGATGATGCACTGTCCATAAAGACATACGGCATATCGGTAGCCATTAGTATGGAATCCAGCTTAGGCTTTTGTTTAAAGAGCTGCCAGTTTCACGCATACTAACACTTCATGCTCTCTTCTGAGTTTCATATTCATTTGAGTCATCATGAAGGCCTAAATAATACCCTTAAGTATTCAGAAAAATACATAAAAAGTTATTTACTGCTTTCAGAGACATTACAAATCCCAGATTTGTACTATAAAAGCGCTGGCAAAAGTTTCAAAGCCTCACTTTCCAATTAAATCCTGTTCATCCAGCCAAGAATGACTGATCTTTATTTCTTCAAAGTTGTGACATTTTAAACATTTTTAATGACATTTTCAAAACACAGAATACTTTTTGATTCAAAAGATTTCCTGCTTAACTCTGCAGAACAAATCAGTTATCACAACATAATCAATAGTGGCCAAATATTAGCATAAGAGATAAGAAAGCCTTTATCAGTGATCAATGCAAAGAAATAGAAGAAAACAATAGAATGGGAAAGACTAGTGATATCTTCAAGAAAATTAGAGATACCAAAGGAAATTTTCATGCAAAAATGGGCAAAATAAAGGACAGAAATGGTATGGACCTAAGAGAAGCAAAAGATATTAAGAAGAGGTAGCAAGAATACACAGAAGAACTCTACAAAAAAGATCATCATGACCTGGATAACCATGATGGTGTGATCAGTCACCTAGAGCCAGATATCCTAGAATGCAAAGTCAAGTGGGCCTTAGGAAGCATCACTACAAACAAACCTAGTGTAGGTGATGGAATTCCAGTTGAGCTATTTCAAATCCTAAGAGATGATGCTATGAAAGTGCTGCAACTCAATATGCCAGCAAATTTGGAAAACTCAGCAGTGGGCACAGGACTGGAAAAGGTCAGTTTCATTCCAATCCCAAAGAAAGGCAATGCCAAAGAATGCTCAAACTACTGCACTGCTGCTGCTGCTAAGTTGCTTCAGTCGTGTTCAACTCTGTGCCACCCCAGAGACTGCAGCCCACCAGGCTCCCCTGTCCCTGGGATTCTCCAGGCGAGAACACTGGAGTGGGTTGTCATTTCCTTCTCCAATGCATGAAAGTGAGAAGTGAAAGTGAAGTCACTCAGTCGTGTCTGACTCCTAGCGACCCCATGGATTGCAGCCTACCAGGCTCCTCCGTCCATGGGATTTTCCAGGCAAGAGTGCTGGAGTGGGGTGCCATTGCCTTCTCTGAAACTACTGCACAATTGCACTTATCTCACACACTAGCAAAGTAATGCTCAAAAGTCTCCAAACCAGGCTTCAGCAATACGTGAATCGTGAACTTCCAGATGTTCAAGGTGGATTTAGCAAAGGCAGAGGAACCAGAGATCAAATTGCCAACATCTGCGGAATCATCAAAAAAGCAACAGAGTTCCAGAAAAACATCTATTTCTGCTTTATTGATTATGCCAAAGCCTTTTGACTGTGTGGATCACAACAAACTGTGGAAAATTCTGAAAGAGATGGGAATACCAGACCACCTGACTTACCTCCTGAGAAATCTGTATGCAGGTCAGGAAGCAATGGTTAGAACTGAATATGGAACAACAGACTGGTTCCAAATAGGAAAAGGAGTACATCAAGGCTGTATATTATCACTCTGCTTATTTCACTTATATGCAGAGTACATCATGAGAAGAACTGGACTGGATGAAGCACAAGCTGGAATCATGATCGCCAGGAGAAATATGAATAACCTCTGAAATGCAAATGACACCTCCCTTATGGCAGAAAGTGAAGAATAACTAAAGAGCCTCTTGATGAAAGTGAAAGAGGAGAGTGAAAAAGTTGGCCTAAAGCTCAACATTCAGAAAACGAAGATCATGGCATTTGATCCCATCACTTCATGGCAAATAGATGGGGAAAAGTGGCTGACTTTATTTTGGTGGGCTCCAAAGTCACTGCAGATGGTGACTGAAGCCATGAAAGTAAAAGACGCTTACTCCTTCGAAGAAAAGTGATGACTAACCTAGATAGCATATTAAAAAGCAGAGACATTATTTTGCCAACAAAGGTCTGTCTCATTAAAGCTATGGTTTTTCCAGTAGTCATGTATGGATGTGAGAGTTGGACTGTGAAGAAAGCTGAGAACAGAAGAATTGATGCTTTTGAACTGTGGTGTTGGAGAAGACTCTTGAGAGTCCCTTGGACTGCAAGGAAATCCAACCAGTCTACCTAAAGGAAATCAGTGCTGAACATTCATTGGAAAGACTGATGCTAAAGCTGAAACTCTAATAGTTTGACCACCTGATGTGAAGAACTGACTCATCTGAAAAGACTCTGATGCTGGAAAAGATTGAAGGCAGGAAGAGAAGGGGATGACAGAGGATGAGATGGTTGGATGGCATCACCGAGTCAACGGACATGAGTTTGAGCAAACTCCGGGAGTTTGTGATGGACAGAGAGGCCTTGTGTGCTGCAGTCCATGTGGTCGCAAAGTTTCAGACATGACTGAGCGACTGAACTGAACTGTAATATTAGCAAAAGCCTGGCATTTCTTGTACTCTAAAGCTTATCAGGAAAAAAAAAAAAAAAAGAGAAACGCACTGAGCAGCTATATTTTGGCATGCTAACTAAGGTATAATTTTAAAGTGAAAAGCCAACTCCCAAATGTCTTATGTTTTTAAAAACCTTATTATTTTTTTGTGTAGTTTTTACTAGGTCACATTTAAAACTCAGTGTTTACAACCTGCAGACCATGTTCAACTTCAAAATGATATAATGGTGCCTATAGTTTGACTCAGTGATGAGCAACCCTTGATAATAACCTCTCTTTAGCTTTAATAAAAAGCATATAAAAGATGAAATACTTGATGAGACATTTTTCTCAGAAATTGGCTACATTATCATAACATGCAGGAGGTATTTCAATGAAGTATATGTTATAGCCCAACTGGATAGTAACAATTTGGAAAAACTTTTTTAAAAAGTGAGGATCTCTAGAGAAGTTATTTTAAAACTGTGTTCCTTGACCACAGGCCCTTGATTATCCACATTAATCTCAGTAGGCCCATGGGAGTCTAAATTCTCCAACTTTCTGTATAGGCCCACCATGTGACAGATTAAGGGTCTGCCCAATAAATTGGAGCATCCTAATCCTAATTTTCTTTAGTCATCAGGTTTTGGTTTGAAGCTGGTGAGAAGGGATTTTATAGCATCTCTGCCCTTTGTATAATGAACAGCCATTCAATTCCAATAAGTGCATCAATTCATTATTTGAAGGGCACTGTAACAGTGTGCGCAAAATATTATGGGATAACAATGTCAGCTGCTGTTCTAAACCAGGCACTACACAAGAATAGTTTACTATTGTCATGACTGAATATTGAGCTTTCCTTCCATATTGCAAAGATCACCCCAAATTAACATTGCTGGAGAATTTTGTAAAATGTTTAGACATTTATTTTTGACAAAGACAAGTGAAGGATGATGACAGATTATTTAGACTTAAATATCTAGTATGCTGAAAATATTCTGCAGTTCACAATATTGTTAACAGTTGTTCCCAACTGTTCACATATTGTTAAGCAGTGTTAATTGCTTAACATTTAAACTTTCAAAGCAAACGTTAAAAACAAGAAGTGGATATTTGTTACAATATCATTTCATTCTAATCAAGAATTCATTTCCAAGATTTTTATCCTTAGTTCTGAATATCAAATCAGTTATACTTGGATGAAATTTATGCAGTGCAAAATTCTGTTAAAGTCATCTTGCCAGGTGCAAAGCAAGATAAAAAGGTAGACTAGTCTAGTGTTTCTCACCATCATCTCAGCAAAACAATGCCAATCCACGAACTGTTTTTGACCAGTGTATGGCTAGTTAAGCTACAGAAGAGGAGTAAGCATTTAGAAACTTTTATAGCATTTCTGATAATGCTGTGACATCTAATTGCATGATTTTGTATTTTCTGAAATCATCAATGTGTGATGGATTGTTAATTATAAAATTAAAGACCTAATCCCTCAACACAATAAGTTAAGAAGCCTTGGCTAAGACTAAGCCTTTGCTTCAAGGATGTTATTTCATAAAGAGGATAAAGCAAATGAGCTGGTATCTTTAATGTCATACATTGCTTGGTAACTCTAATCTAAAGAAGATAAAATAGGGTAAAATAGGAGAAAACAGAATTTGCTTCTACTCACAAGTACATCAAGAGTACATCTGCGGAAGAGTTCTCACAGATCACCAGCTGAACACTCGCAGAAGACACCTAAAGGCACAAGAAAAGTCCCCACACAACTGGGTTAAACAGAAGGAAGAAAAGAAAAGAAAATTGGAAGGGGACATCAACCTCGACAGGCAGCTGACCGCGAAAAGAAATCCCTACACTTAGAAAAGCCCTCTGCAGGGAAACCAGCTGGAGCAGAAAAGGAGCTCCAGGGGGTCAGAGGGGAACGCTGCAGCTGGTCTGCGGAGGGCAGGGCAAAGGACTGCACGCGGGGTCAGCGCTGCGGTCCTGCACGCCCCAGGCTGAGTTGTGTGTCTTGGCGCAGAGGCGGACTGAGCCCTGAGACTGGGGTTTGGAGAGCAGACCCCAGGAGAGGCCTGCTGTCGGCTGTGAAGAGGAAACCTGACGGGATGGCAGGAAGGAGCTCCCCAACCCGGAGAGTTCGCTGAAGAAGCCCAGGACGCCGGAGAAGCAAGGCGCCACTGTCGAAGGGCCAGGCTCACCACTGCAATGCCTTCCCTTCCTGCAGCCCCCTGCCTTCACAGACACCGGGAGAGGCCCCAGTCTGAGCACGCTCACCCGCACCCCAGGCCAAGGCCTCCTCAGTCCACACAGCCTCCAGGATCATGGGAGGGACTCGCACCGGAAACAGTCCGCCCCAGTCTGTGGCAACTTCCGGTCCGTCGCTGCCACTGCGGGCACTTCACGAAGACCGCAGCCGTGGCTGCCTTATTCCTCCTAGCCTGAGCGAGTAAGTGTGCCCCTATCAGCTGCTGCTTTCACTCATTCTCACAGGGGCAGGGGACAGACACCCAGGGGGGCCCACACACAGAGCTGGACCCGAAATCAAAGTTGAGGCCCAGGGGCTGTGTGACTAAGGAAGAGGAACAGCAATCTTACCTTGCAGCCCCACAATCCACAGATGGCAGAAGTGCAGAAGCCTTAGTCACTCAGTCGTGTCTGACTCTTTGAGACCCCATGGACTGTAGCCCACCAGTCTCTTCCAACCATGGAATATTCTAGGCAAGAATACTAGAGTCAGTTGCCATCCCGTTCTCCAGAGGAATCTTCCCAGCCCGGGGATCAAACCTGGGTCTCCTCCATTACAGGCAGATTCTTTACCATCTGAGCCACAAGGGAAGCCACACATTAAATACCCACTATCAGCTTGGTAAATCTTGTATCTGAAGAATATCTGAATGGACAACAAACGCCTCCACAACTGAGATTCATCTAATTTTAGCAGCTGTGGACTTTGGGAGCATGTACACGTGGGAGTTGGGCTAGGTCAGAGGCTGAGTTGCACCCACAGTACCCACTGCTGGTCCAGGGGCCTACCTAGAGGTATTGGAGTGCCTCCTGGGAGGTGGGGGTTGGCTGTGGTTCACTGTGGGGGCAGGTACACTGACGGCAGAGGCCCCAGGAAAATTTTATTATTACTATTATTTTTGTTTGTTTCATTTTGTTCTGTTGTGGTGGTGGTGGTTTTTTATTATTTAATATTTTTCTTTTAAAAATATTTAATATGTTTTTTTATTTTTCTACATTAACTTTTTAGTTTTTTTTCTTATTCTTTATTTTGGTTTGATCTTTTAAAAATCATTTTTGTGTATTTTCTTTATGTTTACCTTTTTTAGTTTGCTTTCTTTCCCTGTTTTGTTTTTTAGTTTGTTTTCATTTCAAAGTTCTTTTGTTTGATTGTTCTTACTTTTTTTTTTTTCTTTTTTTGCCATGCTGCAATACTTGCAGTGTCTTGGCTCCCAGGCCAAGAGTTGGTCACAGTATCCAGGGCGGAAGTACGAAGTCCAGGATCTGGACCTGCAGAGAATTGCCCTCCCACCCCCCCAACCCAGGAAATATTTGTCCATGGTATCAAGATGGAATCATCTTGATCTGGTTACACCCAAATGCCTGTGGGCTCCAGTGCTGGAGGCTCATGCCAACCAACCAAGAATATAGGAACACTGTGACACTGCCCCAGCCATCAGCAGGCTGCCTGAAGTCCTACTAAGCCCATACACCCATCCTAAACCCACACCACCTAACCCAGCCCTGCTCATCAGAGGGGCAAGACCCAGCTTCACTCAGAGTGCACGCGCCAGTACCTCCCAGGAGGAAGTATTCACAGGCCGGTGGACTAAATTCACCCACCAGGGGGCAGACACCAGAAGCAGGAGGAACTACAGCCCTGTAATGTGTGGGAAGAAGGCCAAAAACAGACACAATGAGATGACAGAAATAATTTGCAGACAAAGGAGCAAGGCAATAATCCACAAGACCAAATAAAGGAAGAGGAAATAGGCAATCTACCTTAAAAAAAATTCAGAGTAAGGATAATACAGATGATTCAAGACCTTGGAAATAGAATGGAGACCCAAATAGAGAAGAAACAAGTAATGTTTAATAAGCATGTAGAAGAAATAAAGAAACAACAAATAGTAACAAATAATACAATAGTTGAAAAAAAATACACTAGAAGGAATCAATAGCAAGGTAACTGAGGCAGAGAATGGTGGAAGATTCTGGAAGATAGAATGGTGGAAATAACCACCATGAAGCAGAATAAGAATGAAAAGAAATGAAGACAGCCCCAGAGACCAATGGGATAGCATTAAACACACCAACATTTGAGTTATAGGGATCCCAGATGAAGAAGAAAAAGAGAAAGGGTCTGAGAATAATATTTGAAAATCTTACAGTTAAAAACTTCTTTAACGTGGGAAAGGATCTAGTCAACCAGGTTCAAGAAGCACAGAGAATCCCATTGAGAATAATTTTGAAGAGAAACACATTAAGACAAATATGGATCAAACTGAAAAAAATTAAATACAATGAAAAATGTTAAAAGCAGCAATGGAAAAGTAAAGATAATATACAAGGAAATCAGACTGAAAAGTGAGGAAATAGAAAATGATACACCATGCAAATGGAAATCAAAAGAAAGTTGGAATAGCAACACTCTATCAGATAATATAGACTTTAAAGAATATTACAAGAGCCAAGGAAAAGTGAAAGTGAAGTCGTTCAGTCATGTCAGACTCTTTGCGACCCCATGGACTGTAGCCTACCAGGCTCCTCCCTCCGTGGGATTCTCCAGGCAAGAGTACTGGAGTGGGTTGCTATTTTCCTTCTCCAGGGGATCTTCCTGATCCAGGGATCAAACCTGGGTCTCCTGTATTCCAGGCAGATGCTTTAACCTCTAAGCCACCAGGGAAGCAGTCAAGGAAAGACACTGTATATTGATGATGGAATTTATCCAAGAAAATAACATTTGTAAATATTTATAAACCCAACATAGGAGCTCCTCATGCTGAAGCTGAAACTCCAATGCTTTGGCCACCTGATGTGAAGAACTGACTCACTGGAAAAGACCCTGATGTTGGGAAAGATTGAAGGCGAGAGGAGAAGGGGATGACAGAAGATGAGATAGTTGTATGGCATCATCGACTCAATGGACATGAGTTTGAGCAAGCTCCAGGAGTTAGTGATGGACAGGGAGGCCTGGCATACTGCAGTCCATGGGGTCACAAAGAATTGGACATGACTGAGTGACTGAACTGAACTGAGAGCTCCTCAAAACAAAGGCAATCACTAACAGTCATAAAAGGGAACATCGGCAGTACCACAATAATAGGAAGGGACTTCAACACTCTAGTTATATCGATAGATAGGGCATCCAGAGAGAAAATTAATAAGGAAACACAGGCCTTTAATGACACATTACACCAGGCAGAACTAATTGATATTTATGGGGCATACCATCAGAAAGCTACAGAATACTTTCTTCTCAAGTGCACATGGAACATTCTCCAGGATAGATTACATCTTGGGTCAAAAATGAAAGCTTTGGTAAATTTGAGAAAATTGAATTCTTTTCAAGCATCTTTTCCAATCACACTTCTATGAGATTAGATGTCAATTACAAAGCAAAAAAAAAAAATTCAAAAATACAAAAACATGGAGGCTAAACAATATGCTATTATATAACCAATGGATCACTGAAGAAATCAAAATGGAGACAAAAAAAAAAAAAAACCTAAAAACAAATAACAATGAAAACATGACGATCCACAACCTATGAGATGCAGCAAATGGAGTTCTAAGAGGGAAGTTTATAGCAATACAGTCTTACTTCAAGAAACAAACAAACAAAAATCTCAAATAAGTAACCTAACCTTCAATGTAAAGCAACTAGAGGAAGAGCAAACGAAACCCAAAGTCAGTAAGAGAGAAATCATAATCAAAGCAGAAATAAATGAAATCGAAATGAAGAAAACAATAGTAAAGATCAATGAAACTGAAAGCTTGTTCTTTAAGAAAATAAGCAAAATTGATAAACCTTTAGCTAGACTCATCAAGAAAAAGGAGAAGACTCAAATCAATAAAATCAGAAATGAAAAAGGAGAAGATATGACTGACACCACAGAAATACAAAGGATCATAAGAGACTACTGCAAACAGTTATATGCCAATTAAATGAACAACCTAGAAGAAATGAACAAATTGTCAGAAGGGTACAACCTACCAAGATGGACCAGGAATAAACAGAAAATATGAACAGATCAACCACAAGTACTGAAACTGAAACAGTGATTGATTTTAAAATGTCCAACAAACAAAAACCCAGGACCAGATGGGTTCACAGGGACATTCTATCCAACATTTAGAAAAGGGCAAACACATATCCTTCTCAAACTCTTCCAAAAAATTGTAGATGGAGGAAGACTTCCAGATTCATTCTATGAAGCCATCAACACCTGAAACCAGACAAGGATATCACCCTCCCCCCCCCAAAAAAAAGAGATTATTACAGGCCAGTATCATATGCCATGATCAAGTGGGATTTATCACAGGGATGCCAAGGATTCTTCAACATATGCAAATCAATCAATGTTATGTGGTAAGTCACTTTAGTCATATCTGACTCTTTGCAATCCCATGGACTGTAGCCTGTCAGGCTCCTCTGTCCATGTGATTCTCCAGGCAAGACTACTAGAGTGGGTTGACATTTCCTAATGTGATACACCATACTAACAAGCTTAAGAATGAAAACTATATGATTACATCAGTAGATTCAGAGAAATCATTTGACACATTTCAACACTGATTTATGATGAAAGCTCTCCAGGAAATGAGGATAGAGGGAACCTACCTCCACATGATGAAGGTCATATATGACAACCCACCGGGAACATCTTTCTCAACTGAGAAAACTGTGAAAAACTGAAAGCCTTTCCTCTAAGACCAGCAACAAGACAATGATTTCCACTCTCCCTACTATTATTCAACATAGTTTTGGAAGTCCTAGCCATGTCAATTATGGAAGAAAAATATAAAAGGAATCCAAATTGGAAAAGAGGTAAAACTGTTACTGTTTCCAGATAACATGATACTATACCTAGAAAATCCTAAAGATGCCACCAGAAAACTATGAGAGGTGATCAGTGAACTGGGTAAAGTTACAGTACACCCAATTACCATACAGATGTAGATTGCATTCCTGTAAACTAACAATGAAAGGTCAGATAGAGTTAATACGAAAACAGTCCCATTTACTATTGCCTCTAAAAGAATTAAAAAATATCTAGGGATATACTGTCGTAAGGAGGCAAAAGACCTATACTCAGAAAACTATAAGACGATGGTGAAAGAAATCAAAATAACACAAGCATAAGGAGAGATATACCATGTTCTTGGTGGGATCATGTTTGCTCTGCATCTATTAATGTGATCACATAGTTTTGGTTGATTTCCATATATTGAAGAACCCCTGCATTCTTGTGATAAGTCCTACTTGATCGTGATGTTTGATATTTTTAATGTGTTGTTAGATTTGGTTGATATTTTGTTGAGGATTTTTGCATATATACATATATATGCATATATATATATATATATAGCTGATTGAGTTTGCTGTACAGCAGAAACTAACACGACATTGTAAAGCAACTGTATTCCAACAAAAAATAAAGACTATAAAATGAGCTAAGCAAATATCTGCAATGTAAGGCATTACTCTCCCTCTCTCTCCTCCCAGTTCTCCACATTTTCAGCTTCCACCTCTGCTTTATCTCCTCTTTTTCCCTTTCTGCTTATTCTTTCAGATTCCTCATTTGTAAAATCTATATGTGCTCTCCCACAGGAGCTTAAGTCTTCTTGTCTACTCCTCAACTATTCCCTTTGCTTCAAACCAGATTTTACCATTAGAAGGAATGATGGTATATGTGAGACGTTTACTGTGTGCCAGAAATCACATTAACTGCTAACATTCCAGCCTGTATCCTAGCTTCAAAATTGAGGAAAAAAAATTCTGCCACTATTTTAATGGCCTATGGAAAAATTAGGGTGAACCCAAAATACCATTATTTTTCACCACTATACTAGGATAAGACTAATTTTTGTTTAAGACCTAGCAGTTTATCCTCACTAAGGAAACTGACTATTCCAGAAGACCTGAAGACACTGATACTTTACAACCCTAATAAATTCCTAGGACATTGGCGATCACAGTCTAATGACACTAGCAGTTGGTAAGACATCCATATGCACACACACATATATGCACCACACATGCACTCACACACACATGCACTTACACACACAAAGAGCTGCCTGTCAGGTTTTGAATGCCTTGCTCTGAATTATGACCAACAAAGGATCACCATATATTTGAAAAATTATTCTAACATGAAACAAAAGACACGCCAGAGAAAATCAGAACTCCACAGAAATAGAGGAAATATAGAGAGTGTAAAAGAAAACTAACCAAACCAACAAAAACTCTGAAAATGTATAATTACCATCGCTATTCAGTCCAGTTCAGTCACTCAGTCATGTCCGACTCTTTGCGACCCCATGAATTGCAGCACACCAGGCCTCCTTATCCATCACCATCTCCCAGATTTCACTCAGACTCGTGTCCATCGAGTCAACGATGCCATCCAGCCATCTCATCCTCTGTCGTCCCCTTCTCCTCCTGCCCCCAATCCCTCCCAGCATCAGAGTCTTTTCCAATGAGTCAACTCTTCTCATGAGGTGGCCAAAGTCCTGGAGTTTCAGCTTTAGCATCATTCCTTCCAAAGAAATCCCAGGACTGATCTCCTTTAGGATAGACTGGTTGATCTCCTTGCAGTCCAAGGGACTCTCAAGAGTCTTCTCCAACACCACAGTTCAAAAGCATCAATTCTTCGGCACTCAGCTTTCTTTATAGTCCATCTCTCACATCCATACATGACTACTGGAAAAACCATAGCCTTGACTAGATGGACCTTTGTTGGCAAAATAATATCTCTGCTTTTCAATATGCTGTCTAGATTGGTCATAACCCTCCTTCTAAGGAATAAGTGTCTTTCAATTTCATGGCTGCAGCCACCATCTGCAGTGATTCTGGAGCCCCAAAAAATAAAATCTGACACTGTTTCCACTGTTTCCCCATATATTTCCCATGAAGTGATGGGACCAGATGCCATGATCTTCATTTTCTGAATGTTGAGCTTTAAGCCAACTTTTTCATTCTCTTCTTTCACTTTCATCAAGAGGCTTTTTAGCTCCTCTTCACTTTCTGCCATAAGGGTGGTGTCATCTGCCTATCTGAGGTTATTGATATGTCTCCCGGCAATCTTGATTCCAGCTTGTGCTTCTTCCAGCCCAGTGTTTCTCATGACATACTCTGCATATAAGTTAAATAAGCAGGGTGACAATATACAGCCTGGACGTACTCCTTTTCCTATTTAGAACCAGTCTATTGTTCCATTTGCCTCATTAGGTAGGTTTATTCCTAGGTATTTAATTCTTTTTTGATGCAATGGTAAATGAGATTGTTTCCTTAATTTCTCTTTCTGCTTTTTCCTTATTAGTGTATAGAAATGTGGAGATTTCTGTGTATTAACTTTGTATCCTGCAACTTTACTAAATTCACTAATGAGCTCTAGTAGTTTTTTGGTACCATTTTCATGACCTTCTATGTATAGTGTCATGTCTTCTGCAAAGAGTGACAGTTTTACTTTGGTTTCCAATTTTGATTCCTTTTATTTCTGTTACTTCTCTGATTGCTGCAGCTAGGACTTCAAAAAACTATGTTGAATAAAAATGGGCATCCTTGTTTTACTCCTGATCTTAGAGAAAATGCTTTCAACTTTTCACCACTGAGAATGACGTAAGCTGTAAGTTTCTCATAAAAAAAAAAGAAAGTGAAATCACTCAGTCATGTCTGACTCTTTGCAACCCCATGGGCTGTACCCTGCCATGTTCCTCCATCCATGGGATTTTCCAGGCAAGAATACTGAAGTGGGTAGCCATTTCCTTCTCCAGGGAATCTTCCCAACCCAGGGATCAAACCTGTGTCTCCCACATTGCAGGCAGACTCTTTACCATCTGAGCCATCAGGGAATCATAGATGATCTTTATTATGTTGAGATAAGTTTCCTTTATGCCCAGTTTCAGAAGCTTTTGTTGAAATTTGTCAAATGCTTTTTCTGCGCTTATTGAGATGATCATATGGTTTTTATTCTTTAGTTTGTTGATGTGGTATACCATGCTGAGTGATTTGCAGATATTGAAGGACACTGCATCGCTAGTATAAATCCCACTTGATCATGGTGTATGATCCTTGTAATGTGTTGTAAGATTAGGTTTGCTCGTGTTTTGTTGAGAATTTTTGTGTTATGTTCATTAGTGATATTGGCCTATAATATCCTTATTTTTTTTTTCAGTATCTTTGTTTGATTTTCTTATCAGCATGATGCTGGCCTCGTAAAATGAACTTAGGAGAGTTCCTCAACAATTTTTTGGAAGACTTTCAGAAGGATAGATGTTAACTCTTCTCTAAGTGTTTGACAGAATTTGTGAAGTTGTCTGCTGCTGGACTTTCATTTGTTGCAAGGTTTTTAATGACTGTTTCAATTTCAGTACTTCTCTTTCCCCCAGTATGAATGATTATTAACTAGCAAAATATGGTTAACTACGTAAGGATGAAAGAGATTGAAAAGCAACATGAGAGGAGAAAACGTAGGGAATGATTAATATCTCTGTGGCTGGAGAGTATCTAAGGAAGGAACATCCTAGAAGACCTTCTTTCTCCTAGGCTAAGATGCACATCTTATTTGGAGAGAGGTGTCCTCAGCCCTCTGCATGTCAGAGAGGTTTGTTGAAGTATTAATGGACTGTGGATAATGGGTAGGCACCCTTTTTCTGGGGTGCCCGTGAGCTGCAGTGGGTGTCCTGTGTGGTGTGAACAGCTGTGCCTGAAAAGCAAGGAAGAAAACACACGGGAATTTGGAAAAAGAAGCCCCTTACTAGTCAATGCCTTTCCGTTTTCCTCCATAAAAACTCTACGGACAAATGCTAACATGGTGCAAGTATGCTTAGTCGCTCAGCGGTGGTGCCAGCTTTCAAAAGAAAAGTGTCTACAAGATTCAGCTCCATTATCACAAAGCAAGAACAAAAAGGAGGTAGATCAGAGCTAAGAGGCAAAAAATTGATTCTTACTGGCAAAAAAGTTCTAACCCAACATGGTCCAACTTAACTTGTAATGATCTGTATGTTCAAATATTAATCTTCAGGCCTTTAAAATTCTAATACAGACATTTTATTTCCTTAAAAAGAACAATAAAAATAAATATTGTAGTGAAATGTTCCACATAAATCTAATATTCAGTTGAAAAAAAAAATTCTACTGGGTGCTACAAACACCCTGTGTCAAGAGGGAGAGGATATATATGTAGTTATGACTGATGAAAGTGAAAGAGGAGAGTAAAAAAGTTGGCTTAAAGCTTAACATTCAGAAAATGAAGATCATGGGATCCGGTCCCATCACTTCATGGGAAATAGATGGGGAAACAGTGGAAACAGTGGCAGACTTTATTTTTGGGGGCTCCAAAATCACTGCAGATGGTGACTGCAGCCATGAAATTAAATGATGCTTACTCCTTGGAAGAAAAGTTATGACCAACCTAGATAGCATATTGAAAAGCAGAGACTTTACTTTGCCGACTAAGGTTCGTCTAGTCAAGGCTATGGTTTTTCCTGTGGTCATGTATGGATGTGAGAGTTGGACTGTGAAGAAGGCTGAGCACCGAAGAATTGATGCTTTTGAACTGTGGTGTTGGAGAGGACTCTTGAGAGTCCCTTGGACTGCAAGGAGATCCAACCAGTCCATTCTGAAGGAGATCAACCCTGGGATTTCTTTAGAAGGAATGATGCTAAAGCTGAAGCTCCAGTACTTTGGCCACCTCATGAGAAGAGTTGACTCATTGGAAAAGTCTCTGATGCTGGGAGGGATTGGGGGCAGGAGGAGAAGGGGATGACAGAGGATGAGATGGCTGGATGGCATCACTGACCCAATGGACGTGAGTCTGAGTGAACTCTGGGAGTTGGTGATGGACAGGGAGGCCTGGTGTGCTGCAATTCATGGGGTCACAAAGAGTCAGACATGACTGAGCGACTGAACTGAACTGAACTGATGACTGATTCACACTGTTGTACAGCAGAAACCAAAACAACATTATAAACCAATTTTCCTCCAATTAAAAAGGAAAAAAATGTGCCTTGTGTTTTCAAAGCTCACAATCTTGTGAGATAGAGTCATGTGTTGTTAATTACAATATAATATGTTCAGACTGAACCATGCATAAGAAGCTGTAAGAATATAGTCCACACATTTGTAAATAAATTCACCTAAAGACAAAAAGATGCATAATGTGCTACAGGATTTTGACAAGGGTCATCCTGGAATATTTTACTCTGAAAGCTTCAGTGTCAAGAAAATCAGACAAGTTAGATTAAGTTCAAAGAAGGAAGACAGGAATGATAAATGGAATAGAGAGACTGGTTTGTGAAAGTCTAAGACAAATCTATATATTAGATTAGCTCTATGACAAGGAAAGAAGAGAACTAACAAGCATGAGTCAGATGTAAATACAAAAAATTGTAATCAAAGAATAGCACAGTAAGTGGAATTTAGCCTAAGTCTACAAACTTTTTAATTGGGGAAGAGATAGGGTTTGAGTTAGGCCCTAAGTATGGATACATATTCAACGAAAAGAAGACACGTGTGTTAACAAATGGAGAGCTTGAGCAGAGTCCCATTATAGGAAATTTCTGTTTAGCTGCCAGTTGGGCTAATGCAGAAGATTGTGGAGAGATACAGGAATACCTGTGTGTGAGAGCAAGGAGCTACGTTCTTCCACCCAGAGAGTAGGTCCTGGGAAAGTCTGAGTGAATGAAAGAGGAATTAAAGGAATTGTTAAAAGAATGTCAAAAGAAGGAGCTGCATGTGGAAAGCGCTGAAAGGATGAGTCTGACCATTCCCTGGAGACCGTGGGGAGTCATTGGAAGGTTTGTTGCTGTTCTCTTTGGTTTATTTTTTACAGTCTATAAAAAAAAAAAAAGAATTGTGTAAACACAATTTTGGAACTACATCTGTGAACCTCCTTCCTATGGGAACACAGTATAGAGAAGGGTAAGAATCATACGCCATTTAAGATGCCACTTCCAAAATCAGAATTCCTCTGTTAACCCAGCAAGAGAGAGAAAGGTATTATTCTTTTTTCCCCTCCTCTTTCTTGTTCCTAGAATTTACTCTTCACACAATCCTTCAATAAGTAATCCTTTAAATGTGTGAGACCATAAGTTTGACTCACAACTGAGAGACCAGAACTCTTAAATGAGCTGAGTGGATCGTTTTAATCTTTGAACTGCCTAGTCACTTCACCTTTCTAAGATTCAGGTCTTGATTCACAGTTAGCCAGAAATTCTATGAATGTGCCATAATCCCTGGGTCCCTGCCAGCCTCCTTCCCCATTCCAAAATCCTTGGTAGTCAATCTGAGTGTTTTGCCAAGGCAGTGTAGACTGAATAGCTTATTCCATTGTTTTTGCATTTTGAATCTGTGTGTTTATGTGTATCTACCACACACACACACACACACAAACACACACTCCAAAGTAAATATACACATTTATTTGTACTCCTTAATGAAAATAGATTTTTGTCCACATATTATCTTAGCAAAATTTATAAGTCTGTCCAACTGTATATACGATGACAGTCAGCAACCCACATCAGACTTTGTAAGTTAGAAGTAGAATCCTGTATGTATCTCTGAGGAGACTTTTGATTTACTGGGAACCTCAACCCTAGGGAAATTTACTCTGGAGATTCAGCTGTCCAGTATTATAACTTTTGCATTCACAGCTTCTGCAGGTATCTGAAGAGCAGCTGTGATAAAGAGGGAATAAATTCATAAACTGTTGTGCCCATACTTGTTCCGCATTTTCTACCACTAAATCTTGCCATCTGGAAGGACTACCTTTTAACATTCACTTGTCAAATACCTATATCCTTTCTCAAGGACTAATTAAAACATCATCTCTCTTATGAAACCTTGTCTGAGTCTTTGTGCCAGCCACATCCTACTTCTTCTGCCTATAAGCCCTCAGAGTAGTTTTAATTTTTATTTCAACATTTGTCAAATTTGACTTTGAATTATGATCATCTGTGTATTTGCCTGTCCCTTAAACTTTGATATTCCTTGAAGTTGGAAGCCATGCTCTGCTGATATGATATCATTATTTACAATTCCCAATATTATATTTAAAACAAATTTCAGTAATTTGATTTAATTTATGGATCCAGATACAGTAACTGAGAAGGCTTCAATCATTATTTGTAGGATGTCTGCTAATAAACAATTAAAATGCTCCCTCCTTGTTCTAAAAAATTTATTAATATTCTTAAGATTATATTTTGATGACATTCTATGATAAAAATAAAAAGTACTTCTGTGTATTAGTCTACTCATATGAAACTGGTTTTATGAATTCAAAAAGGGGTATATAAAATGGACCATATGTATTGCAAAACCCAGTGAATTGTAATTTCTTCTTCTATAAATGGAACAGTTTCAGTGAAATTCCAGGAAAGCTACTAGATCTCATTTAATCTCCAATAATGAAAGAAAGAGTGTGAGTGTGCAACTCTGATCAATAATTTTGCCAATTTCTATTTCCCATTAAATTTCTAAGGGATCTGAGCAAATAAAGACACATTGAAAAGTAGAATAAATGTTGTAAATGTGTACAATATTGTAAATTTCAAATATAAACTGTGTTAAATTCAAAGCTATCGTTTCACTTTTCAAGAAAGTCAAGTACTTGCTCTTTGTCACTGACCATACTCCCAAATGACAAAAACATTTTCAATCACTGGAATTAACTTCCTCCTGGAAAGTGCCCTAAACATCTCTTTTATTCACATTTTTATTTCAATGGCCTAAGAACCAGATTGTCACACAAAACCACCACAATGAAACTTGCAAAAGTTCCTCTTCTAAAAGCCAAAATATGTGAAACAGATTGCCAGTCCAGGTTTGATGCATGAGACAGGGTGCTCAGGGCTGGTGCACTGGGATGACCCTGAGGGATGGGATGGAGGGAGGTGGGAGGGGGTTCAGGATGGGGAACACATGTACACCCGTGGCTGATTTGTGTGAATGTACAGCAAAAACAACTGCAGTATTGTAAAGTAATCTGCCTCCAATTAAAATAAATTAATTAATTTACAAAAACAAAGCCCAAATAGACTAACTCATGAGCATAACATCATCCCTCTTGGCTTGCATCAGGGAAAGAGGATGTTCTCTAATGTAAATTCCTGGCACCACAATTCTAGGATACATAAGATACTTACAGCGCTGGATATGACTCCTGGAAATGTCACTTTTTGACAGTTAATTTCAAATAGAGGTTCACACAAAAATAAAAAAAGAAGAGATTTTTATGAGGGAGAATCTGTGAGAGAAAACAAAAAGACAAAAAAGAATTGAGAGCAGGAGGAATACTGAGGAAAGCACTTGGCAGGCACAGATCAGACTTGCTCTGTGCTAATCTCTTTTCATCTCTTTGAAACTTTTCCTCTTCCTTGGAAACCCAGCTTGATTTTACAGCTTAAGCCCTGAACCAACTACAGCCATGGCAATTTTGCAAAAAGTCCAAACCATTCAGGCAACAGAAGCCTTGTCAAGATTACACAGAACTGTTTGTGCATTTTATTTCATTTTTAACTTGACAGGTGAAATTGAGTTTATGATGGCAGAAAGTGCAGCTTGGAGATCAAACAATTTAAGGTGCTTAGCTATAACTTGTCCTTGCAAATCTGCCTCACCAGTCAGAATTGAACAAAAAATAAGCAGATTGGACAAGATAATTTAAGCATCAAATGAAAAAAATAAAAATGAACATTTTTCTCTCATGTACTCTTCAATTTCCCGAAGGCTGGTAAATTATTGAGGTATTTCTTAAAGGTATTAGAATTATGAGTAGAATCATCACTCTCATCCACATTAGTAACATGTCATATTTTCATCTTACTCTATTCTAATATTATAACATTTTTTAAAAGTTTCAGAATAAAAGATGAAACAATTTAGCTACATATTCTCTCTATTCAGTCACATCAGAAAATATTGAGAATTTTCACTGTGTGAAAACTGTTGTTCCATCAAACAATAGCTATTAAAAGCATCTAAAATGTCTATCACCATGTATGATACTTAAGTTAATATCAACTCTATCTATTCAAGTAAATAACTTCTCAACGTTATATAATTATTATCATTAGCGTGACTGGTATTATTTAATTTCAAAGATAGTTCCCAGGTCCTTGAGAAAGTCAAGGCATGAGACTGGCAGAAGATTTACACATGTGAGTGGCAGAGAATTTACAACTACAATTTACAGAGAGTTCTAAAGTAAATACTCTAATAAAAGAGAGGTCAGAGGCCTGTGTTCAGGAAGAACTCTGCTGATACTTTCATCAAGATGGACAAGATATCAAGAACCATCTTAATCACCACTTCAGTTCAGGTCAGGTCAGTCACAGTCATGTCTGACTCTGTGATCCCATGAACCGCAGCACACCAGGCCTCGCTGTCCATCACCAACTCCCAGAGTTCACCCAAATCCATGTCCATTGAGTCAGTGATGCCATCCAACCATCTCATCCTCTGTCATCTCCTTCTCCTCCTGCCCTCAATCTATCCCAGCATCAGGATCTTTTCAAATGAGTCAGCTCTTTGCATCAGGTGGCCGAAGTATTGGAGTTTCAGCTTCAGCATCAGTCCTTCCAATGAACATCCAGGACTGATCTCCTTTAGGATGGACTGGTTGGATCTCCTTGCAGTCCAAGGGACTCTCAAGAGTCTTCTCCAACACCACAGTTCAAAAGCATCAATTCTTCTGTGCTCAGCTTTCTTGACAGTCCGACTCTCACATCCATACATGACCACAGGAAAAACCATAGCCTTGACTAGATGGACCTTTGTTGCCGTAGTAATGTCTCTGCTTTTTAATATGCTGTCTAGGTAACTTTCCTTCCAAGGAGTAAGCATCATTTAATTTCATGGCTGCAATTACCATCTGCAGTGATTTTGGAGCCCCCCAAAATAAAGTCTGACACTGTTTCCACTGTTTCCCTATCTGTTTGCCATGACGTGATGGGACCAGATGCCATGATCTTCGTTTTCTGAATGTTGAACTTTAAGCCAACTTTTTCACTCTCCTCTTTCACTTTCATCAAGAGGCTCTTTAGTTCTTCTTCACTTTCTGCCATAAGGGTGGTGTCATCTGCGTATCTGAGGTTATTGATATGTCTCCTGGCAATCTTGATTCCAGCTTGCGCTTCCTCCAGCCCAGCGTTTCTCATGATGTACTCTGTATATAATCACCACTACACTGTGAGGTTTGTGAGCAAAAAAGTAACTATTTCACTTCTACATCTAAGTGCCTAATATAGTTACTGACCATAGGTCCTTAATCACACTTTGGTAAATGAGTATATGAATGACTATGCTAGAATACTAGAATACTTATCTGTGTTAGAATACGTATCTGTGTTAGAATACTTATCTGTGTTATTTAGGGTATTTAATATCTCTAGGCTTCAAGGTCCTATAAAATTGGAAGAACATTCTACATCTTATAGGTTACTGTTAAGGCTAAATCAGCTTATGTATGGAAAGGCACTGAGAATATTGTTTCAATAACTAGACATGACTCAGCAATTCTACTTTTAGATGTATACTCAAAAGGGGTGAAAGCAGGAGGCCCCCCAAAATTTTGCTCACCAAAGTTCATAGTAGGATTATTCACAACAGCCAGGAGATGGAAACAATTCAGATTCTATCAACAAATGAACAGATAAACAAAAATTCACACGCACATGAGTGGAGAATTATTCAGGCATAAAAAGGGATTGAAATTATGATTTGTGCTAGAACATAGATAAGGCTTGAAGAATTACACCAGGTAAAATAAGCCAAGCAAGAAAGGACAAACAATGTATGTTTCCACTTATATATGGTACCTGCTGCTAAGTCACCTCAGTTGTGTCCAACTCTGTGCGACTCCATAGACAGCAGCCCACCAGGCTCTCCCATCCCTGGGATGTTCCAGGCAAGAACACTGGAGTGGTACCTAGAGTAGACAAATTCACAGCCACAGTAAGTAGAATAGCGGTCACCGAGGCTTGGAGAAGGGGCAAGGGAGTGAGGGAATGAAGAAATATTGTCTAATGAGCACAGAGTTTCTGTTTTAGATGATAAAAAATTTTTGGAAATGGTTAATTGCTCAACATTGCCATTGAATTTTGACATTTAAAATTGACTTAAAGTGATTAGAAATGTAAATTTAGTTATGCATATTTTATAGCAGTAAAATAAATGAATATTAAAAATTACTCCCCTGTAATACCAATATTCCATTTAGCATAAGATTAAATTTCTTCCAGGCTGCAGAGGGTTGCATGGTGATGAAAAACAGCTCCAGATATGGATTCAGAAGTCTTTTCCTCCAGTCTCAGTCTTGTCACTTACTAGACATAAAATTTGAGCTAGCCGCTGAGGTCCCTTGCATTTTAATTTTCTCCAGTTATAATAACCAATACAGCTGTTTTGAGAGCTTGAAATTATTAATAAAAAGTAATAATGCATATAAAGTGTTTTGTAAACTCTAAAAATTATATAAGTGGATGGGGAAATTTTTATTATACATTCATTTAAGAAGCTTAGTAATAATCTTATCCTTGAAATGTACTTATTAACTCTTCTTTAAGTGCCCTACAATACTGTTATTGTTGGTAAGACTCAAAGTTTCTTTTTTGCTCATTTTTCTCTACATCAAGTACTGAAGAGCAAGTTTTTAGAATAACAAGAAAATGCTGAATTTCTGAGGAAACCACTTTTGTATTTATTTTTCTTACATTAAACTTTTCCATTTATATTATTTATATACCATTTGTTTATTGTTTATTTAGCCGCATTATACATACCTTAGGAAGAAGGAATAGCTATATTATATCTTGTATGGGGACAAATGGTTCTACAAGTATTACAAGTATTTAAAAAATTAATTTTGCTACCTGTTCTCATCTTCATTCCAAACCAACTCAATCCATTATCAGTGTTTACATTATGAAACATACAATAAGAGTTTGACATGGCGGTATATCCAACTGGATACTATCTTATAAAGTCCTTTGGCTACATAATTACATTGGAAAATAATGTAATTTTTGGAAATTTTGTAATGTAATTTTGGAAAAAATGTAATAATTACTTGCAAAAGTAATAAAATTTATTACCCTTACATAATAGATTAATACCAAAATTACTGTGATATCAACAACTAATTTCTTGTTTCCCTCCTCAGTGGTTATGTCTTTGACTATGATTACTACAGAGATGACTTCTACAATCGGTATGTAAATTTCTCATCCTTGTTTCCGTTTGATTTAAATTATCTTTTAACTCTTCTGTACCTTTCATTCACAGAGATTATTGATTAATACATTTAAATGATATTTTACAGTAAAAAAGTAAGTCTCAATAAAATATAAGATGGACAGATTTTCATCTTGCGATTGTACCTACTGCAGTATAGAAGATCTTGGACTTTTAGACTTTGGTGGTGCTTAAGCCTAAAATTTGGTTTCTGATATTTGGGTGATATTCTAAAGATTTATTAACCAATATTATTTTCCAAATCTTGAAATTGGCATTCTTGACTTGGAATTCTTCAAGACTGAGAGATTTATAAATTCAGACAATGAGTCCAACCTTCTAAAATACATCTACTTCCAACACACAAATTCAGTAAAAATTAAAGTCTTGCTCTGCAAGGTAGTGTGGGACCACAAAAGAAGCCATGCAGAGTGATGTTAATAATCAATAGGGGAAATAGGATTTTCCATGACATTTAAAAAATTTTTGTCAAAACATTAAAAACTCTATGTTATAAATGTATTTATTATACATGTATACATATATAGAAATTCCTCATGCATACATATAGGAAAATACAGTGAAACAGTTATTTAGTATACTAATTTAAAATTGGAACCTTTTAATGTAAAAATACTAAGAGTTAGTGTGCTTTTTTCTTGTAAAAATGACTTATCAAAAGTAATTTGAATGGTACTAGCCTTCTTCTTCTATTAGGATATGAGGCAAGCACCTATTTTACCCCTCAGTGAATTGTTATACTACTGTACTGGATCAGCTTCGACATTTCATCAATGTTGTGAACTACCTCTAAGATTTCCTCCAGATGATTCCTTTTCTTTGCCAATTTCACTTCCTCTGGGACATCTTCCTCCCTTTTCAGCACATCACAACCACTTTCCTCCTTTATGTCAGTATGTTTTATTTACCTAAATTCCTCTGCCTCCATCTCTAGAGTCTCCTGAGTGGAAGAGTATCCGCATCCCTACAATCAGCTATTTCTCCTATAATTTTAATTTTACTCCCCGTTTCACTCCTCGGTTCTTCGCTGTGCCCATTCCCTCTTTTGATTATCCATTCTTACAAAATTCCACGTGGGTTCATCACCAGGAAGCAAAGAGATCTGTGTGTGACCTAACAACTACACAATGACAAATCACAGACTTTGAAAGAAGTGATGCGATTGGTCACGGATTGTCAGGAACATCTGTTAATTAGGTAGAGATTCATGGACTGAAAAACCAGCAGCAAAGCTTGGACTTTATGAAATTACTCACAGTTAATATACGTGGTAAAACTGAAATTTGACTTTTGCTGTTGGGGGGATTGGTGTTATTTAACTTAGGACTAGCAAATGAAATTCTGGTAGAAGAGGTATGCGAAACAAGAATTATCTGTGTTAGGTCTTTGGACCGTACACACACATACAAAAACAAAGTAAATATTGTTTAAAGTTCTATTCAAACAAACAAACAAATATCCCAAGGCATAAAAATGCAAAGCTAGAAAAAACAGAACATTTTACGTAGGAAGAAACTACACAATCCCTCGTAAGGGTCTCCTTCTCTGCTCAGCCGTCAGGGTCCTCTCCCAGCCCCAGGAGATCTCTGTGTTCCTTCCTGTCTGGGGACCTTCCTCTGCGCGCTTTTTCTGCTCCTGCCTCTCTCCACTGTCTAGTTAAGGACTCCGTTCTTCAGGTCTCAGCGTGGACTCCTCTCTCAGACTGAATGAGGTTCTTCTGTTTCCCTCTCCGCACCTGTTACCGTTCCTTTACGGTACTGCTCCTCGTTTATATTGCTAGATTTCTCTCTGCAGTGAACAATATTTGGTTTATTTCTGCTTGCTTTCCTTCCTCCCAGAGGGCAGGAAAGATGCTCAGCTCTGCTTATTGTATCCTCAGGCACTATCATTAAGTCTCACGCATACTGGAAACTCAACTTTTGTTATTAATTCATTTCCTTAGATTTAGAGACATTTTGCTTTCTCCAAGGTCACATAGTTGATTCGTGGCAGCACTACAATCATAAACTAGGTCTCCATTTATATTCAATAACCAACTGTGCAGATTCACAAAACAGAAGGGGAGCAATATTGGCCTATGGTTTTACATTAAAGGAAACAGCCTTATCTACACAAAATCAAACCCACAGCCATAACTTTAGCACCACTGTGTTCGAAGCTAAGCAAGTGATTTCTCTAGTCATCCTTTTATGACCAAATATAAATCTTTAAGGACAACTTTCTCAAATAATTTTTACAATTTATGTAAAATATAATATTTAATTTTAACTATTTAATAGCTTGTAATAACTCATCCTAACAATGATGTGAAGATCTGGCAGCATTAAAATAATCCCATTTACTGTTTAAAAAAAAAGATAACTTTAAGTAGTCTTTCAATTATTTGAATATTTCAGTTTTTGACAATTTCAGAACATTTTCTGATACTCCTCTGTGCCAGGATATAGAACACTGTCTTCATTGCTCTGAATAAAGTTGCCAACTAATATGCATTGTCTTTTAGACTGTCAGTAGTAAACTGTTTTCACATTGTTATTGCTTAAATATTTTCTATCACGTGACTTCCTTACACATTTTAAGAATTTCTACTTAAAATGGAGTAGATGGTAGGAGACCCAGGTTCTGGTAATCAACCTGTAAACTCTGGGTCAGGTTTACAGTTTTCTCAGCGACCCAGGCAGCACTCGTGGTAAACAGCCTGCCTGCCAATGCAGGAGACGTAAGAGACATGGGTTCGATCCCTGGGTAGGGAAGATCCCCTGGAGGAGGGCATGGCAACTCACTTCAGTATTCTTGCCTGGAGAATTCCATTGGCAGAGGAGCCTCGCAGGCTACACTCCACAGGGTCACAAAAAGTCAGACACCAACTGAAGCGACTTACCACTCGCCCAGTATTTGCATTTTACTGTGTATATATTATAGCTCAAAAAATCGTAAGATACATATGTAGATAGATGATAAATAAATATATTTTACAAGCAAACGAACAAGAGCCTTAATCAGCAAGTAATTACAGAGCCTGAATCTTTCAGATGGTTCTACATCACACACAAAAAGCTAACAGAATAATTTCCGAAATCATTTGCTTCTCTTATATAAAACCTGTTTGGTTTATAGGTATACCGAGATCCGAATGGGTGTGCTGCTAACAGACTGTCTGATCAGCCTGCGTTCTCATTAGTTAATTTTTCATCTTCTGCATTTGGCTGAAAGAGAGAGAAGCATCTGCCGTAGTAGACACAGTCAGGAGTTCCCTGTGAACATAGATTCCCCAGGAAGGGAAAACAGTGGAGAGGCTGGACAAGAGAAATAGCCTAACAGGCCAGTGCTAACGGTTTTATCCTCAGTAATTCCTCCTTAGTTACATTCTGCTTGTGTTTATCATTAACTTTTTGCTCTTTTTACTAATGGCACACGCGTGGGCAATTTATTTAACGCCACAAAAACCTGTCTCATCGATGAAGTGAATATGAAATTAATGCCTACTGCATGATATTGTTTTGAGGATTCAATGAAGTAGCATATTTTTATGACCTGCATTTTGCCTGGTGTGTGTTTTGTACTTAATCAATGTTAGCTACTGGTAGCCGACAATAACCATTAATAGTGATAGAGAACAGGTTCCTTATACTGATATTCAAGTAGCAACGTCCCTGTGACTGAGGAATACACTGACTGATCAGCCGTGCTTCCACAGTAAGCCCATTGTGACGCCTCTGGATCATTCTTCTTGTATTGTTTTCCCTCCTCTTGCCCCCCTGGAGCATTCCAGTTGCAGCTGAACACTCTCATCAACACTCAGCTATTCCCATTCACTCCATGCTGCTTGGTTTTCTGTCAGGAAAACAGACATCATATAGTTATGCTGAACAAGGAGAATTGCTTGTAAGAACTTTCTATGTATTAAGGAACTAAAAAAGGCAAAAACAAATAACAACACAAAACCCACAATGATATGATGGAGTCAGCAAACTACCTCTATCTCTACCACCTCTGGGGTTGGAAAACAGGAAAAGGTAGGATTATCAGATATCACTCTAGAAAAGGGGGCTTACAAAGCTCACATTGAGAGTAGGAAGGTCAGCTTAGTTGCTGCTACTGTATCTGAACCCGAAGAAGCCCAGGGGGCTGGAACCCAGACCTCTAAGGAAGCAGTGCCAACGGATGCTGGGTCTCTGAGGAAGAGTGGAGGCTGTTCTGCCAATGTTGCAGAAGTGTTCAAACTGGATCCAGGGGCCACTACTGGAATGCACTGCTGCTGTCAGGGTGGAGAAACAAGGCTGCAGTTACGCTGGAAACACAAGAAGCCGAAACAAAGCCAGGAGGCAAAACAGAAAGGGTCAAGTCCTCTCTTCCTGTTCCAATCATAGTCTCCTTCTCAAGCCCTTAGCTGGCTGAGCCTAGCAAGGAGCCGGCGGGCCCCGGCAGAAGCGCGGTTTACCGAGTCTCAACTCCAGCTGTTACTAAATGCCTCGCATGATGCTGAGGGATCATGTCTCAGTAACTGACATTCACTCACACCCTATTGCTAGCCTGTTTCTGCCAGGCTTGGGAATTCTCATATAATGGGCGAGTTTCCACTCTTGCATTGTTTTAGCTTAGGAAGCTTCTCTACACAAAGTTCCATCTTAATGTGAATGTTTCAGTACATTTATCCAACAGTAACTTTTCCAAAACCTAATTGAGTGTTTCTCCATGGTTTCAGGAATCATGAAGTGAAAGTGAAGTGTTAGTTACGCAGTTGTGTCCAACTCATTGTGACCCCATGGACTGTAGCCCTCCAGGCTCCTCTGGCCGTGGAATTCTCCAGGCAAGAATACTGGAGTGGGGAGCCATTCCCTTCTCCAGGGGGTCCTCCTAATCCAGGGGTCAAACCTGGGTCTCTCACATTGCAGGGAGATTCTTTCCTGTCTGAGTGACCAGGGAAGAGTATCTCTAATAATAGATTTGAGAGGTTATTCTAAGCTGTTATCTTCGTGAATTACACACACAAAAAAAAACTGCCCAATTTACAGCATTCAATGCTGTTTTCTTTCAAAGGTCAAGTATGACTCTAAATGAAGGACATTACACGTTATTTAAATGAAACATAAATATTTGTACTATCCCAAGTAAAGTAAAAGAAGTATACCTAAAATTCTACTGAATACCCACAAGGAATGTTTTCAGTTTCTGAGATATCAGCAGTTTTAATGCAACCTCTCTTCAATAGTACCAGGAAAGGCTGCTGCTAAGTCGCTTCAGTTGTGTCCGACTCTGTGCGACCCCATAGATGGCAGCCCACCAGGCTCCCCCATCCCTGAGATTCTCCAGGCAAGAACACTGGAGTGGGTTGCTATTTCCTTCTCCAACCAGGAAAGGCACTGAGGCATTTATAACCTCCAGTAATGAGCAAACTTCTATTGATAGAAAAAAAAAAAAAGAAATGCAGGATCTGCCTGACCTTAAATATGTATGTGTGTGTGTGTGTGTGTGTGTGTATACACATACATATCAGTGATTCAACATGGGGCATTGCTCAGTTCTGGATCCATTTTGACATTGAGTAAATTAACATAGGAGAAGCTACCAGAGCTGCAGTTAATGAAAAACAACTCTAAGTCAAGTTGTACTTGTCTCAGATCATTGATTATAGAGCACAGTATATATTCATGAATATTGGAAAAACATATTAGCAAGAAGCAACGTCTGTTTCATTATGCAAATTTAAATTACCATCTGGTAGAATGGGATTCCACTTAAAACACTTGGAAGCCTTAGCATGGCATGGTTGACGAAGGATATGATTCGGAGTCAGAAGACGAGTTGCAGGCCTCAATGCGCGTGTGTTGACTGGTTAAACTTGGGGGAGCGGGGGTTATCTCATCCGTTTCCCACAAGTTTCCTTCATAGGCAAAATGGCTTAACAATACACACATTACAGAATTCTAAGAATTAAATAGAATCAGTTTATTGATTCATAACCTCACAATTGCTACTTGAATCCATTCACTTTTTAACAAGATACCAAAATTGTACAAAATATAAAGATTAGATTGATCAAGATATTGCTAAAATAGATCATTAATGATCACAGTCAACCCTCTAAAAGCACGTTCAAGAAGAATTTGTACAAGACCAGGGATGGGGCTTGCTGGTAGGGGGTGGGCTGTTGGCAAGGGTGGCTTCACTGAAAATCATGGAAAAGTTTAGTGGCAAAAAAACAGAAATAAAAATTACTCATTTGCCGGTCTCAAGTAAAGTGTGCCTATAAAAAGCATTTTTTGGATTCAGCTGTAACCAAAAGCTTATTTGAAGTCAAGGTAGAAATTATAAACAGATTTTATGAATTTCAAGTAGTTCAAACAGTACAGAAAGCAGATATTCTAATAGGCTAGAATCATTCATGTGGATTTCAAATATAGCCTTTTAAAAAAATGAATAGTCATCTTAGTTTGGTTTTATAGATTCTGTTTGTCAGAAGTCAAATAAGCTGAAGACAGAAACCCTTCTTGTCACTCAACAAGGTTGAATGAAGACACAGCGAGGGATCGCCAATCCTAGAGTTATTGATCTTCATTCATCTGCTAAAAGGGTCCAGGCAGAACATGGCCCCAAATATGTGGTCAGATTTTGGTTCTGGGCAGGCCAGCTGTTTAACCCAATGTTTAACCCAAAGTCCAGACTACATTTTTTGAGTAGCACTTAATCACATAGTGACTGTAAATTTGGGTCCATAAGTAAGAAAAATAAAAAAGTATTTTTATGTGGGAAATTTAGAAGAAAACAGATAATTACTGATTTATAAGTTATTATTTAATCTAAATGATAATCTAGTGTTCAGTGACAAAATAATACACAAATATTACATTTTCGATTTTTTTCATGAATTTTAAAATCACATTGGTTGACAGTGAAAGTTCAATTCAGTTCGGTTCGCTCAGTCATGTCTGACTCTTTGCAACCCCATGAACTACAGCACACCAGGCCTCCCTGTCCATCACCAACTCCCAGAATCCACCCAAACTCATGTCTATTGAGTCCGTGATGCCATCCAACCATCTCATCTTCTCTCGTGCCCTTCTCCTCCCGCCCTCAATCTTTCCCAGCATCAGGGTCTATTCAAATAAGTCAGCTGTCCACATCAGGTGGCCAAAGTATTGGAGTTTCAGCTTCAACATCAGTCCCTCCAATGACAGTGAAAAATGGGCATCAAATTAAAAGTCCAGCAATCAAGTAATGATTTATTAGACTGTGGTATATCTACTTGTGAAAATGCACCACAGAACTTAAGTGTTGTGAATGAGTGAAGTTCGCTCAGTCACGTCCAACTCTTTGCAACCCCATGGGCTATACAGTCCATGGCATTCTCCAGGACAGAATACTGGAGTGGATAGCATTTCTCTGCTCCAGAGGATCTTCCCAACCCAGGGATCAAACCCAGGGAAGAATCTTTACCAGCTGAACCACAAGGGAAGCCCAAGAATACTGGAGTGGGTAGTCTATCCCTTTTCCAGCAGATCTTCCCTACCCAAGAATCAAACTGGGGTCTCCTGCATTGCAGACAGATTTTTTACCAACTGAACTAAAAATAAACATTAGGAAGACCATTTAGCAAACGTGGGAAATGTTTTTAATATAAACCAAAGAGAATTAGCCAGGATATATTACTGTACATACATTATGATTTCAGTTATGTAAAAAAATACAAATTCTTATAGAAAAAAGATTAGAAAATGACAGTAATTGTTTTAGGGTAAGAGATAGAAGGTTATTTTTTCCATATATATTTTCTGAAAATGCATTAAAATGTTGCTTTTTATTGTTGAAGTTTAATAATAAGAGGCTTTTAGTAAAAACAAGAATTCAAAATTATATTCATTTTATACATCAATATGCCATTAAATTGTCTTTGTCCAAAAAGCAACTGTTAAAAATAATAGCCTTATTGTTTCTAGACACAAGCTGTGTCTATTTTTTATCAAATAAATCAATATTAAAATTGCTTACCACTTTTCAGCTTCTGTTTGATAATGAAATGACACATCTCAGATATTATTAAAGCAAACAAAATTCCAAACAGAAAATGGTCGCATGAAAAGTAGAAATGTTTATTAAACAAAATAGATCCTCAAACTTCCTCAATCTGCTGTCTTTATTAAAATCTGACATTTACTTTATTTATTGCTTGAGAATAGGTCTTTTAAAGTTTTTGTTTTAAAATAGGCCTTAGAGAAAGGAGAATTATGTGTTTGACTTTAAATCATTATATGTTTGACCTGTAAACATAACGGGAAAAACGGTATTCTAATAGTATTAGGGAAAATGAAGGGCCATTAAAGGAAAGGAAAGGGGATACAATTCTGAGAGTGGAAGAACAAAAAATCAAGAAGGAAAGAATTTTAAGTTTTCAAGTGACCTTGGAGATTTGAATTCCATTGAATTCTATCAGATGGAAATTTCTCTTGGACTGTTTTCTCTGGTTTGCCGTAGACAGGATTCTGATGAGAAAGTCAATGCTTGTGTCTCCTTCAAAGGCTGCCTTTCACCTCCTCCTTCTGTATTTAGAAGAACTCCTACATCTTGCAGTCCTAGAGAACGGCCTTGCTTCCCGTCCTTATCTTGTTATTAGTATGTTTCCATGCTTGAAAACAGCTCCCCATCTTCCTTCTCTTGGTTTCTGGTAAGCTCAACTTTGCCCAGTGAAAAGTAACAAACTTCCAGCATGCTTGAAAACAGCTCCCCATCTTCCTTCTCTTGGTTTCTGGTAAGCTCAACTTTGCCCAGTGAAAAGTAACAAACTTCCAGCTCCATTAAAACTTAAAATCATGCTCTCATATGAAATGCCCTTTTAGCTTTGATTGTGTGTTACCTCACTTTTATCAAAATCAAGTTCTAATGCTGCATATCTTCCCAACAGAGAGACAGAACGAATTGACAAAACCTTACCTGATTCTGTAACAGGAAAGGAGTCATCTTTCTTTGAAGTAACACACCCACATATTCAGAAAACAAGGACCTCTCCCTATAAGAACTTAAAACAAAGAACACAACATATACTGCTTTACTAAAATGTATATCCTATGCTAAAAATATGTCACAAATATATTGAACAAATGCAGCTCTGTTTTTTCAGCATGAGATCATACCTGGCCAGCACTGGAAGTTTTGTAATCCTTGTCTGGGGGGAAACAACAGAAATATTGATGAACAGTGCAGTTCTGTGTAACATATTATTGAATTGCACTATCATTAAAGCAGTAGTGACTATGATGTCTTCTCTTGACCTGATATCCAGTATAGCACTCTTACAGCTTTTTATATTTCAGTTGGGCTTTAGAGATTTTCTTAACTCAGTGTGTAGATTAGTTTATTTCATGAACCTGCTAAATGGCATTTTGACGTCCTGGGGAAACGATTCCTCCAAAAGAGCTTCCCTTTCTTGTCTCAAGCAGCAACTTCCACCCTGGGAGAGATGGGTCAATTGTCACATTTCTGTTCTTTCAGTAACTTTGCGGGTGGTAGCTCATGAAAAGCACCTTTTGTATTTTGGTTCACTGACTTAGGTTGCTCTGTGAATTCAATGTATAAATAAATAATGTAGGTCCTGTTTTGTTATTGAAATGAGGGGCAGGCTTAGTTGACCCTTCTGATTTTTGAGACCCTAGTGGTATGAATATGGTCCACAGAGCCTTTCGGCCTCATCGGCCTCTACCCTTTGAAGTCAGCTATAATGTGTGGGCGTCCGTGACCTGTTCTTTGCTGGCAGCTCCTCGGCTCTAATAGACTTGGCTTATGCGCAGAGGATGACCCCTCTCTTGAACTCTGTCTCCTTTCATTTCTTTTCCTTTCCAGACATCTCTTAGCATTTCCTAGCAGGTTCCCAAATCATTGTTTTTGGATCCATTAGCTCTCTAATATAAAAGACATTCTTAGTACCAAGGTCTGCTTCAAATGTGATTTGTGTACATCGGACTTTTCTTCCCCCTGGTGTCATAGTATTCAGTGTTTCTGAATGAAAACTTGGAAACCAGCCTCTCTTAATCATTATCTTTCATATACTATTTTCCAAAAAGAGATTATCACATTTCCATCTGTATATACAAATGAGATGTAATTTTATAAAATAACCAATTATAGAGGGTTTTAAATATTTTAAAAATTTAAAGCTGTTCTCATTTTCTCATTTCTGTCTTTCCCATTAGATTTTCTATTGACTGTTTTAAACCAATTATGAGAATCCATATAATAGTGTCATAATAACATATATAATAACCATTATTCTAAGTCAATAATGCTATTTTATTTATAGTAGACAATGCAATAATACCTCTGGCTCAGTGGCAAATAGTTTTAAAAATAAATGAGTATATATACATATATATATGTATATATATAAAATTTTTCCCTCTGGTCCTTTTATGCTGCTCAAATGTGCTTAGTCACACAAAAATTTGTTGTGTGTATGCAGTATAATATGAGGCTTTGAATATATTAATTACATATTTATATAAATATGTAAATACTTTTATACTTTATCCCTCCATTGTCTGATGCAAATACATTGGTTATAGTGAATATCATTTTTCACTTTTAAGCAGAGGCTTCAGTGTTTTATTGGTATTCTTCGTTAGAGAAATTTTTAATAGCTAACTACAAACATCTCTAGTCTCAATTTCCACATTTATCAAATGGTCAGAAAAATAAAATATCATCCTGATAAGCATTTTCTGTCAGTTCTTTAGTCAAGAAAGTTTTGGGCTCATGCTATCAGCCTTGCTTCGGAGTTCAGCTCCCTTTTTTCTGTAGTCAGAAAGACTTTGCATTATTTAAGAGAGTCCTTAGTGACAGGGAAGGAACCATTGATTTTTCTCTCACAGCTGCCCTCTTTAAACTAGTCATACTTCTATTTTTTCCCCCCTTCCGAGCTGTTTTCTGATTATACACTAATTTTCTTTGCTCTGTCCCTGATCCTGCATGATCTTTTCCTCCTCTCAAACTAATGTCTCACTAAGTATCTGATGTGGAAAAGGAAGATTCCTGTTCCTAAGAAGGATAAATCTGTTAAATCAAGCAAAGAAATATACTTGGGAATGAAGGTCAGCATAACTCCAACATATTGCCAAGTTCTTTGTTCTTTCATGCCTTAATAAAAGTGAGTTCATATGAAGAGTCAGATTTTAATGTTCAGAAAGCATAGACTATATTAGCATCCTATTCCTTTAGTGAAATGAGTCTTCCTGAGTACACTATTAAAAAATTGGTTGACAGTTTTTGCAAGGCCATTCTCGTAATCACCTCAGACATTTGGTAGAAGGCGCAGGTGTGAGCCGGCTCTCAGCCGCCTTTGTGTTTCGTGAAGGTTGTTTGATTACCACGGCCGCGTGCCGCCGCCGCCCCGCGCGGTCATCCCACTGAAGCGGCCCCGAGCGGCAGTGACGACCACCCGCAGGGGAAAAGGCGTTTTCTCCATGAAAGGAGGATCGAGGTCTGCTGTGAGCGGGTCTTCTTCGTCGGGCTCGAAATGTAAGTAAGCTTCCTCGCTTCCCCGTAAAGAAGGGTGGGGGCGTGTACCACTGCGTGAATGTCTGTGCTCAGAAAATTAATCAAGAATTAGCGCAGGGTTGCTATGTCCGATGTATGAGCGAAATTTCAAATGGATAAGAACCGGTCTCTGCTTCCCCTCCACTCCACTGGAGTAACGTGGTGGAGACAGACACCAACATGCCTCACACACACCTGGGAGCGATCAGAAAGGTGTCTTATTAGAGCGAAGAACATGCTCTTGGCTCACCTAGCTTGTGACACATCCAAGCCTTGAAATATAACATGCTGCTTTCGGTAAAGAACCAAATTTCACTTCCGGAAAGAGCCATCGAGTATCTTTGCAGAGGAGCAGTATGCAAAATCAGTGCCTGTTTTGAATATTTGAGCCCTGGGATAACTAAGAGGGAAATAGTAGAAAGGCTAGAAAGGGTAACTTTCCATACTATTCTAAATCAGGAGAATGGTGTCTGGAAACATATGTAATGTCATAAAAATAATATTGATATAATCTCACATGAATTAATAAAAAGTAGAGCTACAAACTTCCCAACGAAACACATTGTTAAGTTTTTATATGGACAAATCCAGAAAAATATAATTTGTTATGAGAGTATTATTCCTAAGATAGAGATAGCAGTTTCCCTTCCATTTCTTGAGGTTACAGTCTACAGAGAAGAGACAGACAATAGCAAGCAAGGTAAAATCTGAGGATTTAACACGGTAGGTCATCACTATGTCAAAGAATAAAGTGACCGAGAAAGAGGAGAGCTGTGTTTCATGGCATGGTGTGTGGCCGCCTCTCTGACAAGGTGCTGTTTGAGCAGAGACCCCATGGAAGCGGGGGAAGGAGTGTGAGCGTGAAGCTGTCGGTGGCAGAGCATCTGGGCAGAGAGAGGGGTTGGTGCAGAGACCTTTCCCTGGAACAAGGAAACCAGGGCCGCAGAGTGAAGAGGAAGTGTGCTGGGAATAAGGTAGTGCCAAGGCAAGTTCCAGTGCCACCTGTTAGGTCCCTGTAGGGGGTTTCTAGTTACTTTGCATCTGTCCTTCAAGACAAGTAAAGCAAATCCTTTATCCTAATTTTACTGATGGGTAAGCACAGAGAAGCTAAATCATCAAGCGAAGAACTGACTCATTGGATAAAACCCTGATGCTGGGAAAGGTTGAAGGCAGGAGGAGAAGGGGACGATAGAGGATGAGATGGTTGGATGGCATCACCAACTCGATGGACATGAGTTTGAGCAAGTTCTGGGAGATGCTGATGGACAGGGAGGCCTGGCGTGCTGCAACCCATGAGGCTGCAGAGTTGGACATGACTGAGGGGCTGAACTGAACTGAACTGAAGCACAGAGAATGGTACATAGTTAGTAGATGGAAGAGCCAACACTAAACCCATATTCCTTCATTCTCATCCCTATATACGCTGTCTACTCTAGAACATTGCCTTGTACCTTAGCACCATCAGAATTACTAAGGAAGAACACTGTTGAGATACTTTGTTTTATACAAAGAAGTGTGAAAAATAGTTACACTCAGCACTGATGCTTCTGTTAACTAAGTTTGGTGCACTCAGAATTTAAATTAGCTAATCTAAACTAAATAGCAAATTACGTAAATTTACATTTATTTCCCCATGTACTGACTCATCTATTTGTCTAATTCTTCTATGGATAAAAAAAAATGTGAATTCCCTTTTTGAGTCTTAGTAATAAAAGAAAATGAGTTTCTGCAACAATCTGTAAACAATCTTATATGCTATTTTCAAAAACAAAGAAAGTTCTTGAATTTGGTTCTTGCTGTGGAAAATTGAGCTTTGAATTGTCTGCTATGTTTATAGAAGACTTTTTTTTTTTTAACCATAGTAGTGTTAAGTTTAAATAGAAATATCTTGAGCATCTGTGGATGATTTGCCCTGGAGTCACTTTAAGAATGCTGTTTAGCAATGGGAGTATTATTGATGTTTTGGCCATGGAAGTTCTACATTGTGAAAGAATATTCCAAGCTTTGCAGAGCATTCAGCATCCCTGACTTTCAAACCTTCAAGGCCGCTGCACTCTTCACTCTTTTTAACAACTCTATGTGTGCTTATGCACTTCTGAATTTTCCTTAAGGAGATGTAACCACCCTGGTTTTAGAACCAATGGTTTCTGGCCACTCTCGGGCAAGTGCAGCTTTGTACAACTCAGCCACTTGCTTGCCGTGAACCTCAGTGATGCAGTGAACAGTGATAGTTTCCTGGGGTTATTTTTATGTAAATACCTTGATCTTCAAATGGTTAAGTTGTTTCTGGCCTTTTATTTTTGATTTCTAATCCTCCTGGGTCATGGAGAGAGAATGTGAATTATAAAATCTTTTTTGAGTACCTTAGAATTTATCTTGGCTTCATAATACTGAGGCTTGGTGAGTGGGAAATAGGGTCTATTTTCTGCCTTTGGTATAATACTGTGTGTGTCCTTCAGCTTGATAGTTGTATCACTGATACTCTGTAGGCTTGTTCTTTCGTGGCAACTTGATAAATGAAATTCTGAAAGTGATTATTTAAAATTCTTTACCAATTACTGACCTTATAAAGGTCTTCTTTTCCTGAGGTTTTATTTCATATTCCATGTTGCTGGACTAGTATTTATATGGTGTTTTACAGTTATAGTTAAAGAATAGCTAACATTTTTTTTTGATGTTTGTTCTATGGTAGCTATTGTTTTAAACACATTATTAATACATACATTTTCATGTATAAATTAAACGTATTAATTCATTTGTTCTCATAACTGCCAATAACTGAAGTATTGTTATCATTCCCATTTTATAAGCGTAGAAAAGTTAAGTAATATCCCTAAAGTCACAGAGCTGTTTAATAACAGAGCCTGATTCTAGAGCATCTGTTTCTAGAGTATAGAGTCTTATGTCTGTGCCCTTTCTAGTACAGCTTCTCTAAAACTTCCTGGAGAATTGTAACTTTCACATTTATGTAATACTCCATTTTCCATCTGTCCCCTAGGATTTTGCTTTTTTCGAGACATTGCTTTTGGTCCTTTGCTGATAAGACTCTCTTTTGGTCTGCATTTCCCTAGCCTACCTTTTATTTTCCACCTTTCTTTGTCATTAGTTTCCCGGGGCACATGTGATAAATCACGACAAGCTGAATGGTTTAGCGACAAATATTTAGAGGTTGAACGTCTGAGATCAAGGTGTCCCAGAGCTCGTCTCTGTCTCTGGAAGTTCCGCGGGCAGTCTGAGACTGTCTTCTGGACAGTCTGCTCCATGCCTTTCTCCTAGCTTCTGGAATGCTGCAGTCCTTGGCATGCCTGGGTTTACTGACCAAATGCTCCAGTCTCCGCCTCCATCATCACACACACTTTTCCCCTGTGTCTATGTGTCTTTTCCTTTTCTTATGAACACGTTAGTCATGTTGGACTAGGACTCACTCAATAACTTCACTGTAATTACATCTACAAAGATGTATTTTCAAATAGGTAACATTTACAGGTACTGGGATTAGGACTTATCATTTGAGAGAACATTTTAACCAACACCACTATCACTTTATTTTTGCATAAACTTTTTCCTAAAGTAACATATATCTGGACCTTGTTTTTGAAAGCAATATGAAAGTCTTTGTTTTAACAGGGAAACTTAATTATTTTACGTATGTTTTACTCACTAGCCTGTTAGATTAGTTTATATTTCGTCCATCCTAACTCCAAGTATTTAAATTATCGTTTCCTTTTTTCTTCCTTTCCTTATGCTTGTTTAATGAATTTGCTTTTAATTCTGTCTCTTCCCTCACTACAGTCTTAATTTGGATATTCTACTCCATCCTTCTTTTTCATTAGCGACTATAATAATCTATTAAATTTTTATAGATAAAACTATTTTATCTATTTCTCTCCTAGAATCAAACAATACCTATTCTAACTTGCATTGAAGACATGAATTTTAGAAAAGCTTGTACTTCATCACTCCCAAACCACCTATGTCCCCTCCCTCTTGAGCCTTCCTCCCAGCCCCCACCACGTCCCACCCCGTAGGTTGTCACAGAGTGCCTGGTTGAGCTGTGTTGTACAGCAACTTCCCAGGAACTATGCTTTGCATACGGCACGTGTATATTTTTCAGCGCCGCTCCCTCAGTTCCTCCCATCCTCTCCAGCCCCCACTGTGTCCACAAGTCTGTTCTTTATGTTGCACCTCTATTCCTGGCCTGCAAATAGGATCCTCGGTACCATTTTTCTAGATTTCATGCACATGCATTAATGTTTGATATTTGTTTTTCTCTTTCTGACTTACTGCACTCTGTATAACAGGCACTACGATCATCCACCTCACCAGAACTGACTCAAATGCACTCCTTTTCATGGCTGAGTAATATTCCATTGTGTGTATGTACCACGACTTTATCCATTCATCCGTCAGCAGACATCTGGGTTGCTTCTGTGTCCTGGCCACTGTGAGTAGTGCTTCAGTGAGCTTAAGGGAACATCTGTGCTTTTGAATTATGGTTTTCTCAGGCCATATGGGGCTTCCCAGGTAGCTCAGCTGGTAAAGAATCCACCTACAGTGCAGGACACTCCGATTTGATTCCTGGGTTGGGAAGTTCCCCTGGAGACGGGATAAGCTACCCACTCCAGTATTCTTGGGCTTTCTTGGTGGCTTAGATGGTAAAGAATCCCCCTGCAATGTGGGAGACCTGAGTTGAATCTCTGAGTTGGGAAGACCCCCTGGAGGAGGGCCTGACAATGCACTTCAGTATTCTTGCCTGGAGAATTCTCAGGGACAGAGGAGCCTGGCGGGCTACAGCCCATGGGGTCCCAAAGAGTCAGATGTGAGTAAACATAGCAAAGGGTATATGCTCAATAGTGGGACTGCTGGGTCATGTGGTGGTTTTATTCCTAGTTTTTTAAGGAATCTCTATACCGTCCTCCATAGTGGCTGTATCAATTTACATTCCCACCAACAGTGCAAGAGGGTTCCCTTTTCTCCACACCCTCTCCAGCATTTATTGTTTGTAGCTTTTTTTGATGAGGGCCATTCTGACTGGTGTGAGGTGATACCTCATTGTAGTTTTGATTTGCATTTCTCTAATAATGAGCTATGTTGAGCATTTTTTCACATGTTTATTGGCCATCTATATATCTTCTTTGGAGAAATGTCTGTTCAGGTCTTCTGCACATTATTTGATTGGGTTTTTTTTTCTGATATTGAGCTGCATGAGCTGCCTGTATATTTTTGAGATTAATCCTTTGTCAGTTGCTTCATTTGTAATTATATTCTCCCATCCTGAGCATTGTCTTTTCATCTTATTTGTGGTTTCCTTTGCTGTGCAAAAGTTTTTACATTTACTTAGGTACCATTTTTTTTTATTTTTGTTTTTATTTCCATTACTCTAGGAAAAGGGTCATAGAGGATCTTACTGTGATTTATGTCAGAGTGTTATGCCTATGTTTTCCTTTAAGAGCTTTATAGTTTCTGCTCTTACAATTAGTTCTTTAATCCATTCTGAGCTTATTTTTTGTTAGGGAGTGTTTTAATTTGTTCCCTTACACATAGCTGTCCAGTTTTCTCAGCACCAACTATTGAAGAGACTGCCTTTTCTCATAGTATACTCTTGCCTCCGTTATCAAAGATAAAGTGCTATAGGTGCATGTGTCTATCTCTGGGCTTTCTATCTTGTTCCATTGGTCTATATTTCTGGTTTTTGTGCCAGTACCATACTGTCTTGATGACTGTAGCTTTGTAGTATAGTCTGAAGTCAGGAACATTGATTCCTCCAGAGCCATTCTTCTTTCTCAAGACCTGCCTGCATTCTTTGTATTTCCCTCAGTGGCAGATTCAGAGGCATTGCTTTTAGTAATGTTTGTTAAATTCTAAATATATATATTAAACAACTCCCTGCAATAATGTTACACCTCACAATTATAGTGTAAAGAAAAAATGGTAAATATAAAAGTGCAGTTCTTACATTAAATGAAACTACCCAGAGCACATAAATAGAGTCTATGAATTTAATGGAGATGCTGTATACTAACCTATCACACAGAGAGCAGAAATATGTGAAAACTAGAGATGGAGAACAAAGAAAAAGAAGGTTAAATATTAGGCTTAACTGTGCTTAGTCTCAGAGTCGTGTCCGACTCTTTGTGACCCCATGGGCTGAAGCCCGCCAGGCACCTCTGTCCTTGGGGATTCTCCAGGCAAGAATACTGGAACGGGTTGCCATGCCCTCCTCCAGGGGATCTTCTCAACCCAGAGACCAAACCCAGGTCTCCCACATTGCAGGTGGATTCTTAACCATCTGAGCCACCAAGGAAGCACTAGGTTCAACTAGCGGGCCTGTTCTAAACAGATCTTTGTCATGAGGGACAAGCATAAGAAATGAACATAAAGTTAGCATCAGTATCAGTTCCTCAGAGGCTGTGGTTTTTCACAGTGGTTTAGATTTGCATTTCCCTGATGATTAATGATGTTGAGCATCATTTCATGTATCTGTCAGCCATCTGTATGTCTTCTTTGGGAAAATGTCTGTTCAAACCCTCCATCCATATTTTAATCAGACTTTTTTCTTTTTTGGCTATTGAGCTGTATGAGTTCTTTGCATATTGGCCTCTTATCAGATATGACTTGTAATTATTTTCTCCCACTTATTAGGTTGCCTTTTTGTTGGGGTTTTTTTTTTGGCTGTACAGAAGCTTTGATGTTTGGTATAGTCCTTTGCTTATTTTTCTTTTATTGCTTTTGCTTTTGGCATCATATTCAAAATATCATTGCCTGGACCTGTGTTGTGGAGGTTGCTGCCTACATTTTCTTCTGGGAGGCTTATGGTTTTAAGTCTTGCATTCAAGTCCTTAATTCATTTAGTTAATTTTGGGGTGTGGTAAAAAACAGTGACCCAGTTTCATTCTTTTGCGTGTAGTTGTCCAATGTTCCCAACATCATTTTTTTGAGGAGGCTATTCTTTCCCTGTTGTACATTTTTTGCTCGTTTGTCGTAAATTAATTGACCACTTATGTATGGGTTGTTGATTTTCTGGGCTCTCTATTTTGTTTGCTGATCCACATGTCTGTTGTTGTGCCAATACTATTCTGTTTTGATTATTTATACATTTGGAATATAGTTTGAAATCAGGGAGCATTATGCTTTTTCCAGCCTTGTTCTGCTTTCTTAAAATTGCTTTAAAGTCCCATTTTGTGGTTCCATACAAATTTTAGAATTGCTCATTATATTTTTTTATTCCACAAACAATCTCGTCTTTCTCATGTGTCATCAACGGAAAATTTCTTCCTGTCTCTTTTCCTTTTGACACACATTTGCATATGTGGGCTCTAACTTCAGTCCCCTGTGTCCTTATCATTCTTTTTTCTTTGCTTGTTTCCATTTTTACTCTTTATTGTGTGATAGCTTCTTTCAACCTTTGCTCTCCTAATTTTGCTTTTTAGCAGTTTTACTAATAACACTTTTTTATTCATAAATCAAGTTTTTAGTTCTAGAAATTCTTATTTTACTTTGCTCCTGTTTAAAGATTGCTGCTGCTGTGCTTTGCTCAGTCATGTCTGACTGTAGCCCACTAGGCTCCTCTGACATGGGATTTTCAGGCAAGATACTGGAAAAATACTGGAGCAGGTTGCCATTTTCTACTCCAGGGGATCTTCCTGACCCAGGGATCAAACTCGTGTCTCTTGCATCTCCTGCACTGGCAGGTGGATTCTTTACCATGACGCCACCTGAGAAGCCTGATTAAGGGTTAAAGCCATGGCACTTTTATTAACATTTCCTATCACTGATTTTGCTTCTTCAGTATCCATCTCCTCCAGTTATTTGCCTCATCTCTCTCTTGCAAAACGGGGCTTCCCTGATAGCTCAGTTGGTAAAGATTCTGCCTGCAATGCAAGAGACCCCAGTTCGATTCCTGGGTCAGGAAGACCCCTGGAGCAGGGATAGGCAACCCACTCCAGTATTCTTGGGCTTTCCTTGTGACTCAGCTGGCAAAGAATCCACCTGCAATGCGGGAGACCTGGGTTCAATCCCTGGGTTGTGAAGATCCCCTGCAGAAGGGAAAGGCCACCCACTCCAGTATTCTGGCCTGAAGAATTCCGTGGACTGTATAGTCCATGGAGTCACAAAGAGTTGGACACGACAGAGAGACTTGCACTCTCTTGCAAAAACCTGCTCTGTTAGTCACTTGCTTTTTTGTATAATTCCCTGATATTGTGCACCTCAAGCTATTTTGGTCCCTCAGACAGTGAGAAACTAAAAGTCCATGTGATTTCTAATCTCCTTGACCAGTAGCTATCTTGGGCCTCTTTTATGACATGTGAGAAGACTTCTTTGCTCACCTGTATCAGTTCAGTTCACTTCAGTCGCTCAGTCGTGTCCGACTCTTTGCGACCCCATGCGACCCCACAGCACGCCAGGCCTCCCTGTCCATCAACAACTCCCAGAGTTCACCCAAACTCACATGCATCGAGTCAGTGATGCCATCCAGCCATCTCATCCTCTGTCGTCCCCTTCTCCTCCTGCCCTCAATCCCTCCCAGCATCAGGGTCTTTTCCAATGAGTCAACTCTTCGCATGAGGTAGCCAAAGTATTGGAGTTTCAGCTTTAGCATCATTCCTTCCAATGAACACCCAGGACTGATTTCCTTTAGAATGGATTCGTTGGATCGCCTTGCAGTCCAAGACACTCGCAAGAATCTTCTCCAGCACCACAGTTCGAAAGCATCAATTCTTCGGTGCTCAGCTTTCTTTATAGTCCAACTCTCACATCCATACATGACCACTGGAAAAACCATAGCCTTGACTATACGGGCCTTTTTTGGCAAAGTAATGTCTCTGCTTTTGAATATGCTATCTAGGTTGGTCATAACTTTCCTTCCAAGTATACACTGAGCTGATTGTCAACTCAACAGTGCCTGTCCCCACAGGGAATTTCTCTAGGGTTGATGGGACCTCTCAGACTCTCCTGGACTATAGGTTGCAAGGTGTTAGGTATAGCCCACATCACTCTAAGAGAATTTATAATGCGCTCCTCTCTTCTTGCCCAACCCACTCAGGGAAGATTAACATTCTTTCCAGTCTCCCAGGAGAGGCAAGTTAGCCCTTTTCTGAACATCTATAAACTTAGTGTCTTTTCTTGCCCCTGCATGTGCAAATACTCCAATCTCATGCCTTTTTTCAGAGGATATGAGGTCTTATAGGTATATGTGGATGTGCCTCCCATTTCCATGTCAGCCACAGTTTATTTTACTTTATTATTTAATTTAATATTATATTTTGGAGGTAGAGTCATCCAGGCATAGTGTGTTTCTATCCTTCAGAAATCCCCAAGTACTGAAAAATCTAATGACTTTTTTCTTACATTGGAATAAATCAGTAATGAAAGGATGTTTGCAGAAGCACAAATTGCCAAAGTCAGCTGCTGCTCCTGCTAAGTCACTTCAGTCGTGTCCGACTCTGTGCGACCCCATAGATGGCAGCTCACCAGGCTCCCCCATCCCTGGGATTCTCCAGACAAGAGCACTGGAGTGGGTTGCCATTTCCTTCTCCAATGCATGAAAGTGAAAAGTGAAAATGAAGTCGCTCAGTTGTGTCCAACTCCTAGCGACCCCATGGACTGCAGCCCACCAGGCTCCTCCATCCATGGGATTTTCCAGGCAAGAGTACTGGAGTGGGGTGCCATTGCCTTCTCTGCCAAAGTCAGCTACTTGAGAACATAATCCACTAGCTTTCTGTAAAAACCGTCTAGTAAAATAATTATTTGAAATTTATTATAGATGTATGAACTCTCAAATATGCTAATATAAATAAAATTATTAATATTTAAAGGCAATAGACTGAATAATTCTGTGTATGTTTCATACAGTTCTATGTATTTAAAGACTCAATTCACAAAAAATGAAGTTTAGTGTTATTATAGTGAAACATAAATCTAAACAAGATCTTGGCCTGAAAGGAGATCCAACCAGTCCATCCTAAAGGAGATCAGTCCTGGGTGTTCTTTGGAAGGAATGATGCTAAAGCTGAAACTCCAATACTCTGGCCACCTCATGCGAAGAGTTAACTCATTGGAAAAGACTGTGATGCTGGGAGGGATTGGGGGCAGGAGGATGAGATAGTTGGATGGCATCACTGACTCGATGGACGTGAGTCTGAGTGAACTCCGGGAGTTGTTGATGGACAGGGAGGCCTGGCATGCTGCAATTCATGGGGTCGCAGAGAGTCAGACATGACTGAGCGACTGAACTGATCTGAACTGAACTGAATTGGCAAGATTAACTAGACTCACAATTGCATATTCTCTCTGAAAGTGTGTTAGCAGAGACTATATTATATATGGAAGTATGTGTATATAAGTATATGTGAGTGAATACAAATATTAATTATTTGATAGTACTTTTACAATTAGTCTGGTCTGTGGGAACAATAATTTTCAAATTCAAATCACACATGAAAAACTTCAGTGAAGTGTGAAATATACTATGTTAATATTGGCTTAAGTGAATGACTATTTACTGAGGTATATATTTTGCTCTTTTATTAATAGCTATTTCCCAGGACTAAGTGATTTGGTAAGTTTAGAGGACGAAATTAATGTTATAGCTTAGGCAATTTGTCATTTCTTATTTCAGAATTTTTAATAATGTTTAATTCTACTGAGGAGAAAATCTATATAAAGAAAATATATTAGTGCTATAATTTGCCAAGGTTGAATACTGATAAGCTTTTTAAATGGATTGCTCTTTAAAAAAATTATATCACCACTAGGTATTTCTGTCCTTTTTCAAATCAGCTTAAGCTAAAACTATAACCAGCTTGTCCTGTTCCACATCATAGAATCATAAAATAAAGATGTGATGTTGCTAATAAACACTTTATAAAAGAGAAGACATAAACATCTATGAGCTTTGGCAGATGTTCTTAGTAGAAAAAAAATCAGCCTTCTGAAAAAAATATAATATTAAATAAATTTCTTTAAGTAATTAATTTAAATCCTAAGGTCTAGCAAGAGAAATCCCAATAAGTTTTTATGCCTTTGGAGTTCCGTTGGTGCAGTTTTCGGCGACATAAGATCCTTGAAACACCTAAGAGGCAATTAAAGGCAGTCCAATTAAATTTAAGAAGTAACAGTTGAGAACTTATCCTCAACACTCAGGAAGTGTTGTGTTGGTTTTTCCCCCCAAATCCATATGATTTTAATATAGAGTTGAAGCATCAATCAGAGAAACCAATGTTAATATCCAACAAAGTATCACTAAATATCCCTTTCCACCATTATTTTGGCCAAGGTATTTATTACGCTTTCAAATATTTGGCCAGCAGGGTTAGAGAAGTCTTAATAGTATTGAGAATACTGAATTGAGCGTAGAAGGATAGGTGAGTTTGGAAAGAAAATACGAGATACTTCCGTTTCCCTGAGTGGAGAAGATCAAAGGCTTTATTCTCAGATTGTCTGGGATGGAATTCGTGTTGCACAAAACACTAATACTGTGGCCGTGTGGAAATCCTCTAATCCGCGTGTGCTTCTATTTATTTTCTATCTGTAAAATGGAAATAATAATACTTTATATATCACACTTCGTCGTGGGAATTAAATGGCTGATGCATATAGCGTTCTCAGGCAAGTCTTGTTACACAGCGAGTGATCGGGTTTTATTGTCTCTGTTGGTAGCATAGCAGAGTGCAGCAGGGATGAGGGTGGGGTATGAAACTGCTGTAACTTGAATCCAGTCGTGGCTCTGCCCTTTGCGAGCTGTGTGCTTTGGGGGAAGGTTCTTTGTTTGCTGTGCCTTAGTTTCCTCACCTATAACATGGGAGTGATAATCTCACCACTGTTTCCATTCAGAGGATTAAATGAGTTAACCTGTGCAAAGCTCTTAGAATGGTGTCCCCCATGATGAAAGTCTTAATTACAAGCCTTAGTAATAACAATATTGTTATTATTACTGTCCGAAGCAAAGATTTATCACTAGCAATGTCAGTTAAGAAGCCAAGGATTAAACAAAACAAGAGATAAAGAACGGTTAACAGGAGAGTGAAAACCTGTGGAGAATGTTGAAGGATTGAAATTTTATCCAGGGCTGAGGGGAAAGACTCTCAGAAAGATGCTGTCTGATCAAAATGATATTAGTAGTTTAAGAAACTTATGTGATGGTTGTGTTCACGTGCTGAGGCTGCTGTAACAAAGTACCACACACTGGATGGCTTAGAGAACAGGAATCTATTTCCTCAGAGTTCAGGAGGCTGGGAGTTGGAGATCCAGGTGTCGGTCATGTTGGTTCCTTCGAAGGGCCTGAGGGAAGCATCTGGGTACCGCCTGTCCTTGGCATGCCGGTGGCCGTCTTCTCCGAGTCTCCACGTCTCCGGCCTTCTGTATGTGTGTTTACTAGGGTTCTAGTCATAGGATTAGGGCCTCCTGGGTCCAGTGACCTCCTTTTAACTCGATTACCTCCTTAATTGCCCTGTGTCTAAATAGACTCACACTGTAGATGGCCCTGGGGCTAGAATGGTCATATATAAGATTTGAGGTGGATGTAGAATTCATCACATAACACAGGGTTATCTAAATGTGGAGATCTCAGCATACACTTCTGCTCTTTACATTTTGATAATCAGCTTCTTGGATATTTTTTATTTGGCTCATCCTGGTAAACACACTGAATTTCTCAGACACACATGGCTTCAGAGTCTGGACACTGATGAGCACTTTATATAAACAGAGTAATAAGTCCTTACTAAAATCCCCACCTGATATTTAGATACACAGCAGCCAAACCAAAACAATTACAGTGTGCTTAAAATAAATAAATACATTTGTAAGCATCTGTGCTTGGCTTTTCCGCTAGGCTTTAATGTGGCTCATTTAACATAACCAGATTTTAAAACACAGGCAGAAAAGAAAGAAAATAAAATGTTCGATAAACTCTTTATATCAACATAGCCTTTGAGCATTTGAAATGGTCTCAGTTCTACTGTTGTCCTTGTTCCATCGCTCAGTTGTGTCCGACTCTTTGTGACCCCATGGACTGCAGCACACCAGGCCTCCCCGTCCATCACCAACTCCCGGAGCTTGCTCAAACTCATGTGCATTGTGACAGTGATGCCATCCAATGATCTCATCCTCTGTCGTCCCCTTCTCCTCCTGCCTTCAGTCTTTCCCAGCATCAGGGTCTTTTCTAATGAGACAGCTCTTTGCTTCAGGTGGCCAAAGTATTGGAACTTCAGCTTCAGCATCAGTTCTTCTAACTCGGGATTGATTTCTTTAGGATGGACTGGTTTGATCTCCTTGCTGTACACAAGGCTCTCAAGAGTCTTATCCAGCATCACAGTTCAAAAGCATCAATTCTTTGGCGTTCAGCATTCTTTATGGTCCACTCTCATATCCATATATGACTATCGGAAAATCCGTAGCTCTGACTATACAGACCTTTGTTGGCAAAGTAGTCTCTGATTTCTAACACACTGTCTAGGTTTGTCATTGGTTTTCTTCCAAGGAGCAAGTGTCTTAAATTCATGGCTGCAGTCATCTGAAGTGATTTTGGAGCCCAGGAAAATAAAGACTGTCACTGTTTCCATCGTTTTCCTATCTATTTGGCATGAAGTGATGAGACCGGATGCCATGATCTTCATTTTTTAAAAGTTGAGTTTTAAGCCAACTTTTTCACTCTCCTCTTTCACTTTCATCAAGAGGCTCTTTAGTTTTTCTTCACTTTCTGCCATAAGGGTGGTGTCATCTGCATATCTGAGGTTATTGCTATTTCTGCCAGCAATCATGATTAGCTTGTGCTTCATCCAGTCCAGCTTTTTGCATGATGTATTCTGCATATAAATTAAATATGCAGGATGACAATATACAGCCTTGATATACTCCTTTCCCAATTTGGAACGAATGTGTTGTTCCATGTCCAGTTCTAACTGTTGCTTCTTGACCTGCATGCAGGTTTCTCAGGAGGCAGGTAAGGTGGTCTAGTATTCCCATCTCTAAGAATTTTCCAAAATTTGTTGCGATCCATAGTCAAAGGCTTTAGTGTAGTCAATGAAGCTGAAGTTGATATGTTTTTTTTTCTGAAATTCTCTTGCTTTTTCTATGATCCAGCAGATGTTGGCAATTTGATCTTTGGTTCCTCTGCCTTTCCTAAAACCAGCTTGAACATCTGCAAGTTCTTGGTTCATGTACTGTTGAAGCCTAGGCTGGAGAATTTCGAGCATTACTTTACTGACCTGAAATGAATTTGATTGTGTGGTAGTTTGAAAATTCTTTGGCTTTGCCCTTCTTTAACATTGGAATGAAAACTGACCTTTTCCAGTCCTGTGGCCACTGCTGAGTTTTCCAAGTTTGCTGGCATATTGAGTGCAACACTTTCACAGCATCATCTTTAAGGATTTGAAATAGCTCAACTGGAATGCCATCACCTCCACTAGCTTTATTCCTAGTGATGCTTCCTAAGGCCCACTTGACTTCACATTCCAAGATGTCTGGCTCTAGGTGAGCGATCACACCATCGTGGTTGTCCAGGTCATGAAGATCTTTTTGTACAGTTCTTCTTGTATTGTAGCCACCTCTTCTTAATATCTTTTGCTTCTGTTAGGTCCATACCTTTTCTGTCCTTTATTGTGCCCATCTTTGAATGAAATTTTCCTTTGGTATCTCTAATTTTCTTGAAGAGATCTCTAGTCTTTTCCATTCTATTGTTTTCCTCTATTTGTTTGAATTGTTCACTTAGGAAGCCTTTCTTATCTCCTTACTGTTCTTTGGGACGCTGTGTTCATATGGTATATCTTTCCTTTTCTCCTTTGCTTTCACTTCTCTTCTTTTCTCAGCTATTCGTAAGACCTCCTCAGACAGCCGTTTTACCCTTTTGCATGTCTTTTCGGGGGGATGGTTTTGATCATCACCTCTTGTATAAAGTCACAAACCTCTGTCCATAGTTCTTCAAGCACTCTGTCTATCAGATCTAATCCCTTGAATCTGTTTGTCACTTCCACTGTATAATCATAAAGTATTTGATTTGGGTCATATCGAAATGGTCTAGTGGTTTTCTCTACTTTCTTCAATTTAAGTATAAATTTTGCAATGAGTTCAAAATGTGAGCCACAGTCAGCTTCCAGTCTTGTTTTTGCTGCCTGTATAGAGCTTCTCCATCTTCAGCTGCAAAGAAAATAATCAGTCTGATTTCAGTATTGACCATCTGGTGATGTCCATGTGTAAAGTTGTCTCTTGTGTTGTTGGAACAGGGTATTTGCTATGCCCAGTGTGTTCTCTTGATAAAACTCTGTTAGCTTTTGCCCTGCTTCATTGTGAAATCCAAGGCCAAACTTGCCTGTTACTCCAGGTATCTCTTGACTTCATCCTTTTGCATTCCAGTCCTCTATGATGAAAAGGACATCCTATTGGTGTTAATTCTAGAAGGTCTTGTAGGTCTTCATAGAACCATTCGACTTCAGCTTCTTCGGCACTAGTGGTTAGGGCATATGGTTCTACTGTAGAATTTTATGTTTTCTCATTGTGCTCCATTAGCAGCACCAGAAAAGTTATGATTGTTCTAGATTAGAGAGAATAAGAAAGAATAGAACTAGAACTAGAAAGAATAGGAAAGAAAACTGGAGAAGGAAATAGCAACTCACTCCAGTACTCTTGCCTGGAAAATCCCATGGACAGAGAAACCTGGTAGCTTACAGTCCATGGGGTCACAAGAGTTGGACACGACTGAGCACATTGTTCCAGAGTGGGATTATAAAAGTTTGTGAGCATTAGGTCCAGTCAGTAAAACTGAACATTTCCAGCCTCTGTTTCTTCCTCTTCTGTTCTTTTCCTAGGTCTGGGCCCAAGAAGCAGATCCCTGACTACTCTAATAGTCTCTTACAGATTAATTTTCCTGACTCTGTATTCTTCCCCAATCTCATTAATTGCATGACCAACTGCAAGATTATTCTAAACTAAATGCTTTGTCACTTCCTCACTCAAAATTCAAAATTACTCCCATTTAGCAGGTGAGGGTCCAAGCTCCTCATTGTAGTTCTCCAGGCAAATCTTGTCTCCCCTTCCTGGTTCTGCCATTCCCAGTTCTCAGCTACTCTTCTCTTGGCTTAATTGAACATGTAAATGTTTCTGGACTTATGTTCATGTACCTCCATGTGAAAGTCCTTTCCTTTATGCAAGAAATGTGTTACCAACACATTATCTACCTCTTATAGACAAATAAGTGTCATTCACGGAATTACCTGTCTTTCAAATCCAACCGGGTAATGCCATTTTTGTGATACAGGTTTGGACCTTCCTGTGGCACAAAGGAGGCATCTGTCCTCTAAAGTCAAACTGGTTATTCGTCTTCCTAATTAGGATACTTAAGGCTTTCTGCTTAACTTTATAGCTATTTCCATGAACATCATTCCACTTTAGATGACAAATTTGTCCTTCAGGTCACCTTTGCGTTGCACAAAGTACATTCTCAAACATTCATAGAATGTGTGTCACAGTATTCTTTTGGCTTCTTGAGTTTTGCTTTTTCTCTGCACGCTATGGTTGGCCATGACCTACATTTTGAGAATTCTACTTACTTGTTATTGTTGTTTAGTCTCTAAGTCACATCTGACTCTTTTTGTGACTCCATGGACTATGGCCTGCCAGGCTCCTGTGTCCATGGGATTTCCCAGGCAAGAAAACTGAAGTGGGTTTCCATTTCCTTCTCCAGAGACATAATCTTTAATAATCAGATCTAATCTTCCCAAGCTTCCAGCTTGTCTGTATTAGGGAACAACTGCATAACAACAAGTTGATTTAAAATATTATTCTTAGTAAAAGAAATACTCCTGACTCATGTTATCTGCTACTCTATATAAAAATAACTCATGGTGTTATATCCTCCACAACCCATCTTTAACGATGAAGATTATGCAGAGTACAGAGGTGGGACTGGGAAAAGAGTCTTGCCCAAGTCATGGGTTAGTGTCATATTCCCTCATCACAGTGCTTCTGATGGAGAAAAGGCATATTTTCCTTTTTTTTTTTCCCACACTGCCTGTTTGCCTGTCTATCCCCCATTAGACGGTCAATCCAAAAGTATTGCCAGAACTTACACAAAGCTTTTAATAAACTTTGTTGGTCTATTTGAAGTTGGCATGAAGTGGCTATATCTGTAATACATAAGCATGCCTGCAGGTTTTCTGATATTTGCTAATTCTGACCGTAGCTCAAATCATCAGCTGCTCATAGCCAAATTCAGGCTTAAAGTAAAGGAAGTGGGGAAAATCACTAGGCCAGCCAGGTATGACTTAAGTCAAATCCCCTATGAATATGCTGTGGAGGTCATGAATAGATTCAAGGGCTTAGGCCTAGCAAACAGTGTACCTGAAGAACTATGGACAGAGGTCGTAATATTGCACAGAATGCAAGGATCAAAACCATTCTAAAGAAGCTTTACAAATAGATGAAGAAAAAAGAGAAGCAAAAAGCAAGGGAGAAAGGGACAGGTATATCCAACTAAATGCAGAGTTCCAGAGAACAGCGAGGAGAGACAAGAAGGCCTTCTTCAGTGAACAGTGCGTAAAACTAGAAGAAAACAGCAGAAGGGGAAAGCCTAGAGATGGCTTCAGGAAAATTGGAGATATCGAGGGAACATTTCACCCAGAGATGGGCACAAGAAAGGACAGAAATGGTAGAGGTCTAGCAGATGCTGAAGAGGTTAAGAAGAGATGGAAAGGATACACAGAGGAATTGTAAAAAACAAACGAAAAATGATTCTAATGAACTAGATTACTATGATGGTGTGGTCAGTCACCCAGAGCCAGACATTCTGGAGAGCGAAATCAAGTGGGCCTTAGGAAGCACTGCTGTTAATAAACCCAGTAGCTGCAACGGAATTCCAGTAGAGCTGTTCAGAACTGTAAAGGATGAAGCCATCCAGGTGCCGCATTCAATATGTCAGCAAACCTGGAATACCCAACAGTGGCCACAGGTCTGGAAAAAGTCAATCCTCATCCCAATTCACAAGAAGGATAGCACTAACGAATGTGCTAACCATCAGACGATTGCACTCATCTCCCAGGCTAGTAAGGGCATGCTTACAATTCTGCATGCTAGGCTTCAGCATTATGCAAATGAGAACATCCAGATGTCCAGGCTCGGTTTAGAAAAGAAAGAGGAACCAGAGATCAAATTGCCAACATTCACTGGATCATAGAGATAGCTAGGGAATTCCAGAAAAGCGTTCAACTCTGTTTCATTGACGACGCTACAGCCTTTGACTGTGTGGATCATGACAAACTGTGGAAAGCTCCAAAAGAGACGGAAATACCAGACCATCTTCCCTGTCTTCTGAGAAACCTGTATGCGGGTCAAGAAGCAACAGTTAGAGCCCTGTATGGAACAATCGATTGGTTTAAGATCGAGAAAGGAGCACCACAGGGCTGTCTGCTGCCACCCTGTTTGTTTAACCTATACACTGAGCACATCATGAGACATGCTGGGCTGGATGAGTTACAAGCTGGAATCAAGACAGGTGGGGGAAACATCAACAACCTCAGACATATGGATGATACCACTCTAATGGCAGAAAGCAAAGAGAAGCTAAAGAGTGTCTTGATGAGGGTGAAGGAGGAGAGTGGAAGAGCTGTCTTAAAGCTAAATGTTAAGAAAACTAAAATTATGGCATCTGGCCCCATTACTTCATGGCAAATAGAGGGGGAAAATGTAGAAGCAGTGACAGATTTCCTCTTCTTGGGCTTTAAACTCACAGTGGACAGTGACTGCAGCCATGAAATCAGAAGATGATCACTTCTTGGCAGGAAAGTGATGACAAACCTAGACTGTATGTTGAAAAGCAGAGACATTACTCTGCCAGCAAAGATTCGTATAGTCAAGGTTATGGTCTTCCCACTAGTCAAGTACAGTTGTGAGAGCTGGACCATAAAGAAAGCAGAACGCCAAAGAATTGATGCCTTCAAACTGTGGTGCTGGAGAAAGCTTCTGAAAGTCCCCTGGACAGCAAGGAGATCAAACTAATCAATCTTAACGCAAATCAACTCTGAATACTCGATGGAAGGGCTGATGCTGAAGCTGAAGCTCCAGTATTTTGGTCATCTGATGTGAACAGCCGACTTACTGGAAAAGTCCCTGATACTGGGAGAGATTGAGGAAGAAGAAAAATAAAGATGTCAGAGGGTGAGATGGCTGGATGGCATCACTGACACAATGGACGTGAACTTGGGTGAACTTCGGGAGATGGTGAGGGACAGGAAGGCCTGACACATTGCAGTCCATGGGGTCATGAAAAGTCAAAAACGACTGGGCAACTGAATAACAACAAGTGTGTTTAATACACTGAACTAAGTTCTATTAAGAATGCAAACAGATGAAGGCAGGCAGGCAGGGAGGAACTAGAGGTAGAGACAAAGAGGAAAGAAAGTGGAAGGAAGGAATTGGATGCCCTCTCTTCATTCAAAGAGTTTGGCTGTAGAGAACCTAGGAAGGGGTAAATCCACTAATATGCCTTGTTTCAGACAACTCTCCAAAATTTCTTCTCTTTGAAATGTTGTGTCATGAGAGATCTGAATAACTTAAACCAAAATTTAAATACTTTTCCATGGATGTTATATAATAGAAGACAAAAAATTGGCATTAGGTACCAGTCTGATTAGGATCTCTTCTTAAATCTGTTGATGTCATTTTTTTAATTAAGAGGGACAGACGCTAAAGCCCAGGACCTCATGGTAAGCATCAGGAGTCTCATTAGTCAATAAGAGGAGAAAGAAAGTGAAAGTGTTAGTCTGCTCTTTGCAACCCCATGGACTATAGCCCACCAGGCTCCTCTGTCCATGGGATTCTCCAAGTAAGAACACTGGAGTTAGTTGCCATTCCCTCCTCCAGGGAATCTTCCTAACCCAGGATGCAACCCTCCCACACTGCAGGCAGATTCTTTACCGTGTGAGCTACCAAGGAAGTCCAAGGAACTTTTTATAAGACGAGAAGGAGCTTATTAAACAGAGAAAAGCATGACCCCTGAAATTCTTCAATGCCTAATTAGATCTTCATTTTCAAAAAGCTTACAATTTAATAGGAAAAGTAGATAGATAAAGGAAAAAACAACAAGCATATGGTGTTGTTGTGCCCAGAGTCCGAGTCCCCAAAACTGAGAGAATAAGACGTCTACAGCAGTGCAAAAGCATAAAGGGGTTTATTGCTAACTCGAGTTAGGGCCCAGGTCTCATCCAGCACAGTGGAATCCGATAAGAGCCCCGAGCTCTGAAACACATCTACTTTTATACAGACGGTTCTTTGTTCCTATAACAGCATAGCTGATTGGTTAAACCGTACACGTGCGTGAGACTTTTAAACCTCGCATCCCTATCTGGATTGGCTTGGGTCTGGCATGGGCGAGGGGCTACGGGGATTTTTCTGATTGGTCGAGCTACTGCCTGCGGGAGTTCCCAGTGCCTCAGCCTTCCTAGAGACTAAACCTCAGGCCTAGCCTGCCCCTTAGAGCCTGTCCTGGCTCCAGTTTGGTCCTAACATTCCCCCCTGTCTTCAGCTACATAGAGGAATCTTCCTCTTTATTTTGGGGTAGGGCCTGATACTGTTGCCTGAGTACTAGTACCTGGACTGTATTGATGCTCTCCTTAACAAATGTGATAAGTCTATTTAGGATACAGGGGCCAAGAGTGAGAGTCAGTAGTAGCACTATGAGAGGGCCCACCAGGGTGGAAATCAGCGTTGTTAACCATGGGGACTGTTGGAACCAGGACTCAAACCATCCCTGTTGGGCCTCTCGCTCTCTTTTCCATTGGGCTAGCCCTTCCCTTACTTTGGCCATAGAGTTTCTTACTACCCCTGAGTGATTTACATAAAAACAGCGTTTTTTTCCTAATGCAGTACATAAGCCCCCTGAGAGACTTCATACTCAAGACACTTTTTGGGAATTGGGGCGGAGGTCTCTTTCTTCTGTAACTTCTTCCTGCTGTGCATGGGCGTAGGCCTGCCTAGCAGAGCAGAAGTCTCTCTCTATCTGATCTAAGTTGGGGTTTTTCACATCTGAAACCAGCTTTTACCTTTGTAGTAACAGCAATTTAGTGGGCCCCTCTCAGAGATGAAATAGACAAGGGCCAAACAGGAGACCTAACAGGATGGTCGTCTCTGGTCCCAGGAAACAGAAGGCAACATTTGGGGTGAGGGTTGCAGGCTTTGTGACCCCTTCTGATGGGTTGGTGGTGAGGCAATAGAGCTGTGCTCCAGGAATCTTGTGTTCAGTCTGAAGTTACCATCTTCCACCTGGGTGGGGGCTCAAAGACATTGTTATGCATATTTCTCTGAGTAGGAACCAGGACTCTGTCTGGAGGCTGTACCAACCTTTGATTGTTTCTGTTTTTGTATCCCCTCCCTTCCCTGATTAGCACTTGTTTGAATCCAGGTTTTGGAATTCAGCGAAGGCCAAGGAGGCTGAACAAAGTCTATATCTTATAGATAAGAAAAGCAGAACACAGAACAGATCTGCACTCCAGAGCCCCACAGAGTCCCGCTCAGTTTTAATTTTAGGGAACTAGGCAAGTATGACTGTGATAACTTCCTGTCAAAATGGGGCATAGGACTGCCCCAGCTTGGAGTATAGACACTGAATCGGAAGTATTTCTGAGTTCCAAGTTTTAGATCTGAGTCTTGTATGATTAAAATCCTAATCCCTTGGTTTGCCATTTTGGTGTAACAGACCCAATTAGAAGTAGTTGGAGAAGTGATAACTGGAATTTAGTAGACAAAATAAATCTCTCTTTTTTTTTAAGAAGAATAGGCCTGAAACCCAGTCTGGACCTGGCACTTCAGGGAGACTTGTAGCCATGTAGCCAGTTGCCTAGTTTTATAAAAAGTAAGGTTACTAGCTTCCAGCAGACATTGTTTTGAAAATGGTGGCACCCAAGCCTGACACGACTCAGAAAACTCCAGTGTTTAGCAATACAAGGTCTAATCTGAAAGTACACCCATAGTATCACCTAGTTATTTCCCAGGATACCTGAACCATACCTACTCTATTTTGACTTTTAATTGTAAACTTTTCCTTAATAGCCAAAGCAGATTTTACCACTAATGATGTCAGTGTTTCTCTAGGTATGAGAAGATGCAAGAATTGGGACTCATAAAATCTTTTCCTGAAAAGATCTAACTATCTGAAGGCCTGTTCTGCCAGTTTTTTTCAGAGCACAGAGTGCCTCATTCCTGATTTTCACCCTGAACTCCTTTCAGGGGCGTTGAAAGTCAGCAGTTGCAGCGGCCATGGTTTAATCTTCGTAGATGCAGATGGCGAGTGTCAGTCTTCAGTTGGCAGAGCCCCACTTTGCTCATAAACTTGACCATGATTATGAGGGGGGCAGTTCATGACCATTTTATCCCATGGTGCTGAGAGTGTCCATTCTCAGGTAAACAGGCCACTCAATGTGCTGTTACTGGACTAGGCCATAAAACAGTATCCAAAATTTTTTGGACCACCTGTCTTACTAGCGTTTTGGTCCAGGAGAATATTCCCTCTTGTTGCTTTTTGCCATATCTAGAGTTACACTGTTACCATCATCGATCTCATATGGGACTATATATTGTTTTGTTAGAGGCCTCACACACATACAGTGTAAGAAACAGCAATTTTGTAAAACAGGTGAAATACAAATAACATAGCCAGCAGTATTAGTAAAGCCACAAGTAAGACTTATGTTAAGAACTTCCATTAGATGTAGCCCAGTATATCTTCAGGTCACTGACTTAGTCTGCCCTGTAGAATCTTTATCTTTCAGAGAAATTACATGTTGGCACCATTTATAAGGCACATAGCCCAGTTTTTTAGTGTTACTAGACTGATTATCTTTAGTATGATTAAAAAAATTTTTTTTTCTTTAACATAGAGGAGACTTTAAACCTAAATTACTGTAGCCTGGTATTATCTATATAAATCCATCTCATAATTGTAGGAGATTGTCCCCTCCTTTGCGGAAACTTTTTTTGTTCTGATTGAGCTTGGGTAATAGAAAAAAAGCTCAAATTTATAGCCAGATTCAGAGCAGGCATTATTAATTGGCCTGGTGAGGGGATCCTATCTAGTAATACCATAGTGACCTGAAAATGACTATAAATTTTAAGTAAATTTTCTCAGGGCCAACCAGTTAGAGTCTGGTAATAGAGAAATTTACCAAGGTAACCCAGAACTAGACACAGGTAATTGGCCACAAACCCAACAATTGGATTGATTTTTTTAAAACTAGCATAGGATCAGGCCTATGATAGAAAAGCATTTGACTTATATGCAAAGGTCTAAGAAGTCAAGAAAACATAAATGATCATACGACTCAGGTCCCGCATCTTGGGGAAGCTGTCTACCTCTGATGTCGTCATCTTCTCATCCTGGTGTAGTGTAGTTTCTCCTGATAAAAAAAGTCCTTCCATCCATGTTGGAGACGACAGTCCCTTAAATTATGTCTTTTCCAGTCCTGGTTGCAGGTCATGAGGCATCTGATCTTCATCCAAAGATAGATTACTGAGATAAGCTTCAGAAACAAACTTAGGGTGTTCTTCAAGAATTTAATTAAATTTTACATTAACATCACATAACAGAAAAGAACTATCTAAGGGATGAGTCTTACTAGATGCAGACCTCCATTAACACACTGGGATTTAACATTTTGAAATATCTTTTTTTTTTTTAAGTTACCCTTATTTTTCTTAAATATAACCAAATTAAGGCTAGTTTGTTTGCAAAATAGGTCTGTTCTCACTGATTTTGGTCTGATGATTTTTATAACCATAATTGATCATAGGCTTTTTATTTTGCTGAAACATTTATAGAGTCTCAGACTGAGCTTTTAAAATAAAACAAGGCTGGGAATTTCACACCAAAGTCTTATCACAGATTTTGCCTAACAAATCTAGGTGAATTTTTTCCTTTTTAAGGTCTCAAACATTTCTTGAGATTTTTGTATCCGTGAGATAACCTTCCTAACTCATTTGATAAACTTACTGGAAACCTAAGAACTTCCAATTTTTGGAGGAGTCAGATAGAAAATATAATTGTTTTGTTTATAACATTTAATTTTACCAATGTATTGTCATAATTAGTTTGAGAGGAAGATTTTGTTTTTACTCCCTGAAAACATAAGATTTAAACCCATAATTTTTCAGATAGAAACCATAAAAGTTATAAGCATATTCGCTGGTTCATTCAGTCCTTTTGCTAACTTTTGTGACGTCATCAGGTTTTTCATTAAAATACCAGGACATATCAGAATGTTAAGAACTCCATATAACTTTTAGGATATCTGTATTAGTTATTTTACCATACATTATAACATGAGCGGATTTAGTACTCATCTGATAATCTTTTCCATGTAATTTAACCAACCAAATAAACACAGTTTAATATCTCTCTTTGGGATGCTTCAGGGGCCCTCTGAAGCCTCCCAAAGTTAGCTAGAAGCCAAAAGGGCTTCCTAGAATGATTTAGGAAGTTTTGTCAACAAATATCAGAAAGGTTTCAAGCACTCAGTCAGATGGGACTATGGTCACTGTGAAACAATAGCTATTCACTCAGCCAAAGTAACAATATGGGATTTCAGAGGCAAATACAGAACAGACCATTTAAGAGGCAAATGAACTTAAATCTATTGTCAAATGCAGTTTAACATCTGAAGAAAGTGTGTCCTTTTAACAGAGAGAAAAGCCAAATTCAAGTTTTTGCACCAGCTTATTTTTAGTCATTAACAGTCTCAAATTTCTTTAGCTTCTTTGTAAGAGGAAACTAATGTTCAGTAATAAATGTTTTAAAATCTTACTCCATTCGGAAACGAGCTAGCTAGTCAGTGAACTTCCATCACTTAGTTTAGCACAACCCAATTTAAGTTACCCCAATTTGGACAGACTATTTCAGACGACATTCCTAAAGCATAATTATTCTTAATAGAGTTTATCTAAAAGCTCATATCTCATTTACATTTTTTTGAAGTTTTTTTTTTTTTTTACTTGAGGTAATTTTCTTGTTGACAAACTTGTAACAGATATAATATTTAACTTATATTAAACCTAGGTACAATGAAAATATTTTTTAACGTTAATTACTCTAAGACATGTCTATTTTAAATAGGTCAACAAACAAACATTAATATCAGGTATTTAACATTGAATATTTTCCAGTTCACCTGAACCTGGAATTTATTGTTTAATTTAGAATTACTTGATTTGTAAGCACTTACCTTTTTTAAAGCCAGATAAATAGATTTCATATACAAATTAACCTCAAAAATATTACCCAGAGACAGAGACATACCAAGACATATTTAGACAGACACAGTGTGAGATCTAGCTTCAAGTCTATTTTTTTTTTCCTTTTCAGTGTCAGGAGTTAGAAATAGTCTAGATAAGTGTTCTTAAGAGCCCTGGTCTCAAAGCACAGGGAAAGAAAATCAAGTTCTAACAAATGGCGGCAGGTCTAGACCACATGGTGGCCAGAGAAAGCAAAATGGCCATCAAAAATCACTACACAGATCACAGAGTTAAAACACACACAGATAAACCCGGCAGTCCTCCTCAAAGTGAAGGTGAAGTCGCGCAGTCGTATCAGACTGTTTGCGACCTGTGGACTGTAGCCCACCAAGCCTTTCCGTAACATCAAAGATTTTAAGGGAGGAAAGGAAGCCAGGTTGAAAGAAGAAGGGGGAGGAGGCGGGAGAGGGGGCAAAAGGGGTGGCCTTACAGACGTCTCCTGCCACCTACAGGTACCCAGGCCTTACGGGACTTTTCCCTGGGCCTCCAGAGGAGGGAGGACCGGAACTCGGCCCTACCAGAAATCAGACCAGAATTCGAGTTCTCTGCCAAGAGGAGGTGATCAGTCTCCAATCCTCAGCTCAGGCTGAGGGCCCTTCGACCAGATTTCTACATCCAGGACCAGGGGACTAGAAAAACAGGGAAGGATAGGAAGGGTTAAGGAGAGGAAAGAGAGAGAGAAGGAGAGAGAGATCAATAAAGTCTCTTGTTTCTTACCGGTTGGGGCACTCTGGCCAGTTGTCCATGTCAGGAGGAGACCAGGGACAAACGGGTCCCAGTTGCGGCCACTGGGTCTGGTCCATTGGCAGGCAAGCTGGCCCCTGAGTTCCCCGAGTGGTCAGGATGTCAGTCTCAGTGAAGAAGAATCCCACCAGAGTCACCATTTGTTGCAGGAAGAGGGACCCCTTCTAGGGCCCAAAACTGGGCTCTTGCCTAACACTCGGAAATGAATTGTCCGAGGAGACATATGTGCTGACAAAGCAAGATATTTTATTGGGAAAGGGCACCCGGGTGGAGAGCAGCAGGGTAAGGAAACCCAGGAGAACTGTTCCGCCGCATGGCTCACAATGTACAGGCGGTATCTCCTTTAAACCTTTCCTGAACTCTTCCGGTTGGTGGAGGCTTATTAGTTCCATATTCTTTATCAGGATCCCCTGTCATAAAACAACTCATGCAAATGGTTACTACGGTGCCTGGCCAGGGTGGGGCGGTCTCAATCAGTGTGCTTCCCCTAACAGTTCCCCCTGCAAGATGGGGTATATAGCGGCGCCGTTGGTTCAGGCTCCTTGAGATTCTTTGGGTTCTTTCTTACATGTGTCGCCAACACCTGAGGGATAGAAAATCCCTGTTGAAGCAAAAAAAGGTTTTACCCAAGGAAGGGGGGAGGCTTGGTCAGGGTGTCCGATCCGCAGTGGGAATATGATATCTCGGACTTGGTGTACAGTTCCCAAGTCAAAGGTGCCTTCTGAGGGCCAGCCTACATAGAAGGTTGGCCATTCTGCGCTGCAAAAAGTTATTAATTTTTTCTTCTTCACCAGCACCGATAGATTCTGTGCTCTAGACTTAAAATCAGAGAAGTGGTCAGTCATAAGAGACAAAGGAGTAGAAGTTGTTTGTCCCATGATTACAGAGAAAAACACAGGAGACCAAATGAGCACACAAAGAGCAGAGACAGTGCCGGCACTCACACAGACGCAACAAACAGACAACAGATGTACATCAGCCAAAAACACAGTACTAGGTCTTCCCGGGCCCCCCTTTTTTAACCTTTTTCTCCCCTTGAGAGTATCTTACCGGCAGGACGTCCACAGAGCCAGCCGCCTCCCCAGCACAATGCCAGGCCTCGGCCTTACGCTGGACTTAACCAGAAAACAGAGCCAGCAGCCTCCCCAGCACGATGCTGGGCCTCGGCCTTACGCTGGACTTAACCAGAAAACACTGGTGTTCAGAGATCTCTCCTCCTAGTGAGGAAACCCCTTCTACCGGGAGAGTGTTATTCTTCCCAGTTAAAGGGATCCCGGACGAGCCCCCAAATGTTGTGCCCAGAGTCCGAGTCCCCAAAACTGAGAGAATAAGATGTCCACAGCAATGCAAAAGCATAAAGGGGTTTATTGCTAGCTCGAGTTAGGGCCCAAGTCTCATCCAGCACAGTGGAATCCGACAAGAGCCCCGAGCTCTGAATCACATCTACTTTTATACAGACGGTTCTTTGTTCCTGTAACAGCATAGCTGATTGGTTAAACCATATGCATGTGTGGGACTTTTAAACCTCGCATCCCTATCTGGATTGGCTCGGGTTTGGCATGGGCGAGGGGCTACAGGGATTTTTCTGATTGGTCGAGCTACACTGCCTGCTGGAGTTTCCAGTGCCTCAGCCTTCCTAGAGACTAAACCTCAGGCCTTAGAGCCTGTCCTGGCTCCAGTTTGGTCCTAACAGTGTCTAGCAGTAAATGTGACATGCTGTTAAATAGATTGCAGATGAGAAATCCACCTTCCAGTGGGCTGAACTAAGAAGAATTAATAGGGGAGGTAAGATTAAAACTAAGCTCCAAAAAGCAGATAGACATAATAGAGAAAAGAAAGACTCTCTGCTGGAAAAGGTATGTAAATAATAGTAATAGTATTTTCTGCTTCTATCAGGTATTTTGCTTGATGATATTCTGGTCATGATGCTAAGTGCTTTATGTACACTGTTTCATTAAATTCTTATAACAAGTCTTTAGGGTAAAGGGTGGAAGTTAAAGATAAGGAACCTGAATCTTAGTAATTACAAGTGATTCTCCAATAAACATAGATGCAAATCAGCCTATCTGGTTGCACACACTATTAGCTCAAGCATTAAGTTATTCTGTTCAAATGACATTGCTTTCATAAACAATGGAATATATACCTGGAAACATACTTTAGAGCAGACCCTGAAGACCAGTTTGAAGAATGGTGAATGTTTTCAGTTCAGTTCAGTCGGTCAGTAGTGTCTGACTCGTTACAACCCCATGAACCACAGTGAGCCAGGCCTCCCTGTCTATCGCCAACTCCCGGATTTTACTCAGACTCATGTCCATCGAGTTGGTGATGCCATCCAACCATCTCATCCTCTGTCATCCCCTTCTCCTCCTGCCTTCAATCTTTCCCAGCATCAGGGTCTTTTCCAATGAGTTGGTTCTTCACATCAGGTGGCCGAAGTATTGGAGCTTCAGCTTCAGCATCAGTCCTTCCAATGAATATTCAGGACTGATTTCATTTAGGATGGACTGGTTGGATCTCCTTGCAGTCCAAGGGACTCTCAAGAGCCTTCTCCAATACCACAGTTCGAAAGCATCAATTCCTTGGTGCTCAGCTTTCTTTGTGCTTTTGGTCTTTCTTCTATAGAAATTGGGACATTCTAGAAGTTTTCAATAGAGAGGATTTATGGCTTTTATATATATGACTTTGCATTCACTATTTAAGAGGCGACATGAACTAAAAGCAGAAACCCAATTAAGAGTTCAATGGAAATGGACAGGAAAAGAAAGAGGTAAAAAAAGAAAGGAAAATGGACAGGGATGCTTTACACCTAAGACTCCTCAATTCTGAACTGACTATAAGTTTTCAAAATATGTCTGACATCTAAGTTGCAAAATTTTTAAAATTTTAGATTTGGAAATCTGTAGTTGTAAAATATACATCTATTTTGGCAGAGTAAGGAAAAACAAGCAGGAGCTTAATCCCAGGTTCAGTAGAAACATTCTTAACAGGAGCCCCACCTCCCAAAGTAGAACAAGGCAGAAAAGATTACAGACAAAGGCATATTGGACACAGAGATGGCTTGTCTCAGGAGCATCATGTGGAAACCAGATACAGCAGCCCAGACCCAGACCGCACCTACAGATAACCCCACTGAAAGAGGAAGCTCCAGGACTTCAGGCCAGGTGAGTGGGCAGCTTTCTTCCGAGCAGAGCCCTGAAGGGCACGAAGCCAACAGCTTTCCCAGTCGCTCAAGAAGCAGCCAAGATTTTCTAGGCCCCAATTTGCAAGACTTTAACGAGCATCTGCTGCTCACCATCCCAAGAGTGGAGCTGGGATATTTGCACAGGGCTGAAGGCTGATTCGGAATTCCCGGATAGGGACAGGGAGGAGAAGACAGGTTACATCATTAGTTTTATCTAAGCTTGAATCGTCTTAACTAAGTAATCCCAAATTTTGTAGTAATATCACTCCAATCTTAAAAGACATTCTATTAAGTGGGATATTAGTGATTTATTTGTTTATGTCTTTTTTAAGGAGATAATTAGTGAACCTCATTTCTGGGCTGAGGAGTGACCCCACTTACTGAAAATATATATTCTATTAATCTCCAGCCACAGTCCTATTTCTCTTGGCCCAACATCTAATGTTTTAAGACAAAATAGTTTCTATCATGTTTGATAGATTTAAGTAAAACTACATGACATACTTCCATCAAAGGAAATTAAAACCATTCTTCAAAGCAGAGTCAATTTGCAATTATGACAGATGATGATTTTCAAATTTAGTCGAGATTCAACAATGGCACTTTGATGTCTTGGAAATAATTGACGTAGGAGTAATTCTCTATTTTAAACTGTGTTCTCCTTTCAGTCTGGTTCTTCATAATAGAAACTCTCTACAGGGTCACTTATTCTTCCAGTTTTTATTTTGTAAATTACTTTAGATCATAAATCAAAATTTTCTTGTTATGGAAAATTTCTTATTTTATAATAGAAATTTTTTTCATGTTTATATTGGAGAAAGTCTGGTGAGGAATTAATGTACATTGATGCATACTTTATCATATAGCTTATATCATATGCCTTAGCTGACAGGTAGCTCTGTTTCAAGCAAACATATATTGCATTTAGTTTTTTATTACTTACAAAACTTCCTGAAGACTAAAGACTCAAACTAAACACTCAATTTCTTTAGGAATATCCAGCCGAGATTATTATAAACTTGAAAGGAACAGTGAAAGAGATGGATAGTAGACTAACATCAAAATCCTCACCCCAGATATTGAAGCCCAGCTCTCCACTGAGGCATGGGCACCCAAAAACTCACTTAATGAAAGCTCATAGACAAGTATAGCTCTTCTAGAGTTCTAGTTTTAAAAATCTTTGATCTTATTACTAAGGGTTCATGGCAGAGTTTCCAGTGATTCTCAGAGAAATGAGAAAATAAGAACAAGGCAGTGAATTTTTCATAAACATAAGCAATTTTCATTGAAACGATTGTCCTTAAATAGGAAACTGACCTTTTCTTAAGTCTATCTCTTTATAAAATAATTGTTATTATTATTGATAGTAGAATGTTTGCTGTTATTTTTAACATCCTTACTTGGCAAAATTAAAAATAGTCAATCTTGTGTTAATCCCATTTTTAATTAGTCCCACTAAACATCCAAAACCTCGAAGAGGAACTGCTACTGTAGAAAATACCAGTGGGAACTTCAGTGAATTTCTTTTCCTTCCAGCCACAGGGCTTAAAAAGAGGCATGTTCAACCCACTGCTGCAATTTTTAAAAAAGAAAATACCAAAAGTCCAGCAAGTTGGAGAGAGTTCTCTAGCGTTAAAGATTTTTCTTTAGAGGATAAATGTTATGCCCCGATTTCAGTCCATCATCAGGGACCTGGATTAAAACTACCACTGGCTGCTGAAACATATATTGCAACATAGTTCCTCAAAGCAGCATTACCATACCTGTCATGATTTAACCGTTTCTCAATCTGAATCCATCTGATGGAACAGACTTACCCTATCATTTGCCAGAACCGAATTCAGTATCATTTAGTTATTGCAAAAATCATTTCCAGATTCTTCTGTCCCACTGCATAACCTTTGGTGAAAAGATTCAGGGTCAAATGCCTAGAACCACTGCTTGTGTATTCCAGGGTCCTGGAAGCAACGAGAAACAGATAAGACTGAGAGGTGTCCTGTGGAATGTGACAGAGTGTGGAGGAAATTTTGAGTGTCTGTGGGTTATGTTCTACTCGGGTCATGGTGCATTTGACATTCTACTGCCTTCTTTCCCTTCTCCCCTCTCCAGTGAAATCAGACGAGTTGCAGACAATCAAGAAAGAATTAACCCAGATCAAAACTAAAATTGACTCCTTGCTAGGGCGCCTGGAGAAGATTGAGAAGCAGCAGAAGGCGGAGGCTGGTAAGTGAAAAAGAGCTGTGGCCGCAGACGTGTTGGAATCAAACCACTCACACCCTGTCAGTCACCAAGACAGAGCAGGTTCAGGCACGCTGGCTGAGTCTAACAGTGTTTAGCAGATGCACACACATCATCTTTAAACTTAGAACTGTAATGATGGAATCTGATTTTTCCTTTTTAAAGAAGATGAGCCAAGTTGCCTAAAATTCATATTTTTTAAAAGAGAGAGGGAAAGGAAAAGTATTTTGATGCTAATAAGTAACAGTTGGATTATATTAAAGGTTTATATCTCAATATCAAGTGACCTTTAAGAAAATTAAATCAGTAAATGGAATAGTCTATCAGGGCTAAAATTATATTCATATTTCATTAAATTAACTGCAGCAAAATTGAACAGATTTCAGAAGCCATGTTTGTAAAGTCCCACTCTTGAACTGCTACAACTCCACAAAACTTCAGAACTCAGTTTCAGGATGTCAGTATCAACGATATGCCTGGCCACCCAAGGCCATTTCATTTGACTTGATTCTTTAGCTTAATGTCTTCTCTTTGAAATATCAGCCCTGACCCTAGTTCCATGCTAATACTCTTTATTTATTTATTTATTTTTAACTGGAGGATAATTGCTTTACAATATTGTGCTGGCTTCTGCCATACATCAACATGAATCAGCCACAGGTACGCATGTGTCCCCTCCTTCTGGAACCGCCCTCCCACCCCATCCCACCCCTCTAGGTGGCTACAGAGTGCCAATTTGAGTTCCCTAGTCTAATACCCTTTAATATGGCAACCGAGAGTTGTAAAATTACACATTTTAAACAGAACTGGCGTAAACTTGGAGATGAGCTAGAGCGTACATTGCAAATTGCCTTCTGCTAGGTCTTTGATGTCTCAGAAGCTCCTTGAAAATGAGCTGAGGGCTGAAAGAAGACCTGGGAGATAGAGGGACTCACGACTCCTCCAAACCCAGCCCTTTCTCCAAATAGTGTGGCTCCAGCTGCGTCTCTTTTATACGTTGAAATTCATCATAAGATTTCATTGGCTGAAAGAGCTTCGCTTTTCAAAATTAAGCAAGACAGTTTTGAAAACCGCTCATCGAATCCAGCTTTCTCATTTTGCAGATGAGAAAAGGAAGGCCCGAGGAAGTAAAGTGACTTTTCCATGACCACATGAATGGTTGGTGATAGACCTAGAGTCTCCAAGCTAGGTCTGGTGAGGGAAAGGAGTGCCTCCTCTGAGGTATCAGCCTCAGGTTCTGCTCAGGATCTGCCTGCAGTGAGGCTCCCTAGGTAACAACCGGTGATGAGATCCAGCCTGTTTGTTGCCCGTGACACTGGGCAGGGGACCAGCACCGACCTTCCGGTGATTATAGACGCAGGGTTCAGAAATGAAGCCGGTGTTGAGGGGGTGTCGAGCCTAATGGATGAGAGAGGTGTCCTGTGGTTCAAATCCTCACACGCCACCTCGCCTCCGTTTTCTCGTTTATCAGATGAGGCCAGTAATGGCTACCTGACCTTGCGAGAAGGGAGTCAAGTAGCAAATGTAAGTTACTTATAGCCCAAAATAAATGCTTCATAATTGGAGCCATTTAGTGTCCATAGAAATGTAAGCATATATAGGGAAACAAATACTTCTTACTTCTCTGACACCAGTTTTTTAAATCATAAGCCAGGTACCTAGATTCTCATTAACTTTTATCGAGTTAGTGTGGAGGAGAAATGATAGATAAATAATAGACAAAATAAGATCATTTTTATTACAAATTTCTGTCACATTTTCTATTGAGAAAAGATACGCTGCCTATACTTCTTAATGGAGAAATTTAGATTTCAGAAAGTTTTTTATCTGCTGTCTATGGCACTAATCCAAACCGTTGCCAGAACTGAAATATCCTGATGTTGCCTAAATCAATGTTTCCCTTTGAGGAACTTCTGTGAAATTCGTTATTATGTAAAACAACCCTTACAGCAAAGGACTTTGATAACCAATTTGCACTTCAGTTTAAAGGATTATGGAGAACTCATTTAAATATAAATCACCTCAAAGAGAAAAATGTGATCCTTATTCCATCATATTATAACTTCCAGTTTCCTGCAATGAAAAATACCTTCCGTATATCTTCTTAGAAGATCATCTATAAACATGACACTAAAATTCAAAGCTTGAATTTTCTTTTCATGAAAGGCTGTCACCTTATTTTTGTATGTGTTTCAACTTTCCCAGTCACAAGGCAGTTATCTTTAAAATGATAGGCTTAAGCCTTTGATATTTCTGTCTTTCCTACTTGAACATGTAGGAAGAAAATGGAATTATTTAATTTGTAATTTCATTCTCTTAGTAATTGTCTCCTGAACAACATTCATATTTATGGAGTTAAGATGATCACTTTCTAAATTTTTTTCATGAAAAGAAATCAGGGTTGCCTGGTGTCTGTACTACATGATAGAAAGTGGAGAGAAATATTTTAAATCTTTTTAAGTGCCTGATACCTCCTTACAGAATTTAAGGGGATACTCATTTTATTGTTTATTTGGTTGCAGGCCAGTTATTCAGTAGTTAACATTCACTCTTCACTATTGCTCTTTTATAGACCTCACATTTCCAACTTATTCCATCTGATGATGAAAATTTCCAGCTTAGGATAGTGGCAGCAGATATGGAGGGTTACATGCAGGATAAAGCCACACAGCATGGAACTTGTCCTGAGTTCAAGTTTCATAGGATCATTTTTTTCTTTTTTGTATGAAATCCTAAGCTATCGGGAGTAATTGTAATGAGGTTATTATGACATCATTTTGGATTTTTTATGCCTTAAATTGCTGATAATAGATGTTTGCACGGTATCCTGTCTCTTCCTTTGAAGATATGAACTTCCTCAGAACAAGGTCATGTTTTCACTAACTTTTCTAACTCTTCAAGCACTGTGTACTATGCACGAGGCATGATTTAGCAAGTCATTTAACTTCTCTAGGTCTCAGGCCCCACAAATGAAAATTAGAGGAAGGGATTATGGCCTCAAACATATGGTCTAGCTTTTAAATCATGATTAATATGAATCCACTCTGCAAGTGTTATTTTTTTCCTACTTGAATAATTCAAATAACATTGCTCTGGAATATGGTGACTATGGATTATTATAAACAACAAATAACACATATCAGTTTGGCCTCCAATTGTCCTTTCTAGATGATCCTTTTAAAAGAGAGTCATAAATTGACATAATTTGATACGAAGAGTACAGTTTATGTGTGGTTTACATAGTGATGCAAAGTGATCGTAAAAGGTAAAAGGAGACCGAAGTAAAACTAAAGACAACACCATACGATGGACAGTGACCTCTTAAAAAAAATCAAATTCCCTGCAAAGACTCTCTGATATGAAAAGGCAATTAGGCATTCTTTAATTCAACTTTATTCTCAGTGGTAGGCCTCATGTGTGACCTGTCAGACTCACTTGGACAATTCCAATGAAAATAGCTAGCCTGTCCTACGCATTAAAGCTGACCATTAGAGAGGTCACACTTCAGTCCCGTAGGATAAGTTCATCCTGCCTGTACATTTGGTATATGAAAAAAGGCAAAATGGATGTCTGAGGAGGCCTTACAAATAGCTGAGAAAAGACGAGAAGCTGAAGACAAAGGAGGAAAGGAAAGATACACCCATTTGAATGCAGAGTTCCAAAGCATAGCAAGGAGAAATAAGAAAGCCTTCCTCAGAGATCAATGCAGAGGAATAGAGGAAAACAATAGAATGGGAAAGACTAGAGATCTCTTCAAGAAAATTATGGACACCAAGGAACATTTCATGCAAGATAGGCTTGATAAAAGATAGAAATGGTATGGGCCTAACAGAAGCAAGAGATATTAAGAAGAGGTGGCAAGAATACACAGAACTATACAAAAAGATCTTCATGACCCAGATAATCAAGATGGTATGATCACTCACCTAGAGCCAGACATCCTGGAATGCAAAGTCAAATGGGCCTTAGGAAGCATCACTTATGAACAAAGCTAGTGGAGGTGATGGAATTCTAGTTGAGCTATTTCAGTTCTAAAAGAGGATGCTGTGAAAGTGCTGCACTTAACATGCCAGCAAATCTGGAAAGCTCAGCAGCGCCAAGGACTGAAAAAGGTCAGTTTTGGTTCCAATCCCAAAGAAAGGCAATGCCCAAGAATGCTCAAACTACCACATTGTTACTCTCATCTCACACACTAGTAAGGTAATGCTCAAAATTCTCCACGCCAGGCTTCAACAGTACGTGAACTGTGAACTTCTAGATGTTCAAGCTGGATTTAGGAAAGGCAGAGAAAGTAGAGATCAAATTACCAACATCCATTGGATCACAGAAAAAGCAGGAGAGTTCCATAAAGAAATCTATCTCTGTTTCATTGACTGCTCTAAAGTGTTTGACGATGTGGATCACAACAAACTGTGGAAAATTCTTAGAGATAGGAATACCAGACCAATTTACTTGCTTCCTAACATTACTTTGCCAACAAAGGTCCATGTAGTCAAGGCTATGGTTTTCCAATGGTCATGTATGGATGTGAGAATTGGAGTGTAAAGAAAGCTGAGTGCCGAAGAATTGATGCTTTTGAACTGTGGTGTTGGAGAAGACTCTGGAGAGCCCCTTGGACTGCAAGGAGATCCAACCAGTCCATTCTAAAGGAAATCAGTCCTGGGTGTTCATTGGAAGGACTGATGTTGAACCTGAAACTCCAGTACTTTGGCCACCTTATGTGAAGAGCTGACTCATTTGAAAAGACCCTCATGATGGGAAATATTGAGGGCAGGAGGAGAAGGGAACGACAGAGGATGAGATGGTTGGATGGCATCACTGACTCGACTGATATGAGTTTGAGCAAGCTCGGGAAATTGGTGATGGACAGGGAGCCCTGACATGCTACAGTCCATGGGGTCACAAAGAGTCAGACATGACTGAGTGACTGAACTGAATATATTTGGTAAAAAGTGTAGATTAAAAAAAATAATGTCCAAAAATTAGAATATTACAAACAAATGCCACATATTTATGCATCAGTGCTCCTTATACTGAGCTGAAATAAACTTTGTTTGCATTTGGTTTGTGTGTCCTTTTATGCCCTCTGAAACCAAGCTGAGTGTCTAATTTCTTGTGAATATAATGGCCAATTAAATACATAAAAGAGTTGTAGTATTGTAACTCTTCCAAAACTTCTGAATAGGAAGTCTGTATAAGTGGCCAGAGACACTCAACTTAGTTGCATTCAAATTTTTGTCAAAGAACTTTGAAGCCTTCTCTTCTCTGAATCAGTTTGGTTCAGTTGCTCAGTTGTGTCCGACTCTTTGTGACCCCCATGCACTGCAGCACGCCAGGCTTCCCTGTCCATCACCAACCCCTGGAGCTTGTTCAAACTCATGTCCACCAAGTCAGTGATGCCATCAACCATCTCATCCTCTGTCATCCCCTTCTCCTCCTGCCTTCAGTCTTTCCTGGCATCAGGGTCTTTTCTAATTAGTCAGTAGTTTGCATCAGTTGTCCAAAGTATTGGCGTTTCAGCTTCAGCATCAGTCTTTCCAATGAATATTCAGGGCTGATATCCTTTAGGATGGACTGGTTGGATCTACTTGTGGTCCAAGGGACTCTCAAGAGTCTTCTCCAACACCACAGTTAAAAAGCGTGAATTGAATGGCACTCAGCTTTCTTTATGGTCCCACTCTCACATCTATACATGACCACTGGAAAAACCATATCCTTGACTAGACGGACCTTTGTCGACTCTGGATAAATATCAGTAACTGTTTCAGCTGCTTCTCCTGTACTTTAGTGTTGGATCTTGAACCACTGCCGTCCCCTTTCTCTGGTCATTCTAGTTTATCAACTGCACACTGTGGTCCTCAGAGTGGAAAATGTCTCTCCAGAGGTAATCTGCTGCTGCAGCCTATAATGTGACTACTGGTTTTGTTCTGAATACCCGACTGCTATCACTTAGACTTTGGGTTACATTGGTCTTGTGTCTGGTTACAGATGTTGAACTGCACACGTGAATTAAACTCTGCTCCCTCCTGATACTGCATTAAAATAATGTCTAGGTTTTAAAAAAGAAAATTCTTAGACATAAAAGAGAATGAGAACAAAATTTTAGAAGCTGGAAAGCTGATGGAGAACTCTGCCTGACTTAACACATCCTAGAAATGAATCCAGTTTTAACCACAGAACTCCCAAAAGGCTCAGGATCAAAGCTATCATATTCCTATGGAAAAGAGGGTATAAATGGCTAAAAATCTGTTAGGAAACAGATTTCTATGTCACCATTCCCAACTCTTCCTGGTCCACTAGAAGCCCTAAGAAGTTTCCTCTAAGAAAGTGAAAACAACAAATTTCAGATGTAATAGACAACTAACAAATTTGAAGGCAGTTTATAACAGGGAGAAAAATAGAAGTTTACACAGTTACTCTAGAAATTCCAAGAATTCTTTTCCCCTTCCAGACTACTGGTAGGCCACTGGAAGAGGTTTTAATTGGGAATATGAGCAGCTTAAGAAAAAAGATTTAAAGACATTGGCATGGGTACAAGCCAAGGAAACAGTATCACCCTGCAGAAACAAGATCCTGTTATTCTTACAAAACTATCCATCCATATTTTAATACTGTTAATATGAGCAGACAAGGTTCACCAGATGGCAGAAAGCATTTAACATTAAAAGCAAATACCAAAAGAGAAGAGACAAAGAACCAAAAAAAAAAAAAAACCAACAACAACAACAACAAAAAACAGAGGAATCAGATTGAGCAGGAAGAATGAAACTTCCAAATAAAACAGTGAACCGCTGGTTAACACCCTCAGAGAGAAAGAGAAGACATTACATTCATGAAATAAGAGCACAAGATTAAAACTCAGTATTTAAAAGGCAGATGAAAGTGGTTTTAGAAATTAACATATGATAGCACAAATCAATAACACAGAATTGAAAGACAAATTTCAGGAAATTCTCCCAGACAATACAAAAGAAACTACAGATGGGAAATAGGAAGGGAAGGGTATGGAAATTACTGGATAAATATCTAAAAAACAGGGCTTCAGAAAGAAAGAGGAGAAGGATCATCCAAAAAAAGTTTTTCAGGGAAAAAGTTAACCAAAACTGAAGAACATAGCCAACAAGACTGAAAGGACCCCCTGAGTGCCTGTAACTGGTGCACATCAAAGCAAGAAACGGCGACATCTCAGAACATGGGGCCAAAGAGAAGATCCTACAAGCTCCCAGAGAGACAGCAAGGAAAAGAGACAGAAAATGTTTTATATAAAGAAGCAGGAATCAGAATGCCAACGGGGTTTTCAGCAGCCACACTAAAAGCTAGAAGGCAATGAAAACATGCCCTAAAAATTCTGAGAGAAGAGTATTTGCAGGCTGTAGTTCTATACCTAATTCCCAAAGCAAGGAGTTAAACTCTAAAAGGGAAAAGCATGATTTTCCCAAAGCAAGGAAACCGAAGGCAAAGGGAATCCTCAGGAGGATGGTGAGGAAGAGTCTAGCATAGGAGTTAAGAAAGAGACCTGGAAATAACTAAGTCCAGGGAGACCAGTTCAGAAGTTCTGGGAGAGACTTTGTCAAGAGGATGAAATGGGTCCAGTGGCTAATAGGTGGGGAAGTGAATTCATTGAGATGAGACTCACACATTGTGGTTGAGGAGCAGGTAAGTTTACAGAAGCATTTGTACAAGTCAAAGAGGCATAGAAGCACGTAGAGAATTAAGTTAACAACACGCAGACACCCAAAGGAAATGGATGTTTCTTTTACCTCCAAAGAAAGTAAAATACTGTTTGGGAAAGAAAAAATTACTCATTATATACTAACAGCTTAGCTTCCCAAAGCATTTACATAGTTAAATTTATGCAAAAACTGAAAACTGATCTAATCTAGTGTATAGCTCTCTGAGGAGATGGGAAGTGGGGACTTGTAGACGGAGAACTGAGTCTCCAGTCTCCCAAGGCTGATGTCAGTAGACAATGAATAAAACTTAATCAAGAGGTAGCAATAGAAACATGCTGTTTGGGAAACAAAGCCAAGTTTTTAACAGAACAGCTTTGCAAATACAAAGCCCTTAAAGAGCTGAGAATGGTGAAGCAAGTGGCACTTGCTATTTTTCTTAACAAATCTTGTGGAAATATTTAACTACAAAAGTTGTTTTCAAGAAGCCCAATTTACAGGGTGAGGGAGATGAGATTGAGTTATCTTTAGCAAATGGATCAGGACTTTCCCAGCTACTTCTTGGAAACATCCTGTGACATCCATCAGATAAGTGTCACTGGACACATTAAAAATGACAAGGAAGACTTCACTCGAGACTGCTGTGGTCAGGGTCAAAACTATTGGAATTAAAAAAAAAAAGACTATTGCAATAGGGGATGGAAATTGAGCTCTACTGAAACAAAAGGCAGGAGGGTTTTTAAATGCAAGGGTGCAATGATAAAAATGTATTGGAGGATGTTAGTAGGGAGGCTGATCAATAAGATGAGGCCACCTGTGTTTGCTGACTGAGTCTATGAGTCAGGCTCCTGTTGGTCCATGGAGACCAGGAGACAGGAGTCATCCCATCTTTTTCCGATGATTGCATTTCAAAGGGAGGCCTCCAGGTCTTTAGAAGACATGCCAGATTTGTAAAAAGATGTACACTTCAAAGAAGCATAGAAAGAATCCGCAGTTGGAAGGATTCTAAAGTAAATGCTCTAAGAAAAAGGAAGTCAGGACCATAGTCAGAATAAAGGCTGTCAAAGAGCAGTCACGCAGAGGCTAACAGCAAGGTTTTCTCTGTAACAGCACAGTCATAGCCTTTCAGAGCGGACTCCTTTCTCCTCTAAATACACACTTCTTTCCATGTCCGACTTCTGTCACATTACCATGTAACAAATCCTGTCATCCACACTGCCAACCTCAGCATCATCTTCTGACCCTACTATGACTAGCATTGCAAAATCTGACCTTTGGCATCTTTTTACTCAACACCTTCTTTTTTCTGATTGCTGTTCACTCGCTCAGAGAGTCGTGTCTGACTCTCTGCGACCCCATGGACTGCACCACGCCAGGCTTCCCTGTCCTTCACCATCTCCTGGAGCTGGCTTAAACTCTTGTCCGTTGAGCCAGTGATGCCACCCAACCATCTCATCCTCTGTCATCCCCTTCTCCTCCTGCCTTCAATCTTTCCCAGCATCAGGGTCTTTTCTAATGAGTCGGCTCTTCGCATCAGGTGGCCAACGTATTGGAGTTTCAGCGTCAGCATCAGTCTTTCCAATGAATATTCAGGAATGATATCCTTTAGGATGGGCTTGTTGGATCTCCTTGCAGTCCAAGGGACTCTCAAGAGTCTTATCCAACACCACAGTTCAGAAGCATCAGTTCTTCGGTGCTCAGCTTTCTTTAGGTTCCAACTCTCACATCCATACATGACTACTGGAAAAACAATAGCTTTGACTATACAAACCTTTGCAGCAAAGTAATGTCTCTGCTTTTTAATATGTTGTCTAAGTTGGTCATAACTTTTCTTCCAAGGAGCAAGCGTCTTTTAATTTCTTGGCTGCAGTCACCATCTGCAGTGATTGGAGCCCAAGAAAATTAAGTCTGTCACTGTTTCTATTGCTTTCCCAGAAATTTTTTCTGGAATTCTCTTGCTTTTTCTATGATCCAGTGAATGTTGACAGTTTAATCTCTGGTTCCTCTGCCTTTTCTAAATCCAGCCTGAACATCTGGAAGTTCTCAGTTCACATACTGTTGAAGCCTGGCTTGGAGAATTTTGAGCATTACTTCATTAGCGTGTGAGATGAGTGCAATTGTGCAGTAGCTTGAACATTCTTTGGCATTGCCTTTCTTTGGGATTGGAATGAAAACTGACCTTTTCCAGTTCTGTGGCCACTGCTGAGTTTTCCAAATTTGCTTGCCTATTGAGTGCAGCACTTTCACAGCATCATCTTTTAGGATTAGAAATAGCTCAGCTAGAATTCCATCACCTCCACTAGATTTGTTTGTAGTGATGCTTCCTAAGGCCCACTTGATTTTGCACTCCAAAATGTCTGGCTCTAGATTAGTGATCACACCATCATGGTTATCTGGGTATGAAGACCTGTTTTGTATAATTCTTCCATGCATTTATACCACCTCTTCTTAATGTCTTCTGCTTCTAATTAAGTCTATACGGTTTCTGTCCTTTTTTCCAATGGTACTGCCAATACCCAAGCCCACTCACATGCTCTGTTGCCTTTTTCTTAGTTTTTTAAGAACTTTTAGCTGCTCTCTCCAATTCTAGTTTGTTTCCTCCCTAATTCATCTTCCATGGGACACATAGATTTATACTGCTAAAACATCCAAGGGCCCAGTCTTGGAAATTAACAGAGCCAGGTTCGCATCCTACAAGAAACTAATTTCCAGGACTTACTAGCTGTAAAAAATTTGGAAAGGTCCTTATAAAAGTGTATAAAATGAGTAAAATAATATCTGTTCCTTAAAATTAGTGGGATTTAAACAAACAGTAGCTCAGTGATTTTTTAATCACTTTATTGAATTTTTGGTTACCTCTACCATCAAGGGTGCTTCTTGTGAACACTTTGAGGTCATCTTGTCCCAGAATGTACTGATGTAACTAATATTTTAATCTAAAAGCATTCCTCTTGAATAACTTCCTTAATGCTCATTTATGTTATTATTAGTAATGCCAGTCATAAAATGTACATCTTTCTAATTGATATTTACTGGAATAATTGAGTTAAATTCATATTATATACAGGTGTTGCAGAATTTTTAAAAAATATAGTTTATACTCCAATGCAAAAACAATGGTTTCAGGATACTAGCTGACTCTGATGAGTAATGTGACTGTTTTATGTCAACATCCTTTCCAACCATCTGCTAAGCACAATTCAGCTAGCAATTAGCTAGCAATTAAGCCAGCATTTCAAAAAATGTAATTGCCAACTCAACCAATTTTCAGAGTTATATTAATGATAATAGCTCTACAGCAAACTGAATTTAATAAAAATGCTTCTAAGATAAATCCCAACAATTTTAACTTGTTTTCTAGATCATATATGTGTCTTGAAATAGAATGAGATGTACAGGAAAAGTATTTGAGTGTGAAGATTGAAATTCAGTATCAAGTTCTTTCCTTTTAAGGCTTTTTAGAGCCTGAGGCATTTTTCCTTAAACAGAAGTATTTACCTGTCACTTGCACGTCTTTTCCTTTGATAGCCATTGCTTAGTGAACATGTATCCCTAAGCAGACTTCTTCATTCTTGTATTTAAAATTACCTGGTTCCTCCCTCCTACACTGTTGATAGGAACATAAGTTGGTTCAGCCACTGTGGAAAACAGCATAGACGTTCCTCAGAAAACTAAAAACGGAATTAACACATGAGCCAGCAATCCCACTCTTCGGCATATATCTGGACAAAACTATAATTCCAAGGGGTACGTGCACCCACATGTTTGTAGACACACTACTCACAATAGCCAAGATATGGAAACAACTTGCATGTCCATGGACAGATGAATGGAGAAAAAAGATGTGGTGTCTATATATAGATAGATGGATAGATAGATACACAATAAAATACTACTCAGCCGCCCAAACAACGAAATAACGTCATTTGCAGCAACATGGATGCAACTAGAGATTTTCGTATTAAGTGAGGTAAGTCAGAAAAAGAAAGATAACAACAGATGGTATCACTTATATGTGGACTCTAAAATATGACCCAAAGGAACCTGTCTATGAAGCAGACTCAGACAGAGACATAAAGAGCAGACTTGTGCTTGCCAAGGGAACTGGGGCTGGGGGAGGGTGAGCTGGGAGGGTGGGGTTAGCAGATGTCAGCTTTTATACACAGGACCAAGAAACAGGCTTCTGCTTCATTGCAGTAGTCCCTGCCGCCCCAGGAGTGACATTCAATCAGTTTAGTTCAATCGCTCAGTCGTGTCCGACTCTTTGTGACCCCATGAATCGCAGCACGCCAGGCCTCCCTGTCCATCACCATCTCCTGGAGTTCACTCAGACTCACGTCCATGGAGTCTGTGATGCCATCCAGCCATCTCACCCTCTGTCATCCCCTTCTCCTCCTGCCCCCAATCCCTCCCAGCATCAGAGTCTTTTCCAATGAGTCAACTCTTCGCATGAGGTGGCCAAAGTACTGGAGTTTCAGCCTTAGCATCATTCCTTCCAAAGAAATCCCAGGGTTGACCTCCTTCAGAATGGACTGGTTGGATCTCCTTGCAGTCCAAGGGACTCTCAAGAGTCTTCTCCAACACCACAGTTCAAAAGCATCAATTCTTCGGCGCTCAGCCTTCTTCACAGTCCAACTCTCACATCCATACATGACCACAGGAAAAACCATAACCTTGACTAGATGGACCTTAGTTGGCAAAGTAATGTCTCTGCTTTTGAATATACTATCTAGGTTGGTCATAACTTTTCTTCCAAGGAGTAAGCGTCTTTTAATTTCATGGCTGCAGTCACCATCTGCCATGATTTTGGAGCCCCAAAAAATAAAGTCTGATACTGTTTCTACTGTTTCCCCATCTATTTCCCATGAAGTGATGGGACCGGATGCCATGATCTTCATTTTCTGAATGTTGAGCTTTAAGCCAACTTTTAGCCTATGATAAACCCTAGTAGAAAAGAATGCTTCTTAAAAAAGACTGTGAGTGTATATTGACACACTTGTGTTATATGTGTGTAACTGAATCACTTTGCCGGACAGCAGTGATTAACAGTATTGCAAACCAATTATACTTCAATAAGAGATTTTAAAATTAAAAAAAAAAATTAAGCCTAAAAAAATTGTCTGGCTTTTGATTCAGCACTCACCCAGTGTGTTCAATTAGGCCTTTTTCTTGAGCTATGTTAGAAAGCAACCCAGGCTGTGGAGTCAGACAACCTGTGATGGGAATTCCAGCTCATTGTGGCCACCTTCCCGAACATCTGCATGCCTCACTTTCTCCCTCTGGGAAATGGAAAATAAGCCTGCCCTTCAGGATGCTTCAGTGCCTAAGGGTAATGAATGTCCCATAGTCAGCGCTTTGTAAGCGACTGCTAACTTGCAGCCAAAATGAACTTTTTTTCTGTTGGAATTCATAATTTATATAATATAAGAGATACCTTCGGAGAAGGCGATGGCACCCCACTCCGGTACTCTTGCCTGGAAAATCCCATGGACAGAGGAGCCTGGTAGGCTTCGGTCCATGGGGTCTCGAAGAGTCAGACACGACTGAGCGACTTCCCTTTCACTTTTCACTTTCATGCATTGGAGAAGGAAATGGCAACCCACTCCAGTGTTCTTGCCTAGAGAATCCCAGGGATGGGGGAGCCTGGTGGGCTGCTGTTTATGGGGTCGCACAGAGTCAGACACGACTGAAGTGACTTAGCAGCAGCAGAGAGAGATACCTTTTAGGCACAAGCTGTGAACTTTTTGGCTCCTGACATATTCTTTTAAAAAATCTAAAACTAACTCACTTTTCTCCAAAAAGAAATGTTGTGGTCACACTCACTCTGACTTGAAAAGTCAGTGAGGACTCCCGGACACCAGTGTTCAAAGGCAGCCCACCTCCACCTGAAGTCTTCACAGTTTATTTTTCTCCTCAAGACCTGTCAGGATAACCATGAACAACTTTTCTCTGAGACGCTCTCACACTCCGCAGTTAACTTTGCCTTAGCGGTGTGGGGCTCTTGTGTAGAATGTGGCAAGGAGGTTTCTTTTAGTTTCTTGCTGAATTTATATTGTTGCTACCACGGTGCCAAATTCAAAAATCACTTTGACTCTGTGAAAACAATTTGATGTCCAAGCATTTATTTCCATTTTTTAGTTCCATAAAAATTCAGGAATATATTCAACAAATATTTAATTTGCACATAAGGCTCCAAGTTACAAAAATCTATAAAAATGTTTCTGACCCAAAGAAACTTCAGTAGTAGAGATATCAGTGCACACACCCGTGCATACACATACAACTACAATAAAAAGTAAAAATAAGTAGAAAAAGAATTGCAGATAAATAGACTGCTATGACATTAAGAATAAACTAAAAGCCTCCAACTACTACTAAGCTACTCATTTCTAGTAGAAGTAAAATTAGATCATTATTTTAAAAAATAGGTTGCTTTCTTTCTATTTCAGCAATATAGTAACTGGATCAAAACTGCTTATTGTGAACCAGCAGTTTAATGAACAAGATAAGCTTTCATGTGTGTTTTTTTCATGAAACCTATCGCCATTTAGTGATTATAACATTTTCCAGTGATAATGACAAAAATTTGTGATGACCACGTTACTAAAGCACATATTGATTATATGTCTGTTGAACTCCTATGAATCAATTAAGCCTTTTTTCTCAACTCAGATAATATCTCCCATTCATTTAGCTTTCAAATTAATGAGTGGATGAATGAGGATGTTACAGGGTTTTTTGCAATACGCTATATTAATGCACAACTGCCTTTGAAATAGGTCATCAGAGGAGTTACACATATATTGCATATTAATACACAAAACAGAGTAATTTAAAACATCATCTGTCTAAACAGAAATTAAGGGACCATGTCAAAGCCAAAATTGTCTTTGTAATATATAATTCTTAATGATCAGTAGTGATGAATTATTTTGCCATGGACAATTTATCTATAGCCATTAAGCAATCAATACAGATTCAACTCAATAATTATTTGGAACCTTCTAAGGTAACATGTTTGTGTGGCCTTTATTTAAAAACATATTCACTTCTTTTTCCTCACTTGAGTACACTGAAACCCTCTGAAAGATGCTATTTTTATGCTCATCTTTCAGAAAAGAAAATTACTAGAACTAGGAATTAGCAAATGTGTGGATCTCAAATCCTATATTATCTCTAATACCTTCTCTCTTCTGTGTATGAGGCATTCAGTGAGGGGTGCAGAGCACATCAAAATATTTCTTGATAACTGACTTGTATTGCATTTTTCATTTACAAAAGATCAATATCTTTATTATCCGCTTAGAGTGTGACAATGACTTTTTGAAGCAATAGCTCAAGTTTCAAGGAAGCTTAAACACTAATGAGAAAAGGAGAGGACAACAGGAGAACTATTTGATCCAAGCTTTGGTTAATCAAAGGAGAAGGGATTGTATTCAGCTAAGAAGATCAGGAAAGTCAGCTTGGATTCCAAAGATAACTGAATCATATTGTTATGCAAAGCCAAACGAGAATTACACAGCTCCAAGATCTGGTCCTGCATAGACTCTGTGACAGAGATTTTCTAGGGGAGGGGAGGATATATATATATATATATATATATAAACTTTCAATATCAAAAACTGGCAATTCTTAAAGAACAAATATTTCTGATATCATTAGAGAAGAAACAGAGATGCCAGATCAAATGAATTTCCAATAGAATGTGAATTTCAACCAGAAGCCCATTTATGTATGATAACAAAAGAATAAGCACAGTGATTTAAAATAAGAAAGTTTGGCACTTGGAAAAGTTGTAAGGTTGGGAACATTTTTTAATAAAACAATAGTTATCCAATCCCAAACCTTCATTTTTTTTCTTTCTTTCTTTTTTTTTTTTTCCTTTGGTCTTAAAATGCCAACACCAGGATTGGAGAGCCAGAGCATTGGAACAAGCATCGTAGTGACCAAAAGTGGCTAGAAGTAAGGGCATCAGGTGATAAGTACAAACTTAGGAGAAAGAGTAGGAGACCCAGAGTAGCAAGCCCATGTGCCCTCCAAGGGATGGTGTTGTAGATGCAGCAGGGTGGAGCACACGGTGGGACAGATGCCAGAGGGGTCCAGCTTTCCTGTGCTCTCACTAGTCTGCCCATCTTAGCTTTTTCCAAAATTTAAACTATAGTTTATTTTCATATTGTGTTAGCTCCAGGTCTACAGCAAAATGATGCATACTTTTTTCTATCCTTTTCCACTATAGGTTATTGCAAGATACTGAATATAGTCCTCTGTGCCATACAGTAAATCCTGGTTGTTTATCCGTTTTAAATATGACAACTTATATCTGCTAACCCCCTGGTCCTGATGTATCCCTCGCCTCCCTTCCCTTCTGGAGACCACAGATTTTTCTGTCTGTGAGTTTGTTTCTCTGTTTGTATTGGGCTGGACAAAAAGTTCCAGTTTTTCCATGAGATGTTACTGGAAAACCTGAGCAAACTTTTTGTCTAACCCAGTACATAAGTTCCTCTGTACTGTTCTTAGATTTCAAATATGTGATATCGTACGATATTTGTCTTTCTTTATCGACTCCATCGCTTAGTCTGATAATCTCTAGGTCCATCCATGTTGCTGCAAGTGGCATTATTTCATTCTTTTTATGGCTGAGTATATTGCAGTGTGTGTGTGTGTGTGTGTGTGTGTGTGTGTGTGAGACATATCTTCTTTATCCGTTCATTTTCTTCTTTATCCATTCATTCGTTGATGGACACTTAGGTTGCTTTCATGTCTTGGTTATTGAAAGGAACGCTGCTGTGAGCATTGGGGTGCACGTGTCAATTCCAATTAGAGTTTCCATCTTTTCTGGCTATACGTTCAGGAGTGGGATTATATATATAATCAGGAGTGGATTATACGGTAACTCTGTTTTTCATCATAGTGTTTTCTCAGCGGATACTAGTCATATGTGTGTAGCTTGGTCAGCCTCAATTAATGGTCTGGAACTGCAGAAAGCAATGATATGTGAAGAGAGATGAGACGAATAAAATCTCGCAATTTTCAGTAACAGTTAAGTTCACTGTGGTTTTGGTTGTATCTCTTGCCTAATTTACCTTTCTTTTAATCCAGATATTTAGGTTATTTTCTCTAGATTAAAGTTTCTTTTTTCTTTAACCTATTTACCTATTTGGAAATAAAATAATAATTTTGTAGGTTTAGGAAAAAAAAAACCTTGGTTAGCTTCAACAGTAACCACTTTGTAGTGATCATAGGACTTTCTATGTAAAATTTATTTAGATGTCAGAGAAAAGGGGAGAATTTATGCCTCTTGCTTCCATCAGAACATTCAGATATGCAAATGAAGATAAAATGTATAGCTTTCAAAGCAGAGTTTACATCATTATATCGTTACACGGAAAAATCTGAAGCTAACAAATTGGTTTTAAAAATCTATCAAGGAATATATAGCCCGCATCTATCCATGTAAAGTAAATGTGAAGAGAAAGTGCCAACGTTTTGTCATTTTTAAATGCCCCTACTAATTATTTTTAGCCTTGGTTGAATCAGTCAGTTCTTTTCTTCTGAACAGCCTCAGTCCCACAGGTTTCTTCACTGTTATTCTCTGGTCTTATCAGGCTTCTTGTTTCAGACTTGGTAGTTCTGTTATTGTTGTCTTGACACATTCACAATGAGAAGCATGCCTTTTCATATGTAACAATACACATGTATGTTGTCCTCCATAGTCTGCAAAACACTTCCTAAATATAAACTTCGTTATCCTCATAATCTACATATTATTTTGAAAGCTTTTTGGTACTTGAGGAAAGGTCAGCTTAATATGTTTGTATGGCCCGACCAAGTAGCTAAAACAGACTCAATCCTCTGCGCATAATTCCACTGGTGAATAACTAAGCTGGAACTAGTAGTCTGTCCTGTGCAGCAGGGCCAGGGCACAACGCTTCTGGCTTCTTTTCAATTCATAAAGTTTATTACTTGAAGATTTAAAATGCAAAAACTCATTTAGAGGCATTATCACCATTTTTCCTACGGCATGTGCTTACATCATGTCTTTGTGTCCCATCTTGGTGTTTCTTGAAATATTTAAATCCTCCACCAGCAAAATGATTACGACTCACTGAAGCTTCAGATGATGATTACGATTTTTCAGCCATAAAGTATTTTTTAATTAAGGTATGTACATTGTTTTTAGACATAATGCTGTTGTCGCCTTAACAGACTATAGTGTAAGCATAGCTTTTATATGCACTGAAAGCCAAAAAGTTCATGTGCCTCGCATTATTTTTGATATATACTTTTTTGCAATGGTCGAACTGAACCCACGATATCTCCTTGACATTACACCCATATTTCATAAGTAACTATTATTGAAATTTTAAATTATTTATAGAGGAAGATCTCTGCTTATTTGTACATAATGTTTATCCATTTGTTGATTTACATATTTGCAAAGATTTGTTCTGAGTCAAAATGTATATGACAATGTTTATTTCTTTTTTAACCCATATTATGAAAGAGTCCAGGAATGAATACCCCCAAAATATTTTGGCCCTATAAACTATCCTTGCTGCTATAAAATATAAACCCACTCAAAATGTAACATCTTTTAAAACTCAAAGCAAATATTGGGGTAACCATCTGATCAAATAATAATAGTCAAAACGAGTGAAAAGCAGCCAGTTTTAGGGATAATTATGTACACATGGAAATAAAAGAAGGAAGTACCTAAGAAAGGTCTCCTTTATTCAGCACTCGATGTGTCTTGATATTTTCACAAAAGATGAAAACCAGCCACTAGGGAAAATGATCATTTTGTTGTCTGCATAGTTCCCACTTGGGCAAATTTCTGTTAATGGAATGTGCACACCCTGGTATTAGAAAGAGTTCTACTTATGTAGAATGTAGCTTCATTTGTTGAGCACTTATTATTCGCAAATCACTATTCTAAGCACTTGGATTCACTACTTGAAGCAGTATCTGCCCCTATTGTGGGGGTGAGAAAACGGAGGCATAAGGAGGGTTGATCATTTAAGAATCACAAAGCTGGTAAGTGACGAAGCTCGACCTTGAACCCAGCTCTCCAACCCCTCGGAATTTTAACCATTGCAGTTAATCACATCTACCAACAAAATTTAGAATAAAATATCAAAGGATTGGTCACATGGACGTGCTGTCTGTCAACATACCTGCCTTTGCACTTTTTCCCTCTTTTTCACTTGGGTTTGGACTTATCAATGACAAGTTCTTCCTTGAGTGAACAAGTTCTATGCTTTATCTGATTTCCCCCTTTTTTGTTGCTGTATTTTCTCCTCAGAGAAAATGTCCTTATCAGAAAGGACTATGTATAGCCAGAAAGATCAATCTGTTTACGTAAATCTTTGTTTCTTTGTATACACAGACCCTCTGGATTCCCCAAACTTTTCTAATTCTGTAACACATAATATGCTTACACGTAACCACATGCCTATGTATGAAGTAGTTTACGCAACTCAATTAATTGGAGCTTAACATGACTTTGTCTTTCTCACACCCTTCGTAGTGCAGAACTGACCCTTCCTAGGCTGCTCTTTCATGGTTTATCCAATGGCTCGTGAGCACCCCAAGGTAGCGGTCGTCTGCTTTCTCCCCCTCCTCCAGAAGCTCAGAAGAAGCAGCTGGAAGCGAGTCTCGAGCTGATCCAGGACGAGTGTGTGTCGGAGAACGCGGACCACTCCGCGGAGGAGCCCGCAGAGGGAGCGCCCGACGCCGACGGGGAGGAGCTGACCGACGGCGTGGAGGAGGACTTCGACGAGGACGCGGCTCACGAGCTGGTAGGAAACAGTGCCGGCATGTCCGCAACCCGTTCGTTCTAAGACAGAGGTGAATTCTCCGGGGCCTGTGTCTTCCTCCTGGGCGCCTGCTTAAGGCAAACGTGGACGGTGCTCTGCCCATAATAAGTGCTCAATATACTGTTGCTAATTTAAAATATGAGGGAATAAATGAACGAACAAGAGCATGATAGGTTAGAACTGGGTATATTCGCAGTCTCAGATGAAAAGTTCTCTTTCTCAAGCGCTTCATCACAACAGGACTCTTGGTTTGAGCCATCACGCATGAGCTGTACGTGGGTATGATTTCCTGGCAATAAACGCCATCTACTGGGAGACGCATGGCCCCCTCCCAGTTAACAGGGTCACTCGCTGATGATGCCCACCTATATTAGCTACATGGTCAGCAGCCCTGTACACTCCGTTCACTAAGGCGTCACTAAGGCTGCCCTTTAGCGTGAGGCCAGTTTATCGTCCTCAGTGTCCGTGTGGCTTGACGACCAGCTCTTATGAGCTGTAGATTTAAGACCTGATTCTTTACATGTTTCATTTTTCCAATGTTGTAATAACTATACTGCTCATTTCCAGATGTTCTTTCTTGTATAAACACACCAGGAAAATATATGCTGGTAATACTGGTAAATATATGCTGATGAGGATGCTATTTCTCATATTTTATCAGCCATGAAATTAAATATGCTATCTTTAAGGGACTGACTAATACAAATGATGAGAAGGCAAGTGTGTGTGTGTGTGTGTGTGTGTGTGTGTGTGTGTGTCTGTGTGTGTGCTGCCGACTCTCAAATATAATGGACTGGTTATATTAAACTTGACTTAACCCTAGGTAATATCAGACTCCAATCTGTTTGAATACCCACTGTTACTGCGGTAATTTTGCTGTGGCTGCTTTTTAGCATGGTAACTACACTTTGTTTCATCTATGGAATTCTGTATTGATTTTTTAACATTCCAAATCTGTTTAAATTGCATGGTACCTTTATTTAAGCTTTTGAGATAGGAGCCTTTAACAACCATTCTTATTTCTACCAAAGTCTGCCTCAGTTGGAAGGGTTTAAGTACCTATTTTTAGGACTGTTTTCATTTCTGGAATCTGTTGAGCAGGGACTAGAACGAAAGGCTGGCGAGTTTCCCTGCTTCTCCTCAGGCAGGACTTTAATCCACCAGCACAAGTCCCTCAGCCCACTCCGAGCCGGCTTTTGTTGCTCTGTCAGTGTGACCGCTCTTGAGGTCTCAGGACGCTTCCGTGACGTCATTACTAATGGTTGCCTCTCTGTTCTTAATTTACCCCTCAGTGGGATTTGGCTGGAAACTGCTTAGGAGAATTTCTCGGAATACCAATTGCTCATTCTCACCCAGCTGTGCTAGAAACTTGCCCTCCACATCCCCACTTTAAATACTGAAGTAGCCCAGGGCTTTGCTGTGGGTCACCTTCTCTCTCTACACACTTTACCAATGGAACTTCATCAAACACCAGAGCTTTAAGTGTTATTTATAGGTCAAAGATTTCTAAATCTACATTTCTACTTCTTATCTCTTCCTGGAATTCTAGACTCAACTAGAGCTGTTCAATAAGCAGTTGAAACTTAACATGCCAGAAACATTCTTGATTTTTCCAGCCATCTTATTGCTTTCCAGTCTTTCTCATTCTCATAAATATCATCATCATCCACACAGCTGTTCAAAACCGAAAAGACTGAGATTACTTCTGATTTGTTCCACCTATCCCCATTAATTCTACCTCCAAATTGTAGCCCAGAGCTAGTTACATCTCCAGTACAGCTGAACTGATCTTTTTGCTTCAGCCCATGCAATCCATTCTCTGCACAAGAAGGATAAAAGTCATTTTAAACTGTAACCCAGACAATGCTGCCCCTTTGCTTAAACATCTACAGTGCTTTTTATCATATTTCAAATCAAAATCCCCAAGTGTGTGAATTTAAATTATGATGAAGTTGGGTGGAAGAGGCCAGGAGAGAGAGAGAGAGAGAGAGCTTGGTGAGGAAAAACAGAGAAAGTCCCTGGTGCTGATAGGAAAGGAGTCTAGGATGTAGATGTACATATAGGCTGACCTTCGACATGAAGAGGAACACTGTTTCATTGCAGCAAACTGTATGAAGTTTGAGGATGTGGTGGCAGGTCCTTAAGGGAGTTCAAGCATGAACTATAAGTCAGAGGGTGATAATCTCTGAAGCATGAGTTGTTGTTCAGTCGCTAAATTGCATCCAACTCCGTTATCCCATGGACTGCAGCACGCTGGGCTTCCCTGACCTTCACTATCTCCCTGACTGTGCTCAAACTCATGTCCATTGAGTCAGTGATGCCATTCAATCATTTCATTCTCTTTTGTCCCCTTCTCCTCCTGATCTCAATCTTTCCCAGCATCAGGGTCTTTTCAAATGAGTCGGCTCTTCACATCAGGTGGCCAAAGTATTGGAGCTTCAGCTTCAGCTTCAGCTTCAGTCCTTCTGATGAATATTCAGGGTTCAGTTCTTTTAGAATTGACTGGTTTGATCTCTTTGCTGTCCAAGAGACTGTCAAGAGTCTTCTCCAGCACACAATTTAAAAGCATCAATTATTTGGTGCTCAGGCTTCCTTATAGTCCAGCTGTCACATCCCTACATGACTACTGCAAAAAACATAGCTTTGACTCTATGGAATTTTGTTGGCAAAGTGATGTCTCTGCTTATTAATATGCTGTCTAGGTTGGCCATAGCTTTTCTTTCAAGGAGCAAGCGTCTTTGAATTTTGTGGCTGCAGCCACCATCCACAGTGATCTTAGAGACCAAGAAAATAAGGCCTGTCACTGTCTCCATGGAGTGAGAAGAGATGGGCATTATCATAGATTTGAGGAGAATTGAGAAGATTTGAAGAAGCTAATATGAAAAGCATAGAAGACCACTAATTTGAAAATATATAAAGATTGATGGTTAATGTTCATAGCTAGCTAAGGTTAAAGACCAAGAATTAGAGTACTACTCTAATTTTGCAAACTTTAAGGTAGATCAGAAGTACCTGGAGCCTGTTAACTCCCATTCCAGAGAGTTAGAAATGCAGATTGCAGTGTCCCGTTCCAAGCATCTCTGATTTAGTACGCCGAGTGTGTCTGAGAATTCACATTTCTCACAGGGTCCCACACTGTGCTGCTGCTGGCAGTCTGGGGAGCTCTTCGAGAACCGCTGTTATGGAGGCATCAGCCAGCACAGCTGTGGGGTGCTCTCCATCAGATTTTATCAGTTGGATTGTTGTCAAATAAATCAAACACAACCAATAAATAGAGTTGAGGACATAAGTAAAAAAGAGTGGTTGATTAAAGAAATCATGGAATTGAACCCAAGCAGGGAAGTCAGGGAACAGAGCCAGGGACTGAGAAGGAGAAAACAGAGGCATAGAGTGAATAGAAGCCCCTATACTGTGAAGGACGAGAGGAAAGAAGAGGAAATAAACAAGAGAAAAGTGATGGCTGTCCTCAGAGACTGAGCTAGTTCAGAGGTGTTGACAGATGGTGAGAAGATCCATGGGAGGGGCTGATGGAAGTGGGATCAGAGGAAAAGTCCCTGAATCAGGAAGAATTCAGGAGAGCGAGAGGCTTGGATGCAAGATGGCTCATCTACATGTGCATGAGATCACTCCAAGTATCAGCTAGGATTAAGAGTTAGAAAATGCCAGCTGTCATGAAAAAGATAGCAAGGCCCATTCTAGCCCTAGACCTGTCACTGTCTGATCCAGCCCATTCACCTTCATTATAACTTCTCTCTCAACTTTCTTATTTGCAAATAGCAAAGTTAGATTGAAAATTTCTAAAATTGATTCTGTTTGATCTTTCCTCTGAGTGAATCTGTGTTCCAGGAACACCGTTTCTGAAGGTCAAGGGTTTAGCATGCAGCCAGGGGAACAAAGTCAAACCATGGTATTCGGTTTATGCTCTAAATGCTCAAGAAGTAACTGATTAGAACTCTTGCTGCTGGAGGTTCTCAGGTTTTCTCTCCCTCAACCTCTGCTTTATAACTGGGGGACTTAGCTAATGGGAGGTAAGGACACTATCTCCAGTATCTCCTTTTGTTCCTAAGACTTGGAAAATAATGAGTGAGCATTGAGTAAATTCAGTCCCTGTGGTCTAAATGGAGACTGCAGAGACACTCCTAGGAACTGGCCGAGAGAAAATTCCCTGTTCTACTGTTCTTTCTTTTCCTGACCACATGATCTGAGTCATCCTTGGTTCCTGGAAAGGAAAGACATATATCTCCTCTTTTTGAAGGGCAGATATGATTACAGATTCAGCAAGAATGCAGTCTATCAATAATTAGGTTTTTAGTGCCTACAGTTGTAACTAAAAAGAAGAGTTGATATCCATGTGCTTAGGCAGCTGCTCAGAGAAAATCTAAAAAGAATGGGAGATAAGACTTGTATCCTGTACAATAAGCAAGGGAGATCCAGCAAAATGTGTTCGAGGAGTAGCCGTAAGTGGTGGCCCCCCTTGCAGAGCTTATGAAAAGCTGACGGCATGAACACTGGCTCTGTGCATCGTCTGGATCTAAATATCCAGTTAGTGGGTTCCGTTTCCATTAAGCAATCCATTAAGTCTGCATTTAGGGGCCTGTTGTGTGTGAACCAGGTGCTACAAAAGCTGTGCAGATAACTAAAATGATCGCTTTTTTGTAAAATGAAATATTTAAGTCAATGGTTCTTTTACTCCAGTAGCTTAGTGCCTAGAGAAGACTGATTTCCTTATGTAAAAGTATTAGACTTGGACTTGATAATTTATGAGAAGTCAGTCAAGGCTAAAATCTTTGACTCTACGATTATGCCCATATATTTCATTAGTGCCTGTAAGTTGAGGTTTGAATATGTTATAAATTGAACTCTAGATTGATACATTGTGCATACAATTATCAAACTGCTACCATACTCATTTCTGAATAAATCCATTAGCAAATATTTATTGATTGACCACTAATGAGATTTTTCCTATGGGAATAATGAAGGAAATCATACTTTTTTTTCCCTCAAGGAGGCTGTGAATTAACTGAGGATAAAGGCTGCAGGAAAAACATACTAAGCAGTATATCATGATAAGACCCATATGGAAGATGCAATCTACAGCTGAGGAATCACACTTCCCTGGGAGTCAACAAAGGCTCCTGGCAGAAGAGATAGTAGAAATTTACCTCAGAGGATGCTGAGTTAAGGAACAGCACCTGCTAACATGCAGAAAGAATATTCAAATCACCCTTCATTGTTTTCAGATCATTTTAGGGAAAGTATATTTAATGTCCAAAATACATTAAATGTTTCGTATTATGTGGGGGGTGGGAGCATGGATGGATAGACAGATAGCAAAGTAGATATTTTTGTAAAACTACTACAAACTTCACAAATAAAATACTTGCCTTTCAAACTCTTCCTTTTTCCATATCCAGCAGAGTTGTATCCCCTTTCATATAAAATGACATCATCCGTAAAGCAGTAATCTGTGCCGAATGGAAATTCTATAGAGAAGTGAGGGCTTTGTTGCTGTTCACTCGCTAAGTTGGGTCCGATTCTTTGCCACCCCAGGGACTGCAGCACGCCAGGCTTCCCTGTCCTTCACTGTCTCGTGGAGCTTGCTCAAACTCATGTCCGTTGAGTCGGTGATGCCATCCAACCATCTCATCCACTGTCATCCCCTTCTCCTCTTGCTTTCAATCTTTCCCAGCATCAGGGTCCTTTCCAGTGAGTCAGCTCTTCGCATCAGGTGGCCGAAGTATTGAGTTTCAGCTTCAGCATCAGTCCTTCCACTGAATACTGAGAGTTGATTTGTGCCCTGCTAATTTAAAAAGGCAAATGAAATCTCCCGGGTGCATGAGAAAAGACGGATGAGAAAGGCAACTGTGCCCATCCAAGGGAATCACAAGCTGTCAGCTACATTCAGGAGATGTTGAGAGTCTGATGAGTGTTTTCCAAAGCAAAGTTTTTGGTCAACTTATATCCAAAGGCCTAAGGTGCTTCTTAAAATGCTAATATAGAGTATCAGGGGAAGAGTTCAGGAATCTGTATTTTTATCAGTCTGAGGTTTGAAATGACAGAGTGACATCAAATCCCAAAGGAAACTGTAGACAGTGCAAACATTTAAATGCATTAGCGAATTTGAGCTTTTTTGAATTCTTCTTGTAATTACTCCTGCTGAGTACATGTAGTCAAATCAGGCAGATCTAGTAAGAATCCACAGTAGAATTACCTAGCTGGCGAGGCTCATTCTTAGGCATGCAAGTTGAGTACTACATTACAGTACATCTTTCAGCATCTAACAAAATATTCAACTAAGCAGAGAGTCACCTGGGCTTACAAGCTATTGAATTTCTGTGCACACTTGGGAAGGTGTGGACTGCAAATCCGGTGCTGTAATTGAAGAGAACTCAAAGCAGGCATTCTGATATACCATTGAAAAACTGGAATGCATAAAGCATTTTAATCAATATTCTTGTTCTTTCTTTATGAAGTGGACTGAAAACCTTTCCTTCTTTTTGAAGCTTTCTGTTTCTGTCCTAATTAAATCCTTCACCTGAATGCTCCCGCATATCCTCCGTGCTGCAGTCTCTTTTTAATATTGTCATTTGGACTAAACACTAGCTAGAGGGCAAACAGGAATTTGGGAGGCACATTCCCAAAGGTGGTGCCAAGTGGGTTAGTTAGTGGTATGTATCACAAGGGAGCAAGAAAGCGTTTACTCAGCCTTTTGCTTTGAGTCTGTATTCAAGACCTTCATCTCAACCTCTGGCGTGCCATCATAGGCTGTCTTCCCAATCCTCCTGCCACAGATAGTAAGGATAGAAAGTAAGTTTCCACCCATAATTTGGAAGGAGTCAGGGATAGGATGACCAGTCCTGGTGCATGCATATAGCACGTATGACCTGCTTCTGCGGTACAAAGGGCCAGGGCCGTGACAGCTACGTGACCCGCACTGCTCCCGGGAAATATTGGCTCAGACGGTGAAGCGTCTGTCTACAATGTGGGAGATCCAGGTTCAATCCCTGGGTCAGGAAGATCCCCTGGAGAAGGAAATGGCAATTACACTCCAGTACTATTGCCTGGAGAATCCCATGGACAGAGGAGCCTGGTAGCCTCCACGACTGAACGACTTCACTGAAGCCTTTGATCGGCGGTAAAGGGTATGCTAGGCTGACATTTCTGCTCTGGCATCCCACCTTGGGATCCAGCCTCTTCCTCTGCCCTTTCTGTAATAAATGTTCCTCAGAGTCAATCTCACACTAGTCTGTTTGGCATCTCCCTTGATCTCAATCAAGGATAAGGAAATGGCAACCCACTCCAGCATTCTTGCCTGGAGAATCCTATGGACAGAGGAGCCTGGTAGGTTACTGTCCATGGGGTTGCAAAGAGTCGGACGCGACTGAGTGACTTCACTTCTTCACTTCCCTTTGATTTCAATCATTTTTATTTTAGCTGAAGAGCTCTGCTTACGCCATTAGGGTGAACTGTCATTTTCCCGGGAAGGCCAGATGGCTGGGTTGTTAAAAACGGAATTCTGTCCTCAGTGTGACAGAAGCAGTTCCGGCCTTCGTGAGTTTGGACAAGCTGGCCATCCGTGTCTTTCGCAGCCCAGAGCTCCCTGTGAAAAGTCTGCTGCGTGCTCGCAGTTCCGTTGTAGGGCATTTGTATTTTGCCTGTGTGTTCAACTTCATTCATTTAATCTGGTGACCTTGAATGCTTCCACGCCTATCTAGGTGCAAATTAGATGCCGGTTAAGTTAACAATAAAGTCTAAGAGCATCATAGGAACCCTCGCAGGGCTGCAGGACCTCGCCGCCCCCGGCCCAGCATCTCCGGTTGTTTCCGGGACCCCGGGGGGATCCCGGCCGCGTGCGGGAGCGTCTCCTGCCGCCTGCCCTCCCCTGAGAGCACAGCCTTGCCGAAGCCTCTGCTGCTGCCTTTGTGACAGAATATGGCTCTCTGCCAGCAGGGCTGCCTCGTCCGCCCCAAAGATGCAACACCCACACGGCGCGCCTGGATCCGGAGCCCCTCAGGCCTCTGCCTGAAGCCGCACCAGACTCAAGACTCAAACTGGGGGAACCATAGCCCTCTCTCCCGCTCCCCGGTGGACGTTACCACCCAGAGCTTGAAGCCTGAGCCCGTGAAACCTTTGAGGGCCGAGAGGTCATGGAAAGCAGCCTCTGCAGCGGCTGCCTGAATGTTTGCTGCGGCTCCCTGCTCCTCGCCTTCCATCCTCGTCCCCCTCACGTTGCTCTCCGAGCCTTAGTCAGTTTGGTCCTGTTGAAGCTTAAGCCGGTCATTCTGTTTAAAGCTCTCTGCAAGCTGTCCACCTCCTCCAAGGAGAACCGGAGGTCCCCTCAGCGATCACCACACCCCGACTTAAGCCGGTCATTCTGTTTAAAGCTCTCTGCTAACTGTCCACCTCCTCCAAGGAGAACCGGAGGTCCCCACAGCGATCCCCACACCCCGCGCCGTCTGCCCGCTCCCTCTGGTCTGCCCTGAGCTCTCCCCACTCAGCCTGCAGCAGGCACACTCACCCCAGATGCACACCTGGCCCAGCTCCTGCCCCACAGCGCATGTGGGGTGCCCCTGATCGTGGAGATCTGCAAAATGGAATCCACATCATTCATGGTTCTTGAGGCTGTGTTAAATGTTTGAAGTTTATGCCACAATTGGTGCATGTAACCTAGCGGTCTGATGCAAATTTTCCTGGAGTGAGATAGAACTAGGTTGTTCAGATTGAGCGAATAAAAACATAGGATACCAGTTAATTTTTAATTTCAGATAAACAATGAATAGTTTTCTAATATTATCATGTTCCCAATATTCCATGAGATATACTTGTAACAAAAGAAGTACCATTTATCTGAAATTCAAATTCAGCTGAGCTTCCTGTAATTTACCTGGCAACTCTCCATAGAAATAATCCTGAATACTGGCCTTCAATACACTATTTAAGTACTTTTAACTTCTTTTCATTGTTACCTATGAAAGTGGAATAATAACACCCCCTCATAAGGCAAGGGCAGGAGGAGAAGGGGGTGGCAGACGATGGGATGGTAGGATGGCATCACTGACTCAATGGACTTTGAGCAAGCTCTGGGAGATGGTGAAGAACGGGGAGCCTTGCATGCTGCAGTCCATAGAGTGGCTAAGAGTCAGACATGACTGAACAAAATAAGGCAAGGAGAGCAAACCAGTCCATCCTAAAGGAATTCAACCCTGAATATCCATTGAAAGACTGATGCTGAAGCTCCAATACTTTTGCCACTTGATGCGAGGAAATGACTCATTAGAAAAGACCCTCATACTGGGAAAGGTTGAAGGCGGGAGAAGGGTACGATAGAGGATGAGATGGTTGGATGACATCACCGACTCGATGGACATGAGTTTGAGCAAAGTTAGGGAGATGATGGACAGGGAAGCCTATTGTGCTGCAGTCCATGGGGTCTCAAAGAGTCACATTGGACTTAGCAACTGAACAACATAAGGCTCTAGTGAGCTCTGAACTGAACTGAACAGAACTGAAGGATTAAATGAGATAATTCATGAAGTGCATGTAACGAAGTCTGCAACATAATTTAAGAAGTGAATTGCAGCTGTTATCATTATTAATATTATAGTTGCCATCTCATTTTGCAAATAAAGCTTTCAATAAAATATTATAGAATTTCTAGCAACATAGTCTTTCATATGAAAGTTTGTGTCTTTAAAGTCTCTAGAGAGTCAAATTTGTTTGAAAGCACTTCTTATTTGATAAGAAAGCCTTCAGGAAACAAATGTAATATTCTGAGAGGATTATACTTTGTTTTCATCTTGTAAAATTTTTCTTTGATTTCGTACTTGCTGCCTTATTCAATTCAAAAGAATTCCTTTTCAAGTCCTTTAATGACTTAAAAAAAAAAAAAGATAATGCTAACTGTAGCCTACAGTGACATACAGCCTTTATTTTAGTTTTTGTTATAGATTTGTTCTCTGGCTCATGTGATCTGGCCACCAATTTAATTTAAAAGATGGTCAGTTGTGGTTTTGAAGAATTCAGGCCTGTGAGAAGCCTTATATATCACATTTTCTGTGGTCATCCAGCCACTCATTCATTAAAAGAACCAAGAAATTTTTCAATGAAATAATGGAAACTCAGTAATGTACCAGATATTGTTAGTTGCGGAAGAGTCAAAAAACATGGCACAGTGGCTTCTGAGTCCATAGAGCGCTCACTGGGTAGGAGAGGAACCTGCTGTAACCAGAAAAAATAAACAGATATTAGCAAAGCAGTGCGACGAATGCAGTTATCCCATGCATCAGGACAGTAGTGTATGGGAAGTGAAATGACAGAGCAAATGAATCTGGGCAGACATCGCCAAGGTTGAGATGTATTTGGGGTTTGGTTCTTAAAGAAAAAGCTTGTACAAGGAAAACAAAGGCTTAGATGGCGTTACCAACAGAAAATACCAAGAGGAAAGGCTTGACTTTAGTGTCTCTTGGGATGTGGTTCTCAGTGGGTGATCCCAGGACCTGCAGCACCATATCATGTGGAAATGTTTCAGAAAGGCAGATGTCCAGGAAAGCATATTCTCAGACTCCAACTCAGACTCCCTGAATCAGAAATTCTGAGGTGAAGCTCGGCAATGTGTGTATTAACAAGCCCTCTAGGTGACTCTGTTACTTATAGTTTGAAAATCACTGGACTACAGCATCAGAGTTTGCAAACCCAGGTGCACATAGAATTACAAAGAGTACCTCTTTATTAATCCCAGTGACAGGAGGCTGAGGCTGTAACAACTAAATCAGATTAAACTTGGGGGGTGGGGCCCAAGCAAAAGTCCAAAGATAGTTTCATGTGTAGCCAGGGTTGAGGACCATGAGATAGAGCACACAGTACATGAAGAAAGATGAGTAGGGTCTTAACCAAAGACAGAGACACGTAAGAATTCACTCAAACCCATTAGTATTCGTGAAAATAAAAATTAAGCCAACAGTAAAGTAAAATGAAACGCCCTCCCCCAGAATGGCCAAAATTGACTGGTAGAATCAAATGTTGGCATGTTGGCAAGGATGCAGAGTGCTGAAACTGTCCAATGTGCTTAGGCAGATACTATGCAATGTATCTAGAATATCAGAATGTCTGGGAATTTCTTATAAAGCTAGACATAACTGAGGCAGCAGCTCAACTCCTAAGCATTCAAAGGAAATGAAACTATGTGTCTAGGAAGTACTTGAATAAGAACCTTTTAGCAGTTCTACTCATAGTATCCCCAAACTAGAAACAATTCATCAATAGGACAATGGATATATAAAGTGGGGTCTGTTCACACAATGGATACTACTTAGTAATAAAAGAGAGCAAACTATTGATATGTGAAACAATGTGGGCACATTTTAGAAACATTATACTTAGTGAAAAAGACCTTGTACAAGACAGTAGTGTGTGATTGCCTTTATATAAACAGAAGTTGCCTGAAATGTAAGTTAGGAGTGGAGACTGACTTTCCTGAAATGGCATTCTCTTCCTTGTTCTGGTGAAAATCCATTTTTATTTCAATAAAAATAAACTCCTAATGCCATACCCTCTAGAAACCTGCCTGATACTCCCAGAGTTAATTGAGTCCTCCGTAACCTGTGCCGAACCTTATTCGGTCGCTCACTCCACTGCTGCTACTACTTTTTAAAAATGTCCATTTCCACCCCTTGCAGGCTGGATGGTTTCTTTTGGTTTTGGATTTCTCATGCATAACTCAGCCTTCATCGTCTGGCAGGACATAGGGATGAGTGAGGTGGGTGGAATAGAGGGGTGCTGGATTACTTGACAATATCTGACGCATTATATCACGCTTCTGGGTATACGCTGTCCCTCCTTCCTTAAATATCCTTCCCCATTCTTTTTTCCATCTGACTGGTCAACACATGCTGTCTCTTTAAGACCAATGTTGCATGTCATGAATCATCCCTGCACAAGGTCCCCAGCCTGTTCTGGACACCACTGGGCTTGCTTTTTCTTAGACCCCAGTGTATGCGTCTCCTCACACTTAACTTGCTTTATTGTGATTAGTGATTTCCTTTCTTTCTGGCTCACTGATTTGTGAATTTCTCAGCGCCTGTTTCCTTTGGTATTGTTCCTTAGTGTGGTGCTTAGTGCGTGTTAGTGTTAATGTTAATGAATATTTGTTAAAGAAAGAGAGAAACATATCCTCATATTAACTGGGAGTGCTCTTATCATTTTTAAGTCCATTGTCTTATGTATTGTGTTCTAAATAACACTTGTGTGTGATGCCCTCTGTGATTTAGAGCAATATTATACAAAGCAGAGGAACAAACAGTTTTCATTATAACTTATTCACTAGGTCGTTCAGGCAGCAACCTGCTCCATCAAGGCACTGAGGAGGAACAGCAGGAGGCTTAAAACTGCACATCAGAGTCAGCGCGGCAGTGTTGACTCTGTCGTGTTGGTTTTCTGTGATTTTGTATTATTACCTCCCGTGAGGGATAAAAATGCAAATTTAAGTAACCCAAATTTAGTTCAGTTCGGTTCAGTTGCTCAGTTATGTCCAACTGTTTGCGACCCCATGAATCGCAGCACGCCAGGCCTCCCTGTCCGTCACCAACTCCCAGAGTTCACCCAAACTCACATCCATCAAGTCAGTGATGCCATCCAGCCATCTCATCTTCTGTCGTCCCCTTTTCCTCCTGCCCCCAGTCCCTCCCAGCATCAGAGTCTTTTCCAATGAGTCAACTCTTCGCATGAGGTGGCCAGAGTATGGGAGTTTCAGCTTTAACATCAGTCCTTCCAAAGAACTGATGTTGGAGAAGACTCTTGAGAGTCCCTTGGACTGCAAGGAGATCCAACCAGTCCATTCTAAAGGAGACTAGATGGACCTTTGTTGGCAAAGTAATGTCTTTGCTTTTTAATATGCTATCTAGGTTGGTCATAACTTTCCTTCCAAGGAGTAAGCATCTTTTAATTTCATGGCTGCAGTCACCATCTGCAGTGATTTTGGAGCCCAAAGAAATAAAGTCTGACACTGTTTCCACTGTTTCCCCAAGTATTTCCCATGAAGTGATGGGATCAGATGCCATGATCTTCGTTTTCTGAATATTGAGCTTTAAGCCAACCTTTTCACTCTCTTCTTTTACTTTCTTCAAGAGGCTTTTTAGCTCCTCTTCACTTTCTACCATAAGGGTGGTGTCATCTGCATATCTGAGGTTATTGATGTTTCTGCCAGCAATCTTAATTCCAGCTTGTGCTTCTTCCAGTCCAGTGTTTCTCTGCGTATGAGTTAAATAAGCAGGGTGACAATATACAGCCCTGACGTTCAGTTAAATTTGAAATTTGGTTAGGAAAGCTAGAACACCAAGCTTTAAAACAAACAGAAACTAAGTTTCCCCATCTGCAATTTTTAAATCCCCAAAGTATACCAAAAAAAAAAAATTACAAGTTCATAAGAAAATAAATTTCAGAGATTTCAAAACTAAAGTATGCCCAGATAAGTATACTAGATGTTATGATTCCAACTTCAGCAGGAGGGCAATGTGGTCTCTAGAGTTAAGGAATTTTGAGATGTTAAAAGTATTGTGGTAGACAGGCAATTTCCAAACGGTCTCTCTACTAATGTGAAGAGGCAGAATAATAAACTAGTCTTTCTACTAATGTGAAGAGGCAGGATAATAAATCTAGAGTACAGACTCAAACGGAATAAGAGATTTTCACAATCCCAGAGCTTCTGTGAGGAGGGAGACAAAAGATGAAGAGAATGGTACTGAAGTGCTTTAGAAATGAGAGGCAGTCCAAAAATAAGTCTTAAGTGTATAAAAAGATGGGGAAAACACTGTTTTTCTAGTAATGCTCTAATGTGCTGGAGGAAAATAGAGCAATCTGAGGTATTAATGCCGTCAGATTTCAAAAGGCTAGTTATGAAAGCTGTTGGAGAAATGAAACAATTCTGGTGACAAAAAGACCCTGGGCTACCAACATAGAAGAGAAAGTGCAATTTCTTGAGTAAACACTCACACATTTGCTTGCATGCAAGCACCAAAGTGACCACAAAGTTAATGTCAAAGAAAAATTGCATGTTTATGGATTTACTAAGTTAGAGTTAAGGTTAGGAGATGGTTTATTTGAAAGAATCATTGCAAGGAAAGATGGAACTATTCTGAGAGCCTTGAACATAAGATCTGTGACTGTCTCAAGAGTCAGCCCAAATGGGTTTTTCTTTGAATAGAGAAGAGTAAACAAGACTAGAAAGAGCTGAATGTTAGGAAATGGGGTGAATGGCAATAATGGGAGCAGCTGGCTTTCCAGGAGGGATTCTTTCATTGGGAGACTGTATATTGGCTCAGGTTGATGTTGGGCCCAAGTCCGGTGTCCTGGAAGGGAGAAGTTTATCCAAAGTTTGGTTAATGAGAATTTTGTTATCATTGATCAACAAGGATAAAACAGTTTAGCTAGTCATTTATGGGTTCAAGAATAAGAATCCCTCTGTGTCTAGCTGTGTCTTAGGTAAACAAGGAAACATCAGTGATCTTGCCAGAATCATCGTGGTTCTTTGCAGGAAACATTTCCCAAAACACAAAGGGTGAAATAGTGGCCGGCTGGGGGGGTGGGGGGGTCGGGGTGGGAGGCAGGATTCTTGACCATCACTGTTTCTTAGGATCACAGGGCTCAAGTAAAATTCAACATTATTATGGAGGCTTCCCTGGTTACTCAGACAGTAAAGAATCTGCTTGCGGTGTGGGAGACCCGGGTTTGACCTCTGGGTGGGGAAGATCCCCTGGAGAAGGAAAGGGCGCCCCACTCCAGTATTCTTCCCGGGTTTGACCTCTGGGTGGGGAAGATCCCCTGGAGAAGGAAAGGGCGCCCCACTCCAGTATTCTTCCCGGGTTTGACCTCTGGGTGGGGAAGATCCCCTGGAGAAGGAAAGGGCGCCCCACTCCAGTATTCTTCCCGGGTTTGACCTCTGGGTGGGGAAGATCCCCTGGAGAAGGAAAGGGCGCCCCACTCCAGCATTCTTGTCTGCAGAATCCCATGGACAGGGGAGCTGCAGCCTGGGGAAGTGCAGTCCATGGGGCTGGAAGGAGTCAGACACTACTGAGTGGCTAACAGTTTCTCTTTCAGAGGTTACCTGGCCCACGATTTTGGAGATATCTCTATGCTGTTCGAGAGTAGGGTTAACTCCTGTTGAGATTTATTCCTATGTCAAAAGTTGGAAGAAGGATTCAGATTCACTTGACCTCTAAACAGACAGTCTAAGAAAGGCGGTGAGGGGAATTTGGTCCCTTCGTCCTTTTTATTTGTTCGTAAGTTTTGTTTATTTATTTTTGTCTGCGTTGGGTCTCTGCTGAGTGGGCCTTTCTCTAGCTGCAGCGAACGAGGACGACCCTCGAGTCGTGGCCCAAGGGCTTCCCATCGTGGTGGCGGCTTCTCATTGCCGAGCACAGCAGTAGCTGTCTTCAGTCTGAATGCAGAGACTCCTATCCAAATAATCAAACACACACACACACACACACACAATGAAGTTTTATCTATGGAAAAGAAGCATCCTATTCTGGCTAACTGGGAGACAACCATTATTCCATTAAGGATGCGTAAGATTCTACACACTCAGATTGGTAACACAGGATTCTTAAAGGAGCCTCTCTGTGTGGTCTGCTCATAATGCCTATTTTTATACCAAAAGGACAAAACCCATGCTATCATTCTCATAATGTCTAGCCAAACATTAAGTCAATAAATTCTTACAAGATTTGAAGAGGCAAAATTATCTTTCTCTTCCTATAAATTATTCCCAAATCCCAAAGGGCAAAAACTATTGGAAAGAGGGTCCTCAGTGACACTGAACTTTATGAAACTTAAAACAGTTGAGCGTAGATAAATGTTTTTCCATTCATGCCATTTTAATTCAGAAAGCTAGCAAATACCTAGGAGAAGGCAATGGCAACCCATTCCAGTACTGTTGCCTGGAGAATCCCAGGGATGGCGGAGCCTGGTGGGCTGCCATCTATGGGGTCACACAGAGTCAGACACGACTGAAGCGATTTAGCAGCAGTAGCAACAGCAGCAAATACCTATCAGATGATTATTATGCCCAGGCACCATTTTAAGCACCAGTAAAAGAAAGTGAATAAGAAGGAAAAAACCTCTTTGGGGAGGTAGCTGAGCGGAAGTTTACACTCTGGTTAACTGGTGCTCATGCTCAGACACTCGGTCGTGTTCGACTCTTTGCGACCCAGTGGACTGCAGCCCACCAGGCTCCTCTGCCCATGGGATTTCTCAGGCAAGAACACTGAAGTGGGTTGCCATTTCCTCCTCCAGGAGATCGTTCTGACCAGGAATCAGACCTGCGCTTCCTGTGTCTCCTGCATTGCAAGCAGACCCTTTCCCACTGGGCCACGGGGGAAGCCCTGTATTCTAGTGTGGTACCGTTGCTCAGTCACTCAGTTGTGTCTGATGCTTTGCGACCCCATGGACCGCAGCACATCAAGCCTCCCTGTCCTTTGGAGTTTACTCAAACTTATGTCCGTTGAGTCAGTGATGCCATCCAACTATTGGGGAAGTGTGTGATTTCCTTGGTTCTGTCACAGCTAAAATTTGCTGCAGCTAAAATTTGAAGTTGGCAGACCAGTGTTACAGCTCAGTTACAGCTCAGTTTTATTTGGCAAGCAAAGAAAAATACACCCTCGAGGCGTGAGGGTGGGCTGACCAAAACAGGAGCAGAGAAGACAGAGGCTCAATCTTGGCTCCTCTTTTTATGTGTGTTTCTCCTCCCCCTGAGCCCGCCCTCTGTAAACTGAGCTAGGCGGGAGGGCTGTTTCCTTCACCTGAGGCTCTCACTCCAGTCCCTGGACCTTCCTTTGTTCTATTTCCTTTGTTCTATTTCCTTTGTCTTTTAGCCACTTCCTTTGGATTCCTTTTTCCTATTCTAACTACCTAACACAACCGTCTCATCCTCTGTCATCCCCTTCTCCTCCCACCTTCAATCTTTCCCAACATCAGGGTCTTTTCTAATAAGTCAATTCTTCGCATCAGTGGCCAAAGTATTGGGGCTTCAGCCTCAGCCTGAGTCCCTCCAATGAATATTCAGGACTGATCTCCTTTAGGATAGACTGGTTGGATCTCCTTGCAGTCCAAGGGACTCTCAAGAGTCTTCTCCAACACCACAGTTCAAAAGCATCAATTCTTCGGTGCTCAGCTTTCTTTATAGTCCAACTCTCACATCCATACATGACTACTGGAAAAACCACAGCTTTGACTAGACAGACCTTTGTTGGCAAAGTAATGTCTCTGCTTTTTAATATGCTATCTAGGTTGGTCATAGCTTTTCTTCCAAGGAGCAAGAGTTTTTTAATTTCTTGGCTGCAGTCACCATCTGCAGTGATTTTGGAGCCCAAAAAAACAAAGTCTCTCACTGTTTCCAGTGTTTCCCCATCCATTTGCCATGAAGTGACTGGATGCTATGATCTTGGTGTTTCGAATGTTTAGTTTTAAGCCAGCTTTTTCACTGCCTGCTTTCACCTCCATCAAGAGGCTCTTTAGCTCTTCTTTGCGTTCTGCCATTAGGGCAGTGTCATCTGCATATCTGATGTTATATAGAATGAGGCTAACATTCTAGTTAGAGACATATTCTAAAACATATTCTTCAATCTGAACCTACTCCATAAAATTAATACAATCGCTAGAGGATTCAATTAATGGTTACTTGACTGTTCATTGTTAAGCACTCCTTCATTATTTAAATTTTAACTTTCCAATTAAAAGGTCTACTTGGAATTCTCTGAAGAAAATGAATATGATAGATACTTTAGATAGAGGCCTGTGAAAGGTGAATAGAAGTATAAGTACAAAGTGAATTCTGTTAACCACCAGTAATCACCTAAATTTTTACCTTTAATGAAACTAGTATTGAAAAATATGTGATATTTAAAGCTACTAAAATTTGCTAATTAAAAAAAATTTTTTTTTAATTTTTATGCAATCTTAAAGTGCTACTTTCCTTTTACAGTTACTCTACCATTTAGGCTGTATCCCTCTTGTACAGAACATCACTGAGACTATCTTTTTTTTTTTCTAATTGGAGGACAATTTCTTTACAATACTGTGTTGGTTTCTGCTACACATCAACATATCAGCCATAGGCATACATACGTCCACTCTCTCTTGAACCTCCCTTTCACCGCTCACCCCATCTCACCCCTCTAGGTTCTCACAGAGCTCCAGGTTGAGCTCCCTGCATCATATATCAAATTCCTACTGGCTGTCTGTTTTACATGTGGTAATGTATATGTTTCAGAGAAGGCAATGGCACCGCACTCCAGTACTCTTGCCTGGAAAATCCCATGGATGGAGGAGCCTAGTGGGCCCCAGTCCGTGGGGTCGCTCAGAGTGGGACACAGCTGAGAGACTTCACTTCCACTTTCCTGCACTGGAGAAGGAAATGGCAACCCACTCCAGTGTTCTTGCCTGGAGAATCCCAGGGACGGGGGAGCCTGGTGAGCTGCAGTCCATGGGGTCACAAAGAGTCGAACACGACTGAGCGACTTCACTTTCACTTTTCACTTTCCTGCATTGGAGAAGGAAATGGCACCCCACTCCAGTGTTCTTGCCTGGAGAATCCCAGGGATGGGGGAGCCTGGTAGGCTGCTGTCTATGGGGTCGCACAGGGTCGGACACGACTGAGGCGACTTAGCAGCAGCAGCAATGTATGTTTCAGTGCTACTCTCTCAGTTTGCCCCACCCTGTCTCCCCCTGTTGTGTACACAAGTCTGTTTGCTTTACATTAAGCTTATCACATGCCAAATAATTTGTGTCTGCCCACTACCTCTGTATCACCCTTCCCCTCACTGGTAACAGTTTGCTGTATATTTTTAGATTCCACATATGACTGATATCATACAGTATTTTTCTTTCTCTATCTGACTTATTTCACTTAGCACAGCACCTTCTCAGGTGAGGCAGTGGTTAAGAATCTACCTGTCAATGCAGGAGATGCAAGAGACATCTGGGTCAGGAAGATTTCCTGGAGAAAGAAATAGCAACCCACGTCTGGTATTCTCGCTCGGACACTTCCATGGAGAGAGAAGCCTGGTGGGCTACTGTCCATGGGTAGCAGAGAGTCAGACACAGTTGAGCACCTCAGCAGGCGCGCAGCACGAGTACCCTCCAAATCCGTCTGCGTTGCTGCAGATGGCGACATGGCTGAGCAGCATGCTTAAATACATATATGCCGCATGTTCTTTATCCCTGCATCTGTTGATGAGCACTTAGGTTGCTTCCATATCTTGGCAATCGTAAATAACGCTTCTATGAACACTGGGGTGCATGCTTCGTTTCAACCTAGTGTCTTTGGTGTTTTTCAGATATATAAGCAGGAGTGGAATTGCTAGGTCATATGCTAGTTCTAGGTTTTAGTTTTTTGAGAAACCTGCATACTGTCTTACACAGTGACTGCACCAATCTACATTCCCACCAGCAGTGTGCACGAGTTCCTTTTCTCCACATCCGTACCAACATTTCTTAATGTTCTTTTTGATGATAGTCTTTCTAAAAGGTGTGGCTTTATTTGCCTTTCTCTGATGATTAGTGATGCCTATTGGCATTTCTACATTTCCTCTTTAGAAAAAATGTTTAGTTCTGCTCATTTTTTAATAGAATTATTTGTTTTTGATGCTGAGTTGAACAGGCTATTTATATGGGTTGAATATTAATCCCTTATTAATCATATTGCAAATCGCAATTTGCAAAGTCATTTGCAAATATTTTCTCCCATTCAGTAGGCCGTCTTTTAGTTTTGTCAGTGGGTTTCTTTGCTGTGTGAAAGGTTCTATGTTTAATTAGGTTCCATGTGTTTATTTTTGCTTTTATTTCCTTTATTTTAGGAGACAGATCCAAAAACATATTGCTGCGATTTATGTCAAAGAGTGTCCTGCCTATGTTTTCCTCTAGGAGCTTTCTAGTACCCAGTCTTATATTTAGGTCTTCAATTCATTTTTAGTTTATTTCTGTACGTGTTGTAAGAGAATATTCTAATTTCGTTCTGTTACATGTAACTCTCCAGTTTTCTCAGCACCATTTATTGAGGAGATTGTCTTCTCTCCACTGTATGTCCTTGCCTGCCTTCCCATAGATCAAGTGACCATAAGTGCGTGGCTTTATTTCTGGACTTTATTCATCCCGCTGGGCTGTGTATCTGGTTTTGTGCCAGTGCCATACTGTTTTGATTGCTGTAACCTCAGAGTATAGTCTGAAGCCAAGGAACATGACTTCTCCAGCTCTTTCTCAGCATTACTTCAGCTATTTGGAGTCCTTTGTACTTTCATATGAATTTTAAAATTATTTGTTCTAGTTCTGTGAAAAATGCCATTGGTATTTTTATAAGAATGCATTTAATCTATAGATTGCCTTGAATAGTATGGTCATTTTAACAATATTTAAATGACTGATACTTGCTCACTTAACAATCCAAGAGCCTGTTATAGCTTTCCATCTGTTTGTGTTATCTTCAGTTTCTTTCATCAGCATCTTAAACCTACCTAATGAGGCAAAAGATCTTTTTTTCTGTAAATTATAAAATACTGTTGAAACAAATATACAGTATTTTTAAGAAATAAAGTTCTTCCCTGATAGTTCAGTTGGTAAAGAATCCGCCTGCAATGCAGAAAACCCCAGTTTGATTCCTGGGTTAGGAAGACCCACTGGAGAAGGGATAGGTTACCCACTCCAGTATTCTTGGTCTTTCCTCGTGGTTCAGCTGGTAAAGAAACCGCTTACAGTGTAGGAGACCTGGGTTCAATCCTTGGGTTGGGAAGATGCCTGGAGAAGGAAAAGGCTACCCACTCCAGTATTCTGGCCTGGAGAATTCCATGGACTGTATAGTCCATGGGGTCGCAAAGAGTCAGACACGACTGAATGACTTTCACTAATCCTTAAGAAATAAAAATAGTTTGAGGAAATGATGTAAAGCATAAGAGAATCAAAAGAATTAATTTTATTATTTTATTAATAATTTTATTTATTATTAAAATTGATGCTTTTATTTCAGTAAAATAATTTTGAAATATGTGAACACATGTGCTTATGAGTATGTTCAACAAAGCTTATTATATGTTTGTTAAAATGCTTCAATTTTTCTGTCAGTCACTCATGAGAAATAAATAACTCACTGATTGCCTAGTAGGTGTAGATTTGCTTCATTTGACTTTTAAAGGATCATTTTAACTAGAATTACTTTCAGTTTAGGGGAAACATAGAGAATACAAATTGCATCTTGTAAAGGGGCCTTTTTAAAATTGCCCTGTAACCATGGAAATATCATTTTAGAGTCATAAAATTTTAACTAGACTTAGTCCTGGTATCTAAAGCATCCTGTGTGCACCATGGCATATCATATGCAAATTCTATTAAATTCTCTGTGCCTTTTCACTGCTTACTGTTTTCAGATGGACAATTGTGTGTCAGTAAAGACTCCAGGCACTGAAGTGGATGTGAATGCGGTGACTGCATTTGTTTAACAGCCAGGTGAAAATTAGTGTCTTAAACCTTTCCTACCTATTTTATATTCAAAGATGTCCATAGAAGTAATTCATTTCATCCTTTTAAATAATGAATGTTGGATCCCTGACACAATACTAATATATTCCTTCATTCTTCTGGCACTAATGCTATATGATACTAAATTTTTTTAAATTATCATTTTATTCTTCCAGATCTGTATATTAGTAATAATTTCTTTTTCCATAATATCAAATCTATAAAACACTGAAAACTTCAGTTATGTTTTCTTTATTCTAAATCTAAAATGTTATTCACAAATAATATTCTATCTGGAAATATCAGAAACTATTTCTTAGGTACATCAGGCAATTCATTCATCCAAAGTTTTAAAGTATATTCAAATTACACAGGATGATGTTCCAACACTTGTCTATTGGATGGGTTAATAGACATTTCCCGAAAGAGACAGTTAATTGTAGATACTAACCTCCCATTGTCTTATACAAAGGTTGTTGAATTTATTGGCCTAAGAATTTTACCCACCAAATCACTAGTGCTTTTTTTTGTTGTTTTGAATTTAACGTTCCAAATATAGTTGATCTATTACCAAGTATTGTAAACATAGGACTTTACTGACTTTTTATTGCTAGTTTTTAAAATATTGAGTGTGATAAACTTAAAAAACTTCAGAGCAAAAATTTTTTAAGTAGTTACGTGACTATGATCATTTGATAAATATCAGAGCCGGAAACTTGTGCTTGAGAAAGCTAAGAAAGTCATTAACAGCAGTATTTCTGATGGAACTAATGTTATACCTTTTCAGGCTACGCTGAATCTAATAATCTGTGACAGAAGAAATGAGAAAAGGTGTGGAAGTTTTTCATTAGATCAGAAATTGAAAGAAAGGGGAAAAAAGGTTTTTTTCAATTTGATTCATAGCTCAACTGACAGGGTCCCAGTGGAAAAGAAATTAGTTGTCTAAATGGTGCCGACCTTTCACACTCCTTGCCCCATATTCTGGAAGTGAATTCCTAAATCTATTTGCCTGCATTTGAATTGCAAAGGGCATCTTCACTTCACATTCCCCCTCTACAACCCAAACCCTCACCCCCACACCGTGGGCCTTTATTACGAAGCAGCAGGGGCCTGTGTCTCGCTGTTCCCCGTGCTCAAAACTCTGGCAAGAGCAAACCAGTCCGCACCATCAGCCCTGCTCTACCTCAGAGTCTCCCCTTACGAGACTCCACGGTCTCTCGGCTTGCTCTGAATATGGAAAAATGACAAGCTTCAGGGTAGCCTGGGATGAAATGAAAGTTCAGGCCTTTGGAGGACTGATAAGAATGCTTATCAGCTAGAACCTGATAAGTATTCTGGATACCTTGCCACATTTTCAGGAATACATATTAATAATGTGCAGTAACATTTCCTAAAAGCAAACTTTGCTAACCCGTGGCCTACTGGAAATAACATCTATAGCTGCTGCCATTTAAAGCTCTGTGAATTGGTTAAGGTGTGCAATCTTTGGGGGCTTAATTATTTCAAAAATGTAGAAAAATAGCTTATCTTACAGAAGCAAAAAACTGAGAATGTGTGATTCAATATATACATACGCAGAGACACACATGCACAGAGAGAGATTTTTATTTCATTCCAAGTCAGAAAATAAAAGAGGAAAAGGAAACTGCTTTTTCCATTTGCATTTCCTTCCAGGAATAATAATGAGTTTTTTAATATATGTCATTTCATTTATTGCCTAAAATAATGTTGGGGAATAGGTATTTTATAAATAACTGGTTTTAGAGAGTAACTTCCCTAAGGTTATCCTGATAATAAAGGCCTACTCAAAATTCAGTAAGGGTCTGTAAGATTCCAGTGACCTTAGATACTTTCACAGACTAGTGTTTACAGATGTTATTAATTTTAATCAGTGCTGTACCTTTATGATTCTTGGTGACAATTTAACTTAATTTTAAAATTAAATTGACTTATCTTTTTAATGTAAAATAAACATATCTTTAAAACTAAACTTTAGTTCAGCCCAGTAAATGGAAAACCATATTATCCTTTTCATAAGTAAGGAATATATTTTAAATAAGTATAATGAAAAGATACAGCTTTTTAAATTTAGTTTGTTGTTTTCATATGTTGAAAAATCTGGCATTCCTGTTTTTCTCTCTCGCCCCCTCCCCTCTCTCACTGAAAACAAAGACAAAAAAATGTAGACAGTAGTAGAGAGATGTCAGAATAAGCGTGAGCAGAAACTTTCTCTTTAATGCAGTCAGGACTGTAAGAACACGGAGCGGGACAATTTTCTCACGATGCAAGTCAATGTCTCCAATGCTCCTTCCCACCTGACAGCGTCTTGGGCACCTGCTGCCGTTCGCTTTCCTCTCTGAGAACAGGGAGCTCAGCCGTGCTGCCCGGCACTCCGCACTTGATGAGAGGGTGGCTGAATGGCACTCTGCTTGGCCGTCACCCTCCTGCAGTCGTCTGCCTTGTAGTTTCCTACTTGAAATTGGCAGAAAGTTTACATGCAGATTGACTTGTTGGCTCGCAGTAGGAGAGTATGCCAGATTTTACAGAATTTGATACTTCTTTTTAATCACATCCATACCTTCTCATTTAAATACCTTGACGCATCTCATTCCTCTGGATTCCTCTGTGCTCAAAATTTGCAATTTTTGTTCCTATAAAAAGCATTCAATGTCATCTCTTTTAAAATTTTTTTCATAATTTTTACTATAAAGAAAAATGTGAGTATGAATTGAAAAAGCTTAACTTATCATGGTATTTATATAAAAAGTAATAACTATGAAGTCAGTCTCAAATTTTATCCAGAATTTTAAATAGCCTTAAAATTTAAGATTAATTTCATTTTCTAATCATTGAGGCCACATTTGAGCTCTGTAAATGCTAATGCTAAGCAAGGACATTTTTCCTTGAACTATCTCTAAATTGAGTAACTATTTCTAAAAGTAAATTGTTCAGTGCTCAGTCATGTCCAACTCTTTGCTACCCCATGGACTGCAGCACACCAGGCTTCCCCATCCTTCACCATCTCCCAGAGCTTGTTCAGACTCATGTCCATTGAGTCAGTGATGCCATCCAACCATCTCATCCTCTGTCACCCCCTTCTGCCCTCAAATTTTCCCAGCATCAGGGTCTTTTCAAATGACTTGACTCTTCACATCAGGTGGCCAAAGTATCAGAGCTTTAGCTTCAGCACCAGTTATTCCAATTAATATTTAGGGTTGATTTCCTTTATGATTGGATGGTTTGATCTCCTTGCAGTCCAAGGGACTCTCAAGGGTCTTCTCAGCACCACAGTTTGAACACATCAATTCTTCAATGCTTAGCCTTTTTTATGGTCCAACGTTCACATCCATACATGACTACTGGAAAAACCATAGCTTTGACTATGAGGACCTTTGTCAGCAAAGTGATATCTCTGCTTTTTAATACACTGATTAGGTTTGTCATAGCTTTTCTTCCAAGGAGTAAACATCTTTTAATTTTGTGAATACAGTCACCATTCACAGTGATTTTGGAGCCCAAGAAAATAAAGTCTGTCACTGTTTCCAGTTTTTCCCCATCTATTTGCTGTGAAATGATGGGACTGAATGCCATGGTCTTTAGTTATTTAAATGCTAAGTTTTAGGCCAGCTTTTTCACTCTCCTTTTTCACCTTCACTAAGAGGCTCTTTAGTTCTTCTTTGCTTTCTGCCATAAGGGTGGTATCATCTGCATACCTGAGGTTATTGATATTTCTCCCAGAGATCTTGATTCCAGCCTGAGCTTCATCCAACCCAGCAGGAAAATAAATTAGGTTGAAGACATTCACCATAAAATTGATGTCTTTCCTATATGAGATATAGTATTTTCTTATGGAATATTTTCTTCAGATAAAATTGGTTACTTCTTTTCACAACTCAGATGGGTTTAGCCAATGACATGATTACACTAAAATATTTAATAATGGGTAGCTGTTATCACCTTATAGTTATGTGGCCATTGATGGTGCTGTAAAAATAAAAATGATACTGAAGCCCAATTACAAAATACCATTATCTGTCACCCTCTTAAATAAAGTTAATTTATTTAAAATGTTTTAAGGTCATGTGCAAAAAAGTAAATATTCGTAATTCTTTTCCGTGACTCAGAAGCCAACTTCCTGTGCTCTCTCACTTGCCTACATTGTTAGCAGAAAAATAGAGACTCTGCTGAATAGTCTTATAAACGCCTTCTCTATTGGCTTCCAAGCACTCATCTACCAAAACCCCAGTAGACAAAAGGCAGCTTCTGAGGCCTGAAGAAACCAACAAGTCGTTGGAGACATTCTGTCTGAAACTTCATCTGAACCATTATCCTCCCAGCACCTCCCACTGAGAACACACATTTTTTAGAGGATGTTTGGTGCGGAGAGCACGTTGTTGCCTACATTCAGACATGAGCCACCTATCCTTTGATGTTTATTTCAAACCACGTATTTATTTCAGTTTGGCCTTCAAACGAGGGCCACAGTGCGATTTTGGACTGGATTTATTTTACCCCTTTCAGTAAGACCCCGGGTAGGTGACTTTCTTTCCTTATTGCCTCAGACTTCTCTCCGTTAAGATTTGAGTATTTGTAAAATGCTATAGAAATCATTTATAGTTCCACATGTACGTAGCAGTTGTAGGAGATATTGCATTTATGTGCCACGTAATAACACAGTGGGATGACTCAGCAATAAACACCAGGTATAGGTGATAATTACAGAAAGCTAGGCAGCCGCAGTGCCCTTCCTCTTCAACACACAGCACAGTTTAGTGGTCATGAGTCTTTCCTAGATTTCCAAGGTCAAAGCTGATGAACAAGTGATGATACTGCCTTCTGTTCGGGTCCATAAAGTGTGATTTCTTAGAGGAATCTAATTATAAAGGAAAAAAATCATTTCCAATAAAAATTGGGGACACATTTGTTTACATAAGTCTTCCAGAACTCAGCTTATCTTAAATTATGTCATCAATTTATTGAGTTAAAATGCTCCAAGCCCTTATTTATCTTGACCCATACCAGAATGATCATATAATTGATACTATTTCTAAATTCTACATTCTCTGATAGTATTAAAAAGAAAACAGAGGTAAGTGAGCTGGTATCCAAAACCTATTTCAAAAAGGCACTAGTAGGCAGTATGATATAAATTTATCCTATAAGACAAAGTCCAGTTTCCAATACCTCCTTCTTGTTTCACAATTCTGGGATTTATTTTTTAATAATCAGGCAATGACTCTGAGATCTCTCTGAATTATTCAGGATTGTGTTAGACCCAGCATAATTTGAGTGCCAAGAATATTTTCACAGTATTTCAGGGATTTAAACCTTAAGATTTTTTAATTAACTAAATTTCTCAAATATTGATAAAAACACTTTATTAATAAAATAATAGTATAATTATTTCTTTTACTTTACTATTTCACTTGCTCTCTCAGATTAATTTTGCTCAGTTTTAAAATTGAAGATATTATGTTCTAATTATTTGATATGTATATATAGTAAATTTAATTAAAGTAAATGAAAATTGTTAAATAACCATGAAAACCTTTCCCTAGCTATTCTCAATGGTTGTGAATTAACTATATTATTGTCAAGGGCTTTCAAATTTGAACCTCTAAACCAGTCGATTCTAAATCACATTTCAGTTATATAGAAAATAATTTTTTAAATATTTCTTCTTGTGTGCCAAAAGCAGTTACTCAAAGAACTGTAGAAAGCAATAAAATGTATAAAATTTCAAAGTTCATAATAATCTTAGCATTAATCAGCATTTGGCTTCTAGCACTGGAATTAACTTAAGCAATTTGAAGTATTATCCTAAAATTATCATTATCTTTTACCAGCATTGAGAGTAACTAATGGTTGTTAGACACTATATAATTAGCATGAGAAATCAGAAATCAGTGCATGATCAAATACAAGTTATGGGCCAAATAAGATTACTATGATTTATCAATTCAGCTACTCAAATATGATTGTCAGTGAACCCAAAACACTCAAAACACAATCATAATTATCTTCAGAAAGAATTAAGAAAAATATTAATGTGTTACTTTGTGTAACAGAACATTCAAGCTCTGGTAAATCATATAATTCAGCAATTATTTTTCAGTAATTAATTAAATTTTTACACAGACATTTTAAATAAAACTTGTAACCCGCATTAGATAATTTTGCTCTGAAATTAAACATTCTTTTTTCTTAATCAAACGTATTTTTACAACATAAAAGGTCTCCTTTAGACAGATGCCTAAAGTAAGAGTTTAATTTAAATGATTTTAATTAATCCAAGGCAGAACTTTTTAAAACAATCCAAACAGAGAAAGGTAGGTGGTAGGCTATATACGAATCCTAGTACTTTCTCAGTAATTCCATCTCTTTTACCCCACTCACCACTAGAACACCAGTGTATTTTCACATCCCAGTTGAGATCACCTCTGCTAAAATTAATATGGTGCCCAGTCTGAATCTGCCTGCAATGCAGATTGGGTTCAATCCCTGGGTTGGGAAGATCCCCTGGAGGAGGAAACTGCAAGACACTCCAATTTTCTTGCCTGGAAGGTCCCACATACAAAGGAGCTTGGCGGGCTACAGTCCACAGGGTCCCAGAGAGTCAGACACGACTGAGCCTGCACACGCCTGACTCCTCACTGTCCGGCTCGCAACTAGGCAGACTAGAATGCTACAGAAAGCACCGCTCCCAAATAAAGCACCACGGGTATGATTTAGTCAAGACACTCACTGTCGGATCCAAGGATAAGTGACTATTATGAGGATAATTCTTGCCCAATGACCTACCTCACTGGTTTGTAATTAAAATCAAACGGGAACATACTTAGAGTGTTTTATGAACTCTCACACACTATATACATAGAATTTATTATATTGATTGTTGTCCATGCCCACCATCTTAACCCAGTCCCAGATACTAAGAATAGCCCAAACACAGTCAACTTGCTTGGGACAAATTAAGGGAGTCTTAGGTAAGTAATTCAGATGCCACAGACTGTGAGACATTCTTGTTTCTCTTATTGTAAGCGTATTCATTTCTCTAGGTTTACTCTAGCAGCTGGATCCTACTTTCTTCCTGGGAACAAATGGGGTCCACATATAGAAATGAATAAGTGACTCAAAACAGATTCCTGCCCTAACGTTTTGTCTAATACCAATCCACTCCCCATAGAGCTGGTCTCTGCCTTCCTCTCTCTTACTGTTTTGGAGAAATGACCTGAATTTCTGTCCCACGGGTGGGATCCTCCTGGTACCTCTGTACCTCTCAAATTTGGTCTGGCTGTCCGATCTTACCACATTCTCTAGGCTTTCTCTCAGTATATAGCTCAGCCAATTAGCAGATTTAGACTCAAAGAAGCAAATTCTCTTCTCCCCACTCTCATCCACAAATGGAGCAGGAGTCTTTGTGAGGTGAAGAGCTCTGCGCCCACCTCAGCTGGTTCAGGCAAAACTCTGTGCCCGTCAGCAGTGGTTACCGGGGAAAGCCCTCTTGCCTCGGCTGGGGAGTCAGGCCAGCTCCTTCTTCACTCACGAATCACTTTCTTAACCACTCTGTTCCTCTGGTTCACTAATGCTTCTGGGGTGACCATAGAGAAGAACTGTACGGCTCCTGACACTGTTGCATTTTATCTCACTAAACAAATTGTTTACTGTGGCAAACAATGAATTAATGAATCCAAAAGAAGACAATATTTGCCTCTTATTTGAACATTATTTGAGATTTCAATTAAATGGCGTGGACTCTAGAAACACAAATGATCTGTGTGTCTAGATGTAAAAACCATTAGTGCACTAATGTATTTGTTAGAGATAGCAACGATTAGATACAAAATAATGCAATTAACTCTGAAAAGAGTTTTTTAGAAATCACATACAGTAAGCCATGTCCCAAACCAAATATCCCTAAGGAAAATGGCATTTTTAATTGTCATTTTACATTAGCACATTATTTTCAAGTCAATATCAAAAACTATATTTTATCTATACCATCAGTGTCATAAACTAAAACATGAATGTCACAAGTGTGGCAGTCACTTTATAATATTTGTAAGAACACAAGTTGTTTGGATTTGGTAAATTTAAATTAACATTAATTTTGTTTTCTTTTTCTTTTCCTGATGGTTTTACAATATTGCTTTCTATTTTTCTTCATTTTATCAGAGAGGACATCAAACATCTGAGCATTACCTTTGTAGTAAATCCAATGATTTTATAAAAAATGATTGATTTTCCTAGTCTTTTTATCTTTCCGTTTGGTATGAAATAATGCCTGCTTCTGCTACTGCTGCTAAGTCACTTCAGCCATGTCCGACTCTGTGCGACCCCATAGATGGCAGCCCACTAGGCTCCTCTGTCCCTGGGATTCTCCAGGCAAGAACACTGGAGTGGGGTGCCATTTCCTTCTCCAATGCATGGAAGTGAAAAGTGAAAGTGAAGTCGCTCAGTCGTGCCCTAGTCTTAGCAACCCCATGGACTGCAGCCCACCAGGCTCCTCCATCCATGGGATTCTCCAGGCAAGAGTACTGGAGTGTGGTGCCATTGCCTTCTCCGAAATAAAGCCCAAGGATCTGGATGTCTGTGAGCCACTATAATATAAACAGCTAGGGTTTTGTCTCATGGTCATATTATTTGATGAATGTTGAAAGACAGATGGAGGAATATGGAGGAATACGGACAGAATAATGAGTGTGGATTATACAGCTGAACTGTTAGGAATTGGAGGTGAAAATAAGTGAGGAGGAAGGAAGTGGGACGGAGATAGGAAAGAAGCAGCAAGAGGACTGGGTAGCACGTCCAGAAGACGGTTGGCCCACAGAGTGCCTACTCACCAAGAAGCGCTGGTGTTAATGTGGGCTATAGGTCGGCCATCAGTTGCGCCCAACTGAAATGCTTGACTGTAGTTACACAACTGAAGCAGAAGTCCCACCAGAACAACTGTACAAGCTTGTAACATCTCTCAAGCTCCCTTCAAACTCCCTTTCTGCCTTTAATCCACTAGTGGGATTTCTGAGTTGACTATTTAATTACCCTACCCAGTCCCCGTCGCCAGGATTAGAGGCTGTCAGCCTCTAAGACTCACATAGTAGAGCGGCTGCGTTCATCTGTAGACACAGCAGTGAGTCACTGCCCTCTTGGTTGCCATATGATTATGGGCCTTCTGCTGTGGTTCTTTCACTTCAAAGTTTAATGCAGTTTTGGCCCCAGAGTGTATCAATAGAAGGTAACTTTTAATTTGTAATAAATAGTCACTGCTGGGATTCTGTTTATATTATTTAGAAATTAGGATTGAATTGGATCCCAATTGTGATAAAGGATTTGTAAAAGCCAGATGTCTTCACATTGTTTATAAAAAGTGGATGGCTGAATAATTACTCAGTAAACATGATTAGTGGTGATAAAAATATAGATTATTCCTGCTCATGAGAACTGCTTTTCCATAAAATGTTATATAGCTTTCATTACTCACGTTTTTCTTTTAACTTCTTTGCTTTTATAGAAATATAGATTATCTATATTTATTTATTATAAATCTCAATTCAAAAAAAGATAACAGAAGCATTTCTGACATGAAAGAAAGACTATTTCTTTAAAGTATGTTTTTGTGGTAGAGTTCTAAATAAGGCGTATTTATTCAATATATTGCTGTACTTATTTTATTTCAAATATATTAATTCATGAGGTTCAAAATTAAATATGCTTTCCCTGTAGATTAATACTCTCCTTTTCAACTTTGTTGAATAAAGTAAATTGCTTGGTTCAATACAAACTAAGCCCATATGAGTGGCTCTTCTTGTTTTTCAGAAATAGGAGACACTAAGAGTTGAAAAAGCATTCATCATCGGGAGAATTTTAAAAGCATCCAAGCGCCTACACAGCCAGTAGATAAATTACCCACTATTCAACAGAAGGAAAGCACAATTAGTTTCACATTATACTAAACAAATCAGCTCTTTAAGTGACAGTCATTTTTGAGAAAAAGGCAGCAAGAATGTCATAGTTGTTCCCTTTCTCCCTTGTCTTTAGAAGCAACAACTGGTCTTTTCTCAGACTACAAGTTCTGTGGAAAGCAGGGTGAATGTATTTTGCTGTTGGTTTAGATAAGGAGAATTATATTCATGCCTTGTATCCATATGGTTAATAACACCACTTCATGTAATCTGCCATCACTTAACCTGAAGAAGCACGATTAGTGAACTTTGTGTACACAGCTACTGCAGCATTTTAAGCAACTTCCATCTGTGATAATGAAGTGATCGATGGAGGTCTTGGAGGAAAGAGTGCAATGCAAGCATGTAGCCTCGTGCACACATGAATCAAGCATCAAAACCCCAAACCACAATGCCTTATGCTTGCAAGTCAGTCATAGCCCAGTTGTAAAAGAATCTGCCTGTAATGCAGGAAACCTCAGTTCGATTCCTGGGTCAGGAAGATCCCCTGGAGAAGGGATAGGCTACCCATTCCAGTATTCTTGGGCTTCCCTTGTGGCTCAGCTGGTAAAGAATCCACCTGCAATGCGGGAGACCTGGGTTCCATCCCGGGGTCTGGAAGATCCCCTGGAAAAGGGAAAAGTGGATAGCCACCCACTCCAGTATTCTGGCCTGGAGAATTCCATGGACTGTATAGCCCATGCAGTCGCAAAGAGTTGGAGAGGACTGAGCAGCTTTCACTTTTCACTTTTATCCTTCTGTAAGAAAGAAAGAAAGTGAAATCACTCAGTTGTGTCCGACTCTTTGTGACCCCATGGACTGTAGCCTACCAAGTTCCTCCATCCATTAAGTTTAAATTCATTTATTAAGGTATTCATTCCACATTTATAAGGGATAATTTTTGATACATGTATATAAGAAATGTACAAAATTTCTTTACACCACACGAAAAGTAGCACTTTGAGTTTGACCCTTAAGCTAAAGATCTCATTGTCTCTTCTCATGTAAATGCCCACAGCCTGGAACTACATAAAGAACACATAGAATGATGTCTTAATTTTTTAAAATACATATGTATTTTATCAGTAAGGATATAATATATATTGTGTGAAGAAGAAGATAAGAAGAAAAAGAAAGCGGGACTAAGGGAAAGAGGCAGAGAGAGAGAGAAAGTCAAAACAATGAAATGCACTTAAGCCTAGCCCATGCAGTTTCTTTCCTGGTGATATAAGTTTTTTTCTATGCTCTGACTGGAGAAAAGATTGTTAAGGGTATATATTTTGTTATTTTTAGTTGTTTAATTTATGAAAGTTTTAAAATGAAAATTGTTAAGCATCGATTATTAGGATTATATTTATAAGTAGAACAAATTTTACAAAGTACTTCTAAGAATTCTTTGAAAAAATGATTGTCCCTGATTAATTAAATGTTGTAAATGACACTTGTAAATTTAACATATTGTTTATTCTGTTTTTAAGTACTTCATTTGTCTGGTTTAACAAATAAAATCTTTCTGAGAAGGAAATAATTCTTAAAATCTAATAAGTTAAATATATGATGTCCTAAAGTTTTCTTAGACTGTCCAGTATCACACTTGATTATAAGATGTGGATATAAGACAGATCACAAAACTGAAATATTATGTCTCAATTTTTAACTGCAAATTCTAAGGCAAAATCATAAGGCTGTCACCTTAATAGACTAAATTATTTGAAATAATACATATTTACCATACCAAATGTTCACAGATTTCTTAACACAAAAATTTTAGTCTGTGATTTCTGTTCCTATAAACATATTCGAGTCAACTCTAAGTCTTCCTAGAACTAAAAGGTATGCACTCACTAAGGAAGATGACATCCAGTTAACTAAAACCTTTGAGACCACATCTGCTCTTGAGTGTGAAAGGCACATGCCCACAGAAGAGAAAATACCTTCCAGGCTCCCTGAGTTCCTTTCCGCCTGGGATCTTGACTGGACACGTGACATAGAGCTGCCGACGTCCCGGGCCGTTCTCACCACCTCAACTGCCATGTCAGTCTTCTTCATAATCTCTGTATCACAGGCCTCAAAACTTTAGCAGAAGGGCGAGTTCCCGGGTTCTCCGGCCACTCGCAGGTGTCAGCAGCTACCCGAGAAGCAGCTTGTGTGCGTGAGCTGCCAGCCCTCACCCAGCCTCACGAGATGGGGCTTTGGTCTGCGTTTTCTTACTGAGAAGTAAAGAGCCCACAAAGCTTTTGTCAGCCTCACAGCTTTGTACAGAAATATTGGACTGGCCAAAATAAAAATAAGAGACACATTTTTCATTTTCATCAAGAACTTTGTTTTGTTCCATTACCTTCTGCCATTTTTCAGCCAACTTCATAATTCCAAACTCTTCCCCAAACTTATCTTTTTGAGCAAAGAATCATCTTCCAGAGAATTGAAATTGTTTTTCCTTTAAGAGAATTTTGCAAAGACCAAAATAAATGAACATCCAAAGATGCCATGTCTGCTTGATACAGCAAATGAATCAGAACTTCCCAGCCAAGCTGTAACGGTTTTTCCCTGGTCATCAAAGAAACATGTGGTCTTGCGATATCCTGATGGAGGAGTATGCCTTTTCTGTTGACTAATTCTGGACGCTTTTCATGGAGTGATGTTCTTGGTTGGTGTAATTGGGAGTGTACTTGTTGGAATTAATTATTTGGCTTTCTGGAAGTAGCTCAAAATAGAGGACTCCCTTCCAATTCCACCATATTCACAACATTACTTTCTTTGGATGAAAACCTGCCTTTGGTGTGGTTGGTGGTGGTTCACTTGGCTTGTCCCATGACCTCTTCCATTCCACATTATTGTACAGTATCCACTTTTCATCACCTGTCACAATTAGTTTAAAAAATGGAACATTTTCCTTACGTTTCAATAGAGAATCATGTATGGAAATTCTGTCAAGGGTTTTTTTGCTTAATTTATGTGAAACCCAAACATCAAAGTGATTAACATACAAAGCTGATGCAAATGCTTTTCAGGGATACTTTGAGTATGCTGGCTATCTCCCCTGTGGTGTAACTTTGATTGTTCTCAATGAATGTCTCAATTTGATCGATGTCAGCTTCAACTGGTCTCCTTGACCTTGGAGCATCATCCAGCAAGAAATCTCTAGCACAAGACGTCACAAACCACTTTTGACATAGTTTGATCAGTCACTGAACCTTCTCTATACACTGCACACGGAAAAGGCAATGGCACCCCACTCCAGTACTCTTGCTTGGAAATCCCATGGACGGAGGAGCCTGGTGGGCTGCAGTCCATGGGGTCGCGAGGTCGGACACGACTGAGCAACTTCACTTTCACTTTTCACTCTCATGCATTGGAGAAGGAACTGGCAACCCACTCCAGTGTTCTTGCCTGGAGAATCCCAGGGACAGAAGAGCTTGGTAGGCTGCCATCTCTGGGGTCGCACAGAGTCAGACACGACTGAAGCGACTTAGCAGCAGCGTACACTGCACAAGTTTTTTTCTTGCATTTCAGTTACATTTTTAACATTCTTGCAACAATAAAGGATAATATGCCAGAAATGCTGCTTTCATTTTTCATCTTCAATATTAAAATGGCTACACAAAAAATTCACCAGTTTTGATACAGTTTTTTTAAATACACAATGATATGCCAGCTGTCGCAATACGGTCTAACAGAATTGTTTCCAATGAAGTTAAAAGGCCACTAGAGCCAGCTTTAGCCAGCCAGGGGGAAAAAAGAAAAAAAAAAATGAATGAATGAACTTTTTGGCCAACCCAATACTTTCCTGGTTTTAAGAGCCAGCTTACAGGGGGAAAAAAAAAAGAATGAACTTTTTTGGCCAACCCAATACTTTTCTGGTTTTAAGTTAAATAAGTGTTCCTTTGTTCTGCTTAAAGGTGTAAAGCAGTGGTCCTCGGACATGCATCTATCTTCTAGCATTTCAGATTCCATGAGAGCGGGCTCCAGGTCCTTCTCAGGCAGCAGCGGGGATACACGTAGATGACTTACCCTCCATCCACTCTCAGGGAGACCCGCTAACCGTAGGGACCAGCACACACTGTTAGAGCTGTAAAGGATCATCCCATCCAAAGCTTGATCATATCAGGTTTTGGTTGACAACCTTGATACTACAATACCAAGACAAAAATGTTTGGAGTTCTCCCCTGGGATTGATAACCAGGAGCGCTGCTAGGTTTATTGATAACAGATGTATGATGTTCCTCTCAACAGCAACTCCCATCCTAATTGGTTTACTTGTCTTTGACTCTAAGGCATACGTTTACCATCTAATGCCAAAAAAATCTTTGAAGTTGATGGATAGTGGGTTTAGTTATATATTTTACCTGAACAGAAAGACTTCAAACTTGATAGGATTCTAGAATAAATAATTACCCTTCTCCACTAGTCTAAATAATTTTGCATTATTTTATCTTCATATTCATATTCAATTTTCAATTCAGTTCTTCAACCAATTGAATTTTCACTCTTAAATGGTGTTTCCTGGCTCATGGTTGCACCCTGAGTCTTTCACTGTCCTTCTTGCCTCTAGATTCCTTCTTTTGTAACCAACCACTGCATAATTCAGATCAGATCCCTGTACTGATTTTTCCTCCTATCCTAGGAATATAAGGTTTAGGAATGTGCTCTTGAAAGTCTTTTCCAGGTGAAAAACTACTCCATGTTCACTCTTTAAGGGCAATAAAGTTTCCTGAGCATCTCAGACCTCTCAGCCTAGATCTACTAGTGGTTCTCTTCTGACCGAGACAAGTAATTGAAAAATAATTGTTGGTCTCAATCAGTAAATCAACTGGATTTAAAAAAAATCATTTCATGCTACAAACATATAATTTTAGTATTGTGTATAACAAAGGATCTGAGAACTTAAAGCTTCTCAGAAGTATTTATCCTAGAGATCTAAGACTCCTTTTGTCTTTTGCCTCACTAAGCCTTAAAATCTAACTTATATATCTTTGCATGCTATCAGCAATGAAATAAAAATGTCTGTATTTTAAATAATTTTTCTTTCTCAGTTTCTACAGATAAAGTGATTTAAAGTAATGAATGATGCCATCAAAGCAGAAAAGAGAAACTGTGAAAACCCCCAGAAATGTGAAAGGAGGTTTCCTACAGGATAATAGCATCTTCGGTTCAATTTATAAAAACCCAAATAAATAAAATGGACAGTATTGTTCAATTTTAGAAATTCCATTTCTTCTATGTTCTAAGCTGTATAATTGTCAGGTTTTTATGGTTTAGATTGTAAATGTGTTCTTCCCTTTGCTAATTATGTGTTTTTTTTTAAGTCTTAAAAGTCTTAAAATGTGAAGGACATTTATGAATGGTAAGGGAGACACTGTATACAAATGTATATTTGTAAAAGCTATTTTTATGATTAGCATGTTTTACTGTTGACCATATATAAAAGTCAGGTGATATTGCAATTATAAACTTAAACTTATTTCCAACAATGTCATGTAAGAAAAGATACATTGTATGCTAGTTTTTATAATTTATTTTTAACTTATAGTTTAAAGTACTTCAGATAATAATGATAAAAAAATTGAAAAATTGTATTTCTGCCCTCAATAAGCACCATTTTTATTAATAAAGAATGCAAATATTTCAGATGTGATTCAATAGTTAAAGGATTGTTGGTTTGACCTGTAATTAAATTGAGCATCCTCTGCTTGACTGAACTGAAATGATCCAATTAATACCCAATATTTCAGTGTGGGTGGGAGATCCCATGGATGGATTTTAATGCCAATACAGATGAGAACTAGATTGGCAAGGAAGATTGTTTTGCCTTTGGATCCAAAAGTTCAAATTAATGCATACATCACTTCATTCCATCTCCTATTACTAAGGATTCTCCATTCCCTGGCATTGCAAGTGTTTCCAAATGCCCTTAGCTATTGTCTTGTGCTGTGGAAATGGAAGAAACCATCTTCACAGACTAGGAGAATTAAGTGTATAATTTCTTAATAAATATGGCTTCTTTTAAAACAAAGTTGGTGTGTATCTTTCTTTTGGGGTGCATTTAGTTTTAATACTCAGCTTGAATTTTTAAGTCATTTGTACAAAATCAGTGCAATAATGAAAGCAGCATAACCTTATTAATATGCAGATTACATGTTCCATATGCCTACACGTTAAATGGGATGGCATATTCTGGAGCACATTAATTTGGTATGTAATAGAAAGTCAGAGGGCCCTCACCCATGACGGAAGGAACAGTATGGATTATATTTCTAGAAAGCATATTTTTAATCCAAATACAGAATTTTGAGACAGTATTGAAGGCAAAACTACTTGAATATAGGTATTTATTTGGGGGGGCTCCAAAATCACTGCAGATGGTGACTGCAGCCATGAAATTAAAAGACGCTTGCTCCTTGGAAGAAAAGTTATGACCAACCTAGAAAGCATATTCAAAAGCAGAGACATTACTTTGCCAACTAAGGTCCATCTAGTCAAGGCTATGGTTTTTCCTGTGGTCATGTATGGATGTGAGAGTTGGACTGTGAAGAAGGCTGAGGGCCGAAGAATTGATGCTTTTGAACTGTGGTGTTGGAGAAGACTCTTGAGAGTCCCTTGGACTGCAAGGAGATCCAACCAGTCCATCCTAAAGGAGATCAGCCCTGGGATTTCTTTGGAAAGAATGATACTAAAGCTGAAGCTCCAGTACTTTGGCCACCTCATGCGAAGAGCTGACTCATTGGAAAAGACTCTGATGCTGGGAGGGATTGGGGGCAGGAGGAGAAGGGGATGACAGAGGATGAGATGGCTGGATGGCATCACGGACTCGATGGACGTGAATCTGAGTGAACTCCGGGAGTTGGTGATGGACAGGGAGGCCTGGCGTGCTGTGATTCATGGGGTCGCAAAGAGTTGGACACGACTGAGGAACTGAACTGAACTGAACTGATGCTCTGCCTAACTAATACTCTGCTACCAAATGATTGTCAGCTCATCATTAAAGAGCAGACAGAAAATATGCAGCCTCACCAAGAGCACTTTATAGGCTTAAGGCCACTCTTTACAAAGAAACTGAGCATCTAAAATCACCTTTGTGCGTTTTCTTTTATTTTTCTACTTTAATTTCACTAAGGTGAGCAATCCTCTTTCTCTGTCTTTTAATTATAAACTAATGCAATCTTACACAATTTCATCCAACAAAGAATATTTTTAAAAAATTTTTGAAGAACAAAAGGAACTCTCTTATTAAAGAAAATAAATATATTGCATTTTCCTATTTAAAGTCTTCAACAATTTGTCCACTACAACCTAGAGGCTGGATCAGGAATGTGTTTCCTTTTTAAGGAAATGCGAAAGCCACAATGTAATATACTTGTTTTAACCGTTATGAGTATTGGAGATTTTGTAATTGTTGTGTTTTAATTCTGAAGCTGCAAAAAGCCTGTATATGCTTCTGTAATGGGCTTTCCTGGTGGCTCAGACAGTAAAGAATCTGCCTGCAGTAGAGGAGACCTGGGTTCGAGACCTGGGTTGGGAAGATCCTCTGGAGGAGGGCATAGCTACCCACTCCAGTATTCTTGCCTGGAGATTTCCATGGAGAAAGGAGCCTCGTGGGCTACAGTCCATGGAGTCACGAAGAGTCAGACATGACTGAACGACTAAGCACAGCACACTTCTGTAAGAGAATAAAATCAACAGAGTGATTTCATAGTTTGCTGCCAAGTAGATGTATTTGCCTGGCATAATCTGATGCTCCAGAAAGGAACTGTTGCAGGTATTGTCTGCTAGGAAAATACACATGTGTCTATTTTTCCAAATTTACCATTTGTCTGTCCTCATAGTAGTCAATAAACAGTGTAGCATCTCTATAATTTATTATTATAAATTAAGGACAGTACACTTTCTCAGATATTCATTAACTGCTCCCAAAGTAAAATGAATAATTCAAATGTTATGAAATAATTCTTTGTTGTTGGAGTTGATTTTCTCCACACAGGCTTTGAAATATAAAACCATGGGTCTTTCTCTTTATTCACTGCCCATTCTTGGCTTAAGAATTTCCTTTGATGACAAGGATGGAACAAAATATACACCAGATCAACAAAATACAGATTATTGGGGATTATGATCCCTGAAGGTTTAGTTTAAAAAGTAACAAGGAAGGTTTTAATAAATGACTAGAGGAGAGTGGACTTCTAACTCAGATAACGTCAGTCTCATGAAAGAAAAAAAGTGGCATTTCTCAATGCATTCAAGAAAGAAAGACGGGACAATAGGCCCACTGCTTGGGAAGTTAGGCCAACTGGGCACTGGAGATAACGGAAAGGGGAAAATACCAATTTTGCATCCACCTGCTTCAACGAAAGAATAGTTTTCAAAGCAGAAATACACACAAAAAAATGATAGAAGTGAAACAGAAGGTAAGAAGAAACTATTTTAAATGGATTAAAGTTCAGAAAACAGGAATTACAAATGCAAATGCCTGCAGAGGCCTGATAAGAAATACAGATGCGGGAATCAGGCCTGAGGTGAGTTAGTAGATCTTCAAGGCAACCGTGAAGATGAGGAGGCCAGTGGCTGTCTAAGTCAGAAATGCAGACCTGGATTCACGCGTTTTCCTGATTTTTTCCAGAGAAGGCAGACATCAGAGTTCTAAATGAGATTTCCTATTTTGTTTTGCTTTAATGTGAATATGAATGAAACCGTACCTAGGATTTAGTAGTTGCAAAACAAAGCAAAAGAATTCTGCAGTGTGGGGGAAGGACAGATTGAGAAAGTAGCTGGTACACACGCTAGCATGTGTGAAACAGGTCACTGCTGTACAATAGGGAGCCCAGCCTGCTGCCCCGTGACGACCTGGAGGGGAGGGGTGCGAGGGGAGAGGAGGCTCAAGAGGGAGCGGACATGTGCATGTGGTGATAACTGATTTGCATTGTTGTACGGCAGAAACCACAGCAACATTTTAAATCAATTATCTTCCAACTGAAAAATTAAAAAAAAATTTCACCTTATCTTTGACAAAGGAGGCAAGAATATACAATGGAGTAAAGACAATCTCTTTAACAAGTGGTGCTGGGAAAACTGGGCAACCACTTGTAAAAGAATGAAACTAGATCACTTCCTAACACCGCACACAAAAATAAACTCAAAATGGATTAAAGATCTAAATGTAAGACCAGAAACTATAAAACTCCTAGAGGAGAACATAGGCAAAACACTCTCCGACATAAATCACAGCAGGATCCTCTATGATCCACCTCCCAGAATTCTGGAAATAAAAGCAAAAATAAACAAATGGGATCTAATTAAAATTAAAAGCTTCTGCACAACAAAGGAAAATATAAGCAAGGTGAAAAGACAGCCTTCTGAATGGGAGAAGATAATAGCAAATGAAGCAACTGACAAACAACTAATCTCAAAAATATATAAGCAACTTATGCAGCTCAATTCCAGAAAAATAAACGACCCAATCAAAAAATGGGCCAAAGAACTAAATAGACATTTCTCCAAAGAACACATATGGATGGCTAACAAACACATGAAAAGATGCTCAACATCACTCATTATCAGAGAAATGCAAATCAAGACCACAATGAGGTACCACTTTACACCAGTCAGAATGGTGCGATCCAAAAATCTGCAAGCAATAAATGCTGGAGAGGGTGTGGAGAAAAGGGAACCCTCCTACACTGTTGGTGGGAATGCAAACTAGTACAGCCACTATGGAGAACAGTGTGGAGATTCCTTAAAAAATTGCAAATAGAACTACCTTATGACCCAGCAATCCCACTGCTGGGCATACACACCGAGGAAACCAGAATTGAAACAGACACGTGTACCCCAATGTTCATCGCAGCACTGTTTATAATAGCCAGGACATGGAAACAACCTAGATGTCCATCAGCAGACGAATGGATAAGAAAGCTGTGGTACATATACACAATGGAGTATTACTAAGCCGTTAAAAAGAATTCATTTGAATCAGTTCTGATGAGATGGATGAAACTGGAGCTGATTATACAGAGTGAAGTAAGCCAGAAAGAAAAACACCAATACAGTATACTAACACATATATATGGAATTTAGGAAGATGGCAATGACGACCCTGTATGCAAGACAGGGAAAGAGACACAGATGTGTATAACGGACTTTTGGACTCAGAGGGAGAGGGAGAGGGTGGGATGATTTGGGAGAATGGCATTCTAACATGTATACTATCATGTAAGAATTGAATCGCCAGTCTATGTCTGACGCAGGATACAGCATGCTTGGGGCTGGTGCATGGGGATGACCCACAGAGATGTTATGGGGAGGGAGGTGGGAGGGGGGTTCATGTTTGGGAACACATGTAAGAATTAAAGATTTTAAAATTTAAAAAAAATTAAAAAAAGAAAACTAAACATCAAAATAAATAAATAAATAAATAAAGCAAAAAAAATTTTTCAAAAAGCCTATAGTAATGAGAAGCAACAAGTTCAGGGTTATCTCTGTTAAGAAAAAGAAGGGAAGCTAATTACTTTACAATATTGTAGTGCTCTTTGTAAAGTAGTCTCCAATTAAATAATTAATTTTTTTTAAAAAAAGAGAATGGAGGATAAAATAAGCGTATTTAATAGCTTCTGTAACATTTTTTAATTTATTAAGAAAAAATGTTTGAATCAAAGATAGATCAGGCACAGTGATAAAGAATCCACCCACCAAAGCAGGAGACGCAAGAGATGAAGGACTATCTCCTGGAGTAGAAATGGCAACTCACTCCAGTGTTCTTGCCTGGAAAATCCCATGGACAGAGGAGCCTGGCAGACTACAGCCTATGAAGTTGTAAAGAGTCAGACGTGACTGAGCAAACACACACATACACATTGGTGTTCATTTCTTTTCTCTATCCTTTTGCAGGCTTAAAACACCTTAGAATGATAAAAGGTGTGTGATTTATTTCAAAACGTCCATATATAGGTACATAGAAATATACATATTGACGATATAGAGACGTGGGTGATATAAATTGCATGTTAAAGGTAGGAATTTGGATCTTTGAGTCAATCAGAAATCTGTAAGCTTGTGATCTGCCTTTTCTAGAGACGTTTGGATTCTAAAGACTAAAACTTAAAGAAAGAGCACTGTGTTACTCTAATGTTCTAAGCCATTCTTGCAGACAGGAACTTATAAATGAATTTCTCATTTGTTAATGAAAAGACTTGCCATCAGCCTTTGAGGTATTCAGAACCACACTAGGGGCCTAAACACGGTTCACGCAAGAGTTCAGTGTGCCCGAGCTTGCGGCATAGGCCCCGGGTTTACCTGCTGCATCTCTGATGATAAGGACTATGCCTTCTCTATCTTTGTATCCTGTACAAATGACGCCTTTTACTTAACTAGTCATTTCTCCATAAATGTCTGTGGAATTAAATGAAAGAGGGTATGTTCTGAGTTTCTACCTACTGTTAAAAAACAAAAACAAAAAAAAAAGCTAAAGCTATAATTTGTTAAGCAGTTAATATGTTCTGAGAACTATATTAATACCTTTATATGCATTATCACGAATGCACAGAAAAGCTGCAGGAGAGCTATGGTTAGCTCCAGTTTCCAAGTCAAGAATGCAGATCATTTAATCGGTCAGATTTAATTGGGCGCCAACTCTGTGCTGAGCGCTATTCCTAATGATAGGGTCCGGCTATAAACACTGGACACTGAAAAGGCCTGTCCTTGAGAAGCTTACATTCTTAAGGGGATGACACGCAACAAGCCAGCTAACAAGCCGATGCATGGTGCTGCAGGTAGTCATGGTAACAGACTAGAAAAGCTGGGAGGAAGGAAAAGCTGCAGAGGTTCTCCATGGGGGTCTTCACAGGCTCATCAGGGAAGGCTGCCTGCGGTGGCGTTTGGCAAGGACCTGGAGTCCGAGAAGGGGCAGACCATGGGCCATTTCTGGCAAAGTGTCCTGAGCAGGAGGTGCAGGGTGTAAACCCCCGGAAGCATGGATGTACTCGGTGGGTTCAGGAAAAGCAAGGAGGGCGGTGCAGCTGGGTTAGAATTAAACATGGGACAGGAAAGTAGGTGAGGCCAAAGAAAAGCCACGGTTTCAGGTCGCAGAGCCGTAAACACGATTCCGAGCTCACTGGACCGTTTAGCTGCACTGGACGCGGAGATTTTGAGCGCAGGAATTATAGGATCCAACTTAAAAGAACCACTTGGGCTGCCAAGTCCAGAATAGACCCTAGAGAAGTAAAGAACCCACAAGTCCCTGCACTCTAGGTTGATACACAGCTCTGTTGAGTCTGGCCTGTGCCTAGACTGGTCTGCTCAGAGCAAAGAAGCCTGCTCACTTGTTCAGCAAATCTGTGTTGAGCCCTTACTGTATCCCATATGTGTACTTGATGGTGGGCATGCAGGGTGACAGAATCCCCTTGCTCAGGGCACCTAGTCTAGTGAATAAGAAAATACCAACATTATTCCAACCTTCACCCCTGTCTTCCGAGGAGCAGGCATACCTTTCTGAAAGGAGATCAAGCAGGTATCCCCTCATATCTTGATGGAAAGATTTGTGTTATGTGCTCCTTCCTAAATAACAACTTGTAAGAGAGAGAGAGAGATTTATATAACTGGCTTAGCTCAGTGGTTCTCAACCCTGTCTGTATATAAATTACCTGGGCAATTAAACAAACAAACAACAACAAAAACTAATTAAATTGGAATACTATTGGAAACTAGCTGAATAAAGATAGAATAAAAATTTTTTTTAAACAACACTGCAAACTAAAAAGAGCACTCTGCCCAAGTCCTGTTCCTTACAGCTCCGATAGAAGTGGACGGACATGCGTTTTTTAATTTAACTTTGTTCAACCTGCTGAAACAGAGAAGCATAGGTGCTCCAAAGTATAAAGCGCAAAGCTTGGATTCACCACAACTCTCTACCCTGATTCCTCAAATATTGAGAAAACAAAGCTATTCCCCACATACAAAGAAACTCTCTTCCCAGTCAGTCACAGTGGTAACACGCCTGCATACTCATTAGCTCCATCCTTTCCACAGCTGTGGAGCCACTTAACTGCCCATCACACAAAATCGTGCGTAGCTGAACAGCATAAAAATGATAGGCTGTCAGCCACCCCTTCTTTAAATCAAGATCCTGAAACAGAGAAGGACAGGCAAGGCTGATGTGCTGCAGCTCATGGGATCGCAGAGAGCTGGACATGACTTGGCAGCTGAACAAGGGCTGAGAACCACTGGCATAAGCCAGTTATAGAAATTTATCTCCCTAGCAAGTTATTATTTAGGAAGAAGCATGCAGCGCACTTCTTTCTAACAAGATATGAGGGGGTTCCTGCTGGATCTCCCTTCAGAAGGGCTGTCTGCTCCTCAGAAGACAGAGAGAGAGTTGGGTTCTTTGTTCTTGCTTGCAAACCAAGCTGTGTAAGAATGTGAGGTCTGGAATTCCTACAGCTACCTCTCAATGATGAAGAAAGTAGCCAACCTATTAAAAATGGCAGAGAAAAAAAAAAGGAAAATACCTGGGATTTTATAATGTCTTTGAGCCACTAAATGAAAAGGCCTGGATCCACACTGCCACTAGACTTACTATGTGAGTTTAAAAATATGTTTCTTATTTCAAATAACTTAGGGTTGTGCTTTCTGTTAAATACAGCTGGACAAAAATCCCAAATAATTATTGTAGTTAGTTTAAAAAAAAGAAACTAATTAGAAGTAGTGAATATTGGAGGAAAAAGTTTTTAGGGTTTTGTTTTTAAATAATATATGTTAATAAAGAGCTTTCTGTTTTGGTGCTCTATTATGGCAGAGAGCAAAATAGTTAAAATAGGAGAAAAATATCTGTTAATCCCAGAACAAACCAAACGAGCCACAGTCTTTCTGTGTACTGCAAACTGTACAGAGACTATGGCAGGTAACCTGCCGGAGAAGCCTGAATCTTGGACGAGGAAGTGACCTGCATGCGAGCAGCGAGAGCCAATCAAGAAATCCTGAACCCGCCCTGTGACTGCAAACAGGAGATGCAACCCTGCATTCACAGATGGGCGTGTGAGCAGAGAGAGTCAACACAAAATATCTCCAAAACAAGCTGCCCTGTAAAGAAGAGGGGAAGTTTCAGCCAAAATGCAGAGAATTACCAGATTTCTAAAAGTACCTTTTTCATAAAACAGGAGAAAGTTTTTAAAACAATTGTTCTGTTTTTTATAAAGGGTTATAAAATGTAATAAAATGTGACCACAGATGCATTTTTAAGAGAACTGATATAAACACAGTAATTTTTAATGAAAATACAAGAATCCCCAGAACAAAATAAACAGAAGCAAACTTCCTGCTTCATCAAACCAAGTAATTGTTTTGTAGGGCAAATTTAAGAGATTTCCAAAGAGTATAGAGTAAGAGTGAAGAAGTGAACATATAAAAAGACGACATTAAAGGCTGATGGTAATCCTTCAATTGAAAATAAATTAAAAAATGAAAAAACCCTGAGAGCAGAGAAAGAAGATCCAACATAAACATCACAGGTGATCCTCAAGAAGAAAACAGGTCAAAACAAAAGCTGTGAAAATCAGACACCATTGAAGAAAATTTGGAAAGACTGAAAAGGCTTTCCATATTCTGAGAAATGTCCATTTTAAAAGAAAATCCAACATCATAAAGAAAAAAACCTAGAAAGTTCTCAGTCATTCCAAAACAGGGAAAATTGAAGTTCTGAGAAGAAACCTTTTATGTTCAAAATGCTACACCTACAAACCTGCACTTAATGTGTGAAGGCGCCAGTGAAATATTTCAGATATCTATAGACTCAGAACACATATCATTCACATTAAGTTTCTAAAAAAATTACAGAGAAACCTACCTGAAAGCATTATACTATATGATTTCAAAACCTAAAAACATTGCGAGAGACATTTATAATACAAATAGGTAATGATAATCACTCCGTTCAGTAAATCATAGAGAATTGCACATACATAACTGCTATGATATTTATAAAATGAAATATAAAAATAATGAACAAAAACATAAAAAAACATAATTTCATGTAAATATAATCGCCGCTAAACAACAACCCGGTTAATAATTCCAGACTGAGTTGGAGCAGTTCATTAGGAGAGGACAAGAGAAGGAAGTATATTGATGTCTCATCTTATATCCATTTAACAAATGACTGTGCTTTGAGAGTGTAAGACTCTCTCCCAGGTTCTTAGAATGCATCAGTGAATAAAAGAGATGAAACCCTCAACCCTGGTGAAATTTAGAATCGCAAGTGCCAAGTCTATATTTTATAAAAAGGCAATCATTACCAGAATGAGACAGAGAGAATAAATTCTCAAAGATGAAAAAATCGAGCATGCCTCCGTCTGCACCCCCAGAGGAGAAAGGAAGGTGGGAGAGGACGGGGAGGGAAGCGGGGGCGGGGGGGGGGGCAGACAGAGGGAGGCAGGCAGGTGCTTGAGTCTGAAGCAAAGCTTTACTTTTCACGCCGAAATACAGAATGATAAAACACCACTTAGAATAATAAATGAAACTGCTTTATCACCCTACTGAGTGGTAAAAACAACCAATATTGGGCTAGCCATATCTGCGATATGTTGCTTAGAAGAGTCATAAGAAAAATAACACTAAAATGTTAAAAATGAAGAAATAAATCTTCAAAAGAACTGTAAGTTCAGTGGTTTCACAAATATCACCAGCTATTCCTGAATATTCAAAGAACATTTCCCTGCCATGAAATCCATTCTAAGATACATAAAGAAGGTTTAGTCTACATAATTAATTTTATGAAGACGGTATGACTATCACATAAAATCTTGATCAAAAAGTAACACCCCAAAGTCAAATATAAATAGCTCTCTGACATAGACATAACTGAAATAAAACAAAATATAGCAAGAAATTCAACAAGATGTAAAAGATTCTCTGTGATTAACTAGAACTTCATGACAAAAATTCCCACGTACTCTCATACACAGGTACATGCTTGTGCATGAGCAACCATACAAACATTTCCCTGGTGATTCAGTGGGAAAGAATCTACCTGCAATGCAGGAGATGGAGGTTAGACCCCTGAGTCGGGAAGGCCTACTGGAGAAGGAAATGGTAACCCATTCCAGTATTCTTGCCTGGGAAATCCCATGGACGGAGAAGCCTGGAAGGTCCATGGGGCTGCAAAAGAGCGGAACACGGCCTCGCAACTAAACAACAACAACCATTGCAAACACACACCCTACAAGAATCGTAAAATAACTTTACACTTCATACCATAATAGATGTCACAGTTAAGTTTACATTAATACAAGAATACCCTCTATTTAGTATTTCTAACTTGTTCTAGATGAGCAAGTTAGTGCTGCTGCTGCTGCTGCTAAGTCGCTTCAGTCGTGTCCGACTCTGTGCAACCCCATAGATGGCAGCCCACCAGGCTCCCCGGTCCCTGGGATTCTCCAGGCAAGAACACTGGAGTGGGTTGCCATTGCCTTCGCCAATGCAGGAAAGTGAAAAGTGAAAGTGAAGTCACTCAGTCATGTCCAACTCTCAGCGACCCCACGGACTGCAGCCTACCAAGCTTCTCCATCCACGGGATTTTCCAGGCAAGAGTGCTGGAGTGGGCTGCCATTGCCTTCTCTGGCAAGTTAGTGCAGTAAAGCAATAAAGAGAAATTAATAGTATGACAATTAGAAAGATGAGAACATTTTTTGATTGCACAGGATGTGATTGTCAACCTTAAGACCCAAGAAAGTAAGAAACAAACACTATTAGGCTTAATTGTGAGTTAATTTTTTCAATATTTAAAAAAGTAAAGGTGAATTAGCTTTATATTATACAAATAATAACTGTGGAAAATCTAATGAATAATAATTGTTTTCATAATGTTAAAGTACTCACTTAAAATACTGAGGAATAAACTTAATAAGAAATGCACTAAGCTACATAGTGCACACCACAAAATTTTATTCATAAAATAACAGATACAAGTATATGAATAGATAAAAGGTGCCACTAGCTGGTAAGTTTTGAAGTTTTAAATAAATCAATCTCTTGTACAGTAATTCAATATAAAATTTTCCCTAAGTCTCAAAGATCTTTTCTACTCCTTTGCTTTCATGCCATTTTATATGCTGATAAATCCCAAAAGTTTACTTATCATCCTGGCCTCTCATTTTCTACAGCCAACTTTTCACTGGACAGTTTCACTTAGATGCCCCACAAGCATATCAAACTCAGCTCCTGATCTTCCACCCAAAATGGATCCTATTCTAGAGAATCCATCTCTATTCATGGTTACCCCTATCTACTCACCGTGAATGTGCTCAGTGGTGTCTGACTCTTTGTGACCCTATGGACTGTAGCCCACCAGGCTCCTCTGCCCATGGGATTTTCCAGGCAAAAATACTGGATTGAGTTGCCATTTCCACCTCCAGGGGATCTTCCTGACCCAGGGATTAAATCTATGTCTCCTGCATCGCAGGTGGATTCTTTACTGCTAAGCCATCAGAGTAGCCCATTTACTCACCATTAAACCAGAAACCGAGGAGTCGTCTTAGATTTCTTCTCTCACTTTTGTCTCCAATCTCCCATTGTATTTTATTGCTTCTAGCCCTGGGATTTCTTTGGAAGGAATGATGCTGAAGCTGAAACTCCAGTACTTTGGCCACCTCATGCGAAGAGTTGACTCATTGGAAAAGACTCTGATGCTGGGAGGGAATGGGGGCAGGAGGAGAAGGGGACGACAGAGGATGAGATGGCTGGATGGCATCACTGACTCGATGGATGTGAGTCTGAGTGAACTCCGGGAGTTGGTGATGGACAGGGAGGCCTGGTGTGCTGTGATTGATGGGGTCGCAAAGAGTCGGACATGACGAGCGACTGAACTGAACTGAACTAAACTGATCTTCATATATACCCTGGGTCCTTTTACTTTTCTCAATTCCATATAATATTCCAGAAATCACCCCCCAAATTAGCTCCTTGTTTCCACACCACCTAAAGCGCTGCAGTCCATGGCATCGCAAAGAGTCAAACACGTCTAAGCCACTGAACTGAACTGACAGCTCCAATCTAAAAGTCACCTTTTTAAAAATTTCAGTGTAAATTGTTACACCTTTATTTCAAAACCTAAATATTTTCTCAATTAGCCTCAATATTAGCCTAAACATTATTTCAATTAGCCTAAATACTTTCTCAAATCCATTAGAGTAAACCCAAAGCCCTTGCCGTTCCCCATGAGGCTCCAAAGAGCCAAACCCTTCCAGCCTTCCCTGCCTCTTCTCTTTCTTCAACAAACCGGAGTCTCTTACACTTCAGGCTCTCGCCTTTGCTAGTCTCTTGTCCAGAAAGCTGACCCTCCACCTCTTCATTACCAGCTAAGGGTTTACACCATCCTGAGGTAGTCTGCCCCATCCTTTGCCCTGACTCCATTACTCTTTACCAAAGCATCTTGATGGTTTGTTTTGTGGCATTTCATGATTTGTAATTTACATGCTTGTTGCTGATGTTTTTACTGCCTGTCTTCCCGAGTGAACTATAGCTCTTGAGAAGAATGGGCTCTTCTGGATCTGTTTGGTCAACATTCAGTATCTAGCTCAGTGCCTTGCGATAGCGTAAAACCAGTGACAACATCAATGAAATCTGGGTTTTAATGGAAATCTTGTTTATTTTAAATTCTACCTTTTGACCAATAAATAAAATATATAACAAAAAATTAATAATAAAGAATTCTGAAGGAAAGCAATGAAGGATGGAGAACTTGGTATCCCATTACAATAATAATTAAACCAGAATGTTAAGAAATCAAAGACAAAAAAGTAGGAAAGAATTTTAAAAATGGCAGCAGATTATTAAATAGACTAGATCATCCTGGAAAGACCCCATTATATGTAAGAACAATATTTGATAAAAGTATTTATTATATCAATAAAAATGATACAATAATTAATAAATCTGGGGCAGTTGATTAGGTACTTAAAATATATATAAAATGTAATGCCAATCCTTACACTGCTCATCACAATAAATTAAACATTTACATTTGAAGTTAGTATTTTTAAACAAACTTTAAAAACACTTTAAGCTCTCAACTAACACTATTCCTTCTCTGGATACAGAACTTTCTATGCATAAAAACAGTAAGAACTCAATAGGGAAAAGATTTTATCACCAAAAAAAAAAAAAGAGGAATATTTGTAAGTCAACATTATCAAACAAATAAACTGTAAGAAGCTTTGAACATTTAAGATTAATATCCAATTTTAGGAAAAGATTAAACGGATGAGAGACTTCAAGCACATCACTAGATATCTTGGCAAATGGCACAAGCAATTTGCAAAACCTGACAGCCTTGAATCCCAACTAGCTGGAGACAGGGCGGTCACCTGACCACTGGCTCCCGGAACTGGACATGGTCTTCCTACTAATGTGTTGGCTCGGGAGCTAGGATGACTTATTTGTCTACATGACCTTATAGGAGAGTTGTCAGGATTATTCTTTAGCAACGGTGATGTGCTGCTGAATAGAACAGAAACTGGCGAAGTGATAATTCTGCTTCTTTTTCACCTTTGGAAAAGTTGCCAGCCCTACAGGGCATGAGAACAATAAGAAAGTTGCATGGATATACATTTCATCTGCTTCTGCTCTGTGTAGCCATATCTTTTCTGATAAATTTTGCATGTTTTTCCAGACTGGGGCTTTATAGCATTATGTGTGTGTCATTTCTTCTGACTGATCCAAACACAATTGAAATTCTGCTATGACTAAACAGCTAATAAACATAAGATTGCAAATTAAAGTAGCATTGAGATCCTGTTTAACAGCTATAAAAATGGCAGATATTAAAACATATATAATATTCTATTTTGATTAGGAAACAGTGGGGGTCAAACTCTTAAATTCGCGTATGTAAGTACTCTCATAAAATGCTAGTGGGAGTATTAACTTGCAAACTTTCTGGAAAGGGATTTGACAATATATCTCAATGTTTTAAGAACATTGGCAAATTGTGCAACCATTATGATTATGTAGAATTTCTAATGACATGGTGACAAGTTTAGAATTAAATATGGGCAGAAACAGGGAGGGGGATCAAAACGGCAGGGGAGGATGGCCCCGAGCTCATCTCCCTGCACAAACACATCAACAGGGCATCGTCACAGGGAATAAATCGAACTGAAAACAGCCCAAGGACTGGCAGAAGCGCTCTGCAGCAACTGAAGCTCCCGGTCTTGTTTTTGCTGACTATAGAGCTTCTCCATCTTTGGCTGCAAAGAATATAACCAATCTGATTTCAGTATTGACCATCTGGTGATGTCCATGTGTAGTCTTCTCTTGTGTTGTTGGAAGAGGGTGTTTGCTATGACCAGTCCGTTTTTTTGGCAAAACTCTATTAGCCTTTGCCCTGCTTCATTCTGTATTCCAGGGCCAAATTTGCCTGTTAATCAGGTATCTCTTGATTTCCTACTTGTGCATTCCAGTCCCCTATAATGAAAAGGATATCTTTTGGGGGTTCTACAAGGTATTGTAGGTCTTCATAGAACCGTTCAACTTCAGCTTCTTCAGCATTACTGGTCCGGGCATAGACTTGGGTTGCCATGATACTGAATGGTTTGCCTTGATCTTTCTGTCGTTTTTGAGACTTCATCCACGTACTGCATTTCGGACTCTTTTGTTAACTCTGACAGCTACTCCATTTCTTCTAAGCATCAGTCCTTCCAATGATTATTCAGGATTGATTTAATTTAGGATTGACTGGTTTGATCTCCTTGCAGTCCCAGGGATTCTCAAGAGTCTTCTCCAGCATCACAGTTCAAAAACATCAATTCTTCAGCACTCAGCTTTCTTTATGGTCCAACTCTCATACCTATACATGACTACTGGAAAAACCATAGCTTTGACTGTTCAGACATTTGTTGCCAAAGTAATGTCTCTGCTTTCTAATATGCTGTCTAGGATGGTCATAGCTTTTCTTCCAAGGAGCAAGTGTCTTTTATTTTCATGGCCTGCAGTCACCACCTGCAGTGATTTTGAAGTTCAAGAAAATAAAGTCTCTCACTGTTTCCATTGTTTCCCCATCTATTTGAAATGAAGTGATGCCATAATCTTGGTTTTCTGAATGCTGAGCTTTAAGCCAGCTCTTTCACTCTCTTCTTTCACTTTCATCAAGAGGCTCTTTAGTTCTTCTTCACTTTCTGCCATAAGGGTGGTGTCATCTGCATATCTGAGGTTATTGATATTTCTCCTGGCAATCTTGATTCCAGCTTGTGCTTCATCCAGGCCAGCATTTCTCATGATGTACTCAGCATATAAGTTAAATAAGCAGTGTGTCAATAAACAGCCTTGACATACTCCTTTCCAGCTTGGAACCAATCTGTTGTTTCATGTCCAGCTCTAACTGCTGCTTCTTGACCTGCATATGGGTTTCTCAGGAGGCAGGTAAGTTGGTCTAGTAGTCTCATCTCTTGAAGAATTTTCCACAGTTTATTTGTGATCGACACAGTCAAAGGCTTTAGCATAGTCAATGAAGAAGTAGATGTTTTTCTAGAATTCTCTTGCTTCTTCTCCGATCCAATGGATCCTGGCAATTTGATCTCTGGTTCCTCTGCCTTTTCTCAATCCAGCTTGAACATCTGCAAGTTCTCAGCTCATGTACTGTTGAAGCCTAACTTGGAGAATTTTGAGCATTACTTTGCTCTCATGTGAGATGAGTGCAATTGTGTAGTCATTTGAGCATTCTTTGGCATTGCCTTTCTTCAGGAATGGAATGAAAACTGACTTTTTCCAGTCTGATGAACACTGCTGCATTTTCCAAATTTGCTGGCATATTGAGTGCAGCACTTTCACAGCATCATCTTTTAAGAGTTGAAATAGCTCAGCTGGAATTTCATCACCTCCACTAGCTTTGTTCATAGTGACTTCCTAAGGCCCACTTGACTTCGCATTCCAGGATGTCTGGCTCTTAGGGGAGTGATCATACCATTGTGATTATCTGGATCATGAAGATCTATTTTTTACAGTTCTTCTGTGTATTCTTGCCACTTTCTTCTTAATGTCTTCTGCTTCTGTTTAGATCCATACCATTTCTGTCCTTTATTGTGCCCATTTTGCATGAAATGTTCCCTTGGTATCTCTAATTTTCTTGAAGACATCTCCAGTCTTTCCCATTCTATTGTTTTGCTCTACTTCTTTGCACTGATCATTGAGAAAGGCTTTCTTTTCTCTCCTTGCTATTCTTTAGAAATCTGTATTCAAATGGGTATTTCTTCCTTTTTCTCCTTTGCCTTTAGCTCTCTTCCTTTATCAGCTATTTGTAAGGCCTCTTCAGACAACCATTTTGCCTTTTTGCATTTCTTTTTCTTGGGGATGGACTAGATCACTGCCTCCTGTACCATGTCACAAACCTCTGTCCATAGTTCTTCAGACACTTTATCAGATCAACAACTCCAGTCCTGAGTATATATCTGAGAAAAAACAGAAATACTAATTCAAAAATATCCATGCACACCAATGTTTATTGCAGCATTACTTACAATAACCAAGATATGGAAGACACTTAATACTTCATCAACAGCCAAATGGATTAAAAAAAAAAAACTCAGCCATGGAAAGGAACAAAACGTGCCATTTGCAACAACGTGGATGAAGCTGGAAGGTATTTTTCTCTGTGAAATAAGTCAGGCAGAGAAAGGCAAATATTGTATATTAACACTTATATGTGAAATCTGAAAAGTAAAATTGTTAAATGAACATATAAAACAGAAATAGACTCACAGGTATAGAGAACAAATGAGTGGTCATCTGTGGACAGAGAGTTGGGAAAGAGGCAAGATAAGGTAGGGGATTAAGAGGCACAAAGTACTATGTATAAAATAAACCAGCTGCAAGTCCATATTGCACAACGCAGGGAATACGGCCAATATTTCACAGCTTCAAATGGAGTGTAACCCATAAAAATATTGAAAACTATGTTGTATATCTGAAAGCATACAGCATTACAAATCAACTTTCAAAACATTTTTTAACCCCAAAAAGATAAAATGTATAGGAATAAACTTAACCAAGGAGGTGAAAGACCTATATGCTGAAAATGATTAAATATTGATAAGGAAATCGAAGGTGATTCACAATGGAAAGATATCCCATACTCTTGATTAGAAGAATTAATTGTTAAAATGTCCATACTACCCAAAGCAATCTCCAGACTTGATGCAGTCACTGTTGAAATAGAGAAATGCACCTACAACATCACTGCTACATATAATTGTATATGTTGGTTTCCCTGAACCAAAAACCTTTGTATTGAACCTACAAATGGTCATTTTACAATATCAGTGCAACCAGGGCAAGAGGTCTATCAGAAAAAATAATTGGCGGACTTCAATAACTTGTTACAAGTTGCTACAAATATTTCTACATTCTGTAGATGAAGCCCTCCTCAGAATTAAGGGCATGGGTGAACTGTGTCAAACAATTTTTATAGATAGCAGTGAACTAGTTATCCATCAGTTCACAACCACTTTTAGATAATCTATCTTAGAAACTCAAATCTCAGTCCTCAGTTCCTTGTTAAATTCCCTTTGGATACCATTCAACACTCAGGGTAAAATTTGAGCAGAAAAAGACCTTATTCACTGGCAATCAGGGCAGAATTAAGGAGTGAAAGAAGTCAAGGCAAAAATCCATAAAATGTGCTAAATCAAGTTATTAGAAATAACTAGGATAGTTATATCTAGGATAGGATAAAATTTTATTTACCAAGACATTTCTTGAAGAAAGAACAATAAGCATTTATAAGGATGACTATGACTTCCCCTTTGCTCAAATAAGGCCAGTAATAAAGAAGGAATGGATGGAACCTTACTAATTCAGATCTTCTTTTCTGTTCATGGAATATTTAAATGAGGGACCAACCTTCAGATAGCCTTCTCCATTCTTCTACCTTTCACCTTCACATCAACACATATATACAACACACACACAAACAAGTGTGTCAAAGACATTTTTAATGATCATCTATTAGAAAATGCCCAAAGTTATTAGCCTGACACAGGTACATAACAGGTTATATACCTCCTGGAGGATCTAGTCTATAGGCAAAACTAACCCAGTGAAAGATATTCTTTGCTTTTCTGTTTTGGACATTAATGAAATGCCAGCTAAACTGAAAATTTTCAAAATACGTCTTCTACATATATCCCATCCACAACTCTGTCCCATGACCCAGTAATCAATGTTTAGTTTGCTCCTTTTCAAGTTGAAACTGAAAGCCTCTTGAGCAAAGCCATCCATGAATTTCATAGCCTTCTGGCTTCCTGCTGTATAGCATTACATGCTATACAGTGATTTTTGAGCCAAAATTACTGCAGATGGTGACTGCAGCCATGAAATTAAAAGACACTTGCTCCTTGGAAGGAAAGCTATGATGGACCTAGACAGTATATTAAAAAACAGATACCACTTTGCTGGCAAAAACCTGTATAGTCAAAGCTATGATTTTTCCAGTAATCATGTACAGATGTGAGAGATGGACCATTAAGAAGGCTAAGCACCAAATAATTGATCAAACCAGAAAAGACCCTGATGTTGGTAACGACTAAAGGCAAAAGAAGAAAGGGGCTGCAGAGGATGTGATGGTTAGACAGTATCACCAACTCAATGGACGAAATCTGAGCAAGATAGTGGAGGATAGGGAAGCCTGGTGTGCTGCAGTCCATGGGATCTCAAAAAGTCAGACACAATTTAGCTACTGAACAGCAAAACCAACCATTTTTAAAGTTTAGAAAGAACAGCCCCATTCAGGGCCTCTTATTCGTCTCTCAACTTCAGTTCTCTGTGTTTACCTCCAAACAAACAGACAAAAAGAGCATCCAAGTTCAGCTTTGCTGTCAATTTTCTGTTCCAGTGAAAGAAACTTTGATGTGAAAATCCTCTCTGGAGTCATAATTTGCCTTTATGCATTGTGTTCTGTTTATGTTATTTTTAGATATCTTCAAAATTCTAGTTTTACCCTTATGCTTGGGAGAAAGTAGTATTAACTTTTTAATGATTTTATTTGTTAGGCTTTAAGGCTGAAAGCACCTTTTCTTTATAAATAAATAGAAAAAAGTCTGTGTAGAAGACTAGCCTTCTCTTTAGCCTTCCTGAATTATTTTTCTAATGCATTAAATTCCTTCTTGACAACTGTAGGTTTCAAAGCAAGTCAAATGAGATTAGTTCATTGTAGTTAATATAAAAGGCTTTATCTTTTTAAAAGTGTCAAAACTACTATCAGAAACTCTCAGAAACCAAATGCATTTTTACTGACCTTTTTTCATTTTGATACTTTCTCTTTCACCTTGCTGTAACTGGCAATGCAGTGAAAGTTAGTCTATCATTAAGAAAAAAAAAAAAACAATCATTTCAGTATATTTTCAATTTATTAATCTTCAACCTTGATCTTTAAATAGAATATATATTCTTACTGTCTAAATCTCTCTAATGCACAGATATAGTCACATTACTTTCCTTGTTTAAAAAACAAAATTATATTACTCTTTAAAACATGAATGACTTGGCATTCCCTAAATACTCAATCCAGCATTGGACATCCAGAATTATCTGGAATCAATGTACATATCTGGGCTTCTCTGTTCCTATTTTCCTATATGTGTGTGTGTGTGCTTAGTCATGTTCAACTTTTGCAACCTTTTAGACTGTAGCCCACCAAGCTCCTCTGTGCATGGGATTTTTCAGGTAAGAATACTAGAGTGGGTTGCCATTTCCTCTTTCAGGGGACCTTCCCAACCCAGAGATCAAATCTGCATCCCCTGTGTCTCCTACATTACAGGGAGGTTACCACCGAATCACTGGGGAAGTAAAATATTTTTAGCAAAAACAAACACACTTCAGTCTCTCAATTCATTAAAATTAAACAAACACAGTTGACTCTTGAGCAAGTCTGGTGTTAGGGTTGCCAACCCTTCACGCAGTCAAAAATCTTCATATCACTTACCGCCAGCAAAATACACAGTTCCTCCACAGATCCACTGACCTCAGGTCCTGGAGGACTGTAGTATTTACTACTGAAAAAAATTCAGGTATAAGTGGACTTCCATATTCCTTGTTTGTGCTGTTCAAGGGCCAATTGCATTTTAAATATTTGTATAATGCCCATTGTAATTTATACACTATTCCGGCTAGAAAAGCTCTGCCTTTTCTGGGAGCTGCTAATGCTCTTATTCCCCTTCTCATTTATATTTAATAAAACTGTGCATGTACACATAACATTTATATACACCCCATTTATTATATACACCCTATTTATATGCACCATATTATTATTATAGGAATGAAGGTGGGCACTATTTATAATTGTTTACTCATTTGCTCTCATTCATTTTTTATAGAGAACATCCTGCAGACACAAAGGACTGTAAAACAAAATCATTTTTTAAGAATTCACAATCTAAGGAGGTTGACAGAAGCATGAACTAAAGAGTAAATACTGAGTGATCCTTTTGTGCTTATACTGAATGGTGGCAAGGGTGAGCTACTCTGAAGGATGAGGTCCACCCAAGCCAGACGTGAATCACCAAAGGGAACACTGCACAGAGCTTGGCTCCCAAGGATCAATTGTTATATCCTAGTTGGGTTGAGTGTGGACTCACTGATTTCTAGAATGCTGTTTCAACCCTCTTATTAGGACTCCGTTCTCATTCTCTTCCCTTTTATCTAGTTTAAGCACAACCTATATATATGGCTTCATTTTAGATGCCGTGATGGTTGCCTTTCACACCAGATTTAAACCACTCATACTCATAGTTAATGAATAAAACATGGTTATCAAAAATCTATCAATAATTTCACTACTGTAATTAAGAAAAATGTTTCTGTCATTAAACTGTGCCAAACTCTAGATTTAATTATCTTATTAATGTCATTAGTAAAGCTCATTTATCATCTATACAATGAACTAGATTAGAGTTTCATTATATAATCAACAAAACTGGCCCTTTACAAAAATTAGGGTGACTGTGAAATACTAAGTTTTCTTTCTTATGTGTCAATTGAATTGTCATTTTTATTTTTTATATGTAATTTAAATAGAGCATTTATTGACCACCTGTTGAATATAGATCCCTACTTAATAGAAGAAAACTGCAAAGTAATTCAAACCAGAATTCAAGCTATAGCCTCAAGCAAAAATAAAATAAATAAGAATGACTTTTTCCAATCTGACTTCTAGAATAAAAGCTTCCCTTTCTATGCCTCAAGAGTAGAAGAGCCAAGGATATAAATGTTTGATAACCTGAAATAAATCTGTCAGGAAAGAAATCTAGCTGCTACTTAGAGCAAAAGAGTAGCCAAAAACGATATGAAGCAATCTGAATTCTCGCTCTTGACAACTTCAAATTTATTTCAGAAAACCTCACACCCTGGGAAGCTTCAGAATGTCTCTCAGTTAAATAATGTTCAATTCATTTTGGTTACCTCCCAGGATTCCTGAAGAATAGTTTTTAGCAAGCATTAGAGAACACTGAGGTAAAATGCCTTGTAACTCCTTTGAAGACTCCATGTTGAGGCAGTTGAATCAAACACACGCAGCGTGTGAGTCTCTGAGTGAGGAGTGGGCTCTACTTGGGAAGCAAAAGAATACGTGTGAAGTGCTCATTTTTGGTGGATTAATAACAGTCTCATCACACAAAATGTTCTATTTTCCTTCATAACAGCAGCCTCAGCACAAGCTATAGATATTGGATCAACATATGTCTGGGGGGAAATGCTGGTCCAGAAGCCACCTTAGAGAGCTGGCCACGGATACAGCCGGCATCAAATATGGCCGTGTTAAAACTATGGTGTGTTGCTGATCCCGTTCGCGACGCCAACTGTCTTGCATTTGCACTTTTCGCTGAACCCAGCGTAGGCAAGAGGCTGGAAGAAGACACGAGGAGCCGGAGGGCCTGCAGACACGTTCATTCTCTCCTGGCTGACCCCGCAGCCGTAGCAGCAGCCGTAACATTACCTCAGGCGACATAACCATGGGGTCGCTCCAAGGTGACCCCGGTGCGGCTGGAGCCAGGGCTGCCGTGGCGAAGCCCATACAGCTGTGCCTCACAAGGAAGACCACGGCCACGCACGCACCTCGTGACACACATGCACAGGGCTCCGTGTGGCCTCAGCTGGCGCAGAACCGTGCAGAGTCACGGGCTGCAGAACGTGGGGCAGGCGGGCGTGAGCGCGTGGGCGACAGGGCCCGACCGGCGCCATCTTATGATTTCCTCACGTGCGGAGCTGCCGACCTGGCGCTCACGCAGAGCGAGCGGCAGGAAGTCCAACGGCTGGGCGCGCCGCCTCTGTTCACTCACGCTAGCGTACCTGGAGTGTATCTCCGCACAATCTCCTTGGCTTGTGAACAACCCAGAGGAAGGGAATGCGAGAGGAATCCCAGCTGACGTGTGTAGAATCAGCCAACTTAAATAGTAACATCTAAATATAGCTGAAGAACTTCTGGGTTAAACTTAGCACCTAAGAGTTAAAAATCAATTTTCTGCAGCTCAGGAATAAGTGAACAAAAATATGTTCAGTTATAAAAGAAAATCCTACATTTTCAGCTTTGAGATGTACGTTGTGCTCAGTCACTCAGTCCTGTCCGACTGTTTGCAACTCCATGGAGTGTAGCTCGCCAGGCTCCTCTGTCCATCGGATTCTCCAGCCAAGAATAGGGGAGTGGGTTGCCATGCCCTCTTCCAGGGGATCTTCCCAACCCAGGGATCGAACCCAGGTCTCCTGAATTGAAGGTGGATTCTTTACCGTCTGAGTCACATATGGTCTTTTAACTACAAAAGCTATGATAGTAATATCTAGCTGGTCCTGTTAGTATACAAGATTTTAAGTAAAGTCATGAGAAGTTTCAACTAATCCAGTCTCTGAAATATAAAGTACCTAAAAGTTATTTTAAGCCATATATCTTGAAACAATAAAATGATTTGGTGAGAAAGTAAGAAATTAAAAGGAATAAAATTATTCTTCCATGCAATTCAGCTATTTTGATCACAAGTTTAGGCAACAACTTTAAAATACTTTGTTACAGTTCTATTATTAATTTCCAAATATACTATGCTGTTATTGGCTAAAATAATTTGTATTCAAATATTCATTTTATTCATTAATTCAGTCAATGTGTTATTATGAAACCCTAAGAAGATCAGGCACTGAGGCTATAGAGACATAATCTCTCCCTGCAGGGATCCTATGATCTCATAGGGAGACAGATATGTACACACACAATTATAATGTCATGTGATAAATGTAACAGTACAATAATGAATGAGGTATAATGGTAGTGCAGGTTCAGTTTGGCTTGAGACAGTTAGCTAGTACTAGCCAGGCAGAAAAGGAGACCAGGCAAGCAGCAGGAAAACATATGGAGGTCGGCAGCAGTGGCATTGCCAGGGACCTATGAAAGAATAAGGATAATTTACATTTGGTCTCTGCGGTACTTCTATGCTTGTTTCCAGGGAAGCCAGGAGCCATGGGACTGACCCTTGGTCAAGAAAGAAAAAAATTGTCATAGCTGGTGATTAAAATGTGCCGTTTAAAATCTAAAAATCCCCGAGCCATTTTTTATTAGCTTGTCTACACTGTTTATTGACAATGAACAGACTCCCTCCCAGTCAAGATGGAGTCACAGGGACTGGAACTAAAAACCTAACAAGATATATGAGACAATAGCTTTTGACATAGTTAAATAAAAAATGGTGTCCTGAGATTTAGGAAGTAAATAAGGTGAGTCCTAAAATTGCCCCAGTTTGCTGTCTGGAGATAAGTTTCTAGGTGATGGCAGAGACGAGCAGCATAGGCAAAACCCTAGGTTAGTGTACATGAATTGAAGACGTGGTATTGCACTGTGCGTAAAGAGGCAAGAGCTGCACAGACAGACACCTCCAGAAAGCATTTGAGACTCTTCCTTAAGGACTGAGTTGAGTGCTAGTGAGCACTTGCATATGTGGAAACTACCTGAGTTTGAAGAATAACCATCCCAGAGAAGAATAGTGCCCGGGAATCTCATAGCACTTGAAACTGTGTCAATATCCAATGGTTACAGTGGGAAACGTCATAATTCACTGGATATAAATTATAGACATAAAAAGGATCTTGCTTCAGAAGTGGGGAAAAATTATCCCCAGGCTAAACATGGCTAAACGTGGTTCAGTTCAGTTCAGTTTAGTCGCTCAGTCATGTCCGACTCTTTGCGACCCCATGAATCGCAGCACGCCAGGCCTCCCTGTCCATCACCATCTCCCGGAGTTCACTCAGACTCAACGTCCATCGAGTCAGTGATGCCATCCAGCCATCTCATCCTCTGTCATCCCCTTCTCCTCCTGCCCCCATTCCCTCCCAGCATCAGAGTCTTTTCCAATGAGTCAACTCTTTGCATGAGGTGGCCCAAGTACTAGAGCTTCAGCTTTAGCATCATTCCTTCCAAAGAAATCCCAGGGCTGATCTCCTTCAGAATGGACTGGTTGGATCTCCTTGCAGTCCAAGGGACTCTCAAGAGTCTTCTCCAACACCACAGTTCAAACACATCAATTCTTCGGCACTCAGCCTTCTTCACAGTCCAACTCTCACATCCACACATGACCACTGGAAAACCATAGCCTTGACTAGACGGACGTTAGTCGGCAAAGTAATGTCTCTGCTTTTGAATATACTATCTAGGTTGGTCATAAATTTCTTCCAAGGAGTAAGTGTCTTTTCATTTCATGGCTGTAGTCACCATCTGCAGTGATTTTGGAGCCCCAAAAAACAAAGTCTGACACTGTTTCTACTAAACGTGGTACCACCTATTAAAAATTAAACAAAGACTCAAAAATCAACATGCTTTCTGGCATTGAATCAAAAATCATCAGACATGGAAAATACAGAAGGCATGGCCCATAATGAGGAGAAAAATGAATCAAATGAAACTGAGCCAAAAATGATACAGATAACAGAGATAATGGGCAAAGATATCATAATAGTTATTATACTGCATTCCTTATGTTCAAGAAGCTAGATGAAATTTGCATGTGCTAAGTAGAGACATGGAAGATATTTTTAAACTCCCAACTCAAACTTCTAAAAATGAAAAAAATACATTATCTGAGATTTTTAAAAAAAGTACACTGAATGGGATTAAATTAACAACAGATTAAGCATGGTAGAAGATTACTGAATCTGAATGCATGTCAATAGAAACTGTTGAAGACTTCCATATATTATAAAAAGATACATTAATAGTTTGCACCTGATTTCATCAGTCATGTGGTGTGGCTTTAAGCAAAGGGACCATCGGCTTGTTAAAAGACCCCCGTCAAATTGTGATTTCACTCCCTTAAGACCAAGGTATTTTGCACTCTCTTGGTGGTTTGCAATCTGAAGAACAAGCATATTTTGTGGAAAAAATAAAGAACCAAAAAGCCCTATGAGCTGTACCTAGATGTTTCATACTTTTCTGATATTTATGTGTCACCTTTCTCCTGCTATGCCAATATTCTTTATTAAAGTCTTAGATGACTATACCCTGTGCAGTTTTGTGTTTAACTGTGTAACACTGTGTAATTAAAGGAAAATATAGGGGTTTTTTTTGAGGAAGGGGAAGTAGATTATGATCAATTAAAAAAATAATAATTTAAGGTGGAATGAAAGGATATAAACAGATTGGAATTTTGTTTCTTGTGTGAAAAAGTGTTAGTTGCTCAGTCATGTCCAAACCTGTGATCCCATGGACTGTAGCTGCCAGGCTTCTCTGCCCATGGAATTCTCCAGGCCAGAATGCTGGACTGGGTTGCCATTCTCTTCTCCAGGGGATTTTCCCAACCCAGGTCTCGAACCCAGGTCTCCTGCTTTCCAGGCGGATTCTTTACCTTCTGAGCCACCAGAGAAATAGAATGAAATTTAAGAAAGACAACCTAGTGAGGTGGGTAAAGATACAGACCCGAGGATCAGCACTCCTTTGGCCATCACCTAGTTGTGTGACATTAATTCTGGAATGAGTAAACAAAGAAAACGGAACAATTCAATAGAGAGAGCGATGCCATACAAATGTAAGATAAATCTCTCCTTTTAAATCACTAAATAGACTCAGAATCATCTACTGTCTCTTGAAAGTGAAAGTCAATCAGTCACGTCCGACTCTGCAGCACCATGGACTACAAGGTCCATGGAATTTAGGCCAGAATACTGAAGTGGGTAGTTCTCTTCTCCAGGGGATCTTCCCAACTCAGGGATGGAACCCAGGTCTCCCACATTGTAGGCAGATTCTTTACCAAGTGAGCCACAAGGGAAGCCCAAGAACACTGGAGTGGGTAGCCTATCCCTTCTCCAGCAGATTGTCCAGACCCAGGAATCGAACCAGGCTCTCCTGCATTGTAGGCGGATTCTATACCAACTGAGCTATCAGAGAAGCCCCCAACAGTGAAAGTCATTCAGTCATGTACGACTCTTTGCAACCCCATGGACTATATGGTCCATGGAATTCTCCAGGCTAGAATACTGGAGTGGGTAGCTATTCCCTTCTCCAGGGAATCTTCCCAACTCGGGGATGGAACCCAGGTCTCCTACATTGCAGGCAGATTCTTTACCAGCTAAGTCAAAACTGTATCTTGGATGACTGCAAAATGAAAGAAAAAAGACAGAATAATTTATATCACTATATTAGCCTAGAGGTTTTGAATATTAATAAGCCATTGATACCTGCTTCACTAGCTCGTGTTATCTACGTACATCAGGTTGTTAATATTAATAACTCACAGTAAATTTAATGTTATTTCTTAATTTCAGCAGTAAGGAGGTCAAAAGACTTTGCATTTTAAAATATTCTGTCTTCAAAGCACACTTTGAAAGTGAAAAATTATAATTATAGTTAATAAAAACAGAATTTATTAAGAAGCTTTTGGAGGGAATGACAGTGAGAACTGTGGAAGGTTTCAAGTTTTACGTGAATAAGTTGACCTGTTATTACTTTATCGATACTGAAAAAGACACAAGGCTTCTGGGTCAAGACACGAAAGCCTATGTTATTTATGCCACCAGGCCTCCCTGGTGGCTCAGACATTAAAGAATTTGCCTGCAATGCAGGAGACCTGGGTTTTCAATCCTTGGGTTGGGAAGATCTCCTGGAGAAGGGAACTGCTGCTGCTGCTGCTAAGTCACTTCAGTTGCGTCCGACTCTGTGTGACCCCATAGACAGGCAGCCCACCACAGTCCTTGGGATTCTCCAGGCAAGAACACTGGATCGGGTTGCCATTTCTTTCTCCAGTGCGTGAAAGTGAAGTCACTCGGTTGTGTCCGACTCTTCAAAACCCTATGAACTGTAGCCCACCAGGCTCCTCCATCCATGGGATTTTCCAGGCAAGAGTACTGGAGTGGGGTGCCATTGCCTTCTCCAGGAGAAGGGAACTACCAGTATTCTACCAGTATTCTTGCCTGGGGAATTCCATGGACGGAGGACCCTGGCGGGCTGCAGTCCATGTGGTCTTAAAGAGTTGGACACGACTCTCACTTCCACTTATGCCACAGCATGCAGTGTGATCTCCATATCTAGGCTTGCCCATTCCCTTTGTCCCAAGTGCTGGTGATCGCCTGAGGCCGCAGTGGATGCTGTCTACACACTCAGCTTCTGTCACAGCTGAGGGATCCGAAGCTTAGGCAACTAAAATCTCTAATCAGAGTGGCAAGGAAACCTACTTTTTGTCCTCTGAGGAGCCATCTCTTTCATACTGGATGGTATAAAAGTTCACCTTTTCTTTGGAAAGAGACACTACATCTGTCTTCCAAGGCTGTTCACTCTAAAAACATTCTTGGAAAGATAGTCTAGAACACAGGCCGCCAGTGCCTCTGTTTGCAAAACATTTATAAGCAAAAGCGACCCACGAGAACTGTCTCTTAACAATTCCTTAGGGTATTTTAAGACCTAATAGCTTACCTTCTATTTTGCCCAATTGAAACTAAGTATACTGGATGGGTATAAAATTAAAATGACATAAATTCAAAGTGGGAAACAAACTCAGAACCTGACCAACCACACTGCCTTGTCACCATCCTATCTGCTCCTCCCTGCCCTTATGTACCACCTCTGGCAAAGTCTTAGTCATAGTTGGCGATTCCCTGAGGGACATATTGTTAAATCTCTCGATGCTTCAATCTTCTATTAATTGCAGTTTTGCTCAGGGCAGTGGCGAAAGGTGGTAAAGTCCAAGGAGGTAATGTTGGCATCCATTGAGGAGTTGATGAACAAGAAACACAGGTGTTTCAGGGTCTATGGTAGCCAGTTGATGAAAACCAGATGAAAATAGCTGAAGAAATAATGTCTGAGCAAGATGATGGACAAAAACTACCAGCTTTCATGAAAATTGTCATTAAAAATCCACTGCAATGTAAGGCCCTATTTTGGATCTGGAAACACAATAGTGTTTGGAGCTTACAGATTAATGGAGTTTATAGTTTAAATGACAAGAAATAAAAACAATCTTAAGGAGGAAAAACAAATCTGGAGATACCATACTCCCTGATTTCAAACTATATTACAAAGTGACAGTAATCAAAACTATACGGTATCAGCGCAAAAACAAACATAGATCAATGGAAAAGAATAGATCAATGGAAAAGAATAGAGAGCCCAGAAATAAACTCAAGCTTATGTGGTCAATTCATTTATCCCAAAGGAGCAGAGAATATACAGTGGAGAGAAGACAGTCTCTTCATTCAATAAATGGTGTAGGGAAAAATAAGACAGGTATGTTCAAAAGAATGAAAATAGGCCACTTTCTCACACCACATATAAAGATAAATTCAAAGGGGATTAAAGACATAAACATCAGACCTAAACCCATAAAACTCCCAGAAGAAAGCATAGGCAATATGCTCTTTGCTATCAGTCATACGAGTTTCTTTTTGTGTCTATCACCTCACATAAGGGCATCAAAAGAAAAAATAAACAAATGGAACTGCATCAAACTGAAAGACTTCTGAACAAGAAAGAAAATCATCAACAATATGAAAAAGCAAACAACTGGATGGGAGAAGATGATTGCAAGTAAATATCTAGTAAGAGGTTAATATACAAATGGAAGTTTCCCAGGCAGTGCTAGTGGTAAAGAACCTGTCTGCCAATGTGGGAAAGACGTAAGAGATATGGGATTGAACCTTAGGTGGGGGCTTCCCTCATGGCTCAGCTGGTAAAGAATCCACCTGCAATGCAGGAGACCTGGGTTCAATCCCTGGGTTGGAAAGATCCCCTGGAGAAGGGAAAGGCTACCCACTCCAGTATTCTGGCCTGGAGAATTCCATGGTCAGAGGAGCCTGAAGGGCTGCAGTCCATAGGGTCATAAAGAGTTGGACAAGACTGAAGCAACTTAGCCAGCATGCATGCATATAAAATATAAATATAAAAGTATAACTCACAAAATTCAATATGAAAAAACAAACAAGTTCATTAAAAAAATAGGCAGAGGACCTGAACCTTTACCAAGGAAGACATATAGATGGCCAACAGACACATGAAAACATAATAACTATCACAAGTCATCAGGGAAATGCACATCAGAACTACAGTGTGCAATCACTCATACTTGCCATGGTGACTATTATCAAAAAGACAGAAATAACAAGTATTGGCAAGCGAAAGTCACTCAGTTGCGTCCCACTCTTTATGACCCCATGGCCTGTATAGTCCATGGAATTCTCCAGGCCAGAATACTGGAGTGGGTAGCCTTTCCCTTCTCCAGGGGATCTTCCCAGCCCAGTCTTTCCCAATCGAATCCAGGTGGATGCAGAGGATGTAGAGAAAAGGGAACTCTCTTGCACTGTTGGTGAGAATGTAAATGAAAAACATTATGAAGTTTCCTCAAAAAATGAAAACAGAACTACCATAGATCTAGCGAACCAGCTCTAGATATTTCCTCAAAGACAAAATGCTAATCAGAAAAGAACTATACCCCACTTTAAAAAGAGTATTGTGTTGCAAAACTGAATGTTGCTAAGAGAATATATCTTAAAAGTTGTCGTTACAAAAAAAGAATCTAACTTTGCATGGTGACTGGTTGTGATAATTTCCTAGTGTATGCAAATACTGGATCATTATGTTGTACATCTGAAGCTAATATAATGATGTATGTCAATTAGACTCCAATTAAAAAATTAAAATGTCTGCCAATGGAGTTTTAAAAAAAGATGTATGCACCCCTCTGTTCATTACGGCATTATTTACAGTAGTCAACATATGGAAGCAATCTAAGTGCCTATCAATAGATGAATGGATAAAGATGTGATTATATATATATAGTATATATAGTATATATATTAATATTATATATATATTGTGTATATTGTATTATACATATATTGTTGTTTAGTTGCTCAGTCATGTCCAACTCTTTGTGACCCCATGGACTATAGCCTTCCAGGCTCCTCTGTCTATGGGATTTCCCATACAAAAACACTGGAGTGGGTTGCCATGCCCTCCTCCAGGGACTCTTCCTGATGCAAGGATCGAACCTGTGTCTGTTACATCTCCTGCACTAGCAGGCAGGTTCTTTACCACTAGTACCACCTGGGAAGCCCCATACTGATATATACATGTATTTAAAAACAAAACAGAGCTGACTTATAGATACAGAACAAATCGTGGTCAGCAGAAGGGAATTCACTCGTAAAATAAATAGTAATAGGGATGTAATGTACAGCATAGGGAGGACAGCCAACTAGTCAATAATACTACAATGATTTTGTATGGCGCATAATCTAGAAAAATATTGAATCACTAATATATAATCACTCATATCTAATCACGAATCACGAATATAATCATTAATATCTGAAACTAATACAATATTGCATGCCAATAGGTGAAAAATAACAAGAAACAGGATATATAAGTAAAAGGCACAGTGTGTCATGATGCGCCCTGTCTCATGGTGACTTTCGTCTGTATATGATGACAAAAATTCATCCTTTTTCAGAAGAGTGTGTGCGTAACATTGAACCACTGGATACTCTTTAAACAGAGAATACGAAGGAGGCACAGTGGAGCTTTACACCACAGCACAACCACTGGAGGCGGACATCTGACGACATCGAGTCCAGTCTCCTATTCGACACTGCAGTCCCTGTTACAATACCTGGCAAACGGTAATTTGGTTTTGTTTGACTAGTTTCAATGCCAGAGAGAGCACTATTTCAATTCCCTTAAAAAATCTTTATATACTTTTATTTTAGACATTTGTGCTCTTCTTTCTGTAGGACAGATTGCTAAAAGTAGGGCTAACGAGGGAAAGGGCATGCATATTTCAGAGCTTGATGTAACAGTCTTTATTTTAAAGTCTATTTTGTTTGATATGAATATTGCTACTCCAGCTTTCCTTTGATTTCCATTGCCTGGACTCCCCTTTTCCATCCCCTCACTTTAGTCCGTGAGTGTGCCTAGGTCTGAAGTGGGTGTCCTGTAGACAGCATATATGCCCGTCTCACTTTTGTATCCATTCAGCCAGTCTGTGTCCTTTGGTTGCTTTGACCAGTTACTGGAAGTTGAGTGAAGAGTACTATGATAGTGACTTCAGTCTTGAGGAGTCTCTACTCTTTCATGGGTTTTATTTCCAGGAAGCCCACCAAGTTTTCAAAGTGAAAGTATAAGAAGACTTCCCTTGGGTTTGGGGAAGAGAGAGAGAAAATTAACCATTTTGAAATATTCCCAAAGTAGCCTCCATAACAAAAACCTGTTCTCTAAATAAAATGACTTTCCCACACCTTATCCCCTGAGGACAGTTACCCAATTCTGCTCCCTCTAGATTTTGCATTACTTAGGAGGAGGTAAAAGATGACTGAGAAACAGACCCAGCCTCTCAAAACACTGACATTTAATCATAAGATCACAGAATACTTCTCCTTCCACACATCTGACCACTATATCAACAGAGCTACAGTATAATAACAGTGGATTAAACTGAAAGATTGCATGATACAGAATTTATTTAATAAGGAGTTTTTAGGAAAAGACAAAAGGGAAGAAGGAAAAAAGCAAGGATACTACAGAAGTTTCTTTCACGTCCAGGAACAGTAAACGTTAAACACAGCTCAGCTCTGTTTAGATTAACACAAAACCTCACCCAGGCTTCTTTTCTGCCCAATCTAGTCTGGCTACCAACAAAAAAATTACAAGAAAGGCTAAAAGGCAAGAGAAACACAATCTGAAAAGAAAAGTCTCCCTTCCAAACCAGTTTCAGGTATGAGACAAATTTTGGAATTATCAGATACAAAATTAAAAACAACTTTGATTAATATGTTTAAGCCTGTAATTGGAAAAAAATGGACAATTTGCAAGAATAGATGAGTACTGTAGGCAGAGAAATGAAAACTGCAAGAATCAAAAGGAAAGGCTATAAACTAAGAATGCCATAACGGAAGTAAAGAGGTTCTTTAGTGGGCTCATCAGCAGCCTGGAAGTGACTGGAAAAGGAATCAGTGAGCTTGAAGGCAAATCACCATAAATCTCCCATGAAATAAGAGAGAAAAGAAGAAAAAAAGAATGGAAAAATAGAACGTCTAAGAACTTTGGGCCAATTACGAACATGTAACCTACACACACTAGAAATAGCAGGAAGGAGGAAAATACTCTGAAGGAATATTTGAAATAATAATGACAGAGTATTTTTCCAAGTTAATGACAGACACCAAACCACAGGTCCAGGAATCTCAGAGACTATCAAGAAGGAAACATACCCAAAAATCTACACTTAAATCTATTAAAAATACAGATAACTTTTTAAAAAGCCATGGGGATGAGAGAGAGAAATTAGCGAAAAATAGCACCTAATCTACAGAGAGAAAAGAATAAGAATTACATAATATTTCTTATCAGAACACATACAAGCAAGAAGATTTTTACTGAAATATTTTCGTTGGTAGGGGAAAACCCACTAATCTAAAATACTATAGCCAGTGAAGTGATTCTTCAAAACTGAAGGAGAAATAGACTTTCTCAGATGACAAAACTGAGAAAAATTTTTACCAGTATGCCTGACCAGCAAAAATGTCAGAAGCAGTCTTCAGTTTTTAACCACTCTTTTATGTTGCTTGTCTTGTAATATATTCAGAAAAATCATTTGATAAAGTTAAACCCTTCATATAAATATACTAGAATACTAGGAATAGAAAAAAAAAAATTCTTACATAAAAAAATCTATATTTACCAGAAAGTTTTATATGTTCGATATATTTTGTTTTAATTTAAGGACTTAGAAAGAATACACCCTACCACTTCTCTTGTCCAACATTTATTCACTCAACAGATAATTGTTTAACAACCACTGTACTGCCGTCTAGTCAAGGCTATGGTTTTCCAGTAGTCATGTATGGATGTGAGAGTTGGACTGTGAAGAAGGCTGAGCACCAAAGAATTGATGCTTTTGAACTGTGGTGTTGGAGAAGACCCTTGAGAGTCCCTTGGACTGCAAGGAGATTCAACCAGTCCATTCTGAGGGAGACCAGCCCTGGGATTTCTTTGGAAGGAATGATGCTAAAGCTGAAACTCCAGTACTCTGGCCACCTCATGCAAAGAGTTGATTCACTGGAAAATACTCTGATGTTGGGAGGGAGTGGGGGCAGGAGGAGAAGGGAACGACAGAGGATGAGATGGCTGGATGGCATGACTGACTGGATGGATGTGAGTCTGAGTGAGCTCCTGGAGTTGGTGATGGACAGGGAGGCCTGGCGTGCTTCGGTTCATGGGGTCGCAAAGAGTCGACATGACTGAGCAACTGAACTGAACTGATACTGCAAGTACTCTCTTTGGCACCAGGGATACAGTTTGAAAGAAAACAGACAAAAGAATTAAAAATAGGTAGAAAGAAAGAAGGAAAATAATATGTATCAGAAAGTAATCTACATAAAAAAGAGAGTTTAGAGAAAGAATAAAGATAAAATGTTTTATCTTTTCCATAATAATAGTAACAAAATATTCGGTAAATATAGCATATGGACAAATAAAATGAATAATAAAACTGCTAGAGAGATGGGAGGGAAGAGTTGAGATTACTTTTGCTATATGGTATACGCATTATTTATGGATGGTATAGTGTTCATTGAAAATTGACTTAGATTAGCTGTAAATATATATTGAAAATGTTAAGGCAATCACCAAAGAAATACCTTAAAGTAGCTAAGAGAGAATATAAAAATATAACAATACAAAATGCTTAATTAAAACCAGAGAAGGCAGAAAAAGAGGTGGAAATTAAAAGTAAATAAATAGCAAATTTCCCCGGTGGCTCAGTGGGTTAAGAATCCACCTGCAATGTAGGAGACACAGGAGATGCAGGTTTAATCCAGGGTCAGAAAGATTCCCTGAAGGAAGGCATGGCAACCCACTGCAGTATTCTTGCCAGGAAAACCCCCACAGAGGAGCCTGGCAAGCTGCAGTCCATAAGGTCACAAAGAGTTGGACACGAATGAATCGACTGAACACATAAAACAGTCACAAACATGGCAGGTATTAATCAAACTGTAGCAACAATCAGTTTAAATGTGAATTATCTAAATATACCAATTAAAAACAGATGATCAGGGTAGATAACTAAGCAAGACCCAACTATATGTTTTCTGTAAGAAACTTGCTCTAAATATAAAGAGAAGGGTTAAAAGTTATAGGATGAAGAAAGTTATATATCTCAAACAAAGTAGACTTCAGAACACTGAAAATTATCAGAAGAAGGCTGATGCATAATTTCTAAAAGTTCGATTCTACCAGAAGACCAATATTTAAACAATCTTTAAAATGCATGCACCTGTGCAAAGTGTCAAAATACTTGAGGCAAAAACTGATAGAACCCCAATGAGAACTAAATAAATCCAGTGTCATAGTTGGAGACTTCAACACCCCTCTTTCTGTAATTAATATAGATCCAGCTGGCAGAAAACCAGTAAGGATACAGTTGAACTGAATAGCACCGTTAATCAATTGGATATTGACATTGATAGAATACTTCATCCCACAACAGCATAATATACATCCTTCTAGAGCCCACACGGAACTAAAACAGAGCACATTCTGGGTCATAAAACACACCTTAACAAATTCAAAAGAATAGAAATCATGTATTATCAGAACAATGGGATTAAACCAGAGATCAACAAGAGAAAGCTTCAAATTCCCAAAATATTTTGAGAAAAAATATATGCTTCTATATTTTAAAAACAAGTCAAAGATTAAGTTTCAAAACATTTAAAAAATATGAGGACTAAATAAATTTGAAAATACATTTTATAAAAACTGGGGGTATGCTGTGAAATCAGTGTTTCGAGGGAAATTTGTACCATCAAATACAAGTATTAGGAAATAAGAAATATCTGAAATATCTTAAGTTTCCATCTTATGCAACTAGAGAAGTAAGAAGCAACAGGAAAAAAACAGTAAAAATTAAAACAGAAACCAGTAAAATTGAAAATCAAACAGAGGAAGTCAATGAAATCAAAAGCTAGTTTTCAAAAAGATCAATAAAATTGATAAACCACTACCCATTATAAACAAGAGAGTCAGGGGGAATACAAAAAATTACTAATTTAAACAACGAATGGGGAATTCTCTGGCAGTCCAGTGGTTAGGACTTGTTGCTTTCACTTCAGAGGTCTGAATTCAATCCCCAGTCGAATTCAGGGATTTGGGGGATCCCCAAAATCCACACAAAGAGAAATCAATAATTTGAATAGGCCTAGCCCTCGATGAAGGTGAAGGGGGAGGGTGAAAGAGATGGCTTAAGACTAAATATTAAAAAATCTAATTCAAGTAGGTGATGCCACCCGACCATCTCATCCTCTGCCATCCCCTTTTCCTCCTGCCCTCAATCTTTCCCAGTATCAGGGTATTTTCCAATAAGTCAGCCCTTCACATCAGGTGGCCAAAGTATTGGAGCTTCAGCTTCAGCATCAGTCCTCCCAGTGAATATTCAGGGCTGATCTCCTTTAGGATGGACTGACTGGATCTCCTTGCAGTCCAAGGGACTCTCAAGAGTCTTCTCCAACACCACAGTTAGAAAGCATCAATTCTTCAGCACTCAGCTTTCTTTATGGTCCAATTCTCACATCCACACATGACTACTAGAAAAAACACAGCTTTGACTAGATGGACCTTTGTTGGTAAAGTAACATCTGCTTTTTAATATGCTGTCTACGTTTGTCGTAGCTTTTCTTCCAAGCAGCAATCGTCGTTTAATTTAATGGCTGCAGTCACCATCTGCAGTGATTTTGGAGTTCAAGAAAATTAAGTCTGTCACTGATTCCATTGTTTCCCCATCGATTTGCCATGAAGTGATGGGACGAAATGCCATGATCTTAGGTCTTTGAATGTTGTTTTAAGCCAACTTTTTCACCATCCTCTTTCACCTTAATCAAGAGGCTCTTTAGTTCCTGTTCACTTTCTGCCATAAGGGTAGCGTCATCTGCCTATCTGAGGTTATTGATATTTCTCCCGGCAATCTTGATTCCAGCTTGTGCTTCAACCAGCCCAGCATTTGCACATGATGCACTCTGCATATAAGTTAAATAAGCAGGGTGACGATATACAACCTTGATGGACTTCTTTCCCAGTGTTGAACCAGTCCATTGTTCCATGTCTGGTTCTAAGTGTTGCTTCTTAACCTGCATACAGATTTCTACGGAGGTGGGTCAAGTGGTCTGGTATTCCCATCTCTTGAAGAATTTTCCACAGTTTGTTGTGATCCACACAGTGAAAGGCTTTGGTATAGTCAATAAAGCAAAGTAGATGTTTTTCTGGAACTCTCTTGCTTTTGTGATGATCCAACGGATGTTGACAATTTGATCTCTGGTTCCTCTGTCTTTTCTAAATCTAACTTGAACATATAGAGGTTTGGCAAAAGAGAAAAATTTGGGAGGCACTTTTGGCAATAAAAAACTGGCTAAGAAAACCTTGCAGCTAGAGCTTAGTTTTGGATTTGGGGAAACTTGGGACACCAAAAGGTCTGTCTTGATCTAGAATCCACCTGCAGTGCAGGAGATGGAGGACACAGGGGTTTGATCTGTGGGTCGGGAAGATCCCCTGGAGAAGGGCATGGCAACCCACTCCAGTATTTTTGCCCTGGAGAGTCCCACGGAATGAGGAGCCTGGTGGGCTACAGTCCATAGGCTTGAAAAGAATCAGACACGACTGAAGTGAATGAGCACGCATGCACACCCTAAATATCAAATGAAAGTTTGGGGGGAAAGCAATTTTTCCTTGATGATTTTGTGTCCCTTTAAGAATAAAAGCTTTAGCATATAGATATTGTCTTTCTTTGATAAGGCATGAGAAGGAAAACAAAGGAGAAGGAGAAGGAGAAGGAGAACAAAGAAATCACAGCAGCCTCTAGGAAACTTGACAACATCCAGATTAGCATTGAAGGTATGTGAGAAATAGGAGGGCTTTCAATGAAACCTTGAAGCATTACTACCTGGATGATTTTTTTTCCAAGTGAAGGCACAGAGGTATTAGCTAGCTTCATCAACTGGAATAATAAAGAATGCACTGCATAAATCAATTATAATAAAGAATCTACTTCCAGTGGGAATGGATGTTAATAACGTATGGGGTTAGGAACAACAGGATATTGTGGGACAACTATGTTATTTATTTCTTGGAGGTCCTAGACACCCTCAGCCTTTCTTTAGGTTTTCTCATTGATAAAATGAGAGTATTACAGAGGCTAGCACAAGGGAACAGTGAGGCCGAGCCTCGTGGTATTTTATTATGGATTTTACCAGTGTGCCTTAAAGGGTACTGGTTAATTCTGGGAAGAGGTTTGGAGGGATCTGTTTAAATCTTGATGGAAGGTCACCTGTGGATTTTGTCATCATTAATTGGAGATTTTGCCCATAGCGGAGTTGGTAGCTGATTCAATGGGGACAAATAAGCAGCGTTTCTAAATCAGGTCTAGTACTGTCAGAACAAATGAAAGATGGCAATGGGTCACTTAAGCCACCTGGTTGGGTATTTCCATGACTACTGTCAAATACTAGAGTTGTTCCTCCCCGTGAGGAAGAAATTCCAACATGGTGCTTTTCTGAGAAGTCCCTTGGGCTAATAAATGAGTGGACAGAAAAACTAAGGAGGATATGGTGTGTATCTCTCAAAGGACCTAAGCAAAAAGCTAGTGATTGCCGAAGCCTGGTCATATGAGTTAACTGAATGATCTCCCAGTTTTTATTCCAGAGAACTTATTGGGTTTAATTGAATCAGTGATTTTCATCCAGTGCTACAGCTGGTCTTACCAACAAGCGTACAAACTAGCTGATGTAAGTCAGAAAAACCAGGCTGATAAATCTGAATGACGATATTAGACTCATGTGATTACTTTGAAAAAATCTTTGCCTATGGCTCACAGTTAAACATCAGTCAGGGCGTGTAAGAAATTAAGGACTTGGCTTCGAGGTCCTCAGAAGGCTGCATTTTAAGAGAGATGTTCTGATAAGTTCAGTAGGAAAAGATGTGGGGAGAATTTCAACCAAAAAAAGGCAACTTGCGTGAGAGACCAGTGTGGGGAAGCTGAGTGCTTGGAGGAGGTGTAGGCTGTGTAAGAGAAAGGAGGAAGACAGGTGTGAGCGCAGGTCCAGGGGCAAGAGCTAGAAGCTTTGGGAGCCATTTCCTCTTTCCTTCCTCTTTTATCTTAAACTTAAAATTTTATTTTGCAGAAAAGCAAGTTTAGATTCCTGATGACATCAATAGGACTCAAAATACCTATCGAAATAAGCATTCCACCAAGTTCTGGACATTTTTAAGTGATTATAGTCCAATTTTGGGTTTTTAGAAAATTAATCTTGGGGATTTCAAAAGTTCCCCACAATGATCATCAGTATTCTAAACTGTCTTTGGTCAGGTCACTTAGTTTAGTTAGAAATACCCAAAAGGAAGGCTTTCAATTCTTAAATGTAAAATCAGCTGGACACCCTGTAGGGGAGACACCTTCAAAATACTTAGATAACTGACATCCCATTTCTCAGAGAGTTTTTTTTTTAATATATATAGAGTAAAAGATCAATTTTTAGACAGCTCAATTTAAACCACTTGCAAGCTTAAATATTAGCTGATTCTTAAAAAACAGTTGGTCCCCTAGGAGCCAGGTCAAAGGATTTCTTAGCTGATTTCCCAGAATATAGCCTCTTCCAACAGACTAGGCTAAAGCCTGAAAACCCAACACAAAATAGGCTAAAGGCTGAAACACCCACACTGGGCTTTTTCACTTTTTCAGAGCTTTTTCAGTGAAAAAGCCCAGTTTCCAAAGAAATAGGCTGAAGGTATTTTCACATAGCTTCACCCTCGTGGGTTGGAGAATGAAGAATCCACCTGCAATGCAGGAGACCCAAGTTCAGTCCCTGGGTCGGGAAGATCCCCTGGAGAAAGAAATGGCTACCCACTCCAGTGTTCTTGCCTGGGAAATCCCATGGACAGAGGAGCCTGGCGGGCTACAGTCCACGAGGTCTCAAAAGGTCAGACACAACTGAGCAACTAACACTACTACGCTACTACCCGGTAGAAGCAGTCAGATCTCAAAATCAGATTGAAGTACCACATTCGTGCTCGCATATAGAACAAGGCTTCAGCCAGAAAGATGAAAACTTAAAATCAATCTCAGATGAAACCTGGAGAGCTTCACCAGTACATTTTCCTTAGTAATTAAAGGAGGAGAAAAAAAAAGAAAAGAAAACCTGGAATGCTTCAAACACAAAGAGGGCCTGAACTCAGGTCCAAGAGAAAGACCCACTTTCAAACTCCAGGGTCAATGAGAAAAACAGTGAGCAACAGTGGGTCCCACACCTGTTTGCTCACCAGTCCCAGAGTCTGCAGATCTTCTTTGCTCACTACAAATGCTAAAAAAAATACTAACCGGAATAAACAGGCTCCAAAGATATATATATTTTTTTAAGAAAACTGAATCACGTTCATGTTCCCGCATGGCAAGGGAAAAAGAATGTATTTATAGAGAGGAAAAGGAATTTGGGAGGGCTATAGTAAACAAAGAGTCCATGGCATCTCAAGCGCTGAGTCCAGCTTAATGTGAGTACGTATTTAAAAAAAGGAGTTTGTGCCCAGGTGCCATGGTGTTTCCATACTTTATTAAAAATAATGCTCAGAAATTCAGAATAAATGATTTAAACACACAGAAGACATGCAAAGGTTTTGATCTCATCACGTCTTCACTCGTTCATTTGTTTGTTCTTTCTTTTATATTCATGAGATGTCATTCGGGACTAATCATCTCCAGATTGAAAGACAAGTGTCCATCATTTTCAACTATACAAGTCATTTTCTTATGTGTGTTTCTGCCTGAGAAGGAGAAAATGTATTTTATAATCCCAACCAAGCTGATAAGATTTATTTGTATTTCTGACAGGTAAAATACATGCTGCCTTTTTTTTTTTTTTTTGTATTTCTTTTGCTTAAATCTAGCAAATAATTTGTTTAAGAAAATTGCTTTTAGAACTTAAAATCTCCCAGTTATTCTGATGAGGCAAGTGTAGGAAATAGTTAATGAATCATTAATCTTTTTATAATCATTCTATCAAATAGTATATTATAAAAAGTTATAAACTAGCATTAGTAAGATGTTATCAAATTCTTTTGAAAATACTATTTTTTGAGAATGGGCAACCATCAACTACATTATTAAGTTTATAATCTAAACACAGAGACACTGAAGAGTTCAGATCATTGATTTAATGACAGAAAATGAATTATCCCAAATGATATTAATCTCAGAACTGCAGTAGCTATTTTCCAAATTCAGGTCCTGTAACAAACTTGCTGTGCTTACACTGTGAAAATGAAATGGATTTTTTTAAACAAGCACATCATAATCTGTGCATCCAAGTATGTGTTACTACTCAAAATAGTCATGTTAAAATATTTTCAATTTATTGCAAAAATGTTATTATTCCTCCAAACATTTATTATAGCAGGACTAAATATAAGTCTCTATTTCTTCACATTGATCACTGAGGAAAGCTTTCTTATCTCTCCTTGCTATTCTCTGGAACTCTGCATTCAAATGGGTATATCTTTCCTTTTCTCCTTTGCCTTTAACCTCTCTTCTTTTCCCAGCTGTTTCTGAGGCCTCATCAGACAATCATTTTGCCTTTTTACATTTATTTTTCTTGGGATGGTCTTGATCACTGCCTCCGGTACAATATAAATAAGTAAGAGTAGATCAGCCTAAATAATTTCTGCTCAGCGAAGGAGACCACCAACAAAATGAAAAGGCAGATTACGGGATGAGAGAAAATAGTTGCAAACTGCATATCTAATAAGAGGTTAATCTCAAAAAATGCAAGGAACTCCTACCACACAAAGCAAAAAACAAACCAGTTAGGGCATGAATAGACATTTTTCTGAATCAGACATACAAGTGGCCAACAGGTATATGAAAAGGTGCTCAACATCACTAATCATCAGGGAAATAGAAATCAAAACCACAATGAAGTCTCATCTCTCACCTGTTAGAATGGCTGTCATCAAAAGGACAGGAGACAGAAAACACTGGCAAGGATGCAGAGCACACTGTTCATGTAAGCTGGCGCAGCCACAGTGGAAACAGTATGGCGTGTCCTGGGAAAAGTGAAAGTGAAAGCCACCCAGTCGTGCCGTCTCTTTGTGACCCCATGGACTATGCAGTCCATGGAATTCTCCAGGCCAGAATACTGGCATGGGTAGCCTTTCCCTTCTCCAGGGATCTTCCTGACCCGGGATTGAATCCCGGTCTCCCACATTGCAGGAGGGTTCTTTACCAGCTGATTTCCTTCAGACAGTAAATATAGAACTGTAATATGATCCAGCAACCCCACTCTGGGCTTCCAAAGGAGACTTTCCAGGTGGTGCTCTTGGCAATGCAGGAGATGCAAGAGACGCAGGCTTAATCCCTGGGTCAGGAAGATCCCCTGGAGGAGGGCATGACAACCCACTCCTGTATTCTTGCCTGGAGAATCCCAGACAGAGGAGCCTAGCGGGCTACAGTCCATGGGGTTGCAAAGAGTCAGACACAGCTGAGCAACTGATCACACACAGGAAAAATTAATAATCTTTTCACCAAATATAGTGGAAAATGATTTTCCCCAAGAAGGGTAGGACAAGCCTTTCACTTCTACGTTTGGCTTTTCTGCAGTTGTCGCTGCTTCCATTACAAACTTCATATGTCAGTAAAGCAAGAATCATGTACAATTCAAACCTAGGGCTCCAGCTTCCCAACTACATATCTTTATAAGCAGCACAGAAATAATGAGTGGCAGGAGGTGAACCCGTTTCTAATTTCAGGCTAGACAATGAACTAGATTGGTTATAATTACAATAAAAACTTGATGTTGTACATAGAGTAACCTACAATATTTTCCCTTTTCTGTTTGGTTGACACATGAAATTTTTATGTTCAATTTTTGGATAAAAATGTCAAAATCTATTCTATGGAGAGTCTGTTGCTGTTTAGTTGCTCAGCTGTTTCGGACTCTTTGGCAACCCAACGGACTGTATCCCAGCAGACTCCTCTGTCCATGGAATATCCCAGGCAAGGATATGGAGTGGATTGCCATTTCCTTCTCTGGGAGATCTTCCGACCCAACAGTTGAACACACGTCTCCAGCTCTGGCAAGTGGATTCTTTAGCACTGAGCCACCAGGGAAACCGTTATAAAAGAAAGGTCAATGTCGGTGCTTTTAAAATTTTGATATGCATACTAATCACTTAGGGATTGTGCTAAAATATATGTTTTATACAGCATATCTAAGTAAAGGTTTGAGTTCTGCATTTTAACATGCTCCCAGGTGAGGCTGATACTGTTCTGAGTTCTAACTGCATAACCCACTTTCTGGCCTTATTATCTAAGTCCGGTGAAATACAGGCTAGTCAGAAACATCTCAATTTATGATTTCACCAAGCTTCTGAGGAACTTTCTAACAGATAGATGATGTTTCTACAGATGTGGGAGACAGGGATATGTCTGTCTAAACAGATCCTCAGGTGGTTCTAACGGCCAGCCAGGTTTGGGAACCACAGCCTAAATTACAGCTTAAACAAATCTGATGACACCAGAATAGTCACATAAAACCCAGATAGCAAATCAACTTGTCTCTGTTTACTAAAAAATAAAAAGGTCCAGTCTTGTACACCATCAGTTCTCTTTATGAGCTTTGAACTCCATAAAAGAATTTAATGAAGTCCTTAGACACTTGATGTGAAGGAAATAACATTATTTTCCAAGTAGAAAATGAACAAAGTACGTGGGTATATATTTGTTTTAAAGGCACTTGAGTCCAGAGCAGGAGGGGCTGTAATATTCCCTGAAATGGATAGATGCTGCAGTTTCCAAGTCAATTATTTTCATTTTAATCCAAGGCTTTAAAAGAATCAATACTGCCAAGTATAAAATGCGTTAGCATGTGCCATTCTAAGCTAGGTGAGAAAACGAATTTGCAAGTATCTTTCTCTAATCAGGGCTTTTTAATCACCTCTGTTTCCTTTGACAGGAGGGTGTATTCCAGGACTTCAGAAGAGCTTTGTGATTGAAGTCAGTTTTTAATGCTAAAATGACTAGTAAGCCAGATTTTTAGCTTGTACAGAATTGATTCACTGACTGTAATATTCATAGTATTTTGAATAATAACACGTACCAATTTTGAATGCCTAAAATATACTAGGCTCTAGGCTAAAAACACTGTACTCACATAAATTAGCAAATATAGAACTAAGAGCTATCGCAAAATTACTAATATTAGAAGCATTTTATAAATAAGGGAAATGAAGGGTGGAGAAGCTGCCCATCTTGTGCTGTGTGTGTGTTAATAGCTCAGTCGTGTCCGACTCTTTGCGACCCAATGGACTGACTATAGCCCGCCAGGCTCCTCTGTCCAAGGGGATTCTCCAGGCAAGAATACTGGAGTGAGTTGCCATACCCTCCTCCAGGGGATCTTCCCAACCCTGGGATTGAACCCAGGTCTCCCTCATTGCAGGCAGATTCTTTACCATCTGAGCCACCAGGGAAGCCCTTATTTTAATCCATACCTGTGTACATCATATGCAGAAAATATAAATTCCACTATGACTTTCAAAAATCTGTAAATTGATAAAGCAGAAGTGGGCCCATTTCAACTTTATAAAATTAAAGAACTGTCATAGCATCAATGATCCCGGCTTTTAAGAAACCAGGGAAGTCGTTTTCTCTGTGCCAAAACACATAAGGATACAGATCCTTTAGGACAGGAAGCCTAGTGTTTTTGCTTCACTTCAACTTTTAAGTTAGACCCCAAATTACAGCATATCAGATAAATAGACTTCCAAATGAAAAAAGAAAAAATGTTCATATCCACTACTCACTGCGTTACTAGGAGGAAAAGTTCCACCAGATTAGAGCAGCTTGAGGAGCCTAGCAGGAAAGGTACAAAGTTATGTAGGAAAGTCTTTGTAGAAGTGCTAAGTAGGACCAACCAGGGCGAATATCCCAAAGAAGAGAGCTCCATGCTGATAAAATAAAATTTCTGAAGGTATGCCTGAGGCTTGTTGACACTGCTAAGGAGACTTATAAGGAAGGGTTCCAGAAAGACTACCTTGGAAAGAGACAGGGACACACTTTGGAAAGCTGATACAGTGCTGTTTAGAGGTATCACCTGCTAGTAAATGAAAAAGAAGAATGGAAACAGTTGAGAGTATGATCCCATTGAAACAGATTTTAAAAATCAGAGCAATCCTGACCACAAAAAAAGCATCCTCTACTAAATAAAGTGCTCTTAACATAGCAGCGGAAAGAATCTTTGAAAGGAGGAAAATGATCAGAAATAAAGATAAAAAGAATTAGAAACAAAATGAAATAAATAAAAGTCATGTGAAGAAGATTGTTGCATTAGCTTCCTAGGGTGGTGAGACCAAAAACTACAAACTGCGCGGCTCATAATAATAGAACTTTATGGTCTCTTAGTTCTGGAAACCAGAAGTTAAAATCAGGGGGGGCTACACTTCTTCTGAAATCTTTTGGGGAATCCTTCCTTGCTTCTTCCTAGCTTCTAATGATTTGCATGTAACCTTTGGTTTTCCTTAGCTTTTAGATGCGGAGAAGGCAATGGCAACCCACTCCAGTACTCTTGCCTGGCAAATCCCATGGACAGAGGAGCCTGGTAGGCTGCGGTCCATGGGGTTGCTAGGAGTTGGACACGACTGAGTGACTTCACTTTCACTTTTCACTTTCATGCATTGGAGAAGGCAATGGCAACCCACTCCAGTGTTCTTGCCTGGAGAATCCCAGGGACGGGGGAGCCCGGTGAGCTGCCATCTGTGGGGTCGCACAGAGTCGGACATGACTGAAGTGACTTAGCAGCAGCAGCAGCAGCAGCAGCTTTTAGCTGTGTTAAAACTCCAATCCCAATCTTAATTGACTTGAAAGAAATGGCATTCTCTGAGTGTCTCTCTGTCTTCACACTGCTGTCTTCTTATATTAAAAAAAAAATCAGTCATATTTGATTAGGGACCGACTGTACTCTAGCAAGACCTCCTCTTAAATAATTACATCTGCTCTGACCTTATTTCCCTGTAAGTTCATATTCTATGGTACTCGGGGTTAGGACCTCAGCATGGCTTTCTTGGTGGGGAGAGTATAATTCAACTTACAAAATCATATATATGTATATGTGTACTTTTCTGTGAAGAGGAAATCTAAAACAATTAAATACAAGTATCTAAAACCATGAGGAGGAAATGGCAATCCGCTCCAATATTCTTGCCTGGAAAATTCCATGGACAGAAGAGGAGTCTGGCAGGCTACCCATGGGGTCTCAAAGAGTCACGTACAACTGAGAGCACACACATATACACACATACACATCTAAAATCATACTTCAAAATTCAAGACATTTTCAGGAATAAAAAATGGTGTATATACACTGCAAGCAGGTACATGGCAAATGACGTGGTAGAATGACAATAATGTTAACTCTGACCAAAAAAAAAAAAAAAGCTACTTAGAGAGAAGATTATCTTGCACACATAAACACATTGAACTCCAGGAAGAGTCACACAGTATCTACTAGGTACTCAAAGCAATAAGTGTACACATTAAATTTTCATCTAGCTTAGATGAACTTAAGTACCGAAACAATTTGGAAAATGCAGAGCAGGGGAATTATTGTACCCATGTGTTCTTCTTGAAGAATTTCCTACAGGAAATCTCCACTCAACCAATAAATAACTGGAGAAACTTCACTAAAATAGCTGATGGTGAGCAGTGGATTTATTTAACTAGAGATCTAACACTAAAACAAAATTGGGGATTGGTGCTTTCAAAAAAATACCCACAAGATCTTTGATAGCCCTCTTTTTTTCTTTCTTTTTTTTTTTTTTTGATATCCCTCTTTTTAAGAGGCCCGACTCTCTTCTTACTGGGTGAGATCTGGACTTAGTGAATCCCTACAAAATGAAAACAAAACCCAAAAAACAGAAGTGACGAGATGTGACTTTGGAGAGTAGGTCATAACAAAAAGAAAAACATGCCTTCCTCTCTCTCTCTCTTTTCTCCCTCACTCTTGGAAAACCACTGCCATGCCATGAGACTCAGACAGCCCTGTGGAAAGGCCCAGGTGATAAGGAAATAAGCCTGCTGTCAAAAGCCAGCCAGCAGCTAAGGCTTCCTGCCAAGAGCCCTGTAAGTAAGCCATCTTCGAATCAGAAGTTTCAACCCGGTCAAGCCTTCAGATGACTTCAGCCCTAGCCAACATGCTGAGTATAACCTCAAGATAGCACTCAAGACAGAATCGAGTTAATTCACTTGTGGATTTAAAAACTACGTGGATAACAAAATTTTAATGTTTGGAGTTACTAACTTTTGGGTAATTTGTTACATAGCAGTAGACAGCAATTACAAGTATTCACAACTATCAAGTGGAGTGCTCTCAAAGTTGTTGCTCCATTGCTCCGTCATGTCTGACTCTTTGCGACCCCATGGACTGCAGCACGCCAGGCTATCCATCACCATCTTCCAGAGTTTGCTCAAGTTCATGTCCACTGAGTCAGTGATACTATCTAACCATCTTATCCTCTGCTGCCCCCTTCTCCTTTAGCCTTCCATGTTTCCCAGCATCAGGGACTTTTCCAATGAGTTGACTCTTCGCATCAGGTGGACAAAGGATTGGAGCTTCAGCTTTAGCATCAGTCTTTCAATAAATATTCAAAGTTGATTTTCCTTTAGGATTGACTGGTTGGATCTCCCTGCAGTTCAAAGCACTCTCAAGAGTCTTCAACACAGTTCAAAAGCATCAATTCTTTTGCGCTCAGCTTTTGTTATGGTCCAACTCTCACATCCATACATGACTACTGGAAAAACCATAGCTTTAACTGTACAGACTTTTGTCACCAAAGTGATGTCTTTGCTTTCCAGTACACTGTCTAGGCTCGCCATAGCTTTCCTATCTCACATAGTAGATGAATGAAAATGTTGGTGTGGCTCAGGAACCTGGCAGTGGGAAAGCCTGGAAGGACTTTAAGGAGACAGCTAGTGAAAGTCTAGAGTGCTTTGAGAAGACTCTGAGTAGAAGTCTATACTTTGAAGAGGCTGCTGGTGAAAGTTGAAGGGAGTTGAGGAAGACGTGATTGGAAATGGAAAGAAAGGAAGTCTGTGTTCTGTGGTGACAGAAAGTTGAGCATTACTTTGACTTGCTTTTATGTAGAAATTAGAAAATATACCTAATTAATTATGTGATCTAGCAAAGGCTTAACCATACTATTAAAATTGCCATTTGGTTTATTCTTTTTCTATTTTTGCCACTTTATTTTTTTAATTGAAGTGTATTTGCTGTACAGAGTTTTGCGGTTTTCTGTCAAACATCACAAATCAGCCAGAGATACATCATGTCCCCTCCCTCCCAAACCTCCCTTTCATCTCCCTCCCCCTCCCACCCCTCTAGGTTGTCACAGAGCCCCTGTTTGAGTCCCCATACAGCAGATTCCCGCTGGCTGGCTGTCTTGCATATGGCATGTACGTTTCCCTGTTACTCTCTCCATACACCTCACCCTCTCCACCTCCCGTCCCCCATGTCCTTAGGTCTGCTCTCTATGTCTGTTTCTCCACTGCTGCCCTGGAAATAAATTCATCAGTACCATCTTTCTAGATTCCATATATATGCATTGGTATGCAATAGTTATCTTTCTCTTTCTGACTTACTGCACTCTGTATAATAGCCTCTAGGTTCAACCACCTCATTAGAACTGACTCAAATGCATTCGTTTTTATGACTGAATAATATCCCATTGGGTATACATACCACAGCTTCTTTATCCAGTCATCTGTCAATGGACACCTAGGTTGCTCCATGTCCTAGCTAGTGTAAATTGTGCTGCAATGAACATTGAGGTACTTGTGTCTTTCTCAGTTTTGGTTGCCTCAGGGTGTATGACTAGTGGAGGACTTGCTGGGTCATATGGCGGGTTTATTCCAAGTTTTTTTAAGAATCTCCATACTGTCTTCCATAGTGGCTGTATCAATTTACATTCCCACCAACAGCGCAAGAGTGTTCCCTTTTCTCCACATCCTCTCCAGCGTTTATTGTTTGTAGACTTTTTGATGATGGCCATTCTGACTGGAGCGAGGTGATATCTCATTGTAGTTTTGATTTGCATTTCTCTAATAAGGAGTGATGCTGAGCATCTTTTCATGTGTTTGTTAGCCATCTGTATGTCTTCTTTGGAGAAATGTCTGTTTAGGTCTTTTTCCCACTTTTGGATTGTGGTGTTCGTTTTTCTGATATTGAGCTGTATGAGCTGCTTGTATACTTTGGAAATTAATTCTGTGTCAGTTGTTTCCTTTGTCATTATTTCTCCCATTCAGGATTGTCTTGTCACCTTATTTGTAGTTTCCTTTGCTGTGTAAAAGCCTTTACGTTTAGTCAGGCCCCATTTGTTTATTTTTGTTTTTATTCCCATTACTCTAGCAGGTGGGTCATAGACGATCTTGGTTTGATTTATATCACTGAGTGTTCTGCCTATGTTTTCCTCTAAGAGTTTTATAGTTTCTGGTCTTACATTTAGGTCTTTAATCCATTTTGAGTTTATCTTTGTGTATGGCATAAGAAAGTGTTCTAATATCATTCCTTTGCTTGTATCCTTGAAGCTTATAATGAAGTACAAGAGTATAGAGATGAGAAAAAAAGAACTGTTACATCAAAAGGAAGCAGGACTTGCTGGCTTGAAGATTCCTGACCTCACTAGACTGCAAATGATGTTAAAAGTAAGAAATGGCTTCCAAACAGAGATGCGATTCAGAGCACTGCCAAGAAAACTTGGTCTGTGATGAAGCAAAGAACATGGCTTCAATCTTATTAAAATTATTCTTTAAGGCTGCCAAGGGTGCTAAGCTGGTGCCTAAGGGTACTAGGTCAGAGAACAGTAGGGTATGTTTGACCAAGGCGAATCTCCCAACAAGGTATTTCCAAGAAGCTTAAGGGTTTTCTTTCTCAGCTATCTCAGGAGGAGTTTAAAATAGAGAAGGCTTATCCCAAAGAGATTTGTGTGCATGTGATTTGTGGGGATGGTCTTTATCTAATGGAGTGAATCCTTACTAAGATTCACAGGAAACCCACAGAGTTTTTAATAGAATTAAGTTTTCAGAAGCACTTCCAGCTTGGAATAAAAAGGACAGAAATGACACTTAATGAACGTGGTCTTTATACCCACAAATTTTGGCACTGAGATGCTTGAAAAACTATACAGCAGTAAAAATGAGTTACCATTCTTGGAAAAAGAATGACTCAGAGGGTAGAACCAACAGCCCAGATTGTTCAGCCAAGAGGAGCAGATAGGAGGAGAACTGAGTCCTCGTCCAGGCATTTCCAACCTTGGCCCAGATGAATTTTCAGAATGTTTCCCTTTTTATACAGAAATTTCTGAAATCTTATTTTAATGCTCCTTCCACCATCATATGACTGACATATAAAAAGGAACATACTTATCTCTTTAGTTGCAGGCTTTCAGATTTAGAGAAACTGTACTTAAGGAGCTGAACTAAAAGAACTACACCTAAGGAGTCTCAAGTGCACCTGGATCTGATTTCAGTGACAAGATTCTGAACTTCAAGGTGATATTATAGTGGTATAAGACATTTAAGGGTACTGGGAGGAAAAAAAAAAGTGGATTTTTCACATGAGAAAAATATTTTTTTGATCAGGGTATTAATAGGGTTTTTTAAAAATATAAGCCTACAAATTTTTTGATTTGCCCCTTTCAAGAGGTACAGTCTAATTCTCCTCACTTCAGTATGGGCTGGACACAGTTACTTGCCTCTAATAAATTTTTTTTTTTAATTTTAAAATCTTTAATTCTTACATGCATTCTCAAACATGAACCCCCCTCCCACCTCCCTCCCCATAACATCTTTCTGGGTCATCCCCATGCACCAGCCCCAAGCATGCTGAATCCTAAAGAGCAGAATAAATGGTATGTGATTCCAAGGTCTAGATCATAAAAGTTATTGTATCTACATATTTCTGTCTCAGAGCACAGAGGAGATATCAAAGGACACTGAAGTAAATCCCATATGATGAAAAACAGACCCGCTGCCCGTCACCAGCTAGGAAGTAGGGCATCCTTCCTTTGGACAGACGTCCTTCCTAAAGGACATCTAAAGAGTCCTTTAGAAGACTCTCTTACTTCTAAGCAATGTAAGAGGGTCATCTTAGAAAAGGATCATCCAGCTCCAGTTCAGTTGTCTGATGATCACCATGCCAGCCAAATGCTTAACTGCAGCTTCATGACAGGCCCCAAGTTTGAATCACCCAGCAAAGCCATCTATGGATTACTGACCCTCAGAAACTCCGTGAGATAAAAATATCTGTGGTTTCAAAGTAAGTTTTGAGGGTCATTTGTTACATAGAAAAAGTAGTTTAAAAAACATAAATGACATATTGCTAGCTAACGGCGAATGATGTTGGACTCATGATTTCCAAAGAAGAAGATTTAGCTTTGGGACCAGGGACCAGGCTTGATCACTCAAGAGATTTTGTGTAGCAGTTATATTAAAGCAAACTAGGGACAGAGAAAGGTTCTGATACACACATCAGAAGGGGGCAGAGAGTGCCCCACTTACTAGTCTTAGCAAGGGAGCTGTATACTTTTTTAAATTAATTATTACAATAAATCAAAAGAATGCCTCAATGTTGTAAAGATTTTACCAGACTCACTCCCATAATATACATTTTAAGATAACAGGATTAGTCAGAAGGTTTTTCAAGGAGAAACTGTCCTCAAGCAGATTACATTGTTATATAATCCTCATGAAGGAATGCAGAAAAAAGCCATTTGTCCTTTCCTCCTCCTTGAGAGCCCCAGACCCCTTTGTCCCCCTCTGGGACCCCTGACCTCCTATCAACCTGCCTAGGAACTGACTCTATGGAGAGAGGGAACCCTTCTACACTGCTGGTGGAATGTAAAAATTGGTACATCTACTACAGGAAATAGTATGGGTGTTCCTTAAAAAATTAAAAATAGAGATACCGTATGACCCTGCAATCCCACTCCTGGGCATATACCCTGAGAAAAACATGATCCAAAAAGATGCATGCACCCCAGTGTTCATTGCAGCTCTATTTACAATAGCCAAGACAAGGAAGCCCCCTAAATGTCCATCGACAGAGGGATGGATAAAGACGATGTAGTACATATATGCAATGGAATATTACTCAGCCATTAAAAAGAATGAAATAATGTCTTTTTCAGCAACATGGATGAACCTAGAGATTGTCATACTGAGAGAAGTCAGACAGAGAAGCAGAAATGGTGTATGACTCGCTATCCCGTATATGTGGACTCTGGAAAGCAATGATACAAATGAACTTACTTACAAAACAGAAACAGACTCACAGGTTTAGGACACAAACATGGCTTCCGGGGGAAGGACAGGCAGAAGCGACAGTTAGGGAGTTTGGGATGGACGTGTCTACTTTCTCTATGTTTAAAACGGATAACCAACCAGGAGTCACTGTATATATAGCACATGGAACTCTGCTCAGTGTTATGTGGCAGGCTGGATGGGAGGGGGTTTGGGGGAGCATGGATACAAGTATATGCGGGGCTGAGTCCCTTCACTATTCACCTGAAACCATTACAACATTATTAATTGGCTATACTCCAATGCAAACTAATAAGTTAAACAATAATAAACAAATGGGAACTAAATAAAATGAAAAATTTTTTGCACAACAAAGGAAACCATAAACAAGACAAAAAGACAGCCCTCAACATGGGAGAAAATATTTGCAAATGAAGCAATGGACTAAAATTAATCTCCAAAGTATACGTATACAAAGACCTCATGGAGCTCAATATTAAAAAAAAAGAAGCTAATCTTTTAAAACGCATTTTTGTTACAAAACAAATGCACACATGTGCTTACAGTTGAGACAGAAACCACTTGATAAGTCTTAATTTCTCATTAACATGTAAACCAAGCTGTGTTAGGTATCATCTGCCAAGTGCAGAGTCTGCTGACAGTGAAGCCAGGACATTTCAAGCCTAAAAGGACGGGCTTTCCTTCATTTGAAGAAATAACGGCATATTGAGGAAAAGACAGTAAGGATGCTCTGCCCTCCAGGATCATGGTGTTCTGAATGAGCTGAGTTCAGTTCAGTTCAGTCTCTCAGCCATGTCTGACTCTGCAGCCCATGGACTGCAGCTCTCCAGGCAAGCTGAACCTGAATGTAAATATTTTGTTAAGGATCTAGAGCATGGTTTTATCCTTCAATTTGCTTTTATTAGTTGTATCTTATTACTATAAAATGTACTTTTATAGAAAAAGAAAATAATGCTAAGGGGGAAAAAATGCACCATGAATAAAGTACATGGCCTCCATAACAGTGAGATACAGACAACTATCCAATATTTATTCACTGGAATTAAATAGGAGTACAAGAAAACAAGAAAACTGAGGAGAACTCAATTTCTCACCAAGATGGTCAGAAAAATGTTACAAAGTTCAATTTCTTTTGTCTAGATATAAACCAAGCCTGCAGGACAAAAAAAAGAAAAAATTGACTTTTTTCCTCCTGTAAATATGACCAACTCACCACAGTTAATGATCTAATTATAATACAATGTCTCCGTTTGGAGAGAAGATATTTATGTCTTTTTCTGCATGGCTAACACCATAATATAAAGAGTATATTAAATTTATCAGGATATTATACAGTCTCTTTCATAGATGAAAGAAAACTCTAGTCCCCTAGGTAGTAGAAGTAAAATAACCTAGAATGAAATAACCCATATGTATATTAAAATAGAATTTGTGAAAATGAAGCCTGCCAGATACTAGAAGAAATGATCTCATTATAAAATCCTCAGGTTCTCATTTCTTGGAAAAAGCCCTAATTGTAACTTTATCTTTTTAGTGGCCAATTACTGTATTCAGCATATTTTCTGAAATAGATGCTTTGCTATTTTTATGACTTGCCTATCTGTATTTCCAATTCCAAGAATAATAATCTACAATATCGCTATTTTCATAAGTAAGAAATCTGGAATAAATGACATTGTTCTATCAAAACACAAGTGAGGAAAAAAGCCTTTAAATTTTAGATGAAATGTAAAATAGAAATCCTTTATTAGCATAAATAAAGTATCTTAGATGAGAATCTTGCTATCTCTTCAATTTATCAGATTAGGTCATTAGAGCCTTCCAAGACAAGAATACACTCTGCATGAGCCGTACAAAGGAAATTGGCCAACTTTTCTAAATGAGTTAGTTTCTTGTGTTAAAAGGAGATGGTAGCTGATTTGCATTCCCAAAATATAAAGGTTTTAAAAACTCTTATGATACTATAAAGTATAACTTGTCCTGTGCAAAATACTGTTCTTATTTTGCATTCTTGTTCATCAACTGAACATTCACAATATAAGCCCTGCTCTCAAGGTGACTGTATATGGTGACAGAAGGGCTGGTGAAATGCATGTGAGCTGGAAGTGTGACAGTGTCCCCACAGCATACCCTCCTCCAACACACGTGCTGAGAAACACAACCCGAGATAGACTCAGTTTCCCAAAGTGACCACTGTTCTACTACTTTATCACCAAAATCATTTGGAAGATTAAAATATATATATATTATCCAACCTCACTAGAACATGTTTGATATTTGAGTATCACTCAGAAGATGATGGGCTATCACTGCTGAAAATTTAGACAGGGCTCCAGCTATCTGACAATAGATATGATTGGATCCCCTTCCTCTAAAGAATTGGCTTTGGAAAAATAATCAGCTGACATAAACAGTTGGCTTTCATTCTGAGCAAATGAATGGAGTCCTGGTAAACCAGCTTGGTTGGAAACAAAGTCAGCCAAGCATTACAGAGAAAATGACACTTCAAAATTCTGAGTGCCTCTGGTTTACCAAGATGCTGAAAATGTCTTCTGAGTCTGATTTTCTAAATTTTAGCTTCTGAAATCACTTATTCTCTCAAATTTTAGGTTTTTTTCAATAAACAAAGTGAACTATTTAAGTAGTCTGGAGCTGAAATTGATACTCAAATCTCTCTTGGGTTATAGTTTAGGGTTTCTCAGCAGCAGTAATATTGACATTTTGGAACAGATTATTCTTGGTTGTATGGCGCTGCCCTGTGCATTGTAAGATATTAACAGCATCCTTGACTTCTACTCACTAGATTCTAGTGGCAATCTTCCCACTCCCCCTCAACAACTGTGACAACTGAGAATTCTTTGGACATTGCCAAATGTCCCTTGGGATATAAACGGCTCCACCCGCTGAGGTCCCCTGGATTAGTGCTTTTTTTTTTTTTTTTTTTTTGCATTTCTTACGGGGATGAAGAAGAAATAAGACTGTGGAGACATTTGAAGAGAGGAGATTAAGATGACAGAGTAGGAAAACCGTGAGCTCAGCTCTTCACACAGACCCCCCACAAGTGCAGCAGAGAGAGGAGCTGTCTGAAAACAGCCTAAAGGCAAGCAGAGTAGCTCCTCTCAATTAAGGGTATAAGGGAAACATCACATCAAGATGCTTAGAAGGAGCAGAAAGGCAATCCAGTCAGGACCCACAGCGCTGATGAGCAACCGAAAAGTCGAAGGGGAAATCAGAAGCTCAGAGCTTTTCCACAGGAAGTGAGGGGTCTGCTGGACAAACAGGGCTAACAGTCGGGTGAGTCACAGGGCTATAGGAAACCGAGGCTCCACTCTTATTTGCTTCGAGTCCCGCACAGAGGCAGCACTTTGAGCAGAGCCCGGTGCTCTAGCCTGGTCCTTCCAAGACCGCTCTAGCACATCCCTCAGCCCACATCAAGCTCTGCTCCAGCCTCTGCCTCTGCCCGCCAAGGAGGCAACCTCGTCATGTCCCAGGAGAAGCCCTGGCTTGCTCCTGACCCTGGCTCTACACATCTCCACCAAAACGGCAGGCTTGGCATGCACCAGGAAAAACCTTGGTTCATGAACAATTTGGCTCCAAAGTAGAACTATTTTGTCTTCCCACCAGATCCATTTGAGACACAGTCTGCGTGGGGGTGCTCCACATAAAGACATACCTTTCCCATCCCCCTCCCCATCCCACCCCCTAGGTTGATGCAGAGCCCCTGTTTGAGTTCCCCGAGTCACACAGCAAATTCCCATTAGCTATCTATTTTACATATGGTACTGTAGGTTTCCATGTTACTCTCCATACATCCCACCCTCTCCTCCTCTCTTCCTATGTCCAGAAGTCTATTCTCTCTGGCTGTTTCTCATTGCTGCCCTGTAAAAAAATTCTTCAGTACCTTTTTTCTAGATTTTGTATATATGTGTTAGAATATGGTATTTATCTTTGTCTTTCTGACCCACTCTGTATAATAGGTTCTAGGTTCATCCACCTCATTAGAATTGACTCAAATGTATTCCTTTTTATGGCTGAATAATATTCCATTGTGTATATGCACCACAACTTCTTTATCCATTCATCTGTCGATGGACATCTAGGTTGCTTCGATGTTTCAAAAGGGAGGGGATATATGTATACCTTTGGCTGATTCATGCTGAAGTTTGACAGAAAACAGCAAAATTCTGTAAAGCAATTATCCTTCAATAAAAAAATAGATCAATTTAAAAAGACATACCTTTAAGACAGGGACAGGTAACCATTTCACTAATACATAGAGACCAACACAGAAAATCAAACAAAATAAGAAAATAGAGGCATATGTTCCAAATGAAAAAACAAGATAAAAATCCCAGAAAAATAGTTCTACTGAAATGAAGATAAGTAATTTATCAGATAAAGAACTCAAAGCAATGGTCATAAAAATGCTCACCAAACTCAGGAAAAGAATATATGAAAACAGGGAGAACTTCAACAAAAAATTAGACGATATAAAAAAGTCTAGAGCTGAAGAACACAACACTGAAATGAAAAGTGCCCCGCGGGGAGCCAGCAGCAGCCTGGGTGACAGAGGAGAATGCATAAGTGACCCGAAAGGAAGAAGAGTGAAAATAAGCCAGCCAGCAGAAAGAGAAGGAGCTTAAAGAGCAAGACACTTCCGGAGACACTTGAAGCAGCATCAAGGGCAATAATGTTAATATTATAGGGGTCCCAGAAAGAGAGGGGACAGAGAAAGAGTAGAAAATGTATTTGACAAAATAATGACTGAAAACTTCCCCAACCTGGGGAAGGAAACAGAATCCAAATCCAAGAAGCGAAGAGAGCCCCGAACAGGAGGAACCTGAAGTGACCCACACCAAGATGTATCATAATGAAATTGACAAAAGTTAAAGAGAAACTGTTAAAGGAAGCACCATAAAAGCCAAGAATCATGTACAAGGGAACTCCCATAAGGCGAGTACCTGATTTTTTAGCAGAAGCTTTGCATGCCAGAATAAATGGAAACAATACTATGTAAAGTGCCGGGAGCCAAAAATCCTCCAAATGTGGATACTTCAGACTGCAGAGTTATTCAGGAAAAGGATAGATCAAGAGTTTCTCAGATAAGCAGAAACTGAAAAGAGTTTATTAGCAATAAACTATCCTTACAAGAAATATTAAAGGGCAATATTTAAGTGAAAATGAAAAACTCATAACAAGAAATAAGAAAACATATTTTTAACACTTATTGTAAAGGTACATATACAGTAAAAGCAGGGACTCGAACTCTTAAAAAGCTAGCATGAAGGTTAAAAGACCAAGGTCATAAAATCAAGTATAATCAACTTTCTTTCTTAACTCCAAGCAGTTAAAGAATAAAGGAAAAGATCTAAAATATTTAAGCAGAAATATAAAACATGTCAAGGGCTTGTAGGGATGTAGTACATGTAGGCATGTAGAGCTTTTAGAAGGTGTTCAAACTTAAATGACTAAGGGCTTAAAAATACGCACATATGTTGATATATATGACCCTCACATCTATACATGACTACTGGAAAAACCATAGCTTTGACTGTACAGATATTGTCAGGAAAGTGATGTCTTTGCTTTTTAATACACCGTTTAGGTTTGTTATAGCTTTCTTTCCAAGGAGCAAGCATCTTTTAATTTCATGACTGCAGTCAATGTCCACAGGATTTTGGAGCCCAAGAAAATAAAATCTGCTTCTACTTTTTTCCTTTCTATCTGGCAAGAAGTGATTGATGGGACCAGATGCCATGATCTTTGCTTTTTGATCCTTGAGTTTTAAGCCAGCTTTTTCACTCTCCTCTTTCATCCTTATCAAGAGACTCTTTAGCTCCTCTTCACTTTCTGCCCTTAGAGTAAAATCACCTGCATATCTGAGGTTGCTATTTCTCCTGGCAATCTTGATTCCAGCTTTGAATCATCCAGCCCAGCATTTCACATGATGTACCCTCCATATAAGTTAAATAAGCCGGGTGACAATATACAGTCTTGTCATACTTCTTTTCCAATTTTGAACCAGTCAGTTGTTCCATGTCAGGTTCTAACTGTTGCTTCTTGCAAAAGGTTTCTCAGGAGACAGATAAGGTGGCCTGGTATTCTTATCTCTGTGATAACTTTCCACAGCTTGTTGTGATCCACCCAAAGGCTTTAGCACAATCAATGAGGCAGAAGTTTTTCTGGAATTTCTTTGCTTTCTCTAAAATCTAACGAGTGTTGGCAATTTTGTCTGTAGTTCCTCTGCCTTTCCTAAACCCAGCTTGTACATTCTCAGTTCACACACTGCTGAAGCCTAGCTTGAAGGATTTTGAGCATCACCTTACTAGCATGTGAAATGAGCACAATCGGCCTGCAGTTTAACATTCTTTGACATTGCCCTTCTTTGGGATTGGAATGAAAACTGACCTTTTCCAGCCACCCCCTCCTCCAGTAGACCACATTTTGTAAGAAGTCTCCAGTATGACCCATCCATCTTGGGTAGCCCTGCACGGAATGGCTCACAGCTTCACTGAGTTACCCGGGCCCCACAACAGGGCTGTGATCCATGTAGGCTTCCAAAGATGATATATAGATAATTAATAAATACATCAAATGATGTTCAAAGTTGCTAATTATTAAAGAAATACAAATCAAAACCATAATGAGGTATCAACTAAGTTCTGTCAGAATGACCATCCTCAAAAAGTCTAAAAAAATAACAAATATTAGAGAGGATGTGGAGAAAAAGGAACCTTTGTACAGTTTTGGTGGGAATATAAACTGATGCAATCACTATGGAAAAGAGTATGGAGGTTTCTTCTAAAACGAAAAATGGAATCACCATACGATCCAGCGATTTCACTCCTGAGTATACACACAGAGAAAACGGACACTAACTTGAGAGACATACGTGCAGTTCAATGTTCAAAGAAGCACTATCTACAACAGCCAAGACATAAAAGCAACCTGAGTGCCCACAGGCAGCTGTTTTAAGAGGAGGTGATAGATTGATAGATAAATAGATAGAAGACAGACATAGACACAATGGAATAATATGAAGTCTAAAAAGAATGAAATACTGCCATTCATAGCAGCGTGGATGGACTTAAAAATGTGCTTCATGAAATAAGTCAGACAAAGGCAAACACCATGTGATGTCACTCATGTGCAGAATCTACAAAGCAACACAAGTGAATGTATATACGAAACAAAACAGACTCACAGATACAGGAAATGAACTTGTCATTACCCAAGGGGAGCAGGAAGGGGGAAGGACAACTTAGGGCTATGCGATTAACAAACTATCATACATGAGCAACAAGGATTCCCTGTACAGCACAGGGAAGCATGGGTGTCCCTGGTGGCTTAGACGGTAAAGAATGCGCCTGCAAGGCAAGAGGCCCAGGCTCAGCAGAGCCCATGCCGAAGGGGAAGGCAACCCCTGCAGCATTCCTGCCTGGAGAATCCCATGGACAGAGGAGCCTGGTGGGCTGCAGTCCCTGGGGTCACAAAGAGTCGGACACCACTGAGGGACTAACACACTCACTCACAAGGAACTATATCTACTATCTTGTAATAACCTTTAGTGAAATATACTCTGCAAACATACTGAATCATATGCTGTACACCTGAAACAAACAATCTCATTTAAAATCACAACAGACTCATCACACGTACCTCTCCAAATTTCCCCGGACCTGATGCCCGTGTCCTCCACCACCTCTCCTTCAGCTTCTTCCACGCTCCCCTTCAACCTGCTCCCCTTCCTGTTGCTCCTCCCCTGCACCCCAAGGCCCCCTCGACTCCCTGCCTCATACCATGAACACTCTCAACCCCCTCTAAACCTTTACTTTTCTGTGAGGTGGCCAGCGGGGAAATGGGCACTGTTTAAGGTCACATCCCCTTTCCTATGTCCGACTTGTCACAAACTGAAGGAATGAAATGGAATAAAGAGCCAAGAGGTAAACCCACTCACTTATGGTTAATTAAGCTACAAAAAAAGGAGACAAGAACATACAATTGGGAAGTCTCTTCAGTAAGTGGCGCTGTGAAAACTGAACAGCTGCACATAACAGAATGAAGCTAGGCCATTTTTTCATACCATATACAAAAATAAAATTCAAAATGGATTAAAGACGGAGGCCACACATGAAACAGTAAAACTCTTAGGAAAAAACATGGGTGGTATACTCTTTGACATTGGTTTGAGTTATATGTTTTTGGATCTGTCTCCTCAGGTAAGGGAATCAAAAGTAAAAACAAAACAAAAAAACAAAACAAATAGGACCCAACCAAACAAAAAAGGTTTTGCACAACAAAGGATATCATCAACTATAGGAAAAGGTAACCTACTGAATGACGCTATTTCCAAATGACATACCTAATAAGGGGTTAATATCCAAAAGAGATAAAGAGTCCATTCAACTCAATATCAATGACACAAGCAATCATTTTAAAATGGGGAAAAGTCTGAAATAGACAATTTTTCAAAGATGGCCAGCAGGCACACAAAAAGACGCTCAGCATCACTAACCATCAGGGAAATGCAAATCAAATGAAATACCATTTCACACCTGTCAGAATGGCTATCATCAAAAAAACCAAGAAATAACTATTGTTGGTGAGGGAGTGATGAAAAGGGGATCCTTGTGCAATGTTGGTGGGAATTTAAATTGATACAGCCACTATGAAATATATTATGGAGGTCTCTCAAAAAACTAAAAATAGTGCTGTTATATCATCCAGCAATTCCACTTGCATTTCTCAGAGGAAAAAAAAAGATATATGCACCCCAATATTCATAGCAGAATTATTTACAATAACCAAGACATTTCTTCTTTCCTTCCTTCCTTCCTTTCTGTCATAATGTAATGTTACTATTGTTCAGTCACTAAGTCCTGTCCAACTCTTTGTGACCCCATGGACCACAGCACGCCAGGCCTCCCTGTCCATTGCCAACTCCTGGAGTTTACTCAAACTCATGTCTATTAAGTGGGTGATGCCATCCAACCACCTCATCCTCTGTCATCCCTTTCTCCTCCTGCCTTCAGTCTTTCCCAGCATCAGGGTCTTTTCTAATGAGTCAGTTCTTTATATCAGGTGCCCAAAGTATGAGCTTCAGCTTCAGCATCAGTCCTTTCAATGACGGATGAGTCCAAAATTACCCATGGGACAATTGACGCTAGACTGTTGCATTTAATGATATGTTGCTAAAAATACAAAAAAAGGAACCAAATACAAGAACCAGATTACAACTTCTGAAGAAGCCCAGATCTATTCTATTTTCCTTACCAGGTGACTAGCTTCCTCAATGTTGACCTACTTTTCATGACTCAGAGCAGCTTAATGATTTCACCGACATGACTAGCAACACTCCATTTATCAGAGCAAAGTGACTCTTCACTTCAGCCTAAAACCCATCTCCTGTAAATTATCCTGACTTCTTCTGAGAATGATTGAAAACTAAAGTGGCTATCATTCTCAGAAGAAACCACACTTCTGCCAGTCCCCAGTGTGTGATCTAGCCCCATGTTCTAACAAAACAAGCTCATAAAAATGTAATAGTACGTCTTTTTTAAAGTCTAGGTTTTAAAAACTCTTGGAGTCTAGTCTCACAAATGATCACCTGGTGATGATATAAAAGTGATCAGGATATGATAAAGGTTTAAGATATGTTATTAGTGAAGAATCACTGAGTCAAGATCCAGGACAGGACAGAAACTCAGAGAAGAGAGTTTGAAATATTCTACCCTTAAAGTGAAGGGAAGTTGCTCACTCGTGTCCGAGTCTTTGCAACCCCATGGACTGCAGCCTACCAGGCTCCTTCATCAGTGGGATTTTCCAGGCAAGAGTACTGGAGTGGGGTGCCATTTCTTTCTCCTGGGCATCTTGCCAACCCAGGAAAGTAGCTAATTCCAGAAAAAGTGACTGAATACCTGAGTGGTGTTCTTAAGAGCCTCAAGGCAAGGCGGGGGAAAGTTGGGCTGTGGTGCCTTCATGTTATGGAAGGGCTGCACTCCTGGGATGAGGATGCGGTGAAAGCAATTGCCCACACAAAGACCATATCCCAGCTTTAAGCCAGCCGGGTGACCCAGGAGAAAGAAAAATTCTTCACAGTATTTACCTGTATTTGCACCACATTGTATAGTTTATAGAGTGAGGAAGGCAGTGCATTTAGAATCTTGTCTTATGCTTGAGCAGATGTGTTCCCAACATTTGCATGAAGCTCCCCCACATAAGTGGAGGGAAATGGGTATTTTTTAATTATATTGCTAGAATTCTACCATATTCTTTTTTAAAAAAGTTTATTGAGGTAGCATTGGTTTATAACGTTATATAATTTTCATGTGTACGATATGATGTTTCAACTCCTATATACACTACAGTGTGTTCCCCACCAAAAAGATGGATGGTGGTTTGGATCTTTAGATCTAAAAAACTCCATTTCCTGTTTGAGCTTCACTCAAACGTTGGGAACACATCTGCTCAAGCACATAGCAAGATTCTAAGGTTTTCCCAGGTGGAGCTGGTGGTAAAGAATCTGTCTGCCGATGCAAGAGACACCAGAGACATGGGTTCAATCCATGGGTAGGAAAGATCCCCTGGAGAAGGAAATGGCACCCTACTCCAGTATTCTTGCCTGGGAAATTTCATGGACAGAGGAGCCTGGTGGGCTTACAGTCCAAGGGGTTGGCAAAGAGTCGGACATGACTGAGACAGCACGTACTGCACGTACTGCAGCTGGTATGCAATAGTTCATCGCTGGTGATATTCGTGAAAATCCCACACACGCACACACACACACACACACACACACACACACACACACACAGGGTTTGGGGTTCAGAATATCCATACATATGGCAAGGTGGATTTTGCAGATGTGATTAAAGTAAGGATCTTAAGGAAACTATTCTGGATTACCTGGATGTGCACTCAATATAGCCACAAATGTCTTTATAAAAGTGATTTAGTGTATAAGAATTTGATATCATGGTGGAAGCAAGACACAGTGGTGATGTGAGGAAACAGTCATGGAACAAGAAATGCAGATGGTCTCCAGAAGCCAGAAAAGGCTAGAAACAAATTGTCCTCTGAGCTTTCAGGAGGAACCAGCTCAGCTAATAACCTTGACTTTATTTATGTTGGTTTAAGTCACCCAATTTGTGATAAATTGTTACATTATCCATAGGAAAGTAATGTAAACTTTATCACCTTTAAAATTGTGGCCAACTTAATAGTTTTAAAAGTTATCTTGCTTACTTATGTTATTTTTGCTATTATCAAAAGTGTTGGACATCTTTTCTTATGATTTTTTGCCATCTGTGAATTGTCTGCTAATATCTTTTGCCCCTTCTCATGTTGAATATTGATTGTAGATTTTCTTATTTACTCTTTCCATTTCTTTCCTCCCAAAATTAAGGCATTAGATTATGAATCCTTTGAAAGGCTGGGGTCCCTCTCATGATAGAGGCTGGTCACTCATGATAAATGTTCCTAAAGATCTTGTCTACATTTTTGAGACACACCACTCATACATTGTCCATTTCTTTCTTTTTTTAAAAATGTTTATTTTTACTTTATTTTACTTTACAATACTGTATTGGTTTTGCCATACATTGACATGAATCCACCACAGGTGTACATGTGTTCCCAAACATGAACCCCCCCCCACCTCCCTCCCCATAACATCTCTCTGGGTCATCCCTGTTCACCAGCCCCAAGCATCCTGTATCCTGCATCAGACATAAACTGGCAATTCGTTTCTTACATGATAGTATACATGTTTCAATGCCATTCTCCCAAATCATCCCACCCTCTCCCTCTCCCTCTGAGTCCAAAAGTCCGCTCTACACATCTGTGTCTCTTTTGCTGTCTTGCATACAGGGTCATCATTGCCATCTTTCTAAATTCCATATATATGTGTTAGTATACTGTATTGGTGTTTTTATTTCTGGCTTACTTCACTCTGTATAATAGGCTCCAGTTTCATCCATCTCATTAGAACTGATTCAAATGTATTCTTTTTAATGGCTGAGTAATACTCCATTGTGTATATGTACCACAGCTTTCTTATCCATTCATCTGCTGATGGACATCTAGGTTGTTTCCATGTCCTGGCTATTATAAACAGTGCTGCGATGAACATTGGGGTACATGTGTCTGTTTCAATTCTGGTTTCCTCGGTGTGTATGCCCAGCAGTGGGATTGCTGGGTCATAAGGCAGTTCTATTTGCAATTTTTTAAGGAATCTCCACACTGTTCTCCAAAGTGGCAGTACTAGTTTGCATTCCCACCAACAGTGTAGGAGGGTTCTTTCTAACCACTGCATTTTTGTAAAACCCACAGACTAATAATTCATCTTCCTCCACATATCTTAACCAGTCCTGTGCTTACAAACTGGTAGACTTATTACCATGATACAAAGAACCAATAAATTCATCATTGTCTTTAAAAAAAAAAAGAGTTTTCCTTCATGCCTTGCATTTTAGATCACTGCTTTTGCTCCCCAAATCTGATACTGGCTCCCAGACATGCCACAAATGCTACTACTCCAGACTGAGCTTTAGTTTCCCTGATAGTTCATTTCTGTGGCTTTTCAAACAAGCACGCTGGATCCCCATCCCAGACCTACACAGTGATCCATCATATATTTACCTAGCTCTGCAGATACTTGTTATATGTACTCCCAGGAATAACACGTCCATACTCCTTCTTCTGGCCCGCTCTAGTCTAGTCCTTCTGTAACAAAGAGCAGAGCCGACTCCATACCAGATCTATTTCTTTAGCACCAACCTTTGTGCTTTGTTGCCTGTGCCTAGTCATGCTGGCTCTGCACCTCTGTAAGAGTGTTGCCTGCAGCCTGAAATACACAAGAGAGCCCATTTTCAAGACTCTTACCTTAAAGGTATAACACCCTTCCATTCATATAGAGATAAAAAGTTGTAGGACAGAAAATATCAGAGCTTAATAGGGACATTGTGACCAAACCTGCTGGATAGCTACAAGAACAAAGGCTTGCTGCACCAAGAAGTTTGTAACAACATCCACATCCCTCACCTCTGAGTATAGAAGAAGCTTGAATAAGATGGTTTTCAGGGACACGAGTCCACCATCTTCTCAGCTGCTGGCTTTCCAAATAAAGGTGCCATTCCTTGCCGTAACAATTTGCCTCTGGATTTACTGGCCTGTCATGCAGCAAGAACTCAGGGTTTGCACTTGGTAACAGTTCCTGTCCCTGCATTCTCTGGTAGAAGAAGGTGCTTGTAGTTCATGCTCCTGCCAGGCAAACTCCCTTCCCACACATTAAAAACTGAGCATGTTGGACAGCCATCAACACCCACACACTTTGTATATGAATATTGTTACATCTTACATAAGTTTTTTTCTGCAATAAAAAGAAAAATAAAGTAAGTTTTTGGTGAAACTGTGTCCTGTGTTTGCATCTTCACCCTTACATGCACACAGATACGCTTAACACGACGGCTCATGTCCAACCCCACTAAGAAACCCCAGACCCTTCCAACTGCTTCCTACCATAAAATGTAACTTTTTTAGCTTAGATTTTATGATCATATGATTTTGCCTGCTACTTGAGGTAGTTAGGAGGAAAAAATATGATAATGGATAAGGAACTATGTACGTTTAAGCTATGATTGTTTATCAAGTTAGTTGAATTTGAAGTGTATTTGCAGTTGAATGTGATCTATAGTGCTAAATGTAATTCTTTTCAAGATTAGTATATACTATTTCCATTATTAGTGAAATGAGATATTATATCAAAAGAACTTATATAAAATCTTCAATAATATGTAATTGATATTAAGTGAAAATCTTTCTCCTGGATTTTACTTAGGAATCTGTTTTACTTACTTTACTGAAAATCAATCTAGTTACCACGAACATAAAATATTCCAAGCACAGATTAATAATTATAAAACAGGCAGTTTTAAAAAGTAATCTCCATATATAATCAAGAGAGAATACCCAAAGGTAGTTATTTTTATAGTTTCAGAGGTATTCAAAGAAAATATTACTTTCATCCAGCATTTTTGAAGGCCTGAAATAAAGTTTTTATTACAAAGTAAAGAAAGTAACCTTAAAGTAAGGAATTGTCTCAAATAAGTTGAAATACTTGTATCTTAGTTTTCAATTAATTTTATAATTCCAATAGAAAGCTATTGGAATATTTTTTTAAAAAATAAGATTAATGATATTCCCCTGTGTCTTGATGGACATGAAGTAAAATCACCAGATTGTTAATGAAAGATAGTAAGACCATTCCAAATACAATCAAGGTAGCTAACTAAGACAATGCTGAACAAACACATCAAAAATGCAGCTACATATGGAGAACTGTCACTGAAAATAGTGAAAATTCTCACAGAAAATCTGGAGACTGGCAGAAAGTCTCTTCTACAACCAAGGCTATTTAAAAAAAAAAAAAAGAAAAAAAGAAAGCTCAGCTCTGACACTGGCAGGAGGGAGGAAAGTCAGTTTGGCCGGGACCCTCACTCCTGGCAGGCTCGGGGACCCTTCCGGGGCAGGAAAGGAATTCCAGCCACGTTTCTGGCACCCCAGCCTTAGGGTCTAACACCAAAAAGGCGAGTTCCGTTTGCTGGTTTGAAAGCCAGTGGGGCTGCAGAGGGCTGTGAGAAACCCAGACTCCAACCTAGAAGAGCACCCACACTTGCTGTTTACTCCCACTCAGCACTCAGATTAGCTACAAAATGGGAGGACACGTTTGCAGATGATGTGGCCAACCAAAGGTGAGCATCCAAAATATATAAACAGCTCATACAACTCAATATCAAAGAAACAAGCAACCCAATGAAAAGAAATGGGTTTTTCAAAGAGATATAAAAGACATATTTTTTTCACAGACATAAAAATGGCTAGCAGGCACGTGAAAAGATGATCAACATCACTAATTATTAGAGAAACACATATTAAAGCCACATATTAAAGCCATCAGAATGGTTATCCTCAAAAAGCCTACAGATAACAAATGTTGACAAGGAATGTCAAAAAACTGAACTCTTGTTCACTGTTCATAGGAATTGGTGCAGCAACTATAGAAAATAGTGTGGAGATTCCTCAACAAACAAACAAACAATAAGGATATAGAGTACAGGGAAATACAACAATGATCTTGTAACTACTTTTAATGGAGTATAATCTGTACAAATACTGAATCACTCTACTGTACACTTGAAGCTAATGTAATATTGTAAATCAATTATACTTCAAAATGTTGAAAATAAAACAGTTTAAAAAACAAACATAGGAAAAAAGAAACAAAACAAAATGAAGAATAAAAATCATAGGACTGTCTCAAGAGCCATAAAAAATCATTTGACAAAATTCAACATTTATTTCCAATAAAAACTTTTATCAAAGTTGTTATAGAGGGGATATAACTCAACATAAATAAGGTTATTTATGGCAAAAGCACAGTTAACATCATACTCAATGGTGAAAACTGAAAGTTTTTCTTCTAATGTCAGGATAAAATAAGGAGGCCCACTCTGGCCATTTCTGTTTAAGATAGCATTGGGGACTTCCCTGGTGATACAGTGGACAGCAATCAGCTTGCAATGCAAGGAACAGGGCTTCAATCCCTGTTCCAGAAAGATTCCACATGGCATGGAGCAACTAAGCCTAGGAGCTGCAATGACCAAGCCCACATGTGGCAACGACTGAAGCCCACGTGTCTAGAGCCTGTACTCTACAACAAGAGACACCACTGCGATGAGAAGCCCACGCACCGAACAGGGCAGCCCGTGCTCGCCACAGCTGGCAGAAACCTGTGCCCAGCAACAAAGCCCCAGCACAGCCAAAAATAAACACGCTTTAAAACAGATACTACTGAAAGTCCTGGCCATAACGACCAGACAAGGGAAAGAAGAAAAGGCATCCAAACTGGAAAGGCATCCAAAACTGTCACTATTTGCAGATGACATGTTACTATATATGAGGGCGATTTAGTTGCCAAGTCATATCCAACTCTTGTGACCCCATGGACTGCAGCCCACCAGGGTCCTCTGTCCATGGGATTCTCCAGGCAGGAGTACTGGAGTGTATTGCTGTTTCCTTCTCCAGGGGATCTTCCTGACTCAGGGATCAAACTTGTGTCTGTAGCATTGCAGGTGAATTCTTTACCGCTGAGCCACCGGGAAAGCAATATACAAAACTCTAAAATCCCCACCAGAAAAACGTTAACTGTAAGTGGATTAAGCAAATATGCAGAATATACAATTAATATCCTGAAATCTATTGCTTTCGTATACTAATAACGGACCATCAAAAGAGAAAGCAAGAAAACAATTTTACTTAAAATCACACGAAAAAAGAATAAAGTGCCTAGGAATAAACTGAATTAAAGAGGTTAAAGACCTATACTCTGAAAGCTATATAATTTTGATGAAGAAAACTGAAGATAATATATATATCTAAACGGAAAGATATCCCATGTTCATCAGTTGGAGTAATTAATATTACTGAACTGTCCATACTACCCAAAAAAGTATACAGATTTAATGCAATTCCTGTCAAAATATTCATGACATTTTTCACAGACCTAGAACAAATAATCCCCAAATTTACATGAAACCACTAAAGACCTCAAATAGCAAAAGCAATCCTGAAGAAAATAAAGAGCAAAATTGGAGTACCATGCTCCCTGACTTCAGATAATGCTACAGAGTTACAGTAAACAAAACGGTAGGGAGGGGCACAAAAACAGATACATAAATCAATGGAACAGAATAGAGAGCCCATAAATAAATAAACCCACATGCCTGTGGTTAACTAATCTTCAATAAAAATATGCAATGGGAAAATAACAGTCTCTTTAATAAGTGGTGCTGGGAAAGCTCGGCAATTAAATCTTAAAGAATGATACTAGACCATTTTCTCTCACCACATATAAAAATAAACTCAAAATGGATTAAGACTCAAAAGGTAAAACTAAAAACCATAAAACTCCCATAAGGAAACACAGGCAGCACAGTTTTTGACATAAGTCTTAGCAATAATTTTCTACATCTGCCTCCTCAGGAAAGGGAGAAAAAAAGCAAAATAAACAAATGGGAGACAGTTAAAAGCTCTGCACCACAGGTTAAACTGTCAATAAAATGAAAGAACAACCTAGTGAACAGGAGGAAATATTTGCAAACAATAAGTCTGATAAAGTCTTAATATCCAAAATATAGGGCTTCTCCAGAGGCTCGCCAGTAAAGAATCTGTCTGCAGTGCGGAAGACACAGGAGACACGGGTTTGATCTTTGTGTTGGGAAGATCCCCTGGAGGAAGGCATAGCAAGTCACTCCAGTATTCTGGCCTGGAGAATCCCAAGGACAGAGGAGCTCGGCAGGCTACAGCCCACAGAGCAGCAAAAAGTAGGACACGACTGAAGCAACAGCATGCATGCACGTATCCAAAGTATAAGCAGCTTATACCGCTCAGCATCAGGAAAAGGCAAACAGCCTGATACAAAAATGGGCAGAAGACCCAAATAGATGGTTTTCCAAAGAAAACATACTGATGGCCAATCGGCACATGAAAATATGCTCAACATCACGAATCATCAGGGAAATGCAAATCCAAACTACCATGAGATACAGCCTCACACTTGTCAGATGGCTATTGTGAAAAAGTCAAGAAAAAACAAATGTTACTGAGGACGTAGAGAAAATGGAACTCCAGGACACTGTTGGTGGGAATGTAAATTGGTACAGATGCTGCAGGAAACAGTGAAGCTCCTATTCTTAAATACAAAACTGCCACATAATCCAGCAATTTCACTGCTGAGTATATTTCTAAGGGAAAAAAAACACACTAAATAGAAAAGACATATGCACCCCATTGTTCATAGAAGCATTATTTACAATAGCCAACACAAGCAAGTAATGTAAGTGTCCATCAACAAATGAAGGATGAAGATGAGGTGTATACATAACAGAATAACACTCAGCCATAAAAAAGAATGAAATTCTGTCATTTACAACTACATGGATGGATGTGGAGGGTATTATGTTTAATAAAATGTCAAACAGAAAAAGCAAATGCTGCTTTCACTTATATGTGAGTCTAAAAAAATAAAACAAACAAGTGAATATAAGAAAACCATAACAGACTCACAGATATAGAGAGCTAACTACTAGTTACACGTGGGGAGAGAGACATGGGAAAGGTCAAGACAGGTGTAGAGGATTAAAAAGTACAAGCTACTAACTATAACATAAATAAGATAGAGGATATAATGCACAGCACAGCAAATATAACCAATGTTATAATTACTGTAAATCAACTATAATCTGTAAAAGTATTAAACCATTCTCTTGTACACCTGAAACCAATATTGAATAACAACCATACTTCAGTTAAAAACAGGAAGAATAAAAGAATTGGAGAAAAAACAAAAATAAGAACAACAGAGACAACAAAGCTGCCAAAGAGACAGAAGACTCATTGGTGGTTGCTGCGGTCTGAGAAGAGTCAGGAAATGGAAGCAATGCTCAGTGGATAATTACTTTGCGGGTAACAAAGTAATTGCACAACATTTTGAATGCCCCCTAAATGCTACTGAATTGTTCCCTTTAAAATGGTTAATTTATGCTATGTGAATTTCACCTCAGTTATAAAATAAAGAATAAAAAACAGGAGAAAGGAAGACAATGGTAATACAGGTGAAAAACCCTGGCCATGATTTAATAATAGGTGTACAGGAATTTATACACTACTTTGCAAGTGTTAGAAATTTTACATAAAAATTAAATGAAAGCAAGAAAAACAAAACCGTTGAAAAAAATCAGTGAGCGTTTCTGTGGCAGAGACATAGTTCTTTAATTTTATTCCAGATATCCATTTGTCCAACTAAAAAATAACTTATTCCAACTTCCCTCACAGCTCTGTGACTAAACCATGTGACTAAATGTGGGCCAATGAGTTGTTAGCAAAAATGTTATCGGGGTCTCCAAAAAGGAAGGAGATAACCTCAAGATAATAAGAACCTCTTATTCTTATTGCTTGCCTGGAATGTAGGTATGATATCCAGAGCTCCAGCAGCCTGCTGTATCCAGGAAATCTGCAGTCACAAACTCAACCAACTTGGGATTTAATATATATTTTTTTAATTAAGACATTTTCAAAAAGAAAAGCTTGAATGTTGTACAGGCTGGCAACTATTTATGGAGCATTTACATTTTATTAAATATTAGGTATTATAAGTAACCTAGAGGTGGTTTAAAGAAAGTATATGAGAGGATATGTATAGGTTATAGGCAAATACTGCACCATTTTATGTAAGAGACTTGAGCACCCACAGTCTTTGGCATCTGCAGGGGGTCCCAGAACGAATTCCCCAAGGAAACAAGAATGGCTACTGAGATGCAGAGCAGAAACGTAGAAACTAGGGTGCCTGACGCACAGAGGAAAATCTGAACCATTCCCGAACTATCAACATTCAGGCTTAGCTTATGAAAGAAGGAAATTACTGTCTTGTTTATACCACTACTATTTGTGAGATTTTTTTTTCTGGTGCCTGGTGTGTATGTTTCTAAGCCTAACCCTATCTACTGCTTTTCTAATTTCTAACTGGAAATTTCTCTTGCTAATAATTCATATATAAACAGTTCTATATGGTTTCAAGAAACATTACATGCTTCAAACCATTCAGTTCAGTTCAGTCACTCAGTCGTGTCCGACTCTTTGCGACCCCATGAATCAAAGCATGCCAGGTCTCCCTGTCCATCACCATCTCCCGGAGTTCACTCAGACTCATGTCTATCGAGTCTGTGATGCCATCCAGCCATCTCATCCTTGGTCGTCCCCTTCTCCTCCTGCCCCCAATCCCTCCCAGCATCAAAGTCTTTTCCAATGAGTCAACTCTTCGCATGAGGTGGCCAAAGTACTCGAGCTTCAGCTTTAGCATCAGTCCTTCCAAAGAAATCCCAGGGCTGATCTCCTTCAGAATGGACTGGTTGGATCTCCTTGCAGTCCAAGGGACTCTCAAGAGTCTTCTCCAACACCACAGTTCAAAAGCATCAATTCTTCGGCGCTCAGCCTTCTTCACAGTTCAACTCTCACATCCATACATGACCACTGGAAAGACCATAGCCTTGACTAGACGGACCTTAGTCGGCAAACTAATCTCTCTGCTTTTGAATATTGACGTTGTCAATAAAGCAGAAATATATGTTTTTCTGGAACTCTCTTGCTTTTCCATGATCCAGCGGATGTTGGCAATTTGATCTCTGGTTCCTCTGCCTTTTCTAAAACCAGCTTGAACATCAGGGAGTTCACGGTTCATGGATTGCTGAAGTCTGGCTTGGAGAATTTTGATCATTACTTTACTAGCATGTGAGATGAGTGCAATTGTACGGTAGTCTGAGCATTCTTTGGCATTGCCTTTCTTTAGGATTGGAATGAAAACTGACCTTTTCCAGTCCTGTGGCCACTGCTGAGTTTTCCAAACTTGCTGGCATATTGAGTGCAGCACTTTCACAGCATCATCTTTCAGGATTTGAAACAGCTCAACTGGAATTCCATCACCTCCACTAGCTTTGTTAGCAGTGATGCTTTCTAAGGCCCACTCGACTTCACATTCCAAGATGTCTGGCTCTAGATGAGTGATCACATCATCATGATTATCTGGGTCGTGAAGATCTTTTTTGTACAGTTCTTCCATGTATTCTTGCCACCTCTTCTTAATATCTTCTGCTTCTGTTAGGTCTAGACCATTTCTGTCCTTTATTGAGCACATCTTTGCATGAAATGTTCCCTTGGTATCTCTAATTTTCTTAAAGAGATCTCTAGTCTTTCCTATTCTGTTCTTTTCCTCTATTTCTTTGCATTGATTGCTGAAGAAGGCTTTCTTATCTCTTCTTGCTATTCTTTGGAACTCTGCATTCAGACGCTTATATCTTTCCTTTCCTCCTTTGCTTTTCGCCTCTCTTCTTTTCACAGCAATTTGTAAGGCCTCCCCACACAGCCATTTTGCTTTTTTGCATTTTTTTCCCATGGGGATGGTCTTGATCCCTGTCTCCTGTCCAATGTCACGAACCTCATTCCATAGTTCATCAGGCACTCTATCTATCAGATCTAGGCCCTTAAATCTATTTCTCACTTCCACGGTATAATCATAAGGGATTTGATTTAGGTCATACCTGAATGGTCTAGAGGTTTTCCCTGCTTTCTTCAATTTAAGTCTGAATTTGGCAATAAGGAGTTCATGATCTGAGTTCCTTCCCAATTCTCTAGTAGGCAACGTAAAGAAGGAACAGAAATTTATCAGCTAAGACTGTAGAGAAAACTTCACTAACAGGATCATGTACAAGCGGGGGAAATACATGGGTCACATGATTGCAAACATAAGTCATGTGTTTTTTTTTCCCCCCAGGTTCTTGACAAAGACGTGCAGAAACCTGTGTGACAAACTGAGACAATCCTTCTCTCCCAGGATCAAATGCTGCCTGGAATTAAACAGGATTGGGGTTATTGGGTCTCCTGTTTTCTAATTATGTACCAGTTAACAGAGAATGAAAATTATTTAAAAGCTTTATTTTTGTATGTCTTTCTTCTTCGTAAGAGAAAGAATTCCTAGACTTCCTTCTCTTACTTTTTCTAGCCTTAATATGGTATTTCCCAGGAAGTCCATTGTCCTTATAACCAATGGTTCTGAGATGGGCGTGAGAAAGTGATCTTTCAAAACACCATTCAGGACCCTCTTTCTCAGACCATGAGCCCACTGACATTCTAAAATGTCAACATTAACAGATAAAATCCCTCAGTGTAATAAAATGCTTTATATAGGCCATTAAAATTCAATGTTCAGATGAAATGAAAAATATGTGTGTGAAACATTTTTCCTATGTGGCTTTTTAAATCCTAGAACTATATTTTTTAATGGGAAGAAAAGGTATTCTATTATCCTCCATTCCAGTTTCCAAGACAGTTCATTGAAAAGAGCTGACCTAGAATTCACTCTAAGAATTTTATGGCCATTTAAGGCTATTTAAGAAATGCTGCAATTTCAGAGCTTAGTCCAATATTCTATACGATAAAAGGGAAAGGTCAGATGCACTAGACACTTTGGTACAGAACAGCTCTCAAGCTATTAACAGCAAACTGAGATATTTTCAGGGAATCTGTAAGGTTAAATTTTTTCATAGAACTACTTAGACATTTTTTATCTTTTTCATTTTACTGACATTTGTACTCTGAAGGTACAAAAACCAGTGGGTGAAAACGCTGCTGTGTTAGTCTGAATCAAGGCAGTGCCACCAAACTATACGAGCACGCCTTGCTTTCTTCACCTCCACGTCCACACACCCTCAGTCAAAGAAGAAAAATAGAGAGCCAGTTTCACTTAAGATGTCTTTGATGAAATAGGAAAATAACCAATTTTTTAAACATTGAGAATTTAGGGAAACAATCAGTTACAATGTGGCTCTCCAGCAGCTTTTCTTATGAGTTTAATGGTGGTATTAACAACATAATTTAAAAAATATTGCACAATGAAATATATCACCATTTGGAAGACCTGCATAATTAAGTGAACCAATATTCACCAAATGACCAAAAAATATTACAAAAGCATATGTGACTTTAATATAAGAGGAAAAAAAATCTCATTAATATTGTTTTAGATTCCACATTGCGATTTACTTTTAAGAACCTACAACTTGTTGAATTTTGGTACATCAAAATACAATTGTCTGAAAAAGTTACAAAAATAGTTCTACTTTAATACTTGTTTTGAAAATTGGAATTTATTCCTACAATTATCACTGGATGAATGCAGAAAACTGCCCCCAGCTGCAACGGCCATGTAGGAATACGTAAAACACACGCGTGCGTCACACAAGGCTATTGAGATGCGCCTATGCACAGCCAATGTCCCAGTGTTCCCTTAGATTCCACATCACCCTCCTACCACCGCTACCCAGAAATTCACAAGGTGCAACCCTTCCAGCTGCTAAGAACACGGGCCGCACCCTCCCCCTCTTTAGTTTTCCCCATTTCCTTTCTGTTGACCTTGTACTTTTCCTGTGTCTGTGTTCTCCTTTCTTACGTCATCTCTCTTATTTTCTCCCTTTTGCTCTTAAAGTGGTAGACCTGGGAGCAGGTAGGTAGCCTGGCCAGGGAGCCAGACCTGAACAAACTGTCGGTCTTTCGCAAGGTACTGTGCTATATTACAGTATTTGTCCACTTGTTACATTTAACGTGTAAAACTGTACTGCCATTTTACTAGATGCCAGCCTGGTTTTGTTGTTGTTGTTCCTGTTGTTTGGGTTTCTATCTTTGTTTTCTTAACTTTTAATTTTCCTATCCATTTTAAAACTAAACCCTTAACTAGTTCTTCGTATCTCACTAAGAAGTTTTGAAGTGCTTTATCCATTCCCATCCTCCTTTTCAGACAACTTTTTCCTGAGCGTTTTAGGAATGCATGTATGCCATTATTGCAGAACTGACAGTACTCCTTCCAAAGAATTTTTCATATTCTTTGAATATTACCTATTCTCCATAAACTTCATCCAGATTTACTTCATATACTTCAACCAAAACACTGTACCGTAACATCTTCCACGCAGAAGCAGAAATGTGAATCCATTGTATTCTATTAGGAAATACTAAACACAGTGAAAAGACAACCCACAGATTGGGGGAGAATATTTGCAAATGGTGTGACCAACAAAGGATTAGTCTCCAAAATTTACAAACAGCTCATGAAGCCTAACAGCATCAAAGCAAACAACCCAGACAAAACATGGGAAGAAGGCTTTTAAACAGACTTTTCTCCAGAGAAGATACACAGATGGCCAAGAGGCACATGACGCGATATTCAGCTCCACTAATCAGTAGAGAAATGCAAATCAAAACTACAATCACATGTGAGATATCACTTCACATCAGTCAAATGACTATCATCAAAAATCCGCAAACAATAAATACTGGAGACGGGGTGGTGAGAAAGGTACCTGCCTCCACTGTTGGTGGGAATGCAGATTGGTACAGCCGCTGTGGAGAACAGCATGGAGGTTCCTTAATGAACTAAAAACAGAGCTACCATGCATGCTGTACTAAGTTGCTGCTGCTGTTGCTGCTGCTAAGTCACTTCAGTCATGTCCCACTCTGTGCGACCCCATAGATGGCAGCCCACCAGGCTCCCCCGTCCCTGGGATTCTCCGGGCAAGAATAATGGGGTGAGATTCCGTTTCCTACTCCGGGGGAATCTTCCTTAACCAGGGATCAAACCTGCATCTCTTGCGTCTCCTGCATTGGCAGGAGGGTTCTTGACCACAAGTGCCACCAGGGAAACCCAAAGAGTTACCATATGACCCTGCAGTCCCAGTCCTGGGCATGTATCTAGAGAAAAATGTGATCTAGAAGGACACATATGCCCCAGTGTTCATTGCAGATGTTTACAGTAGCCGAGACACGGAACAGCCTAAATGTCCATAGACAGAGGGATGGATAAGGAAGATGTGGTACGTAAATACCAGTCATTAAAAAGAAAAAATAATGCCATTTTCAGCAATATGGGCAGACCTAGAGAGTGTGGTACTGAGTGAAGTAAGTCAGACTGAGAAGTATAAGTATCATATGACATCCCTTATGTGTGGAATCTAAAAAGAAATGATACAAATGAACTTACAAATCAGAAAGTCGCAGAGTTAGAGAACAAACTTATGGCTGTCCAGGGGAGGGATGAGGGGCAGGGATAGTTAGGGAGTTTGGGATGGACATGGCCACATTGCTATATTTAAAATCAGTAACCTGGAAGGACCTACTGTGTAGCACATGGAACTCTGCTCAACGTTATGTGGCAGCCCGGATGGGAGGGGAGTTTGGGGAAGCATGGATGCACGCCTGTGTATGGCTAAGTCCCTTCGCTGTTCGCCTGAAACTATCACAACATTGTTTATCGGCTATAGCCCCAATACAAATTTAAAAGTTTTAAAAAATAAAATAAAAATGTACAAACCATAAAAAATAGATAAAACACTCGTGAAAATGTACCAGGTTATCATTCTCAGGAATTTTTTGTTTTGGAAAATGTGGTTATTTTTCATAAAAAGTTAACTGCATGAGCATATTATTGTTATTTTAGTGAATTATCAATATATAAATAGTTTTATCATTTCTCTTAATTCCTGGTAGGATAAATATCAGGAGGTACAACCCACATAAGGCTTCTCTGGTGACTCAGATGGTAAAGAACCTGCCTGCAAGGCAAGAGACACAAGTTCATCCCTGGGTCAGGAAGATCTCTTGGAGAAGGGCCTGGCAACCCACTCCAGTATTCTGGCCTGAAGAATTCCACGGAGAGAGGAGCCTGGCTAGCTACATTCCATGGGGTTGCACAGAGTTGGACACGACTGAGCGACTAACACACCATATATAACCCACATAAAGAAAAACTCTTTAGGTCCCTCAGTGTTTCAAGAGTATAAGGAGGTCTTGAGCTCAAACAGTTAAGTGTTTAGAAAAACATCTATTTATAAGTTTTTTTTTTTTATTGTGTTAGACAGCATCCAGGTTGAAACACAATATCGTAATTGCTCTCTATGCAAAAACTATATGAAGATTGAGGTTTCAACCTGGTAAGTGAAAGGTAGGTCCCTGGACCTGAAGCATTATGAAAAGAATCTCTTTGTTATTTTGAGTAGAAGTAGACAAGAAAGACGGAGAAGGCAGTGGTACACCACTCCAGTACTCTCGCCTGGAAAATCCCGTGGACAGAGGAGCCTGGTAGGCTGCAGTCCATGGGGTCACTGAGAGTTAGACACGACTCAGTGACTTCCCTTTCACTTTACACTTTCATGCATTGGAGAAGGAAATGGCAACCCACTCCAGTGTTCTTGCCTGAAGAATCCCAGGGACAGGGGAGCCTGGTGGGCTGCCATCTGTGGGGTCGCACAGAGTCAGACACGACTGAAGTGACTTAGCAGCATCAGCAGCAGACAAGAAACAGCTAGAGTAGCGTGGAGAAATTATACTTAAATGTTCAGAAAAAGTCTAGAAGACTTGGCAGGAAGAGCTGAAAGAGCAGGTTTACAGGCAACAATCAGAACATGCAATGACCCAAATCAAACCCTTGAAAGTCCCACCAATCACAAGAGGATTCTAAGTTTTCTGTGATAAAATTCAAAATAAGAAGACAATTATTTTATCAGTTATTACAATAGTACTGAGCCCAGAAAGCTGGAAAGTTCGGCATCACTCTGGTGTTTATGATTGCATCAGACATTTCCCTTATGTCACTGACACCTCCTCCATGCCTCCGTTTTCCTGTATCAGAAGTGAGGCCAACTTGTTTCCCAGATGACACCAAGGGGTAAAAACTGGAGAAAAGCCAAAAGCTTTGTGTTTTCTTGTGTATCTAAATGCTAATACACTTCACTGATAATCTTCTATGTTTCCTGGGTCTCAAAAAATAAAATAAGGCAGCAGGGGGACCTTACTCTGCCAGTGAAATTACTATTGATTTATTTTTTTGTCCCTTATCCTTTATGAAATGTATCCTGTAGTTCCATCAAAAATAACACTCTGATGTAGACCACATAGTAAGTGAAAACCAGGGAAGTGATTTATGCCAGAAACATTCGTCAAGTTATGTCATTTTCATTTTCTTTTTTTGGTCAAACTATAGTAAGTATTATAGGGAAGAAATTATAATTTCAATCCCATTAATTGTTATTAAATCATATTTTTTGAAGATGCCTTTGATTTATTAGATTTCTTACTATTAAATGTTGAGTGTCTTAACAGTACACTTAAATATATTCACATTAATGGACAACATTTTTCTCTAAGAAAATAAATGCTGATGATAGCTGACAACCCCGGGTGAAACTGCAGTGATGACCTTTTGCTCTTGCTGCTTGTAGAAAGCAGTGGGGTAGACTGGGCAACATGATCCAAATCTGGGGACACCCCCTTGTCTTTCTAGAACAGGCTATCGACTCAGCTCTGTCGACAGAGAGCATTGCTAAAGCTGTCCCCAGGGGAACCACAGTCTCAGGGATAGGCACCGCATCTTCCATGTGAAATTGGACTTCTGAGGGATTTTTCATTCTCCTTTCATATTATTCTAACTCTGTAAATTCTATTCTCAGGCAAAGCACGAGTAGCTCACACACCAGGAATATGTGAGCTGTCAGATTTAGAGAAAAAAAAAGATCATCCTTTTCGCTGCCTATTGTCAACGCTATTTCTCATTTTACTATGCTTTATTCCACATTTTTATCTTAGAAAAATTAGGTAATAGTAGTTGTTCCTTATTCTGTTTAGCAGCAAAGAAGTTACAGTGATAATTATTAACATTTTGCTCAGCTTTTCCTATTGTCATACCATTAGGTAGCATTCACCATCTTTTTTTACACTATTTGAAGATTTGAGCTGATAGCCTGTCTTGGAGGTGGGTAGAGAGGCTTTGGAACAGTATAGTATAATAGCAGTCACTTTGATCTCTCCTCACACAAGAGTTTTTAGACATCACAGTTTTTTGTCTAACAAATGACTCATTCCATGATGTTTTGAAAAAGAAAAAGAAAAAGTAATGGACACATAAGCACAAAATTATCCCCTAGGTAATGTTAGGTGGACATAGAAAATTCAGTGAAGCAGAATTTTTAATAATCTTTTATGAAAGGTTATTGATTGATCATCTTAAAATCTACTAATTATTATTGTTTCTGAGGGGAAAATAATGAGATAATTTTTCCTCCTAGATTGAAAGATCAACACACTCTAAAAATAAGCAATCCTAAGCATAACAAGAAAAGAGAAAACATCCAGATTCATAGTAGCAGTAGTTCCTCTGTAGTTGCCAAAACCTAAATAATTTCTAGAACATGAAAGCAACTACAGTTCTTGTCACTCCTTGATTTCCTTAATAAAAATGGGCTCAGCTACAAACGCAGCTCCAATGTCAAGAATGCAGCTTCCCTGTTAATGCCCATCATCGTGAAAATGGAGCTTAGAACATTTAAGCAACAAACAAGACTGTTTAGATGAGCCATGAAGTTCTGAACTATGCGATCACCTTGGAATAAAGTAGAGCCAGATTCTAAATAGCAGCTATTACTATTTATCATTTTAATAACTTCAAATGAGAGGTAGATGTAAATAAGCTTTGCTATTATTGTACCTAGGGGATCATGAGCATTGATGTGCAAGACTCCAGAATAATGAGCTTATGAAAGAGATGCTCCCACTCTGGAAAGCAATACAATTAACTAGCAAATTTTTCCAATACATTTTATAAAAATTAATCACATTCCAACATCTTTCTGAAAGTAGTCAGTAGTACCCCTTCTTTGCGCTTTAACCACAGTTTTTTTTTTCTTTTTCTGTTGTATTTTGTGGGGCCTAATATCAGGAAAACTGTTGTGTCAAACCCCCAAATGTTTAAAATTCTTTGCCTCAGGCCTGTGAACTAAACCCCTGCCAGTTTCACCAGCTCTGCAGGCATTAATACTAAAGTTGATGATAGGAGGTACTGTCAACATTCCCCCAAGTCTAAGAACTGAGAACTGTCAGAATTGCAATTTTTCTAAGTAGCCCTATAGGTAGCCGGTGTCACCACGCATTTCCTTCCGAGGGTCCATAAGATAAATCCTTCGAAGGCAAGGGCAGTAATCAGAAAATGGTAAATGAACACTTGTGAAATCAACTTTAGGGTTTCACTTATCTTTTCAAGTAAGAAACAGAAATAGTGTTTGAGAAGGCCAAGAAAGTTGGGAGAATCATGTTTCTATTTGGACTTCAAGGATGAATTTCTAAATAGAACCAAGCAAGTCACATTTGGGAAGCTTGGAGCAAGAGCAACACAGAATCACATGGAGTGAAGTGAAATGAAATTCGCTCAGTCGTGTCGACTCTTTGCACCCTCCTGGACTATAGCGCCCATGGAGTTCTCCAGGCCAGAACACTGGAGTGGGTAGCCATTCCCTTCTCCAGGGGATCTTCCCAAGCCAGGGATCAAACCCGGGTCTCCCACATGGCAGGAGGATTCTTTACCAGCTAAACCACCAGGGGAGTCACATGGAACCTGTCTAAATATTTTAAGATATAAATCAAGCCAAAACACTCTTAAATAAAATGTTATATCCTCCTCCCTTTGCAGTTCTTGGATTTCTCAGACTGCCACTCAGGAATGTAGCAGTCTAGGACAAGCCATTTCCACGTCAGTGCCCACTTTGACCCCTGTTCCTTGCACCCCAAATCCACCACACCTGGCATGAAGGTTCTCCTGCCATAGGAGGTAGCCATAGTCTATTCCAGCCTACATATTCAGGCTGTACTTGCGTCCCTCCCTGCACAAGCAGCCACTCTTTAGCCACCCCTTGGGTCAACCACTGATTCCCCTCTCCATTTGGACTAGTCTGTCATTAATCTGGCCAGATGTCAAACTCAGGGGACTCATTCAGACTCTGCTAAGTATAATGCTTCTGAGGAGTGGAATTCTGGTGTCCTACATCTTCAGAACGTGGTCTAAATGGGTTGATGTGCAAAAACTGCAGAGTGTTAGTATTAGTCACTCAGTCGTGTCCGACTCTTTGTGACCCCATGGACTGTAGCCCACCAGGCTCCTCTCTCCGCGGAATTCTCCAGGCAAGAATACTGGAGTGCATTGCCATTTCCTTCTCCAGGACATCTTCCCAACCCAGGGATTGAACACGGCTCTCCCACACTGCAGGCAGACTCTTTACCTACTGAGCCACCAGGGAAGCCCATAGGTATGTCCAATTGGACCCCATGGTCTAAACAGGGTGATGCTGCAAAAGCTGCATAGGTATGTCCAGCTAGACCCATGAACTCTTTGACGGAGAATGTCACAAATAATGAAGAACCAGAGCAGGGCAAAGGCCCAGCTCATTTGGGTGTAAGGATGGTATTACAGATTAGGATAGTTTATCGATTTTCCAGAAGAATTATCTGTGGGTAATATCTGTCCTTAGATGTTTTTTCATTGTATATTCCATCAATCAAAGGGCCAGTGGGCAAGTCCAAGCCAAGTAAATTTAAATTTAAAAGGTCAGGAATGTTGAACCAAGAGAAGAAGATGGAAAATCATTGGAGACACCCACAGACTCTGCTGTTTTCGAATGATGTCCTTTGTCACAGTTAAGAACGTGGAGCTTCCATCACCATGCAGCTGTCCTCCAGGAGGTCTGTGTGGCTGTTCAGAAGCATACACTATGCTTGTTCGAATCTGTTTCACTTTGGATAAAGTGAATCACATTGGAGGAAGTAACCATTGTTGTCCATTCCTAACAAGTACTCAGCACCAGGCATCCAAATGAACTCAGAGGACTGAGAATTTGTTGATCTGGAAGTCATACTAGATGATAAATTGAAAAGAGAGCAACTCACATAGGAAAGCCTGAGGCAAATTGGGCAGGTTGAACTCTGACCCCTCACACTGCAGGCAGAGACAGAAAGGGCATTCCGCAGGACTTTCCTGACTTAGTAGGCTACCTTGTGGCAGTTATATCCGTAATTTATGTGTCTTCTGCAAAGAAGTGGTGACCAAATCGCAATACAACGTAGAGGGAATGGGTCTCTAACGGTTTGTGCTTTTCCTTAACAGGACTCTCTGGCTTTCTTTACGGTTGGCCTCCAGATTTCTGGGGACCCCAGCACAGCTTCATCTGTTCACATCCACAGCTGGCCCAGTCATCACCAGCATCTCAAGGGCAGATCTGGGCAAGTCTTGCCACAGCAGGACGCCACTCATTTCTGGAGTCACCAGATGTAAGAAATGGAAAGGAATTTTGTAATCAATTATCCAAATCCCTCATTTTATAGATGGGGACCAACAACTTAAGTGACATGTGCTTGACCACATGGCTTGAGAATAGAAGCCAGGGTGGTTGTAGCGTAGTCGCTTAGTCACATCCGACTTGTGACCCCGCGACCCCATGGACTGCAGCCTGCCAGGCTCCTCTGTCCATGGAGTTCTCCAGGCAAGAATACTGGAGTGGATTGCCATGGAAAGGAAAAGAAAGGGAAATAGATAATTGGCAGCCGGTGGCAGTCGAGGAACCCATTCCAGTACTCTTGACTGGAAAACCCCATGGGCAGAGGAGCATGGCAGGCTGGAATCCACAGGGTTGCAAAGAGCTGGACACGGCTGAGCACACAGGCACACACTCAACATTAGGGAGGCATGTGCTGTGCGAGGCGCTTGACTCAGTTGACTGTTTTCAGTCTTCATGTCAATCATGAAGGACGCCTACTTACTAATCTCATTTGCAGATGAGGGAGCAGAGGCTCAGCTCAGCCACATGATTTTCCTGAGTATGAGTGGCAGAGCCAGGACCCACGGTCTATGTTCACTGCACCACATCAAGCGGCCTCTCATATTCTGCACACTGTTATGTTGTTCACAATATTTACGGTTCTTGTGGTGGGAATACCTAATCAGTTCATTTAGAAATAGACAAAGTAGAGTGGACCATGTGGAATCTCCTGTCTTCCTACCGGTGACCTTGTGATGAAGACGGTGGCACACCGCAGTCCCTTTCATCAGTCCACGATAATACGAGTAACAACTCACTGTGACTTTTACTTACAAAACATTTTTATAATCCCAAGCCTGTGAGGTCATTGCCACTATTATCTTTTCCATTTTTAAAACAATGAAACTGAGACACAACAAAGATTTTGAGATACATGGTCCAAAGTCATAAAGGTAAGTTAGGAAGCATAATAAAAACTTAAAAATGAGTTTTCTGACCACGTATACATCCAAGATTTTGAAGAACCTAAATTTCTTAAAAATTTGAAGAGTATCTAAATAGAGACTACTTTGGACTCTGTGGGAGAGGGAGAGGGTGGGATGATTTGGGAGAATAGCATTGAAACATGTATAATATCATATAAGAAACAAATCACCAGTCCAGGTTCAATGCAGGATACAGGATGTTTGGGGCTGGTGCACTGGGGTGACCCAGAGGGATGGGATGGGGAAGGAGGTGGGAGGGGAGATCAGGATGGTGAACACGTGTACACCCATGGCAGATTCATGTTGATGTATGGCAAAACCAATGTAACATTGTAAAGTAAAAAAAAATAATAATAATTGTAAAATGATGCTGAGCATCTAATAAAGTAGGGGCTACTTGTAAAGCCATTTGACCAAAAAAATAATAATAATAAATAAATAGAGACTAGTGTCTTATCAATGCTGGTCAATGAATATACATTTCCTATTAAGAAAATGACAGAGATTTACGACTCCTATTTACAACAATTACTTTGAAGGATTCACAGAAATTTAAACTCTTAATAATTGAGTTGGTAATTGAGCTTAGGAAGGCTGAAGCACTTGGCAAAATGTATCACAAGTGAGACAAAAAGCAAGCCAAGAAGCTCATTAATCACTGTTTTCCATTCACTGATTACAGAAAAGTAAGAGACTCAGTCCTGCTAAATGGGGGCTACATAATTTCTTTCACAACAACACATAGTCCCTGAATTTCCAGACAGAACATCTTTGAGTCATGACCGAAGTCAAATATGATTCTTTTAAAGGGTTTTCTTGCAATTAATTTTATTAGTAAAACTATGGTAAATAGTATATTAACAAAGAGACTATTCTCTGATTTTCACATGTGATGTTTCTATGTATATATTACTTTGGCTTAGATAAAAGCAATTAAATTTAAAAAATTGCTTCCTCTATCTCTACCCCAAAAATTATTTAAAACAGCATCATGTAAAGTACCAGTCAATGCTTCTTTCATAAATCCATACACACACCAAAAAAAAGCGGGGTGGGGGGGGGGGAAGACATGTTGAAAAATGTTTTGTGTTTCTGTTAATGTAGAGCGGTAAAAATTATTTTACTCTAAGTGTGGTAATAGTATAATACAGTTATATGACTCTCTTTTTTAAAATATCAAACATGTATTTTTCCAAATAAGTGTTAGCCTTTCTCAACCTTTTGGAAATAAGGTGGAATATAAATGCACAATGAAAAGTGAATGATGTTGTCAGCTCACCATACATAATCCTGTTAACACTTTCATTGTTCAGGCTCTTTCTAGTTCCCTTTCAGAATCCCTTTCAAAGCCTGTGGCACCTTATTTAAATGAATGTAATGACAGCAAGTGCTCATCCTTTCAGCAGCCTTTTATTTTTTGGAATCATAAAAATGTCCTTTTTTTCCAACTCAGATAAGTTTGGAGAGTCTATGAAGTTATACATTTAGAAGTCTATTCCTCACAATCAAAGAAATCCTAACGTGAGCGCTAAGAAAAGAAAGTCTTAAACAGAATGCCAGTCCAGACCCTATAGACATGAGTTTTCACCTTTCAAGGATTTTGGTTTTGGTTTCTGTTATTAACCTCTCTCCCTCTCTCTCTCCATGCTCTCTCTCCCCGCTCTCTCTCCCTGTAGTTAGGTTACAGTGGTAGAATGTGGGGATTTTGGTTTTGGTTTCTGTTATTAATCTCCCCCCACTCTCTCTCTCCCCGCTCTCTATCCCTGCAGTTAGGTTACAGTGTTAGAATGTGGACAGGTGGGTGTGTATTCTGTGTATCTTGTCCATGGTCTTCTGTCCAAAGAGAAAAGCTACTCAAACATAGTTCATATCTTGATTTCTATGTCAGCAATGTAGGTTAAAACACAAATATCATCCTGATTCTCAAGAATAAACTCTGAAAGAAACGTTCTAAGTGGATTTTCTAGGATCACTCAAGGAGTTTCTCAATTAACATTTCTTAAATTCATGCCCCTGAAAACAATGCCACAATTTTCCAGTGAATCTTCCCTAAAACAAGATCTGTAATATTTTTAACAAATTATGAGGAATGTGATAGCCTAAGCTAAGAAAAAATAGCATCTCTGTTTAAAATTTAATTTCATTTGGAATTAAATCACTTATTCATTACAATTAGTAATATTTGGATTATATTGGGTATTAGGTCCATAATACAGTATACATACTGTCCATGTGAAATAGTACTAAAGAACATAAGCTTTCCATGTTTTATAAAAAATAAGTGGTGTTATAGTGGCCTTTCTATCCACCTGAAAAGTTCTTAGGCCCAATATAAGATTCTGTGTTAATGTGAAGACTCTTCATTCCTCTAAGACAGATAATTGTAGGAGATCAGTTCAAGATGGAAGAGTACGACTCCTGTGAGAGTCTTTGCTCATCTTCTCCTGTGAGAGCCCCAAAATCACAACTAGATGTTGAACAACCATCAGCAGGAGAATGCTGGAACATACCAAAGAAAGATGCTCCATGCTCAAAGACAATGAAGAGCTTCAGTGAGATGGCATGAGGGGTGCATGGTAAAGTCTAACCCCATACCCCCGGGGTGGGCAACCCACAAGCTACAGAACAATATACCAAAGAAGTCCTCCTGCTATCATGAAGGTCTGAGCCCCACAGCAGCCTTGGGATCCAGCAAAGGGACTAGGAATCCCCAGGGAATCTGACTTGGAAGACAAGTGGGATTCGGCTGCAGGACTTCCATGAAACTGGAGGAAACAGACACTCCACTCCTGGAGGGCACAAACAATACCTAGTGAGCACCAGGACCCAGGAGAAAGGAGGAGTGATCCCACAGGAGACTGACCCAGGCTTATCTGTGAGTGTTGGAGGGTCTCCTAAGGAGTCGTGAGTTAGCAGAGGTTCACCACAGAAATGTGGGCAATGGCAGCAGCAGTTCTGGGAGCTAGGTTACCATTAGCTTTACCACAGAGTGTGTAGACCACAGGGCTGGGTGGCCCCAAGCTAAACAACTAACAGGGAGGGAGTGAAGCCCCGTCTATCAGCAGACAATTTGATTAAAATTTTTCTGAGTGCTATGCCCCAGAGAGACTCAGTTTTGCTCACCTCCAGTCCCTTCCATCAGGAAGCTTGCACAAGCCCTTATGCCTCACCCACCAGAAGGCAGACAGAAGAAGCAAGAAGAACTACAGTCCCACAAGAAAATCCAGAACTAAAGTCCAGAAAGAAAACCAGTCACAGAAAGCCAATCAGAATGAAAAGGCATAGAATTATTTCCCAGATGAAGGAGCAAAATAAAACCCCAGAAAAACAACTAAATTAAGTGGAGATAGGAAACCTTCCAGAAAAAGAAGTCAGAATAATGATAGTGAAAATGATCCAGGGCCTCAGAAAAAAGAAAGGAGAAGATGAACAAAATGTTTACCAAAGACCTAGAAGAACTAAAGAACAGAGATGAACAATACTCGAGAAGGGGATCAATAACAGATTAACTGATGCAGAAGAACAAATAAGTGACCTAGAAGACAGAATGGTGGAATCACTGTCAGAAAACAGGATATAGAAAAAGAAAGAAAAGAAACAAAGACAGTCTAAGAGACTTCTGGGACAACATTAAATGCACCAACATTCCCATTATAGGGGCACAAGAAAGAGAAGAGAGGGAGAAAGGACCTGAGAAATATTTGAAGGGAAAATAGCTGAAGACTTCCTTAACATGGAAAAGGAAATAGTCAACCAAGTCCAGGAAGTGCAGAGAGTCCCAGGCAAGATAAACCTAAGAAGGAACACAAGACACAATGTAATCAAAATTAAAGACAATGATAAAATATTAAAAGCAACAAGGGAAAATGACAAGTAATATACAAGGAGACTCCCATAATGTTATCAGCTGATTTCTCAATAGAAACTCTACAAACCAGAAGGAAATGGCACAATATACTCAAAGTGATGAAAGGGAAGAAGCTACAACCAAGACTACTCCACCCAGCAAGACCCTCATTCAGATTTGATGGAGAAATTGAAAGTTTTACGGAAAAATAACAGTTAAGAGCACTGCTAAACCAACTTTACAACAAATGCTAAAGAAATTTCTCTAGGCAGAAAACACAAGAGAAGGAAAAGACTTATGGAAAATAAACCCAAAGTAATTAGAAAAATGATAATAGGACCATACATATTGATAAGAAGAGGTTGCAAGAATACACAGAACTGTACAAAAAAGATTTTCATGACCCAGATAATCAAAAAAGTTTAAGTGTGAATAAAATCAGCAAAAGAGAAGTTATTCTAAACCACTTAGTAGATCAAAAGGAAAATTCAAATGACAACTCAAGGCTATTGACTTCTGCCTTCACGTTTTATTTAACAGCTCATTCACTCTTCTTGTAATACAAATATTCTTACAGAAACAGCTAAAATTTTCTAAGCTTTTGATTGGAACCAAAAAGAGAGAGAGAGATCTAAAATGACTCAAGTTTTAAGCCCTTAGTATTATTTTTCAATTTGGTAACTGTGTTTTCCCATTCAATGAGTCATAGACCAACCTATAAGAGATTATTCATGAAGGCAAAGTACTCAGGCCAAAAACACAGTGGTAAAAGCTCAAACAAAATATTTGTAAAAACCTTAATTAATTCTGATACTAAAACCTCTTTCAGATTGTTCAGACAGAGAAACTAAGTGAATAGAGTCATTGCTTTCAAGCACAAATGTAAGAGGTATTAGAAACAGTCTTTTAAAATTATCCTTGCAAGTCTCAGGAAGACAGACTTGGGTCCAATAGCTCTGTGAGAAATACAGGGGGTGCTCCACAGCCCTAGACGTAACGCAGACAAGGCAGACTAAGACCCTGGGCCTGGGACCATGGAATAGCCTGGATCAAGTTCAATCCCCACTGCTCTCTAGCTGTGTGAGACTGGGCAAGTCCCCAACATCTCTGATTCTTAGAGTCCTTTTCTATAAAGTGATGTCAACAATAGCCACTGCCTCATGGGGTTGTGATGTTACATGCTAATGCCCAGCAGAGTGCCTGCCCATATCAATTATTAGCTAACATGATTAAAAAATTAAGATCTCTTAAGCAAAATAGATGGCCACTTTACCTGCTCATTCATGGATAAGCAACACACAATGGCTGCTTCAAAAGGATTCCAAAGAAAACTCCATGACTTGATAGTCTGCAAAGCAAAGCAGAGGAAAAGAAAACCCCCTGGAGAAAAACTGCCTCTAGCACAAAAATGCCTAGCTCCGGCTCTGCATTTTATTAACACATTGGGAGAAATTTAGAGTAATCTGGTAACATAGTTCTTAAAATGGGATTTTTCTCACATCATTTCAACAGTACCTTTCAACGCTCAAGTAAACATGTTCATTTAGAACCTAGTCTACCATGAAGAGCAAATCAAGAGAAAAAATAGTTTTTCTGCGTTGTCAATCCAAGTCATCACACGAGAATATGTCAGTAATACTCAACAAGTGCCATGAATATAAAAATTACCATTTTAGAGACAGTTATTTGAATAGTTTCACGCTGTTTGTCAGAATCAGAAATTAAGTGATTCTTCCAGAAAACTAGAGAATAAAATAGACGCGCTCCCTTCGCAGTAGATGGTGGGGACGGGGAGTGAGAGTGCGGTTTGTTCATCAGGCACGTTGACAGTTTATAAGTTTGCAAAATGCCTGATACATAAATGTCTCAGAGGCACAAAGTGGTTGTTATTCAAAAGTCTTTCTATAGGCCAAGTACTTGATCTTTCAGTTCTATCTTTTGGATTGTATCAAAACTTTAGCCTTATGAGTTGTAGCCCATAATAATTGCATTTCATTAAGTGAACAACAATCCTATAGGCAAATATTACAATTTGTATTATAGTTATGGAAAAACCACACAAAACTAATTGACCCATTCAGAGCCATGCAGGCTCAGCAGTGTAGTGGAAAGAATTAATCAAGCTGGGTTTGAATACAGTTGGCACCTTCCATTACCTCTCAACTCTGACACCTTAGTGAAGTGAAGTCGCTCAGTCGTGTCCGACTCTTTGCGACCCCATGGACTGAAGCCTACCAGGCTCCGCCCTCCATGGGATTCTCCAGGCAAGAGTACTAGAGTGGGTTGTCATTTCCTTCTCCAGGGGATCTTCCTGACCCAGGGATCGAACCCAGGTCTCCTGCATTCCAGGCAGACACTTTAACCTCTGAGCCACCAGGGAAGACACCTTAAGGTCTTTGAAATTCAATTTCTTCTTTGTCAAATGGGCATAGCAATATCTACTTTCAAAGTTACTGTGAGAAATATGCAAGATACATGTGAAAAAGACTGGCACTTCATAGGCTCTCCATAAGCAGATGTACAAAGAAGTTCCATACTTCCAACAAGAAAAGAAAGTGAAGTTGCTCAGGCATGTCCAACTGTTTGCCACCCCATGGACAGTAGCCCACCAAGCTCCTCCACCCATGGAATTTTCTAGGCAGGAGTACTGGAGTGGATTGCCATTTCCTTTTCCAGGGGATCTTCCTGACCGAGGGATCGAACCCAGGTCTCCCACATTGAAGGCAGACACTCTACCATCTGAGCCACCGTGAATGTGCTGCTTAGAACAAGGTTTGAAATTTATTGATTGTAGACTGCTACAGGTGTTTTCCCAGAAACCCAGTAAAGGGAGTTTTCTGCTTCCAAACAGATGCAGATGGACATGACTGAATTTTTAATAGTATGGACTGTCCCTGTCAGGAAACTGACTGTCCGTGCAAGACTGCAGGTCAGTTAGGATCCTATAGATGCCCACCGGGTAGGTGGTCCTGCCAATGAGAACTGAAACCAAAAGGCAGGACATGAAATAAGCAATGGATCAGGCTCTCAGAAAGGTCTCATGGCCACCAGTTCAGAAAAAATAATAGGAAAAAAAAAATAGTGTATCCTCTATCTTTCCAACCCTCAGTCGGACAGGCACAGAGACGCTGCTGGAAGTAACACCGTGAAGGCTGCCCAAGGAGAACCCCAGGCTCTGTTCCAATCTGGTTCATGATGATAGTGCTGGGAAAACTGCATTCATGGAACGTCGTCTTGACCGGTGAATCTGAGATGTGTGTAGCTCCTTTGGGTGTTGAATATCCCCCTTGTGCTCCACACCAACAGGGGGCCTATTAAGTTCAACATATGGGATTCAGCTGGTAAGGAGAAATTGGGTGTTATGTCCAAGCTCAGTGTATCATTATAATGTTAGAGGTAACCTCGAGAGTGACTTACAGGAACATGCCTAACCAGCAGAGATCTAAGACCGATGTGTGAGGCCATCCCTATTGTGTTGTGTGGCAACAAAGTGGATATTAAGGACGTAAAGGTTAAGGCAAGTCAGCTGTCTTCCACCAAAAGAAGAATCTTCAGCACTGTGGCATTTGTGCCAAAAGTAACAACTCCTCTGAAGAGCCCCTGCTCTGGCCTGCTGGAGAGTTGACTGGAGGCTCTGACTTGGAGTCTGCTGCTGAGCCTGCTCTTACCCCGCCAGAGGTGATCGCGGACCCAGGCTGAGCAGCGCGGCAGGAGCGTGGCCTAGAGGCTGCCCAGACCACTCCTCTCCCAGATGGAGAGGGCGCCCCATGAGAAATGAGGCTGGGGCCCCGCGTCAGAAGTCTCTCTGTAGGCAACCGTCCTGCGATGTCAGCGGTGCGGTGTGTTTGCCTCTGTCCTACACAGCGAGGCAGAACGCGTGTTTGATCTCTGCATGCTGAAGGAGCTGGATGGGCTTCAGAGTGAATGTGGAGGTTAGACAAATGCCTTCACTTTTCAGCCCCGCATATTCAGGTGTTTTGGAACGTCGTTTCTTCCTCCTTCGGTTTCAAATATAAAACTGCTATAGTTGAATTGAAGGAAGTACGGAAAACCACTCGTCAATTCAGGTACGACCTGAATCAAATCCCTTACGATTATACAGGAGAAGTGACAAATAGGTTCAAGGGATTCAGTCTGATAGACAGAGTGCCTGAAGAATTGGCAGAGGTTCGTGACATAGTACAGGAGGCAGGGGCCGAGGCCATCCCCAGGAAAAAGAAATGCAACAAGGTGGAATGGTTGTCAGAGGAGGGCTTACAAACAGCTGAGGAAAGAAGAGAAGTGAAAGGCAGAGGAGAAAAGGAAAGATGCATGCATTTGAATGCAGAGTTCCAAAGAACAGCAAGGAGAGATTAAGAAAGCCATCTTAAGTGAACACTGCAAAGAAATAGAGGAAAATAAAAGAATGGGAAAGACTAGAGATCTCTTCAAGAAAGTTGAAGATACCAAGGGAATATTTAGTGCAAAGATGGGCACAATAAAGGACAGAAATGGTATGAACCTAACAGAAGCAGAAGATATCAAGAAGAGGTGGCAAGAATACACAGAAGAACTATACAAAAAAGATCTTCATGACCCAGATAATCACGATGGTGTGATCACTCACCTAGAGCCAGACATAATGAAATGTGAAGTTGAAGTCAAGGGGACCTTAGGAAGCACCACTATGAACAAAGGTAGTGTAGGTGATGGAATTCCAGCTGAGCTATTTCAAATCCTAAAATATGATGCTGTGAAAGTGCTGCACAGAACACGCCAGAAAATCTGGAAAACTCAGCAGTGGCCACAGGACTGGAAAAGGTCAGTTTTCATTCCAATCCCAAAGAAAGGCAATGACAAATAATATTCAAACTACCTCACAATTGCACTCATCTCACACTAGCAAGGTAATGCTCAAAATACTTCAATCTAGGCTCAACAATACATGAACTGAGAACTTCCAGATGTACAAGCTGGATTTAGAAAACACAGAGGAGCCAGAGATCAAATTGCCAACATCCTCTGGATCATGGAAAAAGCAAGAGAGTTCCAGAAAAGCATCTTCTTCTGCTTTATTGACTATGTCAAAGCCTTTGACTGTGTGGATCACAACAAACTGTGGAAAATTTTTAAAGAGATAGGAACACCAGACCAGCTTGTCTGGCTCCGGAGAAGCCTGTATGCAGGCCAAGAAGCAACAGTTAGAACTGGACATGGAACAACAGAATGGTTCAAAGTTGAGAAAGAAGTACATCAAGGCTGTACACTGTCACCCTGCTTATTTAACTTCTATGCAGAGTACATCATGAGAAACGCTGGGCTGGATGAAGCACAAGCTAGAATCAAGAGAAATATCGGTAACCTCAGATATGGAGATGGCACCTTCCTAATGGCAGAAAGCAAAGAGGAACTAAGGAGCCTCTTGATGAAGGTGAAAGAGGAGAGTGAAAAAGCTGGCTTAAAACTCAAAATTCAAAAAATGCCGCTTATGGCATCCGGTCCCATCACTTTATGGGAAATATGGGAAACAATGAGAATGGTGACAGTCTTAATTTTCTTGGGCTCCAAAATCACTGCAGATGGTGACTGCAGCCTTGAAATGGAAAGATGCTTACTCCTTGGAAGAAAAGCTATGACCAACCCAGACAGCATATCAAAAAGCAGAGACATTCCTTTGCCAACAAAGGTTCATCCAGTCAAAGCTATGGCTTTTCCAGTGGTCATGTACAGGTGTAACAGTTGGACCATAAATAAGGCTGAGGGCCAAAGAATTCATGCTTTCAAACTGTGGTGCTGGAGAAGACTCTTGTGAGTCCCTTGGTCTGCAACCAGTCAATCCTAAAGGAAATCAGTCCTGAATATACATTGGAAGGATTGATGCTGAAGCTGAAACTCCAATGCTTTGACCATCTGATGCAAAGAGCTGACTCATTGGAAAAGACTCTGATGCTGGGAAAGATTGAAGGCAGGAGGAGAAGGGGACCACAGAGGATGAGATGGTTGGATGGCATCACCGACTCAATGGACATAAGTCTGAGCAAACTCTGGGAGATGGCATGCTGCAGTCCATGTGGTCGCAGAGGGTTGGACTTGACTGAGCAACTGAACAACAATGAATAGTAACATGACAATATTGAGAGGTGGAATCTTCTTTGTTACTGCCATCCCCATTTTTTTTGTTGTTGTTTAGTCTGAATACAGTTATATTTCAAACACCTAAAAAAGAAAAAGGAAGCAAAGGCTCAGAATAGGGGGATGGTGGAAGAGAAGTTGGTCCATCTTTATCTGAAGCTGTGATGAGATCTTTGATTCTAAAGATCTGAGGCAGATTGCTGGGGATCCACATTGCCTCTAGATCTCTCTGCCTTCTGTTAGCCAATAAATGTAACGCCACCAAATCTTTTAGTTTCTTGATTGGATGGAAAAATTGTTGGGGATACTATTACAGCTCCACCTGATTGTTTAGTTGACTTAAAGTCCTCAAAGGGAACTTGGATCTTCTTTTCCAAGAACACTTTATGTTATTGTTAAACTCTATTTCCCAGCTCAGGGTCAATTACCCAGTCATCCCTCTATCTGGAGGATATTCCCCTTTTTTACTTTCTGGAAATTCATTCTTTCATCCTACCATCTAGTAGCTACTTTCCCTTCCCTGTAGCTGGTTATAATTAATAACTTATAAATTAGACACATTTCTGCTGTTTTCTCTTAGCAGCATCTTAGCAATGACTCTTTGTGGGAGTTTGGCAAAAAATATTTCTTCAGAAATGGTTCCAATTAAAAATTCAGTCTTTACCAAATAATAGAGTCCAAGTCTTCAAAACTGTCATTTTGGGATGAAAGCTGAGCTGTGAGTATATGTGTCTAGAGACCCCTTTCTATTTAAAGAGCCAACACCTGAAACCAGTGTCTAGGTCTTCTGATTCTTGGTTAATGTTTGCATTGCTTCTTGTCTTAAAAGTTCAGTATAATTTAACAAATGTAGAACATTTTTAAGAGAATTACATAGAAATTTGGGAGGAAATAGACTGCTCCCATCAGATATACTCAAATGAGAAAAATAAAGACAGCTAGCCACAGGAGTCGTAAAAGTCAGTGAGGTGTAGGAAGGGGATGATTTGAGTCAATTCATTAAATCATGAGCCGCACCCTTGATACAGTTTCTCCAGAAGGACACTTATAAATGAGTCACCTAAATCTCCATTTATCAGATAACAAATAGCTTTGTAAGCAGAGGAAACTGTGATTCCCACACCTACCTGCAGATGCTAACTGCACGATAAAGATATTTACATAATGAGTCACCGAGACAGTGGAACCAGAGACGTCAGGGAAGCATGTGATTGGGCAGGCACACAGGTCCCACGGTGACGCTTCTACTCCCTTCACGGCAAGCTTGTTCACCTGCTGTCAAAGAAAAGTCGCTGGAGGTTTACTGAGCTGAGGTCTACACAGTAGGGGTTATGGGAGATACAAGATTAGCCTTATGAGACACGGGGCCTATCTTCCTACTGGGGCTGCAAAATTTAACATAGAATAATGTGAGAACTGCATAAGTACTCTCTACATGCTAAAGTGTGGGTCCAGATATCAAACACTCACATCATCTAATAATGGAAATAAAGTTATCCCAAGTAAAGATTTCTGTGTCTTTGTTATCACTACTTTATATGTATGTACATATATTTATGCTTGATGCATGCTAAGTCACTTTAGTCATGTCCGACTCTCTGTGACTCTTTGGACTGTAGCCCACCAGGCTCCTCTGTCCATGGGATTCTCCAGGCAAGAACACTGCAGTGGGTTGCCAATTCCTTCACCAGGAGGTCTTCCTGACCCAGGGATCAAATCTGTGTCTCCTGTGACTCCTGCATTCTAAGTGGATTCTTTACCTTTTGAGTTATGGGGGCTTCCTATGGGGGCTTAAGAGGTACAAACTATTAGGGATAAAATAAGCTACAAAGTTATATGGTACAAAATGGGGCATATAGCCAGTATATTATAAGAAATATAATATAAATGAACTATAATAAATGAAGTATAAATTTGTGAATCACTGTATTGTGCATCTGTAACTTCCTTAATATTGTACATCAATGACACCTCAGTTTAAATAAAAATACAAAGAAGGAACCCAGATACAAGATACTCCATGAAGTTTGATGATTGGTTAACTCCTTAAGCTGGCTAGAGAAATGCAATTTTGAATTTTAAGTACAGATAACCATAAAAACAAGTGTACTATTATTAGAAGCAGCAGAGAACTCAGGAAGAGCACTTTTCTTCTGTGAGAAGTAGCAAGGATGGGGAAGAAAATATGCTAAATTCAGGTTGATTTCATGCTGAGGTTAGAGTTCAGAAGGACTTCTGGTTAAAGATATCCATTAGGTATATCTAGGACAAAAAGTTTCAGTCTCCAGGTCTGGATATAAAGATGCAGGACTTGCAGCCAGTTTTAAAATAATTGTTAAAGTGAAAAGTGAAAGTGAAGTCGCTCAGTCGTGTCTGACTCTGCGACCCCACAGACTCTAGCCCACCAGGCTCTTCCGTCCATGGGATTTTCCAGACGGGAATACTGGAGTGGGTTGCCATTTCCTTCTCCAGGAGATCTTCCCGACCCAGGGATTGAACCCTGTTCTCCCACATTGTAGGCAGAGGCTTTACCCTCTGAGCCACTGGGGAAGTGTTAAACTCATAGAAATAGATTAAGTGGCCAACTAGTGGAATATGGAAAGAGAAGATTATGGGCAAGACATCGAAGAACACTAACTTTTAGGGGATGGGAAAAGAAAAATAAGTCAGTAGAAGAAACAGAAAAACAGGCAAAAACCTGAAAGGCGCATCAGGGTGGGCAGTGTAAAGATGCTGAGGTAGAAAAGCATTTCAAGGAGGAAAAGCAACAAGGAAAATGCATCAGAGACTCCAAAGCAGTGAAAGGATAAAAGACTGTTCGTTGACCCACTTGGTGGTTGTTACTGATCTTAAAAGAGCAGTTTTGGTGAAATGTTGAGAACAAAAGCAAGAGAAGGCATAATGAGAGCTTTCAGTCAGAGTTCTTAGCCTACTTTCAAGAACCGTATTGTAGGAGGGAAAGAGATGGAAGAATAGCTTCCATCAAGTTATGTCAAGGGAAGTTGTGTGTCTATAAGAGAGAAGAGAGTGGAAAGGGAAGGATTTCAGTGGCAGAAAAAGAGACAATAAGATATTCGAAAGACAAGGGCCAGCATCAGGACACGGGTAGGGACCATATTTGTGAAAAAGGAGAAATATTTTTTCCTCAAGTAGGAATAAATTATCAGTAGATTGGAGAAACAAAGGTTAATTTTATGGCAGAGATAAGATAAAGTCCCAGAAGATGTCACTTAGGTTCTCATTCTTGATAAAGAAGACAAAAGGACACACGGCGATCGAATTGTCACAGTTTTCCAAGAATTTTTCCGATTTTAGCGCTGAGTGTTCCACTTTGTGGGAGACCCAGGCAAGCAGGGATGGTTGGTAACCGTAACTGTGTGTCAGTTGAGTGCTGCTTATGTCAGGTGGGTGAGGGTTAGTATTGTTGAGATTAAGAGAAAAATTTCAGAATAATTTGATGGGGAAACTTGATAGGAGTTCATCGAAGATGGATGAATAGAAGCCTGAGCTGCAGGGACGGACTGTCTCACGTCACATCAGAGGACAAGAATCTGTGATGTCATTCATTAGAGGCGCTCAGCTGCACAGGCTGGTGCCTGGCGGTGAAACAGCATGAGCAGTAAAAGAGAAAGTAGAGGGGGGCGTGGAGGAGGGCGTGGCAACCCATGCCAGGATTCGTGCCCAGAGAGTCCCACGGACAGAGGAGCCTGGCAGGCTAGCCCATGGGGTCGCAAAGAGCCGGACATGACTAAGTGACTAACGTGTGCACACACACACACACACACAGGAGTGCAGTGCAGTGCAGTTTAGGGGATTTGTTTCAGCTTATTGTAGGTAATGCACGTAAATTCTCATGACTGTCTTCAAATGTGGGAAAGCGCCAGTTTCTTCTGTATATGAGCTGAAAGATTTTGAAGAATGTTTGCCAGTTAATTTCTGGCTCTGATGATTTTCCACTTTTTCCTCCTCTACCTTTCTACCTCTGATGTTAAGCACCAGAGGACCGGTTCATAGCGCAGCGTGACTCCTGGCCTTAGAGTTTCATGCGTTGCTAGTCAGTGAACTACTTCTGTGGATTGTAGCATTCCTGGAAGTCACTCAGACAGTGAACAGAAGCTTAGCTGTACACAGAAATGACTGTGAACCATGGAAGCTTACTCCACTTTAGTCAGATAAAAGGCATGCCCAACTCTTCTTCCTCGGGGCCAGATACAAATTCCCTGTGAACCTTCATCACCACCCAATCTGGGAAATACAACAAAGGATGAAAAGAGGTCATCATGTTAACCAAATGCGGTTAAAATACTTTGGCAACGTTTATGCAAACACACAAGCTTCTAAGCACATTGACAAGGCCTCTCCCCAGGCCTTTGGAAGGCGCTCATGTGACCGAGGGATGCTGAAGCTCCATGAGCTTATGCTCAAATCGGCACCAGGGCACCAGGTTCGTGGCCAATGCTTGGAGCAATGCTGCCTTACACGCACATGCAGAACTTATGGTTGAGCCTTATTAAAAGTCTATGGTTTCTAAAATTACCTTATTCCTTTATGCCTTTACACAGATGGCTGCTTCTCTCTCAGAGAGTTTTCTAGGAGTCTGCTTTCCAGATGAAAGGAACAGCAAGTAGAAAGCCCCTAAGGAGGACACATGTTTGCTGAGTATGCGGCTTGTCCATTTGGGGTTCAAGGAACAACAAAGAAGCCGCTGCTGTTGGGAAAACACGAGAGGAGAGTGGGACAATACGGAAGCAGAGATAGGGCCAGGCGGGACCTGTCTCCCTGTGGACACTGCAGAGACCTCGACTCTTACTCCAAGTGAGCTGGGAAGCCAGGGAGAGTTGTGGGCAGAGGACTGACATGAACCGACACGTGATTTTAAAGTATCACACAGTTGAGAATAAACTCTGGCAACAAGAAGAAGAGTTCTAGCTTATTCATCTCTGAGGTAAGGGTGGTGAGAGAATATCATTTTTAAAGCTGGCAACAGATTTCCTCTTGAGGGGAAAAAGTTTGTTTAGAAAAATAAAGCCCTGGGGACAAAGCCACAGTGAACTCAGACAAAGGTACCGAAGACTGAATGGTTCCACATGATAGACTTGGAGAAACAGCGAGCGCTCGGGGATGCGGGAGATGGAGGTTCCTGGGTAGGGAGCCTTTGGAGAGAGGAGGGCAGCCCAAGGCAAGAGGACAGACGATTCAGGAACGAAGCTTCCTGCGGTGGGAGGAAGGGGGACACTTAGGAGGAAAATATGAAATATTCCGTTTTGGATCATCTGAAACACGATCCCCTGATTAGGAAACCCTTCAGAAAACAGTCTGACTCACACAGGTGCTTTCTGTGAGTGCTGTCTTGAGGAAATCAAGTGTTTTGAGGACCCTGACCATTTGGGGTTGACTTGAGGGAAGAGAAAGGGAAGTCGCTCAGTCATATCCAACTCTTGCGACTGCATGGACTGTAGCCTGCCAGGCTCCTCCGTCTCAGGGATTCTACAGGCAAGAATACTGAGTGGGTTGCCATTCCCTTCTCCAGGGGATCTTCCTGACCCAGGGATGGAACCCAGGTCTCCCGCATTGTGGGCAGATACTTTACCAGCTGAGCCAGCAGGGGAGCTGCTGAGGGAAGAGAAAGCCTCGTAAGTAGAGGGCAGTACGTGAATATGGCTGGTAGCTGAACAAGTATAAGTAGAAGCAAGAGAGGACTATAGAAACATTTTCTTGGAAAAGATACTGGGTAGCTAAGAGTCGGACACGACACGACTTCACTTTCACTTTTTATTCTCATGCATTTAGAGAAGGAAATGGCAACCCACTCCAGTGTTCTTGCCTGGAGAATCCCAGGGACAGGGGAGCCTGGTGGGCTGCCATCTCTGGGGTCGCACAGAGTCGGACTCGACTGAAGTGACTTAGCAGCAGCAGCTCATCATGGCAAGAAGGATTTAAACCATGACTTATCTAAGTAGTAAAGGAAGGTCAGCTCTAATGCTCAACGGCCAGAGGGAGGTAACAGCCAAATATGACCACTGGGGTTACATTAGTATTCACAATGTACTGTGCATAAGTTTTAAAAAGGCAAGAATAAATTAATCAATCAATGTCAAGGAATAAAATTCATTTTAAAAATTAATTTTGAAACAGCTAACCATGATTTTTTGCTGAATCATACAAAAAATGTTATATCTAATATGTATCTATATGAGCTTTATATTTCCATTATATGTTTACTTCTCAAGCAACATTTATTTGAGCTTACTGTATTCCAAACCCTATGCTAAGAGCACTGTAAGAACTCTATAACGTAGATATCATTGTTGCTGTTGCTGTTGTTGTTGTTTAGTAGCTAAGTCGTGGCTGACTCATTGTGACCCCTTGGACTGTAGCCCTGTCCCTGGGATTTTCCCAGGCAAGAATACTAGAGTGGGTTGCCATTTCCTTCTCCAGGGGATCTTCCCGACTCAAGGATCAAACCCACGTCTTCTGCCTTGGCAGGCATTGGCAGGCAGATTCTTTACCTCTGAGCCATCAGGAACTCAGGCTAGGTATCATTACTACCTCCCTTTAAATATCGGAACACCAAGTCTCAGATAAAGTAACTTTGTCAAGCATGTACATCCCGTAAGGGAGGAGAGCAGGGCACATCCAGAGCTTGAACTCAGGCTGCAGAGTCCATAGTCTTCGTGCCGTCCCTGGATACTTCCATTTCACATGTCTCACATCCATCATCATGCTTTAACTCACACACATGCCATTAACTCAAAACACGGAAGAACCAAATCTACTTGAAAAGAAATCTGTAACAGATCCTAACATGTTCCACTGGAGGATATTCAAATCCTGTGGGGAAATTAACAAGTGTTTATATTAGAGGAAATCTAAATTTTGTACTACGAAGGAGAAATGGACAAAGTGATCTATTCCATGGGAAAGAAAAAAAAGAGACAAGAAAAGGAGAAAAAGCAGGTGAAGTCATTACAGCTTTGAAGACGTACATTTTCTAAACATCTTTTGGGGGGGAGCTCCATGCTTTTAATATAATTGTTCTACCAGTTCTGATCCAGGCACTGATGCTGTGGTTATGGTAGTCTGGAGACAAGGGGACTGGAGATCGTATAATTCGTGATACAAGGAAGAGAAATTTTAACCAACAATTGTTGGCCAAGGTTTTTATTTCTTCTGGTAGCTGCTTCCAATATAAATTCAAAATGATGACTCAACCATCCTGGTCCCGTGGAAAGCTCACAATCTCATGGTAACATGATTAGATAATAAGGGAAAGGACAAACTGTCAAGAAGAGATTAAGAAAGGACAGCCCTGAGATGCTGATAAGACTTAAACCTATATTGGCTTTTTTTTTTTTTTTTTTGTAACTGAAAAATGTCACAGCTTATAAAAGTAAGTTTGAAGCAGTAATGAGTTTTTTGCCCTTGAAATACTTTTTTGTTGGAAAAAACGAAATGTATGTAGTTCAAGTTTTATGATATAATTGACTCTATAAGGAAGAAATAAAATATCTTTGGAAATTAATGAGTGCCCAGTATCTTGAGTACTTCTATGACTCTTGCCCCCAGGGTTGTCAGCTGTCTTCTAAAAGCAGGACTTTGGAGGCATCCTTCTCTTTCATTGCAAGCTCATGCGACATGGCTACTTTCACTGAGCACATGAACCTGTGAAACACTAAGGACACCTTGAAAATTTATTTGTTCACCTAACAAATAACAGGTTGAGCACCTACTCTGAGGTGAGCATTAGAACTTGGGACCCAAAGTTAGAGAGACACAGTTCCTAACCTTGACTCACAGTCTAAAGGAGAGTTAAACACACAAGCAATCAGAACTGGTACTTGGCCAGCGTGCACCAGATGACCTTTCGACCTGTTTACACTTCTGGTGCTTATATGACGTTAGTGTCTATGCCAAAGTGGTTTTTAAACATTTTTAATATCACCCCCATGAGCAACTACAATTATGGTTATGTGCTATATTAAAATCACATATTTGATGCCAGAGAAACAGAGAAAAGACATCACATCTTAAATCTAAATGGAAATAATGAGTAGTTTCACGTGCTCCGTGACACTCCCCAAACGTACCTTCCCACAGCAGTATGGATGACGATTTCTAAGGTTGGGAATGACCTTAGAAACTAGCTAGACCAACCTCTTCATTCTGCCACGAAAGAGACGAAAGGGCAGAATTCTCCAGCGACCTCCCACAGTCCCCCACCCAGTTAAGATCAGAGATGGAAAGAGAACCAAGTCTTCTCATTTCTGGTCCCCAAACTCTGAACTGCTCTCCCATGTTAGTCAGTAACTCTGCGTCCTTACCTGATCCTTGGTTGCTTTATGCTCACTGCCCTGCCTTCCACGTTTCTTCCCTAATGGCTAACAGCTTCCCCACTGGGATGCCGGTTAGGCTGGAGCAAAGCCCTGGGCTTACGGTTTGGAGTCCGACCCCTGCTCTGCCCCAGCCCGGGAGGCTGTGCGCGCGGCTCTGGTCTCCAGCCGCAGCAGGCCCCACGTTCACAGGGAGCCGAGCAGCAGGAGGAGAATATGACCCTGTCCCTCCAGCTGCAGAGATGGTCACGGACCCGGCCCCCGCGGCTGCAGCAGACGCACCTGCACGCCCAACGGCCCTACACGCCGCCGAGGCACCTGCAGCTTTGGTCTCACTCTCTCCTTCCCCCAAGACGGCAGTGGAGGGCGTGACCCAGGCAGCCTTGAATGCAACAAAAACACCTGTCCTCGCAGCATCCCAGACGGTGACACCCGGCACAGCCAAGCAGCAGGAGAGCACAGTGACCCCGGAGGCACAGCAGGAACAAGGACACCAGCAGCCCCTCTGTTAATCCCCAAATACAGCCGGAAGCAGCTCAGGTAAGACAGAACTTCTGCTGTGTGACGCCATCTACTGAAAAACAAAAGAAAGACTTCTAATTACTAACCTGTAAAATTGTTAGAATCAAATTTTTAAAAATGTACCTAAAGAAGAAAGGTATCTGCTGTTAATACTTCAGATGCACTGGCATTGGGAGAACTCATCAAGCACCATGAAAAAAATGCATATGTTTTTCTAGAAACCAAACTTAAAGTCATGGAATACTGTGACTATAACTGATAAAGAATACAAAACACGATCATGAAGAAACTCAGGACCAATAAGAATACTCAGAAAGGCAGTTCAATGAGCTCAGAAATGAAATTACTGAGTTAAATAAATATTTTACCAGAGAGATTACAGTGCAATAAAGGAACCAAACAGAAATTCCGGAGCTGAAGAACTTGATAATCAAGATATAGAATGCATTAGAAAGCACCGGAAATAGAGCGGAATATACAAGAAAGAATTAGAGAGTTGTAAGATAGAAATCTAGAAATAATACAGGTAGAAAAGGTGAGATAATTGAGAGTTTTAAAAAATAAAGAAATTCCACTAGAAATATTTGACTTAGTTAGGAAGAGCAGCATAAGACAATGGGTATCCCAGAAAGAGAAGAGAGAGAAGGGAGCAGGGAGTTTCTTTAAAGAAACAATAGCTGAGAACTTCCCAAGCCTGGGGAAGGAGCTGGATATACAACTCCATGAAGCTGAGAACACAATTATCTCAACACAAAAAGATCTTCTCCAAGACATAGTATATTAAAGCTGTAAAGAGTCAACCGAAAAAAAAAAAAAAAAAGAAAAGTAGCCAGGAAGGAAAAAGAACAACAACAACAAAAAGAACAAAAAGAAAAAAGAACAATAACCTACAAAAGAACCTCCATTAGGCTAGAAGCAGAATTCTCAGAAGAGACCCTACAGGCAGGGAGAGAGTGGAGTGACATTCTCAAAGTGTTGACAGATTAAAAACTCTCAGCCAAGAATGTACTCAGCAGAGTTCTCATCCAGGTGTGCAGGAGAAATAAAGGCTTTCCCACACAAAAGCTGAGGGAGTTTATCACCAGCACATCTGCTTCACCAGAAATATTAAAGGGAGCTTGTCCACCTGAAACAGAAAGACAACAGTACACAGAATTCTGAGTAGGATAGCAAACAGGCAGAAATCATAAGGCTGCAACTCTGCATCAGAACAGGTTGTTAAACAACCACACCATAAAGGTTGCAGGAAAAATTAGCAATATAGAAAAGGGTCATTTGAGTCAATAAAATCGTAAAAGAGGAAGAGAGAGGCAAGTGAAGGTAAGATGCTTTCAGCAGGAAAAGTACTATCTTATCTATGAGAGGTTTGATACAAACTTCATGGTAACAACAAAATATAAATATAGATAAGACACAAAATTGTTTTAAGGGAAACAGAAAACTTCATAGGAAACTACTATGGAGAACAGTGTGGAGATTCCTTAAAAAACTGGAAACAGAACTGCCTTATGACCCAGCAATCCCACTGCTGGGCATACACACCGAGGAAACCAGACTTGAAAGAGACACATGTACCCCAGTGTTCATCACAGCACTGTTTATAATAGCCAGGACATGGAAACAACCTAGATGTCCATCAGCAGATGAATGGATAAGAAAGCTGTGGTACATACACACAATGGAGTATTACTCAGCCATTAAAAAGAACACATTTGAATCAGTTCTAATGAGGTGGATAAAACTGGAGCCTATTATACAGAGTGAAGTAAGCCAGAAATAAAAACACCAATACAGTATAATAATGCATATATATGGAATTTAGAAAGATGGTAACGATAACCTTGTATGTGAGACAGCAAAAGAGACACGGATGTATAGAACAGTCTTTTTGACTCTGTGGGAGAGGGAGAGGACGGGATGAAATTGGGAGAATGGCATTGAAACATGTATAATATCATATAAGAAACGAATCACCAGTCTAGGTTCGATGCAGGATACAGGATGCTTGGGGCTGGTGCACGGGGATAACCCAGAGGGATGGTATGGGGAGGGAGGTGAGAGGGGGATTCAGGAGTGGGAACTTATGTACACCCGTGGCAGATTCATGTTGATGTATGGCAAAACCAATACAATATTGTAAAGTGAAAAAATTAAAAATAAATAAAGTAATAGAAACACAGGTAAAAAGAAACAACTGAGATATAGAACAACCAGAAAACAAAACATGAAATGGCAGTGCTGAGTTCTCACTTGTCAGTAATCCCCTAAGTGTAAGGGCTCCCAGGTGGCTCAGTGGGTAAAGAGCCCACCTGCAGGGGAGGAGATGCAAGGGACACGGGTTTGATCCCTGGGTCAGGAAGATCCCCTGGAGGAGGGCATGGCAACCCACTCCAGTATTCTTGCCTGGAGAATCCCACGGACAAGGAGCCTGAGGGGGCTACAGTCCACGGGGTCACGAAGACTCAGACAGGACTGAAGCCACTGAGCACACACACATGCACATACGTGTAAAGGGACTGAATTTACCAACCAAAGGCACAGAGTTTCCAGATGGCTTCAGAAACAAGACCCAACTCCATGCTGCCTACAGGAGGTTCATCTCAGCCTAAAGGTAAACGTGAGCTTAAAAGCAAAGAGATGGAAAATAATACTCCAAACAAATGGCACTCGAAGAAAGCTAGTATAGCCATACTTATTTCAGACAAAATAGCAAGTCAAAAAGTAACAAGAGACAAATATGGACAGTATTCACGATAAACGGACAATTCATCAACTATTAATATAAATGAACCTAATATAGGAGAATCAAAATATATTAAGAAATTATTAGCAAACCTAAAGGGAGAAATTGACAGCAACATAATAATACTAGAAGTCTTTAACAACCTGATTCCATCAGTGAATAGGTCATCCAGACAGAACGACAACATAATGACCTCCGCCTTAAAGGAAACATTATATCAGATGCACTTGATAAATTTATGCAGGACAACTAATCAAGATGCAGCAGAATACACGTTCTTTTCAAGTGCATGCGAAACATCCTCAAGAACACACCGTGTCTTGGGGCACCAAAAAGAGTCTCAATAAGCTTAAGAAGACTGAAATCACCTAAGTATCTTTTCTGACCATGAGGGTATTAAATTAGAAATCAACTACCAATAAAAAAAAAAGCTGGAAATATCACAGACATCTAAAACTAAACAGCATGGTACTGAACAACTATTGGTTCAATGAAGAAATCAAAGAAGAAAATAAAAAAATATCTGATAACAAATATAAATGAAAATATTACATACCAAAATCTATGACATGCACCAAAAGTAGTACTAAAAGGGAAGCAGACAAGAAACACAAGAAAAATCCCAAATAAACAATTTAAACTTATACCTGTGCTTAGTCATGTCCAATTCTTTGTAACCCCTTAGACCATAGCCTGCCAGCCTCCTCTGTCCATGGGAGTCTTCAGGCAAGAACACTGGAGTGGGTTGCCATCTCCTCCTCCAGGGGATCTCCCCAACTCAGGAATCGAAACCAGGTCTCCCACATTTCAAGAGGATTCTTTACCATCTGAGCCACCAGGGAAGCCCAAGAATACTGGAGTGGGTAGCCTATCCCTTCTCCAGGGGATCTTTCCAACCCAGGAATCAAACTAGAGTCTCCTGTACTGCAGGCAGATTCTTTACCAGTTGAGCTATTAAGGGAACTAGAAAAAGATTAATAAAAGAAGCCCAAAGTCAATAGGAAAAAGGAAATAATAAAGATCAGAGCAGAAATCAATGGATCAATGAAACTAAGAGCTGATTCTTTGAATAGGCAATACAAAATTGCAAACATATAGCTAGACTCCCTAAGAATAAGAGCTAAGACTCAGATAAACAAAACCTAACATGAAAGAGAAGAAATTACTACCAATACCACAGAAACACAAAGGATTAAAAGAAATTACTATGAAAACTTATGTCAACAAGTTGGACAACCTAGGAGAAAATGGATTAATTCTTAGAATCACACAAACTTCCAAGACTAAATCATGAAGAAATAGAAAATCTAAGTAGAACAATTTTTCATAAGGAGATTAAGACAGCAAAGGCTATAAAAAACACAAAAGTCCACTATCAGATGGCTTCACAGGTGAATTCTAACAACATTCAAAGATTTAATACCCATCCTTCCCAAATTCTCCCAAAACAATGGGCAAGGTGGGAACACTTCCTAACTCATTTCATGAGGCCAATAGTACCAAAACCCAATAACAAAACCAAACAAAGACAACATTAAAAAAAATGAAAATTACATGACAACATATCTGATGAACATAAAAGCAAAAATATTCAACAAAATATTAGCAAAACAAATACAACTGTACATTAAAAGGATCACACACCATGATCAAGTGGAATTTATTCCAAGGATACAAGGATGGGTCAATATCCATAAATCAAGTAATGTGATACTCCACATTAACAAAACAAAGAATACAAATCATCTGACCATCTCAATAGATGCAGAAATAGCATTTGACACAAAAAGTGATAAATATATGATAAAAACTCTCAATAAAATGATAGAGATGGAACTCACATTATCATAATAAATGACATGCAAAACAAACCCAGAGCTAACAGCACATTCAATGGTGAAATGCTGAAAGCTATCCCCCTAAGAGCAAGAAAAGACAAGGGTGCTCACTTTTATCACTCTTAGTCAATGCAATATTGGAAATCCTAGCCAGAGCAATTAGGCAATAGAAAGAAATAAAAAGCATTCATACTGGAAACAGAGTAAGGGTCATTCGCAGATGACATGATTGTTTATCTATGCATATATATATATATATGCATGTATATAACCCTAAAGACTCCACAAAAGAGTATTAGAGATAACAAATGAATACAGTAAAGCTTCAGGGTGCAAAATCAGTATACAAAATCTGCTCCCTTTCTATGTGCTAATAACGAACTAACTGCAAGAGAAATTAAGAAAAATAATCTCACTGACAATTGCAACAAGAAAAAATATCTAGGAACAAGTTTAACCAAGGAGATAAAAGATCTGTACACTGAAAACTATAAGACATTGTTGAGAGAAACTGAAGATGATGCAAACAAATAGAGAAATATCCTGAGTTCATGTATTGGAAGACCTAGTATTGTTAAAATGTCCTTATTACCTAAAGAAACCTACAGATTCAGTGTAATCTTTATCAAAATCCCAAAGACAGTGTTCACAGAGGCAGAAAAAAGTTTTTTCCTAAAATTTATATGGAACCAAAAAATAACCCAAATAGCCAAAGTAATTCTGAGGAAAAAGAACAAAGCTGAAGTATCATAGTCCCTGATCTCAAACTATACTGCAAAGCTACAGTATTCAAGACAGCATTGTACGGACAGATAAACAGACATACAGATCAATGGACCAAGACTGAAACAAATCCACACATACGTGGACAATTAATTTATGACAAAGTAATGATGAACATACAATGGCGAAAGGACACTTCTTCAATAAATGATGCTGGGAAAACTGGATAACCACATGCAAAAAAGAAGAAGAAGGAAGAAAGAAACAAAAGAAAGAGAGAAACTAAACCCCTATCTCACACCATAAACAAAAATCAACTCAAAATGAATTGAAGACTTGACTGTAAAGCCTGAAACCATAAAACCTCTACAAGGAAACTCAGGAAAGAGGCTTTGACATCAGTCTTTGTAATATCTTTCTGGATCTGTCTCCTTAGGTAAGGCAAAAATAAACATACGGCACTTCAACTAACTAAAAAGTTCCTGCAGAGCAAAGGAAACCACGAACAAAATAAAAAGACAACCTACCAAATGGCAGAAAATGTATGCAAGTCATATCTAATAAGGGGTTAACATCCAAAATGTATAAAGAACTCATACAACTCGACAGCAACAACAAGAAACCCCAAACAATTTGATTTTAAAAATGGGCAGACATTCTGAATTGACATTTTCCCAAAGACATACAGATGGACAACAAGCACGTGAAAATAAAAGTTCAACATCACTAATTATCAGGGAAAAGAAAATGAAAACCACAATGAGAGCTCAACTCACAACTTTTAGAATTACTATTATCTAAAAGGCAAGAAATAGTGTTAAAGAAGATGAGAGGAGAGGGAATACTTGTGCACTGCTGGTAGGAAGGCAAATTGATGTGACCACTACAGAAAGCAGCATAAAGATTCTTCAAAAAATAAAAACTAGAATTATCATGTGATCCAGCTATTCCACTTTTCAGTATTTATCCAAAGAATAGAAAAATACCAATTCAAATAAATATATATGCACCTGATGTTCACTGAAGCATTAGTTATGATAGCCAAGCATGGAAACAACCGAAGTGCCCATCTATCTATCTATCTATCTATCTATCTACATATACAAATCTATCTATATATACAAATCTACATATCTATACCTAGATAGATACATACGCACACATATATGTAAAAAACACACACTACTCAGCTATAAAAAATGATGAAACCTTGTCCTCTGCAATAACATGGATGAAGCTTGACAGTATTATGCTAAGTGAATTAAGTCAGATGGAGAAAGGCAAAAGCCATATGACTTTGCTCATACGTGGAATATAAAAACAAACAAGAAACCAAAGAAAAAAGAAACACATGGATGCAGAGGACAGAAAAGCAGTTACCAGAGGGGAAACATAAGTGGCTAAAGAGGGGTGATTACATGGTGAGAGACGGAAATTAAACATGTGGTGGGGAGCCCAGCGGAGTATGGACAGAAAGTATGATGTTGTGCACGTGGAACTTATCTAAATGCTCTACGCCAATGTTACCTCAATAAATGTTTTTAATAAAATGGAAATAACAGGACTTCACATTTGTGAGACTTAAACTATGCAGATAAAAATCCCTTAAGATTCCTGGCCTTCAGTCCCCTCTTACTTAAGACCATTTCCAAAATGATCTTTCTAGTACAAATCCAATCAAGTTATTACTCTGCCCAAGAGAGAGAAAGCTAAGCTTCTAAACATAGCAGACAAACCTTGACTTAGCTTTCTTTGCAATCTCATCCCCCATCACTTCCCATAATATCCTGTGTACCATGGGCATCGAACTGCTAACTTGTATTTCCCAAACACCCAGTGCTGTCTACGTCTCTGTTTTCATGTGTATTTCTACTCCCTGAGATGTCCTCCCACCTCTAGATCCACCTCTTATTCATGGATTTGTCTTCAACCACCCTTCCAATTAATTATAAAAGACCTTGCTTTAATGTTTGATGTTTTTACAACTAGAAAGTGTTTATGTACTACTTTTGTAACAAAAGATTAAATATTCTACTCCAAAGAAAAATTATGACCCTATTTAAATATCAAAATTTCTGTCATAATTAGTGTAGCCAATTATTTTGCCAATTCTTTTTTTTTTTTAACTTTATTTTACTTTACAATACTGTATTGGTTTTGCCATACATTGACATGAATCCACCACAGGTGTACATGCGATCCCAAACATGAACCCCTCCTCCCACCTCCCTCCCCACAACATCCCTCTGGGTCATCCCCATGCACCGGCCCCAAGCATGCTGTATCCTGCATCGGACATAGACTTATTTTGCCAATTCTTCACTGAAAAATATTTTGCTGGGCCTTTTCTACCACTTTCTGTGTAGTGTCTTTCTAAATTCTTCTTTAAAAAGAGTCAGAAAAAAAAATTAGATATTTATTTACTTGTACGGGACTATGGTGACCATCATTATATTTAAACATAGACTTAAACAAAGCAGTACAGTTTAAACAAGAAAGCTATTTTGTCACATGCTAGCACAATGTTTTCTTTTTCTCTCATGAACCCTTTGTGTAACTCTTAATTCCAGTTTTTTTCTGGGAACTCTGTTTCTTATTGAAATGGTTGGGCTTTCTCATTAAAACAATTCACCCAAATGCATTTAGAAACCAGCATAGCTGTGTAGTGCATGTAATTAGTGAGTGGCTTAGACTATATGTCTAGCTTCCCTGATAGCTCAGACAGTAAAGCGTCTGCCTACAATGCGGGAGACCCAGGTTCGATCCCTGGGTCGGGAAGATCCCCTGGAGAAGGAAATGGTAACCCACTCCAGTATTCTTGCCTGGAAAATCCCATGGACTGAGGATCCTTGTAGGCTACAGTCCATGGCGTCGCAAAAACTCGGACACAGCTGAGTGACTTCAATTTCACTTTAGACTATATGTCTAGGGGCAAGACATCTATTTATTCCACTAGTACCTGGAAAAAAGCCTTTAACAACCATTGTTCTCAGTGACCTCTCATGAAAATTCACATATGGACAAAATCAGTGTTTTTCCATCTTTGCAACAGCATAAAACTCTCTTCACAGACAATATTTCACCAAAGCTCCCCAGATAAGCAGTGTTTCTCCTGGGGTAAAAGGAAGAAAGAGGCAGAGAATTGCCAGCTTGAACCGTCATCTGCTTCCCAGGGAACTCTGTGATAACTGAAAGGAAGTATTCAAGATTCCATAAAACAGTGTGAAATCCACAAAAGAAAATATGATCACTAAGATCATTTCTAACTCTAAACCTCCTATAAAAAGTCTATAACGTGTTCCTACTGGTTGCTGCTGCTGCTGCTAAGTCACTTCAGTTGTGTCTGACTCTGTGCGACCCCATAGACGGCAGCCCACCAGGCTCCCCCGTCCCTGGGATTCTCCAGGCAAGAACACTGGAGTGGGTTGCCATTTCCTTCTCCAATGCATGAAAGTGAAAAGTGAAAGTGAAGTTGCTCAGTCGTGTCTGACTCCTAGCGACGCCGTGGACTGCAGCCTGCCAGGCTCCTAGACCAAATGAAGGCTCAAAAGGTAATGGCTATGCTAGTACAAACACACAGCAGAGAATACTATTCTGTTTTCCATAATATCAGTTCAGTTCAGTTCAGTTGCTCAGTTGTGTCCGACTCTTTGCAACCCCATGAATCGCAGCACGCCAGGCCTCCCTGTCTAACACCAACTCCCGGAGTTCACTCAAACTCATGTCCATCAAGTCAGTGATGCCATCCAGCCATCTCATCCTCTGTCATCCCCTTCTCCTCCTGCCCCCAATCCCTCCCAGCATCAGAGTCTTTTCCAATGAGTCAACTCTTCACATGAGGTGGCCAAAGTACTGGAGTCTCAGCCTTAGCATCATTCCTTCCAAAAGAAATCCCAGGGCTGATCTCCTTCAGAATGGACTGGCTGGATCTCCTTGCAGTCCAAGGGACTCTCAAGAGTCTTCTCCAACACCACAGTTCAAAAGCATATTATGGTTTCCATAATATAAGAGATGAGAAAAAGGAGACAAAGTTATGCCATTTTAACTCTTTCTCAATCCCTTCACATTTCATGATGTAATCAAAACTGAATGTCAATTTAAGATAAAGTACTATCAGAAAAAATAAAATAATCATAATATAGGTCACATTGACTATGAGCATTTAGCTTTGGTGATACACACACACACACACGTATATATCACACATATCCATACATTATGTATTTATACATTCATAATTATCCATGCCTACTATATATATTCATACATTTATATATATTCCTCTTCCAAAGTTTCCTTTGATTATTTCGTTTTGGGAACTTCTATGTCTCTAGCCAGATTCTAAGTTAGACCCTCAAAGCCACTGCTCCGATACCCTAATTGCAAGTATCCTTTGGTGATAATTATTAAATGGTTTGAAAAACTTAAGAAAAGCTGAAAACTACAAAATCTAATCAAGACAGCCAGGAGAAATATCAATTACCTCAGATATGCAGATGACAGCACCTTTATGGCAGAAAGCGAAGAAGAACTAAAGAGCCTCTTGATGAAAGTGAAAGAGGAGCATGAAAAAGTTTACTTAAAGCTCAGCATTCGGAAAGCTAAGATCATGGCATCCAGTCCCATCAGTTCATGGCAAATAGATGGGAAAACAGTGGAAACAGTGGCAGGCTTTATTTTGGGGGGCTCCAAAATCACTGCACATGGTGACAGCAGCCATGAAATTAAAAGACGCTTTACTCCTCGGAAGGAAAGATATGACCAACCTAGATAGTATATTCAAAAGCAGAGACATTGCTTTGTCAACAAAGGTCTGTCTAGTCGAGGCTATGGTTTTCCAAATAGTCACATATGGATGTGAGTGGTGGACTATAAAGAAAGCTGAGTGTCAAAGAACTGATGCTTTTGAACCATGGTGTTGGAGAAGACTTCTGAGAGCCCCTTGGACTGCAAGGAGATCCAACCAGTCCATCCTAAGGGAAATCAGTCCTGAATGTTCATTGGAAGGACTGATGCTGAAGCTGAAACTCCAATACTTTGGCCACCTGATGGGAAGAGCTGACTCATTGGAAAAGACCCTGATGCTGGGAAAGACTGAGGGCAGGAGGAGAAGGGGACAACAGAGGATGAGATGGTTGGATGGCATCACTGACTCAATGGACATGGGTTTGAGTAAACACCGGGAGTTGGTGATGGACAGGGAGGCCTGGCATGCTGCGGTCCATGGGGTCGCAAAGAGTTTGCACGACTGAGCGACTGAACTGCACTGAACTGAACTGAAGTGCTGTGCTTCAAACACTGCATAGCTTCCTGCCTCAGGATGAAAACCCAAGACTCTCCCTGATTTGACCCCGTGGAACTCACCAGCCTCATCTCGTCCCCCTAGCCTGACCCCCCAGAGGTGGCAGCTTGGCCTTTTCTCAGTCCCACATTCTCTCTCGTGTCACTGAGGCCTTGGTTACGCCATTGCTCAGCCTGGAGACCGAGTCTTTGCAGCCAGCTGCTACAGCAGTCTGCTCATCCTGCAGACTCCAGGTTGGGCCTCTCTTCCTCGGAGAAGACTTCCTTGACCCAGTCTACACTAGGTATCCCCTATGGATTCCAATAGCACCTTATATCTTTTCACAAAGCTTTACTTATTTGAAACTGTTCAGTATATCATTTTCAATTATTCATTTTGTTTCTGAATTCTTGTTGCCAGGAAATTCCATGTAGAAGAGACCACATCTACTTAGCTTATCCACACAGCCACAGCATTTCTCATAGTAACTGGCATTTGGTAGATACTTAATAAACATTTATTGATAACAAAGTGCACTTGGAAAATTCACAAATTTCTGAATTCATTCCTTAATGGCTCACAGTGGTTTTTAACTCACTTTCTTTTAACTAAAAAAAAAATTGTTTTATCTTTTAAATTTTCTTTTGTTATAAGATTTTATGATCCCTTCAAATTCTTGAACTAAAGGAAATGCTCTGAATATATATGCTTTTATAGAGCCATCTAGTGTCCATTTTGTTTAGTGAAGCTAAAAGTAAAATAAGGCAAAATATATATATTTTTTTAGCAGTGAGGAATACATAATATCCATTTGGCAATAGCAATTTAACTCATCAACTGGCCGCTTGAATAATTTTTTTTTCTCCTGCGCTTCCTCTGCCCTTCAATATAGATATGGTATCAGTCATTCTAGAATTCTGGTAACTAAAAATTTGATGAAAGATCTTTGGCTAATGTGATATATTAGAACAAATGTGCTATTATCTGCTTCTTCCTGAAAATTAAAACATTAGGAAATGAATAAAATATACATAACTCTATAGATAAAGAGAAGTTAGGAATCAGTAGCAGATAAGAGATGTAATAATATTTTGGAACTTAAAAAAAAAAGAATGGATGGTAATTTACACCACCACTAGAGAAAGCCAACTTATTCACAGAGCACATCATGCAAAGTGCCATCCTGGATGAATCACAAGCTGGAATCAAGATTTCCTAGAGAAATATCAACAACCTCAGATATGCAGATGATACACTCTGATGGCAGAAAGAGAAAAGGAACTAAAGAGACTCTTGATGAGGGTGAAAGAGGAAGAGTGAAAAACTGGCTTAAAACTCAACATCCAAAAAATTAAGCTCATGGCATCCAGTCCCATCATTTCATGGCAAAAAGAAGGGGGGAAGGTGGAAACAGTGAAATACTTTATTTTCTTGGGCTCCAAAACCACTGTGGATGGTGATTGAAACTATGAAATTAAAAGATGCTTTCTCCTTGGAAGAAAAGCTATGACAAACTTAGACAGTGTATTAAAAAGCAGAGACATCACTTTGCCAACAAGAATCTGTATCATTAAAGCTATGGTTCTTCCAGTGGTCATGTACGGATGTGAGAGTTGGACCATAAAGAAGGCTGAGTGCCGAAGAATTGATGCTTTCAAATTGTGGTGCTGGATAAGATTCTTGAGAGTCCCTTGGACTGCAAGGAGACCAAACCAGTCAATCCTAAAGGAAATCAACTCTGAATATTCACTGGAAGGACTGGTGCTGAAGCTAAAACTCCAACATTTTGGCCACCTGTTGCGAAGAGCCAACTCATTTGAAAAGACCCTGATGCTGGGAAAGATTGAAGGCAGGAGGAAAAGGGGACGACAGAGGAAGGGATGGTTGGATGGCATCACCAACTCAATGGACATGAGTTTGAGCAAACTCCAAGAGACAATGAAGGACAAGGAAGCCTGGCGTGCTATTTATGGCATTGCAAAGAGTCAGGCCCGACTTAGCAACCAAACAACAACAAAAGCTATGGAAAAGAGTAGGTGAAGCCAGTAAGAAGAAAAACCTAAGAACATTTCAAAAATTAAAGATATAGTAAACCCTTCTCAAAAAAGTCCTTTAGGATGTATACTCCAGCAGAGTATAAACCAAAAAAGAAAAAAGAAAAGTGAAAATATGGTATCCAACACACAGAATATACAAGAAAGGAAAGAAATAAAGCAAATTTCCAGGATGGTCAAGAAGGGAAGTCTCAGAACCCCAAGAAATATATATATATTCTGCTGTTTGAAAATATAGAAAGGATATTATAGTTCTTCCAGAATATTCAGGAATGAATTAGTCATAGGTAGAGAAAACATTTAGAAAAAGATTTTAAATACAAGAAAAAAAATTTAAATAATAAGTGTCAAGCTGGCAGTTACATATATAAAGCAATAATAATGTAAAAGCTAAATATTGACTTAATCAATTGTGATATAACTGCATTGGAGATAAGAAGAGGGGAAACAGTGGGGGTGGTGGGGGCATAGAAGAGAGCTAAATTTCTTTAGCTGAATATTTGAATATCTGAACTAAAAAAAATAGCAATCAATTACATCGTTTAGATACATGGAGATGAGCTCAGGAAGTAACTTTGAGATGATCACGATGGCCAAATAGGAAGGCATCAAGGTCACATCATCTTAGGAACTCATCAGAAATACCTATCCACGTGGAGCAACTCTCACTGAAGGCAAACTGGAGACCGGCAGAAAGACTCTTTCACAGCCAAGGCTGTGAAGAAAGAGCTCAATAGAGTCGGGTGGGAAGGGAGGCAACGTCAGGACCCACGCCCCTCCCAGGGGACAGAGAAGAAGGAGGTATCACGGGCTTGAGGACCTTCTCTGCGGCGTGAGGAGTCAAGCTGCATATCAGGGTCTGACATCAGGAAAACGAAGTTAACTTAGCTGACCTGAAAATCATCAGGACAGAATACAGAACACCCCAGTCAATCTCAGTATCTCTCTTCCCCTCCCTGACCCCTTACGCTTGTGAACTGGAAACACCATCACACTCAAATCTAAGTAGGAGCAGCCTAGGAGTAAATCCCTATCTTAACAGAGGAAATTTAACCTTTTAAAGTGTTGTCAGACATCCAAGAAAATTATATTAACAATTGCTAATATAATTTAAAATGTGTTTTAAATGTCCTAAGAGTCTGTAAAAATATTTTTTTTACTTCTCTTGTGCCTGTTTGCAGCAACAAAACTCATAATTGGAAAAGAAAGCATTGAACCACCAGTAAGAATACAGTTTACAGTTTTACATGAATATTGGTTTATGTCTAGTGTAGCAATAGCAACCTGTATTAGTTCTTGTTGTGAATATAAAATATAGCTCAACTATTAGAAAGGCCCCTAATGCTGGGAAAGATTGAGGGCGGGAGAAGTGGGCAACGAAGGATGAGATGGTTGGATGGCCTCACTGACATGAGTTTGGGTAAACTCCGGGAGATGGTGAAGGACAGGGAACCCGGCGTGCTGCGGTTCATGGGGTCACAAAGACAAGACAGGGCTGCTGAACAACAGCAGGAAAGCAAGACTCCTCCAGTGGAGAGCACACACATGCAGGCTTGTTTATCCCAGGGACAGTGCTGAGGACGCGGACTGAAGGCTAGCTGGGGCTCTGGCCAGACCTTCCGTGACTGCCGGAGCACTTCCCCCAGCCTGCGCAGGCGCCTGCCCGGCCCTCTTGCTCCAGCACTGTTTTCAACCAGACAGAAGTGCCAGTGCTGAGGACAGTAGGCAAATGAGAAGGAAAGTAACCAGCTCAGGGTCTTACTCTCAGGGTTTACGGTCAGGACTACGTGCCCCATCCCCACTCCCAACATGGAGAGTGATGGCCACTCAGCAGAGGCGAAGCCCCAACTCACACCTGCCTCCGGCTCAAGTCCTTCCATCACTAGCCCACCTCCCAGCAAGGCAGTAGATGCCAGCACATCCCAGGGAAGAAGAGATGCATTCCCACTTTAGACCTAGCTACTCCGTCAAAGCCACTGGGCACATAAAGACTGCCTGAGGATGCTCCCACACAATGACACAACTTCACAGCAGGGAGGTAACCGTTTCATCTCATTGCACAGAGACAGTGAGAGATAAACAAAATGAAAAGACAGAAGAATAATTTCAAAAGAGAAAAAGAAGAGAATTTTAGAAAATAACCCTGTTATGTGTGTTAGTCTCTCAGTCATATCCGACTCTTTGCAGCCCCACAGACTGTAGGCTCCTCTGTTCGTGGAATTCTCCAGGCAAGATTACTGGAGTTGGTAGCCATTCTCTTCTCCAGAGGAACTTCCCAACCCAGGGATTGAACCCCGGTCTCCTGCATCGCAGGCAGGGTCTCTACCATTTGAGCTACAGGGAAGTCCTAAAATAACTCCAAAGAAACAGAAATAAATAATTTGCAAGATAAACAGTTCAAAGCAATAGTGATAATACAGCTAACAATTTGGGAAAGAATAGGTGAACACAGTGATAATGTTAACAAGGAACTAGAAAATATAAAAAGGAACCAGAACTGAAAAAGACAATGACTGAATTTTTAAAAAAATTTAAAACAGACTAGGTGATAAAGAAGGCAAAAGCAATCTGGAATATAGAATAATGAAAATCACCCAATCAGACCAGCAAAAAATTTTTTTTACTGTGAATAGTTTGAAAGTTGTATGGTGCAACATCAACTATACTAACATCTGCATGGTAGGAGTCCTAAAAGGAGAAGAAGAAAGGGTCAAAAATATATTTGATGAAGTTATGACTGAAAACTTCCCAAAGTGGAAGAAGGAAACAGATTTCCAAGTAGGGAAATCAAAGAGAGTCCCAAACAAGATAAATTCAAAGACATCCACAAGAAGACATACCACAATTAAAATGGCAAAAGTAACACTGGAGCCCATTATACAGAGTGAAGTAAGCCAGAAATAAAAACACCAATACAGAATACTAACGCATATATATGGAATTTAGAAAGATGGTAACAATAACCCTGTATGCGAGACAGCAAAAGAGACACAGATGAATAGAATAGTCTTTTGGACTCTGTGGGAGAGGGAGGGGGGGATGATTTGGGAGAATGGCACTGAAACATGTATAATATCATATAAGAAACGAATCGCCAGTCTAGGTTCGATGCAGGATACAGGATGCTTGGGGCTGGTGCACGGGGATGACCCAGAGGGATGGTATGAGGAGGAGGTGGGAGGGGGGTCCAGGATGGGGAACACATGTACACCTGTGGCAGATTCATGTTGATGTATGGCAAAACCGATACAATATTGCAAAGTAATTAGCCCCCAATTAAAATAAATAAATTTAAATTTAAAAAATAAAATAAAATGGCAAAAGAGAATTTTTAAGGCTTCAGAAGAGGACAAAGAGCTACATACAAAGGAAACCCCTGTAAGGCTATCAGCTGATTTTTCTGCAGCTATTTTGCAGGACAAAAAGGAGTGGCATAATATATTTAAAGAGCTGAAAGGAAAAAAGCCTAAAACCTAGGACACTCTAGCCATAAGGTTATCATTCAGAATTAGAAGAGAGATAAACAGAGCTTGTCAGACAAGCAAAAACTAAAGGAGCTCAATGATACTAAACCAAAATTACAAAAAGTGTTAGAAGTTTCTCATTAAGTGTAAAAGATAAGGCTACAAAAAAGACAGATTTATAGGAAAGGAAAAATCCCACTAGTAAGGCAAAGAATTAATACTTTTGAACTGTGGTATTGGAGAAGACACTTGAGGGTCCCTTGGACTGCAAGGAGATCCAACCAGTCCATTCTAAAGGAGATCAGTCCTGGGTGTTCTTTGGAAGGAATGATGCTAAAGCTGAAACTCCAGTACGCTGGCCACCTCATGAAAAGAGTTGACTCATTGGAAAAGACTCTGATGCTGGGAGGGATTGGGGGCAGGAGGAGAAGGGGACGACCCAGGATGAGATGGCTGGATGGCATCACCGACTCGATGGACACGAGTTTGAGTGAACTCCAGGAGTTGGTGATGGATAGGGAGGCCTGGTGTGCTGCAATTGTTGGGGTCGCAAAGAGTCGGACACAACTGAGTGACTGAACTGAACTGAAGGCAAATATATAGAAAAGTCTATGGGTCAACCACTAAAATAAGCTGGCACAAAGACTTAAATTGGGGTTGTAAGATCAACTATAACTACAATAAGCAGTCAAGAGATAGACATGAAGATGCAAAATATAAAAAAAAATACAAAATGTGGAGAGGACACAGGAGTAAAAATGTAGATCTTTAAAATGCGTTTGAACTTGATTGACTACCAGTTTACAGCAGCCGAACCTCTAAGTATAGGCTGAAATATATAAACCTCATGGTAACCACATCAAAAACCTATGATAGATATATAAAACTACCATATATGTTTTATATCACTAGATATATATCACTAGAGCAAATCATCAAATCAAAAGGGAAGAAGCTAAAAGAAGAAAAAAACAAAGAAGAACTATGAACACAGCCATAAAACAGGTAATAAAATGGCAGTAAGTACAAATTATCAATAATCATGAGTGCCAATTGACTACACGTTTCAAGCAAAAATCATAGGGTGACAGATTAGACTTAAAAAATAAGACCTATTTATTTGTTGCCTGCAAGACTCATTTCAGAACTAGACACACACAGATTGAAGGTGAGGGGATGGAAAAACATATGCCATACAAACAGAAACTAAAAGAAAGTTGAGGTAGCAGTATCATACAAGACAAAGTAGACTTCAAAACCAAGACTACAACAAACAACAAAGAAGGGCACCGCACAATGCTGAAAGAGGCAACACAGGGAGGATATAGCATTTGTTAACATATATGCACATAAAAGTGTTGCTATTGTTGCTTAGTCACTAAGTCACGCCTGACTCTTTGTGACCCCAGGGCATTGGCCCACCAGGTCCCTCTGTCCATGAGGTTTTCCAGACAAGAATACTGGAGTGGGTTGCCATTTCCTTCTCAACCCACTGATCGTCCCAACCCACTGATCAAAGCACCTAAAATATGAGCACCTAAAAATATGAAGCAAATATAAACAAACATAAGGAAAGAAATTGGCAATAATCCAATAATAGTAGAACTTAACACCCCACTTGTCAATGGACAAATCATCCAGGCAGAAAATCAATAAGGAAACAGTACTCTTACGTGATGTATTAAACCAACTGAAGTTGATAAGTGATTGCAGTGCATTCCATTTAAAACAGTACAGGACACATTCTTTTCAAGTGCACATGTAACATTCTCAGCACAGATCATGTGGTCGTCCACAAAACAAGTATCATCAAATTTAAGGGGTTAGAAATTATACCAAGCATTTTTTCCAACCACAGCGGTGTGAAACTAGAAATTATTTACAGGAGAAAAAAAACCGACTAAACATTCTACTAAAAAAACAGTTGGTTGATGAAAAAAATAAAAGAGGAAATCAGAAAATAACTTGAGACAGATAAAACAAAACTTTCAGGAACACAGCAAAAGAAGTAACAGGAAGGAATATTTTAGAGATATAAGCCTTTTACAATAAACAAAAAAGCCCTTCATATGAGGAAAGTTATCACCAACCTAGATAGCATATTCAAAAGCAGAGACATTACTTTGCCAGCATCCTTCTAGTCAAGGCTGTGGTTTTTCCACAGGTCATGTATGGATGTGAGAGTTGGACTGAAAAGAAGGCTGAGCACCGAAGAATTGATGCTTTTGAACTGTGGTGTTGGAGAAGACTCTTGAGAGTCCCTTGGACTGCAAGGAGATCCAACCAGTCCATTCTAAAGGAGATCAGTCCTGGGTGTTCTTTGGAAGGAATGATGCTAAAGCTGAAGCTCCAGTACTTTGGCCACCTCATGCAAAGAGTTGACTCACTGGAAAAGACTGGTCCTAGGAGGGATCAGGGGCAGGAGGAGAAGGGGATGACAGAGGATGAGATGGCTGGATGACATCACCTACTCGATGGACGTGAGTCTGAGTGAACTCCAGGAGATGGTGATGGACAAGGAGACCTGGCGTGCTGCGATTCATGGGGTCGCAAAGAGTCGGACATGGCTGAGCAACTGAACTGAACTGAACTGAACATACCATCTAAAAGAACTAGAAAGAGTACAAGCAAAGCCAGAAGTCAAAAGAAAGGAAGACATTATAAACACTAGAGAGGAAATAGAGATTAAAAAAGAATAGAAATGATGGATGACAAAGACAAATTTTTTTATTTTAAAAACTGATCAGCCTTTAGTCAGTTTCATTAATATAAAAGAGAGGACAAAAATAAAGTAAGAAATGAGGAGAAATGACAACTGCTATCACAGAGATACTAAAAATCATAAAAGAACACTATTTATAGCTAAATGCCAACAAATTGGACAACCTAGAAGAAATGGAAAAATTTCTAGGAACATATAATCTTCTAAGACTGAATCAAGTAGAAATGGACAATCTGAGCAGGCCAATTACCAGTTATGAAATTGAATTAGTGATCAAAAAACTCACAGTAAACAGAAGTCCAATACTGGAAGGCTTCACAGGGGAATTCTACCCCACATGTAAGAAAGACTGAATAGCTATCCTTCTCAAACTTTTCCCAAAAAAATTGAAAAGGAGCGAAACTCCCAAATTCACTATACAAGGCCACAGTACTCCAATACTAAAGCCAGACAAAGATGCTACAAAGAAAAGATAATTATAGGTCAATATTTATATTTCATAGAGATGCAAAAAGTCTGTTCCCTCTACCAACTCTGATGAGAATTTTAATCATGAATGAATGTTGGGTTTTGCACCTGTTGAAATGGTCATGTGATTTTTATCTGACGTTTTGTCAATATGATATGCCACAGTGATTGCTTTGCAGATATTGAAACACCTTTGCATCCCATTTGATCATGGTGCATGATCTGTGTAATATATTGTTGAATTCAGTTTGCTAATATTTTATTATTTCATGACATTCACATTTTTTCAGTGTTCCTTAATTTAGATTTCTTTGAAGTTTCTCTGTGGATAGATTCAGTTTATATCTTTTAGCAGGAATAACCACTGGCTGTACATTTTCATGACATTAACATTTTTTAGTGTTCCTTAATTTGGATTTCTCTGAAGTTTGTTTGTGGATAGATTCAGTTTATATACTTTAGCAGGAATAACCACTGGCTATACATTGTTCCATTACTGGTTAGGTTAGTTACTTTTGAAAACTTGGCTAAGATAGAATTCCTCCATTTTCTCCAATTTGGCTACTAGTTTTTCCACTAATATTAGTAAATAATTTCTGGGGGAAATCTTTGGAACTGTTTAAAGATTTTATCAAGTTTTCACTCAAATTTTAACAGCCGTTGCGCATTCTTGTTTGAATCAATTATTGCGATGATTACAGCAGAATGATTTTTAACTTCATTATTTCTTCTAATTTTACTAATTGATATTCTGTTGTGCAGATTTTTTTAAATCTCTCACATAGCACTGGATCCTTGCACTCAGTCCCTTTCTGAAACGTGGAAGAAAAAAAATAGCATTACTTGGTCTAAAACTTGATTTTACAATATTTTTTTAAATATAAAAAGTTCCTAAAGTCTACCAAGCATAATGTTGGTAAAAGGTTAAATCCAATAGTTGTTTAATGTTAAACATTAAACGCCAGCACTGTCCTTTTTACCTCAGTTGTATTTCTTGTGTTCACCAATTAACATGACCTACAATTTTTAAAACACATTAACCACAGTATTTCTGAAAACAGAAAAACCTGAGTAAAAGTACATGTTTTGTAAGATGAACGTTGCTAAAGCCCAGACAGATTTACAGTTGTCTAATTCTCACATTTTACAGATGAGGAAACAAAGTCCCCATGCAGACAAGTAATTTATACAAGAGCTCATCAATAATTAATTTAAAAAAATAGTTCCAGAGCCAAGATCTACTGTTTTTTATATGCTAAATTATCTAAAAGGCATGATAATTAACCAAAATAAAATTTTATAACAAAATGGTTAAAAAAAACAAGCTTCCTTATTTCTCTTCAAATAGTTATGTGAGATCTTTTGACAGACAAATAGGGAAAAAAATGGTCATCACCAGTGACTTTGTGAAAACTGTTAAAATTGCAAAATAGAGACCATCAAGCTTCCAAAGGCAATGGATTTTTTGTTTCGGGAATCAAGGATTTCAGAATACCAGGTGTGGGAACCTCTCTGTCTCCCCAAGACACTGAGATACTTCTCACTCAGGGAGAGAATCGTCGCAGCTGTTCGGCTGAGTGGTCAGCGGTCTCCATGCGGGCTGCTCTTGGTCATGCAGAGACGGCACAGCTTTCTGGAAGTGGAGCACAGTGCTCTGCACGCCACCTTCTGATCCGCTGATGTCTCAGCAGCACGAGGTGCCTGCAGAACGTCACAGCCAGTAGAGCTTATAACCGAGCCTTTCCACCTCTGATATTCCAAAGCGGATCTCCTCAGAAAGGATTTTGTTTGGTGATTTTGCAGTCTTGAGAAAGTTTGATTTTTTTGAAGCTTCAGTATGTGGTTTCAGTGTATATGGGAATAGCTGTGGTCCACTTTATTTCTTTAACTGTAAGTGTGCTCAGGTGCTGGAAGAAAGGAGTCTGGAGAAGACTTGTGAGCACTCTCAGTGACAGTTTCCTGAAGATACTGATGAAGAAAACTGAAAAAGGCATAAGTAAGTGGAAAGCTATTCCACATCGTGGAAGCTAATAAACAATCTCATAAATATAGAGGACAGATAGGGGTTTGCCAGAGAATAGATTGATGGAAAGAGATTCCATACTCGTGGCCTGAAAAATCAATACAGTTAAAATGTCCATACAATTGACAAACAAGTCTAAAATTTGCATGGAACCACAAAAGACCCCAAAGAGCCAAAGCAATCTTGACAAAAAGAAGAACAAAGCTGGAGGCATCTTGGTTCCTAATTTCAAATTATATTATGAAGTTATTAATATAATGACCAATAAGGTATTGACATAAAAACAGACATATAGATCAATGGAACAGAGCCAAATGCTCAGAAGTAAACCCACACTTTTTTTTTTTTCTTGAAAGTCGCTCAGTTGTGTCCTACTCACTATATATGGAGATTAAATTTATGTATTAAGACATCATTCAGCCATGAAAAAGCAAGAAATCTTGCCATTTGCCATGATATGGGTGGACCTTGAGGACATTATGCTAAGTGAAATAAGTCAGAGAGAGAAAGACAAATACTGCATGATATCACTTAAACAAACAGACAGACTCTGAAGTATAGAGGACGGACTGGTGTTTGCCAGATAACAGATTGACGGGAGCTGGGTGAAATAGGGGAAGGTGGTCAAAATGCACTACAAACTTCCACCTCTAAGTCACAGCAGAAAGTGAAGAGGAACTAAAGAGCCTCTTGATGAAAGTGAAAGAGGAGAGTGAAAAGGTTGGCTTAAAGCTCAACATTCAGAAAACGAAGATCATGGCATCTGGTCCCATCACTTCATAGCAAATAGATGGGGAAACAGTGGAAACAGTGTCAGATTTTATTTTGGGGGGGCTCCAAAATCACTGTAGATGGTGATTGTAGCCATGAAATTAAAAGACGCTTACTCCTTGGAATGAAAGTGATGACCAACCTAGATAGCACATTCAAAATCAGGGATCTTACTTTGCCGACTAAGGTCCGTCTAGTCAAGGCTATGGTTTTTCCAGTGGTCATGTATGGATGTGAGAGTTGGACTGTGAAGAAGGCTGAGTGCCGAAGAATTGATGCTTTTGAACTGTGGTGTTGGAGAAGACTCTTGAGAGTCCCTTGGACTGCAAGGAGATCCAACCAGTCCATCCTGAAGGAGATCAGCCCTGGGATTTCTTTGGAAGGAATGATGCTAAAGCTGAAACTCCAGTACTTTGGCCACCTCATGCAACGAGTTGACTCATTGGAAAAGACTTTGATGCTGGGAGGAATTGGGGGCAGGAGGAGAAGGGGATGACAGAGGATGAGATGGCTGGATGGCACCACGGACTCAATGGACGTGAGTCTGAGTGAACTCCGGGAGTTGGTGATGGACAGGGAGTCTTGGCGTGCTGCGATTCATGGGGTCGCAAAGAGTCGGACACGACTGAGGGACTGAACTGAACTGAACTGAAGTAAGTCATGGGGACAGACTATTTAAATGTTGCTAGGAGAATAGGTCCTAAAAGTTCTTGTCACAAGAAAAATTTGTAACTATATGCGGTGATGGATGTGAACTAAACTGACTGTGGTGATCATTTCACCACAATACTGCTGTACACCTAAAACTAACATCACATTATGTTTCAGTTACATGCCAATTAAAAAGAAGAAATATCATAGGTTTCGAAATCTGAACCAAATTTTGGATGGCATAGTATGGGGTCCATTCCATCTCAGTGGGATGACTATGATATCTTTGAAGATTGTTTTTATCTTAAAAAGCATGTTAATTTCACTTTCTACTGCATAGTATATGCATGCTTGAAATAAGTGTTGCAAAATAAATTAGAATGCTTAAATAAATGCTTTAAAAATTTCCTGAAAAAAATGTGCTTTGGGGAAGATGAGTGACATTGGTCCCGTGGCTTCATCTACTCTCTAGCACATAGTTATTTGAGCAATGACTATTTCAGTTTGAGAGTTATAGATGAAGTCTTGCATCATTAATTTATAAATGACAGAAACAAATCCACTGAAAACAAAGGAAATTTGTAAGATTACACAGTCGGCCAGAACAAAGATCCTGTGCTTCCAATATGACAGATATTCCAAAAACCTAGTTTATTGTTCACACGGAAAAGCTAGTGCAGTCAGGGTGTTTGTAAAAGTTATTCACAAGCACAGTCAAACCTAAACACCAAAATCAAATAACTATCTTAGGAATTAAAAGCATAGAGACAAGGGAAGAGTTACAAGTGCTTGTGTGTGTGCTCAGTCGTGTCCAGCTCTTTGCACACCCCGTGGACCACAACCCACCAGGCCTCTGCCCATGGGACTTTTCAGGCAAAAATACTGGAGCAGATTACCACTTCCTCTTCCAGGAGATCTTCCTGACCCAGGGATCAAATTCACATCTGCGTCACCTGCATTGATAAATGGATTCATTACCACTGTGCTACCTGGGAAGCCCAGAGTTACAAGTAAACAGCTACAAAAAAGCAATCAGCATCTTTTCATGTACCTGTTAGCTACTTTTAAGGCCTCTGCCAGCTTTTAATTAGACTCTTTTTTTGCTCTTGAGCTATATAAATGAATTTCTTATATATTAGATATGAACCCTTATCAGATAGATGGTTTGCAGATACCCCATGCTGTTTCATTTTGCTTGCTGCTTCTCTTGCTGTGCAAAATCTTTTCAGTTTGATGTAGTCCTACTTGTTTATTTTTGCATTTGTTACTCACACTTTTGGTGTGATATCCAAAAAAAATCTTTGGTAAGACCTAATTGAGCATCTTATTTTCTCTTTTCTTTCAGGAGGTTTACACTAGTAACTATTATGTTTAAATATTTGATCCCGTTTTGAGTTTAATTATTCTGAGCATGCATGCATCATGGTATAAGATAGGTATCTAATTTTGCATGCGAATATTCTATTTTCCCAACACCATTGATTGAAGAGACTACCCCTACCTCACTGAGTATTCTTGACTTCTGTGTCAAATACTAGTTGACTATAGACGCATGCATTTATTTCTCTAGTCTGCTCCATTGGTCTGTGACTGTTTTAAGCTACAAAAGTATAGACTATTCCCGAGTTTTGCTGGTAACTGTGGAAATATGCCTTTTGCTGTTCAGTCACCAAGTCATGTCCAACTCTTCACAACCTCATGGACTGCAGCACGCCAGGCTTCCCTGCCCTTCACTATCTCCTGGAGTTTGCTCAAACTCATGTCCATTGAGTCAATGATGCCATCCAACCATCTCATCCTTTGTTGCCCCCTTCTCCTCCTGCCTTCAATCTTTTCCAGCATCAAATCTTTTTCCATGAGTCAGCTCTTCACATCAGTGGGCCAAAGTATTGGCACTTCAGCTTCAGTATTAGTCCTTCCAATTAATATTCAGAGTTCATTTCTTTAGGATTGACTGGTTTGATCTCCTTGCTGTCCAAGGGAGTCTCAACAATCTTCTCCAGCACTACAATTCAAAAGCATCAATTCTTCAATGCTCAGCCTTCTTATGGTCCAACCCTCTCATATCCATACGTGGCAACTGGAAAAACCATAGCTTGAACTAGATGGACCTTTGTTGGCAAGTGATGTCTCTGCTTTTTAATATGCTGGCAAGTTTTGTCATAGCTTTTCTTCCAAGGAGCAAGCATCTTTTAATTCTGTGGCTGCAGTCACCATCTGCAGTGATTTTAAAGCCTGAGGAAGTAAAATCTGTCACTGTTTCCACTTTTTCCCATCTATTTACCATGAAGTGACGGGACAGGATGTCATAATATGTCTAGTGATCTTCAGAATACTGTTCTACAGCCAAGACTTGAATTAAAGTCTATTTATCGAGTTGCAATAACCCATGCTGACAGGCCATTGTAATTGTGCCACTTGTGAGAGAAGGAAGAGTGAGGATGATAGTGTGCTCAGAGCTGTGTGTCTGACTTGATACTGCAAGTTGTTTCTTGGTTCCTTGTGGCTTTATGGATTTATTTTTAAGTAAACTCATAAATATATATTTAAAACATGTAAAGTACATTAAATTAATTAATTAAAGTGAATAGTTAGGTAATCTTGGCAAATTACTTATTATTCCTTAATTTTCTTATCTATCTGTACTATATCACAGGTTGTCGATTTGACTTAAAGAATTAATGTAAGTGTTTTAATATAAGTTTTTAATATAAGTTCTGGACACAGAGCAGGTGCCAGGCAAATGTTAGCTATTAGTATTATCACACTGAAGCTCACAACCAGTATTAAAAAGTCTGCATCACCGACTCGATGGACATGAGTTTGAGTGAACTCCAGAAGTTGGTGATGGACAGGGAGGCCTGGCACGCTGCAATTTATGGGGTCGCAAAGAGTCAGACACGACTGAGCGACTGAACTGAACTGAATTTATATACATCTTCTCTAAACAGTAGCTCCTGGAGGATAAGAATTGTCAAAACAGATTTGCTGAGACATACCATGTAACCTGAGCTGGGCCAGGTGCCAGGGTAAACTAGTGAAGATCCAGACCGTGTCTCAGTCACTCCTGTACATGCACTGATTCACATGGTACCGGGCAAAAAGCGGATGCTCAGGAGAGTGTGCCCTGAATCAGACTAGATGGGGAAACAGTGGAAACAGTGTCAGACTTTCTTTTCTTGGGCTCCAAAATCACTGCAGATGGTGACTGCAGCCATGAAATTAAAAGACACTTACTCCTTGGAAGAAAAGTGATGAGCAACCTAGATAATATATTCAAAAGCAAGGACCTTACTTTGCCAACTAAGGTCCGTCTAGTCAAGGCTATGGTTTTCCCTGTGGTCATGTATGGATGTGAGAGTTGGACTGTGAAGAAGGCTGAGCACTGAAGAACTGATGCTTTTGAACTGTGGTGTTGGAGAAGACTCTTGAGAGTCCCTTGGACTGCAAGGAGATCCAGCCAGTCCATTCTGAAGGAGATCAACCCTGGGATTTCTTTGGAAGGAATGATGCTAAAACTGGAACTCCAGTACTTTGGCCACCTCATGTGAAGAGCTGACTCATTGGAAAAGACTCTGATGCTGGGAGAGTTTGGGGGCAGGAGGAGAAGGTGACAACAGAGGATGAGATGGCTGGATGGCATCACTGACTCAATGGACGTGAGTCTGAGTGAATTCCAGGAGTTGGTGATGGACAGGGAGGCCTGGCGTGCTGCGATTCATGGGATCACAAAGAGTCGGACACGACTGAGTGACTGAACTGAACTGAACTGAAATCAGACTAGCTGAAAATATAGAACAGATTAATAATACTTAAAAGATTAATCATGCCCCTACTAGAGTACTGACCAGGAAAATGTAAAACTCTAAATATGTGTACAAAGTGAGCTGTTTGTCAAAAGTGAAGTCTAATTTGCAACTAACTACAAAATGTTTTTTAAAGATCTTGCATAAAAATAATAAAAAGTAAAATAATGCAGATAGTGATAATTAAAATAACCAATTATTTTGGTGGCTGCATGGTGCTGGAGAAGCGAGCAGCCATGAGGAGATGCCCCACGTCCAAGGTCAGAGAAACCTCAGCAAGATGGTAGGAACTGGAGCTGCTGTGAGGAGTTACCCCACGTCCAAGGGCAAAGGAGAAGCCTTGGCAAGATGGTAGGGGGGCGAAATCATATTTAGAATCAAACTGCATTCCCACTAGAGAGGCTCAGAGGGCTCAAGCAAACCTTGTGTGCACCAGGACCCAGAGACCCCGCAGAGACTGAGACAGAACTGTGTCTGAGCGGCTCCTGTGGAGGTGCGGGCTGGCGGTGGCCTGCCCCAGGGACAGGGGCTCTGGGTGCAGCAGACCCAGGTGTGGCGTAAGCCCTCTTGGAGGATGTCGCTACTAACCCCACCATAGAGCTGCCAGAACTTACACAGGACGGGGAAATAGACTCTTGGAGGGCACAACAGAACCTTGTGCACCAGGACCCAGAGAAAGGAGCAGTGACCCCACAGGAGACTGTCCGGGACTTGCTGTGAGTGTCCACGAGTCTCCAGCGGAGGCGTAGGTTGGAGGCGGCCTGCTGCAGGGCTCGGGGTGCTGAGTGTAGCAGCACATGCATGGGACCTTTTGAAGGAGGTCGCATTATCTTCATCACCTCCACCATAGTTTAGGGCTTCCCTTATAGCTCAGTTGGTAAAGAATCTGCCTGCAGTGCAGGAGACCTGGGTTCAATTCCTGGGTTGGGAAGATCCCCTGGAGAAGGAAATGGAAACCCACTCCAGTACTCTTGCCTGGAAAATCCCATGGACAGAGGAGCCTGGTAGGCTACAGTCCATGGGGTCGCAAAAGTCGGACACGACATAGCGACTAAATTACTACTACTACTATTATAGTTTAGTGAAGTCGCTCAGTCATGTCCAACTCTTTGCGACCCCATGGACTGTAGCCTACCAGGCTCCTCTGTCCATGGGATTTTCCAGGCAATAGTACTGGAGTGGATTGTCATTTCCTTCTCCAGAGGATCTTCCCAACCCAGGAACCGAACCCGGGTCTCCCGCATTGTAGACAGACATTTTACTGTCTGAGCCACCAGTGGAGTCCACCCACATAGTTTGGCCCCAGGTAAATAGCAGGGAGGGAACACAGCCCCATCCATCAACAGAAAATTGGATTAAAGATTTACTGAGCATGGCCCCGCCCATCAGAACAAGACCCAATTTCCCCTTCAGTCTCTCCCATCAGGAAGCTTCCATAATCCTCTTATTCTTCTCCATCAGAGGGCAGACAGACTGAAAACCACAATCACAGGAAACTAACCATTCCGTTCACATGGACCACAGCCTTGTTTAACTCAGTGAAACTATGTGCCATGCTGTGTAGGGCCATCAAGATGGACGGGTCATGGTGGAGAGTTCTGACAAAATGTGGTCCACTGGAGAAGGGAATAGCAACCCACTTCAGCATTCTTGCCTTGAGAATCCCATACTAAAAGGCAAAAAGATAGGACACTGAAAGATTAACTCCCCAGTTCGGTGGGTGCCCAATATGCTACTGGAGATCAGTGGAGAAATAACTTCAGAAAGAATGAAGAGGAGTAGCCAGAGCAAAAACAACCCCAGTTATGGATGTGAATGGTGATGGAAGCAAAGTCTGATGCTGCAAAGAGCAATATTGCACTGGAACCTGAAATGCTAGGTCCATGAATCAAGGCAAATTGGAAGTGGTCAAACTGAGGAAGGCAAGAGTGAACATCGACATTTTAGGAATCAGTAGACTAAAATGGACTAGAATGGGTGAATTTAACTTAGATGACCATTATATCTAACTACTGTGGGCAAGAATCCCTTAGAAGAAATGGAGTAGCCATCATAGTCAACAAAAGAGTCTGAAATTCAGTACTTGGATGCAATCTCAAAAATGACAGAATGATCTCTGTTCATTTCCAAGGCAAACCATTCAATATCATGGCAATCCAAGTCTATGTCCCGACCAGTAAAACTGAAGAAGCTGAAGCTGAACAGTTCTATGAAGACCTACAAGACCTTTTAGAACTAACACCCAAAAAAGATGTCCTTTTCATCATAGGGGACTGGAATGCAAAAGTAGGAAGGCAAGAAACACCTGGAGTAACAGGTAAATTTGACCTTGGAGTACAGAATGAAGCAGGGCAAAGGCTAATAGAGTTTTGTCAAGAGGACGCACTGGTCATAGCAAACACCCTCTTCCAACAACACAAGAGAAGACTCTACACATGGACATCACTAGATGGTCAACACTGAAATCAGATTGATTATATTCTTCACAGCCAAAGACGGAGAAACTCTATACAGTCAGCAAAAACAAGACCTGGAGCTGGTTGCAGCTCAGATCATGAACTCCTTATTGCCAAATTCAGTCTTACCTTGAAGAAAGTGGGGAAAACCACTAGTCCATTCAGGTATGACCTAAATCAAATCCCTTATGATTATACAGTGGAAGTGAGAAACAGATTTAAGGGACTAGATCTGATAGACAGAGTGCCTGATGAACTATGGACAGAGGTTTGTGACATGGTACAGGAGGCAGGTCTCAAGACAATACCCATGGAAAAGAAATGCAAAGAAGCAAAATAGCTATCTGAGGTGGCCTTTCAAATAGCTGTGAAAAGAAGAAAAGGGAAAAGCAAAGGAGAAAAGGAAAGATATACCCATTTGAATGCAGAGTTCCAAAGAATAGCAAGGAGAGAAAGCCTTCCTCAGCGATCACTGCAAAGAAATAGAGGAAAACAATAGAATTAGACAGACTAGAGATCTCTTCAAGAAAATTAGAGGAACACTTCATGCACAGATGGGCCCAATAAAGGACAGAAATGGTATGGACCTAACAGAAACAGAAGATATTAAGAAGAGGTGGCAAGAATACACAGAAGAACTGTAAAAAAAAAAAAGATCTTCATGACCCAGATAATCATGATGGGTCAACACTCACCTAGAGCCAGACATCTTGGAATGTGAAGTCAAGTGGACCTTAGGAAACATCACTATGAAAAAAGCTAGTGGAGGTGATGGAATTCCAGTGGAGCTATTTCAAATCCTGAAAGATGATGCTGTGAAAGTGCTGCACTCAATATGCCAGCAAATTTGGAAAACACAGCAGTGGCCACAGGACTGGAAAAGGTCAGTTTTCATTCCAGTCCCAAAGAAAGGCAATGGAAAAGAATGCTCAAACTACCGCACAATTGCACTCATCTTACATGCTAGTAAAGTAATGCTCAAAATTCTCCAAGCCAGGCTTCAGCAATACATGAACGGTGAACTTCCAGATATTCAAGCTGGTTTTAAATAAGGCAGAGGAACCAGAGATTAAATTGCCAACATCTGCTAGATCATGGAAAAAGCAAGAAAGTTCCAGAAAAACATCTATTTCTGCTTTATTGACTATGCCAAAGCCTTTGACTGTGGATCACAATAAACTGTGGAAAATTCTTAGAGAGATGGGAATACCAAAACTGTATGCGGGTCAGGAAGCAACAGTTAGAACTGGACATGGAACAACAGACTGGTTCCAAATAGGAAAAGGAGTACATCAAGGCTGTATAGTGTCACCCTGCTTATTTAACTTATATGCAGAGTACATCATGAGAAATGCTGGGCTGGAAGAAGCACAAGCTGGAATCAAGATTGCTGGGAGAAATATCGATAACCTCAGATATGCAGATGACACCACCCTTATGGCAGAAAGTGAAGAGGAACTAAAAAGCCTCTTGATGAAAGTGAAAGTGGAGAGTGAAAAAGTTGGCTCAAACCTCAACATTCAGAAAACAAAGATCATGACATCCAGTCCCATCATTTCATGGCAAATAAATGGGGAGACAGTGGAAACAGTGGAAACAGTGACCGACTTCATTTTAGGGGGTTCCAAAATCACTGCTGATGGTGACTGCAGCCATGAAATTAAAAGATGCTTATTCCTTGGAAAGTTATGACCAGCCTAGACAGCATATTCAAAAGCAGAGACATTATTTTGCCAAAAAGGTCTGTCTAGTCAAGGCTATGGTTTTTCCAGTATTCAGGTATGGATGTGAGAGTTGGACTATAAAGAAAGCTGAGCATTGAAGAATTGATGCTTTTGAACTGTGGTGTTGGAGAAGACTCTTGAGAGTCCCTTGGACTGCAAGGAGATACAGCCAGTCCATCCTAAGGGAAATCAGTCTTGAATATTCATTGGAAGGACCAGTATTGAAGCTGAAACTCCAATACTTTGGCCACCTGATGCGAAGAGCTGACTCATTGGAAAAGACCCTGATGCTGGGAAAGATTGAAGGCAGGAGGAGAAGGGGACGACAGAGGATGTTTGTTGGATGGCATCACTGACTCAACGGATATGAGTTTGGGTAAACTCTGGGAGTTGGTGATGGACAGGGAGGCCTGGCGTGCTGGGGTCCATGGGATCACAAAGAGGTGGACATGACTGAGGAGCTGAACTGAACTGAACTGAACTGAACTGAAAATAACCAATTGACAAAACTAACTTTTATGGATCCCTAAAATATGTTAGGTGGGGCTTCCCAGGTGGCTCAGTGGTAAAGAATAAGCCTGCCCTAGGAGGAGACGCAGGAGATGTGGGTTCGATCCCTGGGTCGGGAAGATCCCCTGAAAGAGGAAATGGCCACCCACTCCAGTTCTCTTGCCTGGAAAAACCCATGGATGGAGGAGCCTGGCGGGCAGCAGTCGAAAGGGTCATACACACCTGAGCAGACATGCAAACTATGTGAGGTATAGTACTAGGAACTCTGTGCTTCATCAGTAAGTTACCTTATTTAATTCTATTAAAGAAAAAAAGAAGATAAGAATTATCAGTCCCATTAAAAAAAAGTGATGTGGACTTTCTAGTAAGTGGCAGATGTGTGTGTGTGTGATTCAGACCAAGATCTGCTAACAAGGGGCTAACTTATGACTCAGACCTTGTATTTTTGTCGTTCTTTGCAAACTTCCTTACAGCACAAAGTTTCAAAGAATTACTTGTTTAAGGATCAAAATGAATGTGGTTACATATCCATAGAGGAAACCTGACTGGGAAGTTTTCATCTCTTATTCCCAATTAGCTGTGTCTAACTTGTTTGATTGTGTTTAACTTTTAAAATGTTTAACAGTGAAACATTTTAACCCTAATTTTAAGATCTCATAAACTTTAGTTTAATTAACTTTACAAGTTAACTTTTTTTTTTACTATTATGCTAAGTGCTGTGAGGAAGTCTATTTGAGCAAGAGAAGAAGAGGGAACCAAAGCATTTAACTGTAAGAAGATCACAAGTGTCACAGAGTAAACAGTGAATTTATGTTAGCTTTGAACATTAAGTGTCAGACTTGAGAAAATGAAGGTGGGAGAAAGCACTCAGCTTCAGCGGGTAATAGGATATTTCCATGGGACAATTTTTTTATTCAGTATCATCATAGGTGCAGGAATATTTGTTGCTCCAAAAGGGGTGTTAAAATACTCTTCACTCAACGTGGGGGTGTCTCTAAGTATTTGGGCTGCTTGTGCCGTGGTGTCTATGCTGGCTGCCCTGAGCCATGCAGAGCTGGGGACCACCTTCCCTAGAAGTGGGGCACAGTATTATTTCCTGAAAAGGTCTCTTGGACCCTTTATTGCATTCTTCTACCTCTGGACCAATCTATTCAGTACTCCCGCGGGAATCGCTGCACGTGGCTTGCTACTAGCGGGGTACGTTATGCAGCCTTTCTATCCTGGGTGTTTTGTTCCTGAGATGCCAAAGAAATGTTTGGCATTGGCTATCTTGTGGTGCTTGGGAATTCTGAATGCTCGGGGAGTGAAGGAGGTGACGTGGTTTCAGACTGTCAGTACGGCTGTGAAAATGACGGTTCTCGGCTTCATCTCTGTAACTGGAATTGTGCTGTTGGTGAGAGGAAGAAGAGAGAACCTGGCCAGGTTTGAGAAAGCTTTCGATGCTGACGTTCCGGATGCTTCACAGATTGCTGGAGCCTTCTTACAAGGATTGTTTGCATATTCTGGTTGGGGAGTCCTTGTCCGAATAGCAGGTAAAGTTATTATTTTTAAATTATAAAGAGCTCCACCAGGCTATAAACATGCAAGAGTTAATCAACTTAATTCTAAGAAACACATTATTTCTCTATAATGTGTGTCTCTCTTCTATCAGGTGGGTGGAAATGCACTAAACTCTCTACAAATGTGGGTTTCTAACTTTGGAAAGCAAACTATTTTCTAAGTGTTTACAAATTAAAACAAGTAAGTGTAGAACTAATACAGCTTAAGGACTCAACAACAATTATTTTTACTGAACAAATATTTTAATAGCACAAGCTCATCAGAGAAAAATTTAAATACAGAAAATATAAATTAAAATGAAGATTACCAATTATCTCGTATGTATACACATGCAGGGGTCACACTTGTACATATACTCATCATTTATTTTACTTAAGGCAGATAGTGAGAATTCATAAGTATTATCAAATATAAGTGCTTTTAAATGAATACACAACATTTTATCATATGCAATTTGACCATTTTTCAAGCATCTCCCATTGTTGGATACCAGAATTTTTTCTAGTTTTTCACTTTGAAATTTTATAGTTATTGTTCCAATCAGCATCCTTTTATATAAACCTTTGTGCATCTCTCATTGTTTTATTAGGGAAAAAGTCTTGAAAAATCTTCGTAAAATTACTAAGTGAACCATACAAATATTTAGAAATGTCTTGAGAAATATTGCCAAATTGCAACCCAGAAAGGCTTTACAAATGTCTATTAGTGTGAATTAAAATGATGACACCTGAAATCATCAAACCTTTTTCATTTTTTAGTCACTTAAAGTTGTGAAAATAAAATTTCATAACATTTTTTCTTCAATGTCTAGTGAGAGGGCAGAGTTTTGCTAATGTTAATGACCAATTTCTTCCTTGTAAGACAGGGAAATGGCTTTCTTAGTTTGTTTTCATTAATCTGTCTGTCAAGTCTTGGTTGCGACCTGCAGGATCTTTCGTGGTGCATGGGCGCTCTAGTTGGGCATGCGGGCTCAGTAGCTAAGGCATGTGGCCTTAGTTGCCCTGCAGTATGTGGGATCTTAGTTCCCTGGCAAGGATCAAACCCATGTCTCCTGCATTTCCGGGTGGATTCTTAACCATTGGACCACCAGTGAAGTCCCTGTTGTTTGGCTTTTTTTTTTTTTTTCATTTTGTTCATAAGATTTAAAAAATTTCAGTCTTAAAGACTAGAAGTTTAATACCAAAAGTATTAAACTATCTATCTTTTAACTTTTCATTATCTCCATACTTGAAAAGTCTTTCTCCATCTCAAGGTTTAGATAAATATGTACCTGAGCTTTTTTTCTCTAAATCTTTATGTTCTTTAAATTTTTCTTTTTAATACATGTGAATTATTTTGAGGGAGTTGCATACTGTAAGTTAAAAATTTTCCAAGTAGTTAAACATCTGTGTCAAATTGGTGTTGGCAATATACAGTCAAGTTTAATCTAGTCTAGATTTAGCTAGTCTAGAAACTTAACCCAAGGAGGGAAAAGAGCAGGAGCATCTACTCGAATGTCCTAGACTGTCATTACCAGATCAACAGATGAGCTATTCCAACCCTTCATTAACACAAACTTGTACTTCTATAGTGTTGGCCGTATGGTAAGGGAATATTTGCTCCAGTCCTCCTGGCCTAGAATCCAAGTTTTCTGAGTTGTTTTCTTATCCAAAAAGCTTATGTTGGGCACATCAAAGATACAAGAGAAAAACCCAGAATTCAGCAAAATTCCATTGCTGCTAAAGTTAATACTTTGTCTAAACTTGGTAAATAAGCATTCAACAAAGTGAACTCTTGCTGTGTGTAGTTGAGCCTATTTCTCTTAGTTTTTGTATGCTATAATGAAAGTACTTCCAAAGATGATCTGATTACTCATTTTTTTCTGAGTGGCACTTTTTTTTTTTTTTTTTTTTTGCAGGAGAGTTGAAAAGCCCTAGTGAGAATATCCCCAAATGTGTGGTCACTGCACTTACCCTCGTGGCCCTGATCTACTTACTGGTTAACGTTTCCTACCTAGCCGTCCTGACCCCAAAGGAAATCATGTCCTCAGGTATGGTTGCACAGAGCCAGAAGGAAGACACTCTGTTTCATTGTCCTGAATAAAGGGCGTTTCAAGTGTACAGTGGGTCTTTTTGCATACTTCAAGAGAATTAGGCTAATTTGGTTCATGTCTGGGTTATTTATTTATCTATTTATTTAAAGGTAGACGTTCAAAAGGTCAAGCAATTTCTTTAGAGCATATAGTAAAGGGTAAGGTCTAGCAGCCAAAAATACAGAAAATACCAAGAAACATAAAAGGAAAAAAAGGCAGAACCCAATGTTTAGAGTAGAATAGAAAATGTGAGAATACTTACAAAGTCTCTTGAGATAGACTTCATAAGGAGCAAGTGGGTGTTCTGGGTCAGCATTTGCCTCCAGGAAATATAACTCATACACTTTGTCTTCAGACATATCCCCAAAATCTATACAGAGCTTGAGTACATGAATCCTTCCATACATATATATATATATATATATATATATATATATATATATATGTGAGAGAGAATTTCAGTTTATCATAAAAATTATTCAGATTTTTCATATTTTTAAAAATTACTACCTTCTAGTGCAGAAACTGATTTTTTGCTCTAAAAATAGACAGATTGAAAGAAGCTCAATTCTCAATTGAACTTAATATATCTATATAAATATATTAATAAAATAAATATTTTTTAAACTTTACACTTTGTTATCGGAAAAATAAAAGAAAATCTGTAATAGACTTTCATTGAAAAGAAAAATAAGGTTTATCCTATGTCCAAGCTTGACACTCCCCAGTTATCTCAACTCTAAAATGACACTCCTTACAGTATCACGCATGCAACCTAGGTGTCCACCAACAGATGAATGGATAAAGAAGACGCAGTAAATAGATAGACAGATAGATAAATACTGTGTGTGTGTGTGTATGTGTGTGTGTGCTCAGTCAAGTCTGACTCTGTAAATCCATGGACTGTAGCCCCCCAGGTTCCTCTGTCCATGGAATTTTCTAGGCAAGGATACGGCTGTTTTTCACACCAGGGGATCTTCTCAACCCAGGGATCTAACTCGTGTCTCCTGCATTGGCAGGCAGGTTTTTTACCACTGTGCCACCTGAGAAGCCCCAGATAGACATTCACAGGCATAAAGCAGAATGAAATGTCACCATCTGCAGTAACATGAACAGACGTGAGATTATCATGCTGAGTAAAGTTAGTCAGACACGTGTTAGACAAATATTATATGATATCACTTATTTGTGGAATCTATGAATTTATTTTACAAAACAGATAACAAACTCACAGGCATAGAAAACAAAATTATGGTTACCAAAGGGGAAAGGGGGAAGGAATAAATTAGGAATATGGTGTTAACAAATACTCACCACTACACATAAAATAGATAAACAACAAGGATTTACTATAGCTTAGGGAACAATATTCAATATCTTATAATAACCTATAATGGAAAATAATCTGGAAAATATATATATATAATTGAATCACTTTGCTGTACATCAAAAAAGTAACACAATATTCTGAGTCAACTAATACTGCAATTTTTAAAAAATGCAAAAAGTAAAATGAGATGAGTGTATATTATTTATCATTTCACGTATTAGTAGTAATAATGAATGTGAAAATGTATGTGAAGGTACTCTAACAAAAACTGAAAGAATTCATTGCTAGCAGACTTACTGAAGGAAATTCTTCAGACTGAAAGAAAGTAACTTGGATCAAAGGGAAGGAAGAAAAAGAACCAGAAATATTAAATATATGGATAAATATAAAAGACTCCATAGGTGTATACACACACTTTTTGAATTCTTTAAAAATACCTTAGATTATTTTATGTAATAACTCTGAAATTTAAATGTAGAGTTTATTAAATATATAAATATAACATATATGACAACAATAACACAAAGAGAAGGAAATGAGCTATAGTAGCAAAATTGTCATATTTTACTGAAAGTAATTGGAAATTGATTTGGATTAATTTAAAGGTGGATACTATAATTACCAGACCAACTACTAAGAAAATAACTGAACAAATCAAGAGAGGAATTAAATGGCACATTAAGAATATCTCTTTAGGGAATTCCCTAAGAGTCCAGTGTTTAGGCACTTTCGCTGCCAGGACCCCGGTTAGATTCCTGGTTAAGGAACTAAGATCCCACAAGCCATATGGTATAGAAAAAAAAATCTATTTAACAATAAATAGATAAAATAAACAAGAAATAAATGATAAAAGATAACAATAAATAAAATAAAATTAAAATAAACAATAAATAGAAGAACAAAAGAACAAAAATACATAAGACATAAAAAAACAAATAGCAAAGTGACATAGGTAAATACGACAATATCAATAATGTTAAACGAGAACATACAAACACAACCGTAAAAGGCAGAGATTGTCATACTGGATAGAATTGTCAATCCAACTATATGCTGTCTATATGAGACACACTTTAGATTCAAAACGCAATCAGGTATAAAGTAAAAGAATGGAAAAGTTTATCATGCAAACATTAACTGTAAGAAAACTACAATAGTCATATTATTAAGACAAAATAACTTAAAGACTAAAAGATTACTAGAGACAAAGAGAGGTATTTTGTAATGATATTAATAGAAGGATCAATGCATGAAGAAGATATAACAATTATAAATGCATACACCTCTAAAAAACACAGCCCCAGAATACATGAAGCCATACTAATGTAACTGAAAGGAGAAATAGACAATTCAGCAACTATAGTTGCAGATGTCAGTACATCACTCAATAACTAGACAGAAAATCAATAAGGATATAGAAGATCTGCATACCACTATCAATCAAACTGATCTAATTGACATTTCTAGAATGCTCCACCAAACAGAAGCAGAATATATATTCATTTCAAGCACTTATGGGACATTCCCTAGGACAGACATAATGTTAGGATATAAAACAAGTCTCAAAAAATTTAATATTTCTATCATACAAAGCACTTCCTTCAACAGCAATAGACGCACAATACCAACCAGCAACAGAATGTACCTTGAAAAATCTCACATATTTAAAAATTAAACAGCACACTTCTAAACAACCCATGGGTCAAGGAAGAAATCACAAGACTCTCAACAACTATGAAAAGTCTGAGATTTAACCTCCTCATAAGGTAGTTGGGCACAGTTTCATGCATGCTGGCAATGGAGACAAAGACAATTTATTTTTCATATAATAGCAGTAGCTAGAATGTCATTTATGCTGTTCCCCAAACACTGATTCCCAAAAGACAAAGCAAGGAAGGCCAAGTGATATCTCCACATAACAGTAGAAGATCCTCAAGCTCAGGGAATCCAAATCTTTTATAAGTCTTCCTTCAGAAGACAGGTCCCAGGAGTGGCTCTAAAAGACAGAAGGTCACTGTTGTCCTTCCAGCCCCATATTTTTCAGTCTAAATATTCCCTTCTAGAAAGCCACAATTACCACTGTAAGAGGTAATCAGTCAGGTGGTCATTATCATCTTTATAATCTATGTCCACATCAGTCCAAAAAGAGAATCCAGGTGTGTGAACCAAAATAGATTTTGAATCCTCTTGGCTTCTTTATGGTCGTGCTGCTGCCCAGAGGCTATACCAACGGTAGGTTGGGGTTGCTGTGTGAGGAAAAGAAGAAGCATAAAATCCAGCAATAATCAGGAAAGCCTCCTGAGTTGCCAAAATAGGAATATATAGCTAACTATGCTATTCTCCCTGACCATCACTCGGGAAGCAGCCAAGAGTAGGTGATCACTCTCTGAGAGTGAAAGTGTTAGTCACTCGGTCATGTCCGACTCTTTGCAGCCCCACAAACTGTAGCCCACCAGGCTCCTCTGTCCTCAGGATTCACCAGGCAAGAATACTAGAGTGGGTTGCCATGCCCTTCTCCATGCTGCTGCTGCTGCTGCTCAGTCACGTCAGTCGTGTCCGACTCTGTGTGACCCCTTAGATGGCAGCCCACCAGGCTCCCCCGTCTGTGGGATTCTCCAGGCAAGAACACTGGAGCGGGGTGCCATTTCCTTCTCCAATGCATGAAAGTGAAAAGTGAAAGTGAAGTCGATCAGTCATGTCCAACTCCTAGCGACCCCATGGACTGCAGCCCACCAGGCTTCTCCATCCATGGGATTTTCCAGGCAAGAGTACTGGAGTGGGGTGCCATTGCCTTCTCCATGGGATCTTCCCAACTCAGGGTCCTTGCACTGCAGGTAGATTCTTTACTGTCTGAGCCACCAGGGAAAATCACTCTCTAGGGCTTATTCAGTGACCAAACTACCTGACCAAGGTGTGTGCACCAGAAGAATGTGAGAGAGGTAGAGTCAGAAATATTTCTGGGTTGATTTCTGAGGAAGCCATCCCAACATTAAACAACATCAGATGCATTCAAATGGTGTATATGAAAGATACACTGAATACCTTTGCCTTCAGCACATTGATGTACTTTTGTGATGTACAGTTGTCACATTGTGAATGGCCAAACACGTAACACAGATTAGTTTCAAGGGCCACCGTGGCGTGGCTACAGAGGGCTGATCAAATTGGAACAGCAATGCTGCAACCTGGAAACGTACCAACAACTATTAGCTGTTGTCCCAAGAGAGGGTCAAAAGCACAAAGTAGACACTTTGCCAGAAGAGAGCAGGGACAATATCTTGTGCAAACGGCCTCCTTCACTGTGAACAAATGGTCAAATCTTGGCAGAAGTCACAGTGTAACATTTGGTGTCAGCCTCTGTAGCAAAAATATGGAGTCCTTTTTCTAATTCTACAGTCTTTTCTATTCTATAGTCCTTATTCCAGATCATATACTGGAGTCCTTTTCCAGTATATGAGTCAGTGTGTTGCCATGTCTAGAAAAATGATGGATTCAGACATTGTCACAGCAATCTGAAGAGCTCAGTATCAATCAACAGTTTTATTCCAATTATTCTCATCAGAGAATGGGCTCCATGGACAGAACTTAAGGCTGTTCTCATAGCTCTGGCCAATTCCCCTTTGATGAACCATGCTTGCATTTCTAATGACATGAACTATTGTCGACGGCCTGGGTGTTTGGTCTGTCACTTGGAAAGCCACAGACTGGCAGACTAAAGACTCCCCTCTCCAGGGCCATAAACTATAGAAAGAAATCAAGGCTGCTGACTGAGTAATCTGATTTTGATCTCCAGTTCCTGAGTAGCATATCCTGTCTGTTTTCCATTCTGCATAGCTGGTGCTGAGGCTCGCAGCTGTAGCAGGCTGGCGGGCACCACAGGGCTTCAGCTTAGCTAAGCCGCCAGCGGACCATGACCGTATATTTACAGGGACCCTTGTGAACAGAGGGCCCTGCTGAGCCAGCAACCCTGCTTCAGTCAGCAAACTGGGATGCAACTTGCACTTTTTCATGCAAAACCAAGAAGCCACTGGGCCAGGCTAGTTGTGTTCTTGAATACACCATTTCCACCTGAGAAGAGAGATTTTGGGGTCTCTTCGTACCTTTTCAATAATTGGATTCAATTTGATTCATCCTAAAATGAGATTATCAGGCTGGAAAGTCATAAGGCCTCAATGAGTCAGGTGTTCAGTTTTACAATACCCCAGTGCTACTTGCTGAGCTAGTATTATTTTTTCAAAAGGAATTTACCTGATAGTTGTTATCAAGGAGGAAACAAGTAAAACACCTCAAGGGGAACCTCCAGCTATAAGGTGCCTCTCTTTGCTGGGAAATGCAATAGAAAAGGGGCTTCCCTGGTGGCTCAGACAGTAAAGAATCTGCCTGCAATGAAGAAGACCATCATCAGTCAGCAGAGACTTCTAAGTCAAAGCAGTAATTATGGTTGTGGATCCCTACTGGTAGAAAGTGTGCTCGCTGGACAGCTTTCAGTACAGTCTGTTGATCTGATCCTCCAGTTAAAGGACATTGATCTGTGAATTAGCTGATATGGAAGACTAAGTAGAATCCCCAGTGAGACACATGCTAACTATAACACACAAAGAATTCATAAGGTGCTGAGGCTTCTTTTAGTAGTAGGGGACCAGAGACAATTTTTTTTTGACTACCAGAGGGAGTAAGTGTTGCAAATTTAGCCACATATTTCCAAGAAAACTTACTTGGCAAGCAGTACCCTAAATTTTATTGGGGTTGATCAGCCTGTTGGTAAAAGTGTAATAATGCCAATTCAGATCTTTCTAGACTGAGGCTTTTAACTTGTCAACCAACTGATCATGAACAATATAGTATAAATTTTGGATCTCGGATGGCAGAGGCACTCTTGAAAAATCCTGAAGACCAGCTGGGGGCAAAGAGCAGGGGAGTTTAGGAATCCTAGTGGGGTACTGTGAAAGCCTACTGAAGGCCTTGCCACATGAATGTGAATTAGTCTTGGTCTTCAGGGGCAAGTGAATAGAAAAGAGGTGCTGGCAATGTTTGAGACAGGACATCAACTGGCATCAATGCGTACAGTGTCTCCATTACAGTCCCAGTGTCTGGAACAACCACAACTGGGGCTAGAGGACACGTGGTCACTTAGTAACAATCCCCTGTAAACCTGCAGCTCCCAGTAGCTTTTGTCACTGGTCACATCATCATTATATTGAGATATTGCATCCTTTACCACCACCATCGCTGCCTTGAAGTTTTCCATCAGGTCTGTGCTCTTTCTCCCACTGAGATTCAACATTATTTTTTGAACCGCACAAGGAGGGAGAAAGGAAAGGGGTTTCGAAGGAACTCACATGTCCCATTATTCTCTCTACACACACCTCTATCTAAAATATCAATACCAACAAATAGCCAACAGGGGAAGCCGTGAAACTGTAACACTCTGGGTGGACCCAAAGGGCTTTATTCACAAAGGAGCTTCTGTGGGTAGAGGCCTTCCCTTCTGCATTGTGAGCTCAACCTAGATCCCCTTAGCTGAATCGACATTTCACTCCACAGTCCTGGGCTTCTTGACGACTTGGAAACCCATATCTAAGAACTGTCATAAAGTTTCCCAGCCTGCTTGGATGGGAATAGCCTTCGGAGTAGGGAGACCCCAGTCAATCCCTAGTCATCATTCTCCTCAACCAGGGGCTGAGGAGAAGGGGAGAGGCCATGGAAAAGAAAGTGGCTGTGTGCCACGGAGTACTTTTTATCTCTCTTGAGTTAATAGAACTGCCTCCAGAACACATAAAATATATGAATCAGTTCAGTCGCTCAGTCGTGTCCGACTCTTCAACCCCATGAACTGCAGCACGCCAGGCCTCCCTGTCCATCACCAACTCCCAGAGTTCACTCAGACTCATGTCCATCGAGTCGGTGATGCCATCCAGCCATCTCATCCTCTGTCGTCCCCTTCTCCTCCTGCCCCCAATCCCTCCCAGCATCAGAGTCTTTTCCAATGAGTCAGCTCTTCGCATCAGGTGGCCAAAGTATTGGAGTTTCAGCTTTAGCATCATTCCTTCCAAAGAACACCCAGGACTGATCTTCTTTAGGATGGACTGGTTGGATCTCCTTGCAGTCCAAGGAACTCTCAAGAGTCTTCTCCAACACCACAGTTCAAAAGCATCAATTCTTTGGTGCTCAGCTTTCTTCATAGTCCAACTCTCACATCCATACATGACTACTGGAAAACCATAGCCTTGACTAGATGGACCTTTGTTGGCAATGTAATGTCTCTGCTTTTGAATATGCTATCTAGGTTGGTTATAACTTTCCTTCCAAGGAGTAAGTGTCTTTTAATTTCATGGCTGCAATTACCATCTGCAGTGATTTTGGAAAACTCAGCAGTGGCCACAGGACTGGAAAAGGTCAGTTTTCATTCCAATCCCAAAGAAAGGCAATGCCAAAGAATGCTCAAACTACCGCACCGTTGCACTCATCTCACATGCTAGTAAAGTAATGCTCAAAATTCTCCAAGCCAGGCTTCAGCAGTACATGAACTGTGAACTTCCTGATGTTCAAGCTGGTTTTAGAAAAGGCAGAGGAACCAGAGATCAAATTGCCAACATCTGCTGGATCATGGAAAAAGCAAGAGAGTTCCAGAAAAACATCTATTTCTGCTTTATTGACTATGCCAAAGCCTTTGACTGTGTGGCTCACAATAAACTGTGGAAAATTCTGAGAGAGATGGGAATATCAGACCACTTGACCTGCCTCTTGAGAAATCTGTATGCAGGTCAAGAAGCAACAGTTAGAACTGGACATGGAACAACAGACTGGTTCCAAATAGGAAAAGGAGTACGTCAAGCCTGTATATTATCACCCTGCTTATTTAACTTATATGCAGAGTACATCATGAGAAATGCTGGGCTGGAAGAAGCACAAGCTGGAATCAAGATTGCCGGGAGAAATATCAATAACCTCAGATATGCAGATGACATCACCCTTATGGCAGAAAGTAAAGAGGAACTAAAAAGCCTCTTGATGAAAGTGAAATTGGGGAGCGAAAAAGTTGGCTTAAAGCTCTAATTCAGAAAACGAAGATCATGGCATCTGGTCCCATCACTTCATTGCAATAGATGAGAAAACAGTGGAAACAGTGTCAGACTCTAAAATATCTGAATAGATCTATATTTTTAAAAAAATGAGTTAAAAATCTAAAATCTTTCCACAGGTCAAATCCCAGGCCCTAGTAGCTTCACTGATGAATTGCATCAAACATTTAAGAAAGAAATAATACCACTCCTAAACAAACTCTTCCAGAAAATGGAAGACGGAACACATCCAAACTTATTTTACGGAACCAGTATTTCTATGACACCAAAGCCAGAAAAATTCTTTACGCAAAGAAAGAAATCACACACACATGTTGCATACAACATGCATTGCTCCGTGAACTACAGTGTAACACAGTCCTTAAAAACACTGGTAAACTGAGTCCAGCAACACATAGAAAGGGGCATACACCACGAGCAAGTGAGGTTTATCATTGGTTGGCTTAGCATCCCAAAAGCAATTAATACTTTACTATATCAATATGATAACAGACAAAAATCACATTAAGATATTAAGAGAGCCATAAAATGCATTTGACAAAATCCACGACTCATTCGTGATTTTTAGAAAACTTTGGCAGTTTCAACCTACTACTTACACCAGTGCTTGGTCTTTGCTACAATGATAATTTAATACTTTCTGAGCTAATTAAAAATACTATGCAGTATACATCCTACATCAGCTGCGTAATTAGTGGCTTCTCTACTCTTTTACAGACGCTGTTGCTGTCACTTGGATGGATAGAGTAATCCCTTCCTTGCAATGGGCCGTTTCCCTTGGTGTTTCTTCCTCAATAGTTAGCTCCCTCAACTGTACCGTATTTTCAACATCAAGGTTATGGTATATGGCAAGCCAGGAGGGTCAGCTACCTTTGATCCTCTCAACTTTGAATATTCACTCTTGTCCAGTTGCAGCTGTGATTCAGATGCTCATCTTTGCCTCCATCTTAATTATTCCCTCAGACTTAATCCTTTTAATAAATTATGTGGGATTCACAGACTGGATTCAGCTTGGGCTAATGATGGTGGGCTTGCTTAAACTGAGATTCCAGGAGCCCAACCTATCCAGACCTTACAAGGTAAGTCAAACCAAGAAAAAAAAAAATCTTATATTTTTTTAAAAGAGCATTTTGTACTTTTAATACTTTTTTCTTTTACCTATGTAAAAAATCTTTTAACCCACTGTGACCCCACTTTAGGAACATTTGAGAATAAATTTTATATTTAGGATATTCTATTATATCACAACTAGTGAAATTTGAGTCAAGAGGGACCATGTGTGGGATGCATAAGGTCTGTACCTGGTCTCAGTGTATGAGACTGACCCGTGTCCAGGGCCAATGATTATCTGAGTGTCCTCTTAATGGTACTACCTTAGATTACCTTGTAGGCTTGCCTAGGGCTTTTCAGGCTTATCAGTTTAAATGTCTATCAATGTATAAGTCTCCAGCTTTAATGGCAATACAGAAGAGCAGCACTCTAGGTATTTCTGATGTAGTCTAGCTGCAAACTCATTCATCTTTTAAAATCTCATCTCAGAGACAGAGTATCTACGAAAGATTGACTGTGGGATAAGTACTCTGTTGATTCCTCAAACCACCAAAACCTCTGTCTACCTTAACTGCATTTGAAATGTTTCATATAAGCTTATGGAATATTTTTATTCTAATTGTCTGCTATAACCCATCCATCTATATTGTGGATGTACCCAATATTCTGTTTATCCAAACAACCTCCAGCAACTCATTCCTATACCTACTGCAAAGAGATTAAATGGTTTATTTTTACATTATGCTTCTGTGTTAGACCCACCAAAGAAAATTATTTCTAATATTTATATCAAAAATACTTGTGTTTCTAGAAGATTAGTTTTCTTTACAGATCTTGATACCAAAAATCAGCCTGTACACATTGGTATCAAATAGAATCTTGTAGACAGAGTTTGGGTAAAGTAGAAAAGAACAGCTATATTGCTTTGCCGGGCAACGGGGGCCACAGTGGGCTAATGCCCTCAAGACTGTGCCCCAACCTGATGTCAGGAGAGCTGTGAGGAGTCTTATAGTGGAGGGACAGGGTTGCTGATAAGGGTCAGGGGGGCTGCAGGGCCTGCCTTCCTTCAATCCAAACATCCTCTGACATCTGGGGGTTTCATGATGACTTTCTAAGACCCTCTCTCTGGAATGAAGAATGCTGTATCAAGCAGTTTAAAGTCTTCCATCTGGTGGTGGTTTTAGTTCTGCAGAAGAGCTCAAAGATATTACCACGCGTATCCCTTGAGGGGAAGCCGCCCCGCCCCGGCGCTGCACTCCTGCCTTCCGACTGCTTCTCCCTTTCCTCTGCATCCCCGCTCCTCTCTGACTATGGACTGTTTGAACTGTGCTTTGGAACTCAGGGAAGGCCATGGAGGCTGAATGAAGCCTGTTTCCTACAAATAAGAAATGGGGGACGCAGAAAGGCTTTTGTACCTAGGAGTCCCACAGGGCCCTGGCTCAGCTTCGGTACTTAGACTGTAAGATCATGCTTCCCTTTTCATGTAGGCTGCTAGAAGCTAAGTTAGTGGTTAGTCACTTAGTCAGTTAAAAGGCTTACGGCATGCATGTCTTGCTATATTACCTTTTATTGTGAGGCCTATAAGTCATTTTTAATGGGGGTAGGTTTCAAATGATCGGTTTTTTATCAGTGCGTCATATTCTAAATAAATCAAGAGTCCTCTTTTATTACGGACCTTGTATAAGGTAAAAGGATGTACCAGAATAGCCACAGAAATACCTCAGCAGTACACAGAGGTGCAGGGTCGACTAGAAGGTGAAAAAGGAAAACCAACAGAGTTTAATAACTAAGATTTTTAAAGTCTACTGTGAAAAAAAGAATACCTTTCGAGTTTCTTGTATAAACTCAGTTTCCTAGGCATCATCTCTGAGGATTCTAATGTTTAGGGTGAGGACCAGAAATCCACCTTTCAAAATTGAAAAAAAGGAAAGATAATGATAATCTTGCATCTGAGTCACTTAATGATCCAGTAAATACTGAAGCAACTACTAAGGAAGTACTATGTAGAAAACACTAGTCTAAACACTTTAAAGATAGATGGATAAATTGCCCATTAATAATGCATCAATAACTTCTTAGTCTAATAGGAGAGAGAAGAGTTACACAAAATACAGTCATAGGCAAGGATCAACAGCATTTAAGTAAGCATTTTACTGTTTGCAATTGCTACTCTTTGATTATATATAAATGTGCATGTTTGTGTATTCTTTAATTATCCAAATTAAGATACACATATTTGAAAGATATACATTGTTAAGATCCACATTAAGGGAAAAGTAAAGATTAGAGAAAATGAATCCAACCCTGTGGTCCTTTTACGATAAAAACATTCCCCAAAGGAATTATATATAGGTTCAGTTCAGTTCAGTCGCTCATTCTTGTCCAACTCTTTGCGACCCCATGGACTGCAGCACTCCAGGCCTCCCTGTTCATCACCAGCTCCTGGAGTTCATGCAAACTCATGTCATAAGTTACTCAAACTCATTGAGTTGGTGAGGCATTCCAACCATCTTATCCTCTGTCATCCCCTTCTCCTTCTCCTCCTTCTTCTGATCTTTCCCAGCATCAGGGTCTTTTCCAGTGAGTCAGTCCTTCACATCAAGTGGCCAAAGTATTGGAGTTTCAGCTTTAGCATCATTCCTTCCAATGAACACCCAGGACTGATCTCCTTTAGGACTGACTGGTTGGATCTCCTTGCAGTCCAAGGGATTCTCAAGAGTCTTCTCCAACACCATAGTTCAAAAGCATCAGTTCTTCGGTACTCAGCTTTCTTTATAGTCCAACTCTCACATCCATACATGAGTACTAGAAAAACCATAGCTTTGACTAGACGGACCTTTGTTGGCAAAGTGATGTCTCTACTTTTTAATATGCTATCTAGGTTGATCATAACTTTCCTTCCAGGGAGCAAGCGTCTTTTAACTTCATGGCTGCAGTCACCATCTGCAGTGATTTTGGAGCCCCCAAAAATAAAGTCTGTCGTAGTAGGTTATATATAGGTTGTGTATTACATCATTATGAATAATATTAGATCGAGGTACAAAAATATTAATTTTGATATTGCTTGAAAATAAAAATTAGAAAAAATTTATAATGAAAAAATGCTTTATGGTAATAGTATGGAATGTTTCCGAGGGTCATTATTCAAGAGATCTGAATGGGGCTTCCCTCATGGTCCAGTAGTTAAGAATCTGTCTGCCAGTGCAGAGGACACAGGTTTGATACCTGGTCCAGGAAGATTCCATATGCCACAAGGCAACTAAGCCCACGAGCCACGCCACTCAGCCTGTGTGCTGGAGCCCATGAGCTGTGCCACTCAGCCTGTGTGCCAGAGCCCATGAGCTGTGCCACTCAGCCTGTGTGCTGGAGCCCATGAGCTGTGCCACTCAGCCTGTGTGCTGGAGCCCATGAGCTGTGCCACTCAGCCTGTGTGCCAGAGCCACAAGCTGCGCCACTCAGCCTCTGTGCCGAGCCCACGAGCCGCGCCACTCAGCCTGTGTGCTGGAGCCACGAGCCACACCACTCAGCCTGTGTGCCAAGACTGCCTGAAACCAGTGTCCTCGAGCCAGTGGCCTGCAAGCAGAGAATTCTCCACAGTAAGAAGCCCACACACTGTAGCTGGAGAGTAGCCCCTACTCGCCAGAACTAGAAAAATCTTGCATGCAGCGATGAAGACCCACACAGTCACAATAGATAAAGAGAGCTAAATGGACAAGTGGCATGGACTTATGAAAAAAAATCAAAGGAAGAGCAAAATGTTGAAATTATTAGGGAAAAACTTTCACTTCTGCTATTTCACACTCTGAGGAGATTCTCTGCAGATTGTTTTCTCTTATATAAAACTAAGGAAGACCTGGTAGGTAAATACGTTTTTTTATCAATGAAACCAACTTCCTCCATATTAAACAAATGTTTGTATATAAAATATTTAACATTATTATTTGTAATAACTTCCAGTTCAGTTCAGTTGCTCAGCTGTGTCTGACTCTTTGCAACCCCATTCCAAGTCCACTCTAATACAAATTTATGTTTGTTCTCAGGTACGTTTGCCATTTGTATTTGGAACCATGGCCATATCTTTGTTCTTGGTCTTGACACCCATCATCAAGTCTCCTCAGATATACCATATCTATGTTATTCTTTTTATCCTCAGTGGACTTCTGTTTTATTTGCCTTTTGTGCATTTTGATTTGGGTTCTACATATTTCAACAAGATAACTTGCTTTTTACAGTTACTACTAAATGTTTCACCTGCTGATGACATTGATGAATATATTTCAACAGGAGGAAATGTACAGAAAAATCCACCTGCAACTGCGACCAAAAAATAATTTAAAAATTATGCATATTTGGCAAATGATTGACTTATTGAAAGCATCTTTCTCTTTCAACTAGAATATTCCTAATACACATACAGATTCCTTATGTATATTTGTATACAGGCCACATATGTAACACACAACCAGCACAAAATACTTGATGTCCAGAACTTTAACACTTTATCTCTTGTTGTTTGTAACCAAAACCTTACTTTTTTCTCCAATAAAGCATGCTGATTCCCAATTTTCAAAGACTGTAGTAGATGTCCCTCTTTGTGCATTAATGTTTCTGAGTTTACTATGAATATGTCAGAGTCCACACACTTTTTTAATTGTCTACTTACTTTTTCCCTAAAGACAGTGAGCTCCCCAAAGGTAAGGATTATTCCTTAGCCATTTAAAATTTTTTTAATTATATTTCATTTATTTAAATTTGTATGCACTCTCCCTAAGACAGTGTGTGCATAAAAATAGACAACCTATAAAATAGGTATCTGAGTGCACAGGCAAGTGAGCGAGTAAATGAGTGGGTTGCCAGCACACAGCCCTGTAGACGGCATCTCCCTTGATGGCCTGTCTCAGTCTGGGTGCTCAGCAGCACCTCAGAAGCGTTCCATTAATGATTATAGCTCTACATCTCAGCGTGACTGAGGCTGGACCACTATATAGAGATGGTACCAAAGAAGAGTTTAACTAGATCTTACAAAATATTTGTTCTTTTGCACCTCCTAACTGACTTCTCTGAAACTGCTTTTGCCGATATGGCCCTACCAGTGTCAACATAAATGCGTCCATTTGTGTTTATCACAATGGTCACTGGGGACCTGGCATCACTATTCCAAACATCACTGCAAACCATTTTCAGTGATAGTATTGAAAGGATTAATACAAATGAAAATCAAATCCTAGAGAGGGCAAATAGGTATCAGAGAACCTAGGCTGAGGGGAAAAATAAAACAAAAAACTATGGGTAATTGAGAACAAAGCTGGGTATAGCATGTATGCTCGCTTACTACAGGAGTGTGTGAGGGTGAGCACTTAATAAGACAGAGCCCCTCTCTGCCATTCAAATTTTATCTCAGTGCGGTTTTTGACAAAATGTGTCTGGCAAAGAAACTCACAAATAGTAGGTATCTGACCAGTGTGTAGTCTATCATCTGTTTGAAAGTTGATTCAGATGTTCTAGAATATAGGCCTTTGAGTTTAAAATTTGACATTTTCTAATAATAACTAGGGAGTCTGGTTTGTAGGATGCAAGTCAAAGGAAAACCTCACAAATGACAGCTTCTGCAGACGCAACTTACAGGTACAAGGCTGGAAGACTGCAGGCGGTCACACGGACTCAGGAGAGCCAGCAAGGCATGTCTGGCTGTGAGGAGGACAAGAGGGCTGGAAGCACCGGGGGCTCCGTTCCAGGAGACGCCTGATGGCCTGCCACCTCGCATTTCCGCGGGAAGGCTGGGAAAGAGCAGAGACGCGACTGTGTAGAAGACTCTGAGCTTAGCAGCGAAGGTGTCAGTCCAGCAGGCATGAGCAAATGCAGAGCAGTCCTGACTGCTGCTGCTGCTGCTGCTGCTGCTGCTGAGTCGCTTCAGTCGTGTCCGACTCTGTGTGACCCCGCAGACGGCAGCCCACCAGGCTCTGCCGACCCTGGGATTCTCCAGGCAAGAACACTGGAGTGGGTTGCCACTTCCTTCTCCAACGCACGAAAGTGAAAAGTGGAAGTGAAGTCGCTCAGTTTTGTCCAACTCTTCGCGACCCCATGGACTGCAGCCTACCAGGCTCCTTCATCCATGGGATTTTCCAGGCAAGAGTACTGGAGTGGGGTGCATTGCCTTCTCCGATGATTATCATAGATAAACTCAAACATGTATTAAAGAAGGAACTATGCTCCTGTCAGAAGAAAGAATGTTCCTGCCACACTGAATTTAATAGTGAAAAGAAGTTTATCAAAAGGCAGATAGATACATTCTATAGATACAGAAGTAAATGTAATATTTGTAATGACACTTGAAATTACATTTGTAATTCCATTCTATTTACATAAACATAGAAGGCAAATGTAATATCTATAATTACATTTGCAATTATATTCTATTTACATAAATGTAAATAGAAAACTGTAAAGTCATCTTCATTTTTCCAGTTGCAAGGCCCAGATGGCTTGGTGAATCTTATTCTTGTCAATCTCTCACACCCCCACATCTAATTCAAAAATATATCAAGAGTCCAATCACTTCAAACCTCTAGTGCCAACATTCTTGTCCCTAAGCTTAAATACTTGCTAGTTCTATATACTTGGAGTGGTCATCCTCAGTTCCTTTTCTAATGCGAAGCTCTAATTCCAAAACTACAGGTTATACAATAGATAATCCAGACAGCCAGTTATTACATGCTTAGGACCATCCTTGCATCAGCAATCAGTGACAGAAGCCTCATTTATCTCCAGTTGCAGTAAGTTCAATTCAGGGCAAAACTTCCCTCAAGGATGCCTATGGTAGAGATGTAATTCATATACCATATGACTCACCCATTTAGAGTGTACAGTTGTATGGTTTATTTTTAAATTACGACTCTTAAAACTTGTGGCAAAATGCAGAGAACACAACATGTGCCACTTGACCACTCTGAAGTGTGCGGGCAGTTCAGCGGCAGTAATCACACTCAGAGTATTGTGCAACCGTCAACAGGCATAACTGAATTTTTAAATAATTAACGTGTGGAACATTTTAACTTGGGCCTTCAGAGAGATCACAAGATTTTAGAACTCTTCACAAGTTAATCATTTTTAAAACCAAGTTAAGTGCAGTAATAAAATGCTTATGTAAGGACCATGGCTAAATCACGAAAACATGGTGCAGAAGCATCGTGAGAGGAATGTATAAGAGTTAGCAATCCACATGAGATTTCAAAATTATTTCCCAGGATTAAGAGAACAAACAGGGAAAAGGCAAAAGCATGCAGCTCCTAAGGGCAATAGGATTCTTCCGAGGAAACATTTTAATCTTAAGCGCCACAATAGGGGCAGGAATCTTTGTGTCTCCAAAAGGGGTATTAAAATATTCCTCACTGAATGTGGCTGTCTCCCTGAGTATCTGGGCGGCTTGTGCGGTGCTGACTTTGGTCTCCGCTCTCAGCCACGCAGAGCTGGGGACGACCTTCCCTATAAGTGGGGCACAGTATTATTTCCTCAAAAGATCTCTTGGAGCCTCCGTTGCTTTCCTCAATCTTTGGATCAAACTATTTACTCATCCCTTAAGGCTAGCTACTGAAAGCTTGTTATTATCTACCTATACAATTCAGCCTTTCTACACCGGGTGCCCAGCTCCAGAGCTACCAAAAAGGTGTCTAGCATTGGCTGTTTTGTGGTCTTTGGGACTTCTAAATGCTCGAGGGGTGCAAACTGTGGCTTGGCTTCAAACCGTCAGTACTTTGGCGAAGATGACTGTCCTCTGCTTCATTTGCCTCACTGGGATCGTGCTGTTAGGGATGGGGGAAAAGGAAAATGTGGCCAGGTTCGAGAACGCTTTGGACGCTGAGCTTCCTGACGTCTCACAGATTGCAGAAGCCTTCCTACAAGGATTATTTGCGTATTCTGGCACGTCGATCCTGAACAGCATGGCAGGTAAGTCTTTTTTTGACATACTTCTTCTGTAGGCATAAAGTTTTGCCTGCAACCCTCTGGAGAAAGACAACATCCAATTTGTTTCTTTGGGAGAAAGTGAATCGACTCTGCTCTGCTCTACATGCAAGCAGCAGAGTTTAATCATCATTAAGCCTTGGTAGATAATTATCTACATAAAATACTGAGGATTTAGTGCTTTTCTGGTCATCCCGTTTAAACAAACTTGGGAAAAGTTTGCTGGAGAAAAGATCACTCTCAGATTTTACTGTAATTTAGTCTAGTAACTTTTTAAGACATTGTGAGTTAAATATCAATTATATTAGAAATATGTTAATATAATGTTAATTTTTAAAAAATGAAACCATCAGATTTTACACATCCCCTACTGCACTGGTAAAATGCTGCATCCTAATTTTGACTCCACAGTATGTCTTAGGGAACTTTCTGTAGCAGCTCTTAGTCACCTAACACATTCTTTCAACTGCTGCCTAGTATTCCTTAGAATGGCTTTGCTGCACTTTCACAATAGTGGACACTTGAAACGTTTCCCTTCTTCACAATTACGAGGACTAGTGTAATATCAGTGTTTCCCTGTTAATATGCGCTGCTGTTTCTGCAGGGCAGCACTGTTGCCCCTGACGTCATGGCACCAAATGATTTTGGTAACGCTTGCACAGCTCTCTAGAGTAAAGAAAAGAACTAAACAGAAAATAAGTCTTTATATTACTTTTTGGTTATAAAATTATAGGACTATAAAATATTAAGGATATATTAAATACAAAGTTGTATAAAATTCCAAACAAAATCTTCATACGAATTTTTTAAAAAAGATCAATCTTCAAATTACTGAAACTTTTATGTTATTTTTTATGTTTTTTATGTTGGTCAATGAGATGCTTTGTTCACTCATGTAGATTACTAAAATTTAATCGTTGATATAATTCTTTAGTAATTTAACAGTTTCTTTTTTAATTGGCAGATGCAATGTTGAAATTTCTCACTATAAAATTAATAGATTGTTAAATATCAAGGCCTTTCAAATAATGGTGAGACCTGAATTTATCTAGCACAAATTAATTATGACATAATCACCTTGCTGCTAGCTTGGCCATTAAAAGGCACCTGAGTGCGGAGTGGAAATCCTGGATATACAGGACGCAGAGTCTCACAGGTCACTGCTTGTGCATCTGCCTCCTCCAGAGGTCACCTGGTCAGTTGGGGGGGTCGGTTCTGCAAAATGAAATACCCAGATGTTGGAGTACCCCTTCTAAAGAAAAGCATCACACGGAGGCAAGCGGAGGTGTTCCTGATAGTGATCCTTACCTAAAGACACGACACAGTGCAGCTTGAGACTCAGTTCTGTTTGGAACACTCATCTCATTCTCCTCCTGCTCCCAGTCTGATTTGTCATCAAACAAGTGAAACCTTGAATTAAGGACAAGAATCTCATAACTGGAGCTGGTCGGAGAAATGTGAGCAACCTCAGGTGAATATGGCTGTGTCTGAAAGACCCAGTGAAACTTCCAGATCTGCAGAGCAGTAGGGTGTGCTCAGTCACTCAGCCAGGCCTGACTCTCAGAGCAGAAGGTCGAGCGCCAGGAGTGCAGTAATGGGGTCAGAACTTGGGGCTAACTGCACGGGGCTGGCTATCAGAACAAGCACTGCATTAACTTGCCAGATTTAGAGATCTGGCTTCTTCTGGGTCAAAATCGGGTGATCCTGGCTAGAAAGAACTAGCTCCCTCGGGTTTGGTTCTCAGGGTTTCTGAGCTGTCGTATTCCTGACCAAGTATAAACAGAAGAGACAGCTTGCATCTAGATTCTTGTGCCAGGGCCTCCTGAAGGAATAACACTGAATCCCAAGCACCACTAGACATCCTTATATTTAATTCTGAAATGAGGAATTTTATTAGGTTTCCCTGTGGCTCAGCTTGGGGAAGGAAATGGCAACACACTCCAGTACTCTTGCTAGAGAATCCCCTGGGCAGAGGAGTCTGGTGGGCTGCTGTCCATGGGATCGCACAGTCGGACACGACTGAAGCGACTTAGCAGTAGCAGCAGTGGCTCAGCTGGTAAAGAATCTGCCTGCAATGCAGGAGACCTGGGTTCAATCCTTGGAATCAGAAAGTCGCTTGGAGTAGGGAAAGGCTACCCACTCCAGTATTCTGGCCTGGAGAATTCCATGGAGTCTATAGTCCATGGGGTTGTGGAGTCGGACAGGACTGAGTGACTTTCACTTTTATTAGGTCTCAAAGTCATCAGTGCAGCCATCTTAGTAGCAGGTCTGACAATATTCAAAGAAGTCTCTAGTGATATTGAGAATTGTTGGACCTGAGTTCTAGCCACGCAACTACAAAAGGACAAAAGGTCTCTGCTTCTGTAACATGACTTGTGTGACTTTTGCAAGGAACAATCCTTGCAAGGAACCATGATATGCTGTTTAGAAAATCAGGATTACATAAAACACATTAATATTGGGAGCAATTTAAGAGAGCCTCAGATTTCATAATGTGCCCAGCATTGCCATTGTTAGTGAACGGAATTTAGGAGGAGAAATAGATAGCTGCAGTTTTGGTTGACCCTTAGGGAAAGCTGCAGTAATAATGACCCCACTAGCTTAGATTTGCATCCACTCCTCTCCCAAAGCCCTGAAAGCGGACTTGAAAAGTCTAGTTCCCCAGTGCTGCACACAAGGTTGCCCAAAACAAATTCACTTTTGGCCAGAGCAACACCCTGATTGGCTGCCTATTAGAGGAACTTTTCAGGGACAGAATACACGTACATACTTGGAAACCCTCCTCCTGACATTGAGCATGTTGCAATATACAGTAATCCTCCCTTATCCATGGCGGATTCATTCTAAGACCCCCAGTGGCTGCCTGAAACCATGGATAATACTGAATCCTATATATACTATGCTTTTTCCTATCCCAACAACACATATACAGCGCGAACCCTGGAAAAAGGGGTGATTCTCATACTGGGAAGGACAAGCAGGATGACATGCGATTTCACCACAATACTCAGAATGGCATGTGATTTAAAATTTCTGAATTGTTTATTTCTGGAATGTTCCATTTAATACTTTCAGATCATGGTTAACTGCACGTAAATGAAACCATGGATCATGAAACTGTGGCTGTGGGGGGTGGGGTGCTGTATGTCAGTTTCAGGGGGAACAGAGGACTTCCTGAGGACTGGTGAGCCTGAAGCACCCATTGTCTTGCTAAGATGGAAATCTATGACAGACTTCATTCACCCTCAAGATTCCATGTTGGTCCTCCAGAAACTGAAGTTGTACACACGTGGAAGGAAAAAAAAAGGCTCATTAGGCCTAATCTCCCTTCCGTTTATGGAAGACCAAGCAGGAAGTCTAAGCAGGCAGATCACTTCTCCATGGTTGGAAATCAAAGGTCCTGGTCTCAGCTCACACTGAAGACAGGAGTAAGGGAGGAAACACAACCTGACGAGTCTACTACTTCCCTGGACATACTTAAAATTTGATAAGACTCCCAGGTCCTAAGGATCCGAGCAAAGCTGGGATCTGTTTGGGAGGACAAGGGATTTTCCACATTAAAAACAGCCAGGGTGAACCAAGAGACAGTATTCGCAAAGGACTCTTTATAAAGGATGCTGTTTATCTGAACTGTGGTGGGAAAAGGTAGGATGAAGAAGAAAAAACTGTTACATTGGCACAGGTTAAATTTTTCTTATCTTTTACTCTTCCATTCTTAAAGAAAAAAAGAATTCCATGTTAGATGTTAATGTGAGTTTTAGAACTTCCCAAAGTTAGAGTTAAAATTATTAGTCAATTTTCTTACAGGGTAAATTCAAAGATCATAAGTTTTCACAAACCATTAACTTATAAATAATCATATACACATATAAAACTAAATATTTTACATAAAATTCACTTTTTCTTGTTCTTTATTAAGTTCAGTTCAGTTCAGTCCAGTCGCTCAGTCATGTCCAACTCTTTGTGACCCCATGAATTGCAGCACGCCAGGCCTCCCTGTCCATCACCATCTCCCAGAGGTCACTCAGACTCACGTCCATTGAGGTCACTCAGACTCACGTCCATTGAGTCCGTGATGCCATCCAGTCATCTCATCCTCTGTCCTCCCCTTCTCCTCCTGCCCCCAATCCCTCCCAGCAACAGAGTCTTTTCCAATGAGTCAACTCTTCTTCGCATGAGGTGGCCAACGTACTGGAGCTTCAGCTTTAGCATCATTCCTTCCAAAGAACACCCAGGACTGATCTCTTTTAGGATGGACTGGTTGGATCTCCTTGCAGTCCAAGGGACTCTCAAGAGTCTTCTCCAACACCACAGTTCAAAAGCATCAACTCTCCTGCACTCAGCCTTCTTCACAGTCCAACTCTCACATCCATACATGACTGACTAGACAGACCTTAGTCGGCAAAGTAACGTCTCTGCTTTTGAATATACTATCTAGGTTGGTCATCACTTTTCTTCCAAGGAGTAAGCATCTTTTAATTTCATGGCTGCACTCACCATCTGCAGTGATTTTGGAGCCCCAAAGAATAAAGTCTGACACTGTTTCCCCATCTATTTCCCATGAAGTGATAGGACCGGATGCCATGATCTTCGTTTTTTGAATGTTGAGCTTTAAGCCAACTTTTTCACTCTCCTCTTTTACTTTCATCAAGAGGCTTTTTAGCTCCTCTTCATTTTCTGCCATAAGGGTGGTGTCATCTGCATATCTGAGGTTATTGATATTTCTCCCAGCAATCTTGATTCCAGCTTGTGTTTCTTCCAGTCCAGCGTTTCTCATGATGTACTCTGCATATAAGTTAAATAAGCAGGGTTACAATATACAGCCTTGACGTACTCCTTTTCCTATTTGGAACCAGTCTGTTGTTCCATGTCCAGTTCTAACTGTTGCTTCCTGGCCTGCATACAGATTTCTCAAGAGGCAGGTTAGGTGGTCTGGTATTCCCATCTCTTTCAGAATTTTCCACAGTTTCTTGTGATCCACACAGTCAAAGGCTTTGGCATAGTCAATAAAGCAGAAATAGATGTTTTCTGGAACTCTCTTGCTTTTTCCATGATCCAGCGTTGACTAATATATTGAACATATTTAATTTCACTAAAGAATATAACCCCATTCTTTTAAACTCTTTCAACTGTGTGTTAAAATGTATCTAATTTTTAAGCATTTTAAATGTCCGACTTGAAAAATCTTTCTAATCTCATATCCTGTAATGCTAAAACATTGCCTCATATAAGATGAATTTTATTTCCTTAAACACTTAAATATGGTTTATAAACTTAATGTCTCCTATACTTGCAACTTTAAATCGCACATCTGAAAATTCATTTACATTTCAAATCTAAGTAACAAGGCTGTTCTTTCAGATGATCTCACATGTCAGATTCTTATAAAAATTAGACACTGGCACAATTCATATAATTTAGCAGAAAATAAATGGTGTCAGGGACTGATCATTGTTGTACTTAATTTGAAACATTCCCATCTTATATTGGGTTAATACATTTCAAATCTAAGTAACAAGGCTGTTCTTTCAGATGATCTCACATGTCAGATTCTTATAAAAATTAGACACTGGCACAATTCGTATAATTTAGCAGAAAATAAATGGTGTCAGGGACTGATCATTGTTGTACTTAATTTGAAACATTCCCATCTTATATTGGGTTAATGCGAAGCAAAGCCTGAGATGGGGATCCTTGTGGCAGCAGTTTGTTGAGGACCTGACTCCCAGAGACAGCCATAAGGCGTGAAGGAAGCAGGAAAGGAAGGGAGAGTTGCTGAGCAGACGTGGTTTCAGCTGAAGTCTAGCCTCAGTCAGATCCTACAGAGCCACACTGCCCAGCCTGGTGGTCACCAGCCTTATGGAGCCAGTGAGTGTCTGAAATGCAGTCAAACCAAGGTGCTCCACAGATGTAAAATACACACCAGAAATCAAAATCTTGAATGAACAAAACATTGTCCATTGTCCAGAGCTCATTAGTTTTTTACAAATGTTACATACTGCAATGATGAAATTTTGGATGTTTGGGGATAAATATATATTATTAATTCCATTTCACCTGTCTTTCTCTTATGCATCCACTAGAAATTTTAAAATACAATTTTGATTAGACAGTACTGCTAGAGTAGGAAAAATACAAAACGTTCCTAAGCAGTGGCCTTAGGGATGGACTTTTGTACCTTTTATCAGTTAATCAACTACTGGGGGCTGCCTCTGAGGGGAGAAAGTAAACTTGTAGGCTTTTCTAAGCAAGCCAGCTTACCCATCCCTGCAGAGCCACCCAAGGCCAAGGACAAATCTCAGGAGAAGGGGTCAGCTGTGGGGAGCCAGCAGCCATTGCTCCCTGAAGCTGGAGGAGGGGAGACCACCCTGCCGTGTTATAGAGTCGTTGCTTACGCCGGGGCTCAGGGTCACATTCCAGCGACTGAAGCTGCTGGGTGTATGCCGGCGCACACAGTCACACTGCCCAGACTCCAAACAGAACATGGGATCTAAGCACTTCAGGACACATATGCACGGACTGGTCCCGTCACCCCATTGCTATGGTAATAGGGGACCCCGAGAGCTCACAAGTCACCTAACATTGATTTCATATCACCATCTCCTAATTTCTTCCCAGTTGGAATTTGGGTGGACAGACTCTTCTACATGGCTCACAACAAATTTCCTTCACCACTTGACTAGATTCAAGCAATCTCTTTATTGCCTAGTGGGCTCTGAATTGTTTTCCTCTTATAATTTCATTCATATTCCATAAGATGAATTCCATTCACACTTAAGCCTAGGTAAAGAAAAGCTTGCTTGGGAGAGTAAGGAACTTCCTCAGAGGTCCGTTTGCTTGAGGGAAAGAGATGACGAGAGAACCACTACTTCTGAGAAAAGGGGGAAAAATGACATATCTCAGGTGGGATGAAGAGACAGGCTACGTACTAAACAGTCTTTAACAACTGTACATTTTTTATTTGCACAGATCTGTGAACTGGCAATCTTTGTTGCCAACTGCAAAGCCTGTTTCCCAAGATCCAACAACTAGTGAGGGTTAGGGACAGGTTCAAGCCCCGAGCCCTCTAGCTCCAGAGCCTATGTTCTTAACTACTTTCCTGAACTTCCTTTTTAAGCAAAACAGTATGATGTCTAGGAATTTTGAGACAATATGCCAATTTCCAGAATTCACTGTTGATGCGGTGTCTCCTCCCCTGAGATAAAAAGTGAAGGTGAAGTGGCTCAGTGACTCTTTGAGACCCCGTGGACTGTAGCCACCAGGCTCCCCTGTCCATGGGATTTTCCAGGCAATAGTCCTGGAGTGGATTGCCATTTCCTTCTCCAGGGGATCTTCCCAACCCAGGGATCGAATCTGGGTCTCCCGCATTGTAGACAGACACTTTACCATCTGAGCCACCAGATAAGTCCCCTGAGATAAGGCCCCTGCAACTGACAAAAACTGACATTGTTGGGTGATTTGAGCTCATCCCTGCTATTGGTTTGAAAACATTATTATGTATCAGAGCTCAAAGATTTTCCCAACTGAGGACTTCTATCCAAGAAGTTGGGAGTAAGTGTCAAAATGGACTCTGCACCTTCTGTCCAAGAAACCCATCACCCCAAGGTCCAAGAGATCTAGCTACACCCAGGCTGGAGGGTGCAGTGGTTATTGTCTGGTGTCAGACTAAACGGCTTCAAATCCTTCCCTCACCACTTAGTTGCTGTGTGACCTTGGGCGAGTCTCTTAACGTCTCTGAGACCCTGCAGTTTCCTCTGTGTTTGAAATGCAGACACTGCCCAATATGTCCTTAGCACCATGGCAGGTATTCAGTACCACACTGTGGAAGCCTCTGTGACAGGCAGAGATGTAAAAGTGCTCACAAAAAGTTGCTGGGGCAAGTTGGGGAGGGGAGTTGTTTTCCTTCTTCACCTACTGTTCCCTTTGCATAGAAGGCTCCCTACTGGGATCTTCAAGTATCTCCCTCCCTCCCTTCCCTTAGGTCTCCCCTCAAATGTCATTTCTGGCATCTCATTTAATGCAAACTTTCTCCCCTACTCTGCTCTCACCTCTGTTTCATTTCTTTCTCTCTTTTACTGAGGCATAGTTGATTTACAATGTTGTAGAAGTTTCAGGTGTACAACAGAATGATTCACGGGTTTTAAAGGTTATACTCTATAGCTATAAAATATTGGCTACATTCCATGTGCTGTACAATATATCCTTAGAGCTTATCATTTTGTACACAGTAGCTTGTACTATACAGTCTTTTCCATCACTATAAACCCATAATCATGAAATGACTGGGATAATTGGATTTTTAGTAAAAGATGGTGAGAAATCCAAGCTCTCAGGCAAAACTTGCATAGGACCAACATAGAAACAGTCAAGCAGATGAGGAAACAACAGATATATGAGTAATACTTTTTCATACATTTTATCACAAAGTCTTCAAAAGTCTCATAACATGTCCTTTTCTGATGAGTTTATTTGTGTTTTTTAGGAGAGATAAAAAATCCTGGTGAGAACATTCCCAAATCTCTGATGACTGGCATTCCTATGGTGGCTGTGGTTTATTTACTGGCTAACGTATCCTACCTGGCAGTTTTGACTCCCAAGGAAATCGTCTCTGCAGGTATGAATGTATCTAGACAAAGAGGAAATAGTCACTACTGTCTTTTCTGAATAAATAAGGACTCCTATATACTACTGATTTGTTCAATACACCCGTAAGAATACAAATGTAATGGGTTCCTGCTTTGGTTTTTATAAGGAAAGGAAAAATGATCATCTAAAAATCTATAAAAGATGAGTACATGCTAAAAGACCAAAATCAAAGGGTAGAAGATTGTGAAACAGAAAGAACTGGAAAGAGAAAGAGGAGAAGGAGAGAAAGAGAAGGAGGGACACAGAAAAAGAGAAGGAAAAAGAGAAGGAGGGACACAGAGGAGAGAGAGGAAAGAGAAACAGGAGCCAGCAAGGCGAGAGGGCGAAGAAGCAACACTGTTAGGAGACGCTCCACCCTTTAGGGCGCACCCAGATAACCACTCTCAGAACAGTCATTTGGAACAGGCAGTATCGTCTTTTTTTCAGATGAGGAAACTGCAGTGCCTGGGAGTTAAGTAATGAACAAGCTTAATAAGATGCAAAAGTAGGTTCCAGTCATGCTTTTCTCATGATAAAAGATTGCTTCTTGTCCAGGTTATTGCTAGCAATGGGTTGTAAATCTGCACAGCAGTTTACAAGATCTGACCTTCAAAAAATATATTCTTCCCAATTCTACCAAGTATGGTGCTCAAAGCCGCCCAGCTCATAATTGGAAAAGACAAACTCAAATCCATGTTAACTCCAAAACCTATGTTCTCAATCACCATACTAAAGTATGTCAGTATAAGCAAATGAAATCAAAACAAAGCAAGCAATCGTATGAATACATATTAATATGCATCAGGTGATAAATTTTATTAATGCATATTATTTTATAACATACACTCATAGACATGACTAAATGGAAATATAATAAAAAGATAATAGTAAATGGTGCCATCTGAATGGTAAGATTATAAGAAATTTTTATTTCTTTTTTTATACTGTTCATATTTTCCACAATTAGCATCTTATACTTATGATCAGAAAAAAATCATTTTTATAATACTAGGTACTTATTTCCACAGAATTAACTGATGATTTTTAATGACAACATTGGGTCTTTTCCCAAAAAAATGTTAAATTATGTTCATTTTACTTTAAAAAGGCAGAGTAGTGTTTGAAATATATTGGAAAAATTCCCCCAAATTTTAATTTTTAAAAAATAGTTATTCCTGAAAGAAGTTTGGTCATCTAGAAAATTCACTTACTGAGAGTGACTAGTTCTTCAAATATTCTGGATAAAGGCCAAATAATACATCAAAAAAAATGCAGGCTACAAAAATGCTGTACATGCAGACAGGCACAGGGGCTTATGACCACGTGTGCTGTGTGTGGTCATGGAGGGGCTGATGATGTCACTCCAGTGACCTGAATCCCCCGCCCTGGGTGTGCCCTCGAGGCAGAGGTCACAAAGGATCAGTCTGCTGTCATCTGCACTCAAAGCCTTCTCCAAAGCCAGACACGTTGAAATTCATTAAAAAAAAAAAAAAAAAGCTCTACATGGCTCAAAAGCACCAAAAGATGTATTTCTGCATCTTCTCTGAGACTAGTCTAAAAATGGTGTGTTGATTCGAAAAGAAAAAGAGAAATACAAATTTTTAAAAGTAAACAAAAACGTGCTCCTTGCCACAGTTTGGTCTCACAGAAATACAGTAACACTCTGAAGAAGAGTTCTTTTAACTATTAAACTGAAGGGGAGAGTTATACTTTGCCTTTCACCCCACTTCCAAGCCAGGCTGCCAGTTCCGTGGAGACCCACCTCCCTCACATCTCTTCGGGTGTTCTTTCCTCTTCTTTCCCACCCCCAGTGCCCGGGCCCCTATTTTCCTCACTTCATTCGCAGCAACAACCTCCAAGTTTACACTCTCACCTCTAACTTTCTTCTTCTATCCAGCCTCCACTCAATCTCAAGAAATAATTCTCTGAGGGGCTTCCCTTGTGGCTCAGACAGTGAAGAACCTGCCTGTAGCGCAGAAGACCTGGGTTCAGTCCTGGGTTGGGAAGATCCCCGGAGAAGGGAATGGCTACCCATTCTGGTACTCTTGCCTGGAGAATCCCATGGAGAGAGGAGCCTGGAGGGCTACAGTCCATGGGGTCGCAAAGAGTGGGGCTCTATAAAACACAGATATGATCCTGTCACCTCCCTGCTGAAGTGTTCCGCCATCTGTTTTCTTACGTCTCCTCCTAAGCGCACTCTCACCCCATCATCACCTTCCTTCACACCAAGTGTCAGCTCCTAAGCTGACCATGGCAGATTCTCCCAGGTCTAACTGAAGCCTAACTTTCCATCCTCATCTCCTGCCTCTGTGCACACATACACCCTCGCCACACAACAGCCTTTCCAAACAGCTTATGTTTCCAGAACAGATACTCTCTGCCTCCCCCACAGTGTCATCGCACCCCCCTCAGCCTGACTGAGATGCCTACCTCCTGCCTGATGTCCCACTGATTAGATTGATTCTAAGTTCAACACACTTGGGCTTCCCTGGTAGCTCAGATGGTAAAGAATCTGCCTGCAGTGCAGGAGACCTGGGTTCGATCCCTGGGTTGGGAAGATCCCTTAGAGAAGGGAATGGCTACCCACTCCAGGATTCTTGCCTAGAGAATCTCACGGACAGAGGAGCCTGGCCAGCTACCATCCACTGGGTCACAGAGTCAGACACAACTGAGTGACTAACACTCACTTTACTTTCACTTCAATACACTTTGAGCCCTAAAAAGTACTGAAAAGTGCCTCCCAAATCTTATGCACAAGCTAGTCTTAGAAAGTTTGAAATGAAGGGCACATTACCCCTTCCAGTGCATTCCACTGGCCAAAACAGACCACAAGGTCAAACTGTATTCAAGAATAAGTAAAAAGACTCCCTTTCTTAGAATAAGCTACAAGATTTATTGCAAAGGGTATGGATGCAGGAGGAAGTGGAGAATTATTGCTATAATTTCAATCAAAGTCAAAATTGACCATTTTGAAAATTTTCTAAAATTTTTGTAGATGCCGTTGCTCTCACCTGGACGGACAAAATAATGCCTTCTATGCAATGGGCCATTTCTTTTGGAATTTCAACTTCAGTATTTAGCTCCATGTGCTGCACAGTGCTTTCAGCGTCAAGGATGATCTACACAGCAAGCCGAGAAGGACAGCTGCCGTTGATCTTCTCGATGCTCAATAGCCACTCCTGTCCAACCACGGCTGTTACCCAGATAATCATCTTAACTTCCATTGTTATTATAACCTCAGACTTAATCAATTTAATAAGATATTCAGGGCTAGCATTATGGTTTTTGAGAGGGCTACATATGATAGGTTTACTTAAACTAAGGTACCAGGAACCCAACCTACCTAGACCTTACAAGGTAAATCAAGTCTAAAAACTTAATATTAAACTTCTATTCTCTTTTTAAGAATATAATTTTTATTCTATATTGTTAGTGTTACTCACTCAGTCGTGTCCAACTTTTTGCAACCACATGAACTGCAGCCTGCCAGGCTCCTCTGTCCGTGGGATTTCCCACACAAGAATATTGGAGTGGGTTGCCATCTCCTTCTCCAGGGGATCTTCCCAACCCAGGAATCGAACCCAGGTCTCCAGCAGTGCAAGTGGATTCCTTACCATCTGAGGGACCAGGGAAGCCTTTTTTATACTATATGGGATGCTTCTAACAATCATGAGTCAAACTTTGAGACATCTGAACCAGACCTCCATTTCCCAACTTACTAATGTGTAATTAACTGACTCATTGGAAATAAGACCCTGATGCTGGGAAAGATTGAAGGCAAGAGGAGAAGAGGATAACAGAGGATGAGATGGTTGGATGGCATCACCAACTCAACGGATATGAGTTTGAGTAAGCTCCGGGAGTTGGTGATGGACAGGGAGGCCTGGAGTGCTGCAGTCCATGGGGTCACAAAGAGTCAGACACAACTGAGTGACTGAACTGAACTGAATGTGTAATTGGCCGTATGGGGTGTGTTTGGTTTGATTTTTCTAGAGTATAATGTTGAAACTGATTCTCTATGAGGAAGATAAATGTTATCCTTTGCATCATCTTTCAGGAGTTAGGCAATAACACTTTTGAGGGAAGAATCCTGGCCCTGTTCAAAAGCATCCCTCAGTCCATGACCCAGTGTCAACCCTTGTCGACCCACTACCCATGACATGGCATTCTCTTCTTGAGTATCTCCTTGAACGGTCTTCATTTTATCCAACAAGATGGTAATCTAAGCCTCAGTTTAGTTGATTCTAAAAATTCTGAACCTGAACTTAGCTAACAAAATGGAATCACCATCCTCTAGGTAATGTTGGCAGGGCTACTGTAGGTTCCTAAAGTGTCTTTGTGCTAAAAATAATAAATCACCCCTGCTTCTAGGCAGACACAGCTCCATGCCCAGACACAGAGCTTGGTGAGCACAGCACAAGCTAGATATCAGCTCCCTTTTGCCCCCTCAGAGGGGTATGCCTGTCTGAGTAATGAGCTACCAGCAATCATATGCTTCCCAGGTGGCACAGTGGTAAAGAATCCACCTGCCAATACAGCAGACGTGGATTCGATCCTTGGGTCAGGGAGATCCCCTGGAGTAGAAATGGCTACTCACTCCAGTAATCTTGCCTGGAGAATCCCATGCACAGAGGGGTCTGGCTGGTCGTAAAGAGCTGGACACGACTGAGCGACTGAGCATGCATGCAAGCAACCATATGCAAAAGAAACAAAATCAAACTCTCATTTGAAAAAAAAGACCATTCTGACATTAGTGTAGGAAGTATATTAGAAGGAGGCGTGAGCATGACCTGTTCAGGTCAAACAACTGGCGTAGATTTTCTTAGTTTTCCTCCACTTAACTTCAGGAAAATTGTGGAGCTCAGAGACTAGGTAAAATTACCCTAGTCAGAAGGATCAAGGATGGGATTTAAACCACACATTTAAACCACACATTTGATTTCAGAAACCAAATTTGGTTATATTTACTGAAAAGATAGTCATGAAATCTGTATTCCATAAAAGATCCACTGAGGAAATCTTCTCTGATTTTAGCGTCAGGAATACTTGAGCCTCTTCTAAACAATGGTTTAGCCCATGCCTTTTGGTGGCCTGCTTCCAGAATCTATATGGGGCTACCTGGCATGCATTTTGTGAGCCAAATTCATTCCTTATCCATATTTATTTCCCTCATTTCTCTCTCTTATTTTCACTTATTTTGCCTTGGTATAAAATAAGCCATATCTTGCTATAATGTAAATCCTAAAAGGTACCAAACAGTCTCTGTCATATTTTGTTTGGTTTTGTTTCTTGACTGTGCTGGGTCTTCACTGCAGTGCATGGGCTTTCTCTAGTTGCCATGTGACGGCTTACATCCCCTGGCATGTGGGATCTTAATTCCCTGACCAGTGACCAAACCCACATGCCCTGCACTGAAAAGTGGATTCTTAACCACTGGACTGCCAGAGACGTCCCCAGGTAGTCTTTGTTTTACTCTTTAATTGTGTTATAATTATAATCCAGTGGTCAATATGGTAAAGATACCTCCTGGTCGTAGAGACTATGTGGAAAATAAAATGATAGTCCCTTATTTCATACCACTGACCGTAAAGCCACTTGAGTATGTTTACTGAAATCTGAATTCCCAGACTCACCCCAGGGCTTCTAACTTACTAGATCTTAGTCAGGCCTTAGGAATCTGTGTATTTATCAATTATCTTGGAGATTCTTATGCAGAGAGGTCGACTGATTCTATTTTAAGAAACACTAGTTTAGACAATCTTGACTTTCTTCCCCCCCACAATGGATCCCTCTTGGCCATGCTTCATGTTGAAAAGAGTGAACAATATCTTGGATTTTAGTCATCCATTTATTCAACGATTATGCAGTGACTACCTGCTGTGTTTCAGTTACTTTAAAAATAAAGATGAATCTTTTCATTAAGAATCGTCTTAGTCCCATAGAAGAGTAAGAAGTGATTACAAATTATTTTTATAAGGTTAATTAAGAAATGTCATTTTCTTGAGCACATTCTACTGAAGTACACTGTATGCAATTCTGACAAAGACTTCAGAAGACCAGAAAAAAACTCATTTTGCAAATGGGTCTAAGAGGAACCTTTGTTTTTTTTAAACTCAGATTTTAAATGGTGTGTGTGTGTGTTTAGTCACTCAGTCGTGTCTGACTCTACAGCCTCATGGACTGTAGCCCACCAGCCTCCTCTGTCCGAGGGATGTTTGAGGCAAGAATACTGGAGTGAGTTGCCATTTCCTTCTCCACACAAAACACATATGTCACGAATAGTTGCTTGAAAACCCCTGAACATATTTATCCCTTAGCACCTGCTGACCCACCACGTCCTTCCTTCAGGGGTTGGGGAGGTGTGGGGCCCTGAGGATCTCACTATGCAGGGTTTGGGGTCTCCTTGGGGAGACCACCAAAGAGACTTGGGGAGCCACCTGCTGGCTGTTCTCTGCAAATGGGTCTGAAGATCAGATTAAGTAGGTAGACCAGTTACACTGCTAGATTCTGGCACTGAACTCCGTGGAAAAAAAACCTTCTTTATCTGTTTTAAATATCTCTGGAGAAGGAAATGGCAACCCACGCCAGTATTCTTGCCTGGGAAATGCCATAATGGACAGAGGGGCCCGGCAGGCTATAGCCCCATGAGGTTACAAAGAGTCAAACACAACTTAGCAGCTAAGCACCAATAACAACAATCCATAGCACAGCACATGCCATTTAGAATTTCAGTGACTACTTGTCAAAAGAATGAGCAGTTAAAATACCAGAGGTTACATTTCTAACCAAACTTTTCTGAGTCCAGCATTCCTGCTATTTCTATTACTTGATGCTGCGCTAAGAAAGACTGGCGCATACCCCATTAAAGAAGCATTATAAACAAATATAACAGTTATGACATGACTGGGTTTCCATATTCCCAAAAGTAGAAGTGTTTCAATGACTAATACTAGGATGACACAGCTAATTTTTATCTATGATGATGATGCTTAAATATTTTTCCTATGCTTGAAAATAAAGCACTAATCTTAGTAAATAAATGACAATATCTGATGGCTAAGGCAGGCATTCTTGATAAGTATAAAATGAATAAAATTAAATAGTTTTACTTTTTTCCATTCAGTCTGCCTTTGATTTACATCTTATAATGTGATACTGATACTCTCCCTCTAAATCTATTTGAAAATATATTTGTAGTTTTCTCTCTGGTGTTTGGAAACACTTGCTCCAAAAGAAAGAGATTTTTCTCACGTGTCTACAGAAACTTTTAGACAATGTCATCACTAATCCTAATTTTTTTTTTAACTTTCAGGTGCCTTTGCCATTTATATTTGGATCCATAGCTATATCTTTGTTTCTGATTTTGACGCCATTGATTAAAACTCCTAAAATGGAGCATGTTTATGGGCTTATCTTTATAATCAGTGGACTCTTGTGTTACTGGATTCACGTTCATCTTAATCAACATTCTGTGTATTTTGTCAAAGTCACCTGTTATTTACAATTACTGTTTAATGTTTCACCACCTGAAGACCACATTTCAACAGAAAAACGTGATCTTAAAGAAATCTTCTTGTAAATAAGAAATTTTGTAATGTAAAATTTTTAGTGAATGAATACGTTTTTAAAGGTAAATTCTGTTTTAAACTATGCACTCATAAACACAAAGCCTTCTACCTCCTGCCCAGTTCCCAGCTACACATATCAGATTTACCTCCCACTCAGTCATGTACTCAGATTCTTTACAGTTCAAATTATTTTCCTTGTAATTGAAGCTCTAGCTCCCTAGTGTCCAATATGCTTCTCACTACTTATTTTCCTGGTCGGAAATTTTAAATGAATGCATGCGCACACAAACACACCCGAAGTTAAAAGGGCATACTATGACTCAATCACTTAATTACTGCCTATTTCCGTGTGTAGAAAATATTATAATGCTGTATGCCTGAAATAGTATCATATTGTATACCTGAAACTAATAAACTGTTGTATGTCAATTACATATCAATAAAATAAATAAACAAATAAGCAAGCAAAGTAAAAACAAAACAAAGAATCATTGCCAGAAAGAGAAGTTCGTTGGTGAGCAGTGCTTAGTGTAGAGCAGCCAGTTAACATCTGTTGAATGAATGCAAGGTGTATCTGCAAAACTAACAGAAAATATTATAATCTGAAGTTTATATTAATAAATATTATTGCTTCCTACTCACTGGTCTAAACTCTTCACGGTGGTATCAATTAAAAGAAAATATTTTCATTTTAGGCCTCTGGTGTTTAGCCTTTGTAAAGCAGGAAACGCTAAATTATGGCCCTCAAAAATATGTCCGTGTCAATTAAGTTCATAACTAGTAAGAGAAGTTTGTCAAAATGTTTCCCAAATTCTGTGGGATCCTAAAATCAATGCATTAAGTGGAACTGAAAGGGGAAGAAAAGACCATGGCAACACTGAAGCTTCTCAAGTCCAATAATACTGAATTGACCGTGACTTTATCTTATTCTATTTCTAGTGTAAACAAAAATAAAACATCATTTTTTTTTAAACGTGACATGAAAACTTGTTTAAGAGTTTGAAATTGGGATGAGGGGAGGATTACTGGATATCCGGTAAAGCGCACTTTTCTGAGTTACTTGCACCTTTTATTGTCTTTAAGCTATTTTTAAACATTGTTAAGTTGCAGAATGGGCGTCCCGGATGGCTCAGTGGTAAAGAGTCGGCCTGCCAATGCCTGCAGCCTGTGCTAACACACACAGGCCTTACTGGGGCAACACTGTGCTTTGCAAGACACTTTCCAGAGGCCACAGCAAGTCACCATCCAGGCAGATGGGAAAGTAAGAAAATTCCTGGGAGGAAGAAGAATCTGTCAGGGGGCTTGCCTGTCTAGAAGGTGTTACTCAGCAGCACAGCAGGCAGTCTCTGGGTCAAAGAGCCCCCAGGGGCAGCAGTGATGGGGGGTCTTTATTGTGCTGAGCTTATCTTGAGTCCAGTTCAGTTCAGTTCAGTCGCTCAGTTTTGTCCGACTTTGCAACCCCATGAATTGCAGCACACCAGGCCTCCCTGTCCATCATCAACTCCTGGAGTTCACTCAAACTCACGTCCATCGTCCATCGAGTCGGTGATGCCATCCAGCCATCTCATCCTCTGTCGTCCCCTTCTCCTCCTGCCCCCAATCCCTCCCAGCATCAGAGTCTTTTCCAATGAGTCAACTCTTTGCATGAGGTGGCCAAAGTACTGGAGTTTCAGCTTTAGCATCATTCCTTCCAAAAGAACACCCAGGACTGATCTCCTTTAGAATGGACTGGTTGGATCTCCTTGCAGTCCAAGGGACTCTCAAGAGTCTTCTCCAACACTTGTGACTAACAGATGAGCTCTGCAGTTTCAAGGGGCATGCAAAGCAGGCACGTTCTAAATGGTTAAGCATATCCCTTCTTGGGCTATATGTTAAGCAATCGAATGTTGAAAAGCTTGAGTTTGGTGCCTGCTGGCTTTAGGGCTCATGGGTCTCAGCCTGCTGTGAGGAATCAAACAACCTAGAATCCAATATGCAAGGGTCACCTTTGGCTCTTTCATATAACGTGGGTGAAATGGACAAAACATCAGTACACCTTAATTTCTCTGTGGCTGATCCTGCCACCAAATTAGGGCAGGAATAAATGTTTGAATTAATGAATGATTCACATTGGCTAAGTTAACACATATATATTAGGGGAAGAGTAGTAGCCCTATATAAATTTAATACTAGATTGGTTTGCATATATCCTCAGGGCCAATAAAGATATTCTAATTAATCCTAACTGTAGAGTAATTATCTCTATTATGTGAGAAAATCAGTGGGTATGTCACATATATTATCTCATTCAATACTATGGACATGATCCTACAATATTAAAGTGTTATCCTCATTTCATGGATGATGAAATGTGGATTCTTAAAAAAAAAACACACACACACAAATTGCTGAAAACCATGCTGCAGGTAAATAGCAGACTGGAATTCAAACCTCTGCTGACTTGAATGCAAAGTTTACATTCTTTCCTTTAAACTACAACTTCTTCCCTAGATACTCATCTACAAAGGACTATTTCAGAGTTAAATAATATCATTGCTATACCTCTGGAGCAGACGTCTCCACTCAGAACTTTTGAAACTTCCTTTCTTAATTACCCGTGACTAACTTTTTCAATGGCCTAAGTCATTAAAAAATAATAATAATTAACATGAAAAACATTTTAACTCTGGCCTTCAAAGAGGTCACAATATCCTATAACAATTCCCAAGTCAATCATTTTTTAAACCAACTCAGTCAGTCAGTTCAGTCGCTCAGTGGTGTCCAATTCTTTGCAACCCCATGAACTGCAGCACGCCAGGCCTCCCTGTCCATCACCAACTCCCAAAGTTCACCCAAACCCATGTCCACTGAGTCAGTGATGCCATCCTACCATCTCATCCTCTGTTGTCCCTTTCTTCTTCTGCCCTCAATCTTTCCCAGCATCAGGGTCTTTTCAAATGAGTCTGCTCTTCCCATCAGGTGGCCAAAGTATTGGAGTTTCAGCTTCAGCATCAGTCCTTCCAATGAACACCCAGGACTGATCTCCTTTAGGATGGACTGGTTGGATCCCCTTGCAGTGGGGACTCTCAAGAGTCTTCTCCAACACCACAGTTCAAAAGCATCAATTCTTCAGCACTCAGCTTTCTTCACAGTCCAACCCTCACATCCATACATGACCACTCGAAAAACCATAGCCTTGACTAGACGGACATTTGTTGGCAAAGTAACGTCTCTCCTTTTGAATATGCTACCTGCTGCTGCTAAGTCGCTTCAGTCATGTCTGACTCTGTGAGACCCCATAGACGGCAGCCCACCAGGCTCCCCGATCCCTGGGCAAGAACTCTGGAGTGGGTTGCCATTTCCTTCTCCAATGCATGAAAGTGAAAAGTGAAAGTGAAGTTGCTCAGTCGTGTCCAACTCTTCGCGACACCATGGACTGCAGCCCACCAGGCTCCTCCGTCCATGGGATTTTCCAGGCAAGAGGACTGGAGTGGGGTGCTATTGCCTTCTCCGGAATATGCTATCTAGGTTGGTCATAACTTTCCTTCCAAGGAGTAAGCATCTTTTAATTTCATGGCCACAATCACCATCTGCAGTGATTTTGGAGCCCAGAAAAATAAAGTCAGCCACTGTTTTCACTGTTTCCCCATTATTTGCCATGAAGTAAGGTTTAGTAATAAAATGCTTGCAGAAGGATGAGATGATGAAATTCAGGGAATGTCGCTGTTTGGGGTGCCTTCCAGGAATATGAAAGGAAAATGCAAAAACATAGTAATTCACACAAAATTTTAAAATTATTTTTCAGGATTTGAAAAAAGGAGGGGGGTGCAAAAGGAAAAAGCATGCAACCCCCGAAGGCAATAGGATTCCTCCTTGGAAACACTTTAGTGCTGATGCAGCAACAGGAGCAGGAACCTTTGTGTCTTCCAAAGGTGTGTATGCCTCGCTGACTCAGCTCCGTGCTCTATGCCAACCTAGAGGGGTGGGCTCGAGGGTGTGAATGGGAGGGAGAACTAAAGGAAGGGGATATACACATACTTGTAATTTACATTGTTGAACAGCAGAAATCAACACAGCATTGTAAAGCAATTAACTCCCATTTAAAAAATTTTAAAGGGGCTTCCCTTGTGGCTCAGTGGTAAAGAATCCGCCTGCCAACGCAGAAGAAACAAGACTGATCCCTGATCTGGGAAGAGCCCACATGCCATGTGAGTGTAATGAAGCACAGTAGAGTCTGTGCTCTGGAGCCCGGAAACCTCAACAAGAGAAGCCACCACAGAGAGAAGTCCACACACCGCGGTAGAAGTCCACACACCGTGGGGAGGAGTCCATACTCTTCCGGGAGGAGTCCACACACCACAACTAAAAAGTAGCCAGCACTCACCACAAAGAGAGAAAAGCCCAAATAGCAACAAATACTCAGCACAAAATTAAATAAATTAATTAAAAATAAAATTTAAATTAAATAAATAAAATTATTTAAAAAAAAATTTTTAAAAGAAAGGAAAGTGAAAGAGGAAGGGAAGCAAAACCATTTTTTTCTTTAGTGTACAGATCTCCTATTCCTATGCCTGTGTGTGGGCTCGGTCGCTTCAGTTGTTTCTCTTTGCGATGCTTTGGACTGTAGCCCACCAGGCTCCTCTGTCCATGGGTATTCTTCAGGCAAGAATACTGGAGTGGGTTGCCAAGCCCTCCTCCAGGGGACCTTCCCAATCCAGGAGTGAACTCTCATCTACTGTACTGCAGGCAGATTCTTTACCCACTGAACCACCTGGGAGCCCTCTATTCCTATAGGAACATAAAACACCCTTTTGTTATAGGTGAAAAGTGAAAGTGAAGTCGCTCAGCCGTGTCCGACTCTTTGTGATCCTATGGGCTGCAGCACTCTAGGCTTCCTTGTCCATCACCAACTCCCAGAGTTCACCCAAACTCATGTCCATCGAGTCCGTGATGCCATCCAACCATCTCATCCTCTGTTGTCCCCTTCTCCTCCCACCTTCAATCTTTCCCAGCATCAGGGTCTTTTCAAATGAGTCATTCTTCTCATCAGGTGGCCAAAGTATTGGAGTTTCAGCTTCAGCATCAGTCCTTCCAATGAATATTCAGGACTGATTTCCTTCAGGATGGACTGGTTGGATCTCCTTGCAGTCCCAGGGACTCTCAAGAGTCTTATCCAATGCCACAATTCAAAAGCATCAATTCTTTAGTGCTCAGCTTGCTTTATAGTCCAACTCATGACTACTGGAAAAACTTTAACTTTGACTAGACAGATCTTCATCAGCAAAGTAATGTCTTTGCTTTTTAATAGGCTGTCTAGGTTGGTCATAGTGTTTCTTCTAAGGAGTGTCTTTTAATTTCATGGCTGCAGTCACCATCTGCAGCGATTTTGGAGCCCCCCAAAAATAGTCTGTCACTATTTCCACTGTTTCCCCAACTATTTGCCATGAAGTGATGGGACCAGATGCCACGATCTTAGTTTTCTGAATGTTAAGTTTTAAGCCAGTTTTTTTCACTCCCCTCTTCCACTTTCATCAAGAGGCTCTTTAGTTGAAACCATATGCATTTTAGAATAATTTTGTCAAGTTCCATAAAAGATTCAGCTGGGACTCTCATAATGGAATTTTATTTGAAGTTATTTAGGGAAAATTGGCACCTTTATAGTAATGATTAAAGGTTTCTCTTGACTAAACTTTTTGAGGGAGCAGGAGGAAGCTTTTCTCTAAGCTTCAGTTTCTTACACAAAACTTTGCATACTTCCTGTTAGACTTATTTCACAGCTTACAATTTTAGTTGCTATGTTGATTTAGAAAATCCAAGAAAATTATCTTATGCAAATAAAAGAAGTTTATCTCTTATTTTTTTCTTCCAGCATCAGTTCTAGTTCATTTCAAAAGAAAAACAGGAATCCTGAATTTGCTCACGACTTCAACGAAAATATTTCCAGTGTTTCATATTAAGTGTGATATTTCCTATAGGTGTTTAGAAAATGCTGTTTAGTTATCTATACCATTGTCTACTCTTCACTTGCTATGATTTTAATTATGAAAAAAATATTGAATCTACTAAACAACACTTTCTTCCTTAAGATAACTATGGTTTCTTCTTAATCAACTAATGTAGGAAATCGTTTGCTCATTTTTGGCTTAATGAGTCTTCCCTCTTTTTTTCTGTTAGTCCAACAGTTTCTCCATTTTATCTTTAAAAAAAAAAGAAAAGAAAAGAAAGAAACCAACTCTGTTTTGTAGAGTTCCCTACAGTTTTTCTAGGCTCTAGCTCTCTTTCTTCAGGAGCCCATAGCCTCTTACTCCCTCTGGTGTACGACCTCTGGACAAACTAATGGCCAGGATGGGAAGGCAGTTCCACAGTCCTCACTTTCCTGTGAGATGCCTCAAGTCCGGGCTTTCTCTCAGCCTAGTAGAATTGTGCCTGGATGCTCAACAAGCCTCTGGTTTCTTTTTTTTGTTGTTCTTAGCTCCCCACCCCAATCCCCCCTCACCCCCCACTCCCCTGCTACCCCGCAAAGAATGCCAAAGCCAGCCCCTCTAGCACTCCATCAAAGACAAGGATGTTCTGGCACGCTCTGTCCATTGTTTGGAGGGGCTAATGTACACAACTAAGTATAAATGGAATTCATGAGTGATGTAGATATTTTCAAGGCCACAAGTTACAAAGGAAACTGATCTTCTGTGCCCATGTCATTGCCCTGATGTTCTGTACTGGGATCTGAAAGGATCACGTCATCGTAACGTTTTAAAAGCTTTGGGTTTTATTTTGCAAAAAGCTTGTACACACTTTATGTGGTTAAAAAGAAAAATGGTTTTGTATCTTGTCTAAAAAATTGTCATAAAAATGCCAGTAGAGTCTAACAGAAAAAGACAAATGTAAATTATAGGATGTGTAACACCACCATTACATTTTGGTCTCATAGGTATGCAGTAAAACACAAGAGGATATTTAAAAAGTATCAAGATGAAGAAAAAGTCAACAACTATAGTTGTCTTACACCCTGCATCCAAATCAGTCAACAAAGTTTGTAACATCTCGGATATTTTTCTTTCCCGTCAGTCCCACCCCTAGTGCCTTCGTCCAGTTTTCATTTTTCTCTCCTAGTTTATGCAACTGTATTTTAATTTATGCACCCGCCACCAATATTTTCCCTACAATCCAGCCTCCACTCAGTTTCTATACATATTATAAAACACAAATCTAATCCTGTCACCTTCCTACTTAAATATTCCTCCTTCTCATTTTGTTGCATCTTCTCCCAAGCTTACTCTCACCACTGTGCAACCAGCACACCATCACCTCATCATTACCTTTCTTCAGACCAAATATCAACTCCTAAGCTGACCATGGTAGGTTCTCCAAGATCTGATTCAAGCCTAACTTTCTACCTTTCTGTCCTCATCTCTTGCCTTCTGTTGCATGCACACACACACACACACACACACACACACACACACATGCCCTCACCACACACCAGCCTTTCTACATAACATTTACAGAATAGATACTATTATCTCTACCTTCCCAACAATACCAGCTCATCAACCTGACTGCCTATCTCATGCTTGATTACACATTGATAAGATTGCTTCCAAATATATTGCTCATTTTGCAGCCACAAATACTTCATAGATATAATGTAAAGCAAGTCAAAGGCAGACTGAAGTGCAATTCAAAAATGCAAAATATAGGGACTTCCCTGGTGGTACAGTGGATGGGAATTGGACTGCCAGTGGGGGAAATGTGGATGCAATCCCTGGTCCAGGAGGATCCCACAAGCCGTGGAGCATGTAAGCCAAGTGCCACAACTACCAGTGCTTTAGAGCCAGCAAGCTGCAACTTCTGAGCCCACAACCCGCAACTATGGAGCCTGTGTGCTGCAACACTGAAGCCTGTGCACCTAAAGCCTGTGCTCCACAACAGAGAAACCTCCACAAGGAGAAGCCCGTGTGACGCCAAGAGGGGCCCCAACTCACCGCAGCTAGAGAAAGCCCGTGCACAGCAACCAAGACCTAGCAGAGCCAAAAATAAATAAATAAACTTTCTCTAAAAGGAATTTTTTTTCAATGTTCAGTTCAGTTCAGTCGCTCAGTCGTGTCCAACTCTTTGCGACCCCATGAATCGCAGCACGCCAGGCCTCCCTGTCCATCACCATCTCCCGGAGTTCACTCAAACTCACGTCCATCGAGTCTGTGATGCCATCCAGCCATCTCATCCTCGGTCGTCCCCTTCTCCTCCTGCCCCCAATCCCTCCCAGCATCAGAGTCTTTCCAATGAGTCAACTCTTCGCATGAGGTGGCCAAAGTACTGAAGCTTCAGCTTTAGCATCATTCCTTCCAAAAGAAATCCCAGGGCTGATCTCCTTCAGAATGGACTGGTTGGATTTCCTTGCAGTCCAAGGGACTCTCAAGAGTCTTCTCCAACACCACAGTTCAAAAGCATCAATTCTTCGGCGCTCAGCCTTCTTCACAGTCCAACTCTCACATCCATACATGACCACAGGAAAAACCATAGCCTTGACTAGAGGGACCTTAGTCGGCAAAGTAATGTCTCTGCTTTTGAATATACTATCTAGGTTGGTCATCACTTTTCTTCCAAGGAGTAAGCATCTTTTAATTTCATGGCTGCAATCACCATCTGCAGTGATTTTGGAACCCCCCAAAATAAAGTCTGACACTGTTTCTACTGTTCCCCCATCTATTTCCCATGAAGTGATGGGACCAGATGCCATGATCTTCGTTTTCTGAATGTTGAGCTTTGAGCCAACTGTTTCACTCTCCTCTTTCACTTTCATCAAGAGGCTTTTCAGCTCCTCTTCACTTTCTGCCATAAGGGTGGTGTCATCTGCCTATCTGAGGTTAGCAATCTTGATTCCAGCTTGTGTTTCTTCCAGTCCAGCGTTTCTTATGATGTACTCTGCATAGAAGTTAAATAAGCAGGGTTACAATATACAGCCTTGACGTACTCCTTTTCCTATTTGGAACCAGTCTGTTGTACCATGTCCAGTTCTAACTGTTGCTTCCTGACCTGCATACAGATTTCTCAAGAGGCAGGTCAGGTGGTCTGTATTCCCATCTTTTTCAGAATTTTCCACAGTTTCTTGTGATCCACACAGTCAAAGGCTTTGGCATAGTCAATAAAGCAGAAATAAATGTTTTTTTTCTGGAACTCTCTTGCTTTTTCAACGTAAAATATAAAATAAAATTGCAGTGTCATTGCTGAAAGGGGTTGATTACAGATTATTTAGCATTTTTTTTTAAATTTTAGAACTGAGAATGCCTATAGAAACTACTTCAACAATCCTTTTTGCAGATAGAGAATTAGAAGCAAAACTTCAGGTTTCTAAGCATTAGTGATTTTAACAGCCAAATAATAGAAATATAATTCACCAAATTATCATTCTGAAAAGAATCAATCTTTCAGTACTGAGGCAATTCAGATACAATCTACAAGTTTTAAACTTGACTAACTATAATAAATATTTTGATTAATTAATTTAATGAATTATAATGCACATAATTTTGGAGGAAAGATCTGGTACATTTAAAATCAAATGATTTGTTTCTTGTATCAGTTGTTTGCTTAAGGTTAGACTATAATACTTATCACAATTGAAAAAATCTCTATTTTAATTAACATTCAGTTATTGTATAGTGACTTACCTGTCATCTAATCCTATCTCCTCCATAATTTACTGACCTAAAACAAAACTGTTTATTTAGCTTCTATTTCCATTATTCGGCAATTTGCACTTGTTCAACTAAGTGCTTCCAGGTTCATGCATGCATTTGTCTGTCCTTAGCTGGAGTGACTTATTTCTGTTCCATGCTTATTCTCCTTGGAAGAAGGCAGTCTTCCAAGAGACAGAGCAGAAACATGCAAGACACCTTGAGGCCCAGCACTACAATTTCAATGGATTCTACTGACCAAAACAAAAAGTCACATATAAACTCAGAATCAAGGAGCTAGCAAAGAGTTCATACCTCCACCTTTTGTTAAAAGGAGCTGCAGATACACAGTAAAGCACATAACTATAAGAAACAGTGAATTGTGGCTACAAGTTTTAGAATATAATAGGTACATCTATACAGCATGTGACTAATGACAGTTAAGTCTGTAAATATTTTCCATTTTACATTAGAAAGTTGGGTCTTTCTTTAGATGGCCAATGTTGACACTGTTAATCAATAAACCATCTATAATAAGAATAGGAAAGAGCTTTATTCCAACCAAACTAAGGATTATAGCTCAGTAAGCACAGATTTAAGAAGAACTTAAATAATGTTCTGCTAGGCTGAAAGTCTATATAGGCAAAAACAGCAAAATTATATAAATTGGTTGCCCAGAATTAGGATTGGAACTGGCAAGAAGTATGGATGCTTATTAAACAAGAATTCTTTGGGATCTGAAATGGTTGCATAGTTACAAGGGGAGATTTGTGACCATAATGTTGCAGCTGGTGGCCACTAGAAGATAGTGTTTTGAAAACAGCTGGTGGTGTCCTAGAGTTTGACAGAGCATAGAAAATTCAAATTTTCAAAGACGCAGGAATTTGTCTGAAACCACATCCACAATGGCCACTCAGCTCCATTTTGAATGCCTGAAATCAGTTAATCCATTTTGATTTTTAAATGCACTCTCTCATTTAATGGTGAAAGCAGATGTACACTGCATGTTTGACATAACATGGAAGTTCTACTTAGCATAAAGACAAATCATATAAAAGCCAGAATGACTTCTGCATGACTTAATATACGAAAATTTCTTCCATCACTAATGAGGAACCACTGAAGATTTTAGTTCAGGACAGTGGCAGGTCCAGGGTTGAGCTATAACTTTTGTCTCCATTTAAAGATATTCCCAGTGGCCTTCCCAGGTGGCACAGTGGTAAAGAATCCACCTGCCCAGGCAGGAGATGCAAGAGATGCTGGTTCAATCCCTGGGTTGGAAAGATCCCCTGGGAAAGGGAATGACACCCCATTCCAGTATTCTTGCCTAAAGAACCCCATGGACAGAGAAACTTGGTGGTTTCTCCAAGTTTCCAAGTCTGTGGGGTCACAGAGTTGGACAAAACTGAGGCAGCTAGGCACACAGATCAACTGAAGTGAACTGAGCTGAACTGAATCTCATGGTTATTTTAGCCATACTATGGTTGCATAGGGCTTCCCAGGTGGCACAGTGGTAAAGAATCTGCCTGCCAATGCAGGAGACATGAGATGCAGGCTTCATCCCTGGGTTGGGAGGATCCCCTGAAGGAGGACATGGCAGTACACTCCAATATTTTTGCCTGAGAATCCCATGGACAGAGGAGCCTGAAGGGCTATAGTCCAAGGGGTCACAAAGAGTTGAACAAGACTGAGTGACTGAACACAACAAAATTTTTCCCATGCCACACAGAATAATCTAACCAGGAGTGTTCTTTGACCTTATCTGGCCCCTGTTTGCTTACCTGGAATGACACTCTGTACAGAACACACTGTAACCTAGTAAGATCCTGCTCGGGCATCTACTGATGACCTCACTTTAGAAAATTTCCTCACTACCCACAGGAACTGCGCAGTTGGCCGTAAATGCTACTGTGCTATTCTAAGCAACAGCATTGCAGCCTTCATTTCCTCTACTGAACTATGAATGCTTCCAGGAAGGAAAATGGGCTTCATCTTATTCCTTATCACAAGGTGAAGTCCGTGGCACAAGTAAGGCATCCCACAAATGCCTGTGGAATCAACAGGAGAGCCCACAGTCCCGGGGGCGGGGGGTGGGGATGGGGGGTGGGTGTCAACTTATAGATATGGAAGCCTATGCTTTGGCCAAAGAACTGACTCACCGGAAAAGACCCTGATGCTAGAAGATTGAAGGCTGGAGGAGAAGGGGACGACAGAGGATGACACGGTTGGATGGCATCACCGACTCGATGAACATGAGTTTGAGTAAACCCGGGGAGTTGGTGATGGACAGGGAGACCTGGGGTGCTGCAGTCCATGGGGTCGCGAAGAGTTGGACGCGACTGAACTGACTGAACTGAACTGAAAGCATATACATTTGTAAGAACAAGCTGCTGTGAAATCGCCTTCAGAAGTCAGTCGCCCACAGTGCAAAAACCAATACGGAAGAGCCACCCAGGAAAGACCTATTCATTCCCCAACAACCCAAAGGCCGGCAAAAATGTCTCGCTTTACGGCAAGTCCCGAGCGTTCGCCATAGATGCCGTAAAAGGGAAGGACGCCCTGTGTGGAGAATCTCCGGCTTCCGGCTTCGCGACGCCGTCCGGGCGGGAAAGGGCCCTCCGTCGGTTGGAGGTGGGGTTTCCGCCCCGCCCCGTCGGGCCGGGCTTCCGCCAACCCGGGAGGCGTGTTCCGGGCTCTCAGGCCCTGCGCTGGGCGCCGGTTACGACCCCGCTCCCCGTCGCCGGTGCCATGGAGGCCCCGGGGGAGACGGAAGTCGAGAATGAGGACGCTGACAGCAACTGCGGGGATCTGTGCTTCATGGACAAAGGCCTGCGGAGGTAAAGGGCGCTCCTGCCGCCGGGAGCGGCCCGCGCAGCCCCGGGCGGGGGTCGTGGGCCTCGGGGAAGAGCGGAGGTGCGGAGCGGCTTCTCCGAGGCCGCGCCCGAAGGCGTCTGGCTTCGGCCGCCGCTCCGCGCCACAGCCGCGCTGCTGAGGGGCCAGGCCCGTGTCCAGCGGGGCCGGCCGCCCTCCGCCCCCGGGACTGCCCGCGTCCCTGCCAGCCTTCGCTGGTCCTTTCTTCACCGCTGCTGTTCGTTTGCTCGCTCTGTCGTTCCTGGTCCTCTCGGGTTCTGTCCTTTCTGCTCCTTCCTTGTGACGGAAAGTGGCAGTGGAGTGTCCCTGGCAGTTGTGAAGTAAGACTTGGCTGCTCTTCATTGGTTTTGCCTCGGTTCTTTTGCCCCCATTCTGAATTCTCTTTTGCAGAGCGCTGTGATACGTGTATTGTTCACGCTTTTTGAAAATGCTAAACCTATTTAGTTTACCGTTTTCTTCTTTCATGCAGCCCAAATGTGTGCACGATACTAGGCTCTTGGTTCTGCGTTGCTGATTGGCCCCTGTGTGCTTTTTTTTGTCTTACCCCTCTCCTTTTTTCCAGTTGGCACCCTGTCATTAGGCACACTAAAGCCCCAAACAGGCAGTTCTGTGCCATAGTAGGCTTGTCTTTGCCTTTCCACATACATGGTTTCTTTGTTGCCTGCGCTCTGTGCACACCCTACCGATAATCAAAGCAGCTTGTTCTAGATCTCGATCTAAAATTTGCCAGAAAATTCCACGAAGGTGTTTTTTCAAAGGAGTATTTACATTTATATTTAATAGTAGCTGCCACGTTGAATGCCATCTCTGTGCGTGACTGTATTATCATCAATCCTCAGAATTGTGCAAGGTAGTAGTATTACAGGGGACCTATCTGAGACTCAGAAGATCTTTATAACTTTCCCAGCTTCATGCAGCTGGTGGACTAAGTTTGAATTCAAAATCATTTCTGTCTAATTTCACAGCCTGCTTTTTCAGATAACTATACTAGATATCTGCACAATATTAGTTTCCGGAAACAATGTTTCAAAAAATAAATGGCTGTCATTAGGAGCATGTGTTACTAGCATAAGGTCTGGCACTAAATAATAGCTCATCCTGGGTCTCCTGCATTGTAAGCAGATTCTTTACTGTCTGAACCACCAGGGAAGCCCCAGTAAGTGACAGAAGCTAGACAACTGGAAAATATTAGAAATAGTCACATTCAGAGAGTGCTAGTATGAAATTTCGGAGAAGGCAATAGCACCCCACTCCAGTACTCTTGCCTGGAAAATCCCATGGACGGGGGAGCCTAGTGGGCTGCTGTTTATGGGATTGCACAGAGTTGGACACGACTGATCGACTGAACTGAACAGCACCACCATCATCTATAAATGTTTTTCACTTAGCCTGATACCCTCTGGAAGCTGAGTTTTAGAAAGTTAAACAGGCTGATCGTAATTAACCAGGGCAAACTATGAAAGCACCAGCGGTAGAGATTGGGTAAGCACCTATTTAGCAGCTTTATATTTTCAGAGACTTCCACACACACACTCCCTCTACTCTTAGGGATTCCCTGGTGGCTCAGCTGGTAAAGAATCCGCCTGCATTGGGGGAGACCTGGGTTTGATCCCTGGGTTGGAAAGATCCCCTGGAGAAGGGAAAGGCTACCCACTTCAGGATTTTGGGCTGGAGAATCCCATGGTCAGAGGAGCCTGGTGGGCTGTAGTCCATGAGGTCGCTAAGAGTCAGACACGACTGAGCGACTTCACTTTAACTTTTCACTTTCATGCATTGGAGAAGGAAATGGCAACCCACTCCAGTGTTCTTGCCTGGAGAAAACCCAGGGAGGGGGAAGCCTGGTGAGCTGCCGTCTATGGGGTCGCACAGAGTCAGACACGACTGAAGTGACTTAGCAGCAGCAGCAGCAGCAGCAGCAGCAGCAGTCTTTTTCTGCCAGGGGTTCTTATGAGCTTCAGTCTGAAGAGTAAAGCATAAATTGAATGATCTTACAACATATTCAAACTTTATGTGTTTCAATTTTAAATTTGAGATTCTTAATACTAATTTGGAAACAAACCTGAATTCTTGTTTTCCTTTTTTACTCCTTGACTGCTAACTCATTTTCCTGCTTTGAGATTTCCTACAACTTTACTGTAGCTGCTACAAAACATGGAAGAGATGCCCCTGATTTCATGTGTCCCAGTTCCAGCATATCTGAATTATGTGCACTGTAGCTTGTATTCCTGGAACTCCTATCTTCAGAAGAGACTCTCGTTTAAAATAGCAGCAATTCAGAGAATGAAAAGATGAGTTCCATCTAGAGGAGATGCAGTCCAAGTTTCAGCAAGGGAAGACAGGGACTTTTTCACTACAAATGGCAAAAGTTAGTGGTTTATTTTGAAATCAGCTACATTCTGGGTTAAACAGACATTGCAGACAGTGATGAGAGTAAGATTGTAAACTCAGGTGTCAGGTCCATATTTATCCTGGCTCAGTTAGGTGATTTGCAGAAGAGCTTGGACAAGGTACCTACTTTCTGTAAATCACATCCTTAAATACCTACTGCTTGGAGTTGTGAGAATTAAATGAGCCGGGGAAACAGGTTTAGAGAGACTAATTCATTTACTCAAATAGCAAAAAAAAAAGTGCAGATTTGAACTTTTATAAATATTGCTTTTGCTTTATACTGATGACTGCATATAAAACCAAGAAATGCCCAGCATCTCTTTCCTTTCTTGACTGAGTTACTTATTTATATAAATGGTACCAAATGCTGGCTGGTTGTAAGAAACATTGCACCTAATGAGACATTTCAAAGCTACCTTAAGTAGAAAGAATTTTATTATAGAATGAATTGAGTACCTGCATACCATCTATGTGCTCTTTGGTTAATTTTAGTTTTTCAGTCATGATTTTTAAGAACATTTTTTACTTGTTTTTAATAATATGTATTTTCCTTTGTAGCATTTCAGAGTTATCTTTAGATTCAGCTCTTCATGCCATCAATCTTCATTGCAATAACATCTCGAAGATCACATCCATTGATCACATTTGGAATTTACAACATTTAGATCTGTCATCTAATCAAATAAGTCAAATTGAAGGACTAAACACACTGACAAAACTATGCACTTTAAATTTGTCCTGCAATTTGATCACAAGAATAGAAGGTTTGTAAGTGCTTTTCATGTATTACTTTGTGTAAGGGAGATGATAAATATTCATAAATTTTTCAATGCTGACTCTAAAAGTCATTATATGAAAAGTTTTTTTCTAAAAAAGTTACCAATTTTTTTAAAAAATTATTTTGCAAAATATCAATAAAATTGATCTCATTGTTATCAACTGTAGATGTACTTCAAAGCAACCTGAAATAGTCATGTAATAGTATATAACCCTAATTAGTTGATTATTTGAATCTTGTAATGACTTTATTTTATTTTAGGTCTTGAAGCACTAAGTAATCTGACTAGATTGAATTTATCTTACAACCACATAAATGATCTTAGTGGTAAGTAGATAAGCTTCTGTTTTCTATAAAGCTGAGTATTGGCCACACGTAATGAGTGATATAGCTCTGTATGTTGTAGAACTGAATAATCCAATTTTTGACTTAAAATCTCATCTAGAGTGTTTCTCGGTCATATTTTTTTGTTGGGGCTGAACCTAAGCTAAATAAAAACCCAGGAATGAAAACTAGAGTAACAAGTTACAGGAAAAATTAGGTTAGGAAGGACAAACTTTGGGAGGGATGTACTTTTAATCTTAGAGAATTGATGAGTTATGTTATCAATATATAGAGAGGAATAGTTCCAATAGAACTTTTCACAGTGATAAGAATACTCTGTGTGTGTACTGTCTGGTATGGCAACTAATAGACAGATGTGCCTTTGAGCTCTTAAAATGTGACTAGTACACTGAGGAACTGAATTTGTAATTTTAGTTAATTTTAATTAAATTTTTATTTCAATTTAAAAAGCCACGTGTGGCTAGCTCTACCACGCTGGATGTAGCACAGGTGTGTAGCATTCCAGAGGCTATAGCAAATTGACTATCACAGAAGGTTTTTTCTTTTTGACATTTCCATGTCTAAGAGCACTAAAAACTGTTAATCTTTTAATGACTTACAGTGATACACTAACAGAGTGAGCAAAGTTTTATGATTATTCTTAATGTCAGAACCATGGAAATTCTGTAATTATCTTCATTCTGCTGCTTATCTGTTAGTCAGTCACGTCCAGCTCTTCGCAAACCCAGTCCCTGCCAGCCTCCTCTGTCCGTGGACTCTTTAGGCAAAAACACTGGAGTGAGTTGCCATTCCCTCCTCTGGGGGATCTTCCTGACCCAGGGATCAAACCTCTGTCTCTTGCATCTCATGTATTGGCAGGTGGATTCTGGGATGCTATCTGGGAAGCCCCTAATTATCTTCATAATCCTTATCAATATGGTATTTGAATCAGTCTTATTTCATTTGTTAGCTTTTCTCCCCTGCTAGGAAAATGCTATCCTATGCCAGGAATCTGGGTTCGATCCCTGGGTTGGGAAGATCCCCTGGAGAAGGGAAAGGCTACCACTCCAGTATTCTGGCCTGGAAAATTTCATGGACTACAGTCCATGGGGTCGCAAAGAGTCGGACAGGACTGAGCGACTTTCACATTTCACATGCCAGGAATTTAGTACACAAAAGATAAAATACAGTGACCTAGTCCCTACCCTTAACCAAAGTAGCAACAGTATTTTAATTTGTAAAAACATTTTTTCCCCCAAAATGTGAAAGTATTAGAATTGAGTATTAACCATAGCTCTGTCTCTGCAGTATAATGTTGGGCAAAGTATATTGTTCTTTGGATGTAGCTTCCTTAACTGAAAAATGTGAATCTTGGATATGATAGTTTTACTCAACAGATATTTATTGAAGATCATTCTATCAAGCACTATTCAATAGTGACGAAAAAATATTATAACAAATAGATAAGTTTCTTGTCACAGGGCTTACATTGTAGTGGGGAAGTAAAACAAATGAGATCATATCAGCTCCCTAAAAAAAATAAAGGATTTGAGCAGACTCTTCTCCAGAGGATCAAAAAAAAAAAAGTTTTACATCCTGAGTAATTAAGGAAATGCAAATTAAAATCACAGTGAGATCCATTTCATACCTCTAGACTAGATATAGTTTAAAAAACTTACAATATAAAATGTTGATGAAATAGATTAAAGCTTTCATACATTACTAGTAGAATTCAAAATGGTAAAACTAAACTTTGGAAAATAGTTCGAAGGTAAGCATATAATCATGCTTTTCTACTCCTAGGTGTTTACCTAGCAGAAATGAAAAGATGTCTAATCAAAGACTTGTATGTGAATGGTAAAACGATTATATTTCTTTTTAAAATTATCATGTTTATATGGTTATTCATAATCTCCAAAATTAGAAAACACCCATATGTCTATCACCTGGTAAATAGATAAACAAATTGTGTTACATCCACAGGATGGGTCATTACTTGGCAGTAAAAGGGAATGAACTATGGGGTCTTCTTTGGCAGTCCAGTGGTTGAGACTCCATGTTTCCAGTGCAGGGGATATAGGTTGGAGCCCTGATCAGGGATCTAAAATCCCATATGTACAGCCAAAAAAAAAAGAGAGCGAGAGTGAACTATTGATATATGCAGCAACATAGATAAATCTAAAAATATTGCAGTAAGTTATGCTAAGTGAGGACTTCCCTGGTAGCTCAGTTGGTAAAGAATCTACCTGCAATGCAGGAGACCCCAGTTCAATTCCTGGGTCAGGAAGATCCACTGGAGAAGGGGTAGGCTACCCACTCCAGTATTCTTGGGCTTCCCTGGTGACTCAGCTGGTAAAGAATCCACCTGCAATGAGAGAGACTTGGGTTGGCTTAAAACTCAACATTCAAAAAACGAAGATCATGGCACCTGGTCCCATTACTTCACGGCAAATAGATGGGGAAACAATGGAAACAGTGACGGACTTTATTTTCTTGGGCTCCAAAATCACTGCAGCCATAAAATTAAAAGATGCTCCTTGGAAGAAAAGCTATGACCAACCTAGACAGCATATTAGAAAGCAGAGACATTACTTTGCCAGCAAAGGTCCATCCCATCAAAGCTATGGTTTTCCTAGTAGTCACGTGTGGATGTGAGAGTTAGACCATAAAGAAAGCTGAGCACCGAAGAATTGATGCTTCTGATCTGTGGTGGTGGAGAAGACAGTCAATCCTAAATCAGTCCTGAATAATCATTGGAAGGATAGATGCTGAAGCTGAAATTCCAATACTTTGGCCACTTGATGTAAAAAACAGACTCATTGGAAAAGACCCTGATGCTGCGAGAGGTTGAAAACAGGAAGAGCAGGGGATGACAGAGGATGAGATGATTGGATGGCATCACCAACTCAATGAGTTTGAGTAAGCTCCAGGAGTTGGTGGACAGGAAAGCTGTAGTCCATGGGGTTACAAAGAGTCGGACACAACTGAGGGACTGAACGGAACTCATTCTAAGTGAAGGGAGCAAATCACAGAAAATTATATTGTATGATCCCATTTGTGTGATATTCTGACATAGGCAGAGATACAAAGGGAGAAATGAGATAATTAGTTACCAGGGATTGAAGATGAGAGAAGAGTGATTTACATAGGGACACAATGATTTAAGTGATGAAAATGTTCTTCATCTCCATTGTAAGGGTAACATAACCATATATGTTTGTTAAAGCACATCAAATTCTATGTATGGATATAATTTTGTTGTTCAGTCACTCAGTCATATCCAACTCTTTGTGATCCCATGGACTGCAGCACACTAGGCTTCCCCGTCCTTCACCATCTCCCAGAGCTTGCTCAAACTCATGTCCATCGAGTCAGTGATGCCATCCAACCATCTCATCCTCTGTCGTCACCTTCTCCCACCTTCAATCTTTCCCAGCATCAGGGTCTTTTCTAATGAGTCAGCTCTTCACATCAGGTGACCACAGTATTGGACCTTCAGCTTCAACATCATTTCTTCCAATGAATATTCAGGATTGATTTCCTTTAGGATTGACTGATCTGTTTGCAGTCCAAAGGAAAATATAAAACTATAAGTTCTAATAGATAATTCTTGGAATGACATTTTATATGTTTAAAAATACTTCATTGGGTAATAACAGTTTATATTATTAAGCACATGCAGAAACACAAAGGTGTGATCAAGCTTGCCAGGATAAGGAACAGGAAAAAGCCTCCTGCAACTAGAGTGTAGCAAATGATGGATTAATGCGCTAAGAAAAGAGGTGGGAAAGTAGGCAAAGTCAGATCACATAGAGCTTCATAAGCAGGGTGAGAAATTGGCATATTATTCTAAGAACAGTGGGAAGCCACTGAAAGGCTTTAAACCAGTAAGTACTTAATCTAATCCATCTGCTTAAAGAATCACTCTGGCTGCTGAGTGGGTGAAGAATGAAGTTTGGTAGGACAGGAGTGAAAGGCCAGTAGCCAGTTAGAAAGCTCTTTCTGTGGTCTGGGTGTGAGGTGACGGGGCCTTGGACTAGTATGAAAATAGTATAGAGGTGTAAATACATAGAGTTTACATGTGGAGTTCATAGAATTTGCCGATAGATTGAGATGAGGAAGTGAAGGGAGTGGATGATGGTGCTATTTCCTGACATGGGAAAGATTGGAGCAGGGATAAGAATTGTAGATTCTCAAATTTGAGAACCTTGTGAGGTATATGTGTGTGTGTGTGTGTGTGTGTGTGTGTGTGTGTGTGTATGTGTGCAGGGGTAAGAATTAAGGATTCTGTCTTAAATTTGAGGACATCGTTGGGGGATGTGTGTGTGTGATCTGCAGTTTGGGGGTAGGGCATCACAGTGGGTGTTGTAGATTCGGGACTTCAGTGGTGTTTGTTGCCATGAATCTGGGAGATTCTGAGTCTGTGGCTAGAGAAGGAGGACCTGGAATGAGTCCCCAGGGGCACTTTAAAACTGAGACATAAAAGGGAGGTGAAGTTGCAGCTTAAGAGAAATAATGGGTAACAGGGAACTGGAACTCAGAAATGTGATGGTAAATTGAGAAGAAATGTTGAGTACGCATAAGAATACATGACAGGCAATCTGATCTTGTAGTGAGTGGTCAAAGAAGACTTCTGAGGGTGTGACAGATGAACAGAAGTTAGTGATAAAGCCTATGAAGAAAATAAGAGAGGCAGCTCTGTAAAAAAAGATAAGTAGAAGTTAGCAAGAAACAAAGATCATTGAGGAGAAAAGAGTATTCCAGTCAGGTTGAAGAAATGGAAGAAAGAAAAGAAAGGTGAGTCCTCTTACATTATTATCAATAGTGTTAGTATAGTACTATAATGGTCTTCCAGAATCCCCTGCAATGTGGGAGAGCCGGGTTCAATCCCTGGGTCGGGAAGATCCCCTGGAGGAGGGCATGGCAACCTCTCCAGGATTCTTGCCTGGAGAATCCGATGGACAGAGGAGCCTGGCGGGCTACAGCCCATGGGGTCACAAAGAGTTGGATACGACTGAGCAATTAAGCACAGTACTATATTGTGTACTTATCCTTTTATTATTATGTTAGGGCAGTTTTTATGTTAATTTTTTATATTTTTTCTTCCTATTTGTGTTAATGTTTTCAAATAACTAGAAGTTTGTGTATTTATGAATGGAGAGTACTAAGCCAGGCAAAATTCGAAAACTAAGACCTTCAGTGGAGCAGAGTAGACAGGTCCTTTTGAAAGAATGGCCCTTCCGAAAGAAGGGAAGCTAGGGCCTGCTGCTGCGCGTGATTCTCCTCTCGTTGAGGGGCGCTCCTGGAGGTGTTTTGACTGCCTCACACTTCTGGGTTAAACCTTGCTCAGCACACTCGGTTTTGAGTAAAACTCTGACCCCTGTGCACCGCAGCTGGGGCTGAAGTCAGGCCAGCCAAGGGCTGTGCTGGCACCAGAAGCCTCTACTGCAGATCTAGTTTCTGACGTCACCTTGCTCTAGATGAGCTTAGGCGAGAAACGTTACCCAGGGAACTAAATCAAAGGGATGCTGTTGGTGTTTATTTTATACTCAACCCAGTAAAATTGGAGTATTAGCTTATGTCTGATGATTTAAAAAGGTGTGTTGGTTGAGAACTTGGAAGCCATTGCCTTATTCTTATTCTCATAAAAGTGCATGGGCCTGGGGAGGCCCATTTTTTTGTTGGCGGAGAACCAAAGCCTAAGTACCCAGGGCTCTGGCCTCGAGAGATGCCAAACCCTCGTTTCTTCAAAACAGCTCACTTTGCTGATACCCTATTTGTTGGCTAGCCGTTGGCAGCAGTGTTTTACTAATCCAGCTCCTTTGCCTCTTTAAAACAAATGTGAAAGTTATTTTTAATTAGCTATTAGAAAAATGGCTGCTGTGACATCACAAGAGCATTGTTTGTATTGCAGGTTTGATGCCTCTTCATGGAATTAAACACAAACTTAGATATATTGACCTGCATAGTAATTGTATCGATAGTATCCATCACCTACTTCAGTGTACAGTAGGATTACACTTCTTGACTAATCTTATTCTGGAAAAAAATGGAGAGGATAATCCTGTCTGTCATTTACCAGGTATGAATGATTCACATAATACTTTTTATAACAATATTAAAAGCTTCTTTATTTTTTGAAACAACTGTTTATGACCTCCTTGAATTTGTCTTAAATTTTGCAGCTTAATATTTTTGGAAAAATATAATTACAAATAAATTATTTTATTAAGACTGAATTACTGTTGAAGAGGGATACAAGCTGAACAGATAAGAAATTGTATTTAGACAGCTTTATATTTAATAAATGATGCTTCAAAATTAAATTGTTAATAATATATTTGTATAATACTAAGCAACCATAAAAAAAAAGAATATAGAATCTTTGTAGCTATTGAAAGGAGTTATCTCCAAGATATACCACTGTTAATAGAAAGAAAAGCAAGCAAGTTGCAAAGCAGTGTGTTTAATAGGCTACTATTTGTGTTCAAAGGGTAACTGTGTGTGTTTGCAGACTATACATATAAAATAGCTAGAAGGATTCACAAAAAAACTGATAATAATTATTAGCTTCAGAATTTGGTGGGTGGGGATCAGGAAATGTGAAAAGGGCAGCTGAAAATCAATAAATGTTAGAAAAACTTTTTACTGTCTTCTGAATTTTACACCATGTGACTGTCTTAAATTATTCATAAGTAAATGATTTTTTTAAGAAGAAAGCTTAAACTTAATATGCTGTATAGAAGATGCTACTGAAATGCCGTTTGATCTAATTCAAAATTATTGAGATCCGTGAAGATAAAGCAGACCAGACTGCCATTTCTAGAACTCATTTATCTCAAATGCTTAACCTAACAACAAGATTCAAATGTAGAATATGAACATAAATTCTTAAGATCTTTTTGGATAGAAGTTGGCTGAAGCAGCTCTAGTCTCATTAATATGCAGTTATAAGAAGGCTTTTCCCAGAATGGAAACCTGTTTTGATAGTTTTACTTTGCAGAAGAATATGTTAGGTTTGAGATCACCTGTTTTCCTACATGATAATAGAATCTCCCTGAAAATCAGAACAGATTTCTGTTTGGGAGGGAAACCCTTACAGTTTATTTTCCTTTACTAACCCACAAGCTGGATTTATTTTTTCTAATAATCTCATCTCAAGAGCCTCTAGTTCCAAAAATTTGAACCCTTGCTTTTCACTTTCTTTCCTAGATGAGGTATTTCTCTGAACACAGTTGCCCACTCCCCAGAGTTTTTTATTACTGAAATTACTTTTCTTTCCTTAAAGTTTCTGATGTTAATTTGCTAGACTTCTTTCTTTTGGAGTTTTTTCCAACCACTTTACTTGCAGTTGAGCAAAATTAACTAAAGCATTTTTGTTAGCCTAAAAACCAAATTAATGTTCATTTTCCAGATTTCTCCTATTTTATTGTACTTAAGGACGATGATCATATTCTTAAATACTCGATAGATTGCCTATTTTAATCCTGGTTGTATGTAATGTAAGAGGAGAAAGTGGAAATGTTTAAGCTGGTTAATACTTACAGCCTCACTAGCAAAATTTTGGTCTCTGATTGTTATTCTTATCATCCTGATTTACATCTGTACTAGTTTTATTACAGATAAGCAAGAGGTATGTTTGGCCTCCTGTCTAGAGTACATTGCTACTGGTTTCGTGCATTTATACCTTTAAGGCAGTTTTATGAACAATGCAGAAATGATACTAACTCTCTCATTTCATCAGGAGGACTGTTTGGGAGGGATTTGGGCATAGTGTTTTGTTTGTTCTGTATTTAATGATTGCACACTGGAGAGGATGAGTAGTTTTTTGTTAGTTTATTAGTTCCATTCCAGGACTAATTTTATCATTCAGGTGATATATGTGGTAGCTGATAGGTTTACTTTAGTCTAAACGTAGTTAACCTTTGTTTTATGCTTGAGTTTTCATTTCAATGATTTGTTTCCAAGGATACAGAGCAGTTATGCTCCAGACTTTGCCGCAGCTCAGAATCCTAGATTGTAAAAACATATTTGGTGAGCCAATAAATATGGCAGAAATAAATTCATCACACCTACAGTGCTTCGAAGGTCTTTTGGATAATTTAGTTTCTTCTGAGTCTCCCCTAAATATAAGTGAAGATGAGGTATAGTACTGTTTCGTTTTTTCTAATGTAAAGGATGTTTTCAGATTTTAATAAATGTCAATGTAAAGGGTTCTGGTTTGCCTCCGTGTCCCAGATCACTGACGGGATGCCAGTGGCGCCCCCCGTCGGCGACACAGCGCCCTTGGATCAGTTTGCAAGCACACCTACAGACACGGGTTTGACGTCGCTCATGTCTGTGTGTCCCTCTTCCGAGCCAGAGAAAGTGAATCATGAAAATGATCTTCAGAATGAGATGAAACTGCAGAAATTAGATGATCAAATTTTACAGCTTCTCAGTGAAGTAAGTATTTTTCCTGCTTTTCTAAGCAGTGTGTTTGTTGAAGAAAGAGATTAAGAAAATGAGCAAAAAATTGACTACAAGCTGACCAACCAGAAACAATCTATATTTCTGGCATTGGTGTGTATGTTTATCTTTTTCCTTTACAGTTGGATTGTCTTATAGTACTAGCAGTAACACATTTTTCCCACTCATTTTCCTCGAGGGTCTTCTTCACATCTTAGGTAATTCATTGGGTGTTCTGTACTTCGCATTGGTTCCATCCATCTACCTTTTACTTCAAATAAACAGAACTCTTTGGATTCAGTGCTTACTAACACAGAGGATATCTGAGCAACTTTGGCCTCTACTTTCTCTTCAGTTGTTTTTATAGTCAAAACCACTTCTAAAACTTATAGCTAAGTGGCAAGTTAAAATTCCTGCTTCGATTCCTGAGAGTGGGTAATAGCAAATGCTTATGGAATGATTATGGTTCACTGGTTTGTAGTAATTCTGAACTATTATCTTTTAACACTAGCAATGCTTAATAAACATGAGATCTACCTTAGGTGAGTATGTGCATAAGACTAAGGATCCCGTATGCCAGAAATCCATGGAGGTTTCAGCTTGGGCCACAGGTAGATCAGAGGAGAGCTGGGACGGGAGAGCTGGTGGATGCATTCCTTGGCATCGCTGATAACACCCCACCAAGCTGGTAGGACCTTCGTCTCCTCAGAGCTCATCTTCCATTTTTTCCAGTGGCCGACTCTTCTGCCCGTGTCAGAGCTTAGATTTAAGCTTAACATTCTCTTTCAGAGTGCACTTTTCAGCTTCTCTTAGGCCATCCTCTCAACAGTTCAATCAAGTAGATAAGGATTAATATATTGTTGTTGTTAAGTAGAATAGAAACTCAGTTTGAGTCCTTTATTTTAGTGAGGCAGAGTTGAACTTCAAACTCAAATGTCGTAAAATCCACTCTGGTATCCTTTCCGCAGTCATGTGTCTCACTCAGTGATAATTCTTCTTACTTTATGACTGAGAACAGGAGTCTAGCTTGTGGGGGTGGGGTGGGGCAGCAGGTGAGAGGATGATTTATTGCTACAAATGTGAAAAATGTTTGAGAGAAGGACCTCTTTTGTGCAGTGCTGTGCTGTGCTTAGTTGCTTAATAATGTCCGTCTGTGTGACCCCATGGACGGTAGCCTGCCCCGTTCCTCTATCCATGGGGATTCTCCAGGCAGTAATACTGGAGTGGGTTGCCATGCCCTCCAAGGGATCTTCCCAACACAGGGATCGAGCCCAGGTCTCCCACATTGCAGGTGGATTCTTGACTATCTGAGCCACCAGGGAAGCCCCAAAATACTAGAGTGGGTAGCCTATCCCTTCTCCAGGGGAGCTTCCCAATCCAGGAATCGAACCCAGATCTCCTGCATTGCATGTTGATTCTTTACCAGCTAAGCTGCCAGGGAAAAGTGAAAGTGAAGTCGCTCAGCTGTACCCGACTCTTCGTGACCCCATGGGCTGTAGCCTGCCAGGCTCCTCTGTCCATGGGATTCTCCAGGCAAGAATCCTGGAGTGGGTTGCCATTTCCTTCTCCAAGGGATCTTCCCAACCCAGGGATTGAACCCAGATCTCCCACATTGCAGGCTTTAACTTCTGAGCTGCCAGGGAAGCCCTTCTTTTTTACTACCTTAGTGTAAAGGGTAAACATACATTTTGAATTTCAATTGATACATACACTTAAATTATAAGTAAAGTCATAAAGTTACTGAAAATGTGCTATAATATAGTGATAGTTATTCTTCCTAATTATTGTACTTTAATTATTACACTAATTGTGAGAATTCTTTCTGTGAAAGACTGCTTTGTCTTAGATTTTCATTTTTTAACACCATTTTATTATGAATGTTTTAAAACTTTGAGCAATATAAGAGACTTTCTTAGTGAATACCAGTATATCCACCAATTAGATTCCACTGCCAACATACTACTGTGTTTATTTCATCATATGCCTATTCATTTTTCAAACTGTTATTCTGTCACACATTTCAAAGTGAACTACACATCAGTAGTCTTCCCTCTGTAAATATTTAAGCCTGTGTATCTTTATGGAGTTCAGTGTTTTTTTAAAAGTATTTACATTTACTTTTTTTTACTTTTGATGTAAAATAGAGATGTTGTATTCTCTGAATTGGCTCTACAATTCTCTAAATTGCCTGTTAACGCAAAGAATATAATCAGTCTGATTTTAGTGTTGACCATTTGGTGATTCCATATGTAGAGGTGTCTCTTGTGTTGCTGGAAAAGGTGTTTGCTCTGACCAGTGCATTCTCTTGACAGAACTCCTGTTAGCCCTTGCCCTGCTCCATTTTGTACTCCAGGGACAAACTTGTGTGTTACTCCAGGTATCTCTTGATTCATTCCAATCCCCTGTGATGAAAAGGACAGCTTTTGTTAGTGTTAGTTCTAGAAGGTCTTGTAGGTCTTCATAGAACAGATCAACTTCAGCTTCTTCAGCATTAGTAGTTGGGGCATAGACCTGGATTATTGTAATGTTGAATGTTTTGCCCTGGAAGTGAACCAAGATCATTCTGTTGTTTTTGAGATCACACCCAAGTACAGCATTTTGGACTCTTGTTGACTATATTTCTTCTAAGTAATTCTTGCCCATTCCCTTCCATTTTAGTCCTTAATTCCTAAGATGTTGAGATTCACTCTTGCCATCTCTTGCTTGACTATGTCCAACTTAGCTTGGACCTAACATGGACCTCAACATGGACCTAACATTCCAGGTTCCTATGAAATGCCGTTCTTTATAGCATCAGACTTCACTTTGACCCCCAGATACATCCATGACTGAGCATCACTTCCCCTTGGCCCAGCCGCCTCATTCCTTCTGGAGCTGTTAGTAATTGCCCTCCACTCTTCCCAGTAGCATATTGGACACCTTCCACCTTGGGAGGGGCTCGTCATCTAGTGTCATATCTTTTGGCTTTTCACAGTGCTTCATGGGATTCTCGTGTCAAGAAAACTGGAGTGGTTTGCCCTTCCCTCCTCCAGTGGAGCACGCTTGTCAGAACTCTTCAGTGTGACACATCCAACTTGGGTGGCCCTGCGCGGCCCAGGGCTTCCTTGAGTTACACGAGGCCCTTTGCCACAGCAGGGCTGTGATCCAGGAAGGGAACTGAACAGCAGCGGTAACCATGTGTGTTACCCAGACTTACAGGGAGGTAAACATCACCGTCGTCTTAGAATGTTCCCTCACGCTGCTGTTCACAGGCAGTCCTCTCCTGCATTCCACCTCCCATCCCCACCGCACAATCACTTTTCTTGTGTTTTTTACCATAGGTTATTTAATACTTCTTCCAGAACCTAATGTAAATGTAATTATACAGTATGTAACACTTTTGTGTAAGGCCTCTTTCACTCAGCATCACCTTGAAATCAGTCTGTTATTATGTGTATCAGTAGTTTGTTTTTACTGGTATGTAGTATTCTGTTGTATGAGTATTCTAAAGTTTAGTTTTCCATTATCTCTATTGATACGCCACTGAATTCCTTCCAGGTTTGTGAATAAAACTGAATAGTACAGTGCAAGTCTTTCTGTGAACTTTTGTCTCCATTTCTCTTCAGTGAATAGCCTAGAACCAGACTTTCTAGATGACAGGGTAGGTGTTTATTCAGTTAAATAAGACACTGCCTGGCTTTCCCAAGGTGAGTGTTCCATTGCACGCCCGCCAGCAGTGTATGACTGTCCAGTTGCTGCACAGACTCAGCAGGGTTTACTGTCAGCATGGATCTTATTTATCCATTCTAGTGAGCGTATACTGGCATTAGTTGTAATTTTAATTTGCATTTCACTGATGAATGGTGATGTTAAGCACTTTTTCATGTGCTGATTGAATTTTTTGTGAAGTGTTCAAAAATCTTGCCCATATCTTTATTGAGTTAGTCTGTTACTGGGTTATAAGAATCTATTTTGTATCTTGACTACTAATGTTCTGTCAGATACCTGTGAATTGCATGCTCATTTCCTTAATGGTCTATTGGTAAGCAGCAGTTTTAATTTTACTGATTTTGGGGGGGTCTATTTCTTGGCATTCTCTCAACATTTGCTTTTTATATTTTAAAAGCTCTATATTTTTTCTAAGCACATACACATTTATGGCTACTTTTTCTTCCTAATGAACTGACCCCTTTTATCATTCTTAAATGTACATTTATGTCTTTCCTCAATTTTGGAATTTTCAGACATCATTGCTTCAAATATTTTCCTGTCCCATTCTCTTTCCTCTTTTTTCAAATTTCATTTAGGCCTTTTGATGTATCCCACAGTCCCCTGTGGCTCTGTACATTTTATTAAATTTTTCCTCTGTGTTCTTCATATTGAATAATTTCACTGAGCTATCTTCAAGTTTACATATTCTTTCTTTTATCATCTCATTCTCTGTAGTGTGGTCAGTCAGTTTTTACTTCAGACATTGTATTTTTTCAGTTGTAAAATTTCCATTTTTTAAATAATTTTTACTTTTCTGCTGAATTTTCTTTTCTTTCATGATAAGCATTTTTTATGTCATTGAGCATAGTTATGATCAGAATTGTAAAGTTCTTCTCTGCTTATTTTAACATTTAGGTCTCTGAGGTTAGGTCTCTGTTGATTGCCATTTCTCTTGAGAATAGGTCATATTTTCCTGGTTCTTCCTATTGTGAGTAATTTTGGATTTTGTCCTGGACAGAGTGAGTGTCATTTTGTGGAGACTTTAGATGCTGCTATAGGCCTCTAAAGAGTGTTAATAATTCTGTTATAGCAAGCATTTAATTTGCTTTGATTTAACTGCTGCTCTTTTGAATCCTTTACTGAACTTCCTACTCCATACTCTCTAATTCTTCAGACTCAAAAGTCTGTGGTTTCTCCACTTGAGTTTTAAGACTCCCTACATAGTGCCAATTGTGATATGTTCATAGGCTAAAAACCGTAAGGCAGAAACAATTAATTCTGGTCATTTTTTCAAGGGTCAGCTCTTCTTTAGAATAAGCCTGCTCTAGTTCACTTTCCAGGATCTCTAGGTGGTTTTTGTTTCATTTGTATTTCTGCCCCAGTTTGTAACTGTGATTGTGAGAGAATCGAGTCTCGCAGGGTCGTATTTGTCCATACTAGAAGCTGATTCCCGTGTCTTAAGTTGCAGACATACCTAGTTTATAAATCCTTAAACTTGTGAAAAGTTCTAACATTTTAGAAAACAAACTATATTCTTTTATACCAAAATGAACTTTTAAAATACTTTGTTGTTGTTCTTTTTATTCTAGACTTCTAATTCTATAATAGATAATGTTCCTGAGAAAGAGCCCAGACCAAAAAGAGACACAGATGTGACTTCTGAAAGTGACTATGGAAACAGAAAAGAATGTAGTAAGAAAACGTCTCGAAGATCAAAAATCCCCTATTATTCCAAAACTATTCAGACTATTAAACACCACAGTAAAAACAGCAGTACTTTTATAAGGTACTTCTTTTAGTTCTAGAAATTCAGATAAGACACACAGACGTTTATACTCCCAACTCCTTCCTTAAGGAGTGGTCTTATTTTTTTTTACTTTCCTAATGTCAAAGATTCGACTTTTCAGCCTTGCCAGCTCAGGTTTGGTCAGTATATTCATATAAATTTACATAAAAGGATCTCTTTATGCTAGACTGTCATTACCCAAGTTGTAAAAATTATAAGTGTCATACATTTCTTTGGGTTATTAACTGTGTTTTTTATTTGCAGTTGTAATCGTAAAATGAAACCACCTTTCCTTAAAGAATTATATATAAGTTCGTCTTTGCCAAACAATAGTACATTAGAAGAATCAGAAAACCAGAAAACTGAAATAATGAAATTAAACAATGATGGTTCAGAAGATGGCACTTACCGGGTATGATTTAAGAGATTTAAGAAAAATTGAATATGAATAATCTTAGTTTTAAATACAAGTTAACCCCAGAAAAATAATACATGTTTTTTTGAGCACAAAATATTTTATTGAGGGGATGAAGTTGGGTTATTCTCCCTGTCCTGATTTCCAGATTTTGTGTAATGTCACTACTTTTATAATTTTTAAAGGAATGCAAATTACACATTTTAGATGAGATTTTAATGAAATCATTTTGCCATATGCTTCAGAAGGAGAAAATAGGTCTAAAATTTCAAATTCTTCCTAAAACAGTGATTCCTAACTTAGGAGTCTTAGAGTGTTTTAAGTATCTAAAGAAATCTATAGTCTTCCCAGAGAAACTTTCTTAGAGAAACTCATTAAGTATTTGAGTAATATTTTGAAAATAATTTCACGGTTTTCATGGACTCTTTTGACCCAGTTTTGGACACATGGTTTCCAGATTTAGAGTTATTTAGGAATTTTTAGTACAGATTGCTTTATAATTTTTACCTTCTTTCCCTTATTTTACTTGTGAACAACTGGTTATACTTTTCATTGTATAGTACACTTTACTTCCAATATTATGTTGTTGGTTTTATACTCTTGTTCTCAGTTATAAAGGCCTTAGTATTTAGAAAATAGTAATAGTCGTTATGACAGTAATAATAGCAGTTAACATTTATTGAAGGTTTTGCAGGTGGTGCTAGTGGTAAAGAACCTGCCTGCAAGTAACAGATGCTGGTTGATCCCTGGGTCAGGAAGATCCCTGGAGGAGGGCATGGCAACCCACTCCAGTATTTCTTGCCTGGAGAATCCCAAGGAGAGGAGCCTAGCAGGTTATAGTCCATAGGGTCACAAAGAGTCAGACACGACTGAAGTGACTTACACACACTCACACATTTATTGAGTGGTTATTTATGCCAGGCACTATTCTGCATGCTTTACTTCCATCTTTTGTTTAATTCTCACCATAGCCCTTTGAGTTAGATACTTTTATTCCCATATTATAAATGAAAAAATTGAGGCAGTGAGAGGCTACGTAACTTTTCTGAGTTCACAGAACAAATATATTGGTGTATTTTTTAGGCACTTGTCGAGGAACTAGATGAAGAGAGAGAGAAGAGATGGAAAGCTGAACAAACTGAAAAGAAGCTTATGGATTATATTGATGAACTGCATAAACATGCGGTTGAAAAAAAAGATATTCATAGCCAGGCTCTTCTTACTACAGACAGGTAAGGGAAAAGTCTGTACACCTAAGTTTATCTCGTAGGACAAAAAAGTGCTAAACTTGGAACTGGAATGCCTTCAACTAGCTGCAATATGATCGAAAACTATGCATGTGGTTTTAGTTTGAATTGAACTAGTTTTATTTAAAGCCTTCTGGCTTTATCAGCTTTTTATATAAACAAAGGATTCAGGATATTAATTTGAGCCCTCAAGGTGGAAAATGTCAGATAGATAAAGTATTTCAAGTGAAAAACAGGAAAAGCATAGAGCAGGGATTGGCAGACTTGTTCTGTCAGTGACAGGGCTTGGCATACTTTTTCTATAGGTTTTCTGGGTCATAATCAGTCTCTTGTGTGCTATTCTCCACAATGGACTCTGGTATCAGATAACCCAAGTTTCTTAATTCTAATGTTCTTATGCAGTCTTATTTCATTTCGCATTTCATCTTTTTTTCTATGTTGTATTATGTAATACAAGAATGTCTTATTCTGATATGTGAGAATACCACACAGTTTTTTGAAATGACAATAACTTTTTTCTTTGGTTTTCTGTAGGCAGTTATTTCTAAAGTTATGCTTTCTCTCAAAAGGTTAAAGGTTTTGTCCGTGGAGTTCCTTTTGATTTTTATCTCTTCTGACCCTTGAACAAGCACTAGGTTTCTAGACTTGGTATTTGCCAGCAAACAGGCATTAGGAAGTTGCTCTCGGTTCCATTTCCTACCTACGTATACAGTAGATAATTCCCTTTCTACAGTCTTCATTGATTAGTAAGTTTGTATACATGGGCCCCAGCCCAATTCCCAGATTCTGTTTATACATATAACTAGTAAAGTTTGTGGTCCTGATGTGGTATTTTCTAGCAGATTCTCTCATTCTTTGTACCTATGGAATATAAGGAAAATTGCAATACACACCATGTGTTCTATGGAAACCTCTGTAATTAGGCAAACTATGATGCTTTATGCTATTACTAGACAATCCACCACTTACCCATCAATTTCTTACCTTATATGTTTTGGAAGTTGCTATTCCTGGTAGAATAAGATGCTGGACAAAGGTAACAACAGAATGGGTAAGTAACAGTCCTGTAACCACTTAGAAGAAACAGCACTTTTATTTGCAAGAAGTGCACAGGTAGCCAGCATAGTTTAATGATAGATACATACAGACTGTGTGACTTGATGAGTCACAATCAGACAGTGAAAGAGAGGGATTTATCTTCCTTTTTCATTTAGTTCCCTTTGCTTATTACTGAAATTCCTCCCAGATTTTAGCATTGTGTTTTCTCTTGTTTAGAGTCATTTGTAGATGCATCTTTGTTTTTCTCTGCTTTGTAAATATTATCTGCTGCTGCTGCAAAGTCACATCAGTCATGTCCGACTCTGTGCAACACCACAGACGGCAGCCCACCAGGCTCCCGTCCCTGGGATTCTCCAGGCAAGAACACTGGAGTGGGTTGCCATTCCCATTTCCAGTGAATGAAAGTGAAAAGTGAAAGTGAAGTCACTCAGTCGTGTCTGACTCTTAGCGACCCCATGGACTGTAGCCTACCAGGCTCCTCCATCCATGGGATTTCCCAGGCAAGAGTACTGGAGTGGGGCCATTGCCTTCGTGGAATATTAAAGGAAGCTGTGTCTGGGATTGCGAGCCAGATTCTGTTTTGATTGGAAAGCTTTGGACATGCCTCGTCTTTATCCTTCTTTAACCTCTGTTGTTGTGTCATGTTTCCCATGTTACATGTTCATTGTTCTCTTGAAAATTTAGCTTCAGTCTGTTCTGGTTCATCTATCCCCCAGAATGGGTTTTGGAGATCAGATCCTCACCAGTCTTCATATTCCCTTATGTGGCTTGGTAGGGACTCTGTATTCTTCATACCTATACAGGGTCTGACATTTAGGTACCAAGCTATGAGTACGTATTATCTCAAAAACTGAATCTTCTCTATTGTTTCAAGTCCCTAAGGTGTATCTGACTCTTTGTGACCCCATGGACTATAGCCCATCAGGCTCCTCTGTCCATGGGATTTCCCAGGCAAGAATACTGGAGTGGGTTGCCATTTGCTTCTCCAGGGCATCTTCCCAACCCAAGGATCAATTCATGTCTCCTGCATTGGCAGGTGGGTTCTTCATCACTGAGCCACCTGAGAAGCCAAATCTGTGATCTGTCTCTACTGTGCTTTTAATGGCAAGCCGCTTCAGTATTCTTGCCTTGAGAATCCCATGAACAGTATGAAAAGGCAAAAAGATATGACACTGAAAAGATGAGCTCCCCAGGTCAGTAGGTGCCAATATGCTACTGGAGATCAGTGGAGGAATAACTCCAGAAAGACTGAAGGGATGGAGACAAAGTGAAAACAACACCCAGTTGTGGATATGACTGGTGATGGAAGTAAAGTCCAATGCTGTAAAGAGCAATATTGCATAGGAACCTGGAATGTTGGGTCCATGAATCAAGGTAAATTGGAAGTGGTCAAACAGGAGATGGCAAGAGTGAATATTGACATGTTAAGAATCAGTCAACTAACATGATTAGGGTTAGGGTTAGGGTTGGAATGGGAAAATTTAATTCAGATGACCCTTATATCTACTACTGTGGGCAAGAATCCCTTAGAAGAAATGGAGTAGCCCTCATAGTCAACAAAAGACTCTGAAATGCAGTATTGGGTGCAATCTCAAGAATGACAGAACGATCTCTGTTCATTTCCAAGGCAGACCATTCAATATCACAGTAATCCAAGTCTGCCCCAGCCATTAATGCTAAGAAGCTAAAGTTGAACGGTTTTATGAAGATCTATAAAACCTAGAACTTACATACAAAAAAGATGTCCTTTTCATCATAGGGGACTGGAATGCAAAAGTTGGAAGGCAAGAAACACCTGGAGTAACAGGCAAATTTGACCTTGGAGTACAAAATGAAGCAGGGCAAAGGCTAATACAGTTTTGCCAAGAGAACGCACTGGTCATAGCAAACACCCACTTCCAACAACATAAGAGAAGACTCTACACATGGACATCACCAGATGGTCAACACCGAAATCAGATTGATTATATTCTTTGCAGCCAAAGATGGAGAAGCTCTATACATTCAGCAAAAACAAGACTAGGAGCTGATTGTGGCTCAGATCATGAACTTCTTATTGTCAAATTCAGGCTTAAATTGAAGAAAGTAGGGAAAATCACTAGACCATACAGGTATGACCTAAATCAAATATCTTATGATTTTACAGTGGAAGTGACAAATACAGTCAAAGGATTAGATCTGATAGACAGAGTGCCTGAAGGACTATGGATGGAGGTTCATGACACTGTACAGGAGGCAGTGATCAAGTCCATCCCCAAGAAAAAGTAATGCAAAAAAGCAAAATGGTTGTCTCAGGAGGCCTTACATATAGCTGAAAAAGAAGAGAAGCTAAAGGAAAAGGAGAAAAGGAAAGATATACCCATTTGAATACAGAGTTCCAAAGAATAGCAAGGAAAGACAAGAAAGCCTTCTTGGGTGATCAATGCAAAGAAATAGAGGAAAGCAATAGAATGGGAAAGACTGGAGATCTCTTCAAGAAAATTAGAGATACCCAGGGAACGTTTCATGCAAAGATGGGCTCAATAAAGGACAGAAATGGTATGGACCTAACTGAAGCACAAGAAATTAAGAAGAGGTGGCAAGAATACACAGAATAATTATTCAAAAAAGATCTTCATGACCCAGACAACCATGATGGTGTGATCACTCACCTAGCACCAGACATCCTGGAATGTGAAGTCAAGTGGGCCTTAGGAAGCATCACTACGAACAAAGCTGGTGAAGGTGATGGAATTCCAGCTGAGATATTTTCAAATCCTAAAAGATGATGCTATGAAAGTGCCGCACTTACTATGCCAGCGAATTTGGAAAACTCAGCAGTGGCCACAGGACTGGAAAAGGTCAGTTTTCATTCCAATCCCTAAGAAAGGCAATGCCAAAGAATGTTCAAACTACTGCACAATTGCACTCATCTCACACACTAGCAAAGTAATGCTCAAAATTCTCTAAGTCATGCTTCAACAGTATGTGAACCGCGAACTTCCAGACGTTCAAGCTGGTTTTAGAAAAGGCAGAGGAACTAGAGATCAAATTGCCAACCTTCGTTGGATCATAGAAAATGCAAGAGAATTCCAGAACACCATCTGCTTCTGCTTTATTGTATAACCAAAGCCTTTGTGTAAATCACAACAAACTGGAAATTTCTTAAAAGGATCGAAATACCAGACCACCTGACCTGCCTCCTGAGAAATCTGTATGCAGGTCAAGAAGTAACAGTTAGAACCAGACATGTAACAACAGACTGGTTCCAAATCGGGAAAGGAGTACGTAAAGGCCGTATATTGTCACTCTGCTTATTTAACTTATATGCAGACTATATCACGCGTAATGCCTGGCTGGATAAAGCACAAGCCAGAATTAAGATTGCCGAGAGAAGTATCAGTAACGTCAGATACACAGACAACACCACCCTTATGGCAGAAATTGAAGATGAACTGAAGAGCCTCTTGATGAAAGTGAAAGAGGAGAGTGAAAAAGTTGGCTTAAAACTCAACATACAAAAAACAAAGATCATGGCATCTGGCCCCATCACTTCATGGCAGATAGGTGGGGAAACAGTGAGAGACTTTATTTTCTTGGGCTCCAGAATCACTGGAGATGGTGACTGCAGCCATGAAATTAAAAGACGCTTGCTTCTTGGAAGAAAAACTATGACCAACCTAGACAGCATATTAAAAAGCAGAGGCATTACTTTACCAACAAAGATCCGTCTAGTCAAATCTTTGATTTTTCCAGTAGTCATGTATGGATGTGAGAGTTGGATCATAAAGAAAGCTGCTGCTGCTGTTGCTGCAGCAGCATCGCTTCAGTCGTGTCCGACTCTGTGCAACCCCACAGATGGCAGCCCACCAGGCTCCGCCATCCCTGGGATTCTCCAGGCAAGAACGCTGCAGTGGGTTGCCATTTCCTTCTCCAGTGAATGAGAGTGAAAAGTGAAAGTGAAGTCGCTCAGTTGTGTCTGACTGTTCGCAACCCCATGGACTGCAGCCTACCAGGCTCCTCTGTCCATGGGATTTTCCAGGCAAGAGTACTGGAGTTGCCACTGCCTTCTCCAAAAGAAAGCTGAGTGTGGACGAATTTGAACTTGGTGCTTGGAGAAGACTTTTGTTTTAAACTGTGGTGGTGTTGGAGAAGATTCTTGTGAGTCTCTTGGATTGCAAGATCCAGCCAATCAATCCTCATGGAAATTTAGGATTTCCAGTGAATATTCATTGGAAGGACTGATGCTGAAGCTGAAACTCCAATACTTGGGGCACCTGATGTGAAGAACTGACTCATCTGAAAAGACCCTGATGCTGGGAAAGATTGAAGGCAGAAGGAGAAGGGGACAACAGAGGATGAGATGGCTGGATGGCATCACTGACTCCATGCACATGGGTTTGGGTGGACTCCGGGCATTGGTGATAGACAGGGAGGCCTGGCGTGCTACAGTCCATGGGTCGCAGAGTTGGACATGGCTGAGTGACTGAACTGGACTGATGCCTTTAATACCTAATCTATACACTTCCAAATCTCTTATCTATTATCCAGGCCTTCTTGATTAACAGATTGTACATCTAATCATCTACTAAAAATTTCTTGTCTGCATTGCTTTAAGTTCCTAAGATCAACATATTGCTAGGTCAACTTTTCCTGCTCCCTTATTTTATATTCCTTGTTCTAATAAATGACGTTTCATATCGTCAGCCACCAAAGCTGGAAATTTCAGAATCATTTTTTTGCTTCCTTCCTCTTTCTCAGACTTCATAACCAGTAGGCATTGATACCCTCTTCATTCTACTTAAAAGGTGTTGAACCATCTTCTCTCTGTCCCCAAACTGTTGGATCAGTTTAGGCCCTTATCTCCTGCTCAGAGGATTACTCTAATTCTTTTTATTTGTAGCTTCTCTGCCCCTTCCACCATATACGTCACAGACTAAAGTCTAATATTCTCTCATATAACGTACCAAACTGGAGTTGAAAGACCAGTCTGGAGACCACTCTCAAAGGCAAGAAGAGAGATACTAAGAACAAAAATTGGAGCAGTGACTCTTGTGTAGGAGTTGATAGGTACAGGGATTTTTCTCAATTATGACTTGGAAATTACACACTGGAGTGGCTGCCTGGCTCAGAAATTCCTTCATGAGGCTCTGTCTTTGCTATTCATTGTCCCCTTTTCAAACACTCCTATTGTGTCATGAACTGCCTCTCTGCCTATAATATTGGTCAAGAGAGAACCCCTGAACTACGATGGGTAAAGGTAAACCTTAGTCATGGCCACAGTGACTGGTGCATGAAGCAAGCATATGAACCAGATTGGAATAACCAGGGCTTTTCCCAGAACTCAGTTCAAAGTTGAGCTAGAGAAAAGTAATCTCTTCTGTTTGGTTCTCACTGCTGTCAGAACATGAGTCTAGAGATGATTGTAGCCTTCCCTGTCTCCCCTGAGTGCATTATAAAAAACATGCCATGGGAAGAATTCAGACCAGCCTATAGGGAATCAGAGAGACCTTATGGTGTTCATATTCTTTTTTTCAGTGGTCCCTCAGAATAGTTCCATCCCTGCCTCTGAATTGGTTAGTTATATGTTTCACTAAACTCTCCTTTCTTCCTAAAACTGAGAATTTTCAGTCAAAAGACTCTGAGTAACACCGAGCTAGTATAATACTAGGATGTAATACTTAATGTCTAGGGAAGATGCAGGAAGGTCAGAGTTGCTTCTCTTCTGTAGCTTTATAAATGGATGTCTGTTCTCTGCCAGATGTTAAGCTCCTTGAAGGCCAGGCTGTATCTTAATTATCTTACTTGCTTTTAAGCCCACATCTAGCACAATGCCTGAAACAAATAAGGTGCTTTTAAGTTTTGCTGTCAAATAGTAAAGTTCACAAAAGATAAAGATTCATTAATTTATGTAAAATGTTTGCCCTTTGACACAATGCTAGTTTCACAGATCAGGGGTATGGCATACTGTTTTTCAGCTATTTTTTACTCTAAGGAGAGTTTGGAAGATACTTCAAATCTTCCTCTCTTCTGTGTTCCTACCTACAAATCTTCCTCTCTACTTCTTCTCTAAGCTTAGTGTTTAGTACAGTTTTCATCTTTTTCATATGTATAGTATACTTAAAATGTGATTTATGCTTTAGGCTAAAAGAAGTTATTGTTAAAGAGAGAAATTCCAAGCTGCAGCTGGAAATTATGGTTCACAGACTTCAAAATGAAATTAAAAAATTAACTATTGAATTAATTAAAGCAAGAGATCAACAAGATGATCACATTAGACACCTGAGAACCCTGGAAAAAGCACTGGAGAAAATGGAGAGGCAGAAGGGGCAGCAGCAAGCCGCACAGGTACGCTCTGCCCGCTGCGCTCCCACGGGTTACACGCTCACGGCGTCTCTCCTGGAACACGCTATGCCATCATACGCAGACAGAGATGTTAGGTTGGATGCAAAAATTACACGTGCCAGTCATTTAACCTGCGGAATTATTTCTTGAAGTAAGGCCGCCAGCATTCACAAAGCAGTTATAAGAAGAGTTGGTGGATATACTGCTAGTTGTTAGGCTTGTGTTTTATTAGAGCCAGTTTTTAAATGACTCCTTGGGGGTGTTTGAAGGCTTTTAAGTTTTGTGTTTTCTGAATAGAAATTTTTTTAAGGTTCATAGTGCAAATAAGATTTAATGCTAATATGTTTGATGCTTCTGCATATGTGCTGAGTCACTTCAGTTGTGTCGAACTCTTTGTGATCCTGTGGAGTGTAGCCCACCAGGTTCCACTGTCCATAGGATTCTCCAGGCAAGAATACTGGAGTGGGCTGCCTTGCCCTCCTCTAGGGGACCTTCGTGAGCTGGGGATTGAACCCGCGTCTCCTATGCCTCCTGCATTAGCAGGTGGGTTCCTTACCACTGGCACCGCCTGGGAAGCCCTTGATGCTTCTAAGACTTAACTTTATGTAACCACACCATTATTTAGTTAATTTTGGAAGTCAGCTTAGTCACTAGGTCCTATTACTTAGAAGACACTTTTCTGTGGGTAACTGACATTAAAATAGAAACAGAGGAGATGATCTAAATACTGTAATTGTGTGTATTTTACTCAGATGCGTCTTATCCAAGAGGTGGAACTCAAAGCTGCCGCTGCTGATAGAGAAATAAACTTACTTAGGACTTCTCTCCATCAGGAAAAGGAACAGGTGCAGCAGCTTCATGAACTGCTTGCATTGAAAGAAAAAGAGCACCGGTGAGTGAAATATGTATATATCAGGAAAATACGGACATTTAAAAACAAGAAAAGTCACTTGGTTCTCTCTGCCCCTCCCCCCAGAACTAGACAGTGATTCAGCAATGGTGAAGTCTGACAGAATTAGCTTATGAAAAATGACATGTTTATGTATCCTTTAGAATCAGTCTTATTGTAAGAACTTGTAACGTAGAAACAAATCACTGACTTTGTTAAGGTTGAAGTATGGATTTATAGCAGTGAAGCTCATTTTACGTTTCTCTAAGCCCAACCAAAAGTTGATCATTATAATATAGAGAAAACTGTTTTAATTGACTTCCAAGTAACTACTTGTTAAATTATCAGTATACTTTATTCCTTTGAAGCAGGATTCAGCAGACTTTTTCCTGTGGAGGTCCAGACAGAAAATAATTCAGGCTTTTCAGGTCATGCCTAACTGTCTCTTTGTAGCCCAAAAGTAACCATAGACAATGTGTAAGCAAATGGATGTGCTGTGTTCTAATAAAAGTTTTATTTCCCCACAAGAAGGGTACCAGGCCAGATTTGGTCCAAGGGCTGTAGTTTTGCCCAGTAAACTGTATTTCTGTATATTAAAGACTCAAGCAACATGGAAGATGCAGTGAAACAGAACCTGACTCCTGTGAATACACGCAAAGGCTATTAGAAACCATACAGTGACTGTGAGCTGTCTCAGTGAAGCTAAGACTTGGCATAATCCCTGTCACCACTGAATGAACAGTCAAATAAAACTCATGTTCTTTCTGCATCTACCATCGTGTCCCTAGTTTTGGGTTTGAAAGTAAGGAGCTGATCTTTAACAACAGGGAATATAGAATATTTAGTACTTAAAGGCCTTTAAAGTTTTTCTTTCCATGTAAACAGCACCCTGTGTTTTTTATTTGTTTTTCATTCCAGGAAAGACATTGAAACAAGGGAGTTTTTTAGTGAAGCTGAGTTCCAGGAAGCCTTAGCTAAAGAAATTGCTAAAGAAGAGAGAAAGCATGAGCAAGTTATAAAAGAATATCAAGACAAAATTGATGCATTAAATCAACAGTATATGGATTTAGAAAATGAATTCCGTATTGCTTTAACTGTTGAAGCCAAAAGATTTAAAGATGTAAGAACTGGCCTCTAGCTTTTTATTGAAAACAGAATCAGCAAGTTATGATTTGATAAGAGGACTACATTTTAGAATTCTAGCTCTATTTGCATGCTGCCTATAGGATCTTAAGCAAATTACTTAGGTTCTTAGAGCCTTATTTCTTCACATAAATAATAGCTAATCTTCAGTGCTGTTGCCAAAGCTAAGTGCCGTTATAAATGGTCAAGTAAAGAGCACTCAAATAGGAATTAGGAAACCTGCATTCTCTATTATTGAGTACTATAGAGCAGGGGTCAGCAAATTAAAGTCTCTGGGCTATTTTTGGCCCATTACCTGTTTATGTAGAGTTTTATGAGAACAGAGCCATGCTCACTTGTTTACACAGTGTCTGGCTGCTTTTGTGTCAAAATAGCAGGATCCAGACCTTAAAACATAAACACTATGGCCTGGCTGACCTGCGAAGCCAGTTATCTGTGAATTTCATTCTATTGCTAAAACTCAGATACTAAAAATGAAAAAAGTAAGCTGTTTCCAAAATCAGATATTTTCTAAATATTCTGAGAACTGCTATTTATAATGCAATTTTAAAATATAGGTTAAAGATGGTTTTGAAAATGTTGCAACTGAATTAGCAAAGAGCAAGCATGCTCTTGTTTGGGCTCAACGAAAAGAAAATGAGTCTTCCTCTTTAATTAAAGACCTAACCTGTATGGTGAAGGAACAAAAAACAAAACTTGCAGAAGTTTCTAAATTGAAACAGGAAACAGCAGCAAATTTACAGGTAAGACACTGTGCCATTATATTTCCTTTTTAACTTTTATGTCATTTTTTCAAGTATATTGTGATAATTTTAGGAAGTATACAGTTGTGAACTAGATAACACTAAGTATATTTTTATGTGTGTGAAGACTAATATAATTAGGAGATAAACCATGGCTGCCCAGGTTGTACTCCTTACACTAAAGTCGTATTTAAGTAAGTAAGTGAGTTAATTTTAAGAAGTATACTAAGTAAACAGATACTAGTTTTACAGTGATACAGATGGTTGAAGTTTGGAAAATACCAAAGGAATTATTGATGTTAATTTTGTGGTAGTGGACATCTTTACGTACTAATATACCTACATTGACACTGACATGGAAGTCGCTCAGTCGTGTCCGACTCTTTGCAACCCCATGGACTGTAGCCTACAAGGCTCCTCCGTCCATGGAATTTTCCAGGCAAGAGTACTGGAGTGGGTTGCCATTTCCTCCAGGAGATCTTCCCGACCCAGGGATCGAACCCAGGTCTCCAGCATTGTAGGCAGACGCTTTACCGTCTGAGCCACCAGGAAGTCACTAATATACCTAACTATAATACTTTTTAATTACTTTATTTCTGTTGTCTCAGTTTTAAATATTAGTGATATTTTGCTCAAAAGGACTCACTTTATATAAGTGTCCTTTAGACTGTTGATGTAAATCCTTGGTGAGAAATTTTGAGTAATACATGCATCGTTGCTTTTTTAAAATATTAAATAAAATTCAGAGTTTTTACAGAAATAGCCTCTTAAAATTTGACTTTTTATTTAATGACCTACATTTATTTTTAGTCAATAAAATTAAAGCATTTTCTATGTAAAATTTAGGAACATTACTTTGTATTTGCTTAAATAACATTTTTTCTCACTATAAAATACAGAAAGAAAATAAGTACTTAAATATAATAATTACTTTGCATTCTTTTCAATGTTTTTTGGTGGTATACAGAATCAAATCAACACACTTGAAATTTTAATTGAAGATGACAAGCAGAAGAGTATTCAAATAGAACTTCTCAAGCAGGAAAAAATGCAGCTTATTTCCGAGCTAGCTGCCAAGGAGTCGCTAATTTATGGTTTAAGGACAGAAAGAAAAGTATGGGGACATGAGTTGGCACTACAGGGTAAAATTCTTAAATTTTCAAAAAATAGCCCATTCTGCTCATCCTGCAAACCAGTGTATTAGAAAAGGGAGAGTTAATTCTTAGACATCCCAGGAAAGAAGGTAACGCTTTATACTGAAGGGTAACTAGTCATTGGTCAGTCAGAAAGGAATGAAATTATACTAAGGAATTGAGAAGGAGTTTATTACACCCATTTTATAGTTATAGCTCTGATATTTTGCTGTCTCTGGTTTTCTTCCCAGTGTAATTTGGTTACGTTTCTGAACAGGTATACCTTTATGATGCTATAGCTGAATAAGTTATTGAAAACAATTCTTTCTTATCTAGTGATTTTAAATTGTTTGTACATATGTAGCATTCATTTTTTTGCTAACAAGATAAATGTTAGCAATATTTATCTTGTTACATGTGGAGAAATGTGAAATCATTTATGAATAAAAACCATTTTAGGTTCAGGTAAACTTACCCTTAGTCTCATTCCCTTTCCAGTAACCATAAAGCAAGAGATACACACTTTTAAGATATACACTTCAGTTTTAAGGCATTCATGGAGACTTTATAAATTATGAATAGTAGATGTTGGCCTAAATGGAACATTGCTTATTTGACCATTCCATGTAGGAATCTATAATATAATTGCAAATTAATTTTGTTTGTATGGACAGCATAACATGACCCATTAAATATTTTGTGACTCAGTTACTTGTTCACAAAAGTAGCTGCTTGCATGGTTACTGTGGTTTTATGTTCTCAAACACCCACAGTTTTTAAAAGGTCCGTTTCTTCTCTTTCCACTTTATATTATGCTGTTACATATTTTGTTTCTTTATTCAGCTTCTTTTATTCATTATATCATACACTGTAAAATGAGATTCTCGTTAAAAACAAATCTCTTAAGGTCTTCTTAAGGTTTTTACTTTGATGTTTGTTTCTTAGGATCTTCTCTAGTCCAAAATCATGGGAGAGTAGAGGCTCAGCTTGAAAGCCTGTGTAGGGAGAATGAATGTCTGCGAAAAGCCAGTGAGCGTGACAGCGACACAATAAGAATCAAATGTAAAATCATAGACGACCAAACTGAAACCATTGGAAAATTAAAAGAAGTAAGTTTGACATTTTATTTTAGGAAAAGCTCATAGGGAAAGTGTGAAAATGTGTGGATCAAAGTACCTAATAAATATTTGTCTCAATGAATCCTAACTGTTGTGGAATTTAAGACATACTATTGTGTTTTTTAAATAATGTTTGCCACTTTGCTTTTAAAAGTTATATATAACATTTATTAACTTGAAATTACTTTTACCTCAAAATTTTATGGAGAGTGTTATTATGGCCCTCGGAAAGATCCCCTGGAGAAGGAAATGTCAATCCACTCCAGTATTCTTGCCTGGAGAATGCTATGGACGGAAAAGCCTAGTAGGTTAACAGTCCATGGGGTCGCAAGAGTTGGACACAACTGAGCGACTTCACCTTCACCTTCAAAGTAATTAAAACTAGCGTCCATAATGGGTGGTTGTTGCTCTTCAGTTGCTGAGTCATGTCCAGCTCTTTGTAACCCCGTGTACTGCTGCATACCAGGCTTCCCTGGGCTTGGCGGCGGTTGGAGTTCTGCACACTCAGCAAGGACCAGCAGTGGGACGTGCAGGGCGCCAGACATGGTTGTCTCGCCACGTGGGGTGGCGGCAGGGCCTATCCCTGCTAGTCAGAGCCTGAGAAAGCACGGTCCACTGGAGGAGGACATGGCAAACCACCTCAGTGGTCTTGCCTTCAGTTCAGGTCAGTCGCTCAATTGTATCTGACTCTTTGCGACCCCATGAATCGCAGCACGCCAGGCCTCCCTGTCCATCACCAACTCCCGGAGTTCACTCAAACTCACATCAGTCGAGTCAGTGATGCCATCCAGCTATCTCATCCTCTGTCGTCCCCTTCTCCTCCTGCCCCCAATACCTGCCAGCATCAGAGTCTTTTCCAGTGAGTCAGCTCTTAGCATGAGGTGGCCAACGTACTGGAGCTTCAGCTTTAGCATCATTCCTTCCAAAGAACACCCAGGGCTGATGTCCTTCAGAATGGACTGGTTGGATCTCCTTGCAGTCCAAGAGACTCTCAAGAGTCTTCTCCAACATCACAGTTCAAAAGCATCAGTTCTTGCCTTCAGAGCCCCATAAAGGGTTAGGAATCAAACAAAGGTAGCATTTTTATTTAAACTTTGCACTGTTTAGTATCTCCCAGTATTGCTAAATCAGTTCTCAGAATTCTCTGTGACAACCTTGTTGTTATTCAGTCACCCAGTCGTGTCCCACTCTTTGCAAATCCATGGACTTCAGCATGCCATGAATAGAATGCAAAAGATGATCAGTGCTTATTTCCAAGAGACTGATTTTACCCTCTTTAATATGGCCTGTCTTAGAAAATGAACAGGATCTCTTGTTTCAAAGTATATTACATGAAAATTCCCAGAGAAATATTCTGAAAGTTACCCTGAACTCCAAAATTTGAATCAAATTTGAACTCCAAAATTTTCTTCTGAAGATTATCTTCAAGGTGTTAAAAAATATAGCCCAAGAAAAGAGATTTTAAGAAACTTCTTAATGGGATTATCACCCACAAAGTTAGGAACTCATTCTCTTTTTCATTTTTTTTTTAAGGAACTCATTCTTTAATTATAACCACCTAAGATTTGATTTTTTCCCCCCTTAGTCATTATTAAGACACACGACTTCATCAAGTACAGAAAATAAAGAAACATTATCACCATGTTGTTATATCCATAATTAGATTTAGACTATGAATGTTTGAACTGTGATTTTTGGTTTAAAAAAGTTTTCAGGTTTTCAACTCATCATTTTTCTTTCTTTTCACAATTTAGTACATTTACTTTTAAAGACCATAGTATCAACCTCAAAGATAATGAGCATTAATGGTGCATCCCAGCTCATTACAGAACATACAGAGATAACTAGGTATAATTTCTTATAGCAATAAATTCACCACGTGCTCAGTTGCTCAGTCGTGTCTGACTTTTTGCAACCCCATGCACTGTAGCCCACCAGGCTCCTTTGTGGGATTCTCCAGGCAAGAATACTGGAGTGGGTTGCCATTTCCTCTTGCAGGGATCTTCCCAACCCAGGTATCAAACCTGTGTCTCCTGCATTAGCAGGAGGATTCTTTAGCACTGAGCCACCAGGGAAGCCCAAATATTTCACCATAGCTAATAACTTAAAGGGATGAGGACCTAATCTGCAGAATTTGGGGTTCAATATTTTCAATTAAGTAGATTCTGAAACAGGACTTTTGAGGTTTGGTTTCCTCATGTATTATTTTGGTACTTTTAAGTATGGGTCACAAGATTCTCTGATGGTTCGGTTCAGTTGCTCAGTCGTGTCCGACTCTTTGCGACCCCATGAGTCGCAGCACGCCAGGCCTCCCTGTCCATCACCATCTCCTGGAGTTCACTCAGACTCATGTCCATCGAGTCTGTGATGCCATCCAGCCATCTCATCCTCTGTCGTCCCCTTCTCCTCCTGCCCCCAATCCCTGCCAGCATCAGAGTCTTTTCCAATGAGTCAGCTCTTCACATGAGGTGGCCAAAGTACTGGAGCTCCAGCTTTAGCATCATTCCATCCAAAGAAATCCCAGGGTTGATCTCCTTCAGAATGGACTGGTTAGATCTCCTTGCAGTCCAAGGGACCCTCAAGAGTCTTCTCCAGAACCACAGTTTAAATGCATCAATTCTTCTGCGCTCAGCCTTCTTCACAGTCCAACTCTCACATCCATACATGACCACTGAAAAAACCATAGCCTTGACTAGATGGACCTTTGTTGGCAAAGTAATGTCTCTGCTTTTGAATATACTATCTAGGCTGGTCATAACTTTCCTTCCAAGGAGTAAGCGTCTTTTCATTTCATGGCTGCAGTCACCATCTACAGTGATTTTGGAACCCCCCAAAATAAAGTCTGACACTGTTTCTACCGTTTCCCCATCTATTTCCCATGAAGTGATGGGACCAGAAGCCATGATCTTCGTTTTCTGAATGTTGAGCTTTAAGCCAACTTTTTCACTCTCCTCTTTCACTTTCATCAAGAGGCTTTTAGCTCCTCTTCACTTTCTGCCATAAGGGTGGTGTCATCTGCATATCTGAGGTTATTGGTATTTCTCCCGGCAATCTTGATTCCAGCTTGTGTTTCTTCCAGTCCAGCGTTTCTCATGATGTACTCTGCATATAAGTTAAATAAGCAGGGTGACGATATACAGCTTGACGTACTCCTCTTCCCATTTGGAACCAGTCTGTTGTTCGATGTCCAGTTCTAACTGTTGCTTCCTGACCTGCATACAGATTTCTCAAGAGGCAGGTCAGGTGGTCTGTATTCCCATCTCTCTCAGAATTTTCCACAGTTTCTTGTGATCCACACAGTCAAAGGCTTTGGCATAGTCAATAAAGCAGAAATAGATGCTTTTCTGGAACTCTGGCTTTTTCCATGATCCAGCGGATGTTGGCAATTTGATCTCTGGTTCCTCTGCCTTTTCTAAAACCAGCTTGAACATCAGGAAGTTCACAGTTCATGTACTGCTGAAGTCTGGCTTGGAGAATTTTGAGCATTACTTTACTAGCATGTGAGATGAGTGCAATTGTGCGGTGGTTTGAGCATTCTTTTGCATGGCCTTTCTTTGGGATTGGAATGAAAATTGACCTTTTCCAGTCCTGTGGCCACTGCTGAGTTTTCCAAATTTGCTGGCATTTTGAGTGCAGCGCTTTCACAGCATCATCTTTCAGGATTTGAAACAGCTCAACTGGAATTCCATCAACTCCACTGGCTTTGTTCGTAGTGATGCTTTCTAAGGCCCACTTGACTTCACATTCCAAGATGTCTGGCTCTAGATGAGTGATCACACCATCATGATTATCCAGGTCGTGAAGATCTTTTTTGTACAGTTCTTCTGTGTATTCTTGCCACCTCTTCTTAATATCTTCTGCTTCTGTTAGGTCCAGACCATTTCTGTCCTTTATGGAGCCCATCTTTTCATGAAATGTTCCCTCGTTATCTCTAAGTTTCTTGAAGACATCTCTAGTCTTTCCCATTCTGTTCTTTTCCTCTATTTCTTTGCATTGATATCTGAGGAAGGCTTTCTTATCTCTTCTTGCTATTCTTTGGAATTCTGCATTCAGATGCTTTTATCTTTCTTTTTCTCCTTTGTTTTTTGCTTCTCTTCTTTTCACAGCTATTTGTAAGGCCTCCCCAGACAGCCATTTTGCTTTTTTGCATTTCTTTTCCATGGGGATGGTCTTAATCCCTATCTCCTGTACAATGTCACGAACCTCATTCCATAGTTCAGGCACTCTTATCTATCAGATCTAGGCCCTGAAATCTATTTCTCACTTCCACTGTAGAATCATAAGGGATTTGATTTAGGTCATACCTGAATGGTCTAGCGGTTTTCCCTACTTTCTTCAATTTAAGTCTGAATTTGGTAATAAGGAGTTCATGATCTGAGCCACAGTCAGCTCCTGGTCTTGTTTTTGTTGACTGTACAGAGCTTCTCCATCTTTGGCTGCAAAGAATATAATCAGTCTGATTTCGGTGTTGACCATCTGGTGATGTCCATGTGTAGAGTCTTCTCTTGTGTTGTTGGAAGAGGGTGTTTGCTATGACCAGTGTGTTCTCTTGGCGAAACTCTGTTAGTCTTTGCCCTGCTTCATTCCGCATTCCAAGGCCAAATTTGCCTGTTACTCCAGGTGTTTCTTGACTTCCTACTTTTGCATTCCAGTCCCCTATAATGAAAAGGACATCTTTTGGGGGTGTTAGTTCTAGAAGGTCTTGTAGGTCTTCATAAAATCGTTCAGCTTCAGTTTCTTCAGTGTTACTGGTTGGGGCATAGACTTGGATAATTGTGATATTGAATGGTTTGCCTTGGAGACGAACAGAGATCATTCTGTCGTTTTGAGATTGCATCCAAGTACTGCATTTTGGACTCTTGTTGACCATGATGGCTACTCCATTTCTTCTGAGGGATTCCTGCCCACAGTAGTAGATATAATGGTCATCCGAGTTAAAGTCACCTATTCCAGTCCATTTTAGTTCACTGATCCCTAGAATGTCGATGTTCACCCTTGCCATCTCTTGTTTGACCACTTCCAGTTTGCCTTGATTCATGGACCTGACATTTCAGGTTCCTATGCAATATTGCTCTTTACAGCATCAGATCTTGCTTCTATCACCAGTCACATCCACAGCTGGGTATTGTTTTTGCTTTGGCTCCATCCCTTCATTCTTTCTGGAGTTATTTCTCCACTGATCTGATGGTATAATGTTATTTTTATTAGCAGGGTTATTTCATAAGAATCTTCTGTAGCTTTTATGAATTCCTAATAATATGTTAAGACTGCTGTCCCCTGAGTACTTAAGTATGAGAGTTGTGAGGAGAAAATAAATTATAGAAATATTGGTCAAGACTACCTGATATCGTTGCTTAGAATTTTTAGATGTATAACACACTAAGGAATTGAACCACATTTTCTAAAATACTGATGAATTCATTCCTAAATTAGCCTCATTCAGTATTCTTTTGTTTGCCTCCATCATCTTCCCAAAGGGAAAGAAGAAAGGCACGGTGGGGCAGGGGAAACAGGATGAAAGCAGGAACTGCTAATTCGTTTGTTTCTCAATGATGGAGACTGATACCGTTAGCTGGTGTTACAGGGTTCTAGCAAAGAGGCATGCCCCTGTAAAGCAGATATGTTTCTTGGCATAAATAAGTCAGATGAGGCCTAATACCTGCAAACATTTAACAGTGCCTAAGGTAGTTTTGATCTTTCATTAATCCTCCGATTTGTAGTATGCAAATAGAGGATACAGTTGGCCTCACAGGACAGAAGATGAAGTTTGGGGGAATATAGAGCCTATTTTCATGTGACATCAGTAGTGATGAAGTCATGCTTTAAAGTATTTGTTCACTCTAATGCAGAAGACACTTGTTCAGCAGAGTAGAAATAGTATTTTATGTCATACATGCATCGTGAATATCAATCTTTGCTATATTCCGTGTTAAATAAAATTGTCATTGTACTGTTTTTCTTCCCATGTACTCCTTTTGTGTGGTTGGTAGTAACCTAATGAAATAAAAAGTGTACATAGTGTATCATTCTTAATGGCATTTAAAAAAAGTAGTGGTGCTATTCCTTATTGATTGTGATTTTTAGAATGTTCTGTAGAAATCTTTTCTAAAACATTCACTGAACATTCAATTCATTTTTTAATCTGTAGTTTTTATAATAACTTTAAACAATATTGAATTCGGAAATAAGGCATTTAAGATTAAGAAAAATGTTTTTTAATAATGATTTATCTTCTGTAAAAATAAAGTGTTTACAGGAAAGAGAGGAACAAATCAAAATATTACATGAAAAAATCACTGAAATACAAAGATGTAGTCAAGAACAACTTGAAGAAAAAACTTCACAACTGGATGAAATAGTTGAGAAACTAGAAAGACACAATGAAAGAAAAGAAAAACTGAAACAGCAGTTGAAAGTAAAGGAATTAGAACTTGATGAAATCAGAAAAGCTTACAGGTATTATACAGTATTTCCTATTGAGAAATAACATGTGGCTTAATAATTTCATGTAACCAGTTTTCTTTAATTATTTCTTTTCATATTAGTACACTTAATCAGAAGTGGCATGATAAAGGAGAACTTCTATGTCATCTTGAAATGCAAGTAAAAGAAGTGAAAGAAAACTTTGAAAACAAAGAAAGAAAACTTAAAGCGGAAAGAGATAAAAGTATCGAACTACAAAAGTAAGCATTAAGACCTAAAGTATGTGGGATATCTTTAAAGAAAACTGAATTGGGATGGGTAGGCATGAGGAAGGTAAAAACATTTTGGACATAGTTATTTGCCAAGACCTTAATTTCCGTTCCATCTATAAAATGATTATAATAGTTCCTCCCTTCATATTTGATGGAAGTTTAAACTTTGTGTATATGTGTATGTATGTATGTATATGATTTGTATGGGCTATTTAGCATTTAAATAGTGCCCGATGCATAGTAATTGCTGTATAAATATTTCGTTTTTATTACTAGAATTACTGTTTTCAAATTCTGTTTGAATGGAAACAGCTAATATTTTTGGCTGTTGTATGTGGAGTTGTGTGTGGAGTTTTGGCTTCCCTGGTGGTTCAGCACTAGGAGACCAGGATTCAATCCCTGGGTTGGGAAGATCCCCTGGAAAGGGAAATAACAACCCACTCCTGTAGTCTTGCCTGGGGAATCGCATGGACAGAGGAACCTGGCAGTCCATGGGGTTGCAAAGAGTTGGACACAACTTAGCGACTGAACAACAGCAACACGTGAAGTTGAGAGGAAAAAACTCACTGACTACCAGGCACAGAGCGCTCCTGAAGAATCTAAAACAGATGTTGGTAGCGGTTAGCCTGCAGCAGCTGAGGATGAGAACTGATTTAAATAAGGGGAAGAAAATCTATATGCATATGCCATTGCTGTATGGATTTTATAAAATACTCTAGAGGAAATGAGGGTTTTACCTTATAAACTGTATGACTTGACTTGTTAAAATAATTTAAAGTTAACTGAGCTAAAAAATAGGCAGCATGGTTTAGTGACCAGTTCTCATGCCAATATACAGAATGGTGTAGATAATGTGGCATGTAGGTAGCCCCAAAATTTCATATAGAGATAGGTTCCCCATTATATCAAATCTAGTAGAACCTCGAAATTTGATTTTTCATATTTCAACTCAGTGTAAATGGAAAGATGTTATTATACACCCCAGAAGTTTTAATTGACAGTACAGTCAGTTGTCTGCTAATGGACCCTGTTATCCTTTGCTTTACAACCAAACATTAATGCAGCAAAACATTGACTTAGAGCCTGTTTTCTTTCCTGCTGGTCACAGCTTTGCAGTGTGAAGTCCTTTTGATCCTAAAAGACACAATCATTTAATATAACGAAAAGTTCCTAAACTTAATAAAAACCATAAAGCCTGATAATTTTTAGAATGTCTTATGTTATTTATTGTGTTTTTAAGAGCAAAACAATAAAAAGGCCTGATTTTTACCTTAATGCTCTTATGTCTAAGATTCGTAGGTATGATTTTTAATTTAATGGAACTTTAATAAAATAAATCATTGTTCATAAGAAAGGTTTTATTTGCATAGCTTTTTATAACATATAAATTGATTATTTTCTTATATCTTACTTTTAACCCAGCAGTAATTCTGTGAGATTAGCCAAACAGGCAGGATTATCGTGTTATAGTTGACAGACTTTAAATCCAGAGGTTGTGAACTTGCCCTTGGTCACATAGCTACCAAATGTTGCAACAGGAATAAAAGAAAGGCTTTTGATTCATGATCCTAATGCTGAAAGTTCAGTCTCCCTACACTGTGCCCAATGAAGTGTCAGAAACAAGAGTTTTGGGTGACGTAGAAAAGGATTGCTTTGTTGCTTTGCCAAACAAAAGGGGACGCAACAGGCTTGTGCCTCAAAACCTGTGTCCCTGCACAGGAAGATTTGGCAAGTTTATAGCAGTGGTTCAGGGGTGGAGTTGCTATTAAACAGTAGGGTATGTGTAGGGCCTGTATTCCTTGGGTTGCACCTAAGGCAGACTTCTCCCTAATCTCTGCATCCCTTCCCTTTCCTGATAAGCGACCGTTCAAATCTGCCCTTGAAACTCAGGGAAAGTCTTGAAGGCTGGAGTCTATTCCCTGCAAACAAGAAATGGGGGACACAGAAAGGCTTCCATGCCCAGGAGCACAGTTTCAGTGCTAATATTCAGTCCACTGTTGCAGTGGGCTGTGCCAAAACCAGGAAGCTTTTTCATTATGAGCTTAACGTTTTTAATAAAATTATTCAAGGTCAAGAAACACCTGGAGTAACAGGCAAATTTGGCCTTGGAATGCGGAATGAAGCAGGGCAAAGACTAACAGAGTTTTGCCAAGAGAACACACTGGTCATAGCAAACACCCTCTTCCAACAACACAAGAGAAGACTCTACACATGGACATCACCAGATGGTCAACACCGAAATCAGACTGATTATATTCTTTGCAGCCAAAGATGGAGAAGCTCTGTACAGTCAACAAAAACAAGACCAGGAGCTGACTGTGGCTCAGATCATGAACTCCTTATTACCAAATTCAGACTTAAATTGAAGAAAGTAGGGAAAACCGCTAGACCATTCAGGTATGACCTAAATCAAATCCCTTATGATTCTACAGTGGAAGTGAGAAATAGATTTCAGGGCCTAGATCTGATAGATAAGAGTGCCTGAACTATGGAATGAGGTTCGTGACATTGTACAGGAGATAGGGATTAAGACCATCCCTATGGAAAAGAAATGCAAAAAAGCAAAATGGCTGTCTGGGGAGGCCTTACAAATAGCTGTGAAAAGAAGAGAAGCAAAAAACAAAGGAGAAAAAGAAAGATAAAAGCATCTGAATGCAGAATTCCAAAGAATAGCAAGAAGAGATAAGAAAGCCTTCCTCAGATATCAATGCAAAGAAATAGAGGAAAAGAACAGAATGGGAAAGACTAGAGATGTCTTCAAGAAACTTAGAGATAACGAGGGAACATTTCATGAAAAGATGGGCTCCATAAAGGACAGAAATGGTCTGGACCTAACAGAAGCAGAAGATATTAAGAAGAGGTGGCAAGAATACACAGAAGAACTGTACAAAAAAGATCTTCACGACCTGGATAATCATGATGGTGTGATCACTCATCTAGAGCCAGACATCTTGGAATGTGAAGTCAAGTGGGCCTTAGAAAGCATCACTACGAACAAAGCCAGTGGAGTTGATGGAATTCCAGTTGAGCTGTTTCAAATCCTGAAAGATGATGCTGTGAAAGCGCTGCACTCAAAATGCCAGCAAATTTGGAAAACTCAGCAGTGGCCACAGGACTGGAAAAGGTCAATTTTCATTCCAATCCCAAAGAAAGGCCATGCAAAAGAATGCTCAAACCACCGCACAATTGCACTCATCTCACATGCTAGTAAAGTAATGGTCAAAATTCTCCAAGCCAGACTACAGCAGTACATGAACTGTGAACTTCCTGATGTTCAAGCTGGTTTTAGAAAAGGCAGAGGAACCAGAGATCAAATTGCCAACATCCGCTGGATCATGGAAAAAGCCAGAGTTCCAGAAAAGCATCTATTTCTGCTTTATTGACTATGCCAAAGCCTTTGACTGTGTGGATCACAAGAAACTGTGGAAAATTCTGAGAGAGATGGGAATACCAGACCACCTGACCTGCCTCTTGAGAAATCTGTATGCAGGTCAGGAAGCAACAGTTAGAACTGGACATCGAACAACAGACTGGTTCCAAATGGGAAGAGGAGTACGTCAAGCTGTATATCGTCACCCTGCTTATTTAACTTATATGCAGAGTACATCATGAGAAACGCTGGACTGGAAGAAACACAAGCTGGAATCAAGATTGCCGGGAGAAATACCAATAACCTCAGATATGCAGATGACACCACCCTTATGGCAGAAAGTGAAGAGGAGCTAAAAAGCCTCTTGATGAAAGTGAAAGAGGAGAGTGAAAAAGTTGGCTTAAAGCGCAACATTCAGAAAACGAAGATCATGGCATCTGGTCCCATCACTTCATGGGAAATAGATGGGGAAACGGTAGAAACAGTGTCAGACTTTATTTTGGGGGGGTTCCAAAATCACTGTAGATGGTGATTGCAGCCATGAAATGAAAAGACGCTTACTCCTTGGAAGGAAAGTTATGACCAGCCTAGATAGTATATTCAAAAGCAGAGACATTACTTTGCCAACAAAGGTCTGTCTAGTCAAGGCTATGGTTTTTCCAGTGTCATGTATGAGTGCAAGAGTTGGACTGTGAAGAAAGCTGAGCACCAAAGATTTGATGCTTTTGAACTGTGGTGCTGGAGAAGACTCTTGAGAGTCCCTTGGACTGCAAGGAGATCCAACCAGTCCATCCTAAAGGAGGTCAGTCCTGGGTGTTCATTGGAATGACATGCTAAAGCTGGAGCTCCAGTACTTTGGCCACCTCATGTGAAGAGTTGACTCATTGGAAAAGACTCTGATGCTGGCAGGGATTGGGGGCAGGAGGAGAAGGGGACGACAGAGGATGAGATGGCTGGATGGCATTACTGACTCAATTGATGTGAGTTTGAGTGAACTCCGGGAGTTGGTGATGGACAGGGAGGCCTGGCGTACTGCACTGCATGGGGTCGCAAAGAGTCAGACACCATTGAGCGACTGCACTGAACTGATGCTTCCGTTAAAATATGAATATGAGTGCTTCCATGTTAAAAAAATCCTAATTTTTATACATCCAGGTGGATATGTGGTTTTGTTTTGTTTTTAAGGGATGCAATGGAAAAGCTTCATAGTATGGATGATGCCTTTAAGAAACAAGTTGATGCAATTGTTGAAGCTCATCAAAATGAAATAATACAACTGGCAAATGAAAAACAGAAATGTATTGATTCTGCAAATTTAAAGGTACTGTAAGTAAAATTCACTTTGATAATCAGTATTAAGTTGTTATAGCTAAGTAAATTTTATCTTCAGCAGTGATAAGGAGAACAGGCAGCATGATTTAATGACCAAATAGATAGGAAGAATGGTACTAATACAATCATGAAGCCAGACCAGCATGTTGGTAATACTTAGATTAGTTGTAGAACAGAATTTTAATGAAACTGAGATTATAAATTTGATCCTGATATGCACCTGCTCCATGAGCTCTGGATAAAAATTTATATATCATTCACCAGTTTCAGCTGAAAGCCCTGTTGGTTACACATAGGCTAGGTGAGAATGTGAATGTATTAAGTATAATCCATTACAGCCTTGGACAAGTTCTCAAGGATTGTTTTATTATGAATTAGAGTTCAAACTGTCAAATTTCTCATTGACAAAGGAATGGGTTTAGGATGATACTAAATGACAGGGAAACATCAGAATTAACTTATGAAACTTTTAAATAATACTTATGTATGAGTGTTCCCCTCATACTTTCATTCACTAAGACTAGGTTCAAACCTAGATATTTTAAAAACTCAACAGTTGATTCTCATGTGACTTCACTGTTAAGATCCACTAAATGAGGCAGTTATGAACTTTCATTTTTCCCAGATTTTGAAGTGTTAATAGGAAACAGATATCTTTAAGACTGGAAGTTCAGAAATCAGCAACTAGAAAAGGAAAGGAATACTAAATATTTTATAATCAAGGTTGTGTAGTTAAATGACATTAAAGGAGCCTATATAACCAGAAAGAGGGAATTATGTCTTTGAAAATAATCACAGCTAATAAATGCAAGTTGTTCAAAATTTAGTTTTTTATTTCAGTTCAGTGGTTGTTTCAGATATCTATTGTGTTGAATAAGAGTACGCTAGGTATTATTAAATAAGCTATGATATTAGGCCTTTAGCTCAAAGCAAAATACTGTGTTTGATTTTGGACATCTTGCCAGTATGATGTAATATCATAGGGAGGTGTTTGTTAGGGATTTAGAAAAATGGCACCAAAGTTAAAATGTGGTAATCGTGATAAAGGGCATCACATACAGGTGATCATTTAAGTTAGGAGAAATGTTAATTTTTAGAAGGAGAAAAATTAGGAAGTCTATATTAAGAGATTAGGAGGAGGGAAGTAGAACAGATAGGGGTGACTATATTGGCAGTGCCCTTAGGAATGTCGTATAATAGGAGAGAGAGTTTCAAGCAGAAATTAATTGTGTCAGATACACTGAATCCTAGGAGAATCCTAGGAGAATAAATATGGGTTAACAGTAAATCATAAAATTATCTCTCAAAAAGATGATAATGTATAACCACCACAAGCAGTTTTAGAAATGCAGTGTTTTAAAGAGTTTCTTTGGGAAGGGAGGTGATTTCAGTTTTGAAAGTTTGTAAGGATAAGTCAAGAGTCATGATTTGACATTCATAAGCAGCATAGGACTGCTTAGGAATGAGAAGATGAAGTCAGAAAACTGGGTTTCATCCAGATATGCTACTGAGAAGCACTAAAACCTTGAACAAGTTTTCTGAACTATAAAGTAGCTAAATTACCATGTGTTCATTACAGGAGCCTATGAGAAATAAATGGATAGTGTATACGTGTGAATATTTTGTATATAGTATGACATCGTTTTCCATATTAGTATTTGAATAGGTTAACATTTTATTAACCTCTTGCTTTAAATGAACATTACGTCACAAATTGTAAAATGTATACAAACCTTTTACTTTCTGCATTTTTTTTAATGCATTTTCACTGAGAAATTTAAATGTTATAAAATGTACATATTGATTTAGGTTCATCGAGTTGAAGAAGAAATGCGTGGACTTCTGGAAGAAACATGCAAGAACAAAAAAGCAATGGAAACAAAAATTAAGCAACTTGCTTTTGCTCTAAGTCAAATTCAGCAAGAAATTTGATGGTTCTGAGAACAAATTTAATTGAAATGGATCGGCAGGCCTATTGTAAAAATGATTAAATATTGTAATAGTAGTAACTGCTGTGACTTTGAAATGTCTCTTTCTACACATTTCATTCTGATTATATTTTAAAAGACTTTTGATCAAGTATTAATTGTATATGTAGGTTTTTTTTATAATAAATTGTTGACAATTATGTGTATTAGAAAAACCTATCAAAATAACTAGACTTAAAACACTTTTTCTTGTTTCTGTGCTATACATTGTCTGGTCATTACACATTTGCCTATAAGTATGTTAATGAAAATTTAGTATTTTGACCACATGAGGGAAAGTATTTTAATACTGTTAACCTTACTGAGTTGATGAACTAATTATATTTATTGGTTTCCTTCAGTTGAGGTAGCTCCATTCTTTTAAAATGCTCCTAAGTATAGCCAAAAAATATTTTAAATCTGTATAAGAGATGTGGTATTTTTAAGAATGCATATATATGTCTCCACATCATTCATAATGACTCCTTTTTAGTTAATGAGGAGAATTCTTATTTCACAACCTGAAACACTTTTATTCCATTTCATATCAGTTCAATTATTCCTATTTCAATTTTGTCATCTCTTATGTTCCTGTGTATGCAGAACAAAGATCTGAATACTATTCTCCTTACCATTTCTGAAAGAAAGAGAATATAATACCAAACTCTAATAGCCAGTGAACTATTTTTTTTTTAATTAAATGCAATCAGAAAAAATGTAAAGAGAGGGCCCCGTTTGTTACAGGCGAGGTTTATACTGAAATCTGTGGGAGATCAAGCATGTCAGCATGTAATGGGAGCCTATAGGAGGCTGGGAGGACATAAGAAATATTGGGGAAAATAATAGCTGGAACCTTCCTTAATATGATGAAAAAGATGAGCCTACATGTTCAAGAACTTCAGTAAAACCCAGGATAAATAAACAAAGAGAACCACACCTAGACACTTCACAGTCAAACTGTTGGGGGAAATCTTAAAAGTAGCAAGAAAATATGATTTAATGTAAAGGAATCATCAACAGTTGAGAAATTTCTCATGAGAAATAATGGAGACTAGAAGGCAGTGACGGACATATTTTAGGTACAGGAAATAAAAGAACAATAAGTTGAGAATTCTACATCCAACAAAACTATCCTTCAAAATAAAATGCAAAACACACTAGATGCAGTGGGCTGACAAAGTTTTCAACAACAACCAAAAGATCAGCTAAGAATTCTATATCCAGCAAAACTGTCTCTTAAATGAAGCCGAAATAAAGTCATTCTCAGGTAACAGCTGGGAAATACGTTCCTACCAGACCCACCTTAACAAAAAAGGCTGAAGGAAGTTCTTACTTCAAATCCTTTAAGAATGTGACCCTAGAGAGTAATTTGAATAAACATGAGAAGAAGAAATACTCATAAAGTGAAATATAGAATTATTAAAAAATATAAATACATATTTTCCCTTCATCCCTTAACTGATTAAAGAATCAAAAAATACAAAATGTATATAATTATATTATTGGGAGTAAAACAAAATGTAACATTTCTCCATATCAGCACAAAGGTGGATGGAAGCAAAGCTGTATTGGGAAGTAAGGAAATAGGAGATAGTAACTTGAAACCCATAGGAACAAGTGACAATAGTGAGTTATAAATATGAAAATTAATTTAACTATGAATATATATTTGCTGTCCTACTTTATATAAAACAACCAAACAGTTTCATAACAAAAAGAGGAAGAAAATAGAACTAAATAGAAACATTTCTACATTTCACTGAAATTGGGTTAGTATAAATCTGTTGTATATGTAAATTTGTGAAGTCATTAAGGATGTAACTCATATAACCAAAAAATAGTCAAAGTAAATTAAAACGTTACACTAGAAAATATTTGTGTAATACAAAAGTAGGAAAAAGCAATAAAAGTATTAAGTAATTTTTAAATGCGGTAAACAAGATAGAAAACAGTAAAATGGCATAGATAAATTTTAAAATTTGCATAATTTGTATCAATAATTACGTTAAGTGTGACTGGATTAAATGATCCAATCAAAAGAATGGGTAAGAAAACAAAATCTAACTACATAACACTTTCAAATATGCAAATAGGTTGGAAATAGCAGTAAAAGGATAGAAAACAGTGACCATAAGGAAGATGGAGTGACTAATATCAGACAAAAGAGACTAAAAAGTTGTACTAGAAGAAAAGAGATGAAACAATGTCAATTCATCAGGAATAAGTATAGACATGGATACACCTAACAACATAGTCCCCAAATTCATGAGGAAAAACTGACAGACTTGAAGGTGGGAATGGGGTGGGGGATGAGATTATTCAATAGGAACACAGATCCTCCCTGGTGATTCAGTGGTAAAGAATCAACCTGCCAATGCAGGGAACACAGGTTTGATCCCTGGACCAGGTAGATCCCATGTGCCATAGATTACCTAAGCCCATGCACCAGAGTTACAAGCCTGTGCTCGAGCTGGTGAACCACAGCTACTTCAGCCCAAGCACTGCAGCTGTTAAGCCTGTGCACGTTCAGCCCAAGGTCTGCAACAAGAGAAGCCACCCCAGTGAGAAGCCCATGCACTGTGACTGGGGAGTAGACCCTGCTCCCTGCAACTGAGACCCCACGCTCAGCAACAGAGACCTGGTACAGTCAAAGAAACAGTAAGAAAACACCACTTCCAACAACGGAAAGTGAAGCAGATCAGCAAGAAAATGGAAGACTTCAACAATACTAAACCTACTAGGCCTAACAGGCAACCGTAGAACACTTTAAGAACAGAATCTTCACATCCTTCCGAAGTGCACCTGGAGCCTTCTGCAGTACAGATGAGACGCAAGATCAAAAAGTAAGCCTCAGTGGATTTGGAATTATTGAAATCACACAAAGTAATACTTTGGCCACCTGATATGAAGAGCTGACTCATTTGAAAAGACCCTGATGCTAGGAAAGATTGATGGCAGGAGGAGAAGGGGACGACAGAGGATAAGCTGGTCAGATGACATCACTAACTTGATGGACATGGGTTTGGGTGGACTCCAGGAGTTGGTGATGGACAGGGAGGCCTGGCATCCTGCAGTCCATGGGGTCACAAAGAGTTGGACATGACTGAGCGACTGAACTGATGCTCTCTGAACACAATGAACTGAAATTAGAAAAGAATAACAAATTTGGGAAATTTACAGTGTGGAACACTACTGGATCAAAGAATAAATCATGAAATTAGAAAAATTCTTTGAGGCGAATGGAAATAGAAAATACGAGATGTAGCTAAAGTAATTAGAAGGAAATTTTTGTCTGCAAGCAACTATATGAAAAATATTTGAAATCAACATCCTAACCTTCCACCTATAGTGTTAGTCACTCCGTTGTGGCCGACTCTGCAATCCCATGTACGATAGCCCAGCAGGCTCCTCTGTCCATAGAATTCTCCAGGCAAGAATTCTGGAGTGGGTAGCCTTTCCCTTCTCCAGAGGATCTTCCCAACCCTGGGATGGAACCTGTGTCTCCTGCATTGCAGGCAGATTCCTTACCATCTGAACCACCAGGGAAGCCCTCCATGTATGAGATGCTGAAAAGGAGGAAACTACAGCCAAAGCAGACAAAGAAAAATTAGAGCAAAAATTAATGCAAGAAAAAACGCACCTAAATTTTTAACTTTGAAAAATTGACAAATCTTGAGGTAGATTAATTAAGGGAAAAAGGCTTAAATTATTAGAATCAAGAATGAATACATGGAAATAACAATAAGAGTGGGAGGAAACTTTGGAAGCTAATGAATATGTTTACTTCCTTATGATGGTCATAATTTCATATGTGTATACTTATTCTCATAAAATTGTGTAGAATAAATATGTACAGCTTTTACATGTCAATCATACCTAAATTGGTTTAATTTTTTTTTAATTCCATTGACAATAAATTTTAAACATAAAATTCTTAGGTTTTTATTTAACAAACGTTCAAATCTCATACTCTGAAAACTACAAAACATTAAAAGACAAATATTCATGGAATAGAAGACAATATTGACAAAATGGTAATTCTCCCCCAAATTCATCTACAGATTAAATACAATCCCCACCAAAATCTCAGCTAACTAGCTTATTTGCATAAGCTGACAACATGTCTCTAAAATTCATATAGAAATTCAAGGAATCTAGGCCAAAACAATCTTCAAAAAGGAAAAGCTGGAAAAGTCACACTTCCTCTTTAAAAACTAGAAAACTACAGGAGAAAAGCAGTCAAGGTGGTAGAGGTGAGGGAACCTAAGCTCACCTCCTCTCAGGAGCACCCCAGAATCACAACAATCTGCAGAATAACCATCATTTTCAAAGACCAAAACCTACCAGAAAATATCCTCTACAACTAAAGACAAGGAAAGAACCAAATGAGACTGGCAAGAGAGGCAGACCCATGATATAATAAAATCTCATACCCACAAGGTGGGCCACCCACAAACTAGAGAATAATTGTATTACAGAGGTTTTCCCACAGGAGGGGGAGCTCTGAGCCCCTCCCGCATCAGGGCCGCCAGACTGGGAGTCTAGCACTGGGAAGAGAAACCTCCAGAGCATTCAGCTTTGAGGACCAGTGAGGCTTGACTGCAGAAGCTTCACAGGGTTGGGGGGAAATAGATACTTCATTCTTAAAGGGCACACACAAAATCTCATATGTACCAGAACCAACAGAGAAAGCAGTAATTTGATAAGTGCCAAGACTAGGCCTACCTGCTGGTCTTGGTGGGTTTCTTAAGGAGGCAAGGGGTAGCTCTGCTTGGCCCTGGGGACATAAACAGTGATGGCAGAGATACAGGGGAGTGCTCATCTATGTGAATTCACTGGAGGCAGACATCTTGCTTGGATCATTAGACTTGGCTCCACCCAACAGCCTCTAGACTAGTGATGGAATGCCTCAGGCCAAACAACACAGCCCCACTGGTCAGCAGACAGGCTCCTCAAGACTTTCTGAGCCCACAGCCACCGTGGTCCTGCCCACCATGGAACCAAGACCCAGCCCCACCCCTGAGGCGTAGGTACCAGCCCCTCCTGCCTAGAAGCCTGCACAAGCCTCTCAGTCAGTTCAGTCACTCAATCGTGTCCAAATCTTTGTGACCCCATGAACCGCAGCACTCCAGGCCTCCCTGTCCATCACCAACTCCCAGAGTTTACTCAAACTCACGTCCATTGAGTCGGTGATGCCATCCAACCATCTCATCCTCTGTCGTCCCCTTCTCTTCTTGCCCTCAGTCTTTCCCAGCATCAGGGTCTTTTTCAATGAGTCAGTTCTCTGTATCAAGTGGCCAAAGTATTGGAGTTTCAGCTTCAACATCAGTCCTTCCAATGAACACTCAGGACTGATCTCCTTTAGGATGGACCGGTTGGATCTCCTTGCAGTCCAAGGGATTCTTTTGAGATTCTTCTCCAACACCACAGTTCAAAAGCATCAATTCTTCAGCATCCAGCTTTCTTTATAGTCCAACACTCACATCCATACATGACTACTGGAGAAACCATAGCACTGACTACACAGACTTTTGGTAAAGTATGTCTCTGCTTTTTAATATGCTGTCTCAGTTGGTCATAACTTTTCTTCCAAGGAGCAAGCGTCTTTTAATTTCATGGCTGCAGTCACCATTGGCAGTGATTTTGGAGCCCAAAATAATCAAGTCTGTCACTGTTTCTACTGTTTGCCATGAAGTGATGGGACCAGGTGCCATGATCTTAGTTTTCTGAATGTTGAGCTTTAAGCCAACTTTTTCATTCTCCTCTTTCACTTTCATCAAGAGGCTCTTTAGTTCTTCACTTTCTGCCATCATAAAAGTGTGGTGTCATCTACATATCCGAGGTTACTGATATTTCTCCCAGCAATCTTGATTCCAGCTTGTGCTTCATCCAGCCCAGCATTTCTCATGATGTACTCTGCATACAAGTTAAATAAGCACAAGCCTCTAGACCAGCCTTAACTACCAGGACACAGATACCAGAAGTAAGAAAACTAAAGTCCCAAAGCCTGCAGGCTGAGTCTGCGCATGCAGGCCAGACTCTTTCCTGGGACCAGCTGGACCCTAGCCTTTGGGTGACAGGAGGAGAGGACACTCGGGTCACACAGGAGGGCCAGGAGGGACAGTCTCCAACGTAGAGAAACATAAAAAACTACGCTGGTAGAGGGTGTGCACAAACTCTCATATACTTGGGACCCAGTGCAGAAGCAGTGGTTTGAAAGGAGCCTGGGTCAGACCTACATGGGGATCTTGGGAGAGTTTCCTGGAGAGGAAGCAGGCAACTGGAGCTCGCCCTAGGGACTTAGACGCTGGCAGAAGCCATTCTAGGGAGTTCCTTTCTACCTCATGGACACTGGCGCTGGCACGTGCCCATGTGGAATCTTCCCTCAGCTCATAAGCCTCAGGACCCAACCCTGCCCCTACTCACCAGCCTACAGTCACCAATACTAGCGGGCAGGCACCCGGCCCTGCCCACCAGTGAGCCTGTTCTAGCCTTGGAACCATCCTCAGAGGCCAGAGGGCTAATCCTAACCCCAGGATAACTGAACCCCCACAGTCTATGAACCCAGCCCACCCACTAGCGGTCCAGCACGAGCCCAGGGATGGGTGGGCCTTGGCCTCACCCACCGGCAGGCCCACCCAAGCTACAGAATATGAGAGGGGTGTCAGGAACCAATGCTATCCAACATCAGTTCTGGGACTCCTGCAAGTGGGCCTCAGGATGTGGTTATGCCTGCGAAAAGGTTAGCACTAGCCCCAAGTTCACCCACCGGTGGGCAGGAAGCAACCCTGGGATCTCCTGGAAACTGATCCAGCCCACTGCACTGGTGAGTGAGTATTAGTCCTCTGAGCTTCTTTAGCCAGCTACCTCATGACCTGGTCTCAACAACCAATGGTCAGCAGCCTCCACACAAGGCAGGGCCTGGCCACCAGCTGGACCAGGGACTAATCAAGCCTACCAGACTGCCCACAGTAGTCAGCCTGCCACAACAAAAGGACCCTAGCAGCCCACATCGAGGTACCCCTAGAGCGACAAGAGGGGAGAAGACTGCTGGGACTCATGGCTGTGTCTCCTACAAAAAGCTACTGCTGGGAAATATAAGCAACCTACCAAATACACAGCAATAACACATCTAGTCAAGCAAAATAAAGTGACAGAGGAACACGTTGCAAATGAAGGAACAAGATAAAACTCCAGAAAAAGAAGTGGAGATAGGCAATCTACCTGGAAAGAATTCAGGATGAATGATTTTTAAAGATGATAAAAGAACTTGGTAAAGAATGGAATTCTTTAGTGCAGAACTGGAAGTATTTAACAGCAGAGTTAGAAAATACAGATAACAAAGATGAATACAGTAACTGAAATGAAAAATACGCTTGAAGAAATCAACAGTAGACTCAATAATACAGAGGAATGGATCAGCAACCTGGAAGACAGGGTATTGGAAATCACTGATGCTAAACAGAAAGCTGGACTATAAAGAAAGCTGAGAGCGGAAGAATTGATGCTTTTGAAACGTGGTGTTGGAGAAGACTCTTGAGAGTCCCTTGGACTGCAAGGAGATCCAACTAGTCCATCCTAAAGGAGATCAGTCCTGCGTGTTCATTGGAAGGACTGATGCTGAAGCTGAAACTCCAATACTTTGGCCACCTGATGCGAAGAGCTGACTCATTTGAAAAGACCCTGATGCTGGGAAAGATTGAGGGCGGGAGGAGACGGGGACGGCAGAGGATGAGATGGTTGGATGTCATCACCCACTCAATGGACATGAGTTTGAGTAAACTCCGGGAGTTTGTGATGGACAGGAGTTGGCGTGCTGCAGTCCATGGGGGTCGCAAAGAGGCGGACACGACTGAGCCACTGAACTGAACTGGACTGAAGCCCCTTTTCCCAGTCGCGGAACCCACCTCCCGCCCCGCCCCTCCCGCTCTGCCCCCTTCTTGCCCCGCCCACCCTCCCGCCTCGTCCCTTATCGCCCCTATCGTCTCGCCCCGCCCCGCCCAGCCCTCCCCTCCCGCCTTCAGCGAAGCGCGTTTCCCAGCGCCAGCGCGCCGTGCGTCACTTCCGGCCATTTAAAGACGGGCCCCGCCCCCGGCGCGCCGGCTCGCGCTCGCACCCCGCCCCCGGTCGCAGCCCCCTCTTCACGGCCCAGGGCTTGGGGAGGGGAGGGAAGGGGTGGAGGCCTCAGGTGGGTGGGCGCCGCGCACCTGTAGCTGGCAGGAGCCCGCGACCCCTCGTGCCGCCCTCGGCGGGCGGCGACGGCCGCGGCCGCCGCGGGTCCGGCCCTGCAGGTGGCGGAGCGCGGGGACGCGATGGCGGCGGCCGAGCCCGCGAGCTGCGCGCCGCCCGGGGCCGGCAGCAGCCGGCACGAGAAGAGCCTGGGGCTGCTCACCGCCAAATTCGTGTCGCTGCTGCAGGAGGCCAAGGACGGCGTGCTGGACCTCAAGGCGGTGAGCGCGGGCCGCGGTCTCAGGAGGAGGAAGGGCGGGCCGCTGGGTGAGGGGCGCGGGGCGTGAGCAGGGGCCGCGCCGCCGACAAAGAGCCGCGGCGCCCGCGTGGCGTTCCCCTCAGCGCGCGGGGCCTGAGCCGGGGCGCCCTGGGGGTCTCCGCTGGTGCGGACTGGCGGCTATTGTAGGCGATTCCTGTGAGGGCGTCTGTCGGTTATTGAAAACACGCAAGCAGGCAAAACCCGAGTTTGCCACCTCTTCTGGATGAAACAAACAAAACGTGAACTCTACAGTCCTCCTCTTAAAATAAGAATAGTAAATAAAAGCGCCTTTCCCTCTTAAACTTATTGTCACAATCCTGGTGACTAAGAGGGATGTTTGATTTGTGAGTTAATTTGGTATCTGAAGCAAGCAAGCGAAACCGGTGTTTGCCGCCTCTTCTGAATGAAACAAAAAAGTCAACTCTTCAGTCCTCCTCTTAATAATAGTAAATAAAAACTCCTCTTTCACACTTTTCACAATCCTGATGACTGAGAGGTATGTTTGATTTGTGAGTTAATTTGGTATCTGAAGCAAGCAAACAAAACCCGAGTTTGCCACCTCTTCTGGATGAAACAAAAACGAAGTGAACTCTTCAGTCCTCCTCTTAAAATAATAATAGTAAATAAAAACACCTCTGGCTCTTACACTTCTTTTCATAACCCTGATGACTAGGGTATGTTTGATTTGCGACTTAATATGGTGTCTCATACACATGTATAAAAGTGAGACTTGCCATCACACGACGAGGGGATGTTTTATAACTTCCACCAAAAGAGATGGAAGCGCCGCGTAAACTCTCCATCACGGTTTCCCGAGACCGTGTGCTTGGTCTGTTACTACAGTTTCAGAATTTTCAAACAACAACATGCATCAAAAGCTGTTCTGTTAAACAAAGTGACTTAACCGTTCCAGGCCGGATTTGGAAGGATTCCACACCGCTGAGGAGCAAGAGAATGTGATCACTTGAATTACAATTCAGCCAGCACACCCAGTTTAAGAACTAAAGCTTTAAGAACAAAGGAAAATTTAATGAGTCAGTAAGCATCGCAGGCCTTTCCTAGTCATTACCCCTGAATCTGGTCTGACACGGGAGATTGGGCCTAGCCCCTAAGGGAGTGCTGGGACAACCTTACCTCCCTTAAAGGCTGCAGTTATCAAGACTGTGCTGAAAGGAGGCTGCAGCGTCTGAGCAGAGAGGGTCTTCTAGTTCTCCCTGACCTGAAACTCAAAAAAAAGAGGCCAACTTGATGGCCCCTGCTAGGAGCCCTCCTCTCAGGTTGCCCTGAGAGGTGAGGTGTGTTTTGGAATGTTCTCTCCATCTCCTTGGTGTAGTAGGTGTTCAGTAAGTGATTGTTGAGTTATCTGAATTGTTCTACTTTATACAAACAAGGCGTAATGCACAAATTTTGCATTTTTGGAAGTGATTTCTAGTCTTTTTTATTTGGAAGTGTTATTTCTAGAATTTTCCTACACCTTTTGGAGATTCTGGTCCTTTTCTTCCCTGTCCCCTACCCCCAGCTCTTTCTTCCATACTTCTCTCCCTCCCTAAAAGTGGTTTACAGCATATATAATAGTTATGAACTAAATTGGATTCTCTTTAAAGAATGTCACAGTAAGTCGTGAGGTCATCGATGAAAGCCAGGGATGTTACACAACACAGCTTGCAAACTGCTATTCAGGATCTAGAAATTCAGTTGTAGCCTGTGACTTCAGAGCGGAATCAGGAGAATTTGGGGTTTTCCAGATGAAACTGAGCTCTAAAGGGCTGACTGTGAGGGCTTCTACAACTTGCCTTGGAATAGGATGGAACTTTGCCCTTGCTTTTCTCTCAATTCTTTGTGTTCTTCCTGTTTCATCTGTGGTCATATTTTGCTGTCCAGAAGTCAAAAAGGCAGTGAGCGGGAAGTGGAGTTTTAATATTTCATAACAACTTTGTTTCATTCATCCTGAAACTTTCCTAAAAGTTCAAAGGTTTCTGCAGTAACAGTAGGTCTCATTATATTAATGACTTTTTACTTGTAGAGAGCAGTTTGAAAAACCAGTAATCTTTTTTACATATGTATGAATATGTTTGTAAATTTCACTTATTCACTTTTGCTTATATATGTGTAAAATCTTATATTAAAAAAATCATATACTGAAATCTTTCCAAAGATGTTTTTTACTGTGCACCATTGTAAAAGATCATAACGACTTTTGATGATACATGTTGAAGATGGATTAACTCTGATAAGTTTCTCTAATTTGAAATTAATTATAAAATCATTTTATATTCTTAGTTGGGAGTGGTGTATTTCTTACATTCTTACTCGGAGGTGGTTTATTTCAACCTTATACACTTGATATTTTTTAAGAGCAATTAATGAAAGATTTCTGTGACTATCATGAATATAAAAAATATTAATTTTTACTTGCATGTGTATTTAACCAAGTGTCTTAGATATCCATAAAATATCCACACCAGGTACATGCTATTTTTTTCCTAACTTAGGACATGTACTACTGAAAAATAAGAACATAATGCTGTATCTTAGTGATAACTTTCTTCTTAGTAATTTAACTAATTGAGGACATAGCTTAACAAAGCAAACACATTCTAATAAAGATAATCTAGTATAATTTAACCATAAGGAAGGAATGGAAACACCTTTGAAGTAGTTTAAGATATTTTTATTCAGTATCTTCCTCCTACACCCCCACCGCATAGCCTCATTTACAACAGTGGGAGTGGGGTAGTTACTCTGTTTATTCCAGTGAGATGACAAATTACATCATGGGCCTCTCCATTTATGCAGTTTGTCAATTTATGCTGTTAGTAGTTGGCATTTATTGCAAGTTTAGTACATGCCAGGCATTTTACACATGCTAACTCCTGTTATCCTCCTAACTTTAAATTTGGGCTAATCATCCCCACTTCACAGATGAGAAAGCTGGTAGGTTAAGTAACTTGCCTAATGTCACACAGTAGAGAGTGACAGCTGTGACTTGAAACTAGACCATTTTTTTCTTATTTTCTAGGCTATATGGCCTTTCAGTACTCCTAAAAAAGTTAATTTCTTATTTACGTTTTTCATCTGTGTAAGGGCATGGAATCTTTCTTTAAAGAAAAATACGTGATTATTTTTGTTATACTTCTACTCATGATAGAAGAGAAAGGATTAATCTCCTGCATTGAAAATGAAGATATTGATGGCAAATTCTATAATATATCATAAATTAAACTAGTCCTATTTGTCTAGAACTAAGAATTTAAGTAAGTTAAGATAGTTATGACTGTCTATATGTTGTTGTAAAAATTCCTATTATAACTAGGTTTTCATATTTGCCATTTTGATGCCATATTCAAGTTTTTAAAGTATGCTTGATTGCTTATCTTTTTTATTATAATGTTAAAGTTATCAGTTGCCTGAATCATACCTGGATTCATATGATAAAATATTTATGGTGTTTCTTATCTCACAGGTCCTTGACTCACAGCCATTTATGATTAGCTGATTAATACACATCCTGCAAGAAACACATGATTTAATCTAAGGCCTCAGTTTGTGACACTGAGCAAAGATGTGATGTTAGAGAATAAAGCAAGGATTATCCTAGGGAGAGAGATTTAGATGGAACAGCCAGAACTTTAGTATGTGCTTAAATCTTCACAGGACAATTTAACTTGTGAGTATATACCCCAAATAATTGAAAACAGTGTCTTGAACATATACCTATATACTATATTCATAGCAGCATAATTCACAATAGCCTAAACGTGGACACAACCCATCCACAAATGAATTAGATAAGCAAAATGTGCTAATATATACATATAATGGAAGGTTATGTGACCTTAAAAAGGAAGAGATTTCTGACACATGCATAGATGAACCTTTAATACCTTCAGTTCAGTTCAGTCGCTCAGTCATGTCTGACTCTTTGCGACCCCATGAATCACAGCACGCCAGGCCTCCCTGTCTATCACCAACTTCTGGAGTTTACCAAAACTCATGTCCATGAAGTCGGTGATGCCATCCAGCCATCTTATCCTCTATCGTCCCCTTCTCCTCCTGCCCCCAATCCCTCCCAGCATCAGAGTCTTTTCCAGTGAGTCAACTCTTGGCATGAGGTAGCCATAGTATTCGAGTTTCAGCTTTAGCATCAGTCCTTCCAAAAGAACACCCAGGGCTGATCTCCTTCAGAATGGACTGGTTGGATCTCCTTGCAGTCCAAGGGACTCTCAAGAGTCTTCTCCAACACCACAGTTCAAAAGCATCAACTCTTTGGCGCTCAGCCTTCTTCACAGTCCAACTCTCACATCCATACATGACTACTGGAAAACCATAGCCTTGACTAGACGGACCTTTGTTGGCAAAGTAACGTCTCTGCTTTTGAATATGCTATCTAGGTTGGTCATAACTTTCCTTCCAAGGAGTAAGCATCTTTTAATTTCATGGCTGCAGTCACCATCTGCAGTGATTTTCAGTTCAGTTCAGTTCAGTCGCTCAGTCATGTCTGACTCTTTGTGACCCTAGGAATCGCAGCACACCATGCCTCCCTGTCCATCACCAACTCCCAGAGTTCACTCAGACTCACATCCATCTAGTCAGTGATACCATCCAGCCATCTCATCCTCTGTCGTCCCCTTCTCCTCCTGCCCCCAATCCCTCCCAGCATCAGAGTCTTTTTCACTGAGTCAGCTGTTTGCATGAGGTGGCCAAAGTACTGGAATTTCAGCTTTAGCATCCTTCCAAAGAACACCCAGGGCTGATCTTCAGAATGGACTGGTTGGGTCTCCTTGCAGTCCAAGGGGCTCTCTAGAGTCTTCTCCAACACCACAGTTCAAAAGCATCAATTCTATAGTGCTCAGCTTTCTTCACAGTCCAACTCTCACATCCATACATGACCACTGGAAAAACCATAGCAGTGATTTTGGAGCCCCCAAAATAAAGTCTGACACTGTTTCCCCATCTATTTGCCATGAAGTGATGGGACCAGATGCCATGATCTTAGTTTTCTGAATGTTGAGCTTTAAGCCAACTTTTTCACTCCTCTCTTTCACTTGCATCAAGAGGCTCTTTAATTCTTCACTTTCTGCCTGTAAGTGTGGTGTCACCTACATATCTGAGGTTATTGATATTTCTCCCGGCAATTGATTCCAGCTTGTCCTTCTTCCAGCTCAGCGTTTCTCATGATGTACTCTGTGTACAAGTTAAATAAGCACAAGCCTCTAGACCAGCCTTAACTACCAGGACACAGATACCAGAAGTAAGAAAACTAAAGTCCCAAAGCCTGCAGGTTGAGTCCGCACATGCAGGCTAGACACTTTCCCCAATTTGTTACACCTTTTTATAGCTGCGGTGGTAACTTTTATTTTCTCAAATTGTAAACATAAATTTTGAGAGCCTCAATTTAGAGTTGTTGTCAAGAACTCACCATTGTTATAGGTAGGTATATAAGTTGATTCTAGGTTTCTTCCATTTCATTCAGTAAATATGAGTTAACCGGTTTGCACCCTGGCCCCTTGCTTAGTAGCCTTAACTAGATGGACCTTTGTTGGCAAAGTAATGTCTCTGCTTTTTAATATTCTATCTAGGTTGGTCATAACTTTCCTTTAATACCTTAGCTAGTCACAAAAAGACAAATGCTGTATGATACCACTTACATGAAGTGATCGGAGTAGTCAAGTTCATAGAGACAGAATGCAGAGTTGTTGTTGCTAGGGGAGGGGAGAATGGGAAGTTTTTACTTCGTGGATGTTTTAGGGCTCAGTTGTGCTCTCTCAAAATCTCTCTGTAAAAGTCTTTACCCCAGGTATATTAGAATGTGAATGTATTTGGAGATGGGTCTTTGAAGAGATGATTCTGTTAAAATGAGGCCATTAGAGTGAGTACATAGCCAATCTGACTGGTGCCCGTGTGAGAAGAGGCAGTCTGGACCCACAGGCACTGGGGACGCCCAGACAGAGGGAAGCGCGGATGAGGACACGGCGAGGAACACCATCTGCAAGCCAAGGAGAGAGACGTCAGAAGAAATCAAGTCCGCCCACGCCTTGATCTTGGACTTCAAGCCTCTGGGACTGTGACAAAATTAATTTCTTGTGTTTGAACAACCCAGCCTGTGGTATTTTTATTATGCAGCCCTAGCAAACTAGTAGTGTGGGTATAGAGTTTCAGTTGTGCAACATGAGAAGAACTCTGGAGAACTGATTGCACAGCAGTGTGAAGGTACTTAAAACTACTAAACTGTACACTTGAACAAGGGTTAAGATGCTAATTTTCAGTTCAGTTCAGTTGCTCAGTCCTGTCCTACTCTGCGAACCCATGAATCGCAGCATGCCAGGCCTCCCTGTCCATCACCAACTCCCAGAGTTCACTCAGACTCACGTCCATTGAGTCGGTGAGGCCATCCAGCCATCTCATCCTCGTTAATCCCCTTCTCCTCCTGCCCCCAATCCCTCCCAGCATCAGAGTCTTTTCCAATGAGTCAACTCTTCGCATGAGGTGGCCAAAGTATTGGAATTTCAGCTTTAGCATCATTCCTTCCAAAGAACAGCCAGGACTGATCTCCTTTAGGATGGACTGGTTGGACCTCCTTGTAGTCCAAGGGACTCTCAAGAGTCTTCTCCAACACCACAGTTCAAAAGCATCAATTCTTTGGCACTCAGCTTTCTTCACAGTCCAACTCTCACATCCATACATGACCACTGGAAAAACCATAGCCTTGACTAGATGGACCTTTGTTGGCAAAGTAATGTCTCTGCTTTTCAATATGCTATCTAGGTTGGTCATAACTTTCCTTCCAAGGAGTAAGCATCTTTTAATTTCATGGCTGCAGTCACCATCTGCAGTGATTTTGGAGCCCCCCAAAATAAAGTCTGACACTATTTCCACTGTTTCCCCATCTATTTCCCATGAAGTGATGGGACCAGATGCCATGATCTTAGTTTTCTAAATGTTGAGCTTTAAGCCAGCTTTTTCACTCTCCTCTTTCACTTTCATCAACAGGCTCTTTAGTTCCTCTTCACTTTCTGCCCATAAGGGTGGCGTCATCTGCATATCTGAGGTTATTGATATTTCTCCCGGCAATCTTGATTCCAGCTTGTGCTTCTTCCAACCCAGCATTCATTCCAATGCCAAAGAAAGGCAATGCCGAAGAATACTCAGACTACTGCACAACTGCACTCATCTCACACGCTAGTAAAGGAATGCTCAAAATTCGCCAAGCCAGGCTTCAGCAGTATGTGAACCATGAACTTCCAGATGTTCAAGCTGGTTTTAGAAAAAGCAGAGGAACTAGAGATCAAATTGCCAACATTCACTGGATCATGGAAAAGCAAGAGAGTTCCAGAAAAACATCTATTTCTGCTTTATTGACTATGCCAAAGCCTTTGACTATGTGGATCACAACAAACTGGAAAATTCTGAAAGAGATGAGAATACCAGACCACCTGACCTGCCTCTTGAGAAACCTATACGCAGGTCGGGAAGTAACATTTAGAACTGGACATGGAACAACAGACTGGTTCCAGATAGGAAAAGGAGTACATCAAGGCTGTATATTGTCACCCTGCTTATTTAACTTATATGCAGAGTACACATGGTTACTAATAGCTAATACTAAGTGACTGGCACTAGACCAGGTGCTTTACTTTTAATAATACATTTCATCCATGTAACAAAACCATAAATGAGTTATTATACTTGCATTTTGCTCATTAGGAGATTGAGGTTTAATGAGGTTAATTGGCTACAACCAGTATCCACAGAAAAGGAGGTAAGAACCCAGATAATCTGATATCAGACCTGCCTACCTCCAAAGTTTTTGTGTAATGTGCAGAACAACTTTTTTTAGAGAACAAGAAAATACACACAAAAAGAGAAACCAACGGTCTCATTTTCCAGTTCTGGACAGGCTTACAGCTAAAAGAGTACTAAGAGTTCTGCCGCTTGTCTACAGTGTTCTTGGCCGTGTCCCGTATCCTTTCTGTCTTACCGTTAAGGTGGAAGTAGGAAGGAGGCACGAGCCGTCCTAAGTGGTGGCAGTAGTTGTGAACTGAGAGGCATCAGGCAGATTTTCAGTTCAGTTCAGTCACTCAGTTGTGTCTAACTCTGTGACCCCATGGACTGCAGCACACCAGGCCTCCCTGTCCATCACCAACACCCAGAGCTTGCTCATACTCATGTCCAGTGAGTCATTGATGCCATCCATCCATCTCATCCTTTGTGGTCCCCTTCTCCTCCCGCCTTTGATCTTTCCCAGCATCAGGGTCTTTTCCAATGAGTTAGTTCTTTGCATCAGGTAGCCAAAGTATTGGAGTTTCAGCTTCAACATCAATCCTTCCAATGAGCATTTAGGACTCCTTTAGGATGGACTGGTTAGATCTCCTTGCAATCCAAGGGACTCTCAAGAGTCTCCTCCAACACCACAGTTCAAAAGCATCAGTTCTTTGGTGCTCAGTTTTCTTGATAGTCCAACTCTCACATCCATATGTGACTACTGGAAAAACCATAGCTTTGACTAGACGGACCTTTGGCAGATTTTATCTTTGTGCAAAACAATAGGCTCTCCACCCCAACGCTTCAAGAAAGTTGGAGGCCTTGAAAGGGATTATACCGACTTTCTCAGTGTGTAGACAAAAGGTCAAATGCATCAGCATCTCCTGTATCTTTAAAGAAAATAGATTCTAACATCGGACCTAGGAAATCAGATCCTGTAGGGCTAGAGAAGGAGCCTAGGAATTGGTGTTTTTAAATAGATACCCCCAAGTGGTTTTGATACATACTGACATCTGAGAACCATGGAATGAACTCTCCTGCCGCCTCTTTTCTGCCTTATTCATGCATCAGAAAGCACTGTTCTGGTAGTTCAGTTCAATTCAGTCACTCAGTTGTGTCCGACTCCTTGCGACCCCATGAATTGCGGCATGCCAGGCCTCCCTGTCCATCACCAACTCCTGGAGTTCACTCAGACTCCTGTCCATCGAGTCAGTTCTGGTAGTAGAAGGAGTTAAATGTCGGAACATAATTGACCCTTTAGGAGCTCACTAAAACTGATGAGAGCTACTCTTGGGGAAATGTTGGAGGCTACGGATGGAAGAAATTGCTCTTTTATATGCTCTGGAATAGTCTGCTTATGTCTGAATAGCAGCATATTGTAGCCAGGTTTGATCCCTGGATTGGGAAGATCCCCTGGAGTGGGAGGGCATCTAGGAAAATTACAAGATTTAAAATTTTATACTGTTAAAAAGAACAAGATTGGCATAATTGTGGCTGATCATCATTTGTGTTCCAGGGGACTGAGCAGTGGATGAAGTGATGCTCACATGATGCAAGGCCCTCCGTCCCTGGGGAAGAGTCTCTCCTTGACTGGAAACTGTGTAGGCACAACTGGAGACATGTTAGGTATATTCTTGTCTAGGGGAAGAGTCAGAGGAGGCAATGGCCCCCCACTCCAGTCCGCCTGCCTGGAAAATCCCATGGATGGAGGAGCCTGGTGGGCTGCAGTCCATGGGGTCACGAGGAGTCGGACATGACTGAGCGACTTCCCTTTCACTTTTCACTTTCATGCATTGGAGAAGGAAATGGCAACCCACTCCAGTGTCCTTGCCTGGAGAATCCCAGGGATGGGGGAGCCTGGTGGGCTGCCGTCTATGGGGTCGCAAAGAGTCAGACACAACTGAAATGACTTAGCAGCAGCAGCAGCAGGGGAAGAGTAAGAAGGATTTAGTTGAGACCCTCAGTTAACAGAGATTTCGTTAGCAGAGTGCCCAAGTATTGAGCTTTTGCTAATTTTATGCATCATTTTCTTTTTAGCAACATCTTGTTACCTTTTTAAAGGTAGCATTGCTGTTGTTCAGTGGCTAAGTTGTGTCCAACTCTTTTGTGGCCCCATAGACTGTAGCCTGACAGGCTCCTCTGTCCATGGGATTTTCCAGGCAAGAATACTGGAGTGGGTTGCCATTTCCTTCTTCAAAAGGTAACTTAACAGACTAGAGACACACTTTGAATTACTAGTTCACAGGGGAAAAAATAACAGAGAAAGCTGTGAAAAGGATAAAAAGATAAAATGCATGAAAGCATAATACACAGAAAATATCAAATGAGTAATAATTGAAACCTACTAGTTTCTCCAGTATGTGAATGTATCCAGTTCCTTTCTCCTTAGTAAGGTGGTTTAGATGGAAAAAATTCAGGCATCTGTTGTCTAAAAGAAAAGCACCAACAAAGGAATCAAAAATTTTTAATTGCAGTATACCAGGCAAAGAGAAATCCGGAGTGAAGGGACTAATTTCCAGAGAAAGTCTACCTTAATATCAGGTGCACTCAATGGTATAAACTGATAGAGATCATAATCCAAAGGTGAATCGTAAAAGTCATTGTTTAAATAGTGCATAGCAACATGGATCACACGTGCATTTGTCTGGACGTGTGTTCTACATTATTCTTTAGTATGGTAAATTTGGGTATGGCAAATATTTCTTATAAATATATTTCTTTTAGATTTTGCCATTTAAGACGAAATTTCCCCGATTATTAGTTCATGGATCTCCCTTTCTGTCTTAAACTTATTATGTTTGTACAAGGGAGGTTTACCTTTTTAAAGTTATCTGTTGAAATAACATATAAATAGTGGAAAACTTGGGAAAAAAATGAATATAGTCCAGAATAAAAACTATCCAGTACACCACTACCCGAAGAGAGCCACTATTTTCAATTTTCAGTATTTCCCCAGTTTGTTACACAACTGAGGTATTAACCTTTATTTTCTCAAATTGTAAACATAAATTTTGAGAGCCTCAATTTAGAGTTGTCATCAAGAACTCACCATTCTTATAGGTTGGTATATAAGTTGATTCTAGGTTTTTTCCGTTTCATTCAGTAAATACGAGTTAACCAGTGTTCACCCTGGCCCCTTCCTTAGTAGCTTGGAGCTTACAGCTGTGGGGCAGAGGGAGGGAGACGGGACCCTTCTCTGCTGGGAGCTGGACCCTTCTCAGGGCTCAGAGAGGTGTGGCTGCCCTGCTGAGCCCGGGACCACGACGGAGAGCCTCCAGGGGCCAGTGAGGGGCGAGCCGGCTCCACAGCCCTCAGAGACTCTGGTGCTGTTGTCACATATGAAGTGTGAGCATTTAAGGTCAGGTGGTTCTCCTTAGGGACTTCCCTGGTGGCTCAGACGGTAAAAGCATCTGCCTACAATGTGGGAGACATGGGTTCCATCCATGGGTTGGGAAGATCCGCTGGAGAAGGAAATGGCAACCCACTCCAATACTCTTGCCTGGAAAATCTCATGGATGGAGGAGCCTGGTAGGCTACAGTCCATGGGGTCACAAAGAGTCAGACATGACTGAGTGACTTCACTTCACTTCTGTCTACCATCACTGGCCTGAAATCACAGATGTGAAAGAATGTGATTATAGTCACCATAAGCATCTAACAGATGGTTCTCTCCTTAGAGCAGCACCCAGCGCCTCAAGGACCCAGGCCCCTCCAGGCATCTATCCCCACCCACCCACCTCCGCCCCAGCCTCTTCCAGCACCCAGCCCTCCAGCCGTAGTCCTTCTGGGGCCTTGCCCTCTACTGCCCTAGGGCTGCAAGAGCGGGCCTTCCCTTCTGCCTGGAGCAAATGTTTACACACACACACACTGCCCCTCCCCCTTCTGCCTGGAGCACATACACACAAACACACACATACACACAGGGCCCTCTTCCCTTCTGCCTGGAGTGCATTTTGACACACACGCACTATCCCCACCCCACCTTGGCTGATGCTCTAAACCCTGTGGTCTCAGTTTAAATGTTTCCTTAGATGCTGTGATAGATAGAATATGACTCCTGAAAGATACCCATGGCTTAATGCCTGGGACCTGTGACTGTGTTACGTGCTCAGCTGCTTCAGTCGTGTCTGACTGTGTGACCCCGTAGACTATAGCCACCAGATTCCTCTGTCCATGGGATTTCCCAGGCTAGAATACTGGAGTGGGTTGCCATTTCCAAGGGAGCTTACCAACCCAGGGATCGAATCCACATCTGTTATGTCTCCTGCATTGGCAGGCGGATTCTTTACCACTGAGCCACCAGGGAAGCCCCATGAATGTGTTCAGTTAAGGGAAATTAAAGTTGCTGATCATCTGGTATTGTTAAGATGAGGAGATTTTCCTGAATTACGCAGTTAAGCCCACTGATAATTACCAGGGTCTTTAAAAGTGGAAGAGGTTTCCCTGGTGGCTCAGAGGTTAAAGTGTCTGCCTGTAATGCGGGAGACCCGGGTTCGATCCCTGGGTCAGGAAGATCCTCTGGAGAAGGAAACGGCAGCCCACTCCGGTATTCTTGCCTGGAGAATCCCATGGATGGCGGAGCCTGGTAGGCTACAGTCCGTGGGGTCGCAGAGTCGGACACGACTGAGCAACTTCACTCACTTTCACTTAAAAGTGGAAGAGGGAGGCAGAAGAGATGGAGCCAGAGAAATGGCCGTGTGGAAACAACTCGGCCAGACCATTGCTGGAGGAGAGGGAAGTGAAGTCACTTCACTTCTTCTCCAGGGAAGCCCTGGAGAAGAGAAGCCATTGGTCAAGGAGTGCCACAGACTGGAAGACAAGGCAGGGTATGCGCTAGAGCACCCCGAAGGACCACAGCTTCGCTGTGACTTGAACTCAGGGAGGCATGTTTGGACTTCTGTTTACAGAACTATATGATAATACATCTATGTTGAGTTCAGTTGAGTTCAGTCGCTCAGTCGTGTCTGACTCTTTGTGACCCCGTGAATTGCAGCATGCCAGGCCTCCCTATCCATCACCCACTCGGATCTTACCCACACTCATGTCCATCAAGTCGGTGATGCCATCCAGCCATCTCATCCTCTGTCATCCCCTTCTCCTCCTGCCCCCAATCCCTCCCAGCATCAGAGTCTTTTCCAATGAGTCAACTCTTGGCATGAGGTGGCCAAAGTATTGGAGTTTCAGCTTTAGCATCAGTCCTTCCAATGAACACCTAGGACTGATCTCCTTTAGAATGGACTGATTGGATCTCCTTGCAGTCCAAGGGACTCTCAAGAGTCTTCTCCAACACCACAGTTCAAAAGCATCAATTCTTTGGCGCTTAGTTTTCTTCACAGTCCAACTCTCACATCCATACATGACCACTGGAAAAACCATAGCCTTAACGGACCTTTGTTGGCAAAGTAATGTCTCTGCTTTTGAATATGCTATCTAGGTTGGTCATTACTTTCCTTCCAAGGAGTAAGCGTCTTTTCATTTCATGGCTGCAGTCATCATCTGCAGTGATGTTGGAGCCCAAAAAATAAAGTCTGACATTAGTGGTAATTTAGATAGCAGCAATAGCAGACTGGCTCAGATGCACTTTCTGGCTCTTTTCCTTTAATCTGAAGTGGCTGAAGTTAGTTCCTGTTTATCCTCTTTCTCAGTTACCTGTTCTTTTCCTTAATACCCTTTATCACAAATGGGGTTGATTCTTTCTTTATTTGCCTGTGGTTCCCTTCTAGACCAAGTGCCCTGTGAGGTGAGGGACTGTGTACACACAGTACCAGTACACACAGGACATGGACTGATCCAGCCAGTCTGTCATCAGCTTCCAACAAATAGAATGGACGTAATCAAATTTGACTTAGGTGAAAAGGCATTCCCAGCAGGGTATTAAGTGCCAAAGGCCAGTGAAAGAGATGGTGCATTTAAGAAGCTATAAATCAGATGACTATTTAGAGAATGTGGTTGTCATTTAGGCATGATTGTAGGCCTGAACTAAGGTAGTTCAGTTCAGTCGCTCAGTTGTGTCCAACTCTTTGCGACCCCCTCAACCACAGCACGCTAGGCCTCCCTGTCCATCACCAACTCCCGGAGTTTATCCAAACTCACGTCCATTGAGTCAGTGATGGCATCCAACCATTTCATCCTCTGTAGTTCCCTTCTCCTCCTGCCTTCAGTCTTTCCCAGCATCAGGGTCTTTTCAAATGGGTTAGCTCTAGAAGCAGTGGAAATCTAAAGAAGTGAAGAAGTATTTAGTTTTAGAAGGGATAGAACTTGGATGCTGAGTCTAGGCAAAAGATTGCCGAGTAATGGCGTGGTCATCAGAGTGGATGGTGGTCATTTTCACTTAGAGGTTACAAAAAGAGAAAAGGAATTTGGAGGAAAGGGAAGTTCAGTTCTAGACTTGTGTGAGATGCCTGCAGGCCATCCTTGAGTGGATATTTGGCGACCTGTGGGATTTATGAATCTGGAGCCCACAAAGAGACCAGGGTTACCAGTTTGATTTGGAAATGATTGGTTTATGAGGTTTAGAGTGGACAGAGAACTAAGTGAAATTCTGGGAAACACTCACAGCCCAGAAGCAGCAGAGAAAAAGGAGACTTGAGAGAAAACAGCCTGAGACCGAGGAGGAAATAAACCTGTGGACTGAAGGCAGCAAGGCCAGGGAACAGTGTTTGAGGAAAGAGGGAAGCAGAGTCAAGTGCTTTGGAGGATACAAGACTTTGTAGTATCCATTGGATTTAGCAACATATGTCCAGGAAACATTTTTGGCATTTAGACATTTTGAATGGTTTCTGCTTATGATAATCTAAACAATGACTAGACAATGACTAGATCAAAGGATATTAAAAATGCAAAACACTTTGATGGCTGTTGCCAAACTGCTTTACAAAACAATGATACTTACAGTCTGCTAGATACTTACAGTCTACTGGAAGCGTATAATCATGACCAGGAACTCTCACCACATCAGGAACAGCCCAGTGGCTAAAAGGTCAGCCCACCAGACTCCTCTGTCCATGGGCATTCTCCAGGCAAGAATACTGGAATGGCTTGCCATGCCCTCCTCCAGGGGATCTTCCCGACCCAGGGATTGAACACAGGTCTCCTGCACTGCAGGCAGATTCTTTACCGTCTGAGGCACCAGGGAAGCCTACATCCTGACTTTATTTACCATGTTCAGTGGCCTTGGGCAAGTTACTGAGTTTACTTTCTGCTTTCACAAAAATGGTGAAAATGGTTGTTATACAAATGGCTAAAGGGAGTTCTACGTTTAAAACACTGAAAGTGCCCAGCACATTGTAAGTGCTGTTTCCAAGTAGATAACTGGGGGTATTCTGATGTTTTCATATTCTGGAGATTTGAAAGGTGATGAATGATAATATCTCTGCTTTTTTTTTTATCAGCTTTATAAAGGTATGATTTCCACTCATTCAGTTCAGTTCAGTCACTCCCTCGTGTCTGACTCTTTGCTCCCATTCTAAGTGTATGATACAATGAGTCTGACAAAGGCTTGTACCTGTAACCACCACCACAGCCAGGTGTAGAGAATGTCCATCACCCCAAACAGCTCCCTTTGCCTTCTCCCAGCCACACCCCAACCTCCACACCCCACTGAGGACCATCGCTCCGTTTTCTTTTCCATGGATTAAAACTCAGAGCTTCACGGGAATGCGCTCACACAGGATGCGCTCCGGCTTGAGCTGCGTTCCTCACGCCTGTTGTTACCTGTATCAGTAGTTCATTTCTCTCTGTCCCTGATTGGTATTTAGTTTCGTAGCTATACTTTGGGCTTTTATTCAGGTACAAGTCTTTTGTGTAGAGGTGTATTTTCATTGTTTCAATTTGCATTTCTTTATTCTTTTGTTGACTTTTTAAAAGTTTTGAAAACTTTTTTAAGGCTGTTAATTTGGGGGTGTGAAATGTGTCTTTTGCCTGTTTTAATTTGTGGTTTTAATGCTTTCTTATATGTGAGTTTTAATTATTGAAATACTCAAATCTTTATCTTTTCATTTTAATTTCTTCTATAGATTTGACATTTAGAAGTTTTTGATGAAGGAAATTTTTGATGTTTTGATGCATGTACGTGTGTGTGTGTGTTTGAGACAGATCCCCAGTTATTTGGGGGTGGGGGTTAATCAGACTTCAGAATAGGCTGCTGGTCACAGTTACGAAGGAAACTGATATGAAAATGGAGTGTAACTCACCCATTGGTCACATGCAGCGTAATCCCTTTGAGATATTTAGGTTCATTTTAAAATCCGACTAGTGTATCCTTGAATGTGACAAGTCCAGGTACTCTGAAACCATTGTTTATCCTTTACATAATAAGATTTTTGTCCATAGCAGTTTTCTGATTAGCTGAGGGTTTATGTCTATTAATAATGTTTCTTATAGAAGAACATTTAACCATTTTGGTTTGAAAAATTTCCAAAATCCATTACATGTCTGCAATTTAAAGCTGAAAAGACTGTGCTTAGTTTTAGTGTAACTCAAATTAGTCACGATGAATATTATTCTTTGTATCCTTTAGAGGTGATAACCCCGAAGCTTTTCTAAGTCTGGTGGATTATTGCTGTGTCCAATGGCCTCAGCTTTGTCTGCTTTGTGAGTTTTTTTATCCTTTCTATAATTTCTGCCACATCCTTTGATGGTTGTTGCGGTTCCTCACCAGTGTCCTGGATGGTACTTCATTTTCTTGTGCACATTGACATTAAATAGCCCCACCATTAGGAATCATAGAAAAGGAATAAATAGGATCCAAATGAGTGAACTCTTTTTGAGTAGTAAAATACAGGTTTTTGCTTCTACAGAAGCCTGCCCTTCTACTTCATTGTGCTTGACTGTGTTCTGAAGTGTTAAAGTTGCGGATAAATAAAGATGATCTTTACATTCCATGATACGTTTTTCAGAGGTCAGTGTTTTCTTACTATAAGTGAGAAACTGGATCAATAATAGTCGTAATGACTAACACAGTGTAATACTTGTGCAAGGCACTCTCCTAAGTATTTTGGATATACTCATTTAATCTCCTCAACATCTTAACTGCTATCTCACAGCTTAGCCCATGTCCCTGACTTCTTTGCCACTTCTGTGGTTCCTAACTTCTAACCATTAGTTCAGTCGCTTAGTCATGTCCGACTCTGCGACCCCATGGACTGCAGCACGCCATGCCTCCCTGTCCATTACCAACTCCTGGAGCTTACTCAAACTCATGTCCATCAAGTTGGTGATGCTATCCAACCATCTCATCTTCTGTCCTCCCCATCTCCTCCCGCCTTCAATCTTTCCCAGCATCAGAGTCTTTTCAGATAAGTCAGCTCTTCTCATCAGGTGGCCAAAGTATTGGAGTTTCAGCTTCAGCATCCGTCCTTCCAATGAACACTCAGGACTGATCTCCTTTGGGATGGACTGGTTGAGTCCAAGGGACTCTCAAGAGTCTTCTCCAACACCACAGTTCAAAAGCATCAATTCTTTGGTGCTCACCTTTCTTTATAGTCCAACTGTCACATCCATACATGACTGACTATCAGGGTTATAAAAAATATGCAGATGCAGAGCCGGGTGGTAGAATAGTAGATGCTGCTTAGTTTGGTTCCTGGTTTAACAACGTAACATACATGAGAATTTCAAAGCATGCAGCTGGGGACTTGGCGAGCAATCTCTAGAACTGAGTCTTAGCAGGCTTTTCCTACTTAGATATTTTATCAACTGTCGTCTTTTTCCTTTTGAGAACTCTTTGGTGACTTGTGTAAGACAGTACAATTAACCTTCTTTTTAAAAGCTTATGCAGAGTCTGTTCAAACATTTTAAGAATTAGAACAAAATTAAAACTTGTGCACTTGAAAATATCATATACAGTAGCAGTTTTGGGGTACTGAAAGTACCGCAGACTTTTAAGGAGAGATTCCCTCAGGAAAAGGTCACTGATTGAAAACACTTGCATGCTTAGTGCTGCTTCTGGAGGGAGCAGTTTGTTTCCTTAAGGTAAGTAAGTTATTTTGTGGTGTTTAATTTCCTTATTAATTTAACATTTACAGATGCCTTGAAAGCACAAAAGCAGCCTCCTCCAGGAACTCTGACCTTTTTGCCCCCACCTTCAGTAATCTCTCTCTTTTCAGTCTCTTATAAGAGTTCACTTTCCAGAGCTGTTTCATTTTTTTCAGCCTCATTCTGGAAGGTGGTAGCCATGGTCTCGAAGTCTTGAATATGTTTACAATTTTTTTTTACTGGTCATCATTTTAAAATAAATAAATACATGGAAATGAAGATCTTTCTGCTTTTTCAGACCATTTTTGTACTCTCAATGAAACCATCAGTGGTAATTGAATTGCTCTTCAGTGCATCTGTATAGCTTGGGAACTTTTGACTGTCTACCACATGTATTTAAAGTCTTTTAAAATGATAGCCCATTTGAAAATATTTTGCCACAAATGTGTTTCATAAATGTATAATTAATGCCAAATTCCATCTGACTGTTCATTAGCCTTCTGAATCGTTTCCTAAAGAACAGGGAGATTGATACCTACTTTACAAAGCAGTTGTGAACATTAGATAATATCTGTGAAAGATTCTATTACACAGTTACCCCATTACTGGCTTATAAATGATTCTTCTTAACTGTGGGTTGAAATCAAACATTTTACATCTCAATTATCTTTAACAGTGTTTGAAATGAGTAATCTTATCAAGAGATAAAGCAAAATAACAGTATCGAGCACAGATGAAAATGAATTTGCTCAGGTTTTTAAAAAGTCCTCATTAAAATATTTTATAAGCCATCTTGTTGCATCACTTGAGGTGCTCCTACCTTATTTTCAGGATCCCATCACTTGTGCATGTTTGTGTGCATGTGTGATACTAATTGATGTTTTGTAGTGTTTCTGTTGCACAGTTTTGATTTTTGCGTCTGGACCTCCTCGCTGTAATGTTAGTCTCGGAAGCACAGTAGCTAAGACATCGAGTGCACGTGTGTCAACAGTTGTGGTCCTGGAAGAGAGTGGAGTTTCTGCTTTGCAGATGGAGAGCCTGAAAGACAGGACGTTTCCATAGTTACTGTGTTTATGTCAGCCCGTTTGAATGCAGTGTCAGGCTCTATGAGGATAACATCCTTGAGCAAATGAGCTGCAACTAATCCTAACGCAAATAAAGCTAGCAGCCATCTCTCCATCCCCGAGTTAGCACCGGGTCTTACTGGAGTCATCTGCTAAAGTGAGGGGGCGGGGCCAGAATGTCCCTGAAGCCCTGTTAGCACTTACTTGTGATCTCTGTCAGCTCTCTGGGTTGTTTGACTTGTCTACCTCTTAAAGCATCACAGGCTCTTAGTTTGTTCCAACTATGGATATCACTTGTTTACTGGTGGTGACATTTTTTGCTGGGAGCCAGTGTGGAAAATCCCACCCGTGGCAAAGGTCATAGGAAGAGGCCTGACAGGCAAAGGCGAGATCAGGACTCAAGGGACCCCCTGAACTTGCTCAGGCATCTACCCCCGAACCAGAATCTGTCTGTCTTATTATTTTATGTCTCTCACCAGCTCTTCTGACATTAGCAGGGGTCTGTCCCTGACCAAAAGAGTTAACTTAGGCCTCTAACTGATAAATCTCCTGGGCATGAAAGGAGTGTTTTAAACCCCGTTAGCATTCTAGCTTACTTGGCGGCTTTATCCAGACTCTTGCAATATTATTGAGCCTATGCAATGCTTGCTGCCAAGTTCTCACATCCCTTATCCATTGTGTTCCTGGGAGTGCATATAGTCAGGATGTAGAAAAGCAGGTAATAGCCTTAGCATTAACAACATTAGATTTGAGTTAATAAGTTATTTCTTTGTTATAACCCGCTGAATCTTTGCTCCATAAAAATGTAACAGCGTACTTTAAGGGTGACACAGGCTAAAAATTTTAAAAGAAACACTTTAAGGAAAAATCATTGTTCTGGTGTTCTGGCTGACCAACCTTTATCAAAAGGAGGTCATGGAATATCAGCAGGCCTCCGGAATAGAAGATGATGTACAAAAAAAGACTTTTACAGGAAGGAACCTGATATCGATAAAAGTTATTACTGATGGAGTGTTGAGTTGACTCTGCATTTTTCACCTTGCTGTATGTATAACTCAGGGTATAAAAGCCCCGAGAAAAATAAAGTACACAGGCCTTGCTCGAAGAAGCTTAGTCACCCTGTGTCTCTTTCTTTATCTCTTTATCTATCTTTCTTCATTCACTGACGTCGTCCATCCTGAGGATATCCCTGGACTCTGCTGAGGCAGGACCCCGGCAATTTTTAGAAAAAGATCTCATATTTGGAGGGGAGATCTGTGTCAAAGGGTTCTGTCTGTCCTGAAAACTCAGGCATCTAGTAGATGCTTCCTTTATGGCTTATGCTCCCCTTTTATGGTCAGCTGTTATAATAGTAAATGTAAACTTTCAGAGTAAATTTGCTACGTTTGACACATGGGCATTTATTCAGTGCTATAGGGCAGCATGGGATGAAGCCGTGCCCGTTTTGTTCTCTCTGTCCCTCGTCAACACCCCAGCAATCTGCAGGGCCTCAGGGAAATGCCCAGTAATGCCAGTGGCTCTCACTTTGAATTCAGGACCACTGAGCCCAACGGGGCCTTAGTGGGGCCCAGCATTGCTGCTCCAAGGCTTGCTTACCTTGGGCTCTCCTAGACAAGGATCACACTTTCTCCTCTCTCAGCCACTTCTCTCCTTTCTCTCCTGGAGGAAAAGCACCCAGAAGGAGGTGCCTAACCTCTCACCTTATCTACTGTCGTACAACCTCTCACCGTATCTACTATCGTATAACTATCTATTGCCGTATAACCTCTCACCGTATCTACCGTCGTCATCGTATCTACCATCGTGTAACTTCTCACTGTATCTACTGTCATGTAACCTCTCATCTACCGTCATATAACCTCTCACCGTATCTACTGTCGTCATCGTATCTACTGTCATGTAACCTCTCATCTAACGTCGTGTAACCTCTCACAGTATCTACCGCCATGTAACCTCTCACTGTATCTACCATCGTGTAATCTCTCACCGTGTCTACTGCCGTGTAACCTCTCACCTCATCTACCGTCATTTCTCACCGTATCTACTGCCGTGTAACCTCTCACCGCACCTAACGTCATGTGACCTCTCGCCATATCTACCGTCCTGTAACCTCTCACCACATCTACTGCCGTATAACCTCTCACTGTATCTACCGTCTTGCATGCGTGCGCTCCTGCGGAGCTCCGGTTGGTAACGTGCCCTCTTACTGTCTAGGGCTGATCGCCCCTGCTCGTCTGGTCACGTCCCCCGATGCCCACCTTCCGCTCTCTGGTGGCTGTCCCTTCTCTTTCCTGCATCATGAATTATCCCCCTACCCCCATAACCAGGTCATTCCTCTCAGCATCCTCACGTGTGGAACTCATTCCCTTTAAAAGGAAAGAGAGATGAAGGAAAGTGGAAACTTCCTGGGGAGGCCCCATAGTTTCCTGCAGCCGCTGTCCCACTTCTCTGTTCCTCTTCCCAGTAAATATCCTCAGAAGAGCTGTCCACTCCAACTTTCCGTTCAGTTCAGTTCAGTTCAGTCACTCATTCGGGCCCAACTCTTTGCGACCCCATGAATCACAGCACGCCAGGCCTCCCTGTCCATCACCAGCTCCTAGAGTTCACTCAGACTCACATCCATCGAGTCAGTGATGCCATCCAGCCATCTCATCCTCTGTCATCCCCTCTCCTCCTGCCCCCAATCCCTCCCAGCATCAGAGTCTTTTCCAGTGAGTCAGTGCTTCTCATGAGGTGGCCAAAGTACTGGAGTTTCAGCTTCAGCATGTGACTGGTGATAGAAGCAAGGTCCAATGCTGTAAAGAGCAATATTGCATAGAAACCTGGAATGTCAGGTCCATGAATCAAGGCAAATTGGAAGTGGTCAAACAGGAGATGGCAACAGTGAACGTTGACATTCTGGGAATCAGCGAACTAAAATGGATTGGAATGGGTGACTTTAACTCAGATGACCATTATATCTACTACTGCAGGCAGGAATCCCTTAGAAGAAATGGAGTAGCCATCATGGTCAACAAGAGAGTCCGAAATGTAGTACTTGGATGCAATCTCAAAAACGACAGAATGATCTCTCTTCGTTTCCAAGGCAAACCACGCAATATCACAGTAATCCAAGTCTATGCCCCAATCAGTAACACTGAAGAAGCTGAAGTTGAACAATTCTATGAAGACCTACAAGACCTTTTTAGAACTAACTTTCCTTTACTCTGTCTTAATCTCTCCAAGGAGGCTTTCGAGTCTGTTGCTGTCAAAACTGGCTGCAAGGTCACCTTGATGTCTCCATAGTCAAACCCACGGATGCAGTCTTGGTGAACTGGCTCCCCCTGCCAGCAGCCCTTGACACACTCGCTGTTTCTTGGCTCTTGACTTTCAAGATCCCACTCTCCCTACTTTGCTTACTTCAGTGGCAGCCTGCTCCTCATTCCCTGGATCTTAAACTGCCAAACCCAAGGGTTGGCCCTTAGACGTCTTCTGCGTCTGTGCTCACCTCCTAGGCGAATCCAGCTGGTGCCATGCTGTGTCATAATGTGTCCTAATGGCTTACTTACTGATGACTCCTGATACTGTACCTCCACTGGGACTTCTCCCTTAACCCACACACTTCTCATGTCCAGTGGTCTTGATTTCTCCCCTGGGGTGTCCAAACGGCCAGAGCAGAGTTCCTGATTTCTAGCGCTCTGAATCTCCCCCTCCTGCAGCTTTCCCGTCTCCAGCTGCCCGCATCAAAAAGGGAAGAGTCATTGTCAATTGCTGTCTCAGTATCGCCCGCTTGCCGTACCTTCAAAACAGGTCCTGGATGCCACCATTTCTCAGTCTCCACGGCTGCCTCTTGAACGGATTATCCCCGCTGCCTCCTCAGTGGTTTCCTTGCTTCCACCCAGAGCAGCCCCAGGGAACCTTTTAAAACCTTGAGCCAAGTTCCCGAGCGCTCAGAGCTTTCCAGTGGCTTTCTGTCTCGGAGGGGGGGGAAAGCCGGTCTTCACAATGGCTGCTGCCTTTTCTTCTTGCCATCTCTGTCTCTTTCTCCCGCCTCCTCCCTCCCCGCCTCCCGCTCCCCCCCAACTATTCCTCCTGTGCTCCCCCGCATCTCTTCCAGGTGTTCCCGGGGTCACTGTCTTCAGTTCAGACTCACTTTATCAGGGAGCCCTTCTCTGAAAAGTTTGTCAAATACAGTACCGGCCTAAATGCGTTCCTCCTAAGAGAACACCTACGTTAATACACTAGTCACTGCCTCCCTCTTTTGAGGACAGGGGCATTGTTCTGTCACCACTGTATCCTCAAGACCCAGAACAAGCCTGGCACCCCGTGGGAGCTGAAGAAATGAATGAAGTTGGAGATGACTCATGGTATGGGTTTATGAATACAGAGGTCTTGGATTACTTAATAAAATCAAGAATTTAATGCAACTTTTTAAAACCCTATGTGAAAAATATGATAGGTCCATATCCATGCCAACTCTAACCCTTGATCCCTTGTTTCAACCTGTATTTGATGATGAGGCTGTTAGCAACATTTAAGTATAAATTACCTAGAGGACAGTATGCTAAGATTATCCTGCATAGCCCCCACAATTCAGCATGTTATTATCCCATTTTATGAAAAGGAAATGAGGTTTAAAGAGCCTGAAGCCAGTTGAAGACAGGAAGTGGCAGGGCTGGGCTGCATCTGGAGCTGGTGTGCCCAGCTCCAGAACCAGACTTCAGGTGATGCAGCTGCTAAAATAAAAGCCTCCTGGAGATCCTCTTTAAGTTTGGTCATTTGTATGTTTATATGCTTTAATAGCTTTTTAAGAAATGATACTTCGTTTTGGGAATCAGGGATTTGATTTTGTAATTGTTCAGTCACTCAGTCGTGTCTGACTCCTTGTGACCCCATGGACTGCAGCACGCCAGGCTTCCTTGTCCATTACCAACTCCCAGAGTTGTTAATTGTTAAGCAGTGATAAATAATAATGGAGAAGGAAATGGCAACCCACTCCAGTCTTCTTGCCTAGGAAATCCCATGGACAGAGGAGCCTTGCAGGGTATAGTCCATGGGGTCACAAAGAGTTGGACATGACTTAGTGCCTGAACAACAACAAATAAACTGTAAATGAGATAACTTTTTACAAATTTTGAACTAAACTTGAGATCTCATGGCTCTTTGCCTAGTGACCTAGAATAGCTCTGTGACCTGGTTCATGCCTGGTGAGCTGTTGCTAAGGTTGTAATGGCTTTGGTGTGTGAGTCCATAGCTACGGATGACGCAGAACTGGGAGTGCTCTGGCTACTTCTCAAGAGGGAAATGAGACATGAATTCACAACTTAAGATTCTTATAGTTAGCTTTGCGGCAGACGATTACTCTTGAGAAAGACAGCCTCGCACTCAGAACAGAAACTCTGCTGGTAGATGAGACAGGGAGGGAACCGCCGAGTACAGTGAAGAGGGTATAGGTGAAACTGGGGCGAGCCCTCTTCGTTTTCTCGTCTTCTAGAAGAGATGAGCCACTTAGTCAGAGCTGGGGATTCAAACAGCCTCATGCTCTGCTTCTTCCTTCTTTCCCTCTGCCACATCCAGTCACCCTTCTGGTCTGCTCTCTGAGGCACGAATCCCCTGCTGAAGACCTCAGAGGTTGGCAGCAGGCACTTGGTGTTTCTGGTGATACAACCACCAGATCTCACTTAGAGGTTCCAGATGCCTGCAGAGTGAGCCGTTGTTGGTCACACTTGCTCCCTGTGGAAGGAAACAAAATGCTGCCCTGGTTTTTGTAGGAGGAACTTTATAGAATGAAGCAGTTAGTGACGCCCTGGGGTAGCCAGTAACTAATCATCTGAGACTAAATTCTGTAGATAATGTACTGAATATTGTCAGTAAGGATATACATGTATTTTTTTGTTACTACCGTGAATCTTAAATGTGACTCCGCATTCAAAATAGTCTACTGAATCTACTCTGAAAAAAGAGCCTTCAGGTAACCTCTTCTCTGAGGTTCTGTTTATACTGCTGGGGAACAAATGTCAGAAATGTGAGTGAGAACTAATTAGAGGCACTATAACAGCATTCCTCAATTCATTCGTGACATGGTAGCATGAAATATTTTTGTTGGTCTTACCTAATGTAAGTGACACTACAAAGCTTTTGTATTTGCTAGTACCACAACCTTATGCAATAGGTTTTTATTTCTTGTCAATTTTATGCTTTGTTTTGGGATGGCATGATTCATTCCTCTATTTTTATTGAATTTAGAAAATGCAGATTGTGTATTTCAAGGTATTATACAATGTGTGTATAATTTAGAATTTTCTCCCAAGTATCTTGACTTCATTATTTAAAAATCGCTGAGATATAATTTTTCAGTTTCAAAAAAAAAAAAAGGTAACTTAGCTGTCTTTAAACAAGACTGTGTTTATGAACAGAGAAATAAGATAGGAAGTGACAGGGGCAGACAATTAGCAGCGCCTCTTAAGGATTAGCCCATAAGGTGATATGAAGTATTCTCATTGTGTTCTTTTATTTTTGTGGGCTTTGTGGCATGACCTTTTCATTTTTTTCCTCCGTTCCAACATCTGCTGGCTTTTAAATTGAATCATTTCTTTGGTATTTTCAGTGTTTGAGGGTTGCTTTGCACATACCCTGCTATTGTTCCCAAGCCACTGACCGGGTCAAATTTAAGACTGGGCTCTCATGCTGTGACCTTAATAACTAAAGCCTTTTGGGCCTGAAAATATGAATGGTAATTTATTTCTTTGTTCACCTCCCCACCCCCTTTTTTTAAACAGGCTGCAGATACTTTGGCTGTGAGGCAAAAAAGAAGAATTTATGATATCACCAATGTCTTGGAAGGAATTGACTTAATTGAAAAAAAGTCAAAAAACAGTATACAATGGAAGTAAGTTACAGACTGCTCTAGTCTACCTTTTTCTTCTCAGTGCTCTGTGAACGCTGACCTTTCTGCTGTGTATGTCTCCTGAGTCCTCTGTCCCAGCCGTCTACACCGGTCACACGGCCCCTCGCGTGTCCCTGGCACGCCTCTGGGCTTCTGTCGTCCTCCTGTGTGACATGGGATGGCCCGTGGCTCACTCCGCTGTTTAATTCGCACTCTCAAAGTTCAAGTCTTCCTCCAGCTGCTCACTTGGTACACACTGCATCCTGCTCTGTATCATTGATCCTTCTTTACCTGGTTGTTCTATGTACTCACCTAATATAAACTCCTTGAAAACAGGAACTAAGTCTCATACATACAAGAATATGTACTTTGTAAATAATGATTAGTTGAAATGCATGTTGTCATTTGTTAACTGTTGTATGTTTGACTGTAACAAACATGTTCTTTTCCACAAATTTGCCCCCCTTATCCTTCACGTTTCAGTTTATTTTAGCCAAAAATCCCAACAAAATACTAAAAGATGATAATCTGTTTCACCCGCATCTCAGTCCATGTAATGAGACTACCAGTGCGACCACTCGACTCCAGCATCCTGTGGTGCCTCAGTCACCAGTCACCCTTCTAGATGACAAAGAGCACACTAGGACAGATTGAGAATTTTGTAATTTGGGTGTTTAAGTTTTCTAAAGATTTTAATGGTTAATGGTTTTAGAAGAGTGTAAAGATTTTTGTTTTAAATATATGCAGTGAGTTTTACAATTTTTACTATAAAAATTAAGTGATGTTAACCTGGGTCTAATACTGGGGATATTAATTTTCATGTGTTTTTAAGAGGTGTAGGTGCTGGCTGTAACACTAAAGAAGTCATAGATAGATTAAGATATCTCAAAGCCGAAATTGAAGATCTAGAACTGAAGGAGAGAGAACTTGATCAGCAGAAGTTGTGGCTGCAGCAAAGCATCAAAAATGTGATGGACGACTCCATTAATAATAGATATCCTTTTAAATAGAAGTCCTTTTACATCTTTAAATACATAGATATATATTTATATATTCTTTCAGTCTGAACATCAGTTACTTTATTCTAGTGTTTTCAGAGACTTCAGTTCTGCAAGGGATAATAACATTTTAATTTTGTAACATTCTTCTAATAATTTATATGAATATTTTTAAATTTTTACTTTTGTAAGTCATATAGTACATCTCTTAGCAAGCTGATGTGTCTGTTGCAAGTTCCCCTATCTTTGGTCTACCCATTGGCAGGATACAGTACGCTAGCTAGTGTGTGCTTACAGGGAGTCTGCGAATTTGGAGGGCGTTGTTAAATCATTGTTCTGAAGCTAAATCATTCAGTGTTTCAAAGTGGTTAAAAGTTCAGCAACTCTTCAAAGTTTTTTAAAAAATTAATTTTGGTTTGAAAATGAAATATCACACAGGCCTGCAATCAGTCCAGGATACATTCTGCCTCATATTAACCCAAAGATAGTACTTTAGTAGAGCGTAGGGTCCCAAAGCTGGTATATCTACCATATTTGGGGAAAAACATTAGTGATGTACTCCATGTGTCCCTTATGACCACTGAGTTCTTTCAGATATGTGACTGTTGATTTGTGACTTACCCGTACTCATATGGAACATTTTAACTACATTTATCTTGTACCACCTCTCATGAACTTTTGACTGTGTATATAATTTATTTTTCACGTTGTCTTGTCTTTGGTGAAAAAGTCCATGATGTCATTTGTTATTTCCTTTCTAGAATCAGAACTCCTTAACAGTTTGATAATAATGGGGGTTTTCAGCTGTGCCTTGTGGAGCCCCGAGATTCCAAAAAGCACTGAACTAGTTGATCACGCACTTTGCTGCACTGCTTGCCAAGATCGTGGGCGCTCCCAGTTCCCCAGACCATGACCCAAGGAGAGTCTCGATGCAGCGACTTCTGTAGTTGACTCTTCACTCCCACCGACAGCATCTTTCCCCCCATCAGTGTACTTCCCCCAGAAGCTCCTGTCTCCATGGAATGTGTTTCCTTTCCTCTCCCAAGAGTCCTCAGATGACACAGAAATCCAAAGTGGCTTCTTCTTAGAGCAAAGGATGAATACTTCTCTTACGGATCTTTGCCTTTTCAGACAAAAGACTTGTGTTCTTTTTGATCTGACCATGTGTGACAGTCCCTTCATGCATTTGGTCACTTTGGCCTTCAGATTTATTATCTTAATTTATATATCCAGGCCTTGATATAAATGTTGTTCCTTAACTCTCTGACAGTACATTTTCCTATGTAACTCATGAAGACATCTGTAATTGTTTTAATGGTAAGTACTGTTAGTAAATTTTTTATGTTCTTCCTTTGATCAACGTATTTAGTGTAATGTGATTTAAAATGCCCCATGCAGTCACCTCAGGTCGTTATTTTCTGGATTTGTGGACATTTTTTGGTCTCCCTCTATGTGCTATGTGTTGATAGGCTGCTCTCATTTCTGTTCTCATGACAATAACTGCTTTTCCCAGCTTTCACTTCATTTCCTGCCTTGGTAGGTATAAACTCTGTGTGGGAGAGGCAGCTAAGACAGAGAGGGAATAAATAACAGTCTCAGAGTCATAGAATCACAGAGTCAATGACTAAACTTGAACTAGAACATGGTTCTCATTGGTACTGTTTATAAAAATATATGTAGCAGGTGAGCTGGTAAAAAATGCACAAAAAATGCTCAAAGAAAGCATGAGGACACAGTAAGGTTTATCCATTTATAATCTGGAAAATTATTCCTCACCGTATTCCATCCCCGGCTTCCATGTTTTCCCCTTAAGATGATATGCTCAGTTGCGTCCAACTCTTTGCAGCCCCGTGGACTGTAGCCCACCAGGCTCCTCTGTCCATGGAAATATCAGGCAGGAATACTGGAGTGGGTCGCCACTTCCTACTCCAGGGGATCCTCCTGACCCAGGCATCGAATCTGCATCTCTTGCATTGGCAGGCAGGATCTTTGCCACTATGAATAACTAAAATGGGGATGGGGGCTAAATTCCCATAATATATATAACACAAGTAAAATATGCACGGGCTATTAAAAGGACAGTCTGGTATCATGCACACACCAAAAAAAAATCTGCCAAACCCTTTGCCAAGTAGAAGCTGACTCTAAGACCATGCTGGTTTTACATGCGGCCTTATTGCTCTACTTTGTCACCGTATTTCCCAAGCTTTCAAAGAAAGTTTGGGAACATACTCTTAATGTTCAGCCCAGCAGATACTGCTGTAGAATCTGGCTTCAAAAGGTCATGTAAGCTTAAGATTTCACTGTATCATACCTATTTAAGTAGTATAAATACTTAACTACACAGTGTTATCTAACTAAGGCTAAAAGGAAGTTTTGAGAGTCTCAGACATGACATGAGCCTGAGTGAAAGCAAATTAACTTGAGCAGAATTTGTTAATGAGAATAGAGTGAATACATTTACCCTGTTGTAAGACCTACTAACACATGTGTGTGTTTAGTCGCTCACTCATGTCTGACTCTTTGTGGCCCCTATGGACTGTAGCCCACCAGGCTCCTCTGTGCGTGTAATTCTCCAGGCAAGAACACTGGAGTGGATTGCCTTTCCCTTTTTTAAGGGGTCTTCTTGACCCAAGAGTGAAAACCAGGTCTTCTGCATTGCAGGCAGATTCTTGACCATCTAAGCCACCAGGAAAGCCCTTGAGGACTAAATGACATTATAAATATCTGTATTTCTATATATAAAACTGACAGATATATTACCTCATTTAATCCTCAAAAACCCTGTGCGGTAAGTTATGTCACCTCCATTTTACAGAATAAGAACCAGAGCCTGAGGTCACCAAGTCCGAGCATTCTGATTCCACAGCCCACTCTCTTGGCCGAGGTATTGCAAGATCAATAGTGTTCCTAAAATGTAAAAATCTTTCTTAATTTTTTTTGACCAGGTGATACACTTTTGGCCATTCAAGCACCTTCTGGTACACAACTGGAGGTACCTATTCCAGAAATGGTACGTATGTAGGATAGCTTTTGTTAAAATGGATCTGCTGTGTCATGAGGGACAAACGTTTTCTGGAGCTGAACGTGAGCTAATTGTAAACACTTAACAAGTTACTGCTTTTAAGTTGTCTGTAAGTATTTATATCTGAATTTAGATGTCTTCAGTACTTTTGCAAAATTATGGATATGACTGATCATTTAACATTAGTTTTTAAAAAATCTTATTTGAGCTAGAAGACATCAAGGAATGAGTGATGATACAGTTAATAACCTTAAAAAATGACCAACCTATAGCCAATATAACAGTCCTGAGGAAAAAGTTCACTTTAAATATCAACAATAATATACTGCTTTAAATTAGGTCTTTTAAAAAACATTTTCTGGCTTATTGAGTCAAAGATATCTGTTGACTCTATACTAATATAAACTTCATGACTTTCATTTTCAAATTTCCTAAAACAGATTTGAAAACTAACAATTTAAAAAGGTAGAAAAATATTACTGTTATTTCCTATTACCTCCTTTGCTTCTCCCAGCTATCCTAGAAGTTTGTATTTAGGCATTTATAGTTTCTGAAGCCTCAGGATACAAATTACTTTTGAAATGGAGGGGATTTACATTTACATCTCTGTAGGAAAAATCAGTTGTCTTTGTGCTCTGCTGAATGGAAACAAACCTTGCCTTGTGCCGTTTAAGACCACATGTTGAGATGATCACCGTAAGCATGACTGCTGCCGCCAAAGGACATGACATTCCACAGCTGAGGGGAATGCTCTGAGCGCTGCTGAGCACAGAGTATATCATTACAGCAAAAATAGATGCCTTCCAGCATTCTGGAAAACTCCAGCTGGGAGTTTTTGATGACCACTATTTGAGAAAAGCTTACTTTCTAGGGTCAAGGGCTTCGTAGTCCTCAATATCCCATTCTACTCCTGGTTGCTGCACTATTTTGACTTAATGACTTTGTTGTAGTCAGTCAGTCCCTATAGCTTTGCCTCTTTTTTTTTTTTAATGAAAATATGATAACACATTTATAGTAGACTTGGAAAAAATAGAACAAGGTTACAGGGTTCCACCATGTATGGATGTTCCATTACAGTTATTTTTTTAAGTAGAGTTCCATTATGTATGTTCCATTAGTTATTTTAAGTAAATAAAGATTTTTAGTTGGAGTTTCAACATGAAACTCTCAAGAACAGAATGCATACACAGAGAAGTAGGATACAGTAGTTGCCGGTCTCATTTTTAATGTTTCACGTTGGTTAGAGATGGTGACCTTTGTTCATTTGTTTATGCCCAATAACTTCAAAGGGTCAGAATGGACAAAAGAAATACCAGATCAATCTAAAGAGTCATTCAGGACCTATCCACGTGCTGCTTATAAATAAAGAGTCCAGCTCATCTAAGCCTGTGGTTTTCCCAGTGCCCCCACCAGACGACCTCACGCAGCCTCCCTCTCAGCCCCCCACCCCAGTGCCTCCACACAAGTCCAGCACGGCCGTTCAGAGCCTGCCTGAGCCAACTGTCTCTGAACGAAGCCAGACTCTTCAGCATACGCCGGCCACAGACTTGTCTTCAGGTGAGTTCAGAGCCATTGTTTTCAGAAGCAGAGGAGAAAATAAGACTGCATTGGACAAGTTAGAAAGCATTTCTGAATCTCTTAGTTGTGATGTTATTCTTATCTAGTATAGGAGGCAAAATAGTAAACCTAATCAACAAGTAATAATTTTGTGTCTATGTGCCCAGCGCTGGAATATGTATTATGAGGAAAATTTAAAAACAGATCCTGTCTTTAATTACATTTTGTTGTTTAGTCGCTGAGTCGTGTCTAACTCTTTTGCAACCCCATGGACTGTAGCCGCCAGGCTCGTCTGTCCATGGGATTTTCCAGGCAAGAGTACCAGAGTGGGTTGCCAATTCCCGCTCCATTTAATTGTATTACTACTACTTGTTTCATAGACTGTGTAAATATCTATGTATTTACAGTTTTCCTTAGGATTCCATTTTGGAATTAAACCATATTTTTTTTTTTTTGCTGTTAAAATATATAAAAAGAAATGTAAAAAAACTCTATCACATTTCTTTTTCCCGCAGGATCTATTAGTGGAGATATCATTGATGAGTTAATGTCTTCTGATGGTAAGTAGTTAAAATAACTAACCTAATATATTAATAATGCTTTTCTAGAATTTATGAGTGGCATTATGATTTGAAAGACTTGGCTTGATGTTTTTGACGGTATTTATCGTAGACATCATTACCTGTATGCAGAAACCACCTTTAACACTGCATTTGTGTTTTTGCTTGCAGTGTTTCCGCTCTTACGGCTTTCTCCGACCCCAGCAGATGACTACAACTTTAATTTAGATGACAATGAAGGCGTTTGTGATCTGTTTGATGTCCAGATACTAAATTATTAGATTCCATGGAAACTTGGGACTGTTATCTACCTCTAACTGTGTAACATTTTAGACTTAATAACCTAAGTATTTAAAATAATGAATGTAACACCTTTTTAGTTCACGGATTCTGAAATGTTCTTCCCTAATACTTTCTTTTTGCTTCACAAAACTTCAACCATAAAAACAAAGGATTCTGACTGTTTCAGGAGAAAAAATGACTTCACATCCACCAACCCTCCACCCTCAAGTAATTACTTTCTGAAATTTCAACTTTTCTTCCCATTCTGAACCCTTCTGTTGTTTTTCCCCTTATATGAGAAGAAAGTTAAAGCAGACTTCAGGTCACGAAAAACAAAAAAGTTGGCCAAGGGCTCATCAGTTGTTTTGTCTTCCACGTTTACTGCCGCAAGACTGTTCGTGTTTGTGTCCTCCAGGCCAGACATTCACTGCCACTTGTGAAGTGAAGGGTGTGAACTAGGGTATACTGGCTGTCTCAGTGAGCAGAGTTTGTGAAGTGCCTTCTGTTTTAGCACTTTAAGCTTATCACATTTTGTTGACTTCTGACATTCCACTTTCCTAGCTTATAGGAAAGATCTGTTTATGTAGTTTGTTTTTAAAATGTGCCAATGCCTGTACATTAACAAGATTTTTTAAATAAAATTGTATAAAAGATTAAATTTATTGGTCTTTTTGGGGAATTTGATGCATCATTGGTGTATTACAACTGAGCCATTAACCTTGTAGCTTCATCAACGTTAACTGGTACGTTTTCATGACACTGCTGAGACATCTAGAGAGAAAAAATTACATTTAAAAATTTAGATAACAACTGCAAACAAAAATGACACAGTCTACTGACGTATAACCTATTATCCAATATGATTTCTTCCAGTTGTACCTTTGGAAGTAGAAAATTCCCATATTTAGACTCAAATGTTTTAAAATCTGAATGTGCTATACATACTACAGAGCCAAGCACTAAAAATTACAATCAATATGGGCTTTGAAAATTTGGAATTTATTAGCCAGAACAAAAGCAAGTGATTTCTACTCACCAGTTGTTTCTGCGGAGGTTCAAGGGAAAGGCCTTTTGAGAAGTTTGCCAGTTCCTTCTGTATATCTATAAAAGCTTTATTCACTCTGTTAACTTTTTCAGCATTCATAATGTTTATCTTTTAAAAAAAGAAAAAAGAGCAGTAATTCATGATCTTAAAACTATTACAGATAACATATAGGCAACTTTAATCTTATTAAACCCCCAAATCTATAAACTCTTATCCATCCTACCAATTTGTGCAGATAATTCACACTAAAATTTTTAGTCTTATTGAGACACGATAGACAAAAGTTTCTGTTAAAAAAAAAAAAAAAGAATTACGTAGCTATACCTCTACCTTGACTTTCCTGGTATAAGCAGGCCAGAACACATGCCTATAATCTTTCCAGGCTATGATGCTACCATCTCTTATCTGTGAAACGAGGACCCTGGATAGAACCCTTCCAGTCCCAACAGCGCCTCTCCAAATCCTCCTCGACGGCAGCGCCTGGCAAGTCTCCTGAGAACAATGGCCCGTGCAGCCCTCCGTGCCTGAGTCTACAAGGCAGGGGTGGCATTCTGTTCACCGCTGCGCCCCAACCGTTTCTCCTTCAAAATCCCTGCTCCTCTGCACCTTACGCTCAAGGACATTCTGACATCCTTCTCACTATTGTCGCCTACCTAAACCATGATTACTTCCTCCTTTGTGAAAGATCTCAAAAGTTGGCTCACTGACCGCCCCCTCGTGCCTGGCATCACTGCTTAGTGGCCTCAACAAGAACCTATCCGATGGTTGCTTAATCTTTTCAGGTCCTCATCTCCAGGGATCTTTCCCATGACTTACCTTGCCATCACTGCCATGCGGTGCCTTAGGCTGCACCACCTCCTTCCTGTCCCTCTAGTTCACTTAGTTTATTAGTAATTCTTAAATCTCACTGAAACCTTTTCTAAGTTCACTACTGTTCACATTTTCCACCTCCACTTCTTCCTTTAGCCTACACAGATCCCATGACCACTCGTCAGTCATTCCTTATACCCTCTTAACTCTCCTCCTTTCCCTTGATCAGACTTGCGTGGCAACTTGGTTAAACTCAACCATCAGCCTTTTCTGAGCCTGAAACGGAAGCTGTAGCAAGTCACAACTGGCCGCCTGGCTTTGTGTAAGTTCATTTCCACCAACTTCAATTTACCTTTTTTATGTGCTGCCTGGCACTCTTACCCTAATAAGTTAGGCTACTTTCTGAGAAAATTATTTGATACTTTCTCCAACCAGGCTGCCTACCCACAGGTCTTTTCCAGTAGCATCCACAGAGTTTCTGGGACTTCTTCTCTAAACAAAGTAATCTTTCTCAAACACACCAAGCTCTCCCCAGCTGGAGGCCTTTGCACTCACTCTTCTTCCTGCCTAGAGCATGCTGCTGCTCCCAATACTTAACTGCTCTTGGCGTCACTAGCACCTGTCACGCAGGTCTTGGCTTCAGCATCAACCTTGAAGACAAATCTACAGTTGTCACCCCCAAACTCCAGTCATATCAGTCAGCTTTATTTCCCTTTTAGCATTTCCAAAGACACGAAACTGCTCCACCAAAAAGTTTAATTCATCTAGTTCATGAAGACGGAAAGATAAAATGTTACATTTCTATGGACGATTATAAGTCCTTGAGAGCTGACTCCATCTAGTACTTAAGCTTGAAAACATTTCCTTGAATCATCTTAAGGCATCTACTTGAAGAAATTTCTCATTCCCCAAATATTTTGAAAAGATAAAACAACTCTTTTCATTTTGTATTTTAGGGAACAAAAAACTTTAGCTATTTTCAGGTTTTTATTTGAGTTCTAGGTATCTTCACAGAGAAGTAAGAATTAACTGAGGAGAAAAAGAATGGGTGCTGACTGACAGTCCATGTCTTGGCTCTGTTGAGAGCTTCTTGAATATATATGAGTTTAGAGAGAACTTTTCCATAACTTTTTTTTTTTTTTTAATGATTTCCAGGCTCTCAGAATTAACTGTTACTTGGAGGCTCATACATTTGCGGTTAAAATGTTTTCCTTTCACACATTTGGGTTCAAGAAAGGGAGGTTATTTTTCTTCATCATTTTTCTTTTTAAAACAAATACTTAAAATCATCTTGCTTTTGTAAGAAAAGTTAAGAACCTACTTTAAATATTAACATTCAGGTTTTCAGTAGCTTTACAATTATGCTTTGCTTGTAAACAGTAAAGTCAGAGTGCTTAAGTGATACTCACCTTCTTAAGATTAGTGGTAACTGGTTTTGCTTTATTTTTAACCTTAAAGCTTTTTTGACTGGCTATGTGGAATACATTCCTGGACTTCTGCCCTCTTAGTTTGTTCTTGGCCATTGTCTAGGAAAAAAAAGAGCTCAATTAAGTTGCCCACATTTATGAACTGTAAATCAATTAAAATTTAGGAAGTAAAGGTACCGACTAAGAAGATCCACCTTACTCCTGATTATTTTTAAAACTGCTACTTGTATTAAATTCCATGTCTTTTTGTCCTACAGATTCTCTTGTTTGAGTGCAGAGTATCTAATTCTTTTCTGCATCTCCAGCACCTGGACTGTAACAGGTTCCACATTAATTTCTGCCAGTTAGAAAAATTAAGTAATATTATCAACACAATTGTTTTTTTTCAACTTTCTGTGGCATTTGACAATGCTAATAACCATCACCACCTATCCTCCTGCTAGTTTACATACTGGGATTCCACTGGGGTTCCTTTCATACTCTTAAGACTGACTCTCTACTTCCTTCTTTCATTCCTTTTTACTTGCCCCATTTTTACTCCTGTGTGCACCTCCTCAAAGTTAGTCAATCCGTCATGTTTTTGCAACCCCATGGACTGCAGCCCTCCAGACTCCTCTGTCCATGGGATGCTCCAGGCAAGAATACTGGAGTTGGTTGCCATGCCCTCCTCCAGGAGATCTTCCCAACCCAGAAATTGAACTCTGGTCCCCTGCACTGCAGGAAGATTATTTACCTCTGAATTACCAGGGAAGCCCCAGCTCCTCAAAATCAATACTTAATCTCACACATCCAAATCCCAGCCTTACTTTCATGACTTCCATGACTTCATCACTTCTGTGTGAATGGCTCTTGCCTAAAAACTTCAGATGTTATCTTTGTTCTATAGCTAAACACACTAAGGCTATAAATTCTACTTCTGATGTTCAGAAACCTCTCTCAAACCTGTCTTTAACAATGCATGTGAGGAACAATTTCAAAAATATTAATAGTTAAGATTTATTAAGCTTTGACTACATGTACAAGCACTATGCTAACATTTTATGTGCTTTTTAACTAATTTACTTATTACAAAAATACTTTACGGGAGGTACAATTTCATCCTCATTTTATGGATAAAAAAACTGATGCAGAGAGAAGTTAATCTACCCATTGTCACACTGTTAGTAGTCAGGGGATGCCACGATTCAAAGCCAGAAGACTAGATCCTGAGCTCTCATTATGTGACACGGGCTCACATATACATAAAAATAAAACACAAAACCACGATTTAGTACTGCCTAGTTCAGGACTAGGTTATTGCTTTAGTCCCTAGGACTATTTGGTTAGACTCTGGGTTGGACAAACTTTACCCACATGCCGGGAGCCAGCGTGAGGAATTCCACCCGTGACAAGGTCATGCGGCAGAGCTCTGATGGCAAGGCTAATCAGACCTCAGGTTTTCCCCCTGGAATTTCCTGAGCATCCACCCCCCAAAAAATAAGAATCTGCCTGCTTTTCCACTCTTCTGACATTCTCTGGAAAAAAGTCAATTCAGGGCTTTAGTCTTCTGCATTTGAAAGACTGTTTCAATCCAAAAACCCCTCTGATGGCTTTCTAGCCTGCCTGCAGGACTCGTACAGCTGCGCGTGTGATTGTTTGAGGCCTCCTGACTGCAGGAGGCACAGGAAGCTTAAAACATCCTAGGAATGTAGGGGCTTCCGAGGAGTCAAAGTCACTAGAATAGGACTGACTAAAAGTTTCATTTGTTGAGCCAATACTTGCTGCCAAATTTTCATATCCTTTATTTTTTAGATATAGTTGGTATATAGAAAAACAAGTAGTAGACCTGGTATTAGCAACATTAGATCTTTGAGTTAAGTATCTTCTTTGTTATAACCCACTGCACCTTTGTTCTATAGAGATGTAACTTTAATGCTTTAAGGAGATGCAGATTAAAGAAAAACACTTCAGGGGAAATGAAATTAACATTCATTAAGGAAGAGAGCCAAAAGTGTTAACAAGCCTCTTGGCCAGAAGATAATGTAAATCACCTGAGACCTTTTGTATACAAAAAGATATACAGAAAGAGTCTGGGCTGCTAACACTAAATAATTTTGTATTACCCATTGATCTCTATGTGTAATCAAAAGTATAAAAGGCCTTGAAGGACAATAGAAGGAGAGCCAGTCGCTGGACTAGTTTCCCCGTGTCTCCTCTTTACTCTAATTTCAGGCCGAATCCCATCTGGGGCGTGGAGGCTCGCTAAGTCTACTTACTTGTCCTGGCTTTTAAAATCTGTGAGAGCCCAAGGCGGGGCACTCTCCGATATTCAAATGGGCAACGGCGGCCTAACGTAGATGGTGCAAGCTCCTTGTCTGGAACTTTTATTGGTTTTCCACATAACCCAAGTTAATCAGCCTCTTCTCTCCACTTAATCTTCCTACTACGCTATTTCTTCCTAATCTAATCTTATATTAATAAATAAGCTTTTCTCGCCGACTCCATCCACCCTTCGAATTCCCTGGATCCACCGGGGCTGGACCCCGGCACCCACAGACCAAATCAGGTCAGGCACCTGCCTCTGTAAATGACTGTTTATTAGAACGCAGCTCTGTCCATTTAATTATGTATGTATTGTCTGTGGCTGCTTTCCTGCTACAACTGTGGCTTGCAAAGCCAAAATTCCGTACTATCTGGCCCTTTTAAGAAAGACTGTCAAGCCCTGGCTTAAGCCATATGCATTCAAGTCTATCCTGCACAGTGGTACGACATGAACAGTCCCAATGTTAAAATCCTTCAATGGCTTCTCCAACTCACAAGCAATATTCTCTGTCCTGACGCTGCAGGAAACCTGATTCTAGCATAAATGTGTCAAAGGTATCTTCTGCTATATCTCTGTAGCCACCTTCAGGTTCAGGTTCAGTCGCTTACTGCGACCCCATGAATCACAGCACGTCAGGCCTCCCTGTCCATCACCATCTCTCGGAGTTCACTCAGACTCACGTCCATCGAGTCCGTGATGCCATCCAGCCATCTCATCCTCGGTCGTCCCCTTCTCCTCCTGCTCCCAATCCCTCCCAGCATCAGAGTCTTTTCCAATAAGTCAACTCTTTGCATGAGGTGGCCAAAGTACTGGAGCTTCAGCTTTAGCATCATTCCTTCCAAAAAATCCCAGGGTTGATCTCCTTCAGAATGGACTCGTTGAATCTCCTTGCAGTCCAAGGGACTCTCAAGAGTCTTCTCCAACACCACAGTTCAAAAGCATCAATTCTTCAGAGCTCAGCCTTCTTCACAGTCCAACTCTCACATCCATACATGACCACAGGAAAAACCATAGCCTTGACTAGACGGACCTTTGTTGGCCAAGTAATGTCTCTGCTTTTGAATATACTATCTAGGTTGGTCATAACTTTTCTTCCAAGGAGTAAACATCTTTTAATTTCATGGCTGCAGTCACCATATGCAGTGATTTTGGAGCCCCCCAAAATGAAGTCTGCCACTGTTTGCACTGTTTCCCCATCTATTTCCCATGAAGTGATGGGACCAGATGCCATGATCTTCGTTTTCTGAATGTTGAGCTTTAAGCCAAATTTCCCACTCTCCACTTTCACTTTCATCAACAGGCTTTTTAGTTCCTCTTCACTTTTTGCCATAAGGGTGGTGTCATCTGCATATCTCAGGTTATTGATATTTCTCCCAGCAATCTTGATTCCAGCTTGTGTTTCTTCCAGTCCAGCATTTCTCATGATGTACTCTGCATATAAGTTAAATGAGCAAGGTGACAATATACAGCCTTGACGTACTCCTTCTCTTATTTGGAACCAGTCTGTTGTTCGATGTCCAGTTCTAACTGTTGCTTCCTGACCTGCATACAGATTTCTCAAGAGGAAGGTCAGGTGGTCTGGTATTCCCATCTCTTTCAGAATTTTCCACCTTAGAATACTAATTAATCTCTGAAGACTCTTTGCACATTCTTCCTTTTTTCCCTTTGCTCACATTGTATCTCTCCTTCAATGTCACACTTTAGGAAACAACAGAAACGGCAAAGTTTCCCCAACCCTAATAGTACTCCTAATTTTAAAAAAAAGAACAGTAGAAAATACGCAATATAGAAGCATAAAATACACATAGAAAGTCACTCCAAATTAATCTAAAATCCTTCCAATAAGTAACCAGAGTCCGATCATTCATTAACCAATTACTATGTGCCAAGTGCGGTACAGAACTCATATGCATCATATGAAACATATACAAACACAGGACACATAGACAGGGGCTGAGACTGGCAGCATAAAGCGGAGTGAGCAAACGGAAAGATCCAACGGGCCTGGGGACTCGGGGAAGGCTCGTGAAGAAGGTGACAGCTAGCGGTAGGCAGGGCGGGTACAGGGGTCGCCCATGGCGACCCCGTGGAAACGAATGACAAAACAACGACTGTACACTGGTCCCCCGCCCCAGGCTGAGGGCCCGGGACTCGGCCTTCCGGCCTGAGCCCGCGGGCCGGCGGCCGAGGACAGCTGCCCAAGGCAGAGAGCGACCAAGCCGACCTCCAGACGGCAGCGGCCCGCAAGGCCCGCCCCAGCCCCGCGAAGCTTCGCGCTAGCGCCCGGGAAGTGTCCTTCACTAACCTCTCACCAGGCCTCCGACACCCTCGCGTAGCCTCTCAAGTTCCAGGCGATGCCATCTGCACTCGCGAGGCCCGGAAGTTCCGGGATGAGAGGGCCTATCAAAGGGCCTCCTCAGGGCCGCGGTTCCGCCCCCGGACAAAGTCCCGCCCACAGAGCGTGTTTACGTCCCAGAGCTTGGGGAGTGGGGAGAGGAGGTAAGCCCCGCCCACAGAGCGTGGTCCCGCCCCAGAGCTCGGTGGGTTGACAAGGGTAAGCCCCGCCCACAGAGCGCAGTCCGGTCCAGGAACTTGGTGGGTAGACAGAGGTAAGCCCCGCCCACAGAGCGCGGTCCCCCCCCCACAGAGCGTGGTCCCGCCCCAGAGCTCGGTGGGTAGACAGGTAAGCCCCGCCCACAGAGCGCGGTCCCAGAGCGCGGTCCCGTCCCACAGGTCGGTTTGTATCGAATATAAGCCCCGCCCTTTCCGCCCACGCTGGTTCCCACCCACTCGACGTAGGACCGCCCATAGGGCCGTCTCCGCCGCGGAGCTCCCGCCCCTGAAGGCAGCGCAGCCTCTCCCGCAGCGCGACGTCTTGCCCGCCGTGTGAAGTCCCGCACGGTAGCGTGTCTGGCTCGCTGCTGCCTTGAGGCGCTCTCCCCCGGGGAGACACGGAAGACGCGGCGCGCCTCGAGCTCCTCGCGCAGGCTCGCGTACAGAAGCCTGGCGGCGCGTCTTGGTCACCAGAGCCGCGCGGGCCGTCTCACAGGGGTCGGCCCTCGGCCGCGTCCTGCGGGCTGGCCGGGCAGCACTCCCGGGACGCGGCGCCGCGCGCCGCTGGGGGCGCCCCAGGCTCGCTGGGCGGCGCAGAGCGCCTAGGGTCTGAGCGGATCCAGGGCTAGCGCTGGGACTTCCTAGGGGAGGACTGTAATGAGCTGGAGTTGAAGTGCTTTCCTGAGTCAGATGAGAACTTCTGACAGTACGGCAGACGCACAGGAAAGTAAACTAGCCGTGCAGCAAGAATGAAGTGAGAGCCGCCCGGTCGTGTCCGTGGGATTCTCCAGGCTGGAACACACTGGAGTGGGTATTTCCCTCTCTAGTACTGAAAGCTACCCTTCAATGAAATATGCGTTTCTTGTGAGGAGCCCATTGTCATGAAAAGCTTCATGATTGATTATAGGAATGCAGAGTCTTTTCTTCCTTTAACCCGTCAGTGACAGAAGAATTTATGTTCAGACTAAGTCATGCCTGACTCTTTGCGACCCCATGGACTAGCCCATCAGGCTCCTCTGTCCCTGAGATTTTCCAGGCAACGATACTGAAGTGGGTTGCCATTTCCTTCTCCAGGGGATCTTCCCAACCCAGGGATGGAATCCGGGTCTCCTGCACTGCAGGCAGATTCTTTACCTACTGAGCTACAAGGGAAGCCTAATCATTTATAACATATTCTATATAATAAAGTAGAGCAGACAGGACCTTCCATCTTTTTGTCAAGGTCAGGTTCCTGGAAATATCTGTACGGCAAGAATCAGTAACACTCTGCAGTGAAGGAGAAACGACACTTCCTCAGTTCAGTTCAGTTCAGTTCAGTCGCTCAGTCGTGTCCGACTCTGCGACCCCATGAATCACAGCATGCCAGGCCTCCCTGTCCATCACCAACCCCCGGAGTTCACTCAGACTTGCGTCCATCGAGTCAGTGATGCCATCCAGCCATCTCATCCTCTATCGTCCCCTTCTGCCCCCAATCCCTCCCAGCATCAGAGTCTTTTCCAATGAGTCAACTCTTCACATGAGGTGGCCAAAGTACTGGAGTTTCAGCTTCAGCATTATCCCCTCCAAAGAAATCCCAGGGCTGATCTTTAGAATGGACTGGTTGGATTTTCCTGTAGTCCAAGGGACTCTCAAGAGTCTTCTCCAACACCACAGTTCAAAAGCATCAATTCTTCAGAGCTCAGCCTTCTTCACAGTCCAACTCTCACATCCATACATGACCACAGGAAAAACCATAGCCTTGACTACATGGACCTTAGTCGGCAAAGTAATATCTCTGCTTTTAAATATACTATCTAGGTTGGTCATAACTTTTCTTCCAAGGAGTAAGTGTCTTTTAATTTCATGGCTGCAGTCACCATATATAGTGATTTTGGAGCCCCCCAAAATAAAGTTTGACACTGTTTGCACTGTTTCCCCATCTGTTTCCCATGAAGTGATGGGACCAGATGCGATGATCTTCATTTTCTGAATGTTGAGCTTTAAGCCAATTTTTTCACTCTCCACTTTCACTTTCATCAAGAGGCTTTTAGCTCCTCTTCACTTTCTGCCTTAAGGGTGGTGTCATCTGCATATTTGAGGTTATTGATAGTTCTCCCGGGAATCTTGGTTCCAGCTTGTATTTCTTCCAGTCCAGCGTTTCTCATGATGTACTCTGCATATAAGGTATTCTAAAGCTGTAGGAGGTGGATCACAGGCTTTATATTATTACTATTTATTTTCTATAACTTAAATATCATATTACTGGTATGTATGTTTGTCTCTCAACTAGTACATACATTCTTCAGGGGCCAGGTTCACTACTCACCTTTATATTTCCATCCAGGATTGTATATTTCCAGTGCATGGAAGGTGTGGCATAAACATTTGCTGAATGAAATACAATTTCCTTAAGTATAAGAAGCAGAGAAGAGATTGTAGCCAATACACTAAAAATGACTTTAAAGCTCTATCAGCTTTAGCACGACTGAAAAATACCCAGAACACTTCTTTTTAGCTTCTTGTAGTACTGTTCCTTGGAAGTGATATGTGTTTGACAAATATGTTTTTAATTTAATTAAGCAGATTTTATTCAGAGTAATATCCTGGCCAAATGCTTAGAAATCCTGAACCTGAACTAATTACAGTCACAAAGGATGGCTTGTGTATGAAATATCTGAAGGTGAGGAACAATGAAATCCCTATCACAAAGGCAATAAAGATATTCAGAGTACATGAAATCCTTTCACATTTTTTGTGATACTAGGTTAAAATGCAAGCAATGGTTAAAAGTTATAGGAATTGGGGAATACTTAGAAAATACATGTTTAAAACAGAAAATTGGTAACTGCAAAGGAGACAGTGAGCTATTAAATTATCATTTGGCACTCCAGATTTCAACAGTGTTTAAAGCAAAATTAAAGGCTGCTGTGATTTGTAATTACCATGTTTAGTTGACAATGTAAACACTCAAGTTGCCTAAAGCTCAGCAATGATTTTGAGATTTTTTTCTGTTGATATTGTTCTGTTCAGAGTCTATATGAGGCAGGAGGCATATGGGCTCCCCAGGGTAAAGCAATCTACTTTACCCCAGTGTAAAGTACAGATTCATTCTCTACTGACCAAAACACCAAGACAAGAATAGCAGGGCAATCAAAGGGAGAAGATTGGACCCTGCACAGACCACATATTTCTCGTCCCAAGGTCAGGAGACCCTCCCTGGCCGCATATGCACATAAAAGGCTCCTTTGCTGTTCTACCCAGATGCCTTTTTGGTAGGATTCATCTTGGCTAAGATGTGTGCACACACATGGGAAGATCCTGAAATATACAGAATATGGACTGTGAACCCAGGCAAATCAAAATGAGTGGCCAGAGGAAATCTGGAAGAAATGCCGCACATACGTGATTTAAACTGCCACCAGGGCACAACTCGGGGACTCTGTCTCTGAGCCTGCCCATGTGTCTATCCATACGTACTGTACTTTTCCTCCTAATAAATATGTGCTTCACCACTTTCTGTCTTGTGGAAGTTCTTTTCTGCAGCGCCAAAGGGCCGGGGCCCTTGTCACTAACTGCTGGTCTGGTCCCTGGGATCTGATGCTTTCGCTGCTGTGACCCAGCCTCCATCTCTGGTTGGGAGCCCCAGCCGTGCTCCAAGGCATTGCAGGCCCAGGCCACCCAAAATCATATCTAGACTGAAGTCGACAGTTTCCGACTGTCTTTTTGTGTGTGGTTTGTTCAGAGCTATGTTGTTCTGAAATCCTACTAAGACTTATGTAATTGTCTATATTTTTAAAAATAAGATAGAAATTATTGAAAACTATAAGGATTTCATGAACATCTTTTTATCCTTTTGGATTAGAAAAGTCATGAAGAGTGCTTGTAGAAATTCGGGAAATTCAGAAAAGCATAAAGAAGGAAGTGAACAGCCAGCAGTTACTGCATTCTGCCTTAACTCACGACAGTCTTTCTCTCGTTTGGATTACTGTAATAGCTTCCTAACTGGTTCCCCTGCTGTAATCTCTACCCATCCCAGAAGGAATCCTGCCAAGATGTTAATCAGATCATGTCATTCCTTAGCTCAGAAGTTCCAGTATTTCCCACATCACTTAGGATAAAGGCCAAAATCCTTAAAATGGCCAGTGAAGCCCTATTTGACAACCTTCCTCCCCCCACCTCCTCACCCCACCCCTGAACCCTGAATGCTTTCTTACTTCTGTGCCTGGAGTGCTCACCCACTAAATATCTGTAAAGCTCCTCCCTCTCCTCTTTGAATGTGTGTTCAGTCACTCAGTCATATCTAACCCATGGTGACCCCGTGGACTGTAGCCCACCAAGCTCCTCTGTCCATGGGATTTTCCAGCAAGAATACTGGAGTTGGTTCCTATTTCCTCCTCCAAGGGATCTTCCCGACCCAGAGAGCGAAACGCACCCCGCAGCCCACCCTCTGTCAACTCCCACCCAACTCCTGCGTCTCCTGGATTGGCAGGCAGATTCTTCGCCTCTGTGCCACCTGGGAACCTCTTTCCTGTCTTCTCTCATACCTTGATTTCAGTGAGGGCTTCACGACTGCCTCTGTAAAATTCCAAGGCCTCCCACATCCCTGCCCTCCTTCTCCACCATCTATTATCACCACATAGCATCCCATATGTGTGTTTACTTTGCCTATTACCCGGCTCCTCCTGCTAGAATGTGAGCTCCATAAAGGCAAAGCATTTTATCTGGTTTTATGTGCTGCTGTATTAGTTCTCTAAAGCATAATGAATCACTCCAAAATTGAGTTGCTCAAAATAAGAGTCTTCATTTATTTTCTCATGATTTCAGTGGGCTTGGAATTTGTGAGAGGCTTAGCTTGATGGTTCTGGCCCAGGGTCTTTCACGAGATTCAGTTAGATATCGGCCGAGGCTCCAGGCATCTGAGGGCTTGGCTGAGACTGGAGGGTTTTCTTGCAAAGCAACTCACATGGCAGCAAGCTGGTGCTGGCTATTGCCAGGTTGCCCCAAATCCCCTCCTGAACTTCTCTGCTGGACTGCTTCAGTGTCCTCTGCTGTGGAAGTGGGCTGGTCCCAGACTGAATGACCCAAGAAAGCCAGGGAGAAACTCCAATATCTTTTATGCCCTAGACTCAGAAGTTGTACACCTTTGCTTCCACTGAATTTTTTACACTTATACCTGCTGGCCCTATTCGGTGGAGGAGACTACAAAAGGAGCTGAACTCTAGGTGAGGATCATTGAAGACTATCTTGGAAGCTGGTTAGTGCAGCAGCTGTATCCTCTGTGCCTATAACAGTGCCTGGCAAGTAAAGGGAGCCCAACAGATAGTTTTGAACAATGAATAAATTCCACCACTTAACTTTCTAAAAATATATTTCTTTGCAGCCTTTTTTTCTAAACAGATAAACTATGTTGTTTCTTAAAAATTGGAATTTTTTTAGATAATTTATAATTTATAAATGTAAACATATACACTTAATAAGCATATTTTAAAATATACTTAGTATCTTTCTAAAGTTACATCTTGTTGATGTTTGATATTATTTCGATCATCATATCATCATTTCCATTGTTTCTAGATTTCTTCTCTTATGAATATGTTGTGATGAACACCCTTCTACATAAACCTTTGAGCAATCTAAGATTTTCTTGGAGAGCATGACGATGAATAAGATCTAAGATTATACATACTTGAAATACTTGATTTAAGTTACCAAATTGTTTCCAGAAATAGAAATATATATTTTATGTTTCTACCAATAGTTAGAACTGGACATGCATGGAACAACAGACTGGTTCCAAATAGGAAAAGGAGTACGTCAAGGCTGTATATTGTCACCCTGCTAATTTAACTTACATGCAGAGTACATCATGAGAAATGCTGGGCTGGAAGAAGCACAAGCTGAAATCAAGATTGCTGGGAGAAATATCAATAACCTCAGATATACAGATGATACCACCCTTATGGCAGAAATTGAAGAGGAACTAAAAAGCCTCTTGATGAAAGTGAAAGAGGAGAGTAAAGCTCAACATTCAGAAAACTAAGATCATGACATCTCGTCCCATCACTTCATGGGAAATAGATGGGGAAACAATGTCAGACTTTATTTTTTGGGGCTCCAAAATCACTGCAGATGGTGACTGCAGCCATGAAATTAAAAGACTCTTACTCTTTGGAAGGAAAATGATGATAGCATATTGGGAAGCAGAGACATTACTTTGCCAGCAAAAGTCTGTCTAGTCAAGGCTATGGTTTTTCCTGTGGTCATGTATGGATGTGAGAGTTGGACTGTGAAGAAGGCTGAGCACCGAAGAATTGATGCTTTTGAACTGTGGTGTTGGAGAAGACTCTTGAGAGTCCCTTGGACTGCAAGGAAATCCAGGGCAAGGAGATCAGCCCTGGGATTTCTTTGGAAGGAATGAGGCTAAAGCTGAAACTCCAGTACTTTGGCCACCTCATGTGAAGAGTTGACTCATTGGAAAAGACTCTGATGCTGGGAGGGATTGGGGGCAGGAGGAAAAGGGGATGACAGAGGATGAGATGGCTGGATGGCATCACGGACTCGATGGATGTGAGTCTGAGTGAACTCCGGGAGTTGGTGATGGACAGAGAGGCCTGGCGTGCTGTGATTCATGGGGTCGCAAAGAGTCGGACACGACTGAGCGACTGGAACGGAACTGAACCAACAGTGCATGGACATGCCTATTTCACTGCATCCGTATGAATGTGGAATGTTGATGCCTTTTAAGAAACTGAAGTTTTGGTTAGGAAGAAAGTGCATAAAGACCTTTATAGAATTCTATGTCTTTTGAACTTCATTATATGTTTAAAGTGCCGTTTTCTTTCTCTTATGTTTTTGTCACATCAACAGGTTGTTAAGGAGTCAAAATTGATAAAATTTAGAGGTGAGGGGAGAGCCAAGTTGGAAATATGAGTAGCAGGTTTCTGCCTTGTGCAGCTGAGTGTGTGGTAGTGCCATTTAATGACAGAGAGAAATTTGTGCGAAGGTGAACGGGGCGGAGGAGAGGGAGAAGTCATTCCTTACTGGACAGCTGAACTTGCAGCAGTTGAGTACAGTCCAGGGGATCCAGAACTGCACTGCCCAGCATAGTAGCCACTGAGCCCATACGGCCATCAGTCACTTATAATAAGGCGGGGTGAACAGAGGCAGTCTGTCAGAGTGAAATACAAATCAGGTTTAGAAGACTTCCTAAGAAAAAAGAATTTAGAAGATACAGTGTTTCACTTAAGATCCAACCAGGAGACAGAAATCACACAGTAACCTGAACAGGAAACGCTTACTGTAAAGAATTATTAACTCTAAAAGGGAGTAGGATGTCAGAGAACACTCAGGAATACCTTCGGCTAAGGGAGAGTTTCCAAGGAAGGACAAGCTTGGTGGTTGGCCTCCTGTCCGAAGTGAGGACTCAGATCAATGGAGAAGCCTGGTTGCTGCCCGTTGGACGGAAGAGAAGTTTCAAGGTGGCCCAGATCGGAGCTGGTCCATAGGTGCCAGGCAAGCAGAAACACCCTTCCAGGGTACAGAGGAATACGTCTGGCATGCAAGTTGCAAAAGGGACTCAGGGATGGGAAATCAGCTCTTGTCAGGGCGATACACAGCCTAGAGTGTATGGTACAGGTACTGGTCATGAGCACCGTGGTGGATGCTGTCCGTGGGGCATACGGCCTGAGGCTGGTGAGCAGCTGGGCACAGCGAGCGGGGGCGTCTCTGTGCCAACAGGGTGGCATGGCAGCTGGGCCATGTGGGGTCCGCCCTGGGAGGGGCAGAGAGACAGTCACTGGGCTGGGGCTGAGGCTGTGAGCTTGCCGAGTGACTGCGCACGCTTGGTGTGAGGCTGCGGCAAGGCGCCCCTGCAAGCACACTCACACGTGTCCCTGCCAGGTGCCCAAGAGGAGCAAGAAGAAAACATAAAAAAACACAGCATGCCAGAACCAGGAAGGCAGTCTCCCCCCTTACAGGGTCCCTCCACGGAGAAAACACCCTTTGTGCTTGCTGCAAAGAGATTCTTAAAGCTCTGTTATCACAGAACAGGTAGTTCAATGCTGAATTTCATAATGGCATTTAATCTAATGTTAACCACTCTAATAATAAACTGATAATTGGCACACTCATTAATTTTCTCTATTAATTCATGTTGAAACAATGAGGTTTTGGATATATCGGGTTAAATAAGACACATCACTTAAACAAATGTCACTTTTGTTTCCACTTTTCTAAAAAAAAAACTGTAAACAGTTGAGAATGTAAAATGTGGATAATGCTGGAAGAGCATTATCCATCATTAGTGGATATCCAGCAAAAGTGGATATCTGATCTCTGGAGATTATATCCTGGAAATTGATGGAAGGACCTAGAGGAGCATGCAGAGAGAGGAGAGATCCTGGGGGGAGGCCCAGTCCCCCCAAATTTAAAGGTTTGTGTGATGGTTAATTTCTTCTGTCAACCTGACTGGGTCACAGGGTGCCAGGATGTTTGGTCAAGTACTATCCTGGGTGTTTCTATGGGGATGTGTTTGCATGAAATTGGCATTGAAATCAGTGGATGGAGTGAAGCAAATTGTCCTGCTCAATGTGTGTGGCTCTTCCCCTTCAACTGAAGGCCTGAATGAAACAAAAAGACTAAGCCTTTCCCAAGTAAGGCAGACTTCCTCCTGCCTGACCACCTATGAACCAGGACAGAAGCTTTTCGCCTCCCTCAGACTAGGACCGAAACACTGGCTCTTCCCGGGTCACCACTGGCCAGCCTTCAGACCGGGTCTGCACCATTGACTCTTCAGGGTCCTCAGCTTGCTGGGTCATCCTGCAGACCTGGGGACTTGTCAGCCTCCATAGTTGTGTGGACCAATTCCTTATAATAAACATCTTTACAACACAGACACACCCGCACTGTGTGCGCCTGTATCTCTGGATAAAACTTACTAACATAGTTGAATAGAAAGAGAAAAGGGCTTCCCAGGTGGTGCTGCAGTAAAGAATCTGCCTGGCAATGCAGGAGATGCAAGAGACGCAAGTTCAATCGCTGGATCAGAAAGATCCCCTGGAGAAGGAAATGTCAACCCACTCCAGTGTTCTTGACTGGAAAAGTCCAAGGATGGAGGAGCCTGGTGGCGACTGAGTGACTGAATACACATAGAGAGAAAAACCCAAGAAATATCAGAGGCGATGGGTGGGTAGCCAATGGGAGCTCTAAGTATGTGCTGGGAGAAACTTCCCCCTAAGAGAGAAAATTCTAGAACACATTCTTAGTATGCTGATGGCAATGATGATAGTGTGGGGTTGGTAATGTCAGTTATAAAGGATATAATGGTGTGCAGAGTGGGAGGTTTTGTTAAGTGTGCAAGGGTAGTGCATCAGACCTTCAGTAGTGGAATGGTGGGGTCCAGGTGAGGCTGTATCAAGCCTTGCTTGGTAATGAGATGGAGATATGGGTACTGTTCTTGATAGAATAGACTGCCCTTTCCTAGAGGACAAAACAGGATAAATAAGCTTTAGAAGAGCTGATGACAGAATGTCTGTTAGCACCCAAATTTATCTCTGTCATTATGTTTCAAAATGTTGGCAGGAATAGAGTGACATTGACTTACTCATTCCAAGTCAAGGAATAACTAAATTCTTTGGCACTTGAATTATTCTGGCATCAATTATCTGGACTTTTCAACACCTTTCTGATGTTTATGCAACTTCCTTTTCTTTTAAGTAATCTTGGCTCTCCTTTGTCACTCTTTATCTGCTTTTATACTACATTCAAATAAGACACAAAATACTATAAAATAGGGTATGGATACATTTCTACTGGTTTAAAAAGCAATGTGAGATTAAACAAAAGACCAAAATGTAGAAGGCAGGGTTCTAGCAATGTGCTCTTCTCTGATCCTAAGGGACAAACTGTTTAGCTTTTGAAAGTTGTAATCTGGGAAGTGGCTTAAGAACTGACTCTTGATAGACACTTTCCAGTTCTGATCTGAGAGTTCTCATCCAGGTGTGAAATCTCAGTCCCTTGAACAAGACCTTTAGCCCCTTTGGGCCTCAGTGTAGTCTCCTGGAGAGCCTGCCTTATGCAATTCTAACCTCAGGATAACCTTCAGTTCAGTTCAGTTCAGTCGCTCAGTCGTGTCCGACTCTTTGCGACCCCATGAATCGCAGCATGCCAGGACCCCCTGTCCATCACCATCTCCCGGAGTTCACTCAGACTCATGTCCATCGAGTCCGTGATGCCATCCAGCCATCTCATCCTCGGTCATCCCCTTCCCCTCCTGCCCCCAATCCCTCCCAGCATCAGAGTCTTTTCCAATGAGTCAACTCTTCACATGAGGTGGCCAAAGTACTGGAGCTTCAGCTTTAGCCTCATTCCTTCCAAAGAAATCCCAGAGCTGATCTCCTTCAGAATGGACTGGTTGGATCTCCTTGTAGTCCAAGGGACTCTCAAGAGTCTTCTCCAACACCACAGTTCAAACGCATCAATTCTTCGGTGCTCAGCCTTCTTCATAGTCCAACTCTCACATCCATACATGACCACTGGAAAGACCATAGCCTTGACTAGATGGACCTTAGTCGGCAAACTAATCTCTCTGCTTTTGAATATGCTATCTAAGTTGGTCATAACTTTTCTTCCAAGGAGTAAGCATCTTTCAATTTCATGGCTGCAGTCACCATCTGCAGTGATTTTGGAGCCCCCAAAATCAAGTCTGACACTGTTTCCACTGTTTCCCCATCTATTTCCCATGAAGTGATGGGACTGGATGCCAAGATCTTCGTTTTCTGAAGGTTGAGCTTTAAGCCAACTTTTTCACTCTCCTCTTTCACTTTCAAAAGGGGCTTTTTAGCTCCTCTTCACTTTCTGCCATAAGGGTGGTGTCATCTGCATATCTGAGGTTATTGATATTTCTCCCGGCAATCTTGATTCCAGCTTGTGTTTCTTCCAGTCCAGCGTTTCTCATGATGTACTCTGCATAGAAGTTAAATAAGCGGTGTGACAATATACAACCTTGACGTACTCCTCTTCCTATTTGGAACCAGTCTGTTGTTCCATGTCCAGTTCTAACTGTTGCTTCCTGACCTGCATACAGATTTCTCAAGAGGCAGGTCAGGTGGTCTGGTATTCCCATCTCTCTCAGAATTTTCCACAGTTTATTGTGATCCACACAGTCAAAGGCTTTGGCATAGTCAATAAAGCAGAAATAGATGTTTTTCTGGAACTCTCTTGCTTTTTCCATGATCCAGCGGATGTTGGCAATTTGATCTCTGGTTCCTCTGCTGGATAACCTTAGGAATAACCTTAGGATAACCTTAGGAATAGAAAATTAAAGACAGCAAAACCGCCTTACCATATCAGCTCCATAAAATCAACACTTTCTGCAAGACATCAAACAAGCAAATGATAAGACAGTCTCTTGGTTAATCAGTCTCAGGGGTGCAAATCACAGGACTTGGTGACTGAAGGAAACGGGTGCAAAGTGAGAGCACCTTGGACTTGGGACTCTGCAGACTGAGGCAGTGTTCCTGCCTGTGAGGCTTGCCTCTCTAGGTAAGCGAGGAATAGGGAACCTTGTTCGTGTTGCTTTCCTGATAGGTAACTCCTAGCTCAGCTGGTAAAGAATCTGCCTGCAATGCAGGAGACTTGGGTTCAATCCCTGGGTTGGGAAGACCCCCTGGAGAAGGGCATGGCAACCCACTCCAGTATTCTTGCCTGGAGAATCCCATGGACAGAGGAACCTGGTGGGCTACAGTCCCTGGGGTCACAAGAGTCGGACATGACTTAGCGACTAAACCACAGCCAAAAGTCAGATGAAAATAGCCACTTCAGTTGACATTTAGACTTTCTAAAAAGAATCCCTGGATAAAAATGTGTATTTCAGAGAAAGAGTCTGTGTATGTCCCCTAAGAAAAGAATTTTAATTCATACTTTGATATTTCTTTAATCTGCTGCTATGTTTAATCAAATATTTGCATGGCTAGGGTGAAAACTTACATAGGAGTGCCTCACATACGTACAGTATCTGATTCAATGAGGAGAGGTGATTTAAGCATGCTTTTCTGCAAAGGAAGCTTGTATTGGATTAACTCATTCGAGGGTGAAGTGGAGGGCATGGCCATGTCGTCGGTCAGGGTTTCTGGGTTTTCTGGCTACTTTACTTGAAGCTACTTTACGAAGCTCACTTTACTTGATGACTGTGATCTCAGACAGAGGCTTCTTGTGAATGAAAGTCCACACAGAGCTATACAATTACCTAGCAAGTTAACAGGTTCATTGCTTTGAGGAAGTAGAAGGTTTTTGTCCCCACAGATTCTTTTGGAAAGCTAAAACCCACAGAAAAAATGGCAAGGATGGCATCATTAGCTTCCAGACATCCCTCAACTAATGCCCCAGTTCTTGACTGAGACTCAGTGGCCAGCATCAGGTAGTTCAGCCTTAGAGCTTGAACATTCATTTCCTAAAGTGCTCCACCATCACACCTATGAAAATTTACGTCATTTCAGTATCACACAGCATCTCTGCTTATATTTCTCCAGTCGTCCCCAAAGCATCTGTGACAGCTTTCCCCCCCAGTCTACAATGTAACTGAGGTCACACACTGTGGGTTTTTTTTAAGCATTTACACATTGTGTTTTGGTGATGTGTACCTTTCGTCTCTTAGTCCTAGGTAGTTTATTCACCAATAATGAAATCTTCCACCCAGAAGTTTTAGCACCTGCTCCTGATCCTTGCCAGAAATGGGCGCAACATTGGCCTTGCAAAAGTGGCTGCTTAACATCTGATCATTTCCTCTGCATGAGTTGCTATTCTCTCATAAGGAAGTTCATGCTCTCTCACTGTCTCTCTCGCTCTGTATCACTATGGACCCCTGGACATTTGAAGGAGAGGTTTAATGCATTAGTATAATTTTTCTTTCTGATGGCCAAATTGTCCCAAATTTGGCAGTGGGACCTCCTGCAAGCTAGATCACATGGCGAGGCTGCGGGGGTGGGGTGGGGGAGGCGTATGTGTTTTACATGACCCTAGTAGTTTTCTTATGGGTCCATTTTATAATGATTTATTTTGGGGTGGCCGTTTTAGGTTCACAGCAAAATTGAGAGGAAGGTGCAGAGAGTTTCCAAACACCCTTTACCCCTACACGTGCATAACCTCAACCACTTTCAACGGTTTCCCACCAGAGGATATCTTTGATAAGCCTACCCTGACACATCGTAATCACCTAAGGACCACCGCTTACATTAGGGTTCATTCTTGGTGTTTTACGTTCTGTAGATTTGAACAAATTTATAATAACATGTGTCCATTGTGGTAGTATCACACACTGTTTTGTTAGTGGTGATACTGTATGGATATGGCCCTGTTTCAGGTGATTTCACTGCCCTGAAAATTGTCTGTGCTCTGCTTGTTCATCTTGGCGCCCCTTTGGCAACCTTTGACCTTTTTACTGTCTCCATAGGTTTTTTATTTTCAGAACATCATATAGTTAGAATCATACAGCATGTAGACATTTCAGATTGGCCTCTTTCACTTAGCAATCTGCAATTCAGTTACCTCTATGTCTTTTTATGATGACAGCTTATTTCTTCTTACTCCTAAGTAATATTATCTACTCACCTACTAAAAGACATCTTGGATGCTTTCAAGTTTTGGTAATTATAAATCAAGCTGCTATAAACATCCATGTGTAGACTTCTGTGAAGGCACACGTTTCCACTCATTTGGGTAAATCCCAAACAAGTAGTGTAATAGCTGGATTGTACAGTAAGAGCATGCTTAGTTTTGTAAGAAACTGCCAAACTGTCTTCTGAAATGGCTGTTCCATTTTGCGTCCCCACTAACAGTGAGTGAGAGTTCATTTTGCTCTGCATTGTTGCCAGCGTTTGGTCTTGTCAGTGTTCTGGGTTTTCACCAGTCCTCATAGGTGGCATCTTGTTTTAACCTGCATTTCCCTGATGACGTATTGATGTGCAGCCTCTTTGCTGTGCCTGTTGGCCATCCATATAGGGCTTCCCAGGTGGCGCTGGTGGTAAAGAACCCACCTGCCAATGCAGGAGATGTAAGAGATATGGGGTCGATCCCTGGTCAGGAAGATCCCCTGGAGGAGGGCCTGGCAAACCTCTCCAGTCTTCCAGCCTGGAGAATCCCGTGGACAGAGGAGCCTGCAGGGCTAGAGCCCATAGGCTCGTAAAGAGTCAGATGTGAGAAGTGACCTAGCCTGTATGCCATCTGTATTCCTTCTTTGGTGAGGTGCCTCTTAAGCTCTTTAGCACGTTTTAAAAATCAAGTGATGTTTTTCCTGTTAAGTTTTAAGAGTATTGTGTCTATCTGGGAAAGCCTTTTCTCCAGTTCTATGGCTTGTCTGTGTCTTGACTCAGTTTTTGAATACTTTCTAGGTTGCCGGCATAAAAAAATATGTTCTAGGCTCACCTTGATCTTTCCTTGTTCATTTCTGAAAGGAGCCACTTCTCCAAGGGACTCTGAGTCCTTGTAAAGAGCAATCTGGGTACCTGGTGCTCCACAGCAAGAGGGAGGTGCAGATTTGCAGAGTCTGAAGCTAATATACTGAGTTGGCCAAAAGTTTCCTTCCTTTTTTTTTTTTAACTCAAAATGAAAGACACATTTTTCAGTTTCACCAAGAACTTTATTGAACAGTGTATTCATCATTTTGTTCCACGACCTTCTGCCATTTTTCAGGCAACCTCATAATTCCATCTTCCAAAAACTTATCTTTTTGAGCAAACAGTTGTTCTGGGTACCTTCTGCAGTCTTCCAGGAAAATGACATTTTTTCATTAAAAGAGTTTTGCAAAGACTGAAATAGACATCTGAAAGTACAGTGTCTGGTGGGTATGGCAGATGAATCAGAACTTCCCAGCGAAGCTGGTCATCAAAGAAACATGGGGTCTTGCATTATCCTGATGGAGGATTATGCTTTCTCTGTTAACTAATTTCAGACACTTTTCATCGAGAGCAGCTTTCAGTTGGTCTAACTGGGAGCAGTACTTGTTGGAATTAATCATTTGGTTTTCCAGAAGGAGCTTATAATTGAAGACTCCCTTCCAATCCCACTATATACACAATATCATCTTCTTTGGATGAAGACTGGCTTTTGGTGTGGTTGGTGGTGGTTCATTTAGAGTGCTCCACAATCTTTTCCTTTTCACATTATTGTACAGTATCCACTTTTCATCACCCATCACAATTTGTTTTAAAAATGGAATGTTTTCTTTCTTTTGTCATATAATTTTATTTTATTTATTTTTAAAATTAATTTATTTTAATTGGAGGCTAATTATTTTACAATATTGTGGTGGTTTTTGCCATACATTGACACGAATCCGATACGGGTGTACATGTGTTCCCCTTCCTGAACCCCCCTCCCGCCTCCCTCCCCATCCCATCCCTCTGGGTCATCCCAGTGCACTGGCCTGGAGCACCCTGTCTCATGCATCGAACCTGGACTGGTCATCTATTTCACATATGGTGATATACGTGTTTCAGTGCCATTCTCTCAAGTCATCCCACCCTCACCTTCTCCCACAGAGTCCAAAAGTCTGTTCTTTACATCTGTGTCTCTTTAGCTGTCTAGCATATAGGGTCATTGTTACCATCTTTCTAAATTCCATATATATGCATTAATATACTGTATTGGTGTTTTTCTTTCTCACTTACTTCACTCTGTATAATAGGCTCCAGTTTCACCCACCTCATTAGAACTGACTCAAATACGCTCTTTTTTATAGCTGAGTAATACCCCATTGTGTATATGTACCACAGCTTTCTTATCCATTCATCTGCTGATGGACATCTAGGTTGCTTCCATGTCTTGGCTATTATAAACAGTGCTGAAATGAACATTGGGGTACACGTGTCCTTTCTATTCTGGTTTCCTCGGTGTGTATGCCCAGCAGTGGGATTGCTGAGCCATAAGAGAGTTCTATTTCCAGTTTTTAAGGAATCTCCACACTGTTCTCCATAGTGGCTGTACTAGTTTGCATTCCCACCAACAGTGTAAGAGGGTTCCCTTTTTCTCCACACCCTCTCCAGCATTTATTGCTTGTAGACTTTTTGATGACAGCCATTCTGACTGGTGTGAAGTGGTACCTCATTGTGGTTTTGATTTGCATTTCTCTGATGTGAAGAGCTGACTCATTTGAAAAGACCCTGATGCTGGGAAAGATTCAGGGCAGGAGGAGAAGGGGACAACAGAGGATGAGATGGTTGGATGGCATCATGGACTCAAGGGACATGAGTTTGGGTAAACTCTGGGAGTTGGTAATGGACAGGGAGGCCTGGTGTACTGCAGTTCATGGGTTCACAAAGAGTCGGACACGACTGAGTGAACTGAACTGAAGCGATAATGACTGATGTTGAGCATCTTTTCATGTGTTTGTTAGCCATCTGTATGTCTTCTTTGGAGAAATGTCTGTTTAGTTCTTCAGCCCATTTTTTGATTGGGTCATTTATTTTTCTAGAATTGAGCTGCATGAGCTTCTTTTATATTTTGGAGATTAATTCTTTGTCAGTTGCTTCATTTGCTATAACTTTCTCCCATTCTGAAGGCTGCCTGTTCAACTTGCTTATAGTTTAATTAGGTCCCATTTATTTATTTTTGCTTTTGTTTCCATTACTGTAGGAGGTGAGTCATAGAAGACCTTGCTGTGATTTATGTCAGAGAGTGTTCTGCCTATGTTTTCCTCTAGGGGTTTTATAGTTTCCAGTCTTACATTTAGATCTTTAATTCATAAAAATGGAATGTTTTCTTTATGTTTACATAGAGAAATAAGAGTCAATAAGGTTTTTTTCCTCTTAATTTATGTGGAATGCAAACATCACAGAGATAAATATAACCAGTTCAGTTCAGTCGCTCAGTCGTGTCCGACTCTTTGTGACCCCATGAATCACAGCACACCAGGCCTCCCTGTCCATCACCAACTCCCGGAGTTCACTCAGACTCACATCCATCTAGTCCGTGATGGCATCCAGCCATCTCATCCTCGGTCGTCCCCTTCTCCTCCTGCCCCCAATCCCTCCCAGCATCACAGTCTTTTCCAATGAGTCAACTCTTCGCATGAGGTGGCCAAAGTACTGGAGTTTCAGCTTTAGCATCATTCCTTCCAAAAGAAATCCCAGGGCTGATCTCCTTCAGAATGGACTGGTTGGATCTCCTTGCAGTCCAAGGGACTTTCAAGAGTCTTCTCACACACCACAGTTCAAAAGCATCAATTTTTGGGTGCTCAGCCTTCTTCACAGTCCAACTCTCACATCCATACATGACCACAGGAAAAACCATAGCCTTGACTAGACAGATCTTAGTCGGCAAAGTAATGCCTCTGCTTTTGAATATACTATCTAAATTGGTCATAACTTTTCTTCCAAGGAGTAAGCATCTTTCAATTTCATGGCTGCAGTCACCATATGCAGTGATTTTGGAGCCCCCCAAAATAAAGTCTGACACTGTTTCCACTGTTTCCCCATCTATTTCCCGGGAAGTGATGGGACCAGATGCCATGATCTTCTTTTTCTGAAGGTTGAGCTTTAAGCCAACTTTTTCACTCTCCTCTTTCACTTTCATCACGAGGCTTTTTAGCTCCTCTTCACTTTCTGCCATAAGGCTGGTGTCATCTTTGATTCCAGCTTGCGTTTCTTTCAGTCCAGCATTTCTCATGATGTACTCTGCATATAAGTTAAATAAGCAGGGTGACAATATACAGCCCTGATGTACTCCTTTTCCTATTTGGAACCAGTCTGTTCGATGTCCAGTTCTAACTGTTGCTTCCTGACCTGCATACAGATTTCTCAAGAGGCAGGTTAGGTGGTCTGGTATTCCCATCTCTTTCAGAATTTTCCACAGTTTATTGTGATCCACACAGTCAAAGGCTTTGGCATAGTCAATAAAGCAGAAATAGATGTTTTTCTGGAACTGTCTTGCTTTTTTGATGATCCAGCAGATGTTGGCAATTTGATCTCTGGTTCCTCTGCCTTTTCTAAAACCAGCTTGAACATCAGGAAGTTCATGGTTCACGTATTGCTGAAGCCTGGCTTGGAGAATTTTGATCATTACTTTACTAGCATGTGAGATGAGTGCAATTGTGCGGTAGTTTGATCATTCTTTGGCATTGCCTTTCTTTGGGATTGGAATGAAAACTGACCTTTTCCAGTCCTGTGGCCACTGCTGAGTTTTCCAAACTTGCTGGCATATTGAGTACAGCACTTTCACAGCATCATCTTTCAGGATTTGAAACAGCTCAACTGGAATTCCATCAACTCCACTAGCTTTGTTTGTAGTGATGCTTTCTAAGGCCCACTTGACTTCACATTCCAAGATGTCTGGCTCTAGATTAGTGATCACATCATCATGATTATCTGGGTCATGAAGCTCTTTTTTGTACAGTTCTTCTGTGTATTCTTGTCACCTCTTCTTAATATCTTCTGCTTCTGTTAGGTCCAGACCATTTCTGTCCTTTATCGAGCCCATCTTTGCATGAAATGTTCCCTTGGTATCTCTAATTTTCTTGAAGGGATCTCTAGTCTTTCCCATTCTGCTCTTTTCCTCTATTTCTTTGCATTGATCACTGAAGAAGGCAAGCTGGTGCAAATGATATTCAACACTTGATTTGGATATTTTGAGTATGTTGGCTATCTCCTGCATAGTATAATGTTGTTTGTTTTCAACTAATGTCTGATTTGATCACTATCAACTTCAACAGGTCTAGCTCACCCACCAGTGAGAAATCTCCAGCAGAAAACTTCGCAAACCACTTTTGACATGTTTTATCAGTCACAGCACCTTCTCCATACACTGCAGAAATCTTTCTTAAAATTTTTGGTTGCATTTTTATCTTTCTTGAAATAATGAAGCATAATATGCTAAAAATGTTACATTTTTCTTCCATCTTCAACATTAATGGCTACAGAAACATTCACCAATTTTTTTATAATGTATGTTGACACAGTATTTAACTTATATGCAGTATTTAACTTATATGCAGAGTACATCATGAGAAACACTGGACTGGAAGAAACACAAGCTGGAATCAAGATTGCCGGGAGAAATATCAATAACCTCAGATATGCAGATGACACCATCCTTATGGCAGAAAGTGAAGAGGAACTAAAAAGCCTCTTGATGAAAATGAAAGAGGAGAGTGAAAAGTTGGGTTAAAGCTCAACATTCAGAAAACAAAGATCATGGCATCTGGTCCCATCACTTCATGGGAAATAGATGGGGAAACAGTGCAAACAGTGTCAGACTTTATTTTGGGGGGCTCCAAAATCACTGCAGATAGTGATTGCAGCCATGAAATTAAAAGACGCTTATTCTTTGGAAGAAAAGTTATGAATAACCTAGATAGTATATTCAAAAGCAGAGACATTACTTTGCTGACTAAGGTCCGTCTAGTCAAGGCTATGGTTTTTCCTGTGGTCAAGTATGGACGTGAGAGTTGGATCGTGAAGAAGGCTGAGTGCTGAAGAATTGATGCTTTTGAACTGTGGTGTTGGAGAAGACTCTTGAGAGTCCCTTGGACTGCAAGGAGATCCAACAAGTCCATTCTGAAGGAGATCAATCCTGGGATTTCTTTGGAAGGAATGATGCTAAAGCTGAAACTCCAGTACTTTGGCCACCTCATGCGAAGAGTTGACTCATTGGAAAAGACTGTGATGCTGGGAGGGATTGGGGGCAGGAGGAGAAGGGGACGACAGAGGATGAGATGGCTGGATGGCATCACCTACTCGATGGACATGAGTCTGAGTGAACTCCGGGAGATGGTGATGGACAGGGTGGCCTGACTTGCTGCGATTCACGGGGTCGCAAAGAGTTGGACACGACTGAGCGACTGAACTGAACTGAACTGAACTGAACTGACACAGTACAACTTACAAAATTGTTTCAAATGAAGTTAAAGACAGCTAAATGGTACGATATGAAGTGCTGTAAATGAAGTTGAAGACAACCAAGTGCTACTACAGCCATCTTATGAAAAAACGTGAATGAACCTTTAAGCCAACCCAATAATTTTCAAAACTGTCTTTTTTAAAAAGAGGGATGCAAAGTTGCAAATATAAAATCAAGCATTGAGACTTACAAGAGGTCCATCCACGATGAGCTATAAAGTTTGTTTCCTTAGCTTCCCTGGCATTGGGGGTATTATTGCTTTCAGAGTCAGTGAACAGAATATTCAAATCCAGTTCCACAGTGTTCATCTTCGCTTTTGCATTTCATATTTGTATTAGCCAGAATGAAAGTCAGTGTGTAAAACAATATATTTACTCATTAGTCTTAACATAAGAAGTATACACAAAAATGATTTCTCAGTCACAACACTAACAGTATTATCAAAATTAAATCTGGCAGTAAAGTTCAAGACTGTTTTGTTGTTCTTCTTAATATGTAATATATTCTACTAAGGATATACAACCAGAGTACTCTATTCAAAACATACTTTTTTTTTTCTGTGTTATTACAGTATCTCATTAATACACAGTTAAGTTCATTAGTTTCTGCCAAAATTCAATTTTAGGTTTTGTTTTTTATGTTTATTTTTTCTGAAAATATAAAACACTTATGACTAGAAAGTTAAAAAGATGTACTGAGAAATCTCACTCTCATCCCTATACCTACACTCCATCCTCAGCCATCGCTATAGGGAACTGTTTTTGGTAATTTGTAGTTTATCTATTTTTTTTTTTTTTTCAGAAAATCTGCAAATATGTATGTGTGGGTGCATGCTCAGTCTTTCAGTCCTATAGGAGTCTTTGCAGCCCCGTGGACTGTAGCTCCCTAGGTGCCTCTGTCCCTGGAGTTTCCCAGGCGAGAATACTGAAGCAAGCTGCCATTTCCTTCTCCAGGGGATCTTCCTGACCCAGGGACTGAACCCATGTCTCCTGAGTCTCCTGCACTGGCAGGTGGATTCTATAACACTGAGCCACCTGGGAAGCCCATGATTATTTTAGTATCATTTACTAAAGAAGGAAAATACAATAGTTTTATATATGTTTGTGTTAAAGTGAAAGTCACTCAGTCATGTCCACCTCTTTGCGACCCCATGGACTATATAGTCCATGGAATTCTCCAGGCCAGAATACTGGAGTGGGTAGCCTTTCCCTTCTTCAGGGGATCTCCCAACCCAGGGATCAAATCCTGGCCTCCTGCATTGCAGGCAGATTTTTTACCAGCTGAGCCACCAGGGAAGCCCAGGAATACTGGAGTGGGGTGCCTGTCCCTTCTCCAGGGGATCTTCCCCACCCATGGAAGCCCTGATAGCTCAGTTGGTAAAGTAGTTAATGCTAAAAACTTTAGAAGATCAACCATCTATCATCCAGGAGATGGTTGTGAGAATACTATTCCCTAAGCTACAGATGAAATGGTTGGATAATATCACCAACTCGATGGACATGAGTTTGAGTGAACTCCAGGAGTTGGTGATGGTCAGGGAGGCCTGGTGTGCTGCAATTCATGGGGTCGCAAAGAGTCAGACACGACTGAGCGACTGAACTGAACTGAACTGAACTGAAGCTACAGATAACCAAGGTATGAGCTTATGAGTGTGATAAGCCCCTTATTTTCCCACTTGATAGTGATCCAGAATGAAAGGGAAGGCTTGAAGATGCATCAACCACTGATATTTTTAAATGGCAAAAGGCAGGCCACGTAACGTCATTTCCACGTAACGTGTCCTCACCCAGAAGTTCTGCTGATAGTACTTTCCTGGTCTTGACAGGGCTTTTAGACCGGTCCATAAACAGTGGTGTCACCCCATACAAATCTAAGCTTGACAGCATGGCAAGACACGGCCAGTCCCACGCATGACCACGACCTACAAATGGTCGACAGAAAGGTCAACATGCTCCGTGACATACTCTTTCCCATCACTTCCTTTCAGTATGACTCCCAACCTAAACCAGATAGTCTGAAATTCTTACTTTTCTTTTCTTAAAAAATAAGAAAATGTAGCATTCTACATACATTCTTTTGCACCTTTGCTTTTTTTTCCCTCTTCATTTTTCCCCCCACTGGATCTGTCCCAGACTCATCCTGTCTCTGTTCGTGGAGATCTTCTTCATTCTTTTCAACTATTGGCAGTAGCTGATTGTGCGGATGCTCTACAGATTATCTAACCAGTTTCTGTAAACGGTAGTCTTATTCCAATAGTTAGCTTGCTGTTTTGGAAAACTGGATAGAGTACACAATAAATTCAAGCCAGAGGACACTGTGAACCTAAGCAGTGAAATGAACAATTTGGGAAGGATTCGAAGCCCACTAATTGGAACCTCTTTAACAATTTTGGTCCATTCATTCATTTATTCATTCGTCCAAGGATTATCCTTGAGCACTAGGAACTGACCAGACCATCATTAACCTTGAAGTGCTAAGTCATCTGAGTTGCTGGAAATGGGGACACCAAGCTCCTTACAGAGAGGCTCCTTGAGTTTATAAAATATGAGACAGTTGATCTGAGACAAGGACGCCATGAGAAGGTGGCTAATGGAGTTTTGAGCTTTCACAATCTCCTTCAGCGCATTCATAATATATCCCCAACTACATCTATAGACTTAGTGCAGACTTAGGGCACTTAGCTAAGTGACCCAGATTTAACTTTGCAAGACAACATTCTTAAATAAGTTTAAGATACTTATATGTATCTTACACATGTATATGTTATAAGTACTTTTATATCTTATATACACCCATGTATGTGTGCTAAGTCGCTTCAGTTGGGTCTGACTCTGTGCGACCCTGTGGGATCGCAGGCTGTAGCCCCTGTAGCCCACCAGGCTCCTCTGTCCAAGGGACTCTCCAGGCAAGAAGACTGGAGTAGGTTGTCATCCCCTCCTCCAGGGGATCTTCCTGACCCGGGGACTGAATCTACTCTCTTACATCTCCTGCACGGGCAGGCGGGTTCTTTACCACAAGCACCACCTGGGAAGCCCCATGAAAGTGAAAAGTAGAAGTGAAGTCGCTCAGTCAGGTCCCACTTCTTGTAACCCCATGGACTGTAACCTACCAGGCTCCTCCGTCCATGGGATTCTCCAGGCAAGAACACTGGAGTGGTTTGCCATTTCCTTCTCCAGATCTTCCTGACCCAGGGATTAAACCTGGGTCTTCTGCATTGTAAGCAGATGCTTTACTGTCTGAACCATCAGGGAAGTCCCTATATGTACCCATATATGTGTAAATAAATATATGTGAATATTGTCTTCTGTGGTGAAAAATAAATATCGATTAGACCTTATTCTTAAAAGTTTGGTTCCTATTATTGGCATAAATGAATCCAGTTATGCCATAGAATGTGGAGTATGAAAGCCTTGGCCTTCTCCTAGGTGCAAAAGAAGCATTGTTTATTGTGTTTAATTTCATTCTCTTCTATTCTGTTGCATTCTAACATCATTAAGATCTATACAAGCAGAAGGAGCTACTGGCTCCTGTAGAGCATTTACTTCAAGTCCAGAGAACAGTTCAAATCCATCCTTAGTTAGTGGCCCCTGAACAATGAGTGGTTGCCTAAAGCTGGAGGGACCTCTGGGACTTGCAATCACCACATTATGCAGCAGCCACGTGGGCGGCAAGAGAAAATGGAAGATTTTCAGTCATTCTTTCAGTCTCTTATGCAAGTGAGTGAGTGACAGTCGCTCAGTCGTGTCCCACTCTTTCTGACCCCATGGACTACATACACAGTCCACGGAATTCTCCAGGCCAGAACACTGGAGCAAGTAGCCTGTCCCTGCTCCAGGGGATCTTCCCAACTCAGGGATGGACCCCAGATCCCCCTTACCAGGGGAGCAACAAGGAAATTCCAAGAACACTGGAGCGGGTAGCCTGTCCCTTCACCAGGGGATCTTCCCAACTCAGGGATGGAGCCCAGATCCCCCTTACCAGCTGAGCCACAAGGAAATTCCAAGAACACTGGAGCGGGTAGCCTGTCCCTGCTCCAGGGGATCTTCCCGACCCAGGAATCGATCCAGTGTCTCCTGCACTGCAGGCAGCTTCTTTACCAGCTGAGCCATCAGGGTCTATGCAAGGGTCCTGCCAATTAGGGGAGGTAATTAGGGGAGGGAAGGCTCAGATGGTAAAGCGTCAGCTTGCAGTGCGGGAGACCAGGGTTCGATCCCTGGTTCGGGAAGATCCACTGGAGAAGGGAAGGCTACCCACTCCAGTATTCTGGCCTGGAAAATTCCATGGAGGGAGGAGCCTGGCGGGCTACAGTCCATGGGGTCGCAAAGAGTCGGACACGACTGAGACAATTCACTGGTTCATGCCAATTAAGAAGCTCTTTGCACAAATCTGTTCATAAACTACACTACATTTAAACATCAAATGAAACTCTGTTAAACAGCCCAGGGGGCTCCCGGGTCCCCGACGGCCCTGGGGCAGCCCTTCCCCTCCAGCAGGACCCCTGCTCAGAAGCAGCCCCCAGGGCCGCCTTCTCCTCCTCCCACTCGGTCTCTCCGTCTGCAGCCCCTGCCTCCCCGCCGAGACCAGTCTCTCCCCCTGGATCAAACCGACCGGACGGGCCCCGCGCCCCGCGCCCGGCCGCGGCCCCAGGGCGCCCCCAGCTGCACCCCGACACCGCCCCGGGGCGGGCGGAGCAGGGCCGGGCAGAGGAGGGCGGGCGGGGCCGCGGGCCCTGGAGCAGGGCCGCCCGCCGCTGGCTCCGCCGCGAGGGGCCATGTCGGGGTTCAGCTGGGGCTACGGCGAGCGCGACGGTGAGCGCCGCGCGGGCCGGGGGGCGGGCGGGGGTCCGCGCGCCGGGGGGCTTCTGGGGTCCTCCTTGGAGACAGCGGCGCTCCGCGGAGCCGAGCCGGGGGCCGCGGGGGCGCTGAGCACCGTGCAGACTCGGACAGCGCCGGGGGGCTGCAGGGGGCTGAGCGCTGTGTAGACGCGGACAGCGCCGGGGGGCTGCGGGGGGGCTGAGCGCTGTGTAGACGCGGACAGCGCCGGGGGGCTGCGGGGGGGCTGAGCGCCGTGTAGACGCGGACAGCGCCGGGGCGCTGCGAGGGGCTGAGAGCTGTGTAGACGCGGACAGCGCGCGGGGTGAGGGGCTGAGCGCCGTGTAGACGCGGACAGCGCGGGGGGTGAGGGGCTGAGCGCCGTGTAGACGCGGACAGCGCCGGGGGTGACCCCGGTCCACACACCCCGGCCCCCCACCTTCAGACGCGTCTGCTCCCTGGCGTTCGACCAGCCGAGAGCTGCCCCCAGCAGTAACCAGCGACCCGTCAAAGGCTCGCAGATCAGTTCACAGATCTGACGGCAGACTTCTATGAGCTGAGGGCAAGCTTGCTTTTTTAGTCCCTTAAGCTCTTTACTCATTTAGGGGAGGCAAATCGTGGACAATATGTGACAATATACTTAAGAAATTTTAATGACTTGAATCGCAACACTGAGATTTAAGTTGTCTTCCTGGCCACCAATGGCCAGCAAGTTTCTTAATAGCTGTTACTATTAAATGTTCCCCCAGCAACCTGCAGTTGGTTGCCTGGAACGGCTGATTTTAGCAAGATTTTAGGTTCTTTTTGAGAAGTGAAGTTATATTTTAAACTACTTCTCCACGCTTTTTCTTTCTCCTTCCACACTCAATCTTGCAGAGACTGGCAGTTAGCAACGGATCATTGATATTTTAAGGCGTTGGTCAAAACATGTTTATTGATGGGAGCAACAGTAAATAATATGTATACTTTTCTTCTTGTATAGTCTAAGTTATCAAAAGTAAACTATTTTTTCTTATTTTTACATTAAACTGATTATTTCAAATAGCCATTATGTGCAAAGGGACACCAAGAAAGTCTTACTCTCAATATTAGATCTGTGAATAATAATAGTAACAATACTTTCCTTGGATCAACATGCATGTTATTGAGCAGTATTGTACACTTAGTTTTATAGAAAGCTTAATTTCGCAAAGAAACAGAAGAGTTTCATTTCTAATTGTAGCATTTTTGAGACTATGATAAACTTGCCAGTTGAAAAATGGCAGCAAGTGAAAGAGTTTTAATAATGAAAAGTATTATATAGGTGGATTTCTCTTTGATTGAGACTAGTTATAATCTTACATTTTGCTAATCTTCAATTTATGTTTGGGAAAATTGAAATTTCTTTTAATTCCCCTCCGCTGGAATAATTTTTGTTGTTGTTATTTAATACTTGTGTGGCTGCATGCTCAGTCCTGTCCAACTGTTTGCAACTCCAGGGACTGTGGCCCACCAGGCTCCTCTGTCTATGGGATTTTCCAGGCAACAATACTGGAGTGGGTTGCCATTTCCTACTTCAGGGGATCTTCCCTATTTAATAGTTTCTCGGTACTAACAGTGCCCTGACTATGATTAGGAAGGAAAAGGGTATTTTCAATCAATGAATATTGATTACTCTTTATTAATTTAGATTAGAAAATATTCGTTCCAGTGAAGTACATCTGAAGTTTTAAAAATCCATCTTAGAAATATGTGAGGGAGATTAAGAGGTACAAACTTCCAGTTACAAAATAAATGACTCATGAGGATGAAATGTACAGAGTGGGGAATGTGGTAGAACATTATGTCATACTTTTGTGTGCTGAGAGATGGTAATTAGACTTACGGCGGTCCTTTTGAAGTGTATAAAAACATCAAATCACTGTGTTGTGCACTAGGTACTAACATCGTGTTGTAGATAAATTATGCTTCAGAAACAAACAAGCATGTAGAGAAAGAGACCAGATTTACGGTTGTTACCAGAGTGAGTTGGGGAGGGGAGGGAACGGGATGAAGGTGGTCACTCCAGTTATAAAATAACAGTGCTGAGGATTTAACGTACAACATGATGCATATAGGTAACATTGCTGTATGTTATGTAGAAAAGTTAAGAGAGTCTTAGTTCTCATCACAGTGAAGAAGTATTTTGTCTGTTCTTTAATTCTGTATGGATATGAGGTGATTGATGTTCACGAAACTCGTGGTGATCATATCATGGGTTATGTATTGTAAGTCAAACTGTTACGCTGTACACCTTAAACTTACATGGTGCTGCATGTCAATTACATCTCAATAAAACTGGAGGAAAAAATTAAAAATTGAAAGCATAAAAGAAAGATCCCTCTTAGAAAAGCCATTAACAAGGAATTATTTTATATTTCTGCTAAGAATTATAGGGCTGTTCCCTGCTTTTGACTTCCCAGTGGCTCAGACAGTAAAGAATCCACCCGCAATGTAGGAGACCCAGGTTCAATCCCTGGGTCAGGAAGATCCTCTGGAGAAGGAAATGAAACTCCAGGATTCTTGCCTGGGAGATCCCAGGGACAAAGATGCCTGTTGGGCGACAGTCCATGGATTTGCAAAGAGTTGGATACTACTGGCTAACACTCCCTGATTTTAGATTCAATAGCTTTCTGAGGACCACGCCTATAAGTAGATCAACTTTGGCAAAATCCTATTAATGTGTTGTTTCCTGACTGGGCAAGTTCTGTTCCTTGTTTTCAGTTTAGACTGGCAAGAGCAGTGAACGAGGAGATTAAAGGAAATAAACTGGGAATAGTAGCAATGATAAAATGGAACATCAAAAGGGGAGGCATTGGAAGGTGCCACAGCCTTCACAGACGACTTATAACTTCTCCCATGAACCTTTGATGATTTTACTGGTTAGGTTTAGGAAACGTGACAGTCATTGAAAACTACGTATCTCCACGGGTCTTCGAAAGTTCCCGAATCAATGAAAGAACTACCGTGTATCTCTACACCTGTGTTTAGATGAGTTTTAAAGTTGCATGTTATGGAGAATTTATAAAAGAAGAAGGGGCGTTTTTAAGAGGCAGGAAAATGAACATGCCATTGTGTTTAATAGATAATATTGACTGATGCAAAGTGATATTATTTTTATTTTATTTTGGTTTGCCTGTTTTAAAAAGTAGTTCTGGCTATAAAGAACTGGAAATAGAAGCATAAAGGGATTAAGAGTAGAAAGAAACTCTTTCCTAATTAGAAAAATAGTTAACAACATACGATGACACACGTGTGTATTTGTAGTCGGATTCTCAATAGGTTAAGGCATACTTGTGGGCAGTGAAATAGAACTTTTTTTTTTTCACACTGGAAAAGGACTGGCTAGAAAGGTGAATTACAGTACTTAGTAAGTAAGGAAATGTAGTACCTTTCCTGGAGAAGGCGATGGCACCCACTCCAGTGCTCTTGCCTGGAAAATCCCTTGGGCGGAGGAGCCTGGTGGGCTATAGTCCATGTGGTCACTAAGAGTTGGACACGACTGAAGCCACGCAGCAGCAGCAGCAGCAGCAGCAGCAGCAGCAGCAGCAGCAGCAGCAGCAGCAGCAGCAGCAGCAGCAGCAGCAGTAACTTCCTGTGATAAGATGTAACCAAAGAATTTTGGTTTTCAAGTTGCTTCCAAGTCCAAAGTGTATGATTCATAAGAGAACAATGTCTAAGTAATGTGTGTGGTATGGATTCATGTTCTGACTTTTTGCACCTGATGCATGTATGAAGTGAGGAATATATACTGTCTCCTTCACAAAGAAGATGAATAAGAAGGAACATTGATTTAGAGACTGAAGCTATTGATAACTCTGATATATTTGTACTTCTTGAAGTTTCATTCTAAATCTCATCTTTAAAAAAAAAGTTTCTTGTTGTCAGTAGCAAATGCTGAATTCATTGTCATGCTATGCCATTTTAGTAAGTACTTGAGTTTTAGAAAAATCAAGTAAGTTGCTTAGTGAGCAGGGAAAAGCTCAGTCAGCAGCCTTCTCTACTGGCCTGGTAGAGGTTGTGCGGATTGCAGGCAGAGAAGAGAAGGTGAGAAGAACCTCTAGCCTGTAAAGTCTGCAGGCTAGCTTGGAGCTTATTTGAAGTTGTGTCTTGCTGTTGATTTTAAGAGGAGGAGCTTGAATGAATCTCCCAGAGACATGATGAGGCTGGACAAGGGAATTGCCAGTTTATTGGTTCACCTCAATTTACCAAACATGCTTAATTTGGGAATTTAATGCAAGTTTTACTATGAATGCAGGACTGGGATGACAGTTGTTCCTTGGGTGGGAACTCAAATGTAGTATTGGCAAAACAACCGTGGAAGGACCTTCTGGAATATAGAAAGAGAAATAAATTGCTACTTGATTCTATTGCAGAAAACCAACCATATTACATTTCCTGATATGGTGGAGTCATTCTACATGGATTATGCTATGTGAAAAATTTATATACTTCTTTAGTTTGCCTGTTGCATATTATTTACAGGAAATTAAATTGAGGCCTGGGTGATACCCAGGGATACAGTGAATGAAGAAAAGTGGGAAGAACATTTGAAAGGACAACACCCTTTCCTCACTAGACCGCTTTCTCCGCGACGTTAGCTCCTTTAGCTCATGAGCCTGACCTGTGCCATGGCCACAGTTGGTTCTTGGAGCTGAGCCTGAGTCTCGTTGTTTTCAGTGATGAACTGTGCCGTTTTTTTTTTGTTTTGTTTTTTTTTTAGTTTGGTAGAAGGCATTTGCAAAGTACTTTATGAAACTTACATATTCCTTTGTCAACAAGGGTGAGTTTAACTCTGAAGATGAATTCAGTCAAACCAAGAGGTTTGCATACTATCACTTGGTCTTGTAAAACGAAGCAAAACAGTCAGATGTTAAAGTCCTGAAGGTAAAGGTCGTTTTTTACTCATCTGCGTGTTTTCGTCAAAGTCAAGTACAGCACATGGTACTCAACAGGCCTTTGGTTGAACGAAATAACTTACTGTTTCTTTTGTGCTTGGTCCTGTGTATTGAAGGTCCTGTTCATTGGAATGAATTTTTCCCTATTGCTGATGGGGATCAACAATCTCCGATTGAGATTAAAACCAAAGAAGTGAGATATGATTCTTCCCTCCGACCTCTTGGTATCAAGTACGACGCCAGCTCAGCTAAAATCATCAGTAACAGCGGCCACTCCTTCAACGTTGACTTTGATGACACGGACGACAAATCAGGTTGGCTCTACCTTTTTTTTTTTTTTTTGGTTGGGGGTGAGGAGCTTGAATGATTGGATGGCACATTCTTCTTCTCTTTTAAAAAATTTCTTTATTTTTAATTGAAGGATAATTGCTTTACAGGATTGTGTTGGGTTTTGCCAAACATCAGCATGAATCAGTGGATGGCTCATGCTTATCTTCCACATTTGAAACACTTGTGTGTTCCTTGTTAGTACTCTGCTAGAACTTGTAATAAAGTTGTGTTTGATTAGTTCACAGGATAAGGTCTTTCACACTGCAAATAAATAATGGGCCAACCAGAAAAAAAAAAAAAAACAAAACACAAAACTAGTGTATTTGTTAACTGAATGAAGTAGAAAAGAGCATTTCCTGAAAATGAGCATTTAATCCTCCTTCAAGTATACTTCTTGCCCGAAGAATAGATGATACCAAGTTTAAAAGTAGATGAAAGAGAAAATTAGAGAGAATCATATTTTGGAATACCTTAAAGGTATCTGACAATTTTTTTTTAATTTTTAGTCTAACACTAGGATGATGCTGTATTTATTAATGAAAAATTGTTAGATTATAAAAATCCTTATTTAGAAGTCTTCATGCATTCATTATTTTGGCCTTGCCACTTGACTTGAGGAATCTTAGTTCCCCAACCAGGGATCATACCCAGGCCCTCTGCAGTGGAAGCATGGAGTCCTAACCACTGGACTACCAGGGAGTCCCCCATTTATTCATTAAGCTTAGATTTAGATAAGTAATAATGTCTTCTTGTGTTTATATAGTTATGTTGTTAGCAAAAATGATATGCCCATTCCATTTCTTCCTCATCTTTCTTAACTTTATAAAAGTGATTCATTTTCATCAGAACATTTTAGTAAATGCATAAGGGAGGGGAGAAGCAACCTCACTTGTTACATGTATTTCAAGCCCTCAACTTTATGAACCTGTATTAGTAGACATGATTGATGTGGTAGGTACACTATAGCAGTCCAAGGTTTCTTCGTACAAAATTTATACCCTCATTAGTAGTTTGATACTATTTATGATATCACAAGCAAAAAATTGAGGCTATCTATTCTGACTTTTAGAGTAAGAACTGATTAGCTTGTACTTCATCACAAAAAACCTTAGTTATGAAAAATTCTTCCTCTAACTTGCCCAGTGATGATCTGGGTCTTCTCATTCCCTTTCTTTCCCTCTCTGTTTCTCTCATGTTAATCCGTGGAATCAGTTTGTCTGTTTCCACCTTTGATGCTAGGTCTGTGATGGGTAGTGTGTGCCTTCACCCATAAGCAAGGGTCTCATTCCTATCTAGATCACAATGAAATTACCAGGGTTAATTGTCAGTCACCATAAGGGCCTTTGTATTCCTCTGATCCAGAAGCTGCATAAACAGAGGTCATGATCCTCATTCTTTTTTTCTCACGATAAATGAAGGGGATGTTTCACGGTGATTTGAAGGGTTAAATTATTTAAAAGGTGGAGACCGCCATAGCTAATACAAGTGATAAAAAACACAGATACTTCTGTAGCAGGTCACTTTAATTTGAATAAAGCAGTTTCCATTTTGTAAAGAGGCAGTTCTTCCCCAAGCTAACTCTGAATCCCACCTGTCACAGAATCACAGGCAGGAAGCTTTCTGTACTGTCCTGGCGGGGCTTCTTTGGCTGGGCTGCTGCACGACCAGTGGTTAACCTGGGGGAGCTGCCTTTCAGGATTTTAATGGTCCTGTAAAAGGGGGACAGGTGGATATGAAATTCACCCAGGAAGAAATTTCTTAGGAAGAACTCCTATCGGCCATAGGAAGGGAAATAATAATCTGATGAGGAAAGACAAGAGTGCTCTCGCCCGAGCTTCTGGTTTTTCTGAAACCAGACAGGATCCTGTCTCTCCGGGAATCTCACCTGCCTGGCTCCTCCACGTGGTCTGTAGCATCCCAGACTCCTTCCTACAGAACTTCCCACACTGCACTGCGACTGCCAGCTGTTTCTTTCCACTCAGCTGAAATGAGCAGCAGCTGTGTCTTACTCATCTACCTAGCATGGCGCCTAGCACACAGAAAGTAATCAATAAAGGTATGTTTCAGTTAAAAGCATATTTTGGGGGGATGAATTTTTTTGGAGGATATGGAAAATACCATGATATGGCATTATGGCATATGTAGGCAAAGGTGCTGTGCTTAGTTGCTCAGTTGTGTCCGACTCTTTGTGACCCCGTGGACTGTGGCCTGCCAGCTCTCCTGTCCATGGGATTCTCCAGGCAAGAAAACTGGAGTGGGTTGCCTTTTTCTTCTCCAGGCGAACTTCCCAAACTAGGGATTGAACCCAGGTCTTCCTCATTGCAGGCGGATTCTTTACTGTCTGAGCCGCCAGAGAAGCCCTATGTAGGCAAAATCTCAATAAAACTGTAAACCACCAACAATCAATTAATATTTACCATTTGATACATAAATAGCTTAAACATTGATGGATTATTCATTGTTCAAACATTGACTTTTTTATAGGCTGTGGTACTAATTTTGAAATTTTAAAAAGTGAAATAGCTCCTGGAATATAGTAAATAACAGCCCTGTCTTGGCAAAGGGCTCATGTAACTCAATGAAGCTATGAGCCATGCTGTGCAGGGCCACCCAAGACAGATGGTTTGTAGTGAAGAGTTCTGACAAGACGTGGTCCACTGGAGGAGGGAAGGGCAACTCATTCTGGTATTCTTGCCACGAGAACCTCATGGACAGTATGAAAAGGCAAAAAGATAGGACACCGACAATGAGCTGCCCAGGTTGGAAAGTGTTCAGTATGCTACTGGGAAGAGTGGAGGGCAATTACTACTAACAGCTCCAGAAAGAATGAGGTGGATGGGCCAAGGGGAAATGATGCTCACTCATGGATGTGTCTGGGGGTAAAAGTAAAGTCTGATGCTGTAAAGAACAATACTGCATTGGAATCTGGAATGTTAGATCCATGAATCAAGGTAAACTGGAAGTGGTCAGGTAGGAGATGGCAAGAGTGAACATCGACATGTTAGGAATCAGTGAACTGAAATGAACAAGAAATGGAAAATTTAATTCAGATGACCATTATATCTACCACTGTGGGCAAGAATCCCTTAGAAGAAATGGAGTAGCCATCATAGTCAACAGATGAATCTGAGAAGCAGTACTTGGGTGAAGTCTCAAAAACAACAGAATGATCTCGGTTAACTTCTAAGGCAAACCATTCAGAATCACAGTATCCAAGTCTATGCCCCAGCCATTGATGCTGAAGAAACTGAAGTTGACCAGTTTTATGAAGACTTACAAGACCTTCTAGATCTAACACCCAAAAAGATGTTCATCATAGGGGACTGGAATGCAAAAGTAGGAAGTCACGAGATACCCAGCATAACAGGCAAGTTTGGCCTTGAAGCAGGGCAAAGACTAAGAGTTTTGTCAAGAGAACATGCTGGTCATAGCAAATGCCCTTTTCCAAAACACAAGAGATGACTCTACACATCACCAGATGGTCAATACTGAAATCAGACTGAATATGTTCTTTGCAGCTGAAGATGGAGAAGATCTATGTAGTCAGTTAAAAAAAAGGGAGAGAGACTTTGAGCTGACCATGGGTCAGGTCATGAGCTTATTGCCGAATAGAGACTTAAGTTGAAGGAAGACCTAGGGAAAATGACTAGGTCATTCAGGTATGACCTAAATCAAATCCCTTATGATTATACAATGGAGGTGATGGATCGATTCAAGGGATTAGATCTGGCAGACAGACTGCCTGAAGAACTATGGACAGAGGTTTGTGACATTGTACAGGAAGCAGTGACCAAACCATCCCCAAGGAAGAGAAATGCAAGAAGGCAAAGAGGTTGTCTGAGAAGGCTTTACAAATAGCTGAGAAAAGAAGAGAATCAAAAAGCAAGGGAGAAAGGAAAAGACCTACCCAACTGAAGGCAGAGTTCCAGAGAATAGGAAAGAGAAATAAGAAGGCCTTCTTAAATGAACAATGCAAAAAAACAGGGGGAAATAACAGAATGGGAAAGATTAGCAATCTCTTAAAAAAAAAATTGGAACTATCAAGGGAACATTTTATGCAAAGATGGGCATGATAAAGAATAGAAATGGTAAGAACCTAACAGAAACAGAGGAGATTAAAAAGAGGTGGCAAGAATAAACAGAAGAACTGTACAAAAAAGATCTTAATGACCCGGACAACCAAGATGGTGTGCTCACTCACTTAGAGCAGGACATCCTGAAGTGTAAAGTCAAGTGGGTCTTAGGAAGCATCACTATGAACAAAGCTAGTGGAGGTGATGGAATTCCAACTGAGCTATTTCAAATCCTAAAGATGGTGCTGTTAGAGTGTTGCAATCAATATGTCAGTAAATTTGGAAAACTCAGCAGTGGCCACAGGACTGGAAAAGGTCAGTTTTCATTCCAATCCCCAAGAATAGCAATGCCAAAGAATGCTCAAACTACCGCACAGTTGCATTCACTTCACATATTAGCAAAGTTACGCTCAAAATCTTTCAAGTTAGGCTTCAGCAGTATGTGAACTGTGAAATTCCAGATGTACAAGCTAGATTTAGAAAAGGCAGAGGAACCAGAGATCAAATTGTCAGCATTCATTGGACCATCAAGAAAGCAAGGGAGTTCCAGAAAAACGGCTGCTTTTGCTTCATTAACTATGCTAAAGACTGACTGTGTGGATCACAACAAACTGTGGAAAATTCTTAAAGAGATGGGAACACCAGACCATCTTACTTACCTCCTAAGAATCCTGTGTGCAGGTCAAGAAGCAGCAATAAGAACCAGACATGGAACAACAGGCTGGTTCCAAGTTGGGAAAGGAGTGCGTCAAGGTTGTATATTGTTGCTCTGCTTATTTAACTTACATGGAAAGTGCTGCAGTGCTGTGCTAAGTCGCTTCAGTCGTGTCCAGCTCTTTGCTATGGGCTGTAGCCTGTAAAGCTCCTCTGTCTGTGGGATTCTCCAGGCAAGAATACTGGAGTGGGTTGCCATGCCGTCCTCCTGGGGATCTTCCTGAAACAGGGATCGAACCCACATCTCCTGTGTTGGCAGGTGGGTTCTTTATCACTAGCACCACCTGGGAAGCTCTATTTGTAAAGTACATCATGCAAAATGCTGGGCTGGATGACTCACAAGCTGGTGTTATGATTGACGATTGATGGGAGAAATATCAACAACCTCAGATATGCAGATGACACCACTCTTATTAGCAGAAAGGGAAGAGGAACTAAAGAGCCTCTTGATGAGGGTGAAGGAGGAGAGTGAAAAAGGAGGCTTGAAACTCAAAAGAAAACTAAGATCATGGCATCCAGTCCCATCAGCTCATGGAAAATAGAAGGGGAAAAAGTGGAAGCAGTGACAGATTTTGTTTTCTTGGGCTCCAAAATCACTGCAGTCGGTGACTGCAACCATGAAATTAAGAGAAAGCTGTTCCCTGGTGGCTCAGACAGTAAAGCGTCTGTCTACAATACGGGAGACCTGGGTTCGATCCCTGGGTTGGGAAGATCCACTGGAGAAGGAGATGGCAATCCACTCCAGTACTATTGCCTGGAAAATCCCATGGACAGAGGAGCCTGGTGGGCTACAATCCACAGGGTCGCAAAGAGCTGGACATGACTGAGCGACTTCCCTTCCCTTCACTTCACTTTCACTTTGTTCCCTGGAAGGAAAGCTATGACCAGCATAGACAGTGTATTAAAAAGCAGAGACATCACTTTGCTGACAAAAGTCTGTCTAGTCAGAGCTATGGTTTTTCCAGTGGTCGTGTATGGATGTGAGAGCTGTATCACAAAGAGAGCTGGGCCTTGAAGAATTGATGCTTTTGAACTGTGGTGCTGGAGAAAACTCTTGAGAGGCTCTTGGACTGCAAGGAGATCCAACCAGTCCATCCTAAAGGAGATCAGTCCTGGGTGTTCATTGGAGGAACTGATGCTGAAGCTGAAGCTCCAGTACTTTGGCCACCTCATGCGAAGAGCTGACTCATTGGAAAAGACTCTGATGCTGGGAGGGATTGGGGGCAGGAGGAGAAGGGGACGACAGAGGATGAGACGGCTGGATGGCATCACGGACTCAATGGACATGAGTCTGAGTGAACTCCGGGAGATGGTGATGGACAGGGAGGCCTGGCATGCTGCGATTCATGGGGTCACAAAGAATCAGACACGACTGAGTGACTGAACAACAAAGGAATACCAGTCACTTGATGGATTCAGTGGTTGTAGTTTAATTTTTTAGCTCTGAAAATTGTCAGTTTCTCAGTTATAATCCTGTTAACTAGTTCTAGGTAACTGCCCGAAGTTAACCAAGTGTACAGGATCTCAAATCACACATTAAAAAAGAAGCAGCAGGAGCAGTTAAGGGGCGTGTGAGCACACCTTAGTCATGCTCCCCACCCCCTTCCCAGCCAAGGTACAGAGATGGCGCTGCTCACGTGTCCTTACCCCGAGCACAGTTGCTGGCCCACTGTAAGCTCTTAAGGGTTTCTGTACGAATGAGTGAGCGGAGAGTAAGCTGAAGTGTGTGTGCTCAGAGGAGAGGAAGCCAGACTAGTGAAGACTTCCTGGATCAAAGAATTCAAGCCCCAGCAGCTGGGACCGTTCCTGTCTCCTCTCTTTCTCTCTCTTGCTATAATCCCGGCGGATTTGTGCTGTTTCCTCTTTTCCTAGATTCCAACCAAAACATAGGCGTGCTGTTCATTTACTCTTACTTCAGAGAGCTGTTCGCCCCACCATGATCAGGACACGGCGCTCATTAGATTCACCAAGTCCCAAGACTGTGCTCTTTAGTGGCGCCCAGGCTGCTTCAGTAGCGTCCGTACGAACTGAAGGTTGTGAAGGAGCGCTTCTCTTGCTTCCTTTATGACGCTCACTGACCCGGGCACCGTCATCCACACCGGTTATCCAGGAGAATGAGGCCAGTTCTGCTCTCAGGGGGTTTGTATCCTAGCGAGATAGACGGTAAATGCGTGGACAGACAAGTATTTCGATTTTAAAATTAATTTTTTTAAAATTTTGTTTTGCCAGCCTTGCTTATCATTTTGGGCAACTGACTACTATGTGCTAACAATTTTAAAAAGTTAAGTTCAACTGAGTTACGCATACGTTTCTGGTTGGTCTTTGCAGCATAGAGCAAATGACTGATATCTATTTACTAAGGTATTGCAATTTCCCAAACTTTAAAATTAACCCTGCTTTCTTAATTGGTGTAGACCTCTTATTGAGTTTTACTTGAAATAGTTTTTTAAAATCTTATTGGAGGCATATATATATATATATGAGGCTTCCCTGGTAGCTCAGATGGTAAAGAATCTGTAATGTGGGAGACCTGGGTTTGATCCCTGGGTCTGGAAGATCCCCTGGAGATCATATATATACATGATTTGGGTGAAATAATTGCTAATTTTCAAATTTAAGATGGCAACAATATATATTTATTAATCTAGGTTGAAAAGTAAGATGAATAATTTGACTTTTGCAAACACTAAATCATCTTCATTAAAAACAGTTTTTGTCACCATTATTCATTTTATAGCATTGTTTAGCTGTTTTTTCATAGACCATCTCAACACTTGTGATGAGCCTTGGTATTTGGACTCATTTTTTCCCACTCTGTGTTTCTTCGGTAGAGTACTGCTCCTCGAGAATGGTCTTCGTGATTAGACATTTGCTGATCATAGTCCCAGGTTGGACATTTTAATCGAAACAAAGTCCTGATACGTAAAGAGTAAGGCAGTCTCCATTGCTTAACTAAGCAGAGTTGTGCTAATCTGGCTTTTAAACCCTGGATTCAGAGCAAGCTTTCAAGAGATCACCCAGTGTTCTTGGACATTCCCTAATAACGTGTGTGTGACTTTTATATCACTGTCTTTTCCTGAGCCAGCTTGTTTGCATCTTCTTCCAAAGCTAATTCTGCGTTGATCCCTCAGGCTCTCTAATCTGGTTTTTATATGTGAAGGAATGACTTCATGGTTCAGCTCAGATCTTCTTACGCAACAGCAAGGGAAAAGAGACAATAGGAGTGTTGATTTCTTTCTGTTTGAAATGCCGCTACATCCATGCTGTATGGAGTCACTTAGGGAAATGTGCCTTTTAAACTAATTTACCTGTGAACCATCCTTGAAACTGTTTGTCTACATACAAATAAAATATTTTATTCATTCCTTCATCAAATACTTACTCCTCTGTGATGGTTACCCCACTAGGTGGGGGTGCGGCAGGGATCCCAGCAGACAGTCTGTCTTCCTGTCCCGTGGGAGGAGAAACTACAATTTTCTCTTTGTGTCAGAGTAACAGAAGAGTGAGCTCTAGAGTTTGGTATAAGTGGTTCTCTCTTCCCTTCTGTTTTTCAGAGGGCTTGAAACACAGTGCTCTTTATCTGTCTTAAGGAAATCTGGACATAAATGAATCTAAAGGAAGTCCCAACCATTCAGTCTCCCAAAAGATTTTATTACATATGCCTCCGATTTGTTTTTCCTTAGGCAGTTTTGGGGATCGTAGAAGTTAAAGAACATTCAGTCCAATCTCCTAATTAAAAATAGTCAAACAATTACAGACATAGATAAGAGCTGAAGCCCACAGACACTTAAGTGAGTTTTGAAAGATGGCACAGTTTAGTTGCTGAGCTGAGAGTATTCCTTGATCTTAATCACCAACTCTTAATCACTGGTGTTCAACTTCAGCTGAGTCAAACTAAGCAAAGGAGAAATGAATTCACTTGTACTGGTCAATACGGATGGAGTCTGGATCATTCTTTCACCTACAGAATAGCTGGGAGAGGAGTGTGCCTTAGGCAAATGTATTACCTTGTCTTTCTTTTTTTAATGTTGATATTTATTTCTTCTAACTGGAGGATAATCACAATATTATGATTTTTTTTGCCACATATCAGAATGAATCGGCCATAGGTATACACGTGTCCCTTCCCTCCTGGTTGTGCCAGAGCACCAGCTTTGGGTGCCTTGCTTCATGCACTGAACTCACACTGGTTATCTGTTTTACCTACGGTAATGTGTGTTTCAATGCTCTACTCTCAAATCATCCCATCCTCTCCTCCCACTGAGTCCAAAAGTCTGTTCTTTACCTCTGTGTCTTTTTTTTCTGCCCTGCATGTAGGATCGTCGATACCATCTTTCTAGATTCCATATATATGTGTTACTGCTGCTGCTGCTAAGTTGCTTCAGTCGTATCCGACTCTGTGCAATCCCATAGACGGCAGCCCACTGGGCTCCCCCGTCCCTGGGATTCTCCAGGCAAGAACACTGGAGTGGGTTGCCATTTCCTTCTCCAGTGCATGAAAGTGAAAAGTGAAAGTGAAGTCGCTCAGTCGTGTCTGACTCTTAGCGACCCCATGGACTGCAGCCCACCAGGCTCCTCTGTCCATGGGATTTTCCAGGCAAGAGTACTGGAGTGGGGTGCCATTGCCTTCTCTAATATATGTGTTAATATACAGTATTTGTCTTTCTCTTTCTGACTTACTACACTCTGTATAATTGTTTTGTCTTTTATTTCTTGTTTGTAGAAAACTTTATGATGTTGCTTAACATCTTTTGCTGCTTATATGAGGTGGCTCATTCTTGATGAGTTTTGAGATATATATGTATATATGTTTCTTCTGAAGAGGAGGGTCATTTAAATTAAACTACTGTTTAAGGCTGCACCTCACCGATCCACAGTCAAGCCTATTGGTGTTGATGAGAGATTAGTCATGCTTTTGATGTAATCAGCCTACCCTGCTTTCTTATCCTCACATATCCTTTGAAGATTTGTCCAATAAAGATTAATTGGGAGGAGACAGTTTAGGACTGTTTTCTACTAAGAAGCTTATACTTAAGATATGATTCTGTTGGCATGGTTTTAGAGATCATATGTGTTGAGGCAAAGGACTAAAATATACTCTGCCAAAGTGACAAAGATGTGATGGATTAATTTAAAAGAGTTAATCTTGTTTTGTATTTCATGTTTCTCCGAGAGGATGGGATTCAAGTATAGAAGATGTGCTTACTTTGCCAGTTTCTGTAGTGATCGTAACCACAGTGCAAAAGCAGTCACAGCTAACGTGTCCGGCTTGCTGCCTCTCTGCCAGGCGGTGATAAGTGCTCTGCCTCCAGTTTTTATTCTGTTCTCACAGTGACGTTAGGAGGAGATATACTATTCTTGAAGTTATAGACAGAAAAGCTGAGGTTGCAAAACTAGAGGGTGTGTGCAAGATGACCCAGTAAATAGAGTGTGAGCCCAGGTCTTCTAACACTGAGGCCTGTTCTCGGACTGGAATGCTGGGCTGGTCTCCCGAGTTCAAGGTGGGCCTCTTTGCAGTTCACATTCTTATTTAGAGAGGCTGACCACCTCCATTTCACAGAGCAATTCTTTACCTCTATGAACTCCCAGTTTTTCTACTTTCTAACCAGCCTGTCTGTTTCCCAGACATCCGATTTCCCAGATATTCTGTAAAAATCTATTGTGGATTCTCTAACCTTGTAAAACACTTGGTTTTACTCCTTGCATACCTAAATGTTGTATTCTTGCCAGCAAACTGAAGGACACAATTATTAAAGAAATCCCTTGGAGGACATGGAGATGTTGGATGATCCAGGGCGATGCTGTGGCTTGTGGACAGGATATTTACATGTTTTTTTTTTTTTTTTTTCTTGCTAACAATTTAAACTGTATTGACGTGTAGTTCTGCGTGGGGGCCCCCTCACTGGAAGCTACAGGTTACGGCAGTTTCACCTTCACTGGGGGTCTGCTGATGATCATGGCTCTGAGCACGTGGTGGACGGCGTGAGATATGCTGCAGAGGTGAGTCAGCCGCCATGCATTCGTGGCTCAGAGTTTCTCCCTTCTGTTTTAATTTGATTTTTACTTCCTATTGGAATATAGTTAATTTACAAAGTCATGTTACTTTCAGGCGTACAGGAAAGTGATTCAGTTACGCATGTGCATATATCTGTTCTTTTCCAGATAGGTTATTGCAGAGCCTTGAGTAGAGTTCCTTGTGCTATACATACGTCCTTATCATTTTTAACAAATTTTATGGGAGTACAGTTGTTTTAGGGTGCTGTCAGTTTCAGGTGGTTCAGTTATACATATTCACGGAGCTTGCCTTTGTGATGGGATTTAAGGGACGCATGAGACAACTCTCTTTACACCAGATTCATTTATCTCAGTGGCTGAAATTGCTTTATTGCGTCAGTATGAGAGTTTATCAACCTGAGAGCCACAAATTGGCCCCTTCTGAGCCCTAAAGCTTAGGGTTATTGTGCCCAGTTTAGAAATGGATAAACTGCAGACAGATTAAGTGGAAGGAAGGGAAAGAAACATTTGTTTCAGGCTCAACTGTGTACTTATAAAGTTAATTGTAAATGGCAAAATTCCTCTAGGGACAAAAAGTAGAGTCACAAACTCTCCTGAACTCTACCTTACCTCTACAACCCCAAGTATTAAAATGTAGTCTCTGCTAATTCTTCAAGTCCTTGGTAAAGTAGAACAGGATGAAGTGTTCATTGACTTGTTTTTTTCCACTGGGGAGTTACTTCTTTTCCTTATACCTGATATTCATTAATTATATTCTGCTTTTTCTAATCCTCTGGTTAAAGGATAAAGCATAATATTCTTCAAGTTTTAATATGGTTAAATATTGCTAACACCTAGTTTTACCATGAGATGCAAGTGAATCATTGTAGGATTCAACCAAAGCTACTTAAGTGAAAATATATAATGTGTCCTGTGAGTCATCTCAGCAAGACAGAGCAATGTTACCAGGCAGGTTCAATTTTTCTTCATTTTTCTCTTAATTACTGAGTTGTGGAGTTGAGATATGCTTTCATAGTCCTGCTGATGAGAGAGATTCAGATTCAGATTTCTTTCCAGTTTTCTTTTTCCATTGGCATGTACAGCTGCTCTCTGAAGCCATCAATCAAAGCGTCCTTTTTACCTACTAAAGCACTTTTGTTTGAGGCCGAGTACTTAGGGTATGTGACCTCCCCTGTCCCTGGGCTGGAGGAATAAGATCTACATCTAAAATGGACCAAAAAAAATGCCAGGAATGTGGAAAGTGGGACTCCTGAATCTGTATGGCATCTCAGTTTATATCACCTACTGAATAGTTTTCGTGTTTGCTTCCTAGAGTTTTGTGTTCTAAATGTGACATCTTGTTCTAAATCTCAGGAGCTTTGTGGGGATTGAGAGCTGGCTTTGGGTCACTGTCTTGTAACTTTCCTAAGTCACTTAGGCAAGCCAGTCCCCTTGCTTTACGGTTACACCTTCTAGCCTCCTACACTTGAAAGCACACTCTGAGAGAGGCTGACTGCGAGCTGGCAAGTGGCCTCCTTCAAAGAGCCCTCAGATCCTGCAGCCCGCCAGCGGCTCAGAGTCCTGACTTGCAGAGCGACGGCCATCTTCTTAGGTGTTCCTTCTTGACGAGGCTGAAGCTTTGACTGGAATTTCATGCTGTTCTTAGTGTGTATTTCAGGCTGTTTATTTCATCTGCTCAGGCATGCGCTCATTCATTCATTCTTTTGAGATCCTAGCCTGTCCCCAGTCCTCCTGGGAGAGGTTTCTAACCACAGGCCTGAAGGAGGAGCAGGAGTGAGCCAAGCAACGCGGAGAGGGAGCTGCAGAGACTCGTGCGTGAGCACTCGGGGCGGGGAACAGTATCGCCTATTGTCACACATTCGAGGAACAGAATGGCCGGTGTAGATGGAGCATGAGGAACAAAGCGGGGGTTGTCAGGGGTGAAGTTGGGGAGGCCGGAGGGGCCTGATCATTCGCAGGTGAATCGTGTATGTATCACAAACACTTTCAGGGCAGCGGGAAGCCGCTGGCTGTCTTTGAATCAAGAAGTGATCATCTTTGTGCTTAAAAAATATCAGTTTAAGCTACAGTTTGCAAACGGATTGGGTTGAAGCAGGGGTGGGTCAAGGGAGTCAGTGGGGAGGCTTTGGGGGCAGTTCCAGGGAATAGAAGTGGGTGCCCTAGGAGCGTTGGCCGGCGGAAGTGCTGCTTCCTTGGGGTTTGGTGATTGATCGGAGGCGAGGGGGGTTGGGGTGGGGCGAGGAGGATTCAGTGTTTCTGGCGAGAGACAGGAAGGCTACTGGAGGGAGGGGCGGTCTGGGTCAGACCTCGGGGTCGGGGGTGTTCGGGGTCGACAGTAAACAAGTAGATAAATTGTATGCGGTAAGGTGTGTCACAGGAACACCGCCATGTGATCTGGTGGAGTGACTGGGTGCTTACGGAGGGCCTCTTTGGGATGACCTGTGATCATTTTTGAGACTGAATGGCCGGAAGAAGTCACCTGGAGGAGATCCAGGGAGATCTTTCTAGTGACTGGGAACAGCCAGTACAAAGGCTCTCAGGCAAACGATGAGGTTGGCATGTTCAAGAAGAGAGACCTTGGCTTCCAGGATTGGAACGAACGAGAGAAGTTTTAAGTCGTGTCCCGGAGAGGCCACAGGGACCACGCCGCATCGGGCTTTGGGGGCTTGGCAGACAGTTTGCAGCTTATCTCTGTGTAGCAGGACCAATCCATGGAGGGTTTCAAGTAGGGCAATGGCATATTCTGGTTTATATTTTATAAAATATAGCTAGCTGTTCTGTGGCGAAGAGGTTGGGCAAACGTGGAGGAAGCAGGGAACGTGTTCACATGCGCAATGATGGTGACTTGTGTCATGCGGTAGTGGAGGTGAAGAGTTAAACAGGTGCGGGATATGTTTAGGAGGTAAAATCCTTGCGACCTGTCCAGGAGAAGGGCGTCAAGACTGAAGGAAAGAAAAAGAGAACTCAAGCCAAAAGACTCAAGTCTTTTGGCTTGAGCAGCTGTGAGGATGGTTCTGCTTTTGCTGAGATGGGAAAGTTCAGGGAGGAGCAGGCTGAGACAGGAATTAACTGCTGGGATGTGTTAATTTGGAGATGCCTCGGGCTTACCTTCCCAGGTGGCTCAGTGGTAAAGAATCCACCTGCCAGTACAGGAGACTTAAGAGACGGGTTTGATCCCTGGGTGGGGAAGTTCCCTTGGAGAAGGAAATAGCAAGCCCCTCCAGTATTCTTGCCTGGAGAATCCCAGGGATGGCGGAGACTGGCAGGCTACAGTTCATGGGGTCACAAAGAGTCAGACGTGATTTAGCAGCTGAACAGCGACAACATAGATATTCCAGGCTCGCCTTCAAGTAGGGTTCTGGATACAGACCTGAGTCTAAAGAAGAGGTCAGAGCTGCCAACGGAGGCATTTGGGAGTCATTTGCATTTGGTTTCCGTTCAAAAGTATCCCTTTGTGCTTGGCTATAGAAGTGATTCCAAAGAGTTTCCAGCTACTACCAAAACTACCAAAGTAGTTTTTCCAGCTACTTTTGTACCTAACTTCAGAATTATCATCAAGTTGTATCCTCTTAAAAAATAAAAATATGAAGAAAAAAACGAAAGGGAAAACCATTTAAAGCTGTGAGTGAAAATCACTCAGTCGGCTCTGACTCTTTGTGACCCCATGGACTATACAGTCCATGGAATTCTCCTTTTCCTTTTCCTTCTCCAGGGAATCTTCCCAACCCAGGGATCGAACCCAGGCGGATTCCTTGCCAGCTGAGTCACAAGGGAAGCCCTTTAAGGCTGTAACCTATATAAAAAGTTTAATTTGGAGCCTAATCTAATGATTTGTGACATTACAGAGATTAAAATAATCTAAATCATGGAAGACTTTATCTCGAGTTGCATATCTATTAATAAAAAAAGTAGGCTAATAGTCCATTGCATATTTAGAACTTTATCTGATTATAATTTATACCAAATATATGATAAGCAGATTAACTATGTAGTTGATAGTAAAATTATGCTTTCAACATTAATGGGGACTTTCAGCATAATGAGCTCATTTTATGTATCAGTAGTATGCAATTTAAAAACACTAAAGTTGAATAATGCTGTTATTTAGAAACTGCTTTTCAACAGAGGAGAGTCTTATTTCCATTTATACATCGGCTGCGATAACTTTTTGTCATTCAGTTCAAATCACTGTGGCTGTCACTGTTCGGAAATGTGCGTTTGTTACTTGTTTGAAGTTTAGTTCATATAGGAATGCTAATAAAAGTTGCGTCAGTTCCCCGTAGGTGACACTTCCAGTTAAGCAAGGTGTGTGGGAGCGAGAAGGACTCGTTTAAAAGAACAAAAGATTTTTCTTGCTTTAGTTTCCCATAGTATTTCAAAAACTTGTTGCTTTTTAACCAGTGGAAAGATGATAGATGGGTTTACATCTCCTTAGTGGCACATTCCTTTTCTAGCCCTTTGGGGTTGTGAACCTCAAGAGGGCATTTCACATCTGTCTGTCTCTTTGCTCTCATCTCTTACCAAGTGAACTGCTGTGTTGCCTTGGAGCCGTTTCAAACAGCTTCAGCGTACCTGCCTGCCCCTCCCTCCCTGTGGAACAGCGTTGCTCTCCTTTGAGCCAGATGAATTTTGTTTCCTCATCCAATGCTTTCAGGTGCTTTGCGCTTCCCCCCCGACTACCTCAAATCAGCATGAAACATGGCACCGCAAGAATCCGCCCTGTGTTACCTGTCTGGGTGTTCCAGTCTTCCTTGATTGTTTCTGGATGGTGCACTATTTTAAAGTTTTTACAGTTCACAGTTGAGGAGAATTCTTATTTATCTTATAATCTTCCCATATTAGTTGCCTGTAAGATGGGAAGTTATGTTTAAAGGAATGGCTAAAACCATTCCACTGATGGTACTAAATCCTCTCTGTAATAGCTAGAAGGGTGATCTGTGCAAGAAACCCTTCACAGGCGTTTCCTCCCTCAGCGCCAGAAGGGCTCCTTTGATGGAGGTCTTACCTGAAGCCCGTCCTTCAGGGAGGGTCCTTGCTGAGCAGGGCCGAGCTGTGACCTAGGCTGAGTCAGGTGGGTGCCTCGCGGCCCCCTGGCTTCTGCCTCAGTTTGTCCTTCCCTTAGCCAGGAATGCAGATCCTCCAGGAAGGATTTTCCGCCTTGCTGCCACTCTGCAGCCCTTCACACTTGTTTGTGAGTTGGGGATTCTGCATCGCGTCCCATATGGGACACGGGGCACACCTCTGGAGCTTGCGGTCAGCCGCTCCTGCGAGAGAGCTGGACGCGGGTGGAGCCTGTCTGCTAGAGTGCCAGGCCCTCCACCTGCTTGTCTCCCTGATTTTCCTTTTCCCCTCGTCAGTGGCAGCAGCTGCCTCTCATTTTCTTCCTGAGATGCCTCTGTTTGGCATACCCTGAGGCCTCTTTTTCCTGTTAAAACTTCCTCTCAGCAAAGAATTTGAACATTCATAGAAAGTAGAATATATGTAACTGTTGCTAAAAACAATTATTCTTAAGGTGAATTTGCGTTTTCAAGGCATAAATAGTCTTAAATGTTTAAGACTTAAAACTTCAAGGACAATTGAGCACTGCCCTTAGCAGCAGGATTGTGCCCGATTACCTTCTATTGGGGGGTTGATTTCCCCACCCATCCGTGAGCGTGAGCTTGTGTGCTGGACTCAGCCGCCAGCCGCCAACAATAATATCGGGGGCGGGGGGTGGTCTGACCGAAGGCTGCACAATTGCAGTTCCGTCTGTGGACGTAGGTGTTTTGAACTGTGGTGCTGGAGAAGACTCTTGAAAGTCCCTTGGACTGCAAGGAGATCCAACCAGTCTATCCTAAAGGAGATCCGTCCTGGGTGTTCTTTGGAGGGACTGATACTGAAGCTGAAACTCCAATACTTTAGCCACCTGGTGTGAAGAACTGACTTACTGGGAAAGATCCTGATGCTGGGAAAGATTGAGGGCAGGAGGAGAAGGAGACAACAGAGGATGAGATGGTTGGATGGCCTCATCGACTCGATGGACATGGGTCTGGGTGAACTCCAGGAGTTGGTGATGAACAGGGAGGCCTGGTGTGCTGCGGTTCATGGGGTCACAAAGAGTCAGACATGACTGAGTGCCTGAACTGAACTGTGGACATGGGGGAGCCCCAAGTCTCTTGGGAGCAATGGTTGGAGATTTTTTGGGCTAGAGAGGCTTGGCAGGATGCTCTAGAACCTTCTATGATGTAGACCTCAGCACAGGACACCACAGACCAGCTAAGTGACAGGATCCTTCCCTTGTGTAGTTTTCAGACCAAAGTAAATAGGAGGATTCTGTCCAAGGTTCTCGTGCATAGGACAGGAAGATATAAATAAATGTTTTATTTGCATTTATGGTTTTAAAGGTGTTTAAAAAATAATGTTTGAATTATGTCTCGTTCCTCCCTTTCAGCTCCACGTTGTTCACTGGAATTCAGACAAATACCCCAGCTTTGTTGAGGCAGCTCATGAGCCAGATGGACTAGCTGTCTTGGGAATATTTTTACAGGTGAAAAAAATCCACTGGTTTCGTTTTGAATAACTAGTCAGTCGTGTTGGATAAAGAGTTTCATTGCGGAGTAGTCTACCACTTTTTACTCAATAATAGTAAACTTGTTCTAGGCTTGCAGTTTTCCTTTTGAAGTGAATATTCACATTTTATATGTTAGTTTATGGTCCGTCTAAGACTGCCCTAGGAGGCTTGTCTTATGATTCATCTTATTGTCCGCAGATCAGTTTTATGTGAATAGCAAATGTAGCTGCGATAACAATAATATCAGAAGTATTACCTAACAGCAGAAGTGTTGCACTGATACCTTGAGAAGAAAATCTTTATGATAGGCTCTTCCTGATTGCTCAATATTTGGAGATACAGGTTAGGGTAAAGTTCAAGTTCCTGATTCTTGAAGCACTAGTTTCACCACTAGTTTATTATGGTTTATTATCCCAAACGCATGATCAGTTTTAAAGATTTTGTTGTGTTTCCCTTTGTCTGGGATTCATATGAGGTAGACAAGTGTCAGTGTCCTGATACCTGTGCAAAGGGCAGGGCGGCTCAACCCCCACTGCGCCAGATTCTTTAGGGTGTGCCCTCTTGTGATGCCAGCGGCTCTGCGTGTGGTGTAACTCGTTGCACGGGAATGGGGGAAGCCGGGGGCAGAGCGGAGACCAGCGTGCACAGCAGCAGCTCCTTTTGGTCCCCAGGTCTGGTGGTGGCCGTGAAGGCCAAGTGGGGAAAGGCATTATACTTGAACCCTGAATGACTTACCACCTTCAGATAACTCAGGACACCCCAAACAAAGGAAAATAAGTACATATATATTTTCTGAAGGCTTCTCCTCATGATGACAGTCTGTTGATTCAGAACCTCAAGTCATTTTAAGTGGAAAGTGGGAGATGTTTTCCTCTAATGTTTGATGTCACCAAGAATCAGGGTCTGAAAGTCACATCTAGCTAAACAGTGCAGGTGTTATGGAGGAGTTTCCTAAGCAAGGTTTCTCTCGAGAGAACCTGTACCCTAAACGTTCATAAAGCTGGAAGAATATGAAGCCATTACTTCCAGCTTTGGAATCAAAGATATAGTTCAGCCAAGGAGCCCTGTAAGAGTACCCTGTTGTTTAGATTTTTCTGGTGTGATACGGCTGGCAGGTGAAAGAGAGCCTCATTATAGAACAATCGCTGCTTGTTCTGAGTTGACTTAGGGTTTAAAAAAAAATGAAAAATAGTGAACAAAATGAGTCAGTAACCGTTTCTTTTGCAATGTTGTGTTTTCAGATTGGTGAACACAATCCCCAGCTGCAAAAGATTACTGACATTTTGGATTCCATTAAAGAAAAGGTAAAATTAATTACTGTTTACCAGTGACTAATATGTTCCCTGTTTTCTCCTGAATTCTCTTATCTTCTGTTAGACTTTGACGTAGCATATGCTGCTGGCTTGAAAGCGGGTTTGAAACATCTTTGACCAATAGAGCGGAAGTAACATTGCCACTTATCTCTTGAAAATTATGAAGGGATCTTAAATTATCTAAAACAATAATGTAAAGTATTAAAATTTACATTAAATTTTATGTAAATTATCTAAAATTTCTAAAATTATCTAAAACAAATAATGTCAGGCCACTTACATTAAAAAGAAATCCAGTGCTGCTTAAATAAATCTAGGTGAGGTGCTAATTCATCTTCAGTTTTTAGAGTAAGGCAGATAGATTTTTTTAAAGACCTAACAGCAGATACTAAATCGTTCCATGAATTACAGAATTCCAGTGAAATAGCATTTCACAGATATTTATTTTTTTGAGGTCTGTGTAAAGCTTTCCCATTGTCATTTATGAGAATTCTCTTTTCTTCCTCAGGGTAAACAAACTCGGTTCACAAATTTCGACCCGGTATGTCTGCTTCCTCCATGCCGGGATTATTGGACGTATCCTGGCTCTCTTACGGTCCCACCTCTTCTGGAGAGCGTCACTTGGATCATTTTAAAGCAGCCCATAAACATCAGCTCTCAACAGGTACATCGCTTCCTCCACGCTGACCCTGATTCTCTAGAGGAGACTGGGCTGAATCGTGTGTGTGTGTGTGTGTGTGTGTGTGTGTGTGTGTGTGTGTCTGTGTTTCAAACCCTGCCCTTCGTTTCTGCTGTTATGAAGCCTGTGTTTATTAGTCAGATGAGTGGTTGAACCCGGTGAGGTTTCTCTTCCTTTCTTGTTTGACCTTCTATGATTAGATTATTTCTTTCCCAGTTCCTAGAAATTTGATGTGCAGACAGGCATGGATGGACGTGCCGTGCCCCCTTAAAGGCTCTTCTCTTTCTTCTCTTGTGTGGTCCGAGGTATTAAAGGTCTGCTCGCGATACAAAAGGGAAAATCAGGAGAGAGTCTTCCTTCAAAGGGCGACATTCTCCTTTTTGACCTCGGTGCCTGGACCTGCTCCTCCTGCAGATTCCACGTTCAGAAACGAAACAGTGAGAACAGCCGTGGGCCCGGCACTCTGTACTTGCTAGATTGAGGAAATCTGTCTGATCTTTTGGCTTTTGTTGACAAAGCTATTGTGAAGCTGGCTGAGGGGCTTTAAAGCATTTGCCTAGAAGCTGTGGGTGGCCACCTGAGCTCTTCCTGGGAACACATTTCCTCTCTCGTTCTGATCAGGCTCCCGGGGTCGGTGGGCCCAACAGTCGGCAGGTTCAACGTGTCTTTGATACCTAGAGACTCCAGATAGAGCTGTGACCCCCATGGTGGTGGTGTAGTCACTCAGTCCAGTCCCGCTCTTCGAGACCCCATGGACTGTAGCCCGTGGGGCTCCTCTGTCCCTGGGGTTCTCCAGGCAAGAATACTGGAGTGGATTGCCGTGCCCTCCTCCAGGGGATCTTCCCGACCCAAGGGTCAAATCTGCATCTTCCGGGGAAGCCCACCATAGGACTGACCAGTCTGCCAGGTGGGTGCTGTTTGCCTAATGGATTTGGTTTTGGCTTTGTTATTGTTTTCTTTTTCAAATTATATGCTGCGAAATCTTGGCAAGAACACAGCCTGGTAATTTTTGCAGCTAATGATGTACTCCCTTTGTGGGCTGGCCCACACACCTAACTGTTTCGTCTTTCCCCTAAGCAAAGACTAGAGTTGGTTCACCTTTACGAAGGTCACATCAGGTAACGTTTCCCCTTGTGGTGTTGAATCATCCAACTTCTGACCTTGTGTTTAGGATGAAAGCCAGAAAATAATCTGGCTCATACTTATTAAAACATTTTATAAAAGTCTGGGTAGATAGCCAGAGCTTGACTGACATGGAAATCCTGTGGATTTTTTCCGTCAAATAACGTGAGTTGCATCATGGGAAAAATGACCTCTCATGGACTCAGCAGCTTTATTAATGCAGTTCATTTTTCTCCCCTTCATGTACTAAGTGGTTTGCTTTACTTTTCTTTATTAAATTTGAACAGGTTAATAGTAAGAGTTAATAAGGTAGTAATAATAAGGGAATCGTGTTTTTTCTCATATTTTAAGAATTAATTTAGCCATTAAAACCAGTTGAAAAATATATTTTTTTAATCCACCTGTGATTTGGAAGAGGATATATCAAAATATTATTTAGGCACATACAGTACATACATTTAACCTAATCAAAAATAACACCCTGCAAATGTACAAATGACTGCCTAGATGTGAATTCACTATTGTACCTCACTTTAATCATTAACATTAATTATTAATGTGGTTTTTATGCAGTTTATAAAATGATAACTGTATTTAGAACTTTAGTGCGAGCAATAATTCATTTTGAGGTTCCATTTATTAATATTAATTATTAATGTGGTTTTTATGCCATTAGAGTTTATAAAATAATAGCTGCATTTTAGAGCTTTAGTGTGAGTGATAACTTATTCTGAGGCATTCACTTAAATCTTCTGTAGCAGGAACACTGTCAGACATTTTCAGTCAGATTGAAATGATTATTTGAGTAGTAATCACAATTATTATGATGACTATAATAGCTTAGTAATCCAAATTATTATGGTGATTTTAAGATTTAAAGAATGAAGTAAAAGATATTTTAAAAGTTCAGTCCCATTTTAACCATGAGAAAAGCATCAGGCAGTGCCCAGTTCTCAAAATATCTGATCAATAATCATCAAAGCTGACAAGGTTGTGAAAAACATAAAAAATTGTCATAATCATGAAATACTCATGCAGACAAGACAACAAGTATGAATTTATTTCCTGATAGGATCCTGGAACAGAAAATGATATTAGGTAAAAACAGGAGAAATTGAAATAAAGGGTGGACTTCAGTTAATAATATTAGTATTGGTTCACTAATTGTTAAAAATGTACCATACTAACGCAGAATGTTAATAACAGGGGGCACTTCTTTGTGCATTCTTTAAGAGTGAAAGAAAAATAAAAAACAGGGGAAACTGAATTGTGGGATATACAAGAATTATTCTATCTTTGCAGTAATTCGGTAAATCTAAAACTGTTCTAAAATAAAAAGCAGATTTTAAAATATTCCATCACATGAGAGGGTTGATAAGATTATTTAGTTGCTTAGCTCTTTTGTATAAAGTTAAATGAAGGTCCTTTTTGTGTACACCACTGACTTGAGAGTTACTTTACAAAAGATAATTTTTAATATTAATTTTAGCGGTCCTTATTTTAGAAGAATCTGGAAAATATTGTTTTTATTTCATTTCCAATTCCACTATATAATGTCATTAGTTGTGAAGATTAAATCCTCTTTTTAGTAAGTTGGTGCCGATTTTTTCAAGGTTTTTTTCCTGCTTCTATTTCTTGCCAAGTCACTGTTTGACCTAAAGGGCAAATCAGATGGTTTCCATTTCCTTTTTCTTGATGCAAGTCCATTTTTCTCCCTAGAGTCATTTACTGAAATGCTTGATTTAACTGCCAGGCCAGTAAAAAGATACACTGTTTTGATACTTCTCATAACAGATCTGTCATCCTTTGGAAGGCTGACGTCTCTTGCCAAGTCTCTGTGGTTTATCCCAGATTATCTAAATTGGCTTCCTCATCTGCCAAAATTTGATGTGCAGAATTTAGTTCTGAGCTCCTTTTTTTGAAAAAAACAAAAACAAAACCTCTGTCGTTTATTATGACATTTGCCTTTGTCGTTTATTATGACATTTGCATACAGTAAGATTCATACATTTTAGTGTGCAGGTGATGATTTTGACTATTGCAACAACTACTACTGCCATCAAAGTATGGAATAGATCCAAAAGTTTGCTTGTGCTCCTTTATAGTCCACCTTCTTCCTCACCCATGCCCCCCAGGCAACCGCTGAGATGTCCCAAGAATTTTGTCTTTTTTACAATTTTATTAAAATGGAATCATATAGTACACAGAGGTAAAGAATCCATGTGCCAGTGCAGGGGATGCGGATCCCATCCCTGGGTCGGGAAGATCCTCTGGAGAAGGAAATGGCAACCCACTCCAGTATGCTTGCCTGGAGAATCCCGTGGACGGAGGAGCCTGGCGGGCTATAGCCCACGGGATGGCAAAGAGTTGGACACGACTGAGCGACTTCACTTCACTCATTTCACATAATATTTTTAAGTTATATCGATTTCCTCTTTGTTACTGAGTAATATTTATGGGCCTTCCAGATGGCGACTGTGGCAAAGAACCCGCCTGCCAAAGCAGGTTAGATAATGAGAGATGCGGATTTGCTCCCTGGGTTGGGAAGATCCCCTGGAGGAGGGCTTGGCAACCCACTCCAATATTCTTGCCTGGAGAATCCCATGGACAGAGGAGCCTGCCGGGCTACAGTCCATGGGGTCTCAAAGAGTCAGATACGACTGAAGCAACTTAGCACGCACGCATGCAATATTTATGGTATGGATACGCATTCTTTTTAAATCTGTTCACTAACTGATTAGCCATTGGGTTGCTTCCAGTTTGGGACCATTATAAATAGCAACTACCCATATTTAGCTGTTAGGAATAATTGGCATATACACTTCCATGTGGACCCATATTTTCACTTCCTGTGGCAATACCTAGCACTGGGTTACTGGGTCACGCCTACTTTTATAAGGGACTGCCCTGTTGCTTCCTAACGTGACTCTTCAGTCTTCCGTTTGCACCAGCAATGCAAAATGCTGGGGTCCAGCCCCGGTGGATCCAGGGAATTCAAAGGGTGGACGGCGTTGGCGTGGAAAGACTTATTTATTGGTTGATATAAGATTATATTAGGAAACAATAGTATAGTAGGAAGATTAAGTGGAGGAAGAGGGCTGAATAGCTTGGTTTACGCGGAAGACCAATAAAATTCCAGACAAGGAATTTGCACCATCTACGTTGGGCCACCGGCGCCCGCTTGAATATCGAAGGGTGCCTCGCCTTAAGCTCCCTTTCGTGTGGGTCTTAACAGCCAGGGCAAGTAAGTAGACCTGGAGAGCCTCCGCGCCCCAGGTGGAGATTCAGCCTGAAATTAAAGTAAAGAGCAGAGAGAGGGAAAGGGAGAGAAGAAGAGAGAGAGAAAGACACGGGGGAGCCAGAGTCCCAAGAAACCAGGCCGAGAGACTAGTTTGAGAAACTGGTCCAAGAAGCTGGTCCGAGAAGCTGGCCCCCTCCTTTATTGTTCAGAAGGCCTTTTATACTTTTGATAAAACATGGAGATCAATGGGTAACACAAAATTATGTAGCGTTCACAGCCCAGACTCTTTCTATACATCATTTTGTATACAAAAGGTCTCAGGTGATTTACATTATCTTCTGGCTAAGAGGCTTGTTAACACTTTTGGCTCTCTTCCTTAATGAATGTTAATTTTGTTTCCCCTGAAGTGTTTTTCTTTAATCTGCATCTCCTTAAAGCATTAAAGTTACATCTCTATAGAACAAAGGTGCAGTGGGTTATAACAAAGAAGGTACTTAACTCAAAGATCTAATGTTGCTAATACCAGGTCTACTACTTGTTTTTCTATATACCAACTATATCTAAAAATAAAGGATATGAAAATTTGGCAGCAAGCATTGACTCAACAAATGAAACTTTTAATGAGTCCTATTCTAAAGATTTTGACTCTTCAGAAGCCCCTACATTCCTAGGATGTTTTAAGCTTCCTGTGCCTCCTGCGGTCAGGAGGCCTCAATCACATGCGCAGCTGCCTGCCTGCAGGCAGGCTAGAAAGCCATCAGAGGGTTTTGGGGATTGAAACACTCTTTCAAATGCAGAAGACTAAAGCCCTGAATTGACTTTTTCCAGAAAATGTCAGAAGAGTGGAAAAGCAGAGCACAAAAGCTGGCAGATTTTTGTTGGGGTACATGCTTAGGAATTTCCAGAGGGGCCCCTGAAGTCTGAGCACGCCTTGCGTATGTCAGCTTCCTTCCTCATGACCTTGTCACGGGCGGGATTCCTCACACTGGCTCCCGGCAGCAAAACGTTTCTAGTTTTTCTACATCCTTGTTAACACTCGGTTTTGTAACTTTAACTTTTAGCCGTTCTAGTGGGTGTGTATGGTGTGTGTGATTTTTAATTTGCATTTATCTGATGACTAATGATGTGGAGCACTTTTTCATATAACTACTGATTATGCTTGTATCTTCTTTTGTGAAGTATTTGTTCAGATAATTTGTCCACTTTAAAATTAAACTGTCTTCTCACTGTGGAGTTGCAAGGGTTTTTTTTTAATACAGTCTGGATAAAAGCCCTGTTTTCAACATTTGCTTTACAAAACTTGTCTTTTTGCCCTCACCATGTCTTTTGAAGAGCCAAAATTAAAGAAAACTTCTTAATCTTGATGAAGGTCATTTTATCAAAATACCTTTTACAGTGTGTGCTTTGGTGTCCTGTTTAAGAAATCTTTGCCTGGCTATATGCCACAAAATATTTTTCCTACTTTAAGTAATAGTTTTAGCTCCTACCTTTTAGTCTTGTATTATTTATGAATCAATTTTGTGTATGCTATGCTCCATTATCTTTCCTTTCCTTCTGATATTCTTTTTTACATTGGAATGTAGTTTGCTTATAATATTGTATGTTTCAGGTGTACAGGGTAATTATCTAATGTTTTTGTTTGTACTCTGTGTGAAGTTGCTGTGAAGTGCTGGCTGCACTCCCTGCCCTGCTCCTTATATCCTTGTGACTTCTTTATTCTGTGCCACCTGATGATTTGTGCATCTGATCACCTTCACCAGTATCGCCTCTCCCCAACCCTTCTACCTTCCATAACCGCTAGTTTTTCCTCTGTATCTGTAAATTTGTTTCTGTTTTCTGATAGTCATTCATTGATTTTGTAGATACAAATATGAGTGTAAACACACAACATTTGTCTTTCTCTGACTTATTTTTTGATACTCTCCAGGTCTGTTCCTGTTGCTATAAATGGCATTTTCATTTTTAATGACAAAGTAATGTACTATTGTGTATGTGTATGTGTGTATATATATATATACACACATACACACACATATACACCGTATGTATATATGTACCATATATAATACACCCCACAACTTTATCCATTCATTTAATGATAGACTTATAGATTGCTTCCATATCTTATATTCTAATTATTCATACATTTGACCTGTTCAAAACAGATCCCAAGCTCTATTAGTTTCAAATATTTTTATCTGACGCAGGATGCAGCATGCTTGGGGCTGGTGCATGGGGATGACCCAGAGAGATGTTATGGGGAGGGAGGTGGGAGGGGGTTCATGTTTGGGAACGCATGTAAGAATTAAAGATTTTAAAATTTAAAAAATAAAAAACTAAAAAAAAAAAAAAGATTGCTGGGAGAAATATCAATAAGCTCAGATATGCAGATAACACCACCCTTATGGCAGAAAGTGAAGAGGAACTAAAGAGCCTCTGATGAAAGTGAAAGAGGAGAGTGAGAAAGTTGGCTTAAAGCTCAACATTCAGAAAACTAAGATCATGGCATCTGGTCCCATCACTTCATGTCAGATAGATGGGGAAACAATGGAAATAGTGAGAGACTTTATTTATTTGGGCTCCAAAATCACTGCAAATGGTGACTGCAGTCATGAAATTAAAAGACACTTACTCCTTGGAAGAAAAGCTATAACCAACCTAGACAGCATATTAAAAAGCAGAGACATTACTTTGCCAACAAAGGTCTGTCTAGTCAAAGCTATGGTTTTTCCAGTGGTCATGTATGGATATGAGAGCTGGACCATAAAGAAAGCTGAGCACTGAAGAACTGATGCTTTTGAACTGTGGTGTAGGAGAAGACTCTTGAGAGTCCCTTGGACTGCAAGGAGATCCAACCAGTCCATCCTAAAGGAAATCAGTCCTGAATATTCATTGGAAGGACTGATGCTGAAGCTGAAACTCCAGTACTTTGGCCACCTGATGCGAAGAACTGACTCACTGGAAAAGACCCTGATTCTGGGAAGGACTGAGGGCAGGAGGAGAAGGGGACGACAGAGGATGAGATGGCTGGATGGCATCACCGACTTGATGGACATGAGTTTGAGTAAACTCCGGGAGTTGGTGATGGACAGGGAGGCCTGGCGTGCTGCAGTCCATGGGGTCTCAAAGAGTTGGACACGACTGAGCGACTGAACTGAACTTACATGGATAGTGTCTGTTGATCTATAGTCAAGCTCATTTGTTCTTTCCCCTGTCATGTCAATTTGACTGTTAATTCTAGCCACTGAATTTCTTGCTTTAGAAATTATAGTTTTTAGTTCTAAAATTTGTTTGATTTTCTTATTTCTATTTCTTTTCTGAGAATTCCCATTACTCTACTGGGATTTCTCACGCACTAAGAAATGTGCTTTGTTTAACTTCATGTAGCTCACAGTTAGTGAAAGTATTCACTCTAAAATCCTTGTGAGTTCCAAATTTGGTTCATCTTGAGTCTGACTTCATTGATTTTTCTTTGATCATGTTTACATTTTCTTGGTTCTTTGTATATTGAGTAACTTTGCATTGCAGCCTAAATGTTATACACATTAAGTTGTGGAGATTCTGGATCTGTTGTTTTTCTCTGATGACTATTGTTTCCTTTGGATTAGCAGATACATTTCTTGGCTTGACTTGAATTGGAAATTTTCTCTCTCTTGCAGTAGTTCCAGTCCCAGTAAAGCCATGTATGGTTCTTGGTATAGAGTTTGGGGATCCTCTCTCTGGCTCTTTCCTTGCAAGGCAGGTATGCCTCCAGTACAGATGGCACCTGTCCAGCTGAAAAACTGTAGAGACAGGAACTCACCTTTCTGAGTGAACATGAATTTCTCGTCTGAATCCTTGTACTTCCCTTCACTCTTCAGTACCTGCAGCTGGCTGTTTTTTTGTATTGTGTTTGGGTTTTAGAGTTATCTTCTATAGGAAGGTTGTCTGCAGGGTTCTTAGTCCGATATATCTGGAATCAAAACTCTAATGTCCTTTTTAATAGTAAAATTTTGTATTTTGTAATGAATGATAATTAACAGTCTAGGAAAATTTTCCTAACTTCTGCCTCATTAGAGTATGGTGAAATGGGGAAAAGAATTCATGCACTTCAACATTGCTTGACCTAATATATAAAACTCTATCTACTTAGCTTTGCAATTAAAGTTTTAAATCATAGAAGACACTACAAGTCATTTCTGGAATTGTTTAATAATGGCCAATTCTTACAAGGCATGATGCAAGAGATACAGACAAGTGTTTAAAAGATCCTTGTTCTCCAGCAGTTTAGAATCTAAATCAGAGGATACAATAAAAGCATAAAAATGATAACACAATGGCTTTGCTTGGTACCTTGAGAGGATGATAAGGTACAGGGAAGTTCACATGGGGAGAGACTAGTTCTCAGTGGAGAAATCAGGAAAAGACTTCATGAAAGAGCTGACATTTGGGTTCGTTTCAAAAGTGGGAGCTGTTTGGGGGTAAGAAGAAAGGGGGGATTTCAAGAAGGAGTAGCATAAATAAAGGCAAGAACTTCCCTATACCTTATCATCCTCTCAAGGTACCAAGCAAAGCCATTGTGTTATCGTTTTTATGCTTTTATTGTATCCTCTGATTTAGATTCTAAACTGCTGGAGAACAAGGATCTTTTAAACACTTGTCTGTATCTCTTGCATCATGCCATGTGGGTAACTTTGCACCTGTGGTTCTCAAAGTTTAGTGTATGCAAATATCACCTGACAGGGCTCCCCTGCTGGCTCAGTGGAGAAGAATCCGCCCACTAGTGCAGGAGACACCCGGTCAGCCCTGATCCAGGAAGGTCCCACATGTCTCGGAGCAACTGAGGCCGCTCACTGCAACTACTGAGCCTGCGCTCTAGGGTCCGCACGCTGCCACTACTGAGCCCGCGTGACCCAGAGCCCCGCCCTGCCACGAGAGAGGCTGTGAAATGAGAGGCCCCCCTGGCCACCGCAATAGAGAAAGGCTCACAGCAACGAAGACCCAGCACAGCCAAAACCAGATACATAAATAAAGTTATTTATATATGTAAAGAATCACCTGAGAAAGCTATGTGGGTCCTTGAGCCTTATTAGAAAACTGATTTAGCAGTCTGAGATGAGGTCCTGGAATCTGAAGTTTTAAGAATAACCTAAGTCTTTTCATTCAGATTCTCTGAGTCCCCCTCCCCACCCTCTTCACAAGACCGCCTGGGACCTGTGCGTGCAATAATAGAAGACGATTTAGAGAGATGATTTGGAACCAGGTGGCCAAGAGGCTTAGCAGCTGTGGCCACAAGTTTGTTTTGGGGCCTGAATAAAGTTCAAAATGTCATGTATGTTAGAGATATATTTTGAGATGTTTATACCTGAAATGACAGTTGAAATTGGCTTCAAAATACTACAATTTGGGCAGAATTCAGAGATGGAGAGATAGAATGGGTGACAGTGTGGATGAAACAGAATTGCCCATGTGTTGATGACTGCTAAAGCTGGCGATGGTTTATCATGTTGCCCTGTCTACCTTTGTGTATGTCTGAAAGTTTCCATAATAAAAAGTAAATAAGAAAAGATCAGAAGAAAATGGTGAAAAAAAAAACAAAACAAGAAAAACACTTAGAGATGCAGAGGAGTGCTGTGGTTAGTGCATGTCTTATTTACCAGATGGTTCATTTGTCAGTCCCTCACCTTTAGAATAGGGATAATAGTATATTATTGATAGGGTTGTTCAGGGGATTCAATGCAATATGTAATGTGAAACACTTAGCATAGTACCTGGCCCATCATATTTTATAAGAGAGCTTATTTTTATTATTACTCAACTTTGGCAGGCAACGGAGAGCTATTACAGATGTTTGAGCCTGAGAGTGACTAATCAAAACTGTTTCCAAAACATTAGAAAAGCGATACCTGCTTACTGGGGTTACTAGAGAAGAAGTGCAGGCTTTCAGTATTAGAGCCCAAGAAAACAGTCAGACAGGTCATACCTTCCTCAGCCTTCCAACTGAGCTGCGGAGGTTCTTGCAGGAGCTGTGAAGAGGCTGTGTCAGCCTTAGGAACAGAGGGACAGGTTTTCTGCTGGAATGAAGCCAGAGGCTTGGGGAGGGCAAGGGGCCGGTAGCGGCTAGTCAAGGGGCTGCATTTTGCAGCCAGTGTGGCGGTGGAGGACCCCACGGCCAAGACAAACCAATGTAAGCAGGGCCTGGGAGATGCAGGGTCTACCAAGCTGGACTAAGTGACTGGGAGGGTGAGCCAGAGCCAGAAAAGGAAGGAACTTGATGAGACATCAGGACGGGCTCAGAGACTTTCAGCAAAATGAGCAAACTGGTCAGAGAAAGATCTAGAGTTAAGTTCCAGCTCTAAACTGATGAGGCTAGAACGCTGCAGAGGTAGGGAGCCACTATCAGTTTACAGAGGCATTGAAGAGGGCTAAGGGCGTATATTGGGCTTCCCTGGTGGCTCAGCAGTAAAGAATCCTCCTGCAACACAGGAAATGAGGGTTTGATTCTGGGGTCGGGAAAATCCCCTGGAGAAGGAAATGGCAACCCACTCCAGTATTCTTGCCTGGGAAATCACATGGACAGAGGAGCCTGATGGGCTACTGTCCATGAGGTTGCAAAGATTTGGATACAACTTAGCAACTCAACAACAACAACTTGACTTCCAGTTCAGTTCAGTTCAGTCGCTCAGTCATGTCTGACTCTTTGCGACCCCATGAACCACAGCCCGCCAGACCTCCCTGTCCATCACCAACTCCTGGAGTCCACCCAACTCATATCCATTGAGTTGGTGATGCCATCCAACCAGCTCATCCTCTGTGATCCCCTTCTCATCCCGCCTTCAATGTTTTGAAGCATCAGGGTCTTTTCAAATGAGACAGCTCTTCCCATCAGGTGGCCAGAATATTGGAGCTTCAGCTTCAGCATCAGTCCTTCCAATGAACATCCAGGACTGACTTCCTTTAGGATGGACTGGTTGGATCTCCTTGCAGTGGGGACTCTCAAGAGTCTTCTCCAACACCACAGTTCAAAAGCATCAATTCTTTGGTGCTCAGCTTTCTTCATGGTTCAACTCTCACATCCATATGTGACTACTGGAAAAACCATAGCCTCTGCTTTTTAATATGCTGTCTAGGTTGGTCATAACTTTCCTTCCAAGGAGTAAGCGTCTTTTAATTTCATGGCTGCAGTCACAATCTGCAGTGATTTTGGAGCTCCCCCAAAATAAACCTGTCACTGTTTCCCCATCTATCTGACATGAAGTGATGGGACCTGATGCCATGATCTTAGTTTTCTGAATGTTGAGCTTTAAACCAACTTTTTCACTCTCTTCTTTCACTTTCACCAAGCAACTTTTTAGTTCCTCTGCACTTTCTGCCATAAGGGTGGTGTCATCTGCATATCTGAGGTTATTGATATTTCTCCCAGCAATCTTGATTCCAGCTTGACTTTACCAGAGAATTATTTTCTCATCTTGCTTTTGCCACAGTGACGTGGTCTAATGAAACATGAGTAATAGCAAGTTGTAAATATTTATCTTATACTCCTCATATCTCTACTCTTTGAAAAGACACCTCAAAATATCACTGTGGAAACACATGACTGCTTGTGTGATACTTGAACTTATCTCCGTGGAGCATGGTTATAAACTGTTGCCTATTTATTATGAAGGACAGCTATCGCCTCTGCCTCCTATCCTGGCTAGTCCTGTAAGAGAACTGTTTTAGGCTGTAGATAAATGGTAATGATGGAAACCTAAGTGACGTGTCCTGATCAGAATTTCTGTGACTCTTTGATTAGATGACTATCAAAGCTTAGAGAATAAAGGCTGTTTCCAACAGTTTAATAATTTGTGCACACACAAACACTAAAGCACCAAAAACTTACTCATGTGGCAGCATGTTTTCAGTGAGTGTTTTTGAGACAGCAGAATTATCCAGATACTTTACCCAACTTTCATTTTATGACTGTAAACCTGTTCTTAATCTTAGTAATGTTAAATCACCAAGGAACTCCTGAATAACTCATAAACATGCTTATAACATAAACTTTTCAACAACTAAAAAAAGTAGACTAATACCTATTGACAAGCAAAGGATATATATTAAGAGAAAAAATAAAGTTTCAGATGCATAAGTATATTGAGCTTATTTTGCACTGAAACTGTCGAATGCATGCACCAGTGTATAGCGTTTATACGCAGAGAAACTTCTGGAAGGATATACTCCATAATGTGAACAGGGGTTAAATTTTGTGATGTGATTACTAGTAATTTCTATTTTCTTCTTGACACTTGTGTACTATATGAAGGTTATAAGGTAAGCAAGCATTTTGTTGTGTGTGTGATATGAAAAAGTAAATGTTTGTGTTGAGAAATATGCCTGTATCACTTAAATTGTATTGAAATATTGTCAGCAGTTGGAGGACTCTAGGCTTTTCCCCTAGTTATTTGCTTATAAGGCACAGTTATGGTGAGGGATAAATCACTGTTTAAGGAAAAAAGTCCATAAAAGATGAACATTGTATAGGATGAATAGCATGTGGTTCCCATTATATTGGAGTGCTTTAAGTGTTGAGTGTAATTCTAAGAACTGATGGCTCCTGCTGAGGTAATCTAATCCAGGCTTCACTTTATAGGGGAGGAACTGAAGACTAAAGACAGTAAGTGAATTTCCGAGGTCACAGAGCTCACTAGTAGCAGACGAGGAGTGGGACCCCACCTGCAAAGCCCTTCCCACTTTCATTCTGCCACTGGAGGTCACATTTTCTGATTTCTACATATATTCTCTCTAAACCACATCCTAAATGTTTTTTCTCCCTTATTTGATCTTCAAATGAAGACTGCTTCTATACTTATTTTTGAAGCTATAGGTATTTGTATAGTGGTAAGACTCATGCAAAGGGTTGACTCATTGGAAGACTCTGATGCTGGGAGGGATTGTGGGCAGGAGGAGAAGGGACAACCGAGGATGAGATGGCTGGATGGCATCACTGACTCGATGGACATGAGTCTGAACTCCAGGAGTTGGTGATGGACAGGGAGGCCTGGTGTGCTGCGATTCATGGGGTTGCAAAGAGTTGACATGACTGAGCAACTGAACTGAACTGAACTGAAGACTCTGGCAGAAGAGTTGCTTTATGACATATGAGCCATAACGTAGAAAGTTTTCATGGAAATACATTTAACTCCTAGTAGAAGAAAGCTTATAAGCTTCTTAACTTTCCAGGCAGAGCAGTTCATTAACACTGGTGTGACTTTCTCTGCTAATAATTCTCCTCTTTTCTTCAACAGCTGGCTGCATTCCGCACCCTCCTGTGCAGCAGGGAGGGTGAAACGGCGGCTTTTCTGTTGAGCAATCACCGTCCACCACAGCCTTTGAAGGGCCGAAAAGTGAGAGCCTCCTTCCGTTAAAAGTCGTCCCCAAGAAACCACCCCAGACATGCCTGTGGAGAGAAAACAAAACAAATATAAAACTCCCGACTAACTGTTCTTTCCTAGAATTGTAATTTATGGGGTGATGTTTATGGGGTGACATAGCCGTTTTGCCACCAGCTTGTGCCCAAAGGAAATCAGATCTTTTGAATCAAACTGACTTAAGTCTCCTGTCTCAGATTTGCACTCTTAGGTTTATAAGCAGCAGACATTGTTTGATGTGTTAAAGCCCATGGAATACATCTGTTTTAACCTGTGTGACCACATGACGGGCATTGTAAACCTCAGAATGTGTTAGGAATCGTCCCTTGCCATAGAGACTGATCAGTCACATCTCTCAGTGGTGTTGGCAATATACCTAAATTCATTCCCAGAATAATAGGATTGTGCTACCTTTTTCTAAACAAGTGATTCTGCTGGATATCTTGATATCATTCCAATTCATAAAAGTAGATACTATTTCCTTTTCAAGTGAATTTTCATTTGGATTATGTTGCTGGTTTTCATTGCAGAGTACTTCTAATAAACCAAACAGAATGAGAGCTATGGAGAGATGGGATATAGTGAATTAAAGCATCTATTCCACAGCTCAAGAAGAGCCCATCCAATTTTGGAGAGGACTTCCCCGGGATATAAGTAGCTATTTAAACTTTAATGACTTACACCACCTATCTCATTCACTTGGTGATGCTAATAATAAACTGGCTAATAATTGATCAGACACAGTGATTGTCAGTATATGGCATAAATGATGTTTAGGGCGTGGTTTGAAACTAACGAGGTGCCATGCATGCCCATGGGCTTGAGGGACAGACTGCCTAATTTTGCTCTGTGTTTTGACAGCAGAGCAGAGAGCAGTCCTGTGAAGATCACTGTTTTATCAATTAATGGGGAAAATTACTTGAGTCTCAAATATTTTCTCAGTCCACAGTCCCATCAACCCATTTCCATAGCAACACCTATCTCCCCTGACACAAGTGTCCCTCCATCTCTTAAGCAGTTTTGTAAGTTGGCTCTTGACATTCACCTTAATGAATGTCATTACCGTGAGGTCCTTCTGCTCTTGTTGGTACAAAGGCAGTGACACTCAGCATTAACTTAATAACCAAATTTAAGACGAACACATACTCCTCTCTGCCATCTTCTGAAAGAACTTAATTGAGTTTCCTTAATTGTGATGATTTGTTTCAGACACCTGTCTTCCTCTGGATGTAGAGTATCATAATTGAAAGAATCCAGTAGAAAGTTGTGCAATAATGACATATATATTTGCATTAAGATGAGTTCCTAAGACAAAAGCTCCTTTGATTTTCTTTTTCGCTTTACGTTATCTAACTTGAGGCCTTGTAGGAGATTGACATATAATAAATATGTAATTAATTGAATGTTTTAAAAATTTTATTTTGTATCTTCGGTAGTTATCTTGCTGCTTGCAATCAAATGCACTGTTAAGTTCAGGTAACAAGTAAAGTCCAATTTATCTCTTGAAAATTATTTTTTTCTTAAAGGAATACTTATTAAATCTGCCTGTGTAACCAGACATTCTAATGGCTTTAGAAAGATCAGTGTTGAATGAATTTCTTTAGTTTGGAAAGAAGTTAAAGTGAGTGAGTCAAAGAAGTCTGTTTTCTCAGAGAAAGTAACTAGCATGCAAGACAGGGATTCTAACTACTGTGTATGAGCATTACCAGTTTGTAATTCACGGTTTCTGCCACAGTATTCCATCAGTTCTATGCTACAAATTGGACTTTAGTAGACTCAAAAAGTCTGCACAGCACGGATTTCCTTGAAAATTATCTGCTAATTTATTTATCTCTCAGAGGCAAAAGGTCTAAGTGTTATCCAAAATTGTTATCTTTTGAAAAGATTAAAGAGTTGTAAATACTAATCTCTTGTTTCCCACCTAGATTGGATCTATATTTGTTAAGCATTTTGTATTTCAACTTAAATTGGATTCAATCGCAATAAAGATAATGAGACAAACTTTGAACTTGTTTATGCAAGATACAGAATGAAATTACACTTTTACACTCTGTATTTAGAAGATAATTTCAAATTCACAGAAAAACTGTGAACACCTTTTTTTTTTTTTTTTTTCCTCTGAATGTGAGAGTAAAGTTGCCAACAGGTTACTGCATCATCTCAGAAACTTTGGTGTATATTTTCACAAGTTGGACATTATCCTACAGAACTGGTGTGTGTGTGTGTGTGTGTGTGTGCACGCTCAGTCACTCAGTCATGTCCAGCTCTTTGCAATCCTATGAAATATAGCCCGCCAGTTTCCACTGTCCATGGGATTCTCCAGGCAAGAATACTGGAGTGGGTTGCCATGCCCTCCTCCAGGGGATCTTCCCGACCCAGGGATGAAACCTGTGTGTCTTCTGTCTTCTGTACTGGCAGGCAGAATCTTTACCATTGTGCCAACTGGGAAACCCTACACAACCATGGCTAAACTAGCTATGAGATTCAGTTCAGTTCAGTTGCTCAGTTGTGTCCGGCTCTTTGCAACCTCATGGACTGTATCGTACCAGGCTTCCTTGTCCATTGCCAACTCCTGGAGCTTGCTCAAACTCATGTCCATTGAGTTGGTAATGCCATTCAACCATCCAACCATCTCGTCCTCTGTTGTCCCCTTCTCATCCTGCCTTCAATCTTTCCTACCATCAGAGTCTTTTCCAATGAATCAGTTCCATGATGTTAACCTTGCTTTTTTATCAATGCCTATGCCATTTGAAAGTAACTCAGTCATTTCAGTTCAGTTCAGTCACTCAGTCGTGTCTGATTCTTTGTGACCCCTTGTGCTGCAGCACGCCAGGCCTCCCTATCCATCACCAACTCCCAGAGTCCACCCAAACTCATGTCCATGGAGTCAGTGATGCCATCCAACCATCTCATCCTCTGCGGTCCCCTTCTCCTCCCACCTTCAATCTTTCCCAGCATCAGGGGCTTTTCCAATGAGTCAGCTCTTCCCATCAGGTGGCCAAAGGACTGCAGTTTCAGCTTTAACATCAGTCCTTCCAATGAACACCCAGGACCGATTTCCCTTAGGATGGACTGGTTGGATCTCCTTGCAGTCCAAGGGACTCTCAAGAGTCTTCTCCAACACCACAGTTCAAAAGCATCAATTCTTCAGCAGTCAGCTTTCTTTATAGTCCAACTCTTATGAAGTGATAAATGGGTCCTTTCCCCCAGTGAGAGGGAAGAACAGAGATCGGCAGATGTGGTACCCAAGGAGGAGCCAGAAAACCTGGCCTATGCGGGACAGAGGCCCAGCGGATCAGCGGGTCCTCCGTGTGTAGACACCGGCTTCTGACCACTGTGGTCTGTCTTCCGGTGAGCCCTCAGGTTCCCGGGAAGCAAGGTGTCTCAGTTAGATCTTGTCCTCAACTCTTCAGCTTCCTTCGGACTTGCCCATCAATCAGTGTGAAGTGATGATGCCTACTAGTCACAGGGCCGTGTATTTATGGATGGCTCAAGAAGCATTTGTTGAAAGAATTAACCAGCCAGCACACGAATGGATAACTGCTCTGATTCTGTGTAAACTTAGCACATCCTGAAATGTGTCCTTCCTCAATAAACTGGCAAGTGCCCATAAGTTACTGATCTGTACTCTGTGTGTTAGTCACTCAGTCGTGTCCAACCCTTTGTGACCTCATGGACTGTAGCCCACCAGGCTCCTCTGTCGGTGGAATCCTCCAGGCAAGAATACTGGAGGGGGTTGCCATGCCCTCCTCCAGGGGGATCTTCCTGACCCAGGGATCGAACCCGGGTCTCCCCTATTGCAGGGAGATTCTTTACTGTCTGAACCACCAGGGAAGCTAAAAATCCAAACAATTTGTTCTGTAAGGGAAATGTTACTTTACCAGTTGTGAAATTAAGCCAAGATAAAAGTGTAGGGACTATAGGTTGCATTGTTGCGTTGTAACTAAACGGGACGCCCTCTCCCCAGGATGTGCTGTGCCTTGTCGCTCAGTCGTGTCCGACTCTTTGTATCCAGGTCTCCCACACTGCAGGCGGATTCTTTACCATCTGAGCCACCAGGGTCCCCAGGACGGTCTCCAGACAGGTTCTTGCCAAAGCCCAGGTTCGCATACCTCTCCTCCGAGTAAAACCTTCTACCGCCCTCATCAGGACAACTAGAGAATTGCCTTCCACAGCACATGGTACATACCAGCGGCACTCAGTCTGGTCTGAAGACCCCTGAGGGTTCTGAGACAGTTTCAAGGGGTCAATGAAGTCAAAACTATTTTCTGGATTTCCCTGGTTGGTCCAGTGACTAGGACTCTAGGCTCTCCACGCCAGGATCCTGGGTTCAGTCCTTGGTCAGGGAACTAAACCCCACATGCCACAACGAAGATCCCACGTACCACTGAAAATACAGAAGATCCTAGCACAGCCAAATAAACCAAACAAAACAAGGACTTCCCTGGAAGACCAGTGGTTAAGATGTCACCTTCCCAGGCAGAGGGTTTGATCCCTGGCCAGAGAACTAAGATCCCATGTGCTTCACAGCCAAAAAAAAAACAAAGCATTAAGGAAAAAAAAAAAAAAAAAAGGAAGCAGTATTGTAACAAATTCAAAAAACAACAAACAAATGAGCAACAACAATAACAACAAAAAACCCAAAGAAAAAGAAAACTACTGCCTAATTGCCCAGGAAGCTATCTGCCTTTTTCACTACTGGACACTTGCAGTGCTGGTGCAAAAGCAATGATGTTTAAAACTGCTGGCTTCTTAGCGTCAGGGCTGTGACTGTAAGTGGTATGTAAATAGTATTAGTAGTCATACACGTGCAGGCGTCGGTGCTAAGTCGCTTCAGTTATGTCCGATGGACTGTAGCCCACCAGGCTCCTCTGTCCATGGGATTCTCTAGGCAAAAATACTGGAGTAGGGTGCCCTTCCCTCCTCCAGAGGATCTGCTCGAACCCACAGCTGTTAAGTCTCCTGCCTTGGCAGGCAGGTTCTTTACCACTGGCACCACCTGGGAAGCCCATGTACGCACATATATATGCATTACTCACATAGAAAAGGTAAATGGTGGTCACATGCTGCTGCTGCTGCTGCTGCTGCTAAGTCGTTTCAGTTGTGTCCGACTCTGTGCGACCCCATAGACGGCAGCCCACCAGGCTCCCCCGTCCCTGGGATTCTCCAGGTGAGAACACTGGAGTGGGTCGCCATTTCCTTCTCCAACGCATGAAAGTGAAAAATGAAAGTGAAGTCACTCAGTCGTGTCTGACTCTTAGCGACCCCATGGACTGCAGCCCACCAGGCTCTTCCGTCCATGGGATTTTCCAGGCAAATGTACTGGAGTGGGGTGCCATTGCCTTCTCCATAGTCTCAGATTATTTGACATAGGATTAATCACTTAATTTCAGGTACTTCTAGATTTATTCTTCCTAATATCAAGTTCAAGGTCAAGAAATTTGCATTAATTCCTGTTTAGGTGCTAAAGGAACAACATAATTTTTTCCTAAATTTAGGTTAACTCCTTGAATTCAGCCCGCACTACTTATTGTAGTCACTCGAGTTATATAGTAGTTCCCTGGGTTCTGCTAACAGAAATTTTCCACTGACTTTTTGCTCCTAGCAAACTTCTTTTCCTTCTGTTATAAGTACTCAGTTTGGAAAAATTCGTTCCAGCCCTTTCTGTTTTTCCGATTGGGTGTTTCTGAACGCTTTTGACCATGACCTTCAAGTTTCCTTGTCACATCCTTTCCTAACCCCGTCTTTTACATTTAATGATCCCCTTTCTGTATCTCTTTCTCTTCCATCCTCAGGGAATTATCTCTCCAGGGCCTCTATCTTCCAGTTCTTGCTTCTCCTCTTGGAAAAGAGGAGCTGTCTTGTCAGGTTAGTTACGATTCTGCTTTCTTGCTGGGTCATAGCATTACAAGAGGGAGAGGTGCAGCCAGGTCTTGGCCATCACAATACTTTCCTAAGAAGTCTCACGAGCTGATCTGCCTTGACGGGACTCTCCAGGTCTAGACACAGGGCTCAGCTCTGCAAGGTCTGAAACCCAGTTCGTCACAACAATGAATGCCTTTTTCAAGTGCACACCCACAAAAAGAGAGTTTGCAAGGCTGTTATATAAAACAAAACTCAAGTTATTAATTTAGGAAGAGTGATACGAGTCTTACCTTAGCTTGGGATATTCAAGCTGGACCTTGAGTATGGTCCTTAGCTGGGTCACTCATTCAAGGGACATTTACTGAGTTCCACTAGGAAGGCTACCATACACAGAAAACTGAATCAAACGTTTGCTTGGTGAGTATGGAACTCAGAACAAAGAGGATGAGCAGAAGCAGTGAGCGTTTCATATGACTAGACCTGGAAGAGCAGGAAACATCCAAGTCCCTAAAAGGGTGCTTTTAAATGAGACCATAATGATAGAATTTTGTTGGTTGTATCTACACAGCACTGCCTCTAAAATACGGATAATTTTGGCAGAAGAACTTTGGTCTGTTGGCTAATATTTTCTCAGCATTGGGTCATGCTTGGATAAACTTTATTAATATGTGCCTCTGCAATTTTCCTTTTTTCTGTTCTTTTGTGACTAATCAACCTTTTCCCCAGTTGGCACTAATTTTTGGACAAGTCACATTCACTCAAGTTAGAGTTTAAAATCTGAAGGCCACTCTGTCCTTTAAGGAGAGTTTTCAAGTGTCTGCTCTTATTCATAATATATAGATTACAAAACCAAACTCGTAGACCTACTTAGCTGATATGTAAACTTTTAAACTTATTTTTCTTATTCTCAAGGCTTTTTATTTTCCCTTGGAAAGTCTCAGTAAATCTTTCAAGACTAACAATGGTATTATTTGAATCTATTTACTGAATGGATATAAAAGAAAACAAAAAATGAGACAGCATATTAAAAAGAATTCAGTATATCCTGTTCCTTCATTTTATTCTGTTTTATTTTTATGGTGATTTTCTCCTAGGGAAACAGCATTTTATTTCAGTTCAGTTCAGTCACTCAGTCGTGTCCGACCCTTTGCGACCCCATAGACTGCAGCAGGCCAGGCCTCCCTGTCCATTGCCAACTCCTGGAGTTTACTCAAACTCGTGTCCATTGAGTCGGTGATGCCATCCAACCATCTCATCCTCTGTCCTCCCCTTCTCCTCCTGCCTTCAATCTTTCCCAGCATCAGGGTCTTTTCCAGTGAGTCAGTTCTTCGCATCACATGGCCAAAGTATTGGAGTTTCAGCTTCAGCATCAGTCCTTCCAATGAATATTCAGGACTGATCTCCTTTAGGATGGACTGGTTGGATCTCATTGCAGTCCAAAGGACTCTCAAGAGTCTTCTCCAACACCACAGTTCAAAAGCATCAATTCTTGGGTGCTCAGCTTTCTTGATAGTCCAGCTCTCATATCCATACATGACTACAGGAAAAACCATAGCTTTGACTAGATGGACCTTTGTTGGCAAATAATTTTATTGAAGTGTAGTTAATTTGCAATGTTGTGTTAATTTCTACTGCACATTAAAATGATATGTGTATATTCTTTTTCATATCCTTTTCCGTGATGGTTTATCGCAGGACTTTGCTGTTATTCATTCTGTATACCATTGCTTTCATCTCCTAATCCCAAATTTTCAATCCATCCCTCCCTCCCCACCTTGGCAAAGGCAGTTCTGTTCTCTCTGTCTGGGAGTCTGTTTCTGTTTTGTAGATAAGTAAATTTCTGTCATATTTTAAATCTCACATATAAGAGTATCATGTGGTACTTGTCTTTCTGACTTACGACACTTAGTACGCTGATCTCTAGATCCATCATGTTGCTGCAAGTGGCATTGTTTCATTATTTCTAATGGCTGAGTGGTATTCCATGGTGTATATACATACCACATCTTTTGGCATTCATCTATTGACGGACATTTAAGTTGGGCAAACTTAATATGTGATACAGACAGATGCACTGTTTACTTAGTCAGCCAAGATGAGAAACCAAAGGGTGAAATCAGGGCTATAGGTGGGAGGCATCGACTGTGGTAAATATAAATCAGACTATTCACAATTCTGAGACTGAAGACTTTGCAGGTATAAAGACTTTTAAAGACAATTTTCAGGTCTGTTATACAATAAAGTAGGAAGTCAAGAAACACTTAGGGTAATAGGCAAATTTGGCCTTGAAATACAGAATGAAGCAGGGCAAAGGCTAATAGAGTTTGCGAAGAGAACACACTGGTCATAGCAAACACCCTCTTCCAACAACAGAAGAGAAGACTCTACACATGGACATCACCAGATGGTCAACACTGAAATCAGATTGATTATATTCTTTGCAGCCAAGATGGAGAAGCTCTATACAGTCAGCAAAAACAAGACCAGGAGCTGACTGTAGCTCAGATCATGAACTCGTTGTTGCCTAATTCAGACTTAAACTGAAGAAAGTGGGGAAAACCACTAGATCATTCCGGTATGACCTAAATCAAATCCCTTATGATTCTACAGTGGAAGTGAGAAATAGATTTAAGGGCCTAGATCTGATAGATAGAGTGCCTGATGAACTACGGGCAGAGGTTTGTGACAGTGTACAGGAGACAGGGATCAAGACCATCCCCATGGAAAAGAAATGCAAAAAAAGCAAAATGGCTCTCTGGGGAGGCCTTACAAATAGCTGTGAAAAGAAGAGAAGTGAAAAAGCAAAGGAGAAAAGGAAAGATATAAGCATCTGAATGCAGAGTTCCAAAGAAGACCAAGAAGAGATAAGAAACCTTCCTCAGATATCAATGCAAAGAAATAGAGGAAAAGAACAGAATGGGAAAGACTAGAGATCTCTTCAAGAAACTTAGACATACCAAGGGAACATTTCATGCAAAGAAGGGCTCAATAAAGGACAGAAATGGTATGGACCTAACAGAAGCAGAAGATATTAAGAAGAGGTGGCAAGATAACACAGAAGAACTATGCAAAAAAGATCTACACCACCAAGACAATCACGATGGTGTGATCATTCACCTAGAGCCAGACATCGTGGAATGTGAAGTCAAGTGGGCCTTAGAAAGCATTACTACGAACAAAGCTAGTGGAGGTGATGGAACTCAAGTTGAGCTATTTCAAATCCTGGAAGATGATGCTGTGAAAGTGCTGCACTCAATATGTCAGCAAATTTGGAAAACTCAGCAGTGACCACAGGACTGGAAAAGGTCTGTTTTCATTCCAATTTCAAAGAAAGGCAATGCAAAAGAATGCTCAAACTACCACACAATTGCACTCATCTCAGTTCAGTTCAGTTCAGTTCAGTTGCTCAGTAGTGTCCGACTCTTTGCAACGCCATGAATCGCAGCACACCAGGCCTCCCTGTCCATCACCAACTCCCGGAGTTCACTCAGAGTCACATCCATCGAGTCCGTGATGCCATCCAGCCATCTCATCCTGGGTCGTCCCCTTATCCTCCTGCCCCCAATCCCTCCCAGCATCAGAGTCTTTTCAGTGAGTCAACTCTTCACATGAGGTGGCCAATGTACTGGAGTTTCAGCTTTAACATCATTCCTTCCAAAGAAATCCCAGGGCTGATCTCCTTCAGAATGGACTGGTTGGATCTCTTTGCAGTCCAAGGGACTCTCAAGAGTCTTCTCCAACATCACAGTTCAAAAGAATCAATTCTTCGGGGCTCAGCCTTCTTCATAGTCCAACTCTCACATCCATACATGACTACTGGAAAAACCATAGCTTTGACTAGATGGACCTTAGTTGGCAAAGTAATGTCTCTGCTTTTGAATATGCTATCTAGGTTGGTCATAACTTTTCTTCCAAGGAGTAAGCGTCTTTTAATTTCATGGCTGCACTCACCATCTGCAGTGATTTTGGAGACCCCCAAAATAAAGTCTGACACTGTTTCCATTGTTTCCCCATCTATTTCCCATGAAGTGATGGGACCGGATGCCATGATCTTCGTTTTCTGAATGTTGCGCTTTAAGCCAACTTTTTCACTCTCCTTTTTTACTTTCATCAAGAGGCTTTTTAGTTCCTCTTCACTTTCTGCCTTAAGGGTGGTATCATCTGCATATCTGAGGTTATTGATATTTCTCCCGGCAATCTTGATTCCAGTTTGTGTTTCTTCCAGTCCAGCGTTTCTCATGATGTACTCTGCCTATAAGTTAAATAAGCAGGGTGACAATATACAGCCTTGACGTACTCCTTTTCCTATTTGGAACCACTCTGTTGTCCCATGTCCAGTTCTAACTGTTGCTTCCTGGCCTGCATACAGATTTCTCAAGAGGCAGGTTAGGTGGTCTGGTATTCCCATCTCTTTCAGGATTTTCCACAGTTTCTTGTGATCCACACAGTCAAAGGCTTGGGCATAGTCAATAAAGCAGAAATAGATGTTTTTCTGGAACTCTCTTGCTTTTTCCATGATCCAGTGGATGTTGGCAATTTGATCTCTGGTTCCCCTGCCTTTTCTAAAACCAGCTTGAACATCAGGAAGTTCATGGTTCACATATTGCTGAAGCCTGGCTTGGAGAATTTTGAGAATTACTTTATTAGCACGTGAGATGAGTGCAATTGTGTGGTAGTTTGAGCATTCTTTGGCATTGCCTTTCTTTGAAATTGGAATGAAAACTGACCTTTTCCAGTCCTGTGGCCACTGCTGAGTTTTCCAAATTTGCTGACATATTGAGTGCAGCACTTTCACAGCATCATCTTTCAGGATTTGAAATAGTTCAACTGGAATTCCATCACCTCCACTAGCTTTGTTCGTAGTGATGCTTTCTAAGGCCCACTTGACTTCACATTCCAGGATGTCTGGCTCTAGGTGAGTGATCACACCATCATGATTATCTGGGTCATGAAGATACTTTTTGTACAGTTCTTCTGTGTATTTTTGCCATCTCTTCTTAATATCTTCTGCTTCTGTTAGGTCCATACCATTTCTGTCCTTTATCGAGCCCATCTTTGCATGAAATGTTCCCTTGGTATGTCTAAGTTTCTTGAAGAGATCTCTAGTCTTTCCCATTCTGTTGTTTTCCTCTATTTCTTTGCATTGATCACTGAAGAAGGCTTTCTTATCTCTTCTTGCTATTCCTTGAAACTCTGCATTCAGATGCTTATATCTTTCCTTTTCTCCTTTGCTTTTTCACTTCTCTTCTTTTCACAGCTATTTGTAAGGCCTCCCCAGAGAGCCATTTTTCTTTTTTGCATTTCTTTTCCATGGGGATGGTCTTGATCCCTGTCTTCTGTACAATGTCACGAACCTCATTCCATAGTTCATCAGGCACTCTATCTATCAGATCTAGGCCCTTAAATCTATTTCTCACTTCCACTGTATAATCATAAGGGATTGACTTAGGTCATACCTTAATGGTCTAGCGGTTTTCCCTGTTTTCTTCAATTTAAGTCTAAATGTGGTAATAAGGAGTTCATGGTCTGAGCCACAGTCAACTCCTGGTCTTGTTTTTGTTGACTGTATAGAGCTTCTCCATCTTTGGCTGCAGAGAATATAATTAGTTTGATTTTGGTGTTGACCATCTGGTGATGTCCATGTGTAGAGTCTTCTCTTTTGTTGTTGGAAGAAGGTGTTTGCTATGACCAGTGTATTTTCTTGGCAAGACTCTATTGGTCTTTGCCCTGCTTCATTCTGCATTCCAAGTCCAAATTTGCCTATTACTCCAGGTGTTTCTTGACTTCCTACTTTTGCATTCCAGTCCCCTATCATGAAAAAGACATCCTTTTTGAGTGTTAGTTCTAAAAGGTCTTGTAGGTCTTCATAGAACCATTCAACTTCAACTTCTTCAGCATTACTGGTTGGGGCATAGACTTGGATCACTGTGATATTGAATGGCTTGCCTTGGAAACGAACAAAAATCATTCGGTTGTTTTTGAGATTGCATCCAAGTACTGCATTTCAGACTCTTCTGTTGACCATGATGGCTACTCCATTTCTTCTGAGGGATTCTTGCCCACAGTAGTATATATAATGGTCATCTGAGTTAAATTCTCCCATTCCAGTCCATTTTAGTTCACTGATTCCTAGAAAGTCAATGTTCACTCTTGCCATCTCCTGTTTGATCACTTCCAATTTGCCTTGATTCATGGATCTGACATTCCAGTTTCCTATGCAATATTGCTCTTTACAGCATCGGACCTTGCTTCTATCACCAGTCACCTCCATAGCTGTGTGGGAATGGCAAACCACTTCAGTATTCTTGCCTTGAGAACCCCATGAACAGTATGAAAAGGCAAAATGATAGGATACTGAAAGAGGTACTCCCCAGGTCAGTAGGTGCCCAATATGCTACTGGAGGTCAGTGGAGAAATAATTCCAGAAAGAATGAAGAGTTGGAGCCAAAGCAAAAACAATACCCAGCTGTGGATGTGACTGGTGATAGAAGCACTCATCTCACACACTAGTAAAGTCATGCTCAAAATTCTCCAAGCCAGACTTCAGCAATTCGTGAACCGTGAACTTCCTGATGTTCAAGGTGGTTTTAGAAAAGGCAGAGGAACCAGAAATCAAATTGCCAACATCCACTGGATCATGGAAAAAGCAAGAGAGTTCCAGAAAAACATCTATTTCTGCTTTATTGACTATGCCCAAGCCTTTGACTGTGTGGATCACAATAAACTGTGGAAAATTCTGAGAGAGATGGGAATACCAGACCACTTGACCTGCCTCTTGAGAAATCTGTATGCAGGCCAGGAAGCAACAGTTAGAACTGGACATGAAACAACAGAGTGGTTCCAAATAGGAAAAGGAGTACGTCAAGGCTGTATATTGTCACCCTGCTTATTTAACTTATAGGCAGAGTACATCATGAGAAACGCTGGACTGGAAGAAACACAAGCTGGAATCAAGATTGCCGGGAGAAATATCAATAACCTCAGATATGCAGATGACACATCCTTATTGCAGAAATTGAAGAGGAACAGAAAAGCCTCTTGATGAAATTGAAAGAGGAGAGTGAAAAAATTGGCTTAAAGTTTAACATTCAGAAAATGAAGATCATGGCATCCGGTCCCATCACTTCATGGGAAATAGATGGGGAAACAGTGGAAACAGTGTCAGACTTTATTTTGGGGGTCTCCAAAATCACTGCAGATGGTGAGTGCAGCCATGAAATTAAAAGACGCTTACTCCTTGGAAGAAAAGTTATGACCAACCTAGATAGCATATTCAAAAGCAGAGACATTACTTTGCCAACAAAGGTCCGTCTAGTCACGGCTATAGTTTTTCCAGTGGTCACGTGTTGATGTGAGAGTTGGACTGTGAAGAAGGCTGAGCCCCAAAGAATTGATGCTTTTGAACTGTGGTGTTGGAGAAGAGTCTTGAGAGTCACTTGGACTGCAAGGAGATCCACCCAGTCCATGCTGAGGGAGATCAGTCCTGGGTGTTCATTGGAAGGACTGATGCTGAAGCTGAAACTCCAGTACTTTGGCCACCTCATGCCAAGAGTTGACTCATTGGAAAAGACTCTGATGTTGGCAGGGCTTGAGGGTAGGAGGAGAAGGGGACGACAGAGGATGAGATGGCTGGATGGCATCACCGACTTGATGGACATGAGTTTGAGTAAACTCTGGGAGTTGGTGATGGACAGGGAGGCCTGGCGTGCTGCGATTCATGGGGTCAGAAAGGGTCAGACATGACTGAGTGACTGAACTGAACTGAACTGATACAATAAACATCTTTGGGATCCAGGAGACTCCTGCAGCCCTGATCCCAAGTGGTCTCTCGAATAACATTTACCTCACTGTGCCTTTTTCTCTTGTCACAGGAATTCTGTTATGGGGTGTGGGGTTTTCTAGCCCCCACTCAATCCTGAAATAGAGCAGGGAAAAATAATTCCTAAAGCTCCTTTTATTTGCTGTGTGGTCAATATACTTTCTGTGTTTTACCTTTAGAAATGGGAGCCTGGGCAAACACAAGCTTGAAGTCCTCCTTCCTCAAACAATGGAAGGTTCTGTCGTGCTTTGGAGCTACCCAGAGGCACGCTTTCTGGCTGAGTATACTCACTTATCACTAGAGTTTGAGATTTGAGCCCCCATTATTCTTTCACATAATAGAGAAAGAAAATCCAAATCTGGCTTTGCAACCAATATTAAAGAGAGGAAGAAGCAGAGAGCTCTACTTACTGTCTTTATTATGAGGATACAGTACATTTCTATCCCAGCAAAAAAATCTCTGTCGCATTTAATGAAGATGATTCCTTTTAAAAAATTAGGAAGATTGACAAGGTTATGAGGCATATTCTTTTTTTTTTATTTTAGTTTTTTATTTTTTAAATTTTAAAAACTTTAATTCTTACATGCATTCCCAAACATGAACCCCCCTCCCACCTCCCTCCCCATAACATCCTTCTGGGTCATCCCCATGCACCAGCCCCAAGCATGCTGCATCCTGCGTCAGACATAGACTGGCAATTCAATTCACATGATAGTATACATGTTAGAATGTCATTCTCCCAAATCATCCCACCCTCTCCCTCTCCCTCTGAGTCCAAAAGTCCGTTATACACATCTGTGTCTCTTTCCCTGTCTTGCATACAGGGTCGTCATTGCCATCTTCCTAAATTCCATATATATGTGTTAGTATACTGTATTGGTGTTTTTCTTTCTGGCTTACTTCACTCTGTATAATCGGCTCCAGATTCATCCATCTCATCAGAACTGATTCAAATGAATTCTTTTTAACGGCTGAGTAATACTCCATTGTGTATATGTACCACAGCTTTCTTATCCATTCATCTGCTGATGGACATCTAGGTTGTTTCCATGTCCTGGCTATTATAAACAGTGCTGCGATGAACATTGGGGTACATGTGTCTCTTTCAATTCTGGTTTCCTCGGTGTGTATGCCCAGAAGTGGGATTGCTGGGTCATAAGGTAGTTCTATTTGCAATTTTTTAAGGAATCTCCACACTGTTCTCCATAGTGGCTGTACTAGTTTGCATTCCCACCAACAGTGTAGGAGGGTTCCCTTTTCTCCACACCCTCTCCAGCATTTATTGCTTGCAGATTTTTGGATCGCAGCCATTCTGACTGGTGTGAAGTGGTACCTCATTGTGGTTTTGATTTGCATTTCTCTAATAATGAGTGATGTTGAGCATCTTTTCATGTGTTTGTTAGCCATCCGTATGTCTTCTTTGGAGAAATGTCTATTTAGTTCTTTGGCCCATTTTTAAGGCCTTTGACAAAATTCAACATCCATTTATGATAAAAACTCTCCAGAAAGCAGGAATAGAAGGAACATACCTCAACATAATAAAAGCTATCTATGACAAACCCACAGCAAACATTATCCTCAATGGTGAAAAATTGAAAGCATTTCCCCTAAAGTCAGGAACAAGACAAGGGTGTCCACTTTCACCGCTACTATTCAACATAGTTCTGGAAGTTTTGGCCACAGCAATCAGAGCAGAAAAAGAAATAAAAGGAATCCAAATTGGAAAAGAAGAAGTAAAACTCTCACTGTTTGCAGATGACATGATCCTCTACATGGAAAACCCTAAAGACTCCACCAGAAAATTACTAGAGCTAATCAATGAATATAGTAAAGTTGCAGGATATAAAATCAACACACAGAAATCCCTTGCATTCCTATACACGAATAATGAGAAAGTAGAAAAAGAAATTAAGGAAACAATTCCATTCACCATTGCAACGAAAAGAATAAAATACTTAGGAATATATCTACCTAAAGAAACTAAAGACCTATATATAGAAAACTATAAAACACTGATGAAAGAAATCAAAGAGGACACTAATAGATGGAGAAATATACCATGTTCATGGATTGGAAGAATCAATATAGTGAAAATGAGTATACTACCCAAAGCAATTTACAAATTCAATGCAATCCCTATCAAGCTACCAGCCACATTTTTCACAGAACTAGAACAAATAATTTCAAGATTTGTATGGAAATACAAAAACCTCGAATAGCCAAAGCAATCTTGAGAAAGAAGAATGGAACTGGAGGAATCAACTTGCCTGACTTCAGGCTCTACTACAAAGCCACAGTCATCAAGACAGTATGGTACTGGCACAAAGACAGACATACAGATCAATGGAACAAAATAGAAAGCCCAGAGATAAATCCACACACATATGGACACCTTATCTTTGACAAAGGAGGCAAGAATATACAATGGAGTAAAGACAATCTCTTTAACAAGTGGTGCTGGGAAAACTGGTCAACCACTTGTAAAAGAATGAAACTAGATCACTTTCTAACACCGCACACAAAAATAAACTCAAAATGGATTAAAGATCTAAATGTAAGATCAGAAACTATAAAACTCCTAGAGGAGAACATAGGCAAAACACTCTCAGACATAAATCACAGCAGGATCCTCTATGATCCACCTCCCAGAATGCTGGAAATAAAAGCAAAAATAAACAAATGGGATCTAATTAAAATTAAAAGCTTCTGCACAACAAAGGAAAATATAAGCAAGGTGAAAAGACAGCCTTCTGAATGGGAGAAAATAATAGCAAATGAAGCAACTGACAAACAACTAATCTCAAAAATATACAAGCAACTTCTGAGGCATATTCTTTAAAAAATATTTCTAATAAAAGAATAATTTCATATACATCTCCAAGCTGCTAATGTTCAATAACAGTTCCTTCTTGAATTAGTCCCCATAACTGATTATGTGTAGATGTGTTAACTAATCACCAGGTCAGATAGTATGCTACAAATGACTTTTTAAAACTTAATTACCTTCTATTTCTCTGTAATAATTTCTGATATGTGGGCTTAGATGTGAATGTTCTGCAATGAAGTCATAAATCAAAGCCCAAAATTGTCTGTGCTCCTTCTCCCCAGCCTTCCTTTAATCTCCTGTAGTTTTGGGACAGAATCAGAGAAACACTATGTACCTAATTATGAAATTAATTATTTACTAATTAATAAGTGAATAATTCAAAACGAGACATGGATATACATACACAGGCACACACATATACATCTATATACACACATACATACCTACACACATGCACACACGCACACACACACACACACACACACACACACACACGCAGACCTGAAAGTGAAAGAGTTGGTTGCTCAGTCATGTCCGACTCCATGTGACCCCATGGACTGTTGACTGCTGGGCTCCTCTGTCCTTGGAATTCTCCAGGCAGGAATACTGGAGTAAGTTTGCCATTCCATACTCCAGGGGATCTTCCCTACCCGGGGATTGAACTGGGTCTCCTGAGTTGCAGGCAGATTCTTTACTTCCTGAGCCACCAGGGAAGCCCCACACGGACCCCTACACACACGCACACACACACGTGTGTAGGAATCTCTTCACTCTTTTGAGACACACCTCTTGGTTTCCTCTGTACTTTCCAGCTGTATCTTTCTCATCTGGTCTTCTCACTACTTCACTCCCTCTGTGGGTGAGTTGTTTTCCTGTTCCATGACTTTAAGCAACATTTAAATACACTGATGATACACTTATGTATATTCCAGCCCCAGCCTTTCCTCTGCACTTCTAATTCATATATCAACTGCCTGTAGGACTGCTTCAGGGGGTTTCTGATGGCCACCCACAATTGACACGTCCAGACAGACCCCTACTCTTCCCTGCACCTTGCGCTTTCCCAGGAGCTTTGTCCCAGGGAGGGGCACCAGCTGCTCCAAACTCACAGTCATCTCTCAACCCTCTCTTTCAAACCACATCAGTCTCTCAGCAAGCCTTGTGGACTCTTAAATAACAGCTCCTAACTGGTTTCCCTCTGGTTTCACTCAGAACAAAAGCCCGAGTCCTCGCAGGGCTGGGGGCCCCACGGCACCGTGTGCTGGCTGCCTCTCTCTCCACTGTCCCCTGCCTTCTACCTACTGTTCCCGCTGCCCGCACGCCCCGGCGCTTCCTCCAACAGGCCTTTCAAGTCCTTACATCTCACAGCCTCTTCACCTTTAAGGCCTTTCTCTGGATCTTCTCACGGATCACTCCTTCATTCAGCCACAGGCCACCCCCTCAGAGAGGCTTTGCCTGACCACACTGAGGCAGCACCCATCAGTCTCTTTTTCCTTACCCTGACTATTTTCTCACAGCACTTAATATAACATAATATTGTTCAATTCTAATGTCATCTTCTCCTACGAGAAGGTTAACCTTCTTAGGAAGAGGGGTTTTACCTTGTGAACTAGTGTTTTGAGCACTGAAATAGTCATTGGTACGTGATAGACATAATAAATATTTATTTGATGAACAAATGAATATTTTTTCACCCAAATTTAAAATAAACATAGTCGAAGGGTACCAACTTGCAACTCGAAAAAGAAAATTCTGAAGATCTGATGCACAGCACCATGATTATAGACAATGCTACTGTGTTATACATTTCAAAGTTGCTGAGAGACTAGACCTTAAATGCTCTCACCGTATAAAAGAAGTGATAATTACGTGGCATGAGAGAGGTGTTAGCTAATGCAACATATGAGTATATCAAATCAACACATTGTACATCTTAAGATTATGCAGTGTTGTATGTTAATTATATCTCAATAAAAACAAGTAAAATAACACCATGATTCACCATATAATCTTTAATTTTCTGGAGCAGTTTTGTTCTTCTGTAGAAGACTGAGTGTAGACTTACAATTATATGTCAGCTTTGGATTCAGTATTCCTGAATTCCTTTGTGCAGTATTCCTTAAAAAGCCTTTCTCAAGATTTAGCAGTCTTTAAGGTGTGAGTTAGTACAGTAATGCATATACATATATGTGCACACACTATTTGCAATAGTGCTTTAGTGCTTTGAATGATTTTTGCAAGGTTTCATGCAATGTATGAGCATATAAATCTTACTGTCAAGTCATTGATTCCCTCCAAGATCCTCCATCATGGCTGAATGGATGACGTATTTCCAACTCAGGTGGTCACTTTGCCCTGGACCCCAGACCTTCTAGAACAATGTGGCTAGTGTGAGAGACACGCTGAGAGATGACCTTCCAGAACAATACTGCCCGTGTGAGAGACACACTGAGACGACCTTCCAGAACAGCGCTGCCTATGTGAGAGATACACAGAGAGACAATCTCCCAGAACAACACTGCTCATTTGAGAGACACGCTGAGAGATGATCTTTCAGAACAATGCTGCTCGTGTAAGACACATTGAGAGACATCCTTCCAGAACAACGCTGCCTGTGTGAGACACCGAGAGACAACCTTCTGTAATAATAATGCTCATGTGAGAGACATGCTGAAAGACGACCTTCCAGAGCAACGCTGCTCATGTGAGGGACACCGAGAGACAACCTTCCAGAAAAGCACTGCTAGTGTGAGAGACACACTGAGAGTCAATCTTCCAGAACAACGCTGCCCATGTGAGAGACACTGAGAGACAACCTTCCAGAAAAGCACTGCCAGTGTGAGAGACACACTGAGAGATGACCTTCCAGAACAACACTGCCTGTGTGAGAGACACTGAGAGACAACCTTCCAGAAAAGCACTGCCAGTGTGAGAGACACTGAGAGACAACCTTCCAGAACAATACTGCCCATGTGAGAGACACACTGAGAGATGACCTTCCAGAACAACGCTGCCTGTGTGAGATACACAGAGAGACAATCTCCCAGAACAACGCTGCTCATTTGAGAGAAACGCTGAGAGACAACCTTCCAGAACAATGCTGCCTGTGTGAGACACCGAGAGACAACCTTCTATAATAACATTGCTCATGTGAGAAACACACTGAGAGAAGACCTTCCAGAAAAGCGCTGCCAGTGTGAGAAACACACTGAGAGATGACCTTCCAGAACAATGCTGCCCATGTGAGACACTAAGAGACAAACTTCCGGAAAAGCACTGCTAGTGTGAGAGACATGCTGAGAGTCAAACTTCCAGAATAATGCTGCTCATGTGAGAGACACACTGAGAGATGACTTTCCAGAACAACGCTGCCTGTGTGAGATACACAGAGAGACAATCTCCCAGAATAACGCTGCTCATTTGAGAGAAACGCTGAGAGACAACCTTCCAGAACAACGCTGCCTGTGTGAGACACCGAGAGACAACCTTCTATAATAACATTGCTCATGTGAGAAACACACTGAGAGACGACCTTCCAGAACAACGCTGCCAGTGTGAGAGACATGCTGAGAGATGACCTTCCGGAATAACGCTGCTCATGTGAGAGACACACTGAGAGTCAAACTTCCAGAACAACGCTGCCGTGTCAGAGACACTGAGAGACAACCTTCGGGAATAACGCTGCTCATGTGAGAGACAAACTAAGAGACGACCTTCCAGAACAATGCTGCCCGTGTGAGAGACACTGAGAGACAACCTTCCGGAATAACATTGCTCATGTGAGAAACACACTGACAGACAACCTTCCGGAAAAGCACTGCTAGTGTGAGAGACACACTGAGAGTCAAACTTCCAGAAGAACCCTGCCGTGTCAGAGACACTGAGAGACAACCTTCCGGAATAACGCTGCTCATGTGAGAGACATGCTGAGAGAAAGGAGAGAAAGGACACGGGAGAGGATGCGGAGCAGGGAAACATGTTCTTGCAGTAAACTGTCCATATCTGAAAGGGAGAACATTTGGTGAAAGAGTATTTTATCAGGAATTAAAAAAATATATATATTTTAGAGGAAAAATTTGTGTGAGCAGAATCTCCCCAAAGGTGAAAAAGGAGGAAGGCACCAGACCTGTTCCTTTTTTATCCCCCAGATGGTGCTGTTGGAGAAGGAGAGCGGAGCAGATCCCCTGGGAGCGGAGAGGCTGCAGGGAGACGGCCCATCCCGGGCCTCCTTCCCACCCCATCCCACCCATCCTGGCCCATCCTTCCACCTCCTGGTGCAGGATTCCAGTCCCTGCCACAGGCGCCCCCTCCTTTAGTTTTTAGTGTGAGACCGAGTGCCTCCTTTGTACTCCTGTTTAAGTCAGCTCATACTTGGTGTCCTTAATTCCTTCTCTTTTGTTCTTACCACCTCTTCTCCTTCTCCCTCAGGTACATCACCAGGCTACCGTGCCCTCGGGGTGCAGCCCTGCCACCTGCTCTGCGTGCCTCTTAATCCTCTGAGCACTGTACAGATTCCACTGCGCTGCCTCTCTGCCCCGGCCAAGGGAGAGAAAGCTGAGGAAGCACCCGTTAACAGTAAACATTGGATGTCCCTGCCCTCTGCAGTCCACCTTTACTAGCCCAAAACCAGGGAAGCGGCCTCAGTGTGCATGACATTTTCCTGCGGTCAGGCCTGCTTTCATGCTGAGCTGCAGCTCTTCACTTCTGTAAATAGGTCATCCTTTATTCCTGTTTGTTTGTTTTAACGCATGGCATAAAGTCTCATCTGTGAGTGCTGTTCTCTTTCTGTGCAAAAGGGATGGACTAGGTCAGGGATCTGTCAGCAGCGTTCAGGACGTATCAGCAGATATCAGAAATTTACTTATTAAAAGCATTCTTATCAGACGCCCACTTATGAAGGCATTTGTGTCATTTTTACCATGTTGTCCTTCTCTTTGGCACCACCTCAGATAGCTCAGTCAGTAAAGAATCCGCCTGCAATGCAGGAGACACCCATTGGATTCCTGGGTCGGGAAGATCCCCTGGAGAAGAAATGGCTCCCCGCTCCACGATCTGGCCTGGAGAATTCCAAGGACTGTATAGTCCACGGGATCGCAAAGAGTCAGACATCACTGAGCGACTTTCACTTTCACTTCACAGTCTTGTTGAGGTTCTTGGAGTTAGGCGAGTTAGGAGTTAGGAGACCAGCCGGTATTCTTTCTTCAGTCCTCATTCTCTTCCATATCAAAGCATCATCCCTGCCTTCAAGGCTCAGAGATCATTCAAGGCAGTCTACCGCCTTGCTCAGCCTGGCTTTCCTCCCGCAGATCCCCATATATCCATCCATAGCCACACACCTCCTCTCCTCCCAGGCATTCTTATAATTCAGTTCAATTCAGTTCAGTGGCTCAGTCATGTCCAACTCTTTGCAACCCCATGGACTGCAGCACTCCAGGCCTCCCTGTCCATCACCAACTCCTGGAGTTCACCCAAACCCATGTCCATTGAGTTGGTGATGCCATCCAGCCATCTCATCCTCTGTCCTCCCCTTCTCCTCCTGCCCCCAAATCCCTCACAGCATCAGGGTCTTTTCAAATAAGTCAGCTCTTCGCATCAGGTGGCCAAAGTATTGGAGTTTCAGCTTCAGCATCAGTCTTTCCAATGAACACCCAGGACTGATCTCCTTTAGAATGGACTGGTTGGATCTCCTTGCAGTTCAAGGGACTCTCAAGAGTCTTCTCCAACACCACAGTTCAAAAGCATCAATCCTTCTGTGCTCAGCTTTCTATATGGTCCAACTCTCACATCCATACATGACCACTAGGAAAACCATAGCCTTGACTAGACAGACCTTTGTTGACAAAGTAATGTCTCTGCTTTTCAATATGCTGTCTAGATTGGTCCTAATTTTCCTCAAGAATCTTCTCCAACACCACAGTTCAGAAGCATCAATTCTTACAATTAGGAGAATTAAAAAACAACAACAAAAACATTCACAAAAAAGTGTCTACCAAAAGGGAGCATAAGTAGGGTTTTTCTAGTCATAAAATTCTAGAGAAATCAGATCACTACTTCCTCATATAAGAGAAAAGTGATTAAAAAAAAATCTTTTACCAAAAAGATAAATGCTTTTGAAAAGCCTTCAGGGTTTCTGGCTCTACCTTCCCACACTGTATCACCCGGGGCTGCCCAGGGGCCTGGCTTCTCATCAGAAGAGAGGGGGAAGTTTAATGGCTTGTGAGTACCAGCAAGTGTCTCAACTTCTTCAGGTCTCATTTTGCTAACCCACAAAAACGGAAGAAAAAGGGATTTGACCCATGAGTTGGTTATGCAACGTAGACAAGAAGAGGCACTTAAAGGAGTCATCACAGGGAGACTCAAGAAACTTATTGCTTGTATGAACCCAGTCCGTCAGCCAAGGAGATGCAACAGCAATCTAGGAGTTCCAGATTCCTTTTAGACTCAGGCACTAGATGTCACTGCTGATGTTTGCTACTTTCCAAGTGGAGGTTAAAAAAAAAAAAAATGGTCTAAAGGAAAAAGAGGGATGGGGCCGGGGATTGCTTTCTTAAGAATGTAAACCCGGAAGCATTTCTTTAAATACCATAATAAAAGTGAGTCAGCTTTAGAAAAATCATGACTTTAATCAACATATTTAGACATCAAGTAAGCCACTTATGGTTTGCTGATTAACCAGTTAAGTTGGTACAAGAATAAATACTGACTGAGAGACTTCACTTCTTCTTAGGGCTTCCCTGGTAGCTTGGAAGGTAAAGCGTCTGCCTACAATGCGGGAGACCCGGGTTCGATTCCTGGATCAGGAAGATCCCCTGGAGAAGGAAATGGCAACCCACTCCAGTATTCATGCCTGGAAAATCCCATGAACCGAGGAGCCTGGTGGGCTACAGTCCATGGGGTTGCAAAGAGTCGGACACGACTGAGTCACTTCTCTTGTTCATATTTAAGATGCCGCTGCTTCTGATGTAAGCTTAAAGCAAGGGAATCAGCCTCAGAAATTAGAGGCTTGGATGAGACGATGGAGGGGAAATGTTAGCAAACAGATGAATAACGGAAGTTAGAAAAACAATAAGACAGAAAACATCCTACTGATTGTACTTATATGACAGATGTCCTATAAATAAGATCTTCCTCTTCCCACTAAATATGCAGTCCATGTACTTAAATATCAAAGCCTTGTTTCAAGTACCTTCTCTGGTCTGTGTGTGTAGAACATCAGATTAAATGAAAATAATCTATAGCAAAAATTCCGCAATTCGGTATACACCCAAGAAGAATGAAGGTTCATGTTGTGCTGATTTTGTTAATTGCATTAGAGGTTTGAGAGGAAAATACAATTTTAATTGAGTATTAAAAAGAGGGGTGCTTGGAAATCTAGAAGCCTCTGCAGCGGTGGAGAGTCTTAGATCAGTGGCGGCCTTCCATAGCGAACGTGGCTGATGTTTACTGCATTTAGCGAAAGGGAAGGGAGATGGGCAGCTGGCTAAATCTGAATGCTTCTCTTTTGCTATCACTTTACCTCAAAAGTTTTACACTCGAATGTTGTTGTTCAGTCGCCAAGTCATGTCCGACTCTTTAAGACCCCACGGTACCCCACTTGAGTGTGCTGTGCTTGACTCTCCCAGCCAGAATACTGGAGTGGGTTGCCATGCCCTGCTCTAGGGGTCTTCCCCACCCAGGGCTCAAAGCCAGGTCTCTCGAGTGGCAGGGGATTCTTTACCAGCTGAGCCATCCGTCCCTTACACCACTTGCATGCAAGGGACTGATGATATCATGAATGATGGTTAATATCTATCGAGCCATTGCTTTATGCTCTGTACACAAAGCAACCCATTGGAGGCTCACTGTAAGCCCATGATTGCCATTTTAGAGATGAGAATGCTGAGGGAAACCACGTTAATTGCTTAAAGCATTAGGGCTCCTCAGTGACATTGATAAAATACATTTCCATTAAGTCTAAAACAACCTTGTAAGATTAACCCCGGAGAAGGGAATGCCAGCCCAATCTGGTATTCTTGCCTGGAGAATCCCATGGACAGATGAACCTGGGGGGCTACAGTCCATGGGGTCACAAAGAGTCGGATATGACTGAGTGACTAAGCACAAGAAAAGACCAGTTATGTTCCCCTATCTACCATCTTTCCAGTTGCCTTAACTGTGCATTTTATCCAGCTGTACGTATCTGTGTGCATAGTGTGATGAGTTCCTCTCTACTCGTTTATCATTAAATGAGCATTGTCTCAGAAACGTTTTGCTTGCGTGGCTGTACACTTATTTTAGTGACAACAGGTACGGTGCAGCGTTGGTTTTGCCCCAGCTCCATGGTGCCCTGTGGCTGCCTCAGAGTTGGTCTGTGGCCCCATGCAGAGTGGAGGGTGGGTAGGGGCACCAGCTGGAAGGCCTTGGGTCCTGCCCTTCCTCCTGCTTCACTCTGAGCAGTTGGTATTCAAAAATATCTTCCACCAACTTGCCTATTTAGCTTATATATAATGTTTCAATGAAGATGTTCCTGCTGCTCAACCAAGTTTAAACTAACTATATCATAGCTTATAATTCCTCTAGTGAGCATTCAGATTAGCTGTTTTTTATTGTTATAAATGATACTCTTAAGAACATCTTTTTCTATTTAATTTTTCCCTTTTGCTTTAGTTTTTTTTTCTTTTAAAATATGTAATTTATAATTCCTCTAGTGAGCATTTAGTTTAGCTCCATTTTTTATTGTTATAAATAATACTCCTAAGGGCATCTATGTTTTCTTGAATTCTTTTCCTGTGTACAAGCATTTTAGGCAGTAAGCTTCTGTCTGAGGCAATTTAAAATTTACCCTGCCAACCACAATGTGAGCACAAAGCCAGCCAACTCGCCACCCAAAGGTAACAGTTTTAAAAAACAAAACAACAGCAACAGGCAAAAGCAAGCAAAACCCCAAACAAGCAAACCAAAAATCGACAATGTGAGTTAGTGTATTCAAACTAACCGAATTGAAAAGGCAAGCTGTGCCTCAAACGGGAGGTTGACTGTGGCTCAGCTGCGTTGGCCCAGAAGAATTTTAGCTTGCTGAGAAGCTGTGGGAGGTGGCCAGAGAGTCGGTGGGAAAGCAGCCTGACCCTGAATAAGGGATCTATTGAAGTAGAAGACGGTCAGGAGCCACTCACAAAGGGCTATTCAGGGACTGCAGAAAAGCTGAGAGACCCTGGCCTCCTGGAACTGTGAGGGGCCATCCTAGAGGGGAGTGTGACTTGGAGAACTGGCTTTCCAGAAGATATCTTGCCTCTGAAGTTTAGACCGACAGGATTTAATTGGTGCAGCCCATTCACAGGCTCTACTGGGAAAATGTTAATGCATGTAACGCATGTAGACAGCAGCTTTAAAATATCATTTATCGAAGACAAGGGAAAAAAAAGAGAAAAAAATCACTCATTTTCTTACTTCCACACCAATAACACTCTGACCATTTTGCCTTTTTTAGTATTGAGACAATGACCCTCTAGCACATCTTGCTTTTATCAATTTTTGATAGTTTGTTTTACTTTTTATAGATCAGATAATGCAGTGAAAAACTGAAGGTATCAAGTTCCAAATTTGCAGAAACTTACGATGTATTTTATAATGTGAAGGATAAAGGCTATTTTTTTTTTTTTTAATCCAAAACCTCTAGTTTACTTTCCTTAGTGAAACAGAAACCCTCCAGCTGGCATCTCTTCCTGCAAGCTCAGCAGAGAGAACGGGAGGAAAAATTGTTCTATTTTCTCACCTCCACATGACATCATCCATGGCAGGGTAGTGGCAAATGGTTGAAGCATGTTGCACAGTGCCCTGTGGTGCTAATCTCTCTTCTCATAAAGCAGAGATGTGCAGTCTATGGTGTCACACAGAGGCAGGATTAAGGGTGGAGCAAACAAGGAAAGAACATGCCTTTTTTGTTACATAGGTGAGCAAAGAGTCGCCAGGATTTTGACTAGCAAAAGTCATGCGTTTGCCGTTTTGCACAGAGAACTCCGTTTTAAGTTTGGCTCTGTGGGATGCAGTGGGGACTGGAGCAATGGGGCTGTTGAGTGTCTGCCCTTCACAGCTTCACCCAGAGCCGCGGGCTGGGACATGTGTTTGCTCCGGGTCAGTGCTTGATGGTCCTCACCGCCCCTTCTCTTGCCCTCGGCCCGACAGCCTCCCCTCTGTACTGATCACTTCTCTGCCACGCAGACCTGCCAATTCTTCCCCAGCTGCACACCTCTGATGGGGCCGCACAGCTGACAGAGTGGAGTCTTAGCATCAAGGGTTTTTGCCTTCAAAGGCTGCACTCTCTGCCTCCAACCCCTTTCCAGCCTCATTTCCTGCCACTCAGTGGCAAGCACCTCTCTCCCACTCCCAGCGTCTGGACTTTCCAGACAACTAACTTGCCGAGCTCTAAGCAAGCCCTGTTCTGTGCTCCTTTTGTTTGGGCTCATGCTTTTTTTCTTTGCCACTAGATTCCTTTTCTCCATTCCTTTATCCTTTAAGGACCAGCACAAGCAACCTCCTCTCAGAATCCTTCTGTGAGCATCTCTGTCTGCTGGCAGAACTAAGAGCTTTTTCAACTCTGCTTCAGTCTGTTTCATTTGCGGCCCTGGTTCACCTTTTAACACAATTCTTTGTATTTGTCTCTCCCACTGCTGGCCTCCTGCCACTCTTCTGGGGCAGGGGCTGTGTCTGTTTCATGATTTTATCCCCAGTTTTAACAAGGTATCAGACACATAGTGCTTGCTGAATGCTTTTGGACAAACTCATTCATTTATAAATAGGTTATAGTTACTGGTGAATTAATAAAAAGTAAAGGTTTAGTTCAGTCGCTCAGTTGTGTCTGACTCTTTGCAACCCCATGAACCACAGCACGCCAGGCCTCCCTGTCCATCACCAGCTCCCGGAGCTTACCCAAACCCATGTCCATTGAGTCGGTGATGCCATCCAACCATCTCATCCTCTGCTGTCCCCTGCTCCTCCTGCCCTCAAACTTTCCCAGCATCAGGGTCTTTTCAAATGAGTCGGCTCTTCACATCAGGTGGCCAAAGTATTGGAGTTTCAGCTTCAGCATCAGTCCTTCCAATGAACACCTTACCAAGAATTGGTGTTTATTCAACCGTTCTTTCCTGGTCCCTACTATGTGTAGGTCGTTGTGGTGGTGCTAGTGGTAAAGAATCCACTTGTCAATGCAAGAGACATAAGAGATACAGGTTTGATCCCTGGGTTGGGAAGATCTCCTGGAGAAGGGAACGGCAAATCACTCCAGTATTCTGGCCTGGAGTATCCCATGGACAAAGGAGCCTGGCAACCTACAGTCCATAGGGTTGCAAAGAGTCAGACACAAATGAAGCAACTGAGCACATAACCATTCTTTCCTGAGTCCCTACTATGTGCCAGGCATTGTGATGAGCACTGGTATTGGAAGCTGACTAAGACATCACTCCTGACCTGAAAGGGTTCACAGCCTTGTGAAAGAGATGACCGTATAAGTGTGGAGTCTATTCATTTACTTGTTTTGTAAAATAGAAAAATGTTCTTACACTTGAATTTTTTTTTCACCATGAATTTAGAGTCAGAAATGGCATTTTAAGAGTGTAAGTACCAAAAACATATAAACTATATTTAATTTCTGGGCTGTACTACTCAGAAAAAGATATATTTATGAGTAATTCCTCTTTCTTTTATCAGCAAGAGCACAGTGCTGGGTGTTTGTACTGCCAGGGAGAAGAGTAGTGGTGCTAGAAACACAGAAAGAGAGAGAGAGAGACACGGAGAGAGAGAGTTTCTGTCCTTCACTGCCAGAGCCCTGTTGAGATTCTCTACTGTTCCAGAAACACTAGCAGCAAGCAACTGTATCTCCCCAAACATCCCTGGCCTTCTCCTGGTAAAGTGAGAATTTAACAAGATAACTATAAAAGAGTCTTACATCAGGCTTTGCTTTCAGTGGAAGCCGGTCTCACAGGCTAGCAGGGAGGGCTTGCGAGAGGCTTCCTCTCGTTGGTCAAGCGACACGGGGAGTCCCAGTTATTAATGACCCATGACATATGAAAGGACAGCCCGAGAGACTCAGCTGGCATTTAGGAAAGGTCACAGGTTACTATAAAAGGAATTATGACATAGCAATCCCACTCCTGGGTATGTATCTGAAAACAAAACAAAACAAAACCAAAAGCACTAGTTTGAAAAAATGTAGGCTTCTTGTTGCAGATACTCAGCCTCTGTTCACAGGTGCTGAGTAGAAACCCAAGGTAGAGTTTTGGGTAAAGTGGGAAAGAGTTGCTTTTATCGCTTTGCCAGGCAAAGGGGGCCGCAGTGGGCTAACGCCCTCCAGGCTGTGTCTGGAGGGGGCGGTGAGGGTTTTCATAGCATTACAGGGGCAGAGCGTGATCAGCTGGTGGGCAGTCCTTGCGTTGATTGGCAGCAAGGTGGCGTTCCAAGCATTACCAGCCTTCTGGTGCCAGCCAGTCTAGGGTTTGCTCTTGTCAGAAGTTTCCATCTGGAAGGGGGTCTGCTGCCTGGAAAAACAGCTTTGGAATGTGTGTCCAGCCCTTATCTATTCTTTCAGGGAACCAGGATTCTGGTGTTTCTGCTGTGTGGCTGAATTATAGTCTAAATTGTTACCGTTTCCTTAGCCGAACAGCCCTTCTTTGTTTCTACATCTTCACAAATCCCAATCACTAATTCTTGAGTCAGCATTGTACTTCAAAAGACAAGGACACAGGGGCATGTTTCATCCTCAGTGTTCATAGCAGCATTATTTATATCTGAAAGTAAAGTTGCTCAGTTGTGTCCGACTCTTTGCAACCCCATGGACACCAGGCTCCTCCTTCCATGGGATTTTCTAGGCAAGAGTACTGGAGTGGGTTGCCTTTTCCTTCTCCAGGGAACTTCCCGACCTAGGGATCGAACCTAGGTCTCCCGCATTGTAGACAGGCACTTTACCGTCTGAGCCACCAAAAGCAACTAAAGTTTCCATCAACAAACGAGTGGAGGGGGCTTCTCTGGCAGTCCCGTGGTTGAGAGTCCGCCTTCTAATGCAGGGAGCTTCAATCCCTGGTTGGGGAACTAGGATCCCACATGCTGCTCAGTGTAGCCAAAAAAAAAAAAAAAAAAGATGAGTGGATAAAGAAGATGTGGTATATTTATATCACGGAATACTACTCAGCCATAACAAAGAACAAATGTTTGCCATTTGCAACAACATGAATGGGCTTGAGGGGCAATATGTTAAGTGAAGTAAGTCAGACAGAGAAAGACAAATACTGCATGATATCACTTAACATGGGGAATTTTGAAGTTTCAATAAACTAGTCGACATAATAGGAGAGAGGCTGACTCACAGATATGGAGAGCAAACTATAGTTACCAGTGGGGAGAGGGGAGGGGCCTTACCGGGTGGGAGACTGGGAGGCCCAAGTCACTGGGTGTAAGATAGGCTCAAGGGTACGTTGAACAATGTGGGGAGTACAGCCAGTATTTTGTAATAACTGTAAATAGTAACTTTTAAAAATTGCATAAACAATAAAACATTAAAAAGATAAAAACAGGACTTGTGCAGAGGCAACAGTCTTTCGCCCACTATACAGGAAGTAAAATCCAGATACGTAGGATCATAAGACTACAAGGGATCCCAGAAAGAAAGACAGTTCAGCCCCTGCTTCTAAAAAGGAGGGCATGCAATCATTCAAAAAACCATGAGCAAAGAGGATGAACTCTATAAACCATTTTGGAAGTCAAATGTTTTTCGAGCAAATGGCTAATGGTATATGAGCTGGTGTTCTAAAATAGCATGGAACTCTGAAGACATTTTATAATTTTCTTACCAGTATTATCAGTTTTCTTGAGTGAGGTTTTTTGAATTAGGAAAGATAATGCAAAGCTGCATCTATTATATCAGGACATGATACAATGCAACAGTGAGATGCATGCTCTCGAAGATTCTGTAGAAACAAATGTCACCTCCACCATAGGAGGAAGTGAGCTGCTTGTCTCCTTGCTTGTCTCCTTGGAGGTATGGGGGTAAGTATTGGCTCCAGGTGTGAAAATGCAAAACTATAGACCCAGAGTTACTAGAGCATCAGGAGAGGCTATTATAAACATTTTTTTCTTTTTGCATAGGCACAGTTCAGTTCAGTTCAGTTGCTCAGTCGTGTCCGACTCTTTGCAACCCGATGGACTACAGCACACCAGGCCTCCTTGTCCATCATCAACTACCAGAGTTTACTCAAACTCATGTCCACTGAGTCAGTGATACCATACAACCATCTCATCCTCTGTCATCCCCTTCTCCTCCTGCCTTCAATCTTATTGTGCATAGGTACAATAAGCTCTTTATACCTTTAGGTAATAATACTTATTAATTACCAGTTCTGTAGTGTTATTTTCAACTATTTTAATGTATTATCTTTCTTCTCTCCCTTGTCAGCTTTCCCAGAGTCTGAATACAGCTTCTAACAAAGTCTTGTACCTCTTACTATCATTTTCCAGAAAAGAGTAAAAGGCATATTGGAAATTAAGTCCGTCACTCTGTGATGTAGGAGTCTGTAAAAAATTGACTTGGGTAAGGACAATAAGGTAGGTTTTGGTTTGGTTGTAGAAGACATAACTTAAACCAGTGCTCATTTGGACTAGGTTCTGGGTTTGAGATCAGAGCACCCTATTGGATATATGGAGAGGCATGCTCAGAGCAGGCGTTGTGTGGAGGTGTATATCCTCACTGTTATAAAATGGCCCTGAAAGATGCTCATATCCGAATGCTCAGAAGCTGTCAATGGATTAGCTCACATGGTGACAGGGACTTCACAGATGTGAATAAAGGAACAGACATTGAGATGGAATGGTATCCCAGATAATCCAGGTGGGTTCAATCTGATCACACAAATTCTTAAAAATGGAGAACCATATCTACATGTGGTTAGAGACAGAGATGTGACCGAAGAAGAGATGCCACTTTTTGTGATTTATATTAATTAAAATTTTAAAATAATTCCCTTCCTCAGCTTTATTGAAGTATGACTGACAAATAAAAATAACATATCATTCAGTTTTTAAAGATGCATAATGTAATGACTTAATATATATATTATATATATATGCATTGTAGAATGATTATCACACTCAGGTTAATTAGCCTATCCATCACCTTACATTGCTATCTTTTTTTTTGATGGTAAGAACTCTAAAAACTTACCATTTTAGCAAATTTCAGGTATATAATGATATATTATTAATTACATTATTATTAACCATGCTGTACATTAGACCCCCAAACCTTCTTCATCCATTCATGCAATGAAAAGCTTTCACTCTTTGACAAACATTTGCCCGCTTCCTCACTCCTTCAGCACCCAGAAGCCACTATTTCACTCTTGGCTCCTATGAGCTTTACATTTTTTCAAAATATTTTTATTGGAATATTGTTGATTTACAATGTTGTGTTAATTTCAGGTGTACAGCAAAATGAATCAGTTACACATATCTTTTTTAAAGATTCTTTTCCCATATATGTCATTACAAAGTATTGAGTAGAATTCCCTATGGTATGCAAGAAGTCCTTATTAATTATCTATTTTATATACACTGAGAGTCCCATCGACTGCAAGGAGATTCAACCAATCCATTCTAAAGGAGATCAGTCCTGGGTGTTCTTTGGAAGGAATGATGCTAAAGCTGAAACTCCAGTAGTTTGGCCACCTCATGCGAAGAGTTGACTCATTGGAAAGGATTCTGATGCCGGGAGGGATTGGGGGCAGGAGGAAAAGGGGACGACCGAGGATGAGATGGCTGGATGGCATCACTGACTCGATGGATGCAAGTCTGAGTGAACTCCGGGAGTTGGTGATGGACAGGGAGGCCTGGCGTGCTGCGATTCATGGGGTTGCAAAGAGTCGGACGCGACTGAGCCACTGACCTGAACTGAACTGAACTGAATGTGTATATGTCAATCCCAATCCTCTCCCCACTTATCCTAGGCATCTATAAATTTGTTTCTACATGTGTGACTCTATTCCTGTTTTGTAGATAAGTTCATTTGTACCCTTTTATTAGATTTCACATATAAGCGATATATGGTATTTGTCTTTTTGTGTCTGACTTATTTCACTTAGTATGACAATCTTTGTATCAATCATGTTGCTGCAAATGGCATTATTTCATTCTTTTTTATGCTGATTAATATTCAATTGTATATACTCACAGCACCCTCCTCATCTATTCCTCTGTTTACAGACATTTACATTGGTGACACGTCCTGGTTATTGTAAACAGTGCTGCAAAGAACATTAGGGTGCACATATTATTTTCAGATTATGGATTTCTTAGTATATATGCCCAGGAGTGGGGTTGCTGGACCATCTGATAGCTCTATTTTTAGTTTTTTAAGGAACCTTCATAATATTGTCCACAGTGGCTATATTAATTTACATTCCCACTGGCAGTGTAGGAGGGCTCCTTTTTCTCCACACCCTCTCCAGCATTTATTGTTTGTAGATTTTTGGATAATGGCCATTCTGACTGGTGTGAGATGATACCTCACTGTAACTGTGATTTGCATTTCTCTAGTAAGAAAACAAAAAAGATCTTTATGACACAGATAACCACAATGGTGTGATTGCTCAGCTAGAGTGAGACATCCTGGAATGTGAGGTCAAGTGGGCCTTAGGAAGCATCACTACAAACAAAGCTAGTGGAGGTGATGGAATTCCAGTTGAGCTATTTCAAATCCTAAAAGATGATGCTGTGAAAGTGCTGCACTCAGTATGCTAGCAAATTTGGAAAACTCAGCAGTGGCCACAGGACTGGAAAAGGTCAGTTTTCATTCTAATCCCAAAGAAGGGCAATGCCAAAGAATGTTTAAACTATTGCACAATTGCACTTATCTCACATACTAGTAAAGTAATGCTCAAAATTCTCCAAGCCAGTCTTCAACAGTATGTGGAACTGTGAACTTCCAGATGTTCAAGCTGGATTTAGAAAAGGCAGAGGAACCAGAAATCAAATTGCCAACATTGGCTGGATCATAGATACAGCAAGAGAGTTCCAGAAAAAACATTTACTTCTGCTTTATTGATTAAGCCAAAGCCTTTGATTGTGTGGATCACAACAAACTGGAAAATTCTTAAAGAGATGAGAATACCAGACCACCTGATCTGCCTCCTGAGAAATCTGTATGCAGGTCCAGAGACAATAGTTAGAACCAGACATGTAACAACAGACTGGTCCCAAATTGGGAAGGAGTACCTTAAGGTTATACATTGTCACCCTGCTTATTTAACTTATATGCAGAGTAAATAATGAGAAACGCTGGGCTGGATGAAGCATAAGCTGGAATCAAGACTTCTGGGAGAAATATCAATAACCTCAGATATGAAGATGACACCACCCTTATGGCAGAAAGTGAAGAGGAACTAAAGAGCCTCTTGATGAAAGTGAAAGAAGAGAGTGAAAAGCTGGCTTAAAACACAACATTCAGAAAACTAAGATCATGGCATCTTGTCCCATCACTTCATGACAAATAGATGGGGAAACAATGGAAACAGTGACAGATTGTATTTTCTTGGGCTCCAGAATCACTGCAGATGGTGACTGCAGCCATGAAATTAAAAGACGCTTGCTCATTGGAAGAAAAACTATGACCGACCTAGATAGCATATTCAAAAGCAGAGACATTACTTTGCCAACAAAGGTCCGTCTAGTCAAGGCTATGGTTTTTCCAGTAGTCATGTATGGATGTGAAAGTCGGACTATAAAGAAAAAGCACTTTTGATGCTTTTGAACTATGGTATTGAAGAAGACTCTTGAGAGTCCCTTGGACTGCAAGGAGATCCAACCAGTCCATCTTAAAGGAAATCAGTCCTGAATAATCACTGGAAGGACTGATCAGTTCAGCTCAATTCAGTTACTCTGTCGTGTCCGACTCCTTGTGACCTCATGGACAGCGGCACGCCAGGCCTCCCTGTCCAGCACCAACTCCTGGAGTTCACTCAAACCTATGTCCATCGAGTTAGTGATGCCATGCAACCATCTCATTCTCTGTTGTTCCCTTCTCCTCCCATCTTCAATCTTTCCCACATCAGGGTCTTTTCTAATGAGTCAGCTCTTTGTATCAGATGACCAGAATATTGGAGTTTCAGCTTCAGCATCAGTCCTTCCTTGAACAGCAAGGAGATCCAACCAGTCCATCCTAAAGGAAATCAGTCCTGAATATTCATTGGAAGGACTGATGCTGAAGCTGAAACTCCAATACTTAATACTCTGTTACATGACTGAGCAACTGAACTAAACGGAACTGATGACCCACATGGGAAAAGAATCTAAAGATGAGTGGATATCTGTATATGTATAACTGATTCATTTTGCTGTACACCTGAAGCCAAGACAACATTTTAAATCAACTATACTTTGATAATGACTAATGTCAAAAACAGTTGTGCTGGAAAAAGGAGAAAATAAAATCTCTAGCCACTGCTTGAGATATCTAAAAATGATCAAATTTTCATGAGCTGATTCTTACATGGTGTTCTTGTTCACTGCTGAGAATTAACATGCTATTGATCACTTTATAAAATATTTCATTTGATTTTCACGACTATCCTAATTTGTATTATTCTTAAGAAGACTGTGGATAAGAAGTTAAGCAAAACTGAAAAATGTTAGATAGTCCATCCAAAAAGTAGGGGAAGAATACCCAAAGCCCATCACAATGCCCTGCAGACTGTCCGTCATCCTCAATACAGATATTTTTCCCTTATGTTTGGGTCAGTCTTTTTCCTAATCTTATTACATATCCTTGAGTATTGAAACATAATAAAGATTTCCTCCAAAAGTTATGCTTTGTTTTCTATGTCTGGTGCAAAAATGAGTATATATTATTTTCCCCAAACTAGTTTTTGAAAATATTTCAAGAATTAAAAAGTTGGAGTTACCTCCTCAGCCTTAGGTTAGCTGATTTTTGCTTCCATCATTGAGAGTGGTTTTCACCCTTTTCACAGCACAAAGCCTACGTGCTTAGTCGCTCAGTCGTGTCCGACTCTTGCGACCCCATAGGCTGTAGCCCGCCAGGCTCCCCTGTCCTTGGGATTCTCCAGCACGAAGCCGAGCTCTGATGAAAACCATCTATATCAGATACTGCTTTATTTCGGGCTTCCCTGGTGGCTCAGGTGGTAAAGAATCTGCCTGCAGTGCAGGAGACTCCAGTTCAGTCCTGAGGTTGGGAAGATCCCCTGGGGAAAGGAATGACTCTCCACTCCAGTATTCTTTCCTGGAGAATCCCATGGACAGAGGAGGCTGACGGGTTACAGTCCGTGGGATCGCGAAGAGCTGGACACAGCTGAAGTGATGAGCACGAATGTACGCATGGCATAGTGCAGGTAGGGCGTTTTCCTGTGCTACTGGGAACTGTAGGTGGGAAAAGAAAGACTAGCCGCTGAAACCTAATTTTAAAAACATGTTCATATTTGCCTGTGCTTTCTTCTTAACGAAAGTAATTCAGATGCAAAGAGGGAGAATTTTTATGAGAACACTATTCAGATATAGTCCACATACCATTACAATTCACCCACTTCAGGTGTGAATTCAATGGTTTTTGGTGCATTACATTTTGACTTCTTTCATGGCCATAAAATATACAGAACTACCATAAAATCCAGGTGGCACTAGTGGTAAAGAGTCTGCCTGCCAAAGCAGGAGACCTGGGTTCGATCCCTGGGTTGGGAAGTCCCCTGGAGAAGGGAATGGCAACCTACTCCAGTATTCTGGCCTGGAAAATTCCATGGACAGAGGAGCCTGGCGGGTTATAGTTCATGGAGTTGCAAAGATTTCGACACGATTGAGTTACTTAGCACGCACTTAATCTGTCATTTCAATCGTTGGATTCAGTGGCCTTAATTAAATTCACAATATTGTGCAACCATCATCACTATTTATTTCCAAAGCATTTTCATGACCAAAAATAGAACTTCTGTAACCATGAAGCAATAACTCCCCAGCCCTCCCCACTCTCAGACCCCGGAACCTCTAGTGCTTTCTGTTTTTACAAATTTGTCTATTTTAGATAGCCCATGGTAGTGGAGTTCTTTTGTGCCTAATTTGTTTACTCAGCACAACGTTTTGAAGATCTATCCATGTTACAGCATGTATTAGGACTTCACTTCTTTTATGACTGAGATATTCCATTGCATACATGATGCACTGATCTGTTTATCCATTCATCTGTTGATGGACACTTGCATTGGTTCTGCGTTTTGACAATTGTGGATAATGCTGCAGTGAACACTGGCATAAATGTCTGTTTGAGGTCCTGCTCTCAATTCTTTGGGTCTATACCTAGTTATGGAATTGCTGGATCACATTGTAGTATATGTTTCACTTTGTGAGGCACAAACTGCCTTTCAATGCTGCTTTATCATTTTATATTCCACCAACCATGCACAAGCATTCCAATTTCTCTGCACCCTCATCAACACCATCCTGGGAGACATGATGTGGTATCTCATTATGGCTTCGTGTAAATTAACTTTTGACTCAAAGCAATTGCTGAAAATTTTGAGTACAATCAGCAGAAAGTGTTTATGTCGCTTTCCATGGTGTTTGCTACTACTTCCCAGGTTGCCCCCAGATCATTAGTGATCCAGTTCCTGCCCTTTCTCGGAAAGACTCAGATCCTCTGGAAGGAGACTCAGGAACAGGGATTAAATACAGATGTAGGAATTCTGTGCAATAGGGAAGTGCACGCAGTAAATAAAAGAGGGTGAGAAGGGAGTGCCCGTAAAAAGGTTTATAGTTTATAAAGGATTATAAAAATTACATAAGAGAGAAAGCATGGGTGGATTCTTGCAAGCGTGATAGAGAAAATGGTAAGTACAAAGCAGTTGCACCCTGTGACTATGTCATAGCTGGAAGAACCATGCTTCAAAGCTGGCAGGGCTGTGGTCTGAGGCTCTATTGAAGAGAGAAGATGGATGTGGATTTCCTAAATCCCACTTAATGAAGAATGACAATGTTCCCTTTTTCTCCCCTAGGGCAGGCAGGTAGTTCCTGACACCTTGTTAAAGATAGGAATTTCTCATTTCTCCAAGCCACCTTCAACTGTCACAGGTGGTCAAACCTGGCCCAATGGGTACGCTGAGGGTGCCAAGGCTAGTCTGCAAGGTTTAGGGAAGCTCAGATTTCCTTCAAATGAGGACAACAACCTGATCATTTTTTCCTAAGGAGATTCCCCTTTCACCATATTTGGTAAATTGTCCCTGAGCAACGGCAAATCTGGTCGTAGGACACCAGGCGTGCCTCTCAGAGGGAATGATGCACTGAAAGCTTGAAATGGGCCTCTTCTTCCAGCTTCTGTGAATTTACACCAACGAGAAAGAAGCTAAGTGTGTAAATATTTATGTACGTGTTTTGCAATACGATCACCACACAGTGGCCTGTCAAAACGAAACTGTCAACAACCCAAATGTCTAACTCTAAAGGATTTGAGGAATGACCCGTGGCACACCAGGGCACTAGAGCACTGGTTTGTGATTAAAGATTACCTGATGGAAATGTATTAGTTGATATGGAAGAACAGTCAAGGATTATTGACAAATGAAGCAAGCCAATCATAGAAGAATAAGTCTTAACTTGTCCTTCTCCCCCTTCCTTCTTTTCTTCCTCCTTCTCTCTCCTTTTCCTCTCTCTCTCCAGTTGACTCTGCATATCTAGAGATTGTGTACCAAAATCTGAGTAGTTGTCTTTGGGTAGTAAGATTACTATGGTTGTTCAGTTGCTAAGTCATGTCTGGCTCTTTGCAGCTCCATGGCCTGCAGCACGCCAGGCGTCCCTGTCCTTCACTATCTCCTGGAGCTTACTCAAACTCATGTCCATTGAGTCAGTGATGCCACCCAACCATCTCATCCTCTGTTGTCCACTTCTCCTCCTGCCTTCAATCTTTCCCAGCATTAGGGTCTTTTCCAATGGGTTAGCTCTTTGCAGAAGGTGGCCAAAGTATTAAAGCTTCAGCTTTAGCACCAGTCCTCCCAATGAATTTCAGGGTTGACTTCCTTTAGGATTGAGTGGTTTGACCTCCTTGCTGTCCAAGAGTCTTCTCCAGCATTAAAGAAGGTGCTCAGCCTTCTTTATGATCCAACTCTCACATCCATACATGACTACTGGAAAAACCATAGCTTTGACTCTATGAACCATTGCTGCAAAGTGATGCTGCTGCTTTTTAATATGCTGTCTAGCTAGGTCATAGCTATTCTTCCAAGGAGCAAATGTCTTTTAATTTTGTGGCTGTAATCACCATCTGCAGTGAGTTTGAAGCCCAAGAAAATGAAATATGACACTGTTTCCACATTTTCCCTATCTGTTTATCATGAAGTGATGGAACCAGATGCCATGACCTTAGTTTTTTGAATGTTGAGTTTTAAGCCAGCTTTTTCACTCTCCTCTTTCACTTCAACAACAAGCTCTTTAGTTCCTTTTCACTTTCCACCATTAAAGTGGTATCATCTGCATATCTAAGATTATTGATATTTCTCCTGGCACTCTTGATTCCAGCTTGTGATTCATCCAGCCTGGCATTTTGCATGATGTACTCTGCATATAAATTAAATAAGCAGAGTGATAATACACCACCTTAACATATTCCTTTTTCAGTATTGAACCAGTTCGAAGATTATGGATACATTTTATTCCTTCATTAGGATGATTTGCAATTTACAAAGTGAACCTGTATTACGATCCTACTTCCTGCACATCCTGGAAAATGACAGACGGTGGCAACTTCACAGTTCTGTTTAAGAAAGGGAATGCTTCTCCTGCATGTATATAGCATCATATTTCCTAGTCTCCATATATTCAGAAGACTAGCATGATATTCTGGGTCTCCTTTAAAAGAGTTCTCAATTCTTCTTAGAGAAGACTAGCAAGCTACAATGATACAAGGCAGCAAATGCTGATGGGGAGAGCAGAAGTGAAGATGGCTCAGCAATGACGAATTGTACTAGTCTGGTTACAAAAAAGCGGAGCATTGCCAATCCCCACAGTCGGGATTCCTTTTGTGTTCTGCATGGTGTTTTTAGCTCAAGGATTATCAAAGTAAGGTTCCCACGCCAGAACATTAAACACGGCATGCCCACCCAAATTCAGAGCTCACTGCGATTACTATCAGCTTTTAAAAACTTTGCTAGATAAGGACCTAACTCTGGCCAACAGACTCTGTTCTTAAGGACAATGTTTGTTCAGGAAGTAAGCAAACAGTATTATGGTGACTTTAATGCACCACAAACGCATTTGTTCAGGGTCAGTTTCAGCATAGTATAATCTTTCAGTTGCTTTGCTACTGAAAGGTTCAGATTGTCTTTTCCACACGGACACTTTACATACTCGGCTCTTAAAGTCTGTGGGTGTCAAGGAGACACACAGGACCTACTGATCTAATTACCGTTTATGCCAGTTAAATGTTACACCACAGAGTGGAATGTATAGCATTTAAAAAATTAATTTTGAAATTACTGGTGAAATGTCCCTTGAAAGAGGCTGGGTTGAGCCAGTATTTAGTCTCAAAACCTGTTTTTCCAGAGGCTCCCGTTAAAAGGGCTTCCCTGGTGGCTCAGATGGTAAAGAATCTGCCTGCAATGCAGGAGACCAGGGTTTGATCCCTGGGTCTGGAAGATCCCCTGGAGAAGGGAATGGCTGCCCACTCCACTATTCTTGCCTGGAGAATTCCATGGACAGAGGATCCTGGTGGGCTGTAGTCTATGGGGTTGCAAAGAGTTGAACATGACTGAGCAACTAACACTTTCATTTATTAACAAGCTCCTGAAGGGAACCGTGACAAATCTCAGACCGTCAGGTCACAGGTTGAGAAAGAGGTTTCAAAACGACGCTGCACAGATAAGAGCAAAGTTCTTAACTCAGGCAGGTTGAGTGTGTGAGGAAGCATGTTTGTTCCAGTAAACTGGAAAAGGGTTGGAGAACTTTCCTCAGGGAGAGTGATCTGGGAAGTCCCTTAGCAAGCACTTCAAAATGATCATCTTGAAGTTTTCTATATCCTAGTTCTCATTTAAACTTCAGACAACTTTCTCTCTTCCTCTTGGAAATATCTCTTCTAAAGGACAATATTTGTACTCATTAGATTCAATGAGACTTATTGAATGTGGACTATGCATCCGTTTCTTTTATACCTGGATATATATATTCATGTCTAATTATAATCTATAACTTATTCTTTTAGAATACTCTTTAAAAATCACTGTTGTCTCAGAATAGTCTCAAAAAATTATCACCAGTTTGCAGTTGAGCGAGTGAGGCGCAGAGGTCTGTCCACAAAATGGTTTTCCTTCCTGCTGTCTCTGTTGTTGCTTTAGCCACTAACTCGTGTCCAACTCTTTCACGGCCCCATGGACTGTAACCAGTGAGGCTCCTCTGTCCACAGGATTTCCCAGGTGAGAATGCTGGCGTGGGTTGTCCTTTCCTCCTCCAGGGGGTCTTTGCGACTCAAGGACTGAACCTGTGTCTCCTGCATTGGGGTGGATTCTTTACCACTGAGTCCCCAGGGAAGCCTGTCTTGCCCCACTCCAATCCATCCTTTTCTTGCTGGTCATGTTTCTTTAGCTGGACTTGTTCCATATGTGAAATGTAGGAAATGGAAGAGTTTGGAAATTAATAAAGAAAACCAGTATGTTCTCTATGGAAGCCTTGTTATCACCATATTAGAATTCTGGCAGTCCTTTCCTGTATAATTTCACAAATATGCTTTTTTTCCTCCTCCAAGAACAATAAAATTTCATTCAGGACAAAAACAAAACAAATTTCCCTACTGGCAAACAAATTGTCTACATCAATGAGCAAATATTTGTGGAGTAACTACTATGTGTCAGGCAGTTGGAATGTGTCAGTGAAATGACACGCAAGGCCCTAACCTCACGGGAATGCCAAACCTCAGTGTGTGCTCATACGGGTGATGAGTGCTGGGAAGGAGGGCAATGTGGAGCCATCTGTTGCCTTTTCTCTTTCTCCTCCTTTAAGGGCTCCCCTTAAGAATTAATGTTGCGTCTTATGCCTCTGTGGTCTAGGTTCTACAGTCACTTTGTGCAGCAAATGAATTCTTAAAGAACATATGATGAGCTTATAACTATTATAGTGACTCAGAGAATTGTAAGAGTAACAGCCCAAGGCAGGTAGAGTACATCTTATTTCTGCAGTGGTGGTATTGGGTGTTTCTACTATGGCATCACCGTCTTTACCAAATCTCTTTCATCTGGACTGTTCTTGCTTCAACAGGGCGAGTGGCTTGTCCTGTTCCTTCATTATGATTCCTCTGTTGCCGTTTGGCCCGTTTCTTAGTATGTTTTTCTGACTATATTATTTAGTTCATCCTGCCAGGGTAAACACAGTAATCCAACATCCCTATGTTTATAAGTTTAAATTTTTCCCATTTCTGGCCAAGTTAACAGTACATTTTATGTTTGTACTGCTTGTTTGCTTTTTAATAAAACCTCTGCCTGGCTATTTTGCTTTCCTATTACATTATAAAGTCATTAACAGTAGAGAATACCTCATATCATGTTTATAAGCTTGAGAGCATAAAACACAGTGACAACACCCTCAAATCTCATGACGTCGCTTAGTAATACAACCCTATAGTGTTAGAGCAATTATATATAATTCAAAGCTATTCATTCTAATTCAATTCATTGTCTAAGCTCCAAAGATAACCTGACAGAATTCATTGCATTTCACTTTTTTTTTTTCCCACTGGAAACTATCCATAATTCTTATATACTTCCTGTACCACAAAATAAGCATGACGATGCTCAAAAAATCCTTCAATATCTAAGGTCTTTTAGGTGGAGCAAACTGCATTTCTAAGGACTAATGACATAGATATTTACGCTCATTTCTTTTATTCACATTTAACAATAAAATATATTACCTTTTTTGACTTGCTACCTATTAAGCTTTTATTGATTTGCTGTTAGAATTTTTAAAAAACTTTCCCTTTGAAATCTTTTTAGAACATTATGACAATTAAAAAATTAAGTAAAATTTGGTTTCAAGAAAGCAGTTTTAAAATTTTAAATTTAAGAATTTTCATTATATATATATATGTTCAGTTCAGTTCAGTTGCTCAGTCGTGTTCGGCTCTTTGCGACTCCATGGGCTGCAGCACGCAGGCTTCCCTGTCCATCACCAGCTCCCGGAGTTTACTCAGACTCCTGTCCATTGAGTTGGTAATGCCATCCAACCATCTCATCCTCTGTCGTCCCCTTCTCCTCCTGCCCTCAGTCTGTCCCAGCATCAGGTTCTTTTCCAATGAGACAGTCCAATCAGGTGGCCAAAGTATTAGAGCTTCAGCTTCAGCATCAGTCCTTCCAATGAATATTCAGAACTGGTTCCCTTTAGAATTGACTGGTTTGATGTACATATATTTCTAAGTGATCGTATCTGGAAAGAAAATTCATTTGGTACTTAAAGGTTCAGGCTCTGCTGCCACAAAATTGCAATTCCAATCCTAGTTTTGCTAGTTTTTGGTTTTAACAAGCATCTAAAACCTGTCAAGCTTCAGTTTCTTCATCTGTAAATAAGGATAATAACTGTACATAATTCGTGATTGCTGTGATGAAATGAGATATTATGTCTAGTGAAACCTAAACAAATGTTATTTGATTTTATTTAGGGATTGATTTTGCAAATGCTAACTACCTAATGTGCAGCCACAATTTTAAGTTTTTGTAAATATGAACTCATTTATCATTGCATTTAATACTTCAAACTTATGAAGTAGGCACTCTTGTTATTTCTATTTTGTAGGTGAGGAACTCAAGGAACTGAGGGGTTAAGAGGTTACTACTCTTGATTAAGAGACAATATCAGAGTTGGGGTTGCAACCTGAGCAGTTAGGCTCAATAATGCGTGTTCTTAGATAATGCTGCCTTGTTTGGCTTATGTATTAATTCAACCTATTTTATTTAACTTCTATGTCTTGGGTTGCAACAACTGGGTTACAAAAATGAAGTCTCTGCCCTGAGACTACCATAGTTAGAGCTAAAAAGAAGTTTGTGAAAAAAACCTGTAATACAATGCTGCACATCCGTTAAAAACAAATTGGCAGCCTTTAAAGAAGCACAGCAGAGAAAAAGCTTAACCCAGGCCCACTTGGAACATTTGAGGGGCTGGGAACAAGGACAAATGGAGAACAACATTCTTTATGCCAAAATATTTAAACATTGAAAACCAAGTTTCACAACGCTGCTTTTGTGATGAAAAAAATTGAAAAATGTTTAAATCTATGCATTTTTTATTACTAGAAGCTGGCACAATATCATAATCAACTGAATTAAATATTAGTGGGCATGTCTGTGTATTCTGCAGAAGAGCTGGCAATATTTGGATGAGTAATAAAATAAAAATAAGCACAATTAGAAATAAAATGCATATTGGTTCAGTTCAGTCACTCAGTCATGTCCGATTCTTTGCAACCCAATGGACTGGAGCACGCCAGTCTTCCCTTCCCTGGACTAAAATGCATATAGTCTATGAATGTATTTTTGGACTTAACTTTAGCAAAATAACTACTAATAATTTGATGACTGAGATTTTCACATACTTTGTATACTGTTGATGACTTAAATGTCTCAATATACACTGTCTTTACATTGCATACAATTTGAGCATATTTTTACCAAATTGTATGTTTAGGGCTTCTCTGGTAGCTCAGCTGGCAAAAAATCCACCAGCAATCCAGGAGACCCTGGTTCGATTCCAGGGTCGATCGGGCAGATCCCCTGGAGAAGGGATAGGCAACCCACTCCAGTATTCTTGGGCTTTCCTGATGGCTTAGATGGTAAAGAATCTGCCTACAGTGTGGGAGACTTAGATCTGATTCCTGGGCTGGGAAGATCCCCTGTAGGAGGACATAGCAACCCACTTCGGTATTCTTGCCAGGAGAATCCCATGAACAGAGGAGCCGGGCAGGCTGTATGTCCATGGGGTCACAATAAAAAATTTGAACATATTTTCATCAAATTTTATGTTTAAACATGTACAAAATTTAAAATTCCTTTCAAATTAAAAAAATTATTTTCCATGTATTCAAAGTTATCTATTAAAAATAAAATAGAAAATAAAAGCATAAGAGTTTTTATTTAACCATAGCTGATATTTCTTATTCATTTTTTGAAGATGTAATGAAATTGTAATAAACATTTTTAATCTATAAGAATCAAAGGAATCCCCATTCTAACAATCAGCAGTCATGTAGTTGTTAATTGGATCGATGAGTCACACATATTACATCTTGACTTACTTATATACAAATTTAAGAGTAATATGATTGCAAAATTTTCCCAGCTGCCATGTGCAACTGCTGTGAATACTCACTAATTTTTGAGTAGCTCTGGAGGCATAAATTTGAGGCTATAAAGAAAATGGGTCCTTGGCTCTGCTGGGAACAGCAGTTTGTTTTGCAGGGATGAATGCTGTCTATAAAAAGCGATTGCAGAGGCCCTTCTCTTGCCTAAGCGTGGTTGCTGCTCAAATCCTCCCACACTGCAGCAGTGGGAGAGCCTACAACCTCAGGGACATTCAGACACTCCTGTCTTTTGTTTCAAGGAAGCAGAGACGGAGCTGTGGAGATCTCCTAGGGGCCTGAATCGTGTTAGTCAGGAGAGCAGACACCTAGGGCTGTGGATATTGCTGTGTCAGTGCTGAGCAGCAGACCCCAGGGGACAGAGGTATCCATACGATCTTTCATAAATATATTTTTATTTGTGATGTCTGAAGTATGTTAGTTGTTCAGTCATGCCTGACTCTTTGCAACCCCATGGACTGTAGCCCACCAGGCTCCTCTGCCCATGATATTCTCCAGGCAAGAATACTGGAGTGGGTTGCCATTCCCTTCTCCAGGGGATCTTCCCAAACCAGGGAACAGAAGACCCTGGTCTCCTGCATTGCAGGCAGATTCTTTACAGTCTGAGGCACCAGGGAAGCTCTTATGATGTCTAACGGCCTCCAAAGGGCAGGGCCCAGCTCAGGGTCCTTCTAGCTTGGGTCTAAGGATGATGCTGTGTGACTGTTACCTCTGGGACCAAGGCAGTTTTGGATGAGGGAAATACCTGGGTGGCTCTTGGAGGAAACAGGCAGCACGGGGCATGTTGCTTTCAGCAGGTGCAGAGGCACTGAGGTTGGCTGTGTGGCCTGCGGGGAGCTGGAAAGAAGCCTGTGCGGCTGGGGCCCAGGGGGCCCCAGGGGAGTGGCGGGTGGTAAAGCAGGAGAGACAGCAGGGGCACCTCACAGAGGTCGCAGGGCCATTTAGAACATAGCCCGAAACAAGGAGGAAGCGTGAAGGGTTTCTTACAGGGGAGGGATTTGTTTAGCTTGAACTTTGTGGTAGAGAGCCAGTACCAACTGGGGTGGCAGTTATTCCAGTGAGAAGCCGATGACCTTAAGAAAGCTGTGGTTGAAATGGAGATGATGAGAGAAACTGAGAGTGATTTGGGACTTGGCAAGAGGCCGGAGCTCTGGGTAGTCCTGGCACACTGTAGTGGTAAGAGATGTTTGTTGAAGTGAAGTGTGCTCCTGTTTCCATCGCCTCCAGCATTTTAACTACTTATACTATCACACGCCTTTGTCTCCCTGTGAATTAATTTGAATATGTTATTTTGATACTTTGAATTGCAAAGTGGGTGCATTCTTACTAAGAAAAGACTGATTCCAGGGAGACTCAGAACCAAGAAGTTCTCAGTGAAACTGGTCTGATGCTGTTACATGATCGTGTTCAGTCCCAGGATGAGCAGTTTCCTGGTTGCTGTCTCCTAAAGTCCCAGATGTTCATCTCACAGGCCCATCAGGTCAGAGATAATTGGGTTTTAATATAACTGCTCATCAAAAACTTTTCTGCACATACGACATTGCCGTTCCGTTAGTTACTTTTGGTAAGACTCTTTGTCTGCTTTGCTCAGTGAGAAGTAGTTGGAATCCTTCTTGAGTTTTCTGAATAGACTCTAACTTTAGAGAATGTTCCTTTGTTTTTAAAAAGTGCTGAATCATTTATTTATAAATCCAGTTTAACCTAAAATGACTTTTTTGGGTTGTTTTGTTGTGTTTTATTTGACTTCATGTAGCTTGTGGCTTCACGTGACTTGGAGAAGGAAATGGCAACCCACTCCAGTATTCTTGCCTGGAGAACCCCACGGACAAAGGAGCCTGGTGGGCTACAGTCCATGGGGTCGCAAAGAGTCAGACACGACTGAGTGACTAACACACACAACTTGTGGCTCAGACGGTAAAGCGTCTGCCTACAATGCAGGAGACCTGGGTTCGAGCCCTGGGTTGGGAAGTTCCCCTGCAGAAGGAAATGGCACCCTACTCCAGTATTCTTGCCTGGAAAATCCCGTGGACAGAGGAGCCCGGTAGGCTACAGTCCATGGGGTTGCAAAGAGTCAGACACGACTGAGGGACTTCACTTCACTTCACTTCAACTATCAGAGAAGGCAATGGCACCCCACTCCAGTACTCTTGCCTGGAAAATCCCATGGACAGAGGAGCCTGGTAGCAGCTGCAGCAGCTGCAGCCCATGGGGTCGTGAAGAGTCAAAAAGGACTGAGGGACTTCACTTTCACTTTTCACTTTCATGCATTTGAGAAAGAAATGGCAACCCACTCCAGTATTCTTGCCTGGAGAATCCCAGGGACGGGGGAGCCTGGTGGGCTGCTGTCCATGGGGTCGCACAGAGTGGAACACGACTGAAGCGACTTAGCAGCAGCAGCAGCAGCAGCAGCAGCATGTAACTATTCAAAGGGATTTCTCTGGCAGCTCAGTGGTAGAGAATCCACTTGCCAATGCAAGAGATATGGGTTTGATCCCTGGGTTGGAAAAATCCCCTGGAGAAGGCTATAGCAAGCCACTCCAGTACTTTTGCCTGGGAAATCCCATGGACAGAGGAGCCTGGCAGGCTACAGTCCGTGGGGTTGCAAAAGAGTCAGACACGACTTAGTGAGTAAACAACAACGACTTTTCAAAACTGGCTGGGAGTAGATTTATAATACATGTAGCTTGAAGTTGGCCTGGAAGTTTGATAGTCACAGGCAATGAGGATTATGCTGTTGATCTCTCTTTAAAAATTCCTTCTTATCCATGCTTAGTAAGTCTTCTCATCATAGCTGGAGCCACGGGACCGCTTGATGCAAATTTAATTCTGTTGGTCTCTAAAACATATCCTGACCTTAAATAGAGGGATATGAGAAATCTAGCCTTAACCCGGGCCCCCACACCTACCAGCCCTGCAACTAACTACAGGGCAACTAATTACAGCCTTGTAACTACAACTTCAAAACTACTGCTTTTGCCCAGACTCTGTAGAGTGAAGTCCAAGCAATGATAAGAAAATTCTCTTAGGATATGGATAATAATTGTTTTAATCTACTTTTTATTTCACTCAGGAATTGAAACCTGGCTTCTCAATCTCAGGTTTCTGTACAAGGCTCTTGATTTTGTGACTGCATTTTAGATTATGTATCTGGTTCTGGATGGCATGGCATTAGCTTTATCTTTTAGCATAGGTCCATTACTTTTTGTCTGTGTCTTACCTATTACATATTTTACTTTGCGTGACAAGATGGCATCTCTTCACTTCACTGAGTTAAGTCTGCTCTCTCTTAGCACATTCCTCACTCCAGAAGACAAGACTGAAAATAGATTCTAAACCCTTCTATTGTGTGCAGCTTGTTGAAGCAGGTTGGAGGTGCCTTGAAGGACGTGCAAACTAGGACCCGATGCATGCTCAAGCTGGATTAGAAAAGGCGGAGGAGCCAGAGAGCAAGCTGCCAGCAGCTGCTCGGTCGTCGAAGAAGCAAGAGAGCTCCAGAAAAGCATCTGCTGCTGCTTTATTGACTATGCCAAAGTGTTTGACTGTGTGGATCACAACAAACTGTGGGAAATTCTGAAAGAGATGGGAATACCAGACCACCTGACCTGCCTCTTGAGAAATCTGTATGCAGGTCAGGAAGCAACAGTTAGAAATGGACATGGAACAACAGACTGGTTCCAAATAGGAAAAGGAGTACGTCAAGGCTGTATATTGTCACCCTGCTTATTTAACTTATATGCAGAGTACATCATGAGAAACGCTGGACTGGAAGAAGCACAAGCTGGAATCAAGATTGCTGGGAGAAATATCAATAACCTCAGATATGCAGATGACACCACCCTTATGGCAGAGAGTGAACAAGAACTAAAAAGCCTGTTGATGAAAGTGAAAGAGGAGAGTGAAAAAGTTGGCTTAAAGCTCAACATTCAGGAAACTAAGATCATGGCATCTGGTCCCATCATTTCATGGCATATAGATGGGGAAACAGTGGAAACGGTGGCTGACTTTATTTTTTTGGGCTCCAAAATCACTGCAGGTGGTGACTGCAACCATGAAATAAAAAGATGCTTACTCCTTGGAAGAGAAGTTATGACCAACCTAGATAGCATATTCAAAAGCAGAGATATTACTTTGCCAACACAGTTCTGTTTAGTCAAAGCTATGGTCTTCCCAGTAGTCATGTATGGATGTGAGAGTTGGACTATAAAGACAGCTGAGTGGTGAAGAAGTGATGCTTTTGAACTGTGGTGTTGGAGAAGACTCTTGAGAGTTCCTTGGACTGCAAGGAGATCCAACTAGTCCATCCTAAAGGAGATTAGTCCTGAGTGTTCATTGGAAGGACTGATGCTGAAGCTGAAACTCCAATACTTTGGCCACCTGATGTGGAGAACCAACTCATTCAAAAGACTCTGATTCTGAGAAAGATTGAAGGTGGGAGGTGAAGGAGATGACAGAGGATGAGATGGTTGGATGGCATCACTGACTCAATGGACATGAATTTGAGTTAACTCCGGGAGTTGGTGATGGACAGTGAGGCCTGGCGTGCTGTGGTTCATGGGGTCACAAAGAGTCAGACATGATTGAGAGACTGAACTGAACTGATAAGGCACAACAGTCTTGGTAGATGAAATTATAGGAAGCTAGATGAAGCAATAGGAAGTTAAATCATTCTCCTTGTCCTTCCCATAGCATTTTTTTTTGTGTTTATATTATATCGCATTATATATTTAAACCTAGTTTGATTTACGGTTGTTTACTTAGATGTCTCCCACAATAGACTGTAAGCTCCTCTCTGACAGGGTCTATTTCACTTATTTCTGTATTTACCCAGCATACACAGTGTTCTCCAAGTGGCAAACACAGAGTAAATGACTGAAGAAAAAAGAAACACAAAATTAGACTTTATGACGGGGGAGCCTGGTAGGCTGCAGTCCATGGGGTTGCTAAGAGTCGGACACGGCTGAGCGACTTCACTTTCACTTTTCACTTTCATGCATTGGAGAAGGAAATGGCAACCCACTCCAGTGTTCTTGCCTGGAGAATCCCAGGGATGGGGGAGCCTGGTGGGCTGCCGTCTGTGGGGTCGCACAGAGTCAGACACGACTGAAGCGACTTAGCAGCAGCAGCAGCAGCAAGATACTTATTAATAGGATCTGTGTTCTCATTTCTTGATCCCCCACAGGTGAGTGTAGTGCTTTCAACATATGAAAATACTTTGTAAACATTTTAAATAAGAAGGAATAAGAGCTCTAATCCAAGTGTCTGGGTAAATAATTTACTATTCGATATTTTTCCTGCATAGAAATCAGAAACCATACCAAATCAACTATTTGTGCTTAATTTTCATAGGCAATGTTTTATTCCTTTTTTTATTGCCAGAATAACTCTATTTCCATTCAAGTCAAGTGCATTAAATATGCATTATATGCTCTAATGTTTTGAGTTCTTCAGGGGACACAAAGGTGAGTAATAAAACGAATCACTGCCTTCTTGCTTTTTCTCTCTCGTTCTTTTTGGGAAGTGATAGTCTAAGAGATAGATAACGTGTACAGGAACTATGAAACAAGACCAAAAATAAGTGCTCATGCAATTTTTTTGAGGGATTCCGTACCAGGGAAGATATGTATCCAGCTGTGGCAACTTAGGAGGCTTTCTAGATGAGTGATATTTGAAGTCAGCTTGAAAGTATGGGCAGGATTTTAATGGTAGATGGAGTGATAAGCCATTGGAAAAGGGAAGGACGTGAGCAGAAGCAGGGAAACA